>NC_090929.1:1665831214-1667068000 GCF_040938575.1 Ambystoma mexicanum
GGGAGAAGATGAGCAGGAAATTTACAGAGTAGATTCCCCAGTACAAAGCGAAGCCCCAGTTACTGACTCTCCAGTTGATAACCAGCCCCTCCTTAACGAGGTTCTCGCTCGAGCAGCGGAACACTTCCACATCGACACCCACGGTGTACAGGAGGAAAGGGACTTCGCGGAGGAGTTTGTAGGAGAGAGAAGACCGGTCGCTCAGACCATCCCTATCCTCAAATCCATCCAACGAAGAATAGATCCTTCCCTGGTGAATCCTAACCTCACCAGAGCTGTCAACCCCAGAATTGAAAAGATTTTCCGGGCAGCCCAGTCTGACCCTCTGTATATAAAGGGACATCTTAAACCAGATTCCCTAGTGGTGACCAACACTAGAAAGAGGGCTGGCACGCCCTTATCTTCATCAGAAGCTCCTCCCGACAAGGAGAGCAAAAAACTTTACGGGTTTGGCAGAAAGGTAGCCTCAACGTCCGCCTACCAAGCAAGGATTGCGAATTCCACCACCCTGTTGGCTAGTTACAATTGCCATCAATGGGAAGAAGTCGCGGCGCTCATTGCCTCTGCTCCAGAACCGTTAAAGGGCCAGCTGGCTCGGATCTCGGCAGAGGGGAGAGCCGTGTCTGGTTGCATTTTAAAAGCAACTTTCGACGCCGCTGACAACGCAGGGAGATTGATAGCAGAAGGTACTGTTATCAAGAGACATGCGTGGTTACGGCAGTCGGGATTCAAGACAGAAACCCAGGCTTCTTTAATAGACAAGCCAGTGGAACCCGACCTATTGTTTGGGAAAGCGGTCGAAGACGCACTTAAAAATGCCAAAGATGAATATGAGACTCTCAAATCCCTTGGCCAGCTTACCAACAAACCCCCTAACCAGAGGGGGAACAATAATTTTCGTCGCCCACGCGGCCAAAATTCACAAAAAGGCAACTATGCCCAGGGACAAGGTACACAATGGAATAACAACCAGCAGTCTACCCAGAGTTACGGCAGGGGTAACAAGAGAGGTCGTGGAAGAGGCAGAGGCAGCCCCAACAAGGGCGGGGGCACGCCTCCACCAAGACAGTGACGCTCAGTTCAGGGTCCCTTGCCACGCAACCCCAGTAGGGGGACGCATTTCCACCTTCACCCAGGCTTGGGAAGGGATCACCTCAGACAGATGGGTGCTGTCAACAGTATCCGCAGGATATTGTATAGAACTACTGCAGCGTCCCCGGAATCATCCTCCACGACAAAGAGTGCACTCCCTAGAGCATCAAAGGATCCTTCTCGAGGAGATCGCCATTCTGCTAGAAAAGGACGCGATAGAACTCGTCCCAGGACACCAGGTAAACAAGGGTATCTATTCAACTTACTTCCTTGTGCCAAAGAAAGATTTGACAATGCGCCCAGTATTGGACTTACGGCCTGCCAACAAATATGTCAAGCCCCAAAAATTCCGTATGACCACGCTACAAGAGGTAATCCCCCTCCTAAAAAAGGGGGATTACATGGCAACCTTGGATATGAAAGATGCTTATTTTCATATTTCCATGCTCCCAGCGCACAAAAAGTACTTGCGCTTCAAGGTGGACAGTCGCCACTACCAATTCAAGGTACTGCCCTTCGGGATAGCTTCAGCACCAAGGGTATTCACCAAGGTACTGGCGGTGGCGGCTGCACACCTACGCAGGGAAGCAATCCCGGTGTACCCTTATCTGGACGACTGGCTCATAACGGGGGAAACCCCAGGAATTTGCAGGTCAAACATTCAGAGGACTATCGACCTCCTCCACGAATTAGGCTTCTCCATCAACGAGAAAAAGTCAAGTCTGGTGCCAAGCACCTCAAAACAGTTTCTAGGAGCTATCCTAGATACTCAGAAAGGATTGACCTTCCCTTCGGAAGAGAGAATTCGGAATATACTTCTGCAAATTCCGCATTATCAGTCAGGTCAACAGATAACAGTACGCAAAGCTATGCGGTTACTGGGCATGATGGCGTCATGCATTTACCTGGTCCCCCACGCGCGTCTGCGCATGCGTCCCATGCAGGAATGGTTGGCGAAACAGTGGTCTCAGGCAAGTGGTCATTGGGACGATCTAGTGGTCGTTTCGCCAACACTCGTACAGAGCCTACACTGGTGGACAAGAGAGAATCTCGCAAAGGGGAAACCCTTTTACGATCCCGAAGTACAAGCCGTGGTGACTACAGATGCATGCCTGACTGGGTGGGGAGCTCACCATCTCCACCACACAGCTCAGGGTCTCTGGTCTCACTCAGTAGCCAAGAACCACATCAATCTGCTAGAGCTTCTGACAGTATTCCGAGCGTTAAGGGCGTTCGAGCCCCATCTACTGAACTTGTCGGTGCAGATCAGGACGGACAGCACGACAGCCATGTTCTATCTGAACAAGCAAGGGGGGACTCGTTCGCCAAATCTGTCCAAGCTTGCCCAGAAAATATGGATATGGGCACTCAGACGGAACATCTTCCTGTCATCGCAACATGTTCCAGGGGAGCTCAATTCCCTAGCGGATGCTCTAAGCAGAAACTCCCTCCCAGAAGAACACGAATGGGTCCTTCACAGAGACGTAGTAGAAGATCTCTTCTCTCAGTGGGGTTTCCCCACTATAGACCTATTCGCCACAAGCGAAAACAAACAATGCCCAGGATTTGCATCCAGGTTCCCCCAGCCGGACTCCCAAGGGAATGCCCTGTGGATGAACTGGTCAGGGATGTTTGCGTACGCTTTTCCACCAACTCCTCTCATCAGGAAGGTGGTGTACAAGATGAACAAGGAATCTATGACGCTCATCCTAGTTGCTCCCATGTGGGCGAGACAACCATGGTTTCCACACCTACGCAGGATGGCGGTGTGCGAACCCATCAGACTCCCAGCCTGGTACAACCTACTGTCCCAGCAACAGGGTCAAACAGTGCATCAGGAACCCAACTCTATGAACCTAGCAGCATGGCTCCTGAAGTCATAGAGTTTGGACATCTCAAATTACCACAGAGGTGTATGGACATTCTAAAGGAGTCCAGGAAACCAAATACAAGGCACTGTTACTTTGATAAGTGGAAAAGATTCGTTATCTGGTGCCAGAATAAACAAATCAACCCGGTTGATTGCACTCCTTCCAACGTTGTGACATACATGCTCCACCTGCTGGATGCAGGGTTGGTTTTTAACTCGCTGAAAGTACACCTGGCAGCCCTCTCGGCTTACACCACATCCCATAACAAGGTCTCGTGGTGGAAAGTACCAGTGGTTAAAGCCTTCATGGAAGGAGTAAAGAGACTTCACCCTCCTATTTCGAACCCACCGCCAGGATGGGACCTCAACGTGGTGCTAGCTAAGCTCATGGGACCCCCATTCGAACCCATGCATAAAAGTAGTCTCAAACACCTGACTTATAAAACGGCCTTCTTAGTAGCCATTACCTCCATAAGAAGGGTCAGTGAAATTCAGGCTCTGTCAGTGCAGGATCCTTTCTTTACTATCCACAAGGACAAACTGGTTTTACGCACACACCCTAGGTTCTCACCTAAATTCATATCCAAGTTCCATGTAAACCAGTCCATCGAGCTTCCGGCTTTCTTCCAGAACCCGCAAAGCTCGGCTGAGGTGAAACTACACACCCTAGATGTGCGTAGGGCGGTCCTATACTATGTAAATAAAACCAGACCGCTAAGGAAAACAGATCAACTGTTTGTCTCCGTAGCTACAGGCAGAGAGGGGGATCGCGTCTCTAAGGGCGCTATCTCGAAGTGGATTATCAACTGTATACAGCTGTGTTACTCTCTTTCTGACAAGACTCTGCCTTTTACGCCAAGGGCCCACTCTACTAGAGGCATTGGTGCCACTCTGGTTTTCATTGCAAATGTTCCCCTCGACACCATTTGCAAAGCGGCTACTTGGAGCTCTATTCACACTTTTACTCAGCATTACTGCATTGACACTCATTCCAAGACAGATACACAAGTGGGACAAGCGGTTCTAAGACACCTGTTTGCTCATGACCCTTCTCACATCCCACCTCCTTCTTCTGGTACTGCTCGCTAATCTATGCACAGCATGTGATCTAAGCAGATTCCACAAGCCTCAGAAGGGATACATTACTCACCGTAATCGTATTTCTGATGCTTGTATCTGCTTAGATTCACATGCGACCCACCCTTCCTCCCCTCCGAGAGAAGGCGCATGATTGCTTGTAGTCTTACCTTTTCTGTCTATCTGCTTGGATTATCTGTACTCACGCTACTCCTCATGCTTCCTCATGTCAGAAAAAATACAATCTGAGGATCCTACACGCGTGAGGGATCTTGGGTACAGTGGACGTCACACTAGGGATAGTATTACTGGCACGCCTGTGTCGACGCCCATTTTCGACTTTCGAAAAACAAACTGTAATACTCCGCAGCTTCCACTAGATGTCGGCCTATGCACAGCATGTGAATCTAAGCAGATACAAGCATCAGAAATACGATTACGGTGAGTAATGTATCCCATATATATCTCCCCTCACTTTTTGCCCAGGCTTGTTGTTGCAATATTCGTGCAACCATGCCGTTCAAAGATGTAGAGGGGCCTTTTCTAAATCCTGTTTGCAGGATTGACAGCCTACGCTTAGACTTGACCCATTGGTTTAAGGGACCCAGCACTGTCAATATACCTTGCAGTCAGCGTTAATCGAAGAAATAGGTCTATAGTTTATTTGGTCATTTCCCAAGACTAGGGGAGAACCTGCCGACTGACAATACTTGCAAATCTTATGGTCAGGATCTTTTCCCAAGTACCTGGATCAGCCTTCAAAATGGCATTTGTTAGTCCATTTGGCCCCAGGGATCTTGAATTACTGCTGGCCTTAATGAGGGCCATGATCGTGTCTAATTCAATCGGGAGGCTCCATTCCTCATCCTTCTGCTCGTTCACCCAGCTCTCTACATCTCCCTCTG
The DNA here is from genome assembly GCF_040938575.1 of Ambystoma mexicanum. NCBI lineage: Eukaryota > Metazoa > Chordata > Amphibia > Caudata > Ambystomatidae > Ambystoma > Ambystoma mexicanum. Next base: position 1,665,836,159 of record NC_090929.1, read on the forward strand.
ACTCCTCGATGTTACCATACAGCTTTCCAAAAAACCTCAACCATTGTTCTGACACAGCGTTAAGTTGATTTAAATGAAACCCCATCTCCCCTGCGTTCACTAGCTGCCGGAAGACCCTTGTGTCATTGTTAATTAGAGTCCACAACATTAGTTCATAATCTCTCTGGCACATAGTCACCCTACAGCTTTTACAGTCATTTTGATGTGTTTGCTTTATTTTTTTGACTAGCAGCTGATATGCATCTCTATCCCCCAACATATCCTTTGCCCTACAAAGATCGCTTCTCAACTGACTTTTCTTCCTTGATAGTTCTTTTTTAAAAACGTGTTTGGGAGCCGTGGAGTTTAACCTCCCCGCAGATCGATCTTTTTTAACTACTTCCTGTTGTAAGTTATCCAGTAGTCCATCGAATTACTGCGTGCAAAGCACTTCCATTTTCTATGTCAGATCTGATTGACTTAGCAAGGAATCCCAATATTGATTTAAGTTTATGATATTCTTTGGTGACCACCCAATTCTGTTCCCCCTAGTATTTGTGACTAAGTCCCGTGGGCCCCAACAATATTAACTACTTTTTTAATCACTAAATCCGCAATTAACCTGCTGTGATCACTCCATTCATTCTCTTCAATTCTGAACTTCGTACATTTTCCCATCAAGTATTAGTCTGTATAAATGAAGTCAATAGTGGACTTGTACATGCCCTATTCCAAGTAGGCGTACCTCCCACCCCACTCACAAAAGTATCATTTAATACTGTGATGCCCAACAAGTTCAACATACGATTCCACTTCCTGCCCGCTATCGCCTTAGCATCATGGTTTTCTCTGTTATCAATTATATCCCACGGATCCAAGTCGCCTTCATCTAGTAAACAAACGGCACTTAGATCACCTGCCAGAATCGCATTCCCCTTCTGCGAGATCCTCTCCGCCCACTTGCCAATTATTTCTTTTTTTAACAATGTTTGTATTGATTTTCAGTGAATGTAAACAGAATATACCATCAACATATGGCAGTTATGAAACCCTGCCCCCCACCTCTGCCCACCCCCTTTTTCACCGATCGTGTCCAGTGGTGCTGGTTAGATAGCACCCTATTTCCAGGATACGGAGAGCTTGCGGGCAAAAGCTCTTTCTATTGTCCTCGTTCAGAAAGGCCAACACCTCTTCCCAATCTGTTGCAAATTTTGTTTGTGCCCCCAGCAATGAGTAGGTCCTCTATTCCAACGCGATGAAATGCTACACTTTCAAGAGCCAGTGAATGCTCTGTTGGGGGGGTCTTTGACTTTCCAATTATGTGCAATGACCAATAATGCCGATAGCGAAAGGATCACATAGGCCTTTCTGGTAGATTTCGCCCACTGGTTCTGGCCTACGTTGGTCAGGCACAGTATCCCCTCTAACGGACCTATGCCCCTCCAGATGTGCAGCCAGTGTCGCACCTCGCCACAGTCCCGCCAGCACAACCCCGTCGCATTGGGATAAATCTGTTTTTGCCTGGAAGAGGTGTAGTGCCACTGCGTAATCAGCTTGTACCAAAATTCCCTAATCTGTGTTGCTTGAGCATGTTTTGGAATGTCGCACCAGAGCCCCTCCCAGTCCTCCACCGTTATGGGTTCCCCACATGTCGCCTCCCAAGCCCTCATATTGTAGATGTTGGATATTAGTTGCTTTTCCCTGAGGTCGGTTTTGAGGAATTTTTCAAAGTGGCCAGGAATGGTTCTAGGTAAATGGCGAAGAGAAGGGGCGACAAGGGGCAACCTTGTTTGGTGCCTCTGGATAATTTTATCTGGGTCGATAATTCCCTGTTTACTAGAATTCCAGCTGACAGGTTTCTTTAATTTGCTCTGACCATAGTCATGAATTCCGGCTCCATGCCCATTTTCCCCATAGTGTTGACAGGAATTACCACTGCACCCTGTCAATGCTTTTTCAGCATCAAGTGAGAGGAGGTCGCTTACCTCGCCCTTCCTTACTTGGACACTTTAATTCTCTTCAGAATAGGCTATATCAAAGCCCAGGGCATTTATTTCTACTCTTTCCAACATCACTATCATCCTAGACCCAAAGTGCAAGACGACTTCTCGATTCAGGAATTGCACTCTATGTATATCAAAGGAAGACAGTAGATTTAACGCAGGGATCTCAGAGAAAATTGTCAACACATTCCCTTAGTTAAGACAGATGTGCTCCGTACTCTCCAGGAGACTACTCATCCTTACTTTATGAGCTCCGTCCTCCCTTGAATTAACCATCTTTACTGGCCTGCCCACCTTGCGATAGGACACAGGATTCTTGTTCCTCGAATGCTGTGAGTTTCAGCCTCTTTTGGGCCCTGTCTCATGCACGAGTGGATCCCATTTGTAAGAGGACCCCAATCCCTGTACTCTCCCTGAGACTGTTTTGCGATGCTAGACCCCCCTGTCTCAAACTGAGCTTGTCGTACATAACATTTTCGCAAAAGCCTGTTCACCCTTCTGCCCATGAAGATAGGCTTGCCTGACAGGCCAGGTAGTTGGATACCTTGCTTGGAGGGCTTACACTCTTGTATTGCACAGTTAGAAACCCAACTTCCCAACCCAGGGGCCCTCCCCTCACTTATTGTGTTTGTTGGCAACTGGCGCTGCATACCAAGGTTGAAGCTTGTCGCAGCAGAGCCTTCTGGGTCTGTTACTCTGGGAGCCCTTTTTGGATCAAGCCCACTCACTTCTTTACTCCCAGCCTCCCCCATGGGGCTCTGACATATCGCAACCTCAAGTGATCCCAAATCCACCTGCATAAAGCAGTCTGTTCTCAGTGACTGGGCAACAAGAGAGGGCCTGCAACCAGTTTTTCAGAGGTTTCAACACCTCCATGCCAGCCCCCTCCGACTGTTCTTTGGGTACAGCCAAGGACAGGTGAATTCGTCCAAGCTCTTCAAAGTTTATCAGATCGCCCTTTTTCTTTATAGTTGCTAGGGAGAATTCTCTGTTTAGGCTAATTTCCCAAACCTAGTGAGTCCCCCAGCAGCTTTGCTGGATTTTTGGGGTTTATTTTTTTTCTCCTGCTAAGAGTGAGACTCTTTTACTCCCACTCTTAGACATGATTTGAGGTGTTCCTTTGACTTTGTATGTGTTTGATGGGCTATTAGGTCCTTTACCCCATAGGGCTTCATGTATTTTTGGTATGTGGGTTACACAGCACCCTCTGTGCAGTAACCCAGGGGTGTCGTAATGACCCCCAAACATAGACTCTATACCCTGGGACTGACTACTGTCTCCCAGGGCATGTAAAGTCACCATTGGCTTTACTAGTCTCAAATTGTGAACAGAACCAGTACAAACCATCATATTGTGGACGTATTGGTCGGGGAAATTCGATTGCCCCGAGGTCTGTTATTCGAGGGGGCACTGTCCAGTCCCCCCCCGACCGAGTTTTGGCTGGTGGCAGTGGATACTACTTTTTATATTCGACCGCGAATATATTCCTATGGGATTTTCCCATTGTTCGAGGCTACCACTTTTTAAAATTTCCTCGAACATACCGCTGGTTTATTAAATTAATATAAAATCACTGGTTGGTATTTTTTGCCGAAACTCTGTTCCAAAATGGCGTTTGTGTTCACTTCTGTGACTCCAACCCAAGTGGAGCCCTTTGTTCCACCTTTTGGCGGGCTTCTCCACAGAAGCCTCCAAAAGTGGTGCCACTCTGTCTGGGTACCAGAGGGGGTGTGGGAGGGGGGTTTAGGCACCCTGGACTGAGTTGCCTCGGCAACTGAAGTCGCACTCTTGTGTGATTGGCCCAAGTGGTGAGCAGCCCGGCTCACCACTTAGCATGTTTGAGTGACAGCTAGGCTGAATGAATGGGGGTTTTCTGCATAAAAGCAGGGCTTTGGGGACTGGAACTTCAGAAGTCGCAACAGGACCTAAAGAATCTGAGGAGGGAGAAGCCGAGCCGACCTGCAATGACGACACCACCAGTGGAGCCCTGCTGAACCGTCTCACCACTTTTCCCGACGACAGAGGAGATCTCCAGTCCGGAGAGTCTTCGTCCTTTGACTGGTGGGGATAACCAGTTTGCCCGTCTTTTCGCCTTCCTGGACCATCTCGTGGCCGCCTTGCCTGTGCCAAGCACCCCGGCAACCGGAATACCACGGTTTACCACTACCGGGAAGAAAAGGGTAGTACCTTGTAACCGGAAAACTCAGCGGCTGGTGTTTTCCCTGGCAGTGCAACAACCTTCATCTTTCCTCCATGTCGAGACTTCCTGGTCCTCTGGACGAAACACCGACTTGCACCCGATGCGAGGAACAACTGCCCCCGCTGGAGCGTTCTTCCCATTTCAGGTACTGTGTCCCACCTGGCTTCCCTTGCGACAGATCGTTCGGGGTGACAGTAAATCCTCGACTTTCTAACCTTGGTTAACCTGGGGCCTGTTAACTAACTTTTCTTGACTCAATCTTTTGTGAACTATCTTCAAAGACTCTTTGGGCATATCCCCACTGTGTGATCCTGGACACATTTTGCTTGCTCTCTCTAAGAGTGGGCCTGGCATTTTGAACTTCCTTGCTCTCCAGTAGACTTTGCCTAACCTGCCTCACTGTGGTTCTTTGAAAAGTATTGGAATTATGTGCTTTCATAACTCTGCCTTTTCCCTCCCTTTTTCTATAAGTTCCATCTTAGGTTAAGCGCTCACCTCTGTCTGAAAATAAGTGGTGTTTCTCACTAAGACTTGTCTAATAGTAATCAGGGTTGTATATATATAATAGTGACTGTGTTGAATTTACCTACCTCTTTTGTGCTAGTGTAATTTACAAGTGTGTCTTTAAATAAATAATTATATACTTTTACACCAAAGCTCTGGTCAGTGTTTGCTTGTGCTACTGTGTCTCGGTACCTATTGTGTATACTCTATATACTGCCTAACTCATCTTGAGAGAATTCTGACTGCTCAGCAACAGCTACCAGGTAAATCTGGGTGGTACAGACTGCTACCAATTGGGTTTACTGCCAACCACCTGTAGTCCTAAATCTTTTGCAGTGGTCCCTAAGGGAACTGCACAGGTTTCTGCCTAACAATAGTCACCAGCCCCAATTGAGCCGGTTTCAACCCCAGAGGATTGGGGTCCTTGTGATCGAGGGGTGACCCTTCTATAATTTCTACGCTCTGGTCAAGAATACTCTGTTGGGGTATCTTCCCCTTCCATATAAGCATGTCGCCTCTTGTCTGAAGCATTTTTCTCCTGTGCTGCATGAGTTAACCCACCCAACTGGACTTCCAGATTTTCAACTTTCACGTTAATGTCTACCAACATCAAGGTGTGGGCCTTCACTTCCGCTCAGATGTCGTACAGCGCCACAAATGAGCTAAGCACAACGTTAAGCGCAGACACTCTAGGGTGTGTTAGGCGAATTCTGTTATCCACTTCTCGCAGAGTGTGATGAACTTTTTAGGCTTCCGACTCGTTGAGTCGAAATGGAATGGGCGGAGAAAGATAACAAGACTTCACTCTTTTTGACCTAAGTGAGGGATTGTCCATCATAGAGTTTGGCAAATTCGTGGGTGTACCTCTGCAAGAGGCATCGCAGGTTTGTTGGATTACACTGTCCGTATTTGATCCCCCAACAGGTAGGAAGTGGTCACCTCTCCTTTCTAACACGTCCATAAACACACTTTGTCAACAACTTTGCGGTCTGATGCCTCTGAAGTAATCCCGGGTGGGGGGGTCAACGCTACAGGATACACTGCAACAAAGAGAGCGGTCTCCACCACAGAGAGCCTCTCACACTTTGCCGACACACTTCGCATAAAAGTGTCTGGTCCCTAAGATTCTTGGACTCTTTGTTTTCTGTAGCCTTGACTTCATGACCTCGTTTTTACAATAAAGAGTTGCTATATTTTGCACTTTCTATCTCGCGAGAGCTAGTGGATTACCTTATGGAACTCTTGGCTCAGGTCATACCGCTATGTAGCTAATAGATTGGCCCTCATTACAACCTTGGCGGAGGACCATGGTGCTATTGGCACCATGGTCCATGCCGCTAAGGTTGCAATTCCCCCATGGTGGATGGCGGAATTACCGCCCCATTCCAAGGTGAGTGGGGCGGTAATTCCCCATTCACCAATGGCCCCTTCCCCATTCCGATTTTTGCCCCATAGGGCATAATGGGAATGGGGAAAGGCGATAATTACGGCACCGTAAATTACGGTGCCGTAATTATCGCCAAGGTCCCTTTGCGGCATGGATTTTAACGGCTGCAAAAAGCAGCCGTTAAAAGCCATCCCGCAAAGGGAACCTTGTAATCAGGCGTTAAGGGTCGGCGCCGTTTACGGCGCCGTAAACCCCTTAACGCCTGAGTCAGAATGAGGGCCATTGTCTTACAGAAAGTATCATGGCTGTCCGCACAGTTATCCCCTAAACCCCAGTTTGGAGCAGTGACTTCAATTGGTAGGCTTCTGTATGGGTCAAGGTCCCAGTCAACGTACCTCTACCTAGGGACCTTGTTCTCAGCAGAAAGCTGATACAGGGTAACTGAACATTGTTCCTCATCTCGCTAGCAGGAGTCTTCCTAATGACTCCACAGATGCCTTGTCATTTGTCTAGGGCTTTTGGAACGGGGGTACTCATTAGAAAAACCACTTTTCATGCCATACTGACACGTCTCACAAAATAAGGGATCATCCACTTTTCCCTGCAAGGTGACCATTCAGAATGCAGAGTGTGTTATGATGTTATGGAGTCATGTAAATTTGTTTCGAGGAGATTGGGTCCTCTGACGTATTCCATATCTATGACAGTAATCGCCACAGCTGTGCTGCTTCGGAAAATCTTTTGGCGTCTGCGTCCTGCGTCAATAATGTTGATACGCCGCCCTCCAGGACCTCCTCCGAACGTCACTGGATGTTATAACTAGGACACCCGTAGCCTCAGCTCCGTTTTTTCCGCAAACGTGTTCGCTTCGGAGATCTCGGCGCGCCTCGACTCTTTGGAATTTCTGTTCTTTCTTGGTTCTTCGAACCTGTTCGTTTTGTGAAGTTTCTTCTTCGTGAAGGATGTCTACCTGGTCTTCCACCCCGCGTCCGGGATTTAAGAAGTGCGGGGACTGTGGGTCCAAGATGTCGGTTACGGACTCGCACAACGCCTGCCTCTGGTGCCTCGGGGAGGCCCATGACACGGACGACTGTGTCGACTGCCAGTCGCTCACGTCTAAAAGCCTTGCGGGAGCGCAAGAAGAAGTTATTGGTAGGCCAAGGAAGTCGAGGTCTGCGGGGCTTTCGACGGACGATTCGAGAGGCGACTCTCTGCGTCGTCGTTGGCAGTCCAGTGGGGCTCGGTCCCGGTGTCGGTCCCGCCACACCTCTGCCTCTTTGAGGCACTCCCTGAAGCACCATCATCGGTCGCCTTCCCCGTCCTCTTCCGAGGACTCTGCCAGTCGGCGGGTCGCTTACCCTTCCAAGCAAGTGACGCCCGAGGAATGGGCTTCCTTCGGGAAGAAAATGTTAGCGATTCCCGAATCGCAGGGCACCGGTCCGTCCGCGCCTCCGAGTGGGGTCGGTCGAGAGACAGAGCTTGCACGCCTTCGGGCTCGGGTGGTCGGCACGATTCACGGGAAAGGTCACGCTCGGACAAGGGGGATTGTTCTCGTCATGCCCGGTCCAGGTCCCGGTCCTCAACGCTCTCGAGACCGTGTGAACCTGTGATGTCTTCGAGGAAGATGTTGACGCTGGTGGCGCCGAGGTCGTCAGAAGTCGAAGAAGTTGTTGACGCCATCGGCGCCCAGGCTGTCGAAGGACATGCTCGGGGCTCCGGCCTCGAGGCCTGTGTCGACGCCATCAATGCTTTTGGCGCCGCGTTCGGCGTCAACGCCGATTCACTCGATGCCCTCGACGCCTTTCGAGGCTGTGTCGGCGGGGGTACCCTGAGGCTCGGTGGAACCCCCTAGAAAGGCTCTGGCCAAGGTCAAGCATGGCTTTGGTTCACATTCTGTGTCTTCTTACCGCCATCTTGAGTTTATTTCAGAGGTGGATGAGGGCTCTGATGATGGCATGGTTCCTAATACGGTGCCAGACGAGATTCTCTCGGGCCACAGCCAATTTGAGGACCTGAGGCAGTCCCTGCACGATGCTAGTGGGCTAGACACCTCTCCGGAGGTGGAGTTTTGTAGGCCTGAGCCTGGCACTCATGCCGACTCCTCGTACCGGCGCCTTATGTCGAGGGTCACCGAGTACTTGGGATGGTCTGCTCCCCCGTGGGAGTTTCTTCAGGATGACCTTACGGATATCCTCGACCTTGGTCCACAACTGACCCGGTACTGCCGTTTCATATGGCTCTACAGTGGAGGGTGGCGGCGGCTTGGCCTGCTCCGGAGAGTCTCCCGGCAGTGGGCAAGTCTTTGCCGTGAAAATACCGCCCAGCCAGTAGCGACCCCTGCTACTTGTCCAAGCACCCCACTCCGGAGAGTTTGGTGGTGCAGGCGGCTACGGCCCCGGCAAAGCAGGCGTCGTATCCTACCATCCCTCCTGATAGGGACGACAAGCGTTTTGACGGCTGGGTTTTCTTCAGGGGGTATGGCGCTTCAGACGGCCAACTCTCTATGTGCCTTGTCCCGTTTCATGCACACTCTGTGGAACTGTGTTTCCTTAGCGGCTGAACATATTCCCAAAGGGGACGAATGAGATGGTTTCCTTGCCATGGTTCAGGATGGCAAGGATGCCATGTGTGAGGCCATTCAGTCGGGTTTGGACATGGCAGATTGCGTCAGCCGGTCCATGGCGGCAAGCACCGTGATACGCAGGTTTGCGTGGTTGCGGAAGTCGGGGTTTGCTCCTGATGTGCAGGCCCGGCTCCTCAACATGCCCTTTGGCGGGGAACATCTTTTTGGCAGCAAGGCTGACGAGAGCCTTGAGAGGTTGCAGACCTCAAAAGCTGCAGCGAAGTCATTGGGAGCTGCAGTTCGACAACCTCCACCTTTTCGTCCTAGGGGACAGCAATGGAGGGGAGGTTCCTTTCGTTATTACCCATCCTTTTGGTAAAGCGAGAGGAGCTGCCAGTCAAAGGGGCCACCGTAGTTGTGCCAGAGGTGGAAAACAAGGTACTCGATGTGCCAATGCCGCTCGGGCTGTTGCCTCTTTGCCCTCAGGCAACGCCCCAGCCGCTTCAGCTCAGTCATGAGGCCATGTCCCATGGTTCGCCGGTTGGGGGAAGGCTGGCGCAGCATCTTGCAGAGTGGCACACCATTACTTCAGATGTGTGGGTTCTGGAGATCATAACCCACGGCTACTGTCTTGCTTTCCGGCACAGGCCTCAAGACAATCCACCGGGGAATCTCTCTTTGAAGAGTTCGGATCCACTCATTGCGCAGGAAATTCAATCCCTGCTGGAGAAAGGCGCCATAGAACTGGTGCCTGTAGCGGAGAGGAACAAGGGATGGTATTCCCCTCATTTTTTGATTTCCAATAAAGACTGGGGATTGCGACCCATCATGGACTTGCACGGTTTGAACAAACACCTCAGAAAGGACAAGTTCAAGATGGTTACTCTCTCTCTCAAGTCCTCCAGGCCCTTCAACTTCAGGACTGGTTGGTGTCTCTCGACCTCAAGGACGCTTATTTTCATGTGCCGATGCATCCAAAGCACAAGAAGTACCTGAGGTTCCCGGTTGGCGACTCGCACTTTCAGTTTCGTGTCCTGCCGTTCGGATTGACCTCCACCCCAAGGGTTTTCACCAAGCTCATGGTAGCGGTGGCAGTGCAGCTCAGGAAAGGGGGGATTCACGTCTACCCATACCTGGACGATTGGTTGATCAGGGCGTGCTCTCCCGAGCAAGTCCTGGATCATCTGTCAGTCACCTGCCACTCCCTCCACAAGCGGGGCTTCTCCCTCAACTTAAAGAAGTCCCATTTGACACCAACTCAGAGGCTTCAGTACATCAGAGCAGTGCTTGACACGTCCCTGGGGCAGTGTTTTCCTCCCCAGGTGAGGGCTCATCACATTCAGCAGATGGTGCACAAGTTTCAGCTTGCCCAGGGTCTCCCAGCGTTCGAGTTCTTGAGATTGCTCGGCCTCATGGCATCCTGCATTCTTCTGGTGCCAGAGGCCAGGTTGCGGATGAGATCTTTGCAATGGGCACTCAAGCTCCAGTGGTCCCAGTCCTCTGGCAGGGTGTCAGACCCTGTTCAGGTGCTGTCCTCAGTCGCCCAGGACCTCCTGTGGTGGGCCGTCAAAGACAATCTGATGAAGGGGGCTCCATTTTGGCTACCCTGGCCGGAGGTGACGATCGTGACGGACGCATCCCTCACGGGATGGGGAGCTCATGCCAACGAGTTGACAGTCAGCGGTCGTTGAGTCCAGACTCCATATCAATCTGTTGGAGCTGAGGGCCGTCAGGCTAGCCCTGAAGGCTTTTCTGCCGACTGTGCGAAGGAAGAATGTCCTGATCCTGACGGACAACACGGTGGCCATGCACTACCTCAACAAAAAGGGGAGGGGCAGGGTCACTTCCTCTGTGCAGGGAGGCGATGCAGCTCTGGTTCTGGGCAATCCAGCAGGAAGTTTCGATCTCGGCAGTTCATCTGGCCGGAGACTAAAACGAGACGGCGGACGCTCTGAGCAGGCAGAGTACGATCTCTCACGAGTGGGAGTTGGCTCAGGAGATTCTCCTGGAGATCTTCGCCCTTTGGGGGACCCCTCAAGTGGATCTCTTCGCCTCCAGTGTCAACCGGAAGTGCAAGAGGTTCTGCTCGCAGGAATTTCCTCCGAAAGGAGCCTTAGGAGACGCGTTCGTGGCAGAATGGTCGTTCCCACTGCTGTACGCGTTTCCTCCAGTCCCTGTCATTCCGCAAGTGCTGCAGAGGTTAAGGAGGTTCGGTTCCCGGATGGTCCTCATTGCTCCGGCGTGGGCCCAGAGGACCGGGTACCCGGACATTCTCGACTTGTCCATCTGCCCTCCACATTGTCTTCCCTACCGAGATGATCTGCTCTCACGGTAGGGGGGTCAGGTTCTCCATCCAGAGGTCAGATCCCTCAACCTTCATGCTTCGTTTCTGAAAGGTTGAGGTATAAGGATTGGGACCTCCCTTAAAACGTGATGGAGGTGTTGCTCTCGGCCAGACGGCCAGCAACAAAGCCCTGTACCGCTGGCGTAAGTTCTGCGACTGGTGCAGGGTTAAGAATGTGGATCCTTTTGCATGTGACATTCCATGGCTCTGTCTTTTTGCTTTCTTTGGCCCACAGGGGCTTGCAAGTGGGTACCGTTAAAGGTTACCTGGCGGCGCTGTCCATATTTAAGCACTCGTCTGAAGAGTGTTCCTATTTTAAAATTCCTTTTAATTTCTCAGTTTCTGAAAGTGCTCACTAATGTGTTCCCTCTGTCACCTTTCCAGGTGTCCTGTTGGGATTTGAACCTTGTTCTCAAGTTTCTGATGGGTGCTCCGTTTCAGCCTTTGCATTCATGCCCTTCGAGACTGTTAACTCTTAAAACTGTATGTTTGGTTGCGGTCACTTCCACTCGCAGAGTGAGTGAGTTACAGACACTTTCAGTTAAGCCACCCTTCACTGTGTTTCATAAGGACAGGGTTGTCCTTAGAGTTCGTCCTTCCTTTCTTCCGAAGGTGGTGTCAGAGTTTCATTTAGGCCAGAAGGTTGTTCTTCCGGCGTTTTACCCTCCTCCACATCCTGGTAAGGAAAATGAGTGGCTCCATAGGCTTGATCCTAGGAGAGCATTAAGCTTTTATATTTCACACATGTACCGGGTCAGAGTGGACGATCAACTCTTCATTGGTTACGCTGGAAAGCGTTTGGGACAGGCTGTGACGAAACAGACTTTGTCTTGCTGGATTATTTTGGCTATCTCTGAGTGTTACCGCTTGGCAGGTAAGGACCCACCGGTCGGCTTATGGACCCATTCTACCAGGGGTATGGCTGCCTCTACTACCCTACAGAGGGGTGTTCCTATTCGTAACATCTGTGATGCAGCCAGCTGGGCTTCGGTACATACTTTTGTACGTCACTACTCCCTCGATTCCATCCAGGGGCAGGATCTGACCTTTGGCAAGGCGGTCCTTTACTCTGCAGTTTGATTGGGCTTTCTAAATTTCTGTTTTCTAAATTCTTTTCCCACCTCCTTGCATTGGTACTGCTTTGGGAGTCTGTCATAGATATGGAATACGTCGGAGGACCCAATCCCCTCGAAGAACAAGTTACTCTCTTACCTGGTAACGTTCTTTCGATGGGATGGTCCGACGACGTATTCCATATCGCTCCCTCCCTGCCTTCCCGGCTACAGAATTTCTTATGCAATTGCAGTTTACGTTTCCGCAAGGCTTTGTGTGGTCAGACTGGCAGAAGACTGGTGCCACACGTTCTGGGGAAAAAACTACAACTGAGGCTACGGGTGTTGTGCGTCCTACTTATAACATTCAGTGACATCGGCCGTCGGAGGAGGTCCTCGAGGGCGGCGTATCGACGTCATCGACTCAGGACGCAGACGCCGAAAGATTTTCCGAAGCAGCACAGCTGTGGTGATTACTGTCATAGATATGGAATACGTCGTCGGACCATCCCATCGAAAGAACGTTACCAGGTAGGAGAGTAACTTGTTCATTTTGTGTATGCACCTATGCATGGTAGGCCCAGTATGATGTCTGAATGTGACTGGCTGACAAATTATGCCAGCTCAAGAGCTTGTGCCTTGAATCTAATTTGGAAGTTCAAAGACCCTCACCCGAGGAACTTTGTATATCCAGGCAGGAAACCAAATGATCCCTGAATTGGCTGTAGTGCCTCTTCCCAGAGACCCCTGGGATTCGGTCACTTCCCCCCAGAGGGGAGCCGTCTCTTGTGAGGTGAGCCCGCTATTCAATATTCCCTCTGGTGGTGGCGGAAAACTCTGGGGGTATTCTGAATTCTACTCTGGGTTCTGAGACTCAGCCAAGTTACATCTAAAAAAAACTGCAACTACTATCTAAGACGTCTTAGAAATATCAAGCCCTTTAGTTCAGAAGATAATTGTGCCTCAATCGGTCGAGCTATCATTCTCTCTCGCCTCGACTACTGTAATTCACTGTTGATAGGGGCCGTAAAAAATGTTTGCACCGGCTCCAAATCGTCCAAAATGATGCAGGATCACATCTCATCTGGGAGGAAATCACTACATTGGCTCCCCATTTCGGCCCATATTCACTTCAAAGTTGGAGCTTTAGTGCACAAGTGTCGATACGAAAGGCAACAGCTTATTTGAAGACCCGCATCACTCAGTACCTACCACTTGCGCTCTCAGTTCCACCAACTTTGGAACGATTAACAAAGATTGATTCAAAAGGGTGGGTGGCCTAGGGAGGGCCTGACCCAACCAGGCTGCACTGTTATGGAACTCTCTCCCGAGCACTCTCCGGTTGGACAGAAATGTGAAAACCTTAAGGACCTCACTGAAAACTACTCCCTTCAAATAATCTGCTGGCTCAAAGTCAGGGATGACGCAGCCTTTAGACCTATACGGATATCAATACGTCCTATTTTTTGTTTCGTCTATTGTGTTCATGTGGCGCCCAGATGCCTGCAGGTTTACGCACGGAATAAATAAATTAAATAAAGCAGGATCTCACAAGGAGAGACTCCTCTCTTGGGGGTAAGCACTCCAATTCCGAGAAGGAACTCCTTTTTTTTTTTTGATCTCGTAGAAGAAACAAAGATAGAAATATCTAAAAGCACCAGAATCCTCTCTTGTGTTACTGCAGTACTTCTGAAAAATTCTTTATGGTACTGCGACAAGTAAACATCAAGGAGTAGGAAAGCAAGTAGTAAGAAAGAATTAACAGTTGCCTGACACTGAGACGAGGAAGCCCAATGAAACTAGTCTAGGCCTGACTCAAACACAAAGAAAGGACTATTCCTGGAGTTTGGGGAAGCCTCAGTCTGCCCTCATGGTAGGAGTTAGGCAGCTATGGAGAGAGACCCAGCAGTTTCAAACAGGTTCTGCAGAGACCGAGACGTCAGTCGGCCAAGTGAGGAGAAGAGCAGAGGAGAGGTTGTCCAAGGAACATCCATGGGCAGAGAGCCTACGAAGAGGCTCTGTCCGGAACGCACATCCCCAGAGGCATTTGCTTGTAGGAAGAAGCAACCAAAGAATGGAGAGAGGGGAGAAACATCTCTGTACCAAAGTCATCAAGGTAGTCATACCGCAAGCAGTACCGACGACTGTAGTAACCAAGAAAAGTGAAGGATGCCTGCCATACGGTAACCAGGTGGAGGAGGGAGAGAGAAACCCTTTGCGAACTGGTACAGCAGCACACAGTGTGGTACCTGAAGCCATCCTGCAGAGACGAAACGAAGAACCAAGGAGAGATGTCAACCCGATGGCGCAAGCCCAAACCCAAGACTGCAACAGGAAGATTGGGAGACACAGTGAGAGAGGCAGCTGTGTCGAATGGATATACCGTAGTTGACATAAGAAGAGTGAACCTAACTACGGGACTCCTCATACCCGTCTCATTAGTACGGAAAGTAATAAAGAGAGTGAAGATAGCAACAGCACGCCTCTTACTCATCCCAGTAGTAGTGAAGAAGGCTAGAGAGATTGAGTTAAACCTTGGGTCATCACCCCAATCCTGAGGGGGAAGTACAGAGATCCAGAGACCTAATACATAGTCTCATAAAGGAAGAAGCAATAATACCTAAGCAGAAAGAGATACTTTATTGACCAGTACAAAACACAGAAGAAGATAAGGGTCAATACCCCAAAGAAGAAAACTTTAAGGAAGCCAAGAGATTACAAAATAAGATATAGACAAGTTCTAGGAAAGAACTGAAGTAACTGGTGAAGAAAATAGATGAACGCTATTTTAAGTTTACCTATTCAAGTGGAACACTTGGGGAGGGCGTGGCCTGGCTGAAGGCTAATGGAGGTCTAACTCTGTAGCTCTGAAGCCCAATGGCGCGTGACAGACCTGCAGCAGCACTAAACACCTCAATTCGAGGTGGCACTAAGCAGATTTCAGCATCGCAAGATATCGGCCATGGGATGATGACCTTGCTAGGCCCATAAAAACTAAACGAGTCCCTGTTTTCTGTCCCGGCCTGCCCGACAGCCTTGTTCGCTGGCATGAGGCAAGATGGCCGCCACCAGACCAGTGCGGCATTGGAAGCGGAACCCCGTGCAAGCTGAAGTGAGCGACAGAACTGAGAGCCCCCTATGGACACAAACTACTGCGGGTCACTTGAAAATAGGGGAGGCTCCAGCCCCCTGGTGAGCGGTAGAGCCGTGCGGCAAGAGCGATCTGGGACTAGTAAACCTTGCACAAATCACACAGGTACCTAAAGTGTGCACTGTCTGACTAGCACTATGAGGGAAGGCATAAGCACCCGCATTCCCTGTCCCTCTTGATTGATACTGATCTCACATTCCCTGTCCCTCTTTTTCAATATAGGTGCTGCCATAGTGCCATGAGCTGCAACTATGATACTGTGGAGGCAAGCACCATGAAGTGCGCAGCGGCCTGAGAGGCCGAAAACGGGGGCATAAGCAGACCCTACAACCAGCCCCTGAGCGAATCTGAGGCACCAGTAACGTACCCAACAGCCCATGAACAGGCACATCGAGCCTAGATGGCAGCGGTACTGGCCCCTCACTGTTCCAAATATTTATTTTATTACATTTTCTACATTTATAAAGCGCAGGGCAGCCATTGGGCATCGTGGCGCTGTTACAGTAGAGTTTACTAAGTTACAATAATGACAACAGAAACAAGAAACATGAAAGCGATGAGCGTGGAGCAGACCGAGGTACATACGGTTACAAGCAACCTTTTGCTGCTAGACACTGTACATGAAGTCCAGAAAAAATAGTAGGGGTTATTGATTTGGCAGAGTGGTGATGCGGTGTGTGTGAGTGATTTAGTTGAAAAGTTTTGTTTTCAGGGATTTGCAGAAGGCAAAGTGAGACGATTCATTCCTGAGGGTGGGTGGTAGGGCATTCCATTGTTTAGAGACAATGAATGAGAAGCTAATGCCGCCCGCCTTCGCACGCTTGACCCTCGGGGTGTATAACTGGTTGGCGTAGTGTGTCCTTGTAGGCCTGGTAGAGATAGTTCTAACCAGTTTCTCCGATAAGTATGCTGGCGCTGTGTGCGCGAGGCACTTGTGCGTGATGGCTAGTGTCTTGAATAGGATACGTTCTTTTACCGGGAGCCAGTGTGCAGAGCGTCTGGTATCTGAAATGTGTTCCCTCTTTGGAATGTTAAGGGCTGCGCGGAGGGTGTTATTTTGAATAATTTGCAATATGTTCATATTTTTTGCGGAGGTGCCGGCCAAAAGGACATTGCAGTAGTCTAGTTTAGCTCCTTTAGTGGCTCTCGCAATGGCAAGAGAATTTTGCGTATGGTATGGTTTGACTGCATTAATGAACTTGGTGGAGTACGCTGCTGAGGAAGCAATAGCGTTGGCTTGACCTGACATGGAGAGTGTGGAGTCCAAGTAGACGACAGCCTCAGCGACCGTAATCTGAGTGTTGTCAGCAGTGAAGGAGATGTACTGAGTGTTGAGTTTGTTGAGTTTCCTTAGGCCCCACAAGCAGAATCTCGGTTTTGTCTCCGTTTAGATAGCCTGTTGGCCGCCATCCAGGCCTGGGTAATGGCGTAAACCTCATCAAGTGTTTTGGTGTTAGCTTCATATGAGCCGGTGAGGGGAAGAGGGAGGACCTGTGAATCATTGGCATAGTTAGTGTACGCTATGCCGAAGGCATCCAAGATGTGAAAAAGAGGCTTGGTAAAGATATTGTATAAAGTGGGAACGATGCAGGAGCCCTGCAGGACGCTGCACTAGCCTGGTCTGAGAACACCCTCATGGCTCTTCCTTCGAGAAAGGAGGAGATCCAGGAGGTGGCTTTGAGTGAGAACTGAACTGCAGAAATTAGGTGTTTGCGCAGGGTCTTATGGTCCACTAGGTCCAGCGCTGCGGATAAATCAAGGAGGCGGAGTAGGGCTTGTATTCCCTTCATCGATGACTTCTCATATTTTGTTTTTTAGGTCTAATAGGGCTGATTCCGTGCCGTGACCTGGGCGGAAGCCAGATTGCCTCTTACCTAGAATGCAGTTCGTTTCTAGGAAGTGTTGGACCTGAGAGCAGACAGCTTTGTCCAGGATTTTTAAGAGGAAAGGCACGGTGGTGATGGGGCAGTAGTTATTGAGGGAGTTAGGGTCTAGGGAGATTTTCTTTAGGAGCGGACGTACCCAAGCTTCTTTGAGGCATGAGGCAACTGTACCAGTTGCGAATGAGTCATTTATGAATGTGGTGAAGAAGAGGGCTAAGGTGGTAGTGCAAATCTCCCCTTTGCAGTTGGACGGCTTGATGTGTTTGAGGAGTGTGAGAACTTCAGGTTCTGTGACTTCTTTGAAGGAGACCCCTGATTTGGACATTGTCGGAGGGTTGGTGTGAGGTGTGTTGGTGGGGAACGAGGTGAGAGGAGGGATGGGAGGGGATTTTAGGCTGGTACTAATTTTGTTTTGTAGCAGGGTTATTTTATTGATCATAGCCGATTGAATGCTGTAAAACCAGGGTTATCTTTGGTTATAGCTTGTGTGATAGGCGCCGGTGTAACTAGCTCCCTAGATATGGCGAACAGCTCTTTAGAATCTGATTTTGGGATTGGCAATTCTGGTGTTGTAGGAATTTTATTTGGCAAGGATGATAGCTTTTTTATAATGATTGGCTTGCATGTTGAATTCTTTTTTGGTGGAGTCTTGGGGGTTTGCTTGCCTTTTGGAGAGCACTGTGCGCTTCTGGGCACATAGTTCAAGGAGCTCAGCTGTGAACCAGGAGTTGGTATGTCTTAAAGCTTTAGCCTTTTGTTGCGAGAGTGGGGCTATGGACTACGCGGCTTCCATGAGGGTATCAATGTAGCTTTGACCTAGCACAGTGGGGTCATTAGAGAAGGGAGGTTTGAAAACAGAGTCGGGATATAATAATAATAATAATAATTTAGCATTTATATAGCGCTACGAACCCTCAGGTATCTGAGCGCTGCTTATTTCCCACGGTGTGTGCTGCTCATTTATCGACCTCGGAAGGATGAAAGGCTGAGTTTGGCCCTGCCGGGATTCAAACCTGCGTCAACAGGCTCTGCAGAGATGCCAAAGCGATCCCTCTACTAGCTGTGCTATCGGACCGGCTGGATATGGTATGAAGTTTGCGGGGGGTAGTGGACGAGTGTGTGTTATGGATTTCGTGGGTTTGGGGATGGAGAAGAGAATAACATGGTGGTCTGTCCATGGGCAGGGAGAGTTGGCGCCAATGGTGGCAGAACATTTGTGGTCTGCGATCCAGTCTAGGATTTGGCCTTTAGCGTGAGTGGGGTTGTCGACTAGTTGTGAGAAGCCCATGGTTTTTAGAGCTTTGGCGAGTGCGTTTGCATGCATGTCTTTTGGGTCATTAAAACCCAAGTTGAGATCGCCAAGGAGAATAGATTTGGAGGCAGTTTTTAGGTTTTTGCCAATGAGGTGTAATGTTTTCCTGGAAGCCGGCTAATGGGCCAGATTGGTAAATGATGTAAATGATGTAGATGGTGATGGTACAGCTGTGCGATCGAGTTTGAGGGACATAGCATCTACATTATTTCCTATGTGGGAGACAATTAGTCTGATAAGTAGGGATTATTTTGCTATAAGGGCTACCCCGCCCCCTTTCACTTGCTGGCAGTCCTGACGAAAGATGGTGTATCCTTGGAGGGGCCTGAAGTTTCCTGGAGCCAGGATTCCGTAACCACTAGGAGACCTAGATTGTGGGTAGTGAGGAGGTCTCTGATCTCTGTAGAGTGAGCTGGGATAGAGCGGGCGTTGAGGAGGGTGCAATTGAGGGGGACGAAGGGGTGCGTAATGTTGGGGGAGGATGGGCCATGACAGTGGTCATGAAGTGGTGTGACTGAGGTGGTATGGGCTGAAGCTTGCTGTGTAGTGAGATTGAGGCTTGTTGTGGGAGTGGCGTGCGACATAGGATAAACAGCGGGTGTCTTGCTATGGCCTAGGGCTGGTTGTGCAGTGGGGATGGCACATGAGACTGTGGGTGCAGAGGAAATGGCAGGAGATCCACCCATGATGGGTGGATGTGCGTGAGTTAGGTGATGGTTGGGGTCTATGATGGTGAGAGCGGTAGGTCTGAGGCGTGGCTGACATGTTAGCGGTGGAGCAGAAGCCCCTTTGAATTTGATAAGGGCGCTAGTGATATAGTCATCGTGATGTGTAACTGAACCACCAAAAGAGAAGGTGGGAGTGCCTGCTTGCAAATTGCCTTTTGTTCTCAAGCTGGCAGGAGGTTTTGGGAGGATGACCACCTGCCTTGAACGTGTGGTCTCAAGAGTGGTTAGGGATGGGCTGGAACCTTGGGCAAGTGCGCTCATAAGGCCTAGATGTGGAGGTGCAGGTGCCAGAGCCCTGGATTGGGGTGGGATGCAAGTGGTGAGTTTTACACTGTGTGTAGTACCACTGGGAAGGCAGGCTTTGCTATCCAATTAGTGGAGGCGGTTGCATTAGTGGCAATCTGCTTTGCGTCTTTGTCAAATGAGGTGTGATAATGAGCTTTTAAAAGGGAAGTGCGCAGGCCCAGTTGGTTTCTAAGTGCCGTGGGGAGTGGTTTCTAATATACCAAAGGGAGTGGTGTGCCTTGCAGCCGGACACACTAGCAAGTTCTGACTAACAGAAAGGGAAATTGGGAGAAGCGCAATTTGATGCCAATGCAGATCTGTTTGTGCTATGTTCTACCTGGAGTGGATGAACTGTGGTAAGTGCTACCCAGAGGGAACCAGAGGCGCGCACATAGATACCTGAAGAACTCCTAGTGGTGGAAGATCCGCAGGAACGATAGAACGTGCACTACGAAGTGGCTGAAAATGCTGCCTCTCTACCTCACCCAAGCAGTGCTCCCTGGGCTCCTTGCTGAAGGGACCCATTTATGGGCAGGATGAAGTCGAGGGAAAAGCCAAAGAAAAATTAGGGCTTCCATCAGAGACATGCTTCAGCATCCAACGCCACCACCAGAGCTGCCACCGGCACTAGAAGATGAAGCCCAATTTGCCACTAAAAGTGACATTCTACACTTGTTTCAGCCTCTGCAAAAGGAGATGGCAACAACGGCAAAAGACTTGAAGAGTTCCTTCCAGGAACTGTCTCTCACTATGCCGCAGAATTATTCCAAATTAGAAGACCTAGAATCTGCCTTCTGTGAGCAAACACATTCAGACGACCAGCTTGAACTGAGGGTGGCAGCATTGGAATCCTACCTATATTCAGCACAAGAAAAGCAGCAGGATGCTGAAAATTGTTCGCGCCAGAATAATGTGTTTATCAGAGGAATCCCGAGAGACGTCCAAGACCAGGACATCGAAAAATGTCAGATCTATGTTCCAAGAAATATTGGAAGATGAAAGATCTTACATTGGACCGTACACATAGTATATTCTCCAATTTCCAGATGAGACAAAACCTTCTTCCAGATGTCCTGGTGCGCGTTCACTTCTTCAAGACTAAGGACATCATCTTCCAAAAGGCGAGAGCGATGGGGGGGAATCTACTGTTTCAGGGATCAACCATACATCTATTCCAGGATCTCCCACGGAGCAATCCAATGGCGCAGGCTATTGATACCACTGACCAGTTGGCTCACAGAAAAGGGGATCCACTACAAGTGGGGCTATCCATTCCGAATTATTTTCTAATAATACCAGTTTACATCTCTGAGCGGCGGTAGAAACCCTGAAGCTGTAATACTCTTGCCGGATGACCCTGGCCCGAGACCTCGGCAGCCCAATGGTCACAATTGAAGTCGAGGAATAGCAGGTGCCGAGAACGCAGGTGGCCCTCTATGGATAAAAGGAAAAGGAGCAAAGACGCAGAGGCCCCAGACTGAACAGTGAGGAGAGAGGTAGTGGGGGGTGGAGGGGAATTGCACACAAATGAAGCCTGGAAAAAACACATCCTGGCCCAATACTATTCTGATCTGTTTGCAGCAGACCTGCCCGATAGCCCACTACAAGGGGCATTCATTCAAGAATCCCTCCTTCCTCAAATTACAGCAAATCAGAGACAATCCTTAGATAGGCCTATTACAATGGAGGAAGTAGCATTTGCCATTCGATCGCTTCCAAGCAATAAAGCACCAGGCCCAGACGGCTATACAGCCGCCTTCTATAAAAAATTCTCAGCAATCCTCTCCCCCCACGTGACAGACCTGTTTAATTCCTTTATGGAGACGGGTTGATTACACCTTCAATGTGTGAATCGACCTTGACTCTGCTTGCTAAACCAGATAAAGATCCTACCCTATGCTCATCCTTTCGGCCGATCGCAATCCTCAATTAGGATGCCCGAATGTATTCAATTGTATTCAAAGGTGTTGGCCATAAGACTAGCGGTCATCCTACCAGAATTGGTGTTAGGCAGAATCATATGCAGTACCCTTAGGGAACACTACATACAATTAAGACTACAAGTGATAGTACAATTTCTACTTTGGTACAAGCCTGTACTACACAGTAAAGTGGTAGCGATGACTGAGCAGCCAGACTTATTTCAAGAGCAAATGAGCAGTAATATGGATTACACAAAGGACTACAATTACTGTGACTCAAGCAAACACTGACTCAAGGTTTCTGGTTAAAAAATATGAGTACATTTATTTCGACGGGATTGTGTCCTCCGACGTATTCCTTATCTTAGATATCTCTTTCCAGCTTTGCTGGCCTCGGAAATTTTTTTCTCTCTAGAGGGCGCTGCGCGTCGACGTCCGGCGAGTCGATGTCCCTCGACAGCCGCCGTATCGACGTCGACGTCATCCTGCCTATAAAGGCTGCGCGCAGCGTCCGTTGCTCAGTTCCATTTTTCCGCGCTTACTCAGTGCCTCGGAATATCGTTGCTCAGTTTCGTAGATATATTATTCAATTTTCCTCGAGATATTCGATCCATACTCGATGGCTTCCTCGTCTGAACCGACGACCCCTCGGTCCGGTTTTTAAAAAATGCCGAGACTGTGGAAAAAAGATGTCGCTAACGGACCCTCACAGGGTCTGTCTGTGGTGTTTGGGAGCTGCACAACATTGTTCGGAATGTGAGGACTGTATGTCCATGACAGCTAAAGCCCTGAAGGAGCGTAGGGGGAAGCTGGAAAAAGGTAAGACTTCTAAAGCTTCTTCTTCCTCGACGAAATCGAGACATTCGTCTCCTCGTCACCATTCGCGCTCCAGGTCTCGAAGCGGGTCCCATCACTCTTCGAGATCAAGGCACTCGAAAAGGAGACGCCGAAAATCCCCTTCTTTGTCCTCCTCTTCCTCTGTTTCACCTAAGAGAATCCCTTGCCCCACGAAGCATAGTTCCCGGGCTGAGTGGGAGGAATTCCGAAAAAATATGATGAGCGTCTTCGAGAAAGCAGCCTCAACCCCCTCGAAGACTGCCGAGAGCGATGCTCTGGTCGAAAGACCCGAAGGTCCAAAACGCCGTGAGTCGCAGCACCCGGCGAAGGAAGCTTCTCGAGCGCGTCATGAACCCTCGAGTAAAGCAAAGACCTCTAATCCTTCTTCGAAGGTTCCGTCGACGCCGAGGTCGGTGTCTTCGGCGCCGTTGTCGAAGGGACCTTCGACACACGGGTCTGTCGACTCAACGCCATCCTCAACACCGGCGTCGACGCCAAGGAAAGTCACGGTTGCGGCGCACCCAGTGGCTATTCCCAGGTCTTCGATGTCGTCGAGATTGTCGATATCCTCGAGCAGAATTCCGATTCTATCCAAGACCTCGAGGCCTCCACCTTTGTTTTCGACGCCACTTTCGAAGCCTTCGACGTCGGCGTTGACGACATCGACGTTTTCGAGGCCGATTACGACAAGTTTGGCACCCTCTGCCTTGGAGATGGGTTTCACACCCTTTGTGAGCTCAGACCAATTGAGAACAATGTCTTCAATTATGGAAGAGGGAGAACTGTCTGATCAAGAAGAGCCATTTGAGTTGCAGGGATCTGCAACCCCAGTTCAAGAGGATTTATCCTCAGAGGAACGCAGATTAAAGGAACTTCATGATTCCTTACATGAGGCAAGTGGTTTAGACACTTCCCCAGAGGTGGAGTTCGTTAGGCCAGACCCGGGGGAGCATGCTGAAACCCCTTATAGAGCTTTAATGGCCAGGATTACAGAATTTATGGGGTGGTCAACACCTTCACCGGCTTTCCAACAGGATGACCTCACGGATATTCTTGATAAAGGTCCACAGGAGGATCCTGTAGTACCCTTTCATAAAGCTCTTCAAAGAAAAATAATGACGAACTGGGAAACCCCAGATGTCGTCCCGGCAGTTAATAAAAAACTGTCTGCTAAATACAGGGTATCTTCTGCAGACCCAGAGTTTTTGTCCAAACACCCATCCCCAGAAAGTCTGGTGGTACAGCCAGCATCTTCTACTGACATCAAGACTGCTTACCGTCCCACAGGACAGGGACGATAAGAAATACGACGCTATGGCTAAGAAAGTCTTTTCGGCATGTAGCATGGCGTTAAAATCTATTAATGCTACTTGCACCCTTGCTAGATTTAGCCATACACTTTAGGAGTGTGCTTCTACAGCGGCTGACTGCATCCCGGAGGGAGAAGAAAGGGAGGCATGCCTAAATATCATAAGGGACGGTAAAGACGCTGTGTGTGAATCCCTCCAGATGGGCATTGACTCGGCTGACAGTATCAGCAGAGCAATGGCGGCAAGTACAACAACCAGGAGATTTGCTTGGTTGAGAAAGTCTGGTTTTGCCCCAGATGTGCAAGCCAGGCTCTTGAACATGCCATTTGATGGCTCTTCTTTGTTTGGGAAAAAGGCGGATGACAGTTTAGAAAAACTGCAAACATCAAAGGCAGCAGCAAAATCCCTAGGCGCTGCAATCCGTCTGCGAGAGGCAAGTCTTTTCGCTTCTACTCCGCATTCGGAAGAGGTAGAGGACGACCGGCTCAAAGGGGACAAAGAACTACCCGAGGTGGACGGGGTAGATATTCAAAAGCCGCAGCAACAGCAGGTGCCTCTTTACCATCGGCATCTACATCAGCCGCCCCTAAACCACTCTGAGGACTTCCCTCACAAGACACCTGTAGGAGGCAGGTTAACTCAACATCTGGCGGAATGGCAGGCTATCACGTCGGATGCTTGGGCATTGGAGACAGTTGCACAAGGTTACTGCCTGCCTCTCCTACGCATACCTCGGAGTCATCCACCGTGGATCAGCTCTCAAAAAGCTCCAGATCCACTCCTCTTGCAGGACATTTTAGACCTGCTAGAGAAAGGTGCCATAGAACCGGTACCTGTAGCGGAGAGGAACAAGGGCTGGTGCTCCCCTTACTTTATCATACCAAAGAAAGACGGAGGACTGAGACCCATCTTGGACTTGCGGGAATTGAACAAATTCCTCAGGAAAGACAAATTCAAGATGGTAACTCTCTCTCAGATCCTTCAGGCCCTTCAGTTCCAGGACTGGTTGGTATCTCTGGACCTTCAGGACGCTTATTTCCATGTGCCAATCCATCTCAAACACAGGAAATACCTGAGGTTCGCAATTGGCAACTCTCATTATCAATTTCGAGTTCTGCCACTTGGGCTGACCTCCGCCCCGAGGGTCTTCACCAAGTTAATGTCGTTAGTGGCTGCAAGTCTAAGGAGGGAAGGGATTCACGTCTACCCCTACCTGGACGATTGGTTGATCAGAGCTATATTTTCAGAACAAGCTCAGATTCAGCTAGATTATGTTTGCCACTCCCTTCACAGACTGGGCTTCTCCCTCAATTCAAAGAAGTCACAAGTGATACCATCGCAGAGACTCCAGTTCATCGGAGCAATCCTGGACACTTCCCTGGGAAAAGCCTCGCCACCAGAGGTGAGGGCTCAAGATATTCTACAGATGGTCACCAAGTTTCAAAATGGCCAACGTCTCCCAGCCTTCGACTTTTTGAGGTTGCTAGGCCTCATGGCATCCTGCATTTTCCTAGTGCCAGAGGCTCGCCTGAGAATGAGATCTCTCCAGTGGGCACTGAGAACTCAGTGGTCACAATTCTCAGGGAGAATGACAGATCTTCTTCAGGTTCCCGACAGGGTGGCTCGAGACCTTCAGTGGTGGGCCTGTCAGGAGAACATTCTGAAAGGAGAGCAGTTTTGGCAACCTTGGCCGGAGATAACAGTAGTCACGGATGCCTCACTTACGGGGTGGGGTGCCCACGCCAACGACTTGACGATCAGAGGTCATTGGTTTCCATCGGAGTCCAGACTACATATCAACCTGTTAGAGCTGAGGGCCATCAGACTTGCGCTTAAGGCTTTTCTGCCATCTGTACAAGGAAAGAATGTCCTGATAATGACGGACAACACAGTGGCCATGCATTACCTCAACAAAAGAGGAGGCGTAGGATCACTACCACTGTGCAGAGAGGCGATGCAGCTCTGGTTTTGGGCAATCCAAGAAGGAATCTCTCGATCGGCAGTCCACCTAGCCGGAGAGAAGAACTTGACAGCGGACGCTCTGAGAAGGCAGAGCACACTCCCACAAGTGGGAACTAGCTCAGGAAGTCCTTCAAGAGATCTTCGCCCTTTGGGGAACCCCTCAGATGGATCTGTTTGCCACCAGTGTCAACAGGAAGTGCGATCTGTTCTGTTCAAGGGAATTTCCCTCGAGAGGAGCTCTGGGAGACGCGTTCATAGTGGACTGGGAGTTTCCACTCCTGTACGCGTTTCCACCAGTCCCTGTCATTCCTCAAATGATCAGGAGGTTGAGAAGATTCCGGAAAACCATGATCCTAATTGCCCCGGATTGGGCCAGGAGGACGGGGTACCCAGACCTTCTAGACTTGTCCATCTGCCCTCCAATTCGACTTCCACTCAGAGAGAATCTGCTCTCACAGAAGGGAGATCAGGTTCTCCATCCAGGCATCAAAACCCTCAACCTTCACGCTTGGCTTCTGAAAGGCTGAGGTACAAGGATTGGGACCTCCCTGATGACGTTATGGAGTTGTTGCTTTCGGCAAGAAGGCCAGCAACAAAATCTTTATACCGCTGCCATTGGAACAGATTTTGCAGCTGGTGTAGAGAAGAGAATATCGACCCCTTTTCATGTGGTACACCAACGGTGTTATCCTTTCTACTCTACTTGGCAAATTCAGGCCTTCAAGTTGGCACTATCAAGGGCTATCTCGCAGCGCTATCCATCTTTAAGCGCACTGCAGAAGAACCATCCTATTTCAAGTTAGCCTTGGTAATACAGTTTCTAAAGGGGTTAACTAACGTTTATCCCCCAAGACCATTCCAGGTTCCCCTATGGGATTTAAATTTAGTCCTAACTTTCCTGATGGGCACACCTTTTGAACCACTCCACTCTTGTTCGTTAAGGTTTCTTACCCTTAAGACTGTTTTATTAGTAGCACTTACATCTGCTAGAAGGGTGAGCGAGTTACAAGCTCTTTCTTGTAAACCCCCTCATACAATCTTTCACAAAGACAAAGTTGTTCTGCAAGTGAAGCCTAATTTCCTCCCAAAGGTGGTTTCTGCATTTCATATCACACAGAAGATTACCCTTCCATCTTTCTATCCTCCTCCCCATCTGGGGAAAGAGGAAGAGAGGTTACACAGGCTGGACCCAAGAAGGGCTTTAAGTTTTTACATTAGTAGACTGGCTAGGATAAGACAATCAGACCAGCTGTTTGTAGGCTACGCCGGTCACAAGCTGGGGCGACCGATAACTAAGCAGACCATTTCCAGATGGATTATTTTAGCCATTTTGGAATGTTATAAACTGGCAGGAAAAGAGCCCCCTCAAATTCTTAGGCCTCATTCCACCAGAGGTATCGCAGCTTCATCGGCCCTCAAAAGAGGAGTGCCGGTTCGAGACATATGTGCGGCTGCCACATGGTCGTCCGTCCATACCTTTACAAGGTTTTACAACTTGGATTCCTCCTCCAGTCAGGAAACTAGGTTTGGAAGGGCAGTATTGCACTCTATTCATCAATAAGAGGAAGCATGAAGTCAGTACTCCCACCTCCAATAACAGAATACTGCTTTGGGAGCCCATCTAAAATAAGGAATACGTCGGAGGACACAATCCCTTCGAAGAACAAGTTACTTCTTACCTTGTAACGTTCTTTCGATGGGATGTTCCTCCGACGTATTCCTTATCGACCCTCCCATCCATCCCCGCAGTACTACTTCCCTTGTTGTTGCAGCTTACGCTCCTTCAGGGTGATTAGTCTAGTCCAGAAAGAATTATTGTGGGCTACAAAACGGAACTGAGCAACGGACGCTGCGCGCGGCCTTTATAGGCAGGATGACGTCGACATCGATACGGCGGCTGTCGAGGGACATCGACTCGGCAGACGGCGACGCGCAGCGCCCTCTAGAGAGAGAAAAATTTCCGAGGCCAGCAAAGCTGGAAAGAGATATCTAAGATAAGGAATACGTCAGAAGAACATCCAATCGAAAGAACGTTACAAGGTAAGAAGTAACTTGTTCTTTTAAACCATCTGTTCACAAAACACTTCACTTCTATTAAATAAAACCACACTCTATATATACTGCACACAACCAATTCATCTTGTTCAGGTCAATTCAAGGTAAGTACATTAGGATTTGACAGACCAGTGTTTCGAAACAAAGACGTTACCGTGGGTTAATACACGATCACTTTTTGACAGTAATGACAGTTCGGTCCTAAGAAAATAAAGCGTACCCGCGAGAAGAAATGCACCGAAGTCAAACACGCTTAGCACATAGAATGAAAACAAGGGAATAGGGGATAAAAATCATAGGCAATACTTTTGTCA
This sequence comes from Ambystoma mexicanum, assembly GCF_040938575.1. Lineage (NCBI taxonomy): Eukaryota > Metazoa > Chordata > Amphibia > Caudata > Ambystomatidae > Ambystoma > Ambystoma mexicanum. The sequence continues at coordinate 1,665,863,950 of NC_090929.1, forward strand.
AGGCAATAGAATTAGAGGACGTTTTCTAAGAGGCAGATAAAAGTCAATAGGCCTGCGCCAGTGTCAAATGGAGCAGGGGCTCTGTTGTCGAGAATCACACGGTTAGAATAGTTCACCATGCAAATTGCCAGGAGTACTGGATATTGTCAAAGGGAAGCAAAAGTTATAAGACGGAAGGAAGAAAGGACACGCCTTCGGAAAGGAAAAGGGTTCACCCCGATTCCTCAAGGTTGGACAGAGAGAACGACCAAATGGACACAGCACCTTATTCGGCTGAAGAAAGCTGGTGCTAGGGCAGTTGTTCCTGGTAGTTCCTGCAGACTCACGCTTCCTGAAGCTTCAGTCGTGGGGACAAGAAGGACGACGTCTGGAGCGAACTGCACTACCCAGGGATGAAGCCAGCAGCAGCAAAGCAACGATGAATAAAAGGTGTGCTCCTTAAAAACAGGGGAGGGCTCTTCTGATGGCTATCCGGACCACTACAGCTCAGTGCAGCGATTTGGACCCAGAAGAGGATTCTCTGGCTGTAGAAGGTGAGCTGGTTGATCCCACCAGGCTCAAGGGAAGAAGACTCCGGACTGGATCTTCTCTGTCGTTGAAGGGTAGATAGCTCAGGGCTTCACGGGGATCCAGGAGTTGCAGCAGCAGTCTTCTTCTCCACTTCTCATCGGTTCTTGTAGTTCCAGTGGCGACTCTGACTTCCAGCCCAAGAGTCTTTTATGCCAAAATCCCCCATTCACACAGCCTGGCTGTCAATCACACAGCAGGGGGTTGTCCAGCCCGGACAACCACCTCAGCCAATCGACACAAAGTGCGACTTGGGTCTCCAAGGAGACCATGTGCAGGGGGTGACTAAACCCCTCCCTCACATTCAGCCCACCTAGACACCCAGACGCCAAAGGAGGGCTTCTTTGCAGAAGCCCGCCAAAGGACGGCGAACAAGGAAACCAAACCTGGTTTGGCGCAAAAAGCAAACAACAACAAAGACCTTTCCAACACGAAATGGCGAAAAACCACACTAGGACCCACGATAAAAATTATATGGGGTAGCAGGTTTTATGTTCACGTCTGTCACCACAGCCAGAACACTAACACGGTAAACTGTGTAAAAATGATAGTTACCACTGCCACCAGCCATGTTGTCGGGAGGGGGGACACAAAGTGCCCCTTGAGTTACAGAAGGACAGGGGAAAGATATTCCCCTCCAGTACTCCATTGTAAGATAGCTTGTACGGGATCTGTATTTTAAAAGGACTAGTAAAGCCAATGGTGACTTTACATGTTTCTGGGGGACAGTAGTCATCCCCAGAAATGGAGTTCACAAGTGAAGTCTAAAAGACAACCCTGTCACTGCACTGAAGGTGCTGTGTGACACACAAGTAAAAAGATGATGCCTAGGGAGTTGGTGACACTCCATAGCCCATGACCACAAAAAGTACAACACACACAAAAAATACACTGTAAGAGTGGGAAAAAGGCTCACACTCTTACCAGGTGGAAAAAATAAACCCCAGAAATCCAGCAAAGCTGCTGAGGGACTCAGTAGGTAAGGGAAAATAGCCATAAATGAGTATTCTCCCTAACAATTGGTAGCAGCAGACCAAACCGGTTTTATACTGGGACGCCAAACATATGTTAACATCCGGCGTACAATTGATGTCTCGGCCTGGACACAGAAATATAAACAAGCCATGGCTTTGCTTTCAATTGACGCAAAGAAAGCGTTTGACCGTGTTGACTGGTCCTATTTGTCGAAGGTCTTGGAAGGGTTCAGGATTGGTCCGAGCTTTCATAGTTTCCTCTTAGCCAACTTTTTATTGCCATCTAGGATGATCAAAGTGAATTGGATTCTCTCTAATCCGGTAAGCCTGTACAGGGGTACCCGCCAGGGATGCCCGCTATCCCCATTACTGTTTGCCTTGGCCAAGGAACCTTTAGCCTGCATGGTACGCTTATCTGGGAATATTAAGGGTTGGATATTGCGGCCCACCATCATAAATTAGCATTGTATGCAGACAACCTTTTCCTCTTCTACATGCAAGACTCCAAAACCACGTTACCATATGTTGTCTCATTGTTGGAACTATTCCATGAGGTTTCGGGCTTTAAAATTAACTTAAAGAAATCACCAATACTTAACATATCAGAACCACCAGAGGTGGTTACACACTGGAAGGCCTTTTTCATGGGTCCTACAGACCTTAAAATACCTAGGGGTAGGATAATGGCCTTCAAAATGACGTTGCCACATTTGCTATATGTGTTCCAGACGTTACCAATTTGGGTTCCAAGAATGGCCCTGAAAGACCTGCAATCACAGATATTTAGGTTCATATGGTCCCGAAAGAGGCCAAGAGTAGCCAAGCGTACACTGATGGCGTCCAAAGGGGCAGGGGGTCTGGCAGTGCCACAAATAGAAAGCTACTTATATGTGGTGCAACTAGTCCTGGTATTGGAGAGCAAAAAAGCATCTCAGGCACAAGAAGTTTAGCATTGGGTGCACATTGAACAAAGTATGATGGGAACCCCCCCTACATAAAACGTGCTAGGTTTCTCCAAAGACTCGTAAGAGAAGTGTTCAAGGACTCCCAACCTCTAAAGCCACATTAGAATATTGGGACAAAACTGCGCGCAGATACGCAGTGACAGTGTTTTCCTCGCCTAAGAGAGGGCTATGGGACAATAGGAAGTCCATACCCCCCCCGCTCCCCCTGGGGATGGACTGGTTTAAGTCTCTGCAAACTTATATGACCAGATTGGAGGACAATATAGGGAGACCTACCGACAATCTCACATGGTACAACATCTGGACGACAGCCAACAAGACCTCCCAAACTGTACACCTTGGAGAAAATAGCTTCAAGCTACTGTTCTGCTGGTACCTTGCACCAGAACGGTTGCATAGAATCTCCCCAATCTTCCTCCTACCTGTTGGAGGTGCAACGCACCCTCCGGATCTTTTTTTCATATTAGCTTGGAATGTCCGCAAGTGCAAACATTTTGGCAGGCAGTGATTACCCAAATTAGAGAAATATGTGGGTTTAAACTGGAAAAGGATCCCCTGGTTTTACTCCTAGGGAATGAAGATACTCACGGGCCTTACAAGTTGAATGCCAGAAGCTCCATACTGGTTACCTTTTTTCTGGTAGCGGCACGCATATTAATTGCACAACACTGGAAATCTCAAGTCATACCGGGCATAAAGGAATGGTGGACTCAAATGTGGTATGTAGCTGCCATGGCCAAAATAGGTGGAGCAATGAAAGGGGAAATGTCACAGTATCTATCAGACTGGGCCCCCTTGATTGAGTTTGCAAAGAACAATGATAACCCCAACATCCCTCCTAGGCCCCAGGAAATGTCCTCCTTTTTACTTCTGTAATGGAGAAGGCTTAGCAGCTCGACCTATATCCCCGTGTGTGCTCTAATCTTCAAATCTCACCCCACAAAGTATCCTTGTATAATGTCTAAGAATGTATTTATTTATTTGTTTTGCTTCATTTTGTTATATTCTTAAGTTGTTTCTTTGCCTTTTGTAATGACTGGTTTAAATTGCTAAAAATGTTTCACAGTTATGGACCTATATGCAAGCGGAATGATATGGTCAGAGGTGATTTTTTCAAAAGAAAGGCCAACTGTAACATTTAAGCTCTGACTTGTAATGACTTGAATTGTATGACATGAAGCACATCGCTGTATATGTTATAATTCAATAAACCTTAAAAGGCAAAAAAAGAAATGGAACACTGATTTTGAAAAGACATTGACATTGTTGAACATTGTGAAGAGAGGCCTAAACCTTGGGGAAGGGAACCCTGAGAGGTCTAACAGGAACTGTGTGTGTTTTTGTCCATTTGGAACTGGAAGGATCAAAGCTTGCGGAAGGGAACCCCTTGAGAACCAGAGACACTGAACTCTATTGACTTACGGCAAGAGCCGTAGGTGGAAGGTTCCAAGGGCATCTCTTTTGAGTTGAACTATTTTGAACTGGCAGAACTACAACTCTTGGGAAGACTATCTGAAACCAGCTGTGGTTTACATTTCCTTTTTTAACCACCATTTTTCTTTGAGAAGATCCCTGAATGCATTTTGTCGAAGAGTGAGGGCAAATAGGTACCTCGAGGAGATACCTCCTCCTTGAGTGCCCGCTACTGTGGTTTGTGCATTGGAACTCTATGGGATAAATTGCTTGTTGTGAAGGCCTATGATTGCATGTTCATCAGCAGTCATCTCCTACAACATCCCCCGCTTCAAACTCATTGCGATTTTGTCCTGGCAAAACTCAGATTCTAATAGATTCCTTCCTCCCACGGTTTCCTCATGTGAAATATTCTGTTTCCAGAGCAGCTGATCTTCAGAAACATTTCTGCCACTCGGGTGCCCAGTACGGCTCTGCTTGATGTCTCTATATGCCATGTGCTGAATATGGGGCAGCAAATATAAAGGACCCGCACCCGGTGGCCTCAATCCCGGTTTTCTGCACACTGTTCGCTTTAGGAACACAGCCACATCAGAAAATGTACTGTCAAGCTGAATCCAGTGAAGGCAGATTGCAAAGGACTGATTTCTGTCTCCAACCCCCACAGGATTTGCTTATGCTGTCTTGCGGGGAAAAAACAAGACACTGGGTTGTGCCAATCCATGCATCCAAAGTCTCTCTGAGCATGTTGCAAAGCTCTTTACCTTTTGCCATAAGAAAAAGAGAACTTGTTTGAGGTCCCTGGTCCTGCACGGGAAGATGGAAGAGCATGAAAAGAAGAAGAAAATGTATCAGAGGTCACATCAGTTCCTCTCAACACCACTCTTTTTCATCAATGAAAATGCACTGCTCCAGGGACTTCTCTGAGGAGACTGCTCAACAAGTATTGTTTTCATCCAATCCTCCTCTCAGGAGGAATGGGAGGCATTTCTGCTGAAGATGTTAGACATTTCTGCCAAGGCGTTGCCGGCTTGAGCCTCGGTGGTGCTCCTGGGAGTGACTGCACTTGGATAAGCCGGCAGGAATTCTGTACAAGACCACGAAAACGTGTACTCGGTCTCCGCTGCCATGGATGAAGACCCATTTTCTGAAGCAGGTCATCGTCTGGCTTTCAGCTGCCGAACCAGCTCCACCCGCCTCAGTGCTGAGACTCCTCAGGAGCACATGCCATCCCCTCTGGGCATGTTCATGCCAAAGACTGGAAAAATCCTCGATGGTGAGAGTGCTCCCATACCTAAGACATTTCTCAGATGAGTTTTATGATGAAGAGGAGGAGCTGTTTGAGTTGGCTTCCAACTTACAGGTGGCCAGAAGATTAGACACCACGCTGGACTGACCGAAAGTGCTATTTGAACTGATGGGCATCCTGGATGAGGCTTCTCAAAGTGAAGCTGTTATTTAATCAGGCATTGGAGTCCCCTGTGTTAAAGATTTGGGATAAACCTTCCTCTGTCCCCGCTGTTGACCATAACCTGGCCCAGAAGCACCATCTGACCAGCCTTTCCTGCCTAGTCATGCCTCTCCAACCTCAAGACACCCATGTTTCCCTCTTTTACCCCGTGACAGGAAGAGCAAGAGGTTGTGACGTGATTCTTATCACCCCTACCTCAAGCATTACCTCCACCCCCAGGGGAGTGTCCAAGAGACACCATCAGCACCTGTGTTAGGAATAGAAATGGGAAAACGCATATACCTGTCACTGTGCATCATCAAAGAGAGTAAGCGACAACCCCTTGCAGTGAGCTCTCATTCATCAGCGCAGGAGAGGCTTACTAATGTTGGATTATTTTTATTGATTGTCCACTGCTCATATATTCCAGTATCCCTTTGTGTATTAAATAAATGCACCATTTATAACATGCCAATACACATCACTTCAAATAGATGCCCCACATATAATGTTCATGTTCAAATACTTCTGACAAAACACTCAGTAATGGCTTCTTACAATCTCTTGTATAATGTAATTATTTTAATGATGAGAAATAAATAATAAAGAAACATTCCTACCATTATGGTCACTACACACAGCACACTTAAAATGCAAAATGTAATTAATGAATAAGCAGAAATCATTGCCATTGCTGCTACGTCTACTCAAGACCAAGACTAATCAACCTTCTCTGACCTTTCGTAGCCACCTTAAAAACAACTACCTGCCTCACCAGGCAACCTCATCAAATCATGCTAGGCAATCTTAATAGGAGCACCTGCCATTTCAATACCTCAATACCTTCCTTAATGTGAGATCAATGATGGGTAAAAACTCTCATAGTCCCTATCTGTGGAATGTAGGGAGATGAGGGCTGGAGAAGACTGGATTGCCTAGAGCGGTCTGCACAATCCAAGAAAAATGCCACAAAATATTGAAAACCACCAATCATATCACCATGGTCTTTTCATCAAAAAGCAGGAAAATAGGGAAACAAATGCTTCACAAAGAGTCCATGTCAATTGGGATCAACCATCATGCCAGTATTAGCCAATTAAGAATAAGATATGCTCATAGGTGGTGAGCTATGTTGCTTCTGGTGGAAATGTAAAGATATTATTCCCCATACAGCTCACTCAAAGACAATCGTTCTGCTCAAAAGCCAATAGCCAGGATCCTTTGGGGACTCAAACGCCTCAAAAAAGCCAAACATTCAGTTTAGTTGCTTCAAAAGGTAGTTAAGAAAATTTGAGGGACTTGGGCCTGCCTCCCTTCTTCACAGAAGATAATGGCCCCATTGCGTCTCCCTCTGGATGGTTCTTTCAACTTTCTGTCTGCCAACTCTGTCACAGCTAATCTTCTGCCCTGCCTTCCAAAAGTCAGCCCTTTTATACTTCTCTGAGCATAAGCTGTCAACTCCCCTTATTAGCATAATGGCTAACAGATGCAAAAAGCTGTTTAGCTCACCGGCCCAGCATCAGTGTTAAGCATCTTTTCAGAGAATTAAAAAGCTTGTTTATGTTGCGTGCAAGGCCAATCCAGACTGCCGAAATCTTTCACCTAGTTATACGAGCCGCTGTCATAGCTTATGGCAACTACAGGCTTTGCAGGAAGTGCTGTAGTTCTTGTAGTCCTTTCAATTATTGCTATTTGAGTTTTATTTAGTATAACCGAGGCACTTGAACACAACAGGTGGATGCATGGAGAAGAAAGGCTTTGGGCTTGAATAGTCTTGCACTGAGAGCAGAAAATAAATCCTGTGCCCTGACCACATTTATTTGGTCACTGGTCTGTGATTTCGGGACCTGCCAAGAGTCTTCCAACAGGGAACATTAGAGAGGGTGTTTGTGCCCTTGTTTGTGATAAGGAGGCGTCTCTGCCGATGCAGCAGTCTGGTTTTGACACAGGTGACTGTGCGGCACGAGCAATGGCCACTGGGACGTTGTTGAGGTGGCACTCCTGGATGAGAACCTCTGGGTTCAACCAGGACATTCAGGCTAAGCTCCTGGATATGACTCAACAGCTATAACCTCTTCCGGGCCAAGGCGGACGACTCCTTGCGAGGTTCCGTGCCTCCAAGACCACAGTGATGTCCTTGGGCCTAGTGGTGCAGCAGCCTTCAGCACCTGCTAGCAGTGGGGAGAGAGTTTTCGGCCCTTTCCCTCCTATGCCCACCATGGAAGTGGACAGATGCCCTCTGGCAAGCAGGAGTTGCTTCGTTGCCCCAGGGGGAGAGACCGCAGAGCTCCAAGAAGTGGTGTCTGCATCTACAATGCCCTCTTCTGCCTCAGGTGTGAAGCATCTGTAAAGACAAATTCCATCATCACTCACCAGTGGAGGGGTACATTTCCCTGTTCAGCCAGAAGTGGTGTTGTACCCCATCCGACGCAGGTGCCTTGCAGGTTGTGCGACAGGGTGTTTGTCTCCCTTTTCCTCACTGCCCCCAGAACATCCCCCTATCAGTCCCTCTTTACCTCCTGACGTTCTTCTGTTGGAGGAGGATTGTCAGCTTTTGATGAAAGGCACAGTAGAACTGGTAAAGCAAGAGTTGTTGGTTGAAAGGTTGATAATTAATCATAACCTCTGGCATAGCTTTGGCCAACCCTCCAGACCATCTTTCTTCAGCCTGCCAAGCCATTATAGAAAGGGGTGGACCAGGCCTGATTTGCAAATGGTGGTTTATCCTTTCTGTAATTTTTTGGCAGGTGAAGAAGGATGGTCTGGAAGGTTGCCCAGAGCAATGCCATAGGTTAAGATTGATTCAAAACCTTGCAACCATCACCTCCTTTGTTTTACAATAGAACAGGTGGCATGTTTGGACCGAGGCTGGGGTTGGTATTTGTTGGGGATAATTCTCTGTTGAGGCTAATTTCCCCAACCTAGTGAGTCCCCCAGCAGCTTTGCTGGATTTTCAGGGTTTATTTTCTTCTCCTGCTAAGCGTGAGACTCTTTTCCTCCCACTCTTAGACATGATTTGAGGTGTTCCTTTGACTTTGCATGTGTTCTATGGGCTATAGGGTCCTTTACCCCATAGGGTTTCATGTGTTTTTGATATGTGGGTTACACAGCACCCTCCGTGCAGTAACCCAGGGGTGTCGAAGCGACCCCCAAACATAGACTCCATACCCTGGGACTGACTACTGTCTCCCAGAGCATGTAAAGTCACCATTGGCTTTACTAGTCTTAAATTGTGACCAGAAACAGTACAAACCATCATATTGTGGACATACTGGTCGGGGCAATTCGATTGCCCCGGGGTCTGTTGTTCGAGGGGGCACTGTCCAGTCCCCCCCCGACCGAGTTTTGGCTGGTGGCAGTGAATACTACTTTTTATATTCGACCGCGAATAAATTCCTATGGGATTTTCCCATTGTTCGAGGCTACCACTTTTTAAAATAGCCTCGAACATACCGCCGGTTTATTAAATTAATATAAATTCACCGGTTGGTATTTTTTGCCGAAACTTGGTTCCAAAATGGCATTTGTGTTCGCTTCTGTGACTCCAACCCAAGTAGAGCTCCTTTGTTCCACTTTTTTGGCGGGTTTCTCCACAGAAGCCTCCAAAAGTGGTGCCACTCTGTCCGGGTACCACAGGGAGTGTGGGAGGGGGTTTAGGCACCCTGGACTGAGTTGCCTCGGCAACTCAAGTCGCACTCTTGTGTGATTGGCCCAACTGGTGAGCCGCCCGGCTCACCACTTCGCATGTTTGAGTGACAGCTAGGCTGAATGAATGGGGGTTTTCTGCATAAAAGCAGGGCTTTGGGGACTGGAACTTCAGAAGTCACCACAGGACCTAAAGAATCCGAGGAGGGAGAAGCCGAGCCGACCTGTAACGACGACACCACCGGTGGAGCCCTGCTGAACCGTCTCACCACTTTTCCCGACGACGGAGGAGATCTCCAGTCCGGAGAGTCTTCTTCCTTTGACTGGTGGGGATAACCAGTTTGCCCGTCTTTTTTGCCTTCCTGGACCATCTCGTGGCCGCCTTGCCCGTGCCAAGCACCTCGGCAACCGGAATACCACGGTTTACCACTACCGCGAAGAAAAGGGTAGTACCTTGTAACCGGAGAACTCCGCGGCTGATTTCTTCCCTGGCATTGCAGCGACCTTCATCTTTCCTCCACGTCGAGACCTCCTCTTCCTCTGAACCGAACACTGACTTGCACCCGCTGCCAGGAACAACTGCCCCCGCTGGAGCGTTCTTCCCATTTAAGGTACTGTGTCCCGCCTGGCTTCCCTTGCGACAGATCGTTCGGCGTGACAATAAATCCTCGACTTTCTAACCTGGGTTAGCCTGGGGCCTGTTAACTAACTTTTCCTGACTTGATCTCAATCTTTTATGAACTATCTACAAAGACTCTTTGGGCATAACCCCACTGTGTGATCCTGGGCACATTTCGCTTGCTCTCTCTAAGAGTGGGCCTGGCATTTGAACTTCCTTGCTCTCCTGTAGACTTTGCCTAACCTGCCTCACTGTGGTTCTTTGAAAGGTATTGAAATTGTGTGCTTCCATAACTTTGCCTTTTCCCTCCCTTTTTCCATAATTTATTAGAGTGCCATCTTATGTTAAGCGCTCACCTCTGTCTGAAAATAAGTGGTGTTTCTCATTAAGACTTGTGTTGAACTTACTTACCTCTTTTTGTGCTAGTGTAGTTTACAAGTGTGTCTTTAAATAAATAATTATATACTTTTACTCCAAAGTTCTGGTCAATGTTTGCTTGTGCAACCGTATCCCTGTACCTATTGTGTATACTCTATATACTGCCTAACTCATTTTAAGAGAAGTCTGACTGCTCAGCCACAGCTACCAGGTAAATCTGGGTGGTACAGACTGCTACCAATTGGGTTTACTGCCAAGCACCTGTAGTCCTAAATCTTTTGCAGTGGTCCCTAAGGGAACGGCACAGGTTTCTGCCTAACAGTATTCTGTTTATTTTCTGGTCCCCAAAAAAGACTGTGGCTGAGGTTCTTCGATCTGTAACAGTGCAAGACAAATTCAAGATGGTAGCTGTGACCCAGATCCTCGAAACCCTTGATCTCCCCAACTGGTTGGTTTATCTGGATCTTCAGGATGCCTAATCACATGTGCCAATTCATCTGAAGCACAGGAAGTACTTGAGATTTGTGGCTGATTCTTACCACTACCAATTCACGGTCGTGTCTGTCAAGGGTCTGTATTTAGCATCCAGGGTCTTCACCAAGCTACTGACTGTGGTTGTGGCTCACAGAGGAAGGGAAGGAATACATGTTTTTCCCTACCTGGACGAATGGCTTGTCTGAACTCGCTCCCCAGACCAGGTGAAGACATATGCGGTCCTGGACACTCGCCTGGGCAGAGCTTTTCTTCCCAAGGATCGAGTGGCAAACTGCTTCGGGTTGGTTTATGTTCTCCAATCCTAGGAGCGAGGCCCCGCCTTGGCCTTCCTGTGCTTATTGGGTCTCATGGCTTCCTGCATTCTTGTGGTGCAGGAGGCTCAGTTACATGCAAGATTGCTTCAGTGGCTTCTTTATTTTCAGTGGTCTCAGTGTTTAGGAAACATGTCAGACCTTTTGCTGCTCTGAAGCAGAATTTCTGGAGACCTTGCATTGTGGTCCCTGTCAGACAACCTGCTGAACGGAACGTTTCCACGCCAAACATTGCCCCAACTGACAGTCATGGTTGCATCCTTGAAAGGCTGGGCCCCTCACCTCCAAGATCTGATAGTGGGTGGACTGTGCTCTCCTTCAGAGTTTAAAGAATGTGTCAACTTGCCTGTTCGGGTACACATTGATTCTGATAACTCTGGACTGGGCTCGGGGAAGGTGGTACCCGGAGTTGCTGGACATGTCCATCTGCCCTCCCTGGCGTTGTGGGATGAGGGTGAATCTGCTCTCCCAATCGTATGGGTGAGTCTTCCATCTGAACCTGAGCAGCCGGAAACTTCATTCTTGGCTGCTGAGAGGCCGAGGTACAAGGAGTGGCACTTATCGGATGACCTCCTGCATACTCTTGACTTTGCAGTGATCGAAGTGTATGAAAAAAAGTAGTGCAACTATGCTCCCTGCTGGCCTATCCCCAATCCCCATAAATCCCATCGCCGTGCCACCGCCCAGACGCTCACAAAACCCTACACAAATGCACCTGTTGTTTAAGGGAACATCCAGTGCAGTGCTCCAAAGTGCACGTTTCAACTACTTCCTACACTTTTATTTTAAAACAAAACCATCACTGAACAGTTTCTTTTTAAAATCAAAAGAATAGGAATCTTAAAATTTAACTTTAAAAAGTAGAGGAGCACCGCTTCTGCCCACTACGACCACTGTGACTCCGAATCCTGCCACTAAGTCCATTTATGCCTGCAGGTGGTGTACATTTATGACTTGGTGCCATGAGAGGGATCTGGACACTTAGACCTCCTCTGCATTGGATTTTCTGCTGTTTGCTTGTCCAGAACTGGCCTGCAGATTGGCACTGTAAGGGTATCGAAGTCTGCCAATGTGAGCATTTAGACTGCCCGAGGCATACTATCTTTTCAAGCTTGTCCTGTCACCTCTTCGTCAGGCTAAAATGAAACTAGTCCTGGAAGGGTGCATCAATGCACTCTACACAGAGTTGGTGGCTTCTGCGCAAAGCCTTTTTGAAGTAAATGTAAACAGTTCAAGTAGCGATTTGCAAGGCAGGCAGGTTTCATTGCACACTACCTCCTCAGCTAAGCTGAGCATTGAATCACATCAACGCTGCATCCATCTGAGGGTGGACATGAAAAGATTGTTGCTGAAATCATCCAACGTCTTTGATTTGATAATGCTGAGGCAAGGGTTTTAGAACTTCCCTTTCATTGTAAGGACTTGTGTGCTGAGACTATGAATAAGCAGGTAAAGTGTACACACAGCCAATTCACAAGGCCAGCACTAAAGCCACAAAGGGTTTCCAGGAAAGCGCATCAGGAATGGCTCAGGAGTTCATATGGCAAGTTATTTGGCTATCGGCATCTAGAAAATGGAGAGCTTCCAAACCAGAGCCACAAAGCATTTTCCTCTGGTTTGAGGTTGGATCGTCTTCTTCCTCCATGTTTCGATGGTGTCCCTCAGGCCATGGTGATTAGAGGTTACCATCTAAGTCTTTGCTCTTCCCCAGATATTCCCCCACACCCTATCTTCCCCAGATATTCCCTCACCCGAAGCTTCTTCCAATGATTTATGGAGGAGATATAGCTTCAGCTCAGCAAAGATGTCTAGCTGCCATTATTTGCAGGACGACATGAGGGTGGCACTTGATTTTGAAACTCGTTTGCAACAAAGAAGTGCTAACCTGTGTCCAGTTTAGGGCCAATGGCTTGATCTTTCAGCACATAATTCACATCATCAGCCCGTGTATGGCTTATTGAATCTTTACAAAGGTGGTGGCAATCATTGTATTGTTATTTTCAAAAGCAGGGTGTTTCACATATATACTATCTAAATTACTGACTGGTAAGTGTGTTGTCCCGTCAGTTGGGTGAATATTAATTTCGTCAGGTGGCTTGTAGGGCAGGACAATTATCAGTCCAAACCTTTCTTTCTGCATGTCCCTCTGTATTAAGGTGTGCTGTGGGCGAGAAGGCACCCTTAGGCCTTTATACAGATTCTACACGGGGCAGGCAGCTACCTTTGCGCTTTAGCAAGGTGTTCCCATTGTAGACATCTAGCTACATTGGGCTTATTGCATACATTTGTCAAGAAATATTGCTGTGATTCCCTGGCGAGGGGGGACTTGTGTTTGTCTGGTCTGTACTACCACGTTTCCCCCTTTCCTCCTGCCTTCAGTGTTTGCACTGTTATGGGAGTGTCATCAGGTGAGGTCCCTGTGGGGGAAAGTATCCATTAGAAGAACATATTACTTACTATCCACCATAAAGAACATTACTGAAGGTATCTTGCTCCCACAAATTCCTCATCCCCAACCCCTCTATTCTACCCCTCTAATAGCCAGCGTGCAACCTATTCCTTTTCCTCTGAAAGTTGGGACAATTGGTGAAAATGAGATCATAGGGCCCATGTGTCATCCCGTAGGTACATCTGTCATGCCTGGTGCTATGCGGCCAGTTACGCCATGTTGGAGCAAATCGGCAGTGCCCTGGTGGCTGTTCCAAAGACTTCAAAGCTAGTCTTCCGCCTGTGACTTATTTCATTAGAAGAGGACTCTGTGCAGAGAGATTGTATCCATGAGAAAGAAATGACCAAAGATAAGTAACTTGTTCTCGACACCAAGTGCCATTGGAGGTCCTCTACCATAAAGTGATGTGGGCCACACGTCGGCATTTTAGGAACACTACATATTGAATGCAAGTTCAAGAGCTGATGCTCACATGTCCAGACGTAGGGGGTTGGAAATAGGAGCAAATACAATTTACTTATGATATGGAGTGTTCTCCTGTTCTTACCTTACATTTGTATGTAACGCAAAAGGACTAAGGGCAATAAAGCTCTACTTCCGCTTTCTCCAGACAAGCCCACTGTAAGTGTGGCCCTAATTAAGGGTGTCCCTGATTACGCTGACACCAGAATAAATACACCCCTCGAGAGAAGTAAGGCCAAGAGTCTATCTTGTAAGGATAACAAGTTTAATCTTACAGAAAATGAGGATGGTAGCAAAGAACTCTGCTGCCTGAATGGTCTTCTGTTCCTCATCCGTTCCTTTCTCCTGCCACAGTGATGCCAGGCAGGGGTTTATATACTCCTGGCTTGCTGCAGTTGTGTCACTGGATACGGGCCATGGCTCCATCCCAAACCGTCCTGCTTCCATACAAGGGATGCTCCAAAGCTTTCCTTTCTTCATTGTCGGCATTTTCTGTCAGACCATTCTTCTCTACATTTTGCTACCTTACATAGAAACACTGCAGCTCTGCAGACCTTTACTAACCTTGAGGCCTAGCCCCAGGACATTTAAAAAATATATATATATATACACAATTAATTTTCATTCATTCTGTCCATATTTCACTCATTCTACTCCTGTTTTTATCTGGTCCTATAATCTCATTTAAACCTTATTTTCATAATTCTGCATTTTGTACATGAGCATGTAAATCCCATTTTAGCCTGCATGGGCTCTTGACAGACAGCAGACAGCTGGTGAGTCACTTTGTGTGCTCTGTCGGTGTTAGCCTTAGTGACGAAACACTGCATGAGCCATGCGACCCATTTTTAGCGCAGGCCACATTCCTTCTGGGACCGAGCTCATCTCCTCTATAGCACTTAAGATTTTACATTTGCTATGATCTTTCATTACAAATGTATTCAGCTAATAGTTACTTGTGCTTTATGTTTAAACAATAACTGCCTTCTTTAGTGTCTCCCCATGTCTGTGTATGTGATTGTATTTGCATGACAAAGCCTTCCCAGTGCCCCTCTTCCCCCATTATAGTGCCTAAAAGAAGTCAAAGGAAGTCTTGCCTAATTCTAAAGCACTTGGGGGTGTGGGAAGACTATAGTTCCTTCCCAACACCACCTACCCTCCTCACTGACATGATACTGTGTTTGCCTCAATGCATCCAAAAAGGGAATGGGAAGGGAAGGGAAGGCTTAAGTTGTGAAGGGGAATGAGGACTGTGATGGGTGAGCAGTGCTGTCTGTTCACCTGAGATTCTCTTTAGCATTGCCATGTTTTGCTCAAGGCCCTCTTGTGGGATGGATAGCGCACTAGTCTGAGGATTGAAGACTAGAACTACAAGAGACAGTATGGTGAGTAACATACTGACTTCTACCCTCCCTCCTACTGTTCCTATGGATCTATTGCTTGCTGTTCTGTTGTAAAGGTTATGGATTTGTTGACCATCCTTTGAGGGATCCAAGGTCAGTACTGAAGGCAATGGATATTTCAAAGATGAAGAATCCGCTGGAAGAATATTGTTATTGACTGGTAGGTAACTTCTTTTGATCTTCATCACAATGCCCACACCTGCTCCCAAAAGTTATTTTTTGAGACTAAATACATGAGGCCTGCGTCTTATGCTGACATCTGATAAGAGGAGACTTGAAAACTGTCTTGCCCAGAATGCAGGTGTGTGAGGAATGACTTCCAAGGAATTACCTCACTCAATGTTAGGGTGGAAGAGTATGTGATGCAGTGTCCTTCCCAGGGCATTTGTTTCTCTCCTAAGGGAAAGAAAAGTGTGACAACTTAATTCAAGACTGTAGTTCAAAGAGAATGGTGTGGCCTCTGCCAGAGCCACTTAGTTTTGACTGTCAGTGACTCATCATAGGTTTATTTTGGACCAGACGGCACTGCATTCATAGTCATTTTATGCTCCTGAATGTGATTGAATGCATAGGCTATGAATGGCAGGTTAGGGAGACTGTGATTTGCAGTTATTGGGGTGTTTTGCATGAAATGGATGTAAAAGGAGTGGAAAGGGAATAAGTCAATTGTGTCCTTCTATGTGAACAGGCTGCTGTGTAGATGGTAACTGCATACATTTCCCATCAAATTACTGTTTGTTTTCGGGCTCAGTGGGTAAACTTGACTTTACTTATCTCGATGAAGCTTCATTGTGTGTTAAAATGGGTGCATCGGGAAGCAAATGGGACATGGAATGCCTGTGCAGTTATACGTAGAAGGTTTAATGCATTAGTTGAGACAGTTTCATTAATGTTTGCCTAACCAGGAATATATTACAATGACTACGTATTTGCTTATTTTGCAGAAAGAGCAGCAAACCCCATGAAGACATCCTGGGTATCAAGTCCAAGAACACAGCAGGCCTTGGACTGAACACCGCTGGACTGACACAGGGCAAAAACTTTTTGATGAGCAAGTTTTCATCTCTGAATCAGAAAGTGAAACAGACCAAATCCAACGTCAACATTGGCAATCTCCGGAAGCTTGGGAATTTCCCCAAGCCAGAGGTCAAAGCCTTCTTGAGACCAAACCTAAAGGTTAGCCTCTGGAAATCTGACAGCAGCTTGGAAAATACAGCAAAAGACGGCAGGGCTCATGTTGAATCGGATTTGGAAATCTCCTCCGACAGTGACTCCTTTTATTCCGATGAGTTTTTGCCAAACTCTAAATCTGATGAAGAGCGCCAGCTGGCAGGTTCCTTGGAAGATATGGGGCAGGTAGACTATGTCCTTCCAAGTTGTGGGATCATTGCTGCAGTCCCGCGACTGGGGAGCCGCTCACAGTCAGTGAGCAGTGCTGAGATGAACATGAACATACCCACAGAGATATGTGTAACTGTGTTTGATAGCAATTCTGCAAACCCTGAGGAGGATGATGGGCGTTCTGACCAAAGCAGCCCAATCTCTCACACAGTCATGATTGACTTTGATACCCCCATTGAAGCTTACTGCCACAAGTTTGTACAAGATGCACAGACGAAAACTACTGACAATTCCAAGGATGGGCCTGCATCTCACAAGGCAGCCGAAGAACCTGTCGAAAGCACTTACAGTACAGATAAGAAAACTCAAGTGTTACAAGAAGCAGTGGTAGAGCAACTCCCCAGACCGTCACAGCTGCCAGTCCAGATTTCTGACATAGGATCCCCACTCTTGCTTACTGGGCAACCTCATGCTGCTAAGTCTACAGAGAAGAGCCCAGGATCTGCAGCCAACGTACTGGAAACTGGGCCAACTGTCGATCCAGCGTCTTCTGATAGCAATAATGGCAGGGCTGTCTCTCCCTTTGCGAAGATCCGAAGTTCCATGGTCCAAGTAGCAAACATTACCCAGGCTGGTTTGACCCAAGGAATAAACTTTGCAGTAGCTAAGGTCCAGAAGAGTCCAGAACCTGATACTGTCAATGAGACTCATCAAAATGAACTGAAAGAGAAGTTCACGCAATGCCAGACACGAATCATTCAGATCTAGGGTGTGGTGAACTAATCTCTCATATGTCTGTGGAAGTACAGAAGAGTGTTATCACACTGAAAGACTGTCGAAACACGTACTGCCTTCCAATGGCTTGAATTAGTAATATCAATTATGTTTACAGATATTTGTTTTGCAGTAGAGTAAGAGTCCTGGCAAGTCTTTGGCTTTTTTCCAGCTGGGACAATGAAATAAGTGCAACACTGGATCTAAAAAGAAACTGTTTGCGCAGGTAGCATATGCACTGTTAGATTGCAAGTCAAGACTTTGTGTTTTGAGACCAACTTTCCAGCTCTCTGAGGTGCGATATAGGAGATTGGTGGAAAGGGCTACATTACCAGAGAAGAGATGATTAGTTAATGGCAATAGTCGTGCAGATGCAAATATTTTACCGTCACATGCTCTATTTATTTTTAGACTTTTTTATTAACCTAGACCCTTATAAATGTGTGAGTATTTACAGTTTAGACACATTCCTCGTAAACTGGTTTTGGGGAAGGGATATATTTATCATTTCTGTTTTCGTACTGTAAAAATGGTTTTAACCTCTTCCCTTTCTTTAAAGAGTTGAGGCTGATGGCAAAAAACACATATAAGAAGCCTTAAGTGTAACAAGGAAAATAAAAAAAAAATGTAACAATTGTCTTTTAAATTTAATTCACAACTAAATAGTAACTGGTGTGCTGCCTTGGTTTACCCACCACTAGTGCATTGTAGTGCGGGTTTGCAAATAATATCAGCACACCCGGAGAGACATAGGATCAGATAGATTCTCTGGATCCAGGTAAACCAACTTCAAATAAACTTCAAGGTTTACTGCCGTCAAACTTCAAGGTTTTCCCTAAGGAGACCTTGTGACACCAAAACGGTTGGAGCATGCTTCCAAATAGGCAGGAATAAACCGTTCAGCACATTTGAAATCTGCCCTCTTGTTTTTGTTGTTGTTTGTTTTCCAGAAGAATTATTCTGATCATGTTTGAATGTGTGTCTATTTATAGGATTCATGTAGCGCAAATCTAGCTCTGAAGTAGTGTTGTGCTGTACGAAGGTCAGTGCGTGGTTTGCAAAAGCAAAAACCTGTCGTGGCAGTCTCTGACGTTTATAGTCTACAGGTTTAGGCACTTATTGGTTCCTGACACACAAAGAGAAATTTCTGGACAGGTTGCCTTCTGTTATTTCCTAAACATTAACAGTGTTAGTATTGTGCAGATGTCTGGTGGACTGTTTTTTCACAGTATTGCTACGTTGCAGAAGGTCTGTTTACCTTTATTTTCCAGTCTTGCGGCTTCTGGAATTGCACTGGCCCTTCGAAACTACCATCGTGTCAGCTGGGTAAGTTGGTGATTGAATTGACATGTTACCTTTTACTTTTTCATCCCTTGGACCTGCATTGAAATAGAACTATGATGGGGTGAATGCATTGGCCATACCGGTGCATTCAGCTCCCTCCTGCGTAGCCAACACAAACCTTCAGCCCTTCCATCGCCTTCACCGGATAGAGGCACTCGAGGTCAATTGCAAAGGTTATGTACAGAAAATCATTCTTTATGGATGTTTTCCACCCTCTCTGCTTACTCTCTGATGCCCCGCAAGTAGGAGAGCAAATGCTGCTTGTCCTTCAAGCAGGTTTTTCCAAACTCCGATCTCTATGCACTCATGTAGAGTACTTCAGCCAGATTAATCATGGCGTCTTCAAGCCATTTTGTGGCGTACAAAAGCTGTGTGAGTAAATCTTCCTTGTTTAATCAGGCTCCCCATCTTGGCAACAAGTTCTCAATTTGTCTGGTGTATACGCATAATGTACTAGTGGTGACTATGAGATGCATAAAGTGTATCTCAGCAGTTCTGGGGCCCGGATCCTATTGGATCTGTCGGCCACCTTTATCATCCACCACTTTGTTTTACTATTTCGCCTTGGTAATATTTTGTGAGAAATAGCTTGGTTTTTGTCCTTCCTGGCCGGTAGATACCAGTATTTAGTTTAATACAAGTGTGTATATAGCTGAATTGAGTATAATGTTTTTATGTGATTTGTAATATGTAAAAATTATATGTGTAAAGTTTGAATTTATTTCATACTGTATCACATTAAAGAATTTGATTTGATTTGATACCAGTCAGTTGTGCTGCCCCCTTTTGAATCCTCTAAATCTCTAGTGACTTGTGGAATTTCACAGGGCTCTCCTCTTAGCCCACTGCTCTTTAATCTGTATTAGAAACCTCTGGCAGATATGATGCTACTCTACCAGGCCACCTGTTACATTTGTGCAAACAATACCCAACTGATTTTTTGGTTGGGGTATTCAGATGCAGAGAGCAAGAATCCAATATTTGTGTTGCCTAGCGCACACCTAGGTTTAAGGTTTTTTTACAAAATTTGTTGAAAATTTACGGGGTGCCGGGGAGAATAACAACCTTGACACTGGGTTGTTTTAACCTATGTAAATCCAACAGATTGTCCACAAGATTGTGGAACTCTCCCGTCCCCTGCACACCCTTTATACTGTAGAAACAGTCAATATTTCTGTACAATAGTAATATTCAGTTTCTTTCAGAAAAAAGAAGAAATTAATGAGAGAAGCTAATTCATGACACTATTATAATAAAACAGAATGATGGGGACCATCGGTTTTAATTGAATTTTAAATTAATTGTTACAGATATGAATTTCAATTCATTCATCATCCAGTCTTTGTAAACATAATAACATAAATGTGTTCATTTTGAGGTTACATTCAATATTATAATACAAGGGCATACAAGGTACTCATCACACTTTCTATACAATAGGCTTTTCACATGATATATCCAAAGAAAGTAATGATGAATATTTTCTCGACGCGTTTCGGGGTGTCCCCTTCTTCAGGAATTGATAGCCCTCTTCATTGCCGTTAATCTTTGTTTCGTCTATAATGTATGATACAATGATCAGATTTTAGATTCTCACTGATAACTGTCATTTAACTCTTGGGAGAAATTTTTAATAATAATCACCTGGATGTTCAATGTGGAATATCCTAACTGGATTTATTGTCAATAGCAATATCAGCTCAATAATGGTTATACAACCTGTAGATGTGATAAAAAGACAATAGGGAAAGCTCAATTAAAAACGGGATCTTAATTCATGAAGGAAAATCTAGTCATGTAATATCTAAGAAAAAATATTACCTTTCGGTATTTCTGTAAGAAGCTACTACATCCATGGAATGGGTCGCTGTGGTATGTAGAGAGTCCTCAGGTACGGAGGTAGTGCAGTAATGGGCGATTCCTCAACTCGTGTCTGTAAAGACGCGATCTTGTATACTATATAAGATATAAGAAAACAATTGGATGGGATAATTGTGTAGAGAGTATTCTGTGAAGGCCTCTAGGCTCATGGTATGCAATTGGGGAGCTGTTTACAAAGGATTCTCTTACCTCCTTCCTGAGAAGATGGCCGGTGCTGTAGCTCGAACCGTTCTACGCGGTTTTTCACTAAAGATGGCCACTATTTACATTATGACGTCATCACGTCGAAGCGTGACGACGTCACAATGTTTAGAACGTCAACGTGTGACGGGAAAACAGACGTCATACGGGCATATTTTAGAAAACAATGTGTGATTAACCAATAGTATATAGGTGTATATCTATACCGGTGCAGGGAGTTTGAGTCAAATGAAATAAAGATGAAAAGAGTCGGAAGATCAATGTGAGGAGTGTCTCATGTAACTTCTGGGATATCTATTGTTTACCACGGACAAAAATTAATCGAATATTGGACATCCGTGTGTTTACTATTTCAAGAGAAGCATGCTCACATTCTATGGTCTGTAACTTAATACATCCTGTGTCAGTAAAAAATCATCCTAAGTGAACTGAACAAATTCAAAAATGTATTTAACAGCAATTGATATTGTATCCACACTGGGTTTCTGATTGGGTCAGGGGAAACAGTATTTAGTTACAAAAATGAGGCTAAACTGTAATCTTCGTTCATCCCATTGGGAGCTAGACTGTTTAGTCTCTCTATCCAGAAGATTTCCCTCTGGTTCATACGTCTGGCATGATTGCCACCTCTTGGGGCTCTGTTCACAATTTCCAAAATCACAACCTTTAGTTGAGAAATATTATGTTTCTTTATGGAAAAATGTCTTGCTACAGGTGAGTTAACACTGTTGGTACGTATGTTACTTTTGTGTTCATTCCAGCGCTCCTTGGCTTTCCTTTGTGTCTGTCCAACATAGTAAATGCCGCATGGGCAGCTTAAACCATAAATGATTGATTTCGTGTCACAAGTGGCAAAATCCTTAAGTGGGATTTTTTGGCCATTTGATGGGTGTCTTACATAGCTTCCCTTCATTATGTTGTTACAATTGCCACAACTGAGACAAGCAAACGTACCTATTTTCCTCTTGGTGAGGGTTCTTTGATTGTCCACTCTCGGTCTTTCTGCTTTAACTAGGCTATCCCTGAAGTTCCGACCCCTCTTGTAGGCGATTATGGGTGGTTCAGGAAAAAGTCTCTTTAGTTGTGGATCCAATTTGATTATACCCCAGTTCTTCTTGATCATCCTTGTTATGTGATGACTCTGTGCTGAATATCTTAAAGCGTAGAGAAATGGGATCTCCTTAGATCTATTTCTTGATATACGGAGGTCTTTTCTCTCCAATGTGAGTGTTTTTTCTTCTGCTTTCTTGATGATAGACTCTGGATAACCTCTTTCCTTGTATCTTTGTGTCATCAATAGGTTTTCATTCCTCAGGGTGTCAGTTGTTGAGATAATTCTCTTTAGTCTAAGGAATTGACTGTAGGGTAAATTATTCTTTAAATGCGTCGGATGATGGCTCCTGAAGTGTAACGTGTTGTTAACATCGGTGGGTTTGTGATAAATATTGGTGATTATCCCATCTTCCCCAATCTCTAGTTCAACGTCCAAAAAATGTAGTTTAGGGGTTCCAATTTCCATTGTGAATTTGATTCTGTCGTGGCCTAAATTGATGTATTTCAGGAATTCCTCTAGTTCGTGATGTTGTCCTCTCCAGATGACGAAAACATCGTCAATGTATCTTTTCCAGGTGATGATTTTTTTGCTAAATTTTGTTGGTATCAAAATCCATTTCATCTCCAAATGGTACATGAATAGATTGGCATAGGCTGGGGCCATTGCTGACCCCATTGAAGTTCCTGATGCTTGTAAATAGTACTGCGTCCTGTATCTGAAATAGTTGTTAATGAGTATAATTTTGCTTAATTTCATTAGGAAGGTTTTGTTCGCTTCACATTCATTTCTTAGTAGGCACCATTCGAGTGCTTCCAAACCGTCTTGATGTGGGATTACATGTATATAAACTCTGTACATCAAACGAAACCAGTAGATCATTTCTGTTAATATCTGTTAAGGTGTCTAGGTGATTGAGAAAATCTGTGGTATCTTTAAGATATGTTGTGGTTGTTTGGACTATGGGTTGTAATGCCTTGTCCACATAAACTGCTAGTGGGTTGAAGATACTATCAGTTCCCGCAACAATCGGTCTGAGGGGGGGTTTTGTCAAGTTCTTATGTATTTTTGGCAGTCCATAGAAGATTGGAGTAATAGGATGTTCATTAATCAAAAACAATTTAGTCTTGTTGGAAATCCATCCTTGGTCCTCAGCTTCCTCAAGCGTAGTTTCAATAATGCTTGATATTTCTCTGACCGGATCTTGTTCAATTTTTATGTACGTGTTCTCATCTGTTAGGAGCTCCAAAATCTTCTCCTCATAGTATGTAGTGTCCATAATAACTATGGCCCCTCCTTTGTCTGCCGGTTTTAGGGTCAGGCTTCTGTCATCCGCAAGGTTCTTGATGATTTCATTCTGCCTTCTCCTGGTGTTGTAGTTCCTTGTTTTGGTGAAATTAACCCTTTTGAGATCTTTTATCATCTGTTCTTCAAACATTCTGATGGTTATGTTATTGACTTGAGGGTCGAAATGACTCTTGGGTTTCATTTCTAAGTATTGATGTGGCTCTTGTGTAGTGTTGATTCCCATTTGTGAATCAAAAAAGACTTTGAGTCTCATTTTCCGTGCCAGTCTATGAAGATTGATTTTTTCTTCCAGCAAATTGGAATTCTGGGTTGGTATAAATGTTAAACCTAGGTTCAATGTGTCCGTTTGGTCTTTGGATAGTGGTTTTGATGAGATATTAACAACTAGTTGTTTGGTTTGTTCCGCGATCTTAGATTTCTTATTGCCTCTTCGCGTAGTCTTTTTTCTAAAAAAAACCGAGGGAGTGGTTTGTGCGTTAGAGGTAGTCGCTTCTTGTGATGTATGTATAATCGGTCCACTTTCCGCGTTCTCCCTATTGATGACTTCGTCCCCACTTGTAGGTATTTCGCTACTGGATCCACTTGATTCTTGTCCCGGTGTTGGTGTTTTGTGGTTTTGTGGTCTTCTACCTGGTGCGGTTTTGTTTTGTGCGTAGTATTCTTGCCAGGAGTATACTATGTCCTGAAGATAATCCAACGTATCTCTTCTGAATTTTCGGACTTTGCGTTGTTCTATGTCCTTTTTGTAGTTGTCCAATGTTCTGTTCACTTCCTCTATGATGGTTGTTAATTCCTCTTTGTTTTTAAATTTCGACAGTTGTTCTGTCAGGTCTTCGATTTCTCTGTCGAGTTTGCTGACAGATTTTGCTAATTCCTCGATTGTCAATAATATAAGATCCAAAGAGCATTTATTTAAGATCTGCTCCCATTTCTTCACAAAGTCTGGGTTGTCCTTGCACAGTGTGGGTCTTAAATATACCCTTAGTCCTCTTGGGATTCTTTGTGCTCGGTAGTATTGTGCTAATGTAGTAGCGTGTAGTTTTTGCGATATCTCCCTTCTGATGACCCTCTCCAATTGTGTAATAAGTTTCTCTGGACTAGTCGTTGTTGGTGTGGTTGTTTCAATTTCCTTCAAAAGCCCTAAAATTCGTGTGGCTTCCTCTTCATTAAATGCCAAAGTTGTGGCGTGTTTTTCTGTAATTGCATTGATCTTTGAAAAAGACATCCCTTAGGGAGGCGGAGGTGATTGTTAGTATTTCTATTGGGTGCTGCTATGGCTGTTGTGTCACTCCCTAAGTATTTTTAGGGGGGGGGGGCAGAGAGCAAGAATCCAATATTTGTGTTGCCTAGCGCACACCTAGGTTTAAGGTTTTTTTACAAAATTTGTTGAAAATTTACGGGGTGCTGGGGAGAATAACAACCTTGACACTGGGTTGTTTTAACCTATGTAAATCCAACAGATTGTCCACAAGATTGTGGAACTCTCCCGTCCCCTGCACACCCTGTATACTGTAGAAACAGTCAATATTTCTATACAATAGTAATATTCAGTTTCTTTCAGAAAAAAGAAGAAATTAATGAGAGAAGCTAATTCATGACACTATTATAATAAAACAGAATGATGGGGACCATCGGTTTTAATTGAATTTTAAATTAATTGTTACAGATATGAATTTCAATTCATTCATCATCCAGTCTTTGTAAACATAATAACATAAATGTATTCATTTTGAGGTTACATTCAATATTATAATACAAGGGCATACAAGGTACTCATCACACTTTCTATACAATAGGCTTTTCACATGATATATCCAAAGAAAGTAATGATGAATATTTTCTCGACGCGTTTCGGGGTGTCCCCTTCTTCAGGAATTGATAGCCCTCTTCATTGCCGTTAATCTTTGTTTCGTCTATAATGTATGATACAATGATCAGATTTTAGATTCTCACTGATAACTGTCATTTAACTCTTGGGAGAAATTTTTAATAATAATCACCTGGATGTTCAATGTGGAATATCCTAACTGGATTTATTGTCAATAGCAATATCAGCTCAATAATGGTTATACAACCTGTAGATGTGATAAAAAGACAATAGGGAAAGCTCAATTAAAAACGGGATCTTAATTCATGAAGGAAAATCTAGTCATGTAATATCTAAGAAAAAATATTACCTTTCGGTATTTCTGTAAGAAGCTACTACATCCATGGAATGGGTCGCTGTGGTATGTAGAGAGTCCTCAGGTACGGAGGTAGTGCAGTAATGGGCGATTCCTGAACCACCCATAATCGCCTACAAGAGGGGTCGGAACTTCAGGGATAGCCTAGTTAAAGCAGAAAGACCGAGAGTGGACAATCAAAGAACCCTCACCAAGTTTTTAATTGAGCTTTCCCTATTGTCTTTTTATCACATCTACAGGTTGTATAACCATTATTGAGCTGATATTGCTATTGACAATAAATCCAGTTAGGATATTCCACATTGAACATCCAGGTGATTATTATTAAAAATTTCTCCCAAGAGTTAAATGACAGTTATCAGTGAGAATCTAAAATCTGATCATTGTATCATACATTATAGACGAAACAAAGATTAACGGCAATGAAGAGGGCTATCAATTCCTGAAGAAGGGGACACCCCGAAACGCGTCGAGAAAATATTCATCATTACTTTCTTTGGATATATCATGTGAAAAGCCTATTACATAGAAAGTGTGATGAGTACCTTGTATGCCCTTGTATTATAATATTGAATGTAACCTCAAAATGAATACATTTATGTTATTATGTATTCAGATGCAGAACAGACTGAATTCTTCAAAGAGTGTCTGTAGCAGGTCAGAATCTGAGTGTATACCAATCCTTTAAAATGTAAAATGCAGCACAATATGCTCAGCTTCCACCTTTAAGCGTGTGGATTCCAATCCTGATGTAAACGGATTCTAGCCAAATACATTTGGCCCTTGCCCCAGTCCCTCTCATAAAGTGAGGGATTTGGGAATCTGGTTGGACCATCCGATCAGTAAAGTGTCCAGCTTTCGTTTTCACAATCTGCGTACTGTGAAGAGATTCCTAGATTACTTTTCGTTTCCACACAGAATCCAGTTGGTAAATGAGTTTATAGCTAGCCACCTAGATTTCTCCATTGCAGCATATCTGGGGTTACTCAAATGTGTAATTTGCAAGCGACAGGTTTTGCAAAATGCTGCAGCCTGTTTGAGTCTTCACTTTAATCGTCCCTTCTCCCCAGAGGGGAGCCACCCCCTGTGAGGCTAGGGTGGTGAGCCCGCTCCGCAAGGCCCTCCCTAGTCTTCTGGGCAAGTGGAACCTCACTGGGAGTGACTCCCCTCTCTGGAAAATGACTCATAGTCCAATGATGACCCCCTGATGAACATACTACCGTGTCTGCCTATATGGGATGTGAAAGAACTGTTTGCTCTCACATTTCAACTACAAAGGCCAGGAATGCTCTTTCCACTCTATTGGCTTCATGTAATGCTGACTTTCATCTGAAGGATGCCGTAAAAGAACAACACACCTTTCTTGATTGGCGAGGAAGCGGTGCCTCCAAGGAACCAGAGGGAGGCTACCTGCATCCTGCTGGCAGCGTTCAGTGGAATGCTTGTTCCCTTGGGACCTGTGCCGGTCCCAAGGTTGTCTGAGGGGCAGGTGGTGAGACCCTGACCTCAACCACACATATCCTGAAGTGACCTCTTGTCAACACAACGCTGCCTGGTGAGTTTCATGAAAGTCAATGAGAGAAACTCGGCCGGCAGCTTGCGTGTGACTGTAGCGGAGTGGGAGGAAGGCACCGAAGTAAAGTGGCACAGAGTGAAAGGCAAGTAACAGATTGGAAAAGGCATAAGCATAATACAGAAAGCAAGCAAAAAGAAAGTAAAGCGGCACAAAGGGACAGAAAGCCAAAAACAAGAGAGAAAGTAAAGCATGCGTAAAGTCAGAAAGAAAGCTGGAAGGAAAGCACGCTAGAGGCGCTGAAATAAGAGGAAAGCAAGCTTTAAAGATTATAACAGAAAAGAGGGTGTGAGTGACCCGAAACAGGAAAGAGGGTGCGAGTGGCCTGACAGATTGGGAAAATGAAGGATAAGGCGAGAGAAATTGAAAAGAGGGTACAAGTATAACCCAAAGGTGGAAAAAGTAAAGTGCAACCGACACAGGAAAGTGATAAAAAGGTACAAGAGTGCGTTACCCGAGAAATAGAAGGTGCCAAGGGCACGATGAAGACATGGAAAGAGCGAAAGAGACACAAGGTAAAATTAAGGGTGTAAGTGGGCACCATAGAGAAGAAGACGTCCAGGAAGTGGTCAAGAACAGAGTGACGGAGGCACAGAAGAGAAAGGGTGCCAGAAGAAAGGTACAGAGAGTAAGTAGAGGGGTTGAAGGTCAGAGCGGTCACGCTTGGGAGGAGCAAAGAGCCCTGAAAGAAAGTCTCTGATATCACCCCCATTTAAGAACTCTATATTGAAAAGTACATCACGACCAGAAGAACCTTTGG
Organism: Ambystoma mexicanum; assembly: GCF_040938575.1. Taxonomy (NCBI): domain Eukaryota; kingdom Metazoa; phylum Chordata; class Amphibia; order Caudata; family Ambystomatidae; genus Ambystoma; species Ambystoma mexicanum. The sequence continues at coordinate 1,665,891,497 of NC_090929.1, forward strand.
TTGTTAAAAGCCGAAAAGGGGCCTAAGCTTGGGGAAGGAAACCCTGAGAGGCCTAACAAAAATTGTGCAAGAGACATTGCTGTGTAAAGAGAGGCCTATACTTGGTGAAGGGAACCTTGAGAGGCCTGGCCAGAACTGTGTATTTTTGTTTGGAACCAGAAGCGTCTGAGTGAGGGCAAGCATAGGTTTAGACACAGACAGATTTTGGTTTTGGACTTTGAGACATCGTCAGCCCTTAGAAACATCAGTTTAGGGAACAATCCCCTTAGTGTTGGGGCCAGTTAGGCATTCCACCAACCCAACAAAGTTTTATAAATAAAGGTTTTCAAACCATTACTTTTGAGTCTGTCTCTCTTGATACCATACCTGTCTCACCTGTCCCACAAGGCTCCTGCATCACCCCAACACTCTGTAACAGTTGCACTAAAACTCTCTTTGATCACCTCAACGCCCTCAGCATCTCATACATTAATTACGCAGACGACACCCAAATCCTCCTCTCTCTTTCGGGCAATTACTCCCAAGATGTCTCATCCATCAATTCCATCTACGAAATCATTGAAGACTGGATGGCCTAAATGACGAAAAACCGGGATCCTCATTGTAGGCTCACATGCCTCACTCTGCAACCTTGACCAGTCTACAAAGCATTCAACATAGATGGAAATCTAATCCAAACTTCACCCACAGCTAAAACGCTGGGCATTTACTTAGATGCCACCCTCGATTTATCGTGCCAAATAAATGCCATTGCCTCCTCTGCTACCAAACTCCTTAACGCCAACACAGCAATGCCCTCTTTGCAGGCACCTCTGAGCGAAACCTGTGCAAACTAAAAAAAACCCTAGGTCTGTCCAAACACGACCACATCTCGAAAAGTCAGAAGAAATGCATACTGGCTGCCAATTCGCAAATAAATAAACTTCAAAACACTCTTCATAGCATGTCGGTGCCTCACTAACACTGCCTGGGCATACCTCTCCCAACGCATTAAGAAATGCATCCCACTCGCCAACTGAGATCCAGGAACCGTCACTAACTCAAAGTACGCAGCTACAATAAAAAAACTGCAGATGACTCAATCTTCCCCATCACTGCTGCCAGGCCCTGGAACAATCTCCCCCTCTCACTAAGAACCGTCCCACTGGACCATCTGGAAAAACGTGGAAACCTGGCTCTTTACCTAAGCCCATACTGCTCCTGCACCATCTTTGAAATGGACACTTTGAATGGATTATGTCCTCCCATGTATTCCTCATCTTAGATATTCGTATCTTCAGCTTTGCTGCTTGGGAAAAAAAAACTCGCGTCGTCACTGTCCCCCGGAGGTTGCCGTCGAGCTTAAACATCATCAGCAGTATAAAGGGCTTGAGCCGCGCCCGTTGGCTTCAGTTCCGTTTTATTTTTATTGTTTATGGTTTAAAACAAAACCTTTACAAAATATTTCATAAAAACAAAAAGAAAAACATAATTGATAGCTTTCAATTCATATTACAATAAGATCACTCCATTTAAAACAACACAACATTTGACCATACAATATAATAATCGTCCATGTTTCAAAAAGGCTTTATGTTAGACCTAATCCACTTATGAGCAGTTTCATTTGACAGTAAGGTAAAGGTACCCAACATATAAAACATTGACCATCCAGCTAACTTCAGTATTTGGGCATCAATGTGGGTTAGGCCTAAGCCTCATGGCTAGAGTTAGCAATTGCCCATAGTAGCCATAGTTGATAGGCTGTTAGATCATGGCCTTATCTACTTTTGTTTTTGAGACAATGTATCCTCGAGTATGTCTAATAGCTTTGTTAGTATGAGCAACAACTGCTGGCTAGTCCCCCACATGCATCGTTCCCACAAGCTCTCTTTTCACGTACTGGCGGATGTGAACAGAAATGAGTCAAAAATCACGGCCCTCTGAGGTTCAGAAAATGTGCAGTATATTGTCCGACGCTTCAGGGTTTCCAACTCGTTCGAATGGCTACAAAGACGACATCTGCCAGTCGACATATCAACCACTTTAAGATCCCAGTATTGTACTTTTTCATTAGTCATAAGTTGGTTCAGTTTGAATCGTAGATGGGCCTTTCTAGCTTTGTTGCACTGAAAGATGTCTGCCTATTTTGTCCAACATGACACACCAATAGTAGGAATACCGGCCACTAGATCATATTTAGCGATCATTGTATCCTCTAATATTTTCTCCGTTTTGCTTTTAAATCTCAACATGGAAGGCACATGACCCTCCATCGGTCCAGCCAAATCCTCATATAGGGACTGTTTGGGTGGCACAAGCATTTTAACAACACCATTCATCAAGCGCCAATGCCATTTAACAGATAGGGAGAGAATACCCAGTTCATGACAAATTAACATATTTGGGATTGACCGCATCAATCCAAGAACCTGTTTCTACAGCCTGCCCTGAACACAACCCAGGAAATCTTCCAACTCAGGTGTGCAGATGTCAAGAGCATACAAAAGGATCGGTTCCACCTTTAAGAGGTAAAACTGTATACTGGGCAACAGTACAAATTGGCTATGGCGATGATATATGATCTTCATTTGTGAGGTCAGCAATATCAATTTTCCGTTGATGACCTTCCACATAGCCACATAGTAGTTGGATGAAAGCTGATAACTCAGATACCTTATTGATTGCACCTTTGGTATTACAACCTCATTGAGGGACCAAGAAAATTTAGATGTTAGTCTCTTGCCGTCTGCAAATACAATGATGAAAGACATTGCTGGATTTACTGCAAGTTGTTCTTAAAGGCATAGCATTGAAATGATGAGAGTTTTGCCTGGAGGCCAAAGGGGGTGCGATCCATGAGCAATAGATTGTCTGCAAAACGTAGCCAATTCAATACCAACCGGCCCAACTTAACCGGGTATATGACAGCATCACACCAGGCTGACTCCAGATCAGCTAAATATATACTATAGCGGCCAGATTACATCCCTGCTTGAGGCCTATCTCAGTTGATATCAGATCGGTCAGGGCCCCATCCTTGGTCAGTCTAATTCAATAGGTGGTATTTTGATGCAGAAGGGCAATCAATGAATGAGCCTAGAACAATCATCTTCTCCCATAACACGGATCTAATGACAGTATCTAAGGCTGCTGTGAGGTCCAACGCTGCCATAAAGACTGGGCCAGTATGCGAACACTTGGTTTGTTCGTACAAGTGGGCCACAATGGTCGCATTTATCGAGCACCTCAAGTATTTGCGGAAGCCTATTTGGAAGTGTGGCAGCAGATCAAGTTGGACAATATGGTGCTGGATAGTCTCCAAAAGTAGATAAGTGAAGATTTTTGCTGAGGCGTCCATCAGGGCAATGGGCCTAAAGTTGTTCAGGTCGTCAAGCCTCCCTTTTTTATAGATTGGGATAATGATTTCAGAGCACCAAGAGGGCGGATGACACCTAGAAGATGAATGCTATCATACTTATTCTGTAAGATCTTGGCCCACAGTACCGGGTCAGCTTTAATTAGGCAAGGTGGAATGCCATCGGGGCCCGGCGCTCTAGAGCTCTTAATCTTCACAATGGCCCGGGTGATATCTTCCACTGACCACGGAGAAGTTCTCAAAATAAGCATCTGATAGTTCCTTACTCGCACACTAGTAAACCGTATATTTTCATAAATGTTACCCAAGTCACAGCAGCCACTGCAGCTTCCTTCAGTGGTTCCCCTGACCCAGCAATGGCTCTCCGCATGGACCACACCTGTCTAGTGTCGTTTTTTAGTAGATGATGCAACATTCTCCGGTTATCAGCCAGCATCAAATAATTTTTTAACATCTTCATCCTGTTACGGTATACCTGATTAATTTTTTATTTAAGCTGGATGTAGCTACACCAATCATATTTCCGTAGGCCCAGACAACGGAATTGTTTCCTTTTTTCTTTTCTGAGTTTCACCACGGATAAGTTATAACAATGCCGGTGCGTAGGCACCCCCTTTCTAACTTTCTGCGATAGAATCAGCTCATTTACGTGTACCTGGATTCTCCTACTGTTTTGACAGTCAGCCAGTATGCAGCCTGCTGCCCATCTTTCAACAGGAAAAAGAATCAGGGGGTCATCCCTTAGACTAGACACCATCCTATGGCACAATTTAAAATCCCACCTCAAGGAGATGGAAGCACGGTCAGATATAATCAGCCTCATGGCTGTCTCTGAGATAAAAAGCCTTAAGTTCTTTCAGGGATAATTTCAAAGCCAAATGGTCGCCCAGGGATAGATCACATATGGACATCCTGTCCACATCGCCCAGAAGTGTAGTAGAGACAAAATAATAGTCAATAAGCGATAGATATATCCCACGTAACCATGTGTGTTCAAACTACCCTGCATTGGCGGGCACTAATTGGATATCCCAGGTCAAGAAGTAATTGACCCACCTCTTACCATTGCGTCTAGAGAGGGCACCTGCAAAGCGGGGCAGGCAAGCGCTATCACCACCCACCTCCATGCAGGTGAAGTTGAAGTCACCCCCGACAATGACCCTGATGCCGTGGTAGTAAGAGAAAGCATCTTCAAGGATCTTGTCCCACTGTTTGGACACTTCAGTGTACGCTGTAATCACTTTATTCCAATATAGGCAAATAACCAAGATCCCCCTCGTGGTACCACCTAGAAAGCTTAGATTAACTACTAAGATGGAATAATCAGCAAACACTAATTCGGAAGAAATTCTGCAAGCTTTGTCAATCAATACTGCCAATCGCCCTGAGGGGCGCCCTTGTGCACCTCTATTTTCTGGCTGGACATATGTTTTATAGCCATCAACATCAAATTGCCCCAAGTGCATTGTTTCTTAAATCAAAATGACCTCCGGGCGAGACTCCTCGTCGAGATGCGTGGTGCATAGCCTAAAGTTTTTCAGGCCACACACATTCCACGACATCGGTGTCACCCCCAGACCCTCACTCTAGTTATCATCAACTGGGGTATGCGCCTGCGGCTGGGGACCAAAATTGCCGCCCCTAGAACCAGAAAAGGCTGCTGCAAAAGTCATAAATTGCCTAAACAGCTCCTCGTTGAATTGTGCAGGCTCTGTACCCTGTGACCTACCCATTGACACCTCAGGCCTTGGTGGAGACTTTTCCACAAAGGTAGTAGCCTGCTCTTCTGTGCAGAATATGGATGGAGTCAGACCAATCAATTCAAAATCCCATCTTTGGGCCCAAATCAATTTCATGATATGCGAGTGATACCCATATCATCCTGGTATTATTGTTTGAGGATAGGTGGACCCAATGGATGTCATCAGATCGGATCATTCTTAAGGAGGGTATAGCCTGAAAGGCCTTTAGAATAGCCAATCAATTTAAACTCGTTTTCCCATTAGTAGATGCCTTACATTCCCGTCCCATAATCAACGGCATCTCAGTGTTAAGGACCAAACTCTCCTCAACAAGTCCTGTCTTGTTGCGGCCCTCCCCCCATTGTGGACCGCCACTTACACCCACCAATTTAGGGGGTACCTTGGGGGAGAGCATCGTATGGACATCTACATTCTCGCCTCCCTCAGATCCTGTTGGAATGTAGCAAATTTCAGCCTCTGTACCTACTGGGAGCGGTTTTGGGCATGGTAGTATGGGCCCTTGCAAAGTCGGCACATAAGCCTTCGCTAAGCTAGGGCTCCCTGCCAATTTTCCCTTACCCTCCGACAACAAATTAGTCAGTTTTACTCCACCCAATCCTTTCATTTTGTCTGATGCTTTTTTGATGTGTAATGCGGGATAGAAATTTAGAAGATCCAATTTGTCTACCTAGAACCAAGGACTCATCTTTTACCAACCCCTTAAATATGTTATCGGTGATCCCAGGTTGTCCAACAACCTTCTTAGTACTTTTGTTTACAGGGATCCCCTTCAACTGGTTAGTCAGATGTTCGATATTCGGGATATCGAGGTTCAATAGCACCTTAGATTCTTGGTTGAGTTGTTGTAGGTCGATGACCTCGTCTTCAATAGATATGGTCCCACCGACTTTACTGGGAGGGGTAGACTTTACGTTTGATTTTAAAAAATTATTCTTGACCTTTTTGGCAGCAGCACTCAAATTCTTGGCTTGATGGAACTTTCTTTTTTGAGCCCCTGCAGCCAATTTTCTTTGCTTTCTAGTTAGCACAACATTGAGGCATGGCTCTTGCTCAATAGTGGGTATCTCCGAAGCAATGTATCCCAGATTAGCCTGTAAGTCGTCCTCTAGATCTATTAAATTAGTTAGTGCGGACGGGCTATCCATGAGTTCCTGACCTTCATGGTGACCCTCCTCACCCACCTGTCCCACAATTCTCGGCAGGGCATCTTCACCATGCTCAGAGACGGGAGCAGCTATGAGTCTCTTGAGTATTTGCTGTATAGCCAGGGCATTAGCTGTCACCACCTGCTTAAATTCAATTAGAGGCCGGTCACACTTGGCCTCCCCCTTCGAGGTATTGGCAGCAGCCAGTGCAGCAAAAGACCTGATATCATTGCCGACCATCCTCGGATCGGCTAGAATTTGAGTAGCCAGGTCTACTTTGACTACCTTAGGTTTGTTTTTACCCGTTGTCAAGGCAGCTATGGCATCACAGGCAAATAGGAAACCTTTAATCCTACACATTTTAGATAACACCTCCACCAGTACAACCTTCAAAACTGCAATTTCACAGTAGGTCTGTTCGTGGCCCTTATCGAACAGATTTAGGAGTCTGGTCATAACCGGGAACTCATTACCCAGGGTGTCTAGATCCCAACTTTGATGTTCTATAGGCTGACCGAAATCAAATCGCCTCACTTCGGGATTCACGTGCACCTGGATATTATTCGAGAGCGAGGCTTGGCAGGGGGTGTGGCTTGTATACCTTCCAATCGGGAAGCTTTGTGACAAGTCCTTGGTGTTGCTTGGGCACGAACGTCCGGGTTTCACAGGACGTAGAACTTCCTCTTGCTGACGGGCGCACAAAGTAATGCAGGGACAATCCTCCGACGAAGTCCACCAAATAGCTGGTAGAAGCGGGACGGTACCAACAGTCAGTGCACTTTCACATGCACTTCCAGGATGCGCATTCCGTTTTTCCAATAGCATTTGCTTCGTGTCATGAAAACGGCGCTTCAGTTCTTCGAACTATGTCCTCCTCGTCGAATACTTCCATGCAAAAAACTGGCTTTAAAAAGTGTCAGAAATGCAGGAAGAAGATGTCAATCACTGACCCCCATCGATATTGCCTCTGGTGTTTGGGTCCGGACCATCGGGTCGATGAATGCGGTCCCTGTCAGGCAATGACCAACAAAGCTTTTAAGGAACAAAGAGGTAAACTGGCGGTGGGGGAGGAATCCTCGAAGTCTTCGGTGAGAAAAAAGAAAGACTCGGGGGAGTCGAGTGGTAAAATGTCGAGGAAATTAAGATCGAGGAGTCAGTCGAGGAAATCACCATCTTCTTTGCCAAAAAGATTAAAGAAAAGGTGACACAGATCTCCCTCTTCCTCGTCTTCATCATCTGGGACAGGGATGATCACCTGCCCTTCAAGGCATGATTCCTTAGAAAGTGGGAGGCTTTTGGAGCCTCGATGATGAGAATCTTTGAGAACGCGGGCCAAACCCCCTCGAAGAAATCTCATGAGGACCATGCCCCAGCTCATTCTAAAAGTGACAGCGGGAGGTCAAAGACCAAACGGTCAAAATCCGACGAAAAATCGTCAAGGGTGTCATCGAGGGAAAGCTCTCCGATACCTCATTCAAAAAGTAAATCATGCCTACCACTGCATAAATCGGAGGCAACACCTGACAAAATTAAAGGCTGTGTCAAAGTTTTTCTCGATGTCTCTGTCGAAGGCCTACTCAACACCAATATCAAAGGCATCGACAGTTCACGCATCGACAATTTCATCGGGGGCTCCGATGTTGAAGGCTCTTTCGACTGTGTCGAAACCTGCATCAATAACATCGACGCCATCAACGCCTTTGTCGAAGTCAACTCTAATTCCGGCACCCAAATCGACTTCTTTGTCGAAGCCAAGGCCTATGCCCATTGAATCACCAACTAGAAGATTTCATCCTGAGTCTAGACAGGATTTTTTCAGATCTATGTCTTCCATTTTTTAAGAGAAATCCTCTGAAGAGGACATCTCTCTTTCTGTTGTTAGATTTGGGACAAAAGATGTTTCTGAGGAGTTAGTTGATCCTCACTCTAAGATGGCTGACCTGTATGAGTGTCTACAGACAGCAAGTGGCCTGGACACGTCTCCTGTGTTGGATTTTGAAAGACCTGACCCTGCTGATCATTCAGACTCAGGATATAGGAGACTTATGAATAAGGTGACAGAATTCATGGGGTGGAACAGAAGTTCCCTACTTACCAGCAGGATGATATGACGGACATTCTCTCTGAGGGTCCTCAAAAGCATCCTGTCCTTCCCTTTCACATAGCTCTGCAAAAGAAGGTGATAGCTGCATGGGAAGCCCCTGAATCAGGGCCTGAGGTAAATAGAAAATTCACCAGCAAATACAGGCCTTCTTCTTCTGATCCTGAATACTTAACAAAACATCCGTCACCTGAAAGTTTAGTGGTCCAGGCAGCCACATCCACTAGACAGTTGGCATACCCTATAATTCCCCAGATAGGGATGACAAAAAGATTGATACATGGTCTCGCAAGATTTTCTTTTTGGGAAGCATTGCCATAAAACCAACAAATGTGACTTGCACCCTTCACATACAGTCTTGTATGACAGCGGCGGCTGAACATATTCCTGATGGCGAGGAGCAAGAAGGTTTTCTTGCGATTGTGAAAGATGGAAAGGAGGCTATGGGGGAATGTCTTCAATCAGGACTGGACACTGCTCACAGTATCAGTAGGTCCATGGCATCTAGCCCAGTGCTACGCAGATTTGCGTGGCTGAGGAAGACGGGCTTTACACCGGTCGTGCAGGCCAGTGGCTCGCAAGGAGACTCCTGGCAGCGGTAGCGGATGTCACCGGTAGAGGAAGATGGTAGCCGACGGGGGGCCGGTACACTAGGCGCACATCTGCTGACACGATTTGCTTCGTTGCATCACCCTGCAGAAAGCCATCGTACCATAATCTTTGAAGGGGGCTACTGAGAGCAGTGTCATGTTAACTACAGTCACAACTCCATTGGCGATATTATTCCAGCATACGATCCATCTTTGGCATTTTGCATATTAATGGCTACTTATATAAGCTTCTCGCTTTGTATCTCCTGATGAAGACGTTGTTTACTACACACTCTACGTCGAAACCGGTTGAGTTCATTCTTTTAGGGATGTGATCTACATAACAATTCTCCTCACAGATCCGCCCTTGTGATAGATTGTTTTTAATTAATTCTATTGCTGTTTGTTTAATATATTTGTAAACATTAAAATAATCAAATGGGATGTGATGAATGTTTGTCCCACTCCCAATTGGCAAATAATGTTAATTAATTTAGTTATCTTTTTAGCCATTGTTGGTTGGTTGAATGTCACTATGTATGATGTATGGTTTGGATGCTGCACTATGAATGTTTGTTGAGATGGATGTATTTTAGTCACAGTTATTTGTTCATCTATGCTGGTGTGTTACGTGATTTATTGATGCTCTACAAAGTAGAATGCCATTAATTGACTTGTTCAAATTTTTGTATCATGATAAATAAAATAATTTGATACTTTTGTAAGTAATAGTGTTTTGCTCTCTGGATAGCTCTTCAGTTTCTCGTTTTACGATAATACTCTGGTCCAGAGGATAGTTTTCCTGCATCTTTCCGCTTTTGCAGGCTACTTAATTTGCCATTTGACAGCTTGAGGTTGTTCGGCAGCAAGGCAGACGAAAGGATAGAAAAGCTGCAGACCTCAAAAGCAGCAGCTAAGTTTCTTAGCACTTCTATAAGACAACCTCAACAACACTCCTACTCAGGCTCATCTTCCTACAGGGGCTGTCCCTTTCGATTCTACTCCTCCTTTGGGAGAGGGGAGGGACAGGCTAGTCAAAGAGGACAGCAAAGGAAATGTCCTCGTGGTGGAAGAGTGCTAGATGAGCCCCAGCAGCAGCAACTGTCCCCTCAGCCACTTCTGCATCTGCCGAAAGCCACTCTGAGGTCTTGACCCACAAGACCCCGGTGGGAGGCAGGATCTCTCAGCATCTGAACGAAGGGTGGGGCATTACTTCAGATGCTTGGGCACTGGAAACAGGAGCCCAAGGTTACTGCCTTCCTTTTCAGAAAAGACCTCTGGCTCATCCACCGGGATACAGCTCTGCCAAAATTCCAGATACGCTCCTGTTGCAGGAAATTGTAACCCTGCTAGAGAAAGGTGCAACAGAACATGTACCTGTAGCGGAAAGGAACAAGGGTTGGTACTCCCCATACTTAATCATACCGAAAAAAGACAGAGGATTGAGACCCATCTTGGACTTGAGAAACTTGTCAAAGTTCCTCAGGAAGGACAAGTTCAAGATGGTCACACTTTCTCAGATCCTTCAGGCTCTTCAACTCCAAGACTGGTTGGTATCATTGGACCTTCAGGATGCTTACTTTCATGTGCTGATCCAGCTCAAGCACAGGAAGTCCCCAAGGTTCGCTATTGGCAATTCTCACTATCAGTTTTGAGTTCTTCCATTCGGGTTGACCTCCGCCCCGAGGGTCTTCACCAAGCTGATGGCGGTAGTGGCAGCAAGTCTCAGGAGGGTGGGATTCATGTCTACCCCTATCTGGACGATTGGATGATCAGAGCACGTTCCCCAGAGCAAGCCCAGGATCATCTGTCCAAGACTTGTCACTTCCTTCACAAACTAGGGTTTTCTCTGAATTTAAAAAAGTCAAACATGATACCATCACAGAAACTCCAGTTTATCGGAGCAATCCTGGATACTTGCTCGGGCAAAGCCTCGCCTCCCAAAGAGAGAGCTCACCACATTCTGCAGATGGTGACAAAATTCCAGAATGCCCAGTATCTTCCGGCCTTCGATTTTCTCAGGTTGCTCGGTCTGATGGCATCCTGCATTTTTCTGGTGCCAGAGGCCAGATTGAGAATGAGATCCCTTCAATGGGCTCTCAGAACTCAATGGTCCAAATTCTCAGGGGAAATGTCAGATCTGTTGCAGGTTCCAGCCAAAGTAGCACAGGATCTACAATGGTGGGCTTGCAGACATATCCTCAGAGGAGAATCTTTTTGGCAACCATGGGCGGAGATGACTGTAGTGACGGACGTCTCACTCACGGGGTGGGGAGCCCATACCAACGATCTGACAATCAGCGGTCGTTGGTCTCCATCGGAGTCCAAACTACACATCAACCTTTTGGATTTGAGGGCAATCAGGCTAGTGCGGAAGCCTTCCTGTCCTCTGTACGGGAAAAGAATGTTCTGATAATGACAGACAACACAGTGGCCATGTGCTACCTCAACAAGAGAGGAGGAGTGGGGTCACTGCCGCTGTGCAGAGAGGCGATGAAACTCTGGTTCTGGGCAATACAGGAAGGGATCTCTCTTTCGGCAATTCATCTAGCCGGAGAGCAAAACACAGCAGCGGACGTTCTGAGCAGGCAGAGCACAGACTCCCATGAGTGGGAGATAGCTCAGGAAGTCATTCAAAAGATCTTCGCCCTTTGGGGAACCCCTCAAGTGGATCTGTTCACGACCAGTATCAACCGGAAGTGCGAGCGGTACTTCTCAAGGGAATTTTCCCCGAGAGGAGCTCTAGGGGACGCCTTTGTGGTGGACTGGGATTTTCCACTCCTGTATGCATTCCCTCCAATCCCTCAAGTAATCCGGAGGTTGAGCAAGTTCAGGAAAACCATGATCCTAATTGCCCCAGATTGGGCCAGGAGAACGTGGTACCCAGGCCGTCTGGATATGTCCATCTGCCCTCCGATACGTCTTCCAAGAAGAGAGGATCTTCTCTCCTAAGAGGAAGGTCATGTTCTCCATCCGGAGGTCAACACACTCAACCTTCACGCATGGATTCTGAGAGGTTGAGATATAAGGATTGGGATCTTCCAGATGACGTGATGGAGATTTTGCTTTCAGCCAGATGGCCAGCAACCAAATCTCTTTATCAGTGTTGTTGGAACACGTTCAGGAACTGGTGCAGAGAAAAGAATGTGGATCCATTTCAATGTAATATCCCCACAATTTTATCTTTTCTGTTACATTTAGCTAATCTGGCGCTCCAGGTTGGTACATAAAGGGATACTTAGCAGCGCTATCCATTTTTAAGCGCTCTACAGAAGAAGAATCTTACTTCAAGATACCTTTAATAATTCAATTCTTAAAAGGTTTAAATAATGTATTTCCACCAATACCTTTCCAGGTTCCAGTGTGGGATTTGAACTTAGTTCTAAAATTTCTCACATGTATTCCATTTGAGCCTTTACACTCTTGTCCGCTAAGGCTCCTTAGTTTGAAAACAATACTCCTTGTAGCATTGACATCAGCCCACAGGGTAATTGAGTTGCAGGCGCTGTCTAGCGGTCCTCCTCACACTATCTTTTATAAAGACAAAGTAGTTCTTAGAGTTAAACCATCTTTTTTGCCAAAAATTGTTTCTGATTTTCATCTGTCACAGAAAATAACTTTACCTACTTTTTACCCTCCTCCTCATGCAAGCAAAGAAGAGGAGCGGCTACATAGACTAGATCCCAGAAGAGCTCTTAGTTTCTATATTTCAAGATTGGCAAAAGTACATCAGTGTGATCAACTTTTTGTGGGGTACACTGGACGCAAACTGGGACATGCAGTAACTAAACAAACATTATCTAGATGGATAATTTTGGCTATAACATAATTTTATAAATTGGCTGGGAAAGAACCACCTGATGGACTGGGAGCTCATTCAACCACGGGCATGGCAACTTCAATTGCATTAAAGAGGGGTGTCCGTGTACAAGATATTTTTGCAGCAGCCACATGGTCATCCATGCATAGCTTTATAAAACATTATGCTCTGGTCTCGACTTCTTCTCAAGGAAATCTGTTTGCTAAATCTGTACTCCATTCTGTACTTGATTATAAAAAATTCTGTACTCTCCCCTCCCGAGACAAAACTGCTTTGGCAGTCTATCTAAGATGAGGAATACGTGGGAGGACACAATCCATTTGAAGAACAAGTTACTTACCAACTGTAACATTCTTCCGATTGGATGTTCCTCCCACGTATTCCTCATCGACCCTCCCAACCAACCCCACAGTACAGTTTACGTGAATTACACTCTAAATTCTTTTAAGGCTAGGGCCAAAAGAGGCACACCATTAATTAAAATCCATGGGCTATAATATACGAAAAAACAGAGCTGAAGCCAACGGGCGCGCTCGAGGCTCTTATACAGTGGATGACGTCAATGCTTGACTGATGCCGCCAAGGGACATCAATGCTGCGGCCTCGAGAGGAGCGCCCTCTGGTGGAGAGAAGAACATTTTTTCCGAAGCCGCAAGCTGAAGGTAAGGATATATATCTAAGATGAGGAATACGTGGGAGGAACATCCAATCGAAAGAACGTTACAGTTGGTAAGTAACTTGTTCATCTGTTTTCTAGATGGGGAAGAGTGAACCGTCTAGAAGAGCATTATTATTTTAAATTGACAAACTACAAAGTGCAGTCCTCGTATGTAAAGACTTTTGAACAGATCTTTGAGACTGATGCTAAGTCGTCTAGGAACCGGGCCGAGGCTAATGGGGAAGCCTCCTTCTCTTTTTAGTTGGGTTTATTAAAGATGTAGGGCCAGCTAGTGAGTAGGAATTTGGAATTGGGACTCGTTATTTTGGACGACGAGCACCCTTAGCTTTTGGTTTAGAAGGCAGGGAATCTCCCTCATAGCGATGGGGCCAGTTAGGCATTTTTATTTTATTTTGAATAAACCAATCTATACCATGACCCATTGTAATCAATAGTCCTTCTTCTGGTTCGCCACAGCACACATTTCTCCCGCATTGAAACTGGTGCACTGGCACTGCTAAAATCTGGAATTAATTGCTGGTTGAGTTATGACGTCTAAATAATCACCTGGGATTTAGGGCGAAATTAAAAACCTTTTAATTCCCTTTAACTTCATTTTATGGATAACTGTATTTCCTACTGATCCATCTAGCGCCTAGGTGCCTTTTCAAGGAGATTGTGCACTCTACAAGTACCCGCTACCATACCACAGCATGCCATGCCTTCATGGCCCAATAATACCGGTGATTTCACTGAGGCGCCACTAGGTCCTAAAACTGTCCCTGGACCTGAGGTGACGTCTCAATTACCTAAATTAGGCCTATAAACTGAGTATTCACCTTGGGGCTAAAACATTTGCTGGACCTACAGTGATTTGCCTTGATGTCCTCAGAGATCTAGAAATAGGTTCTTTAAGACCAATCTCAGAGTCTTCTGTTCTTCAACCTAAGGGTGTACAGCAGAAACGTGAGCCAAGCGACATTTTGTTCTCGTCAACCTTCCATGTAGCCTTTTAGAGGTAACTGAGTCACTGAAACTTCCTGTCTTGCAAGCGTGAGTGGTTTGCGCAAAGATGCAATGTGTATAGATTCTGCAAGACCAACATACACAAGTCTAAATAGAACGATATTGGCCTTAGCAATGAGTGGGGGACCTTGGGCATTTACCGGAATTGCTTGGAGTCCTTATAAGATGGCCTCCTATACCACATTGCAAATCTTCAGTGGGAGCATTTGAACCCTGTCACACAGTGACCTGGATCAATAAAAAGTTGGACATGGATTTTACAGGAGTGCAAATTGTAATTCGAAGGGATTGTGTCCTCTGACGTATTCCTTATCTTTGATAATACGTTTCCAGCTTGCTGGCCTCGGAATTTTTTTCTGTAGAGGGCGCTGCGCGTCGACGTCCGCCGAGTCGATGTCCTTCGACGGCCACTGTATCGGCGCCGACGTCACCATGCCCATAAATAGCCATGCGCTGCGTCCGTTGCTCAGTTCCATTTTTCCGCGCTTCGTGGGGCCTCGGAACGTCGTTGCTCAGTTCAGTCAGGATAACTAGCTATTTCTACTCGAATATACCTTATCGTTCTCGATGGCTTCTTCATCAGAACCGACGACGCCGCGATCCGGCTTCAAGAAATGTAGAGAGCGGTAAAAAAATGTCAATAACGGATCCACACAGGATCTGCTTATGGTGCTTGGGATCCGAGCACCATTGTTCGGAGTGTGCGGACTGCATGTCCAGGACGGCGAATGCCTTGAAGGAGCGCAAGGGGAAGCTCGAGAGAGGTAAGTCAGCCAAAACCTCCTCGAAAGTTTTGTCGTCTGAGTCGAGGCATTCATCTCCTCGCCGTCGAAAACATTCCCATTCTAGATCTCGAAGCAGCTCCCACCATTCGTCGAGATCAAGACACTCAAAAAAGAGACGTCGAAGGTCCCATTCCTCGTCGTCTTCTGTGTCCCCAGAAAGAGTCTCCTGTCCCACTAAACACAGTTCTCAAGCTGAGTGGGAGGAATTCAGAAAGAAAATGTTAAGCATCTTCGAAAACGCTGCCTCGACCCCCTCGAAGACAGCTGAGGGTGATACCCCGGGTGAAAAACCCAAAAAATCAAAACGCCACGAGTCGCAGCACCCGGCGAAACATTGCACCCGAGAGCGCCATGAGCCATCGGGTAAGTAGGGCCCAGTATTCGTCGTCGAAGATTCCTTCGACGCACGGATCGGCGCCATCAACGCCGTTGTCAAGGGATTCCTCGACGCATCGGTCGATCGACTTGACGCCATCGTCGACGCCGATGAAAGAGAGGACCAAGGCCACCCCACAGCCAACGGTGATTTCAAGGGCCTCCGGCACAACGCCGAGACCGTCGTCAATGCTCTCGAGTAGGATCCCGATCCTTTCGAGTTCTTCGAGACCCCTTCCAGTTTTTTCGGCGCCTTCAAAGCCTGTTACATCGGCGTCAACGACATCAACATTTGCTCGTCCAATAACGACGAGTTTGGCTCCTTCTGCCTTAGAGATGGGTTTTACTCCATTTCAGAGGTCAGAGTACCCTGGACTTTCTTCAATTTATGAAGAGGGGGAAGATTCTGACCAGGAAACATTCGGGTTACAGAGGACCACACTGCCTATTGCAGAGGATTTCACCTCTGAGGAAAGAAGGCTGAAGGACCTACAGGAGTCACTACATGAGGCAAGTGGGCTGGACACTTCCCCAGAAGTGGAATTTGTTAAGCCAGACCCAGGGGAACATGCCGAAACACCCTATAGAACCCTGATGGCAAGAATTATTGAGTTTATGGGTTGGTCTGCGCCTTCACCTGTTTTTCAACAGGATGACCTAACAGATATATTAGACAAAGGCCCACAGGAGGACCCGGTGGTCCCCTTCCATGCAGCCTTACAAAGGAAAATTGCATCTAATTGGGAAACTCCCGAAGTTATCCCTGCAGTCGATAAAAGATTGACAACCAAGTATAGGGTAGCGGCTGCTGACCCTGAATACTTATCAAAACACCCGACTCCAGAGAGCCTGGTGGTTCAAGCGGCAACTTCATCTAGTAGTAGGACCGCTTACCCTACTGTCCCACAGGATAGAGATGACAAGAGGTACGACTCTATGGCGAAGAAAGTTTTCTCTGCCTGTAGTATGGTGTTGAAGTCCATCAACGCCACCTGTACGCTCGCCAGGTTCAGTCACACACCCTGGGAGTGTGCTTCATCAGCGGCTGACTGCATACCCGAAGGAGAGGAAAAGGAAGCCTTCCTTAACATTATTAAAGATGGCAAGGATGCCATGTGCGAATCACTTCAAACTGGCATCGATTCCGCTGACAGTATCAGCAGGGCCATGGCGGCAAGTACAATAATCCGCAGGCATGCGTGGTTGCGAAAGTCGGGCTTTGCTCCAGATGTACATGCCAGACTTTTGAATATGCCCTTTGACGGATCTTCATTATTCGGGAAAAAGGCCGATGACAGTCTGGAAAAGTTACAGACTTCTAAAGCAGTAGCAAAATCTTTAGGAGCTGCTATCCGCCAACCTTCTTTTCGCCCCTCAGGAACCTCTGGAAGAGGAAAGTCCTTTCGCTATTATTCCGCATTCGGGAAAGGCAGAGGACAGCCGGCTCAAAGAGGCCAAAGGAGATCCACCCGAGGTGGACGGGTCAAAAGTACTAAGGCCGCAGCAGCAGGTGCCTCTTTACCCTCGGCATCTGCATCAGCCGCCCCCAAACCACTCTGAGGCCTTTCCACACAATACACCTGTAGGGGGCAGGTTAACTCGCCATCTAACGGAATGGCAGGCTATAACATCAGATGCTTGGGCATTGGAAACAGTTGCCCAAGGTTACTGCCTACCCTTTCTACACATTCCTCAGAGTCATCCACCGGGGAACAGCTCTCTGAAAGTTTCAGATCCGCTCCTCTTGCAGGAAATTATAGACCTGCTAGAGAAAGGTGCCATAGAACCGGTACCTGTAGCGGAGAGGAACAAGGGCTGGTACTCTCCCTACTTTCTCATACCAAAGAAGACAGAGGACTGAGACCCATCCTGGACTTACGAGAATTGAACAAGTTCCTCAGGAAGGACAAGTGCAAGATGGTAACTCTCTCTCAGATCCTTCAGGCCCTCCAGCTCCAGGACTGGCTGGTATCTCTGGACCTTCAGGATGCTTATTTCCATGTGCCAATCCATCTCAAACACAGGAAATACCTGAGGTTCGCAATTGGCGACTCCCATTATCAATTTCGAGTTCTGCCATTTGGGCTGACCTCCGCCCCGAGGGTCTTCACCAAGCTGATGTCGGTAGTGGCGGCGAATCTAAGGAGGGAAGGGATCCACGTCTACCCCTACCTGGACGACTGGCTGATCAGGGCTGTATCTTCGGAACAGGCACAGGCCCAGCAAGATTATGTCTGCCACTTCCTTCACAGACTGGGCTTCTCCCTCAATTTAAAGAAGTCACAGAGGATACCATCACAGAGACTCCAGTTCATTGGAGCGGTCCTGGCCACTTCCCTGGGAAAAGCCTCGCCACCAGAGGTGACGGCTCAAGATATTCTACAGATGGTCACCAAGTTTCAAAATGCCCAACGTCTCCCAGCCTTCGACTTTTTGAGGTTGCTAGGCCTCATGGCATCCTGCATCTTCCTTGTGCCAGAGGCTCGCCTGAGAATGAGATCTCTTCAGTGGGCACTGAGAAGTCAGTGGTCGCAATTCTCAGGGAGAATGACAGATCTCCTCCTGATTCCGGATAAGGTAGCCCGCGACCTTCAATGGTGGGCCTATCCAGAGAGCATCTTGAAAGGAGAACTGTTTTGGCAACCATGGCCGGAGATAACAGTAGTCACAGACGCCTCACTCACGGGGCGGGGAGCCCATGCCAACGACTTGACCATCAGCGGTCGTTGGTCTCCATCGGAGTCCAGACTACACATCAACCTATTAGAGCTGAGAGCAATCAGACTAGCGCTGAAAGCTTTCCTGCCATCAGTACAGGGGAGAAATGTCCTGATAATGACGGACAACACGGTGGCCATGCACTACCTCAACAAAAGAGGAGGCGTAGGATCACTGCCACTGTGCAGAGAGGCGATGCAGCTCTTGTTTTGGGCAATCCAAGAAGGAATCTCTCTATCGGCTGTCCACCTAGCGGGAGAGAAGAACTTGACAGCGGACGCTCTGAGCAGGCAGAACACAGTCTCCCACAAGTGGGAGCTAGCTCAGGAAGTCCTTCAAGAGATCTACACCCTTTGTGGAACCCCTCAGGTGGATCTGTTCGCCACAAGCAACAACAAGAAGTGCGATCTGTTCTGTTCAAGGGAATTTCCCCCGAGAGGAGCTCTAGGAGATGCATTCGTAGTGGACTGGGAGTTTCCACTCCTTTACGCGTCCCCTCCAGTCCCTGTTATTCCTCAAATGTTCAGGAGGTTGAGAAGATTCCGGAAAACCATGATCCTAATTGCCCCGGATTGGGCCAGGAGAACATGGTACCCGGACCTTCTAGATATGTCCATCTGTCCTCCAATCCGTCTTCCACTCAAAGAGAATCTTCTCTCGCAGAAGGGAGGTCAGGGTCTCCATCCAGACACCAGAACCCTCAACCTTCACGCTTGGCTTCTGAAAGGTTGAGGTACAAGGATTGGGATCTCCCTGATGACATCATGGAGGTGTTACTTTCGGCCAGAAGACCGGCAACAAAGTCTTTATACCGCTGCCGTTGGAACGAATTTTGCAGCTGGTGTAGGGAAGAGAATATCAACCCTTTTTCATGTGGTACACCAACGGTGTTATCGTTTCTACTCTACTTGGCAAACTCAGGCCTTCAAGTGGGCACGGTAAAAGGCTATCTTGCAGCGCTTTCTATCTTCAAGCGCACTGCGGAGGAACCTTCGTATTTCAGAATTCCTCTAGTGGTACAATTTCTCAAGGGACTAACTAATGTTTACCCTCCAAAACCATTCCAGGTTCCCTTATGGGACTTAAATTTAGTCTTAAACTTCTTAATGGGCACACCATTTGAACCACTTCACTCTTGCGCGCTGAGATTTCTCACGCTTAAAACTGTCCTATTGGTAGCACTAACATCTGCTAGGAGGGTGAGCGAGCTACAAGCTCTCTCCTGTAAACCCCCACATACAATCTTCCACAAGGACAAAGTTGTCCTACAGGTGAAGCCTAATTTCCTCCCAAAGGTGGTTTCTGAATTTCATATTACTCAGAAAATTACCTTGCCTTTGTTCTACCCTCCTCCCCATCCAGGGAAAGAGGATGAAAGACTACATAGGCTGGACCCTAGGTGAGCTCTCAGCTTTTACATCAGCAGAATGGCTAGGATCAGGCAAGCAGACCAACTGTTTGTAGGATACTCAGGTCACAAGTTGGGACTACCCATAACAAAACAAACCATCTCCAGGTGGATTATTTTGGCCATCCTGGAATGTTATAGACTAGCAGGGAAAGAGCCACCCCAAAATCTCAGGGCTCATTCAACCAGGGGTATCGCAGCCTCTTCGGCTCTCCAAAGAGGGGTACCGGTCCGGGACATATGTGCGGCTGCCACATGGTCCTCAGCACATACATTCACAAAATTTTATAATCTGGATTCCTCCACTGCTCAAGAGACCAGATTTGGCAAGGCCGTATTACATTCGGTCCATCCCTAAAGGGATACATAACACTCTCACTCCCGCCTCCAATTACATGCCACTGCTATGGGAGTCTATCAAAGATAAGGAATACGTTGGAGGACACAATCCCTTTGAAGAACAAGTTACTTCTTACCTGGTAACGTTCTTTCGACGGGATGTTCGTCCGACATATTCCTTATCGCCCCTCCCATCCCCGCAGTGATGACGTCGGCGGCGATACGGTGGCCGTGGAAGGACATCGACTCGGCGGACGTCGACGCGCAGCGCCCTCTACAAAAAATAATTCCGAGGCCAGCAAGCTGGAAACGTATTATCAAAGATAAGGAATACGTCGGAGGAACATCCCGTCGAAAGAACGTTACCAGGTAAGAAGTAACTTGTTCTTCTCATTCATTGGGGACTTAATACAAAAAGGGCTAAAACAACAGAGTTCTTTCATTGAGTAACTCAAAATAACATCTAGCAGCCTCTTTACCTTCTTAGCTCGTGGGGTTACATCCCCTTCTGCAAATATTTACCCGGGTAGTCTCGGGTCTTCCTCCCCGAGTCCTTGTTCTTTGGTTTCAGGGAGGCCTGCACCCTCTTTCTGGTAGTTTGTGTTTCCTCACCCCAAGAAACTTTAGTGGTTATTAGCACCTTTCTCTCTAGACTAAGGAGGCATATTTAACTCTCGGCTAGTTGAGCTTCTCTTAGCTGAGATGGTTTCTGGCCTTTACTGTCAGCTAACAAAGTACTGTTGGGAAGGCGGGCTCTGGGTGACCCTCCCAACCCAATTTGTCGCATCTGGCACCTAGCGTTCCCCAGTCTACACTCACTTGCTCAGCCCAAGTGACTATGTCAGTGTAAAGATTGAAACCACAGGGGACGCTCTGGAGCCTGGCCAATATGGCGGTGCCTGTGTGAGCTCTGCGTACCCAGCCTAAGACTCCTCCATCATCCTGCGGATACCATCTATGGTGCCGCATTCTAATATATGAAGCCCAGAGAGCCGCCCTCAGAGATCCTGCGATGAGAATTCCGGGCACTCTGGTGCAGCACAGTAGGAGGAATCCATGCTGCAAGTAGACTCCCCACCCAGAGTAAACAGGCCCAGGATAACGAAGAAGTGCCAGGCGGCTCAGTGGCAAACAGAGCCTGAGGCTGCATGCCCGCAAACAGCTGCCGGACATCGGAAGATCGAGTGGACGGGGGCCGAAGATCCTGCAGGCGGACACTGGAGGCTGGTGAGACCGGGCGTGCTGGGGTGCACACAGAGGCCTGCAAAGCCATTGAGGCTGAGCAGTAGAAGCCCATAGAGGACACCACCCAAGGCACGGATGGGTGCCGGAGCACTGAACAAACCATGAGGCCCTTGGAGCCCTCGCTGAACTGGGGACGGTGCAAAGAGGGAGCCGCGTTCCAGCAGATGGCAACGGGCCCACGGTCTGCGGCTCCACACCGAATCAAAGGAGGAGTCACCAGAGACTGCACCCCAGAGGTCCAGGAAACAAAGAGGCAGCGGACCTTGCGCCAGACAGGCACGAAGGATTTGCTGCTGGTCTGAGGCTGGGGCAAGAGGCCACCGGCAGGCATCTGATGCAACATCAGAAGGGGGATCTGAATGCAGAAGGATGCAGAACAGGCAAAATAAATTCAGCTGGTATGTGAGGACAAAGGTGTCGGTACACACAGTTATAATGGAGAAAGGAGATAAACACCAGCAGGACCTTCCTTTTGAGGCACACCTCAGCCAGCAAAAAATGCTACAAATAAACTGCCAGGCCGGGATAGTGAGGAGGCAAGTGGCCATTCAGATGTGGATCCCCCAGTTGATCTGAAAGAGCTTTTGGTATAGCTCCAAGCTGGGATCAATAAACAGAACTCCGAGATGGATGCCCTCAACGAGCAAGGTAGATCTGCTGCAAATGAGGGTAGATAAATACACGGCTAGGCTGGATAACAGCAAAAATGCAATCGCCGAGCTGGATGATGCATTCCTGTCCACAACCTCCAAACTCAAGACGATGCAACCGACCCTGAAAGCAGTGGCAGCTAAAAATGAAGATTCCTAGGGTAATGATAAACGTTAATGGGCAGTCGTCACAGGAATTTACATTGGGAAGGGCCACGAGAGAAGGATGCCCCTATCATCAATGTTATTTACCCTTGTGATACAACCATTGGCAGCCATATTAAGAGCAACATTTGCTTAGAGGTCTACAGCTACACACTCATTGGCTGCCTATATCTCTGTATGCAGATGATATGATGCTGTTTATCAAGGAACCACAAAGAACCTGGCTCCAATTATGCAACAAATAGAGAGGTTCAGTGAATATTCTGGACTATGCATAAACCCAGGGAAGTCCGTCACTTGCCCTCTAACCGAAAGCACCCAAGTGTTCCAAGATGAATTCTGGCTAAAATGGGAAATTGACAAAGCTAAGTACCTGGTGATTGAGATAGAGAGGGACCCCCGAATTACTATTTATGGGAAATTATGCAAGACCTGTAGATAATCTTCAAATTCCGGAACAGAGATGATGTAGGCTGTCGCTGTCACTGATGGGCAGGGTGGATCTAATTAAAATGGTGGTGCTCCCAAAATTTTTGTGTTTATGAACATACCCTTATTTTTTATCGGGACCTTTTTTTACACCTCAAAAACATATTGACCGAGCTTCTCTACGTGGATGCACGGACATGGGAGAGCTGGGACAAACTGACAGCACCCCTTCATAAAGGTGGTATTGCTACCCGATTTTGCGAAATACTACCTAGTAGTCCAGGCCCAATATCTGTCGTTTTGGCATTCTAATAAACTGGATAGACCCCATGTACAGATTGACAGAGCTGTAACAGCCCCTTCTTTGCTGCGCTTGGGGATTATGTCAACTGGAAAGAATCCAGGCAAGGAGGTGAATCTAGTAACATTTCACAGTAAGGGCCTGGCACAGACTTGCAAAGAAACTAGGCGTAGCTCACCTATATTTTCCACTGCTGCCAGTTAAATGCATATCGGGCATTGTGATAATAACCCATGAAAGAATATACATAAACCTGATAATGAAACTAGGGATCACTTCATCTGGGGACTCCCCTGACTCCTTTCAGTCCCTAAACGCATTCAAAGAGAAGGGGTAACAACCTTACTCCACATGTACCCTAGGATACAAAACACTTAAGTCTGTGTTTGCCACATTCCCAGAACAAGCCACAAATTCCCGATAATACATGGTATAATTGTGGCACAGGGAGAGGGTCATCTGATCACAGCACTGTATAAGAAGCTCCTGCAGGGCACATTTGATAATGGGCAAACCTCAAGGCGCAGGTGGGAAAGGGATCGATGTAGAATCATGTTAGACCAAGAGTTGTCATAGATACTCCAACAGACGAAAAGGTGTTTCACTGAACACGAGGTATAAACTGATTAATTTTAACTATTTGCATCAGACCTATTGCACACCCGAAAGGGTATACAGGTATTACACAGAGTCCCCAAATTAATGTGTGTGCTGTAAACGTCCACATGCAGACTTTCTGCATTTAGCATGGTCTTGTCCCACAGTACTGAGGTTCTGGGATGAAGTTTTTTCTGACTGTATCCGGTAGGATTAAAGAGAATCTAGAGGTTACACCGGAGATTGCAATGCTAGTACTCACCAGGAACATCCCAAGCTTCGCACGAAAATTCATCTGACTGGTTCTGGATCACAAAATAGTTGCAATGACCTAGTGGAGGACCCAGGCCCCTAGAACCACAGACTGGTTCTCGGAAGTAGCCTACTGTTATGACATTGAGCCAGAGTATATAAGATTACTACTTATAAAGGCACAACTGTTACACATTGGTCCCCATACCAGAACTATTTGTTGTCCATTCCTCAAGCCACAACTACAGCTGCGAATGCAGAGTGAGTGTTGAGTATGCTGAGATTGCATCGTCCCGAGGAATAGGGGAACCAGGAAAGTCATAGGAAACTTATTTTAACTTTCTATATTGTACACATCATGCTATGTAGCTATTGCTCAATGTGTTGTTGCACTGCCAATTTTGATTAATTGCTACCAATTATGAAAATGCCATAAATAAAAGTATTTAAAAAAAAAGATTGGAGCCACAAGATTGTACGGAGAATGATGGGGTTGCCTTAATACTAGAAGTAGACAGCAAGGGAGAGCCATCTTGGATAAAAGACAGATGAGACCCAAAAATGTCCTGTTTTTAGTGTGATTAAGTTGGAGAGAATAGAACCTAAAAAGAAATTCAGGCAGAATTTCAGTCAATGACAATTCTCTGAAATGGAACCAGTTGTCATCTGCCTATTGCTGCATTTAATTGTCTGACCTGGCAACCAGCTTTCAGGTAGATTTTAAACAAGGGGACATGCTTGAGCTCTAGGTAGTATGCCGTGAGGAGGACAAACACACTTTCCAAAATCCAGCAAGGACCAAATTAGCCAAACCTTTGAGACCATATAAGTTGTTAATCAGTGATCAACTGCTAGCTGTATCAAATACTTCAGAGCAATAGAGGATCCATAAGTAGGCAGGTCTATTAAACATGCAACACTTGTTGTGGCAGGTCAGGAGTAGTATGCAGACATTGTGAAGACATTTCCAACAATGTTTTATTAAATAAGAAGGCAGCCTATCTCTCCCTATATTTTTTTTTATTGTATTTGTTTCAAGAAAAAGAATTAACATTTCGTTAGAACCTTTACAATTATTAATCATAATACAGATTTAACATTCCCAGAAGTGGAGAAAATAAACCAGTAAAAAAAAAGTGAATAAAAAGAAGTCAATAACCATTAAGATACAATAACTTCAGTAAAATAGAAAAAAATCATTCTCCCCACTTCTTAAAGCCCTCCTTGGGACAGTTTCACCTTTTTCCTCTATTCAAGGGTTGCTTTTCGATCAACACAAAAATAAATTTGTCCTTCCCATTTTCTCAATGTGCATCGGCGCTATTCGCGTGATCCATTTTTCCTTAATATGAATCACATTACCCCTCTGCCCCACTTGCCCTATCCAGAGCATTTCTCATCTGAGCTAATTTAACAGATTCAATTTTTCCAATATATCAACAACTGTTGTGGTGAGCTGAATTTCATGGCCTGCAATCATTCTTTCCCAAAGATGTTCCGAAATTAGACCCTCCTCCTTATGCGTGAATCTTCTTAATTTCGCTAACCTCAGGGACCAGGTCCCTTCACACTCCATTAAGATGTGATGGAGTGATTGGAGTCTTGGTTTGGAACATATTTTGCATAGTTTGATTGCAGATTCTTCTTGATTTCTTATTACCAATACCTCCCCTGTGGGGACCAAATTCAATCTCACTCGCAAAAAGTTGAATCTTATTCTGGGGTCAGGGTATTTCACTTGGTAAGGCGGAAGCTGGCCTACCTTTTTTTTGCCGTCATGAAATTACGAAACTTGGAGCTTCTCACCAAGGAAATAGATTTAATCCAGTCTAACCGCTCCAGATCGCGTTTTACCTTAAGAGGGTTGGTAGTCAGAGTTTCAAGATCAACATCTACTCTTTCTAACATGTTTTTTACTTTTAGATCCAGCCCTCTCAAGATCCTAGACTTTGAGTCTTTCAGGTGGACTCCAACATCTTCATACAGTGAGCCCAGCTTAGGGGACATTATCTCTCTTTACAGTGCGATTAGTTTCCATTCTGCACGACATTCTAAAGAGAAGGCCCAATTCAAACCGCAGGTTCCAGCCTGGTGTGCTCATAGGAAGATTAAGGGAGCCCTTCCAGATTCTACCTTCTATTCTGGCCCAGTTTGTATTCCAGAGTGAGGGTTTAGCTTCTAGGCCATATAGAATAACCAGTATTATTTTGGCTACATAGTACTTGACCATTGGCAGGATAGAGAATTTGCAGTATTTAGTTTTGATTTTTTTCATGTGAGGGATCATTTCATAAGCCTTGGTGAGGATATCATGCTCTTGATTTCTCGGGCTGCTGTAGATCTTATAACCAAGATAGATTAGCTCTTCCACGCGTGGTATAGTCTGCCCATTCAACGACCAGTTTTCAAAGCTAATTTTCTTTCGTGGATGTTTAAACACAAGAATCTTAGATTTTAACGGGTTTGTCTCTGCATAGCTACCCAATTTGGTCAGCAATCTTTGAAGGTCTATAGCCGTTCTCTCCAATAGGACTATGTCGTCCGCATAAGCCAGCCAAAAGATCTTACTCCCATTAAGGGTTGGGCTGGCCAATGCGGACGGTTCTAGATCTTGCCCCATATTAGACAGGAAGAGGTTAAAAAACAAAGGGGCTCCCAGACACCCCTGCCTTACCCCTCTTTCTACCTTCACTTCCTCTGACAGATGTCCCTTGTCATCCAGCCTTACTCTTACTGTTGTATCCCTATGCAACTCTATTAGCATAGCCAGCAGGGATTCTGGGACTTCCTTTCGTTTAAGTTTTGCCCACAGCAGGCCTCTGCTGATCTGGTCAAAGGCCTTCGATAGAGGGGTAGCTCTCCTTTCTCAGCAGTAGTCTCACTTACTAAGCTCAGAATTAACCCATTTATGGACGTGGAGAGACACTTCCTGAACCCTGTTTGAACACGAGACAGAACACCCATACTGTCCACCCAATTTGTGAGCTTCTTGCCTATCAGCCTCATAAAGATCTTACTTTCAATATCCAAAAGCGCGATTGGGCGATAACCTACGGGGTCAGTCCTATTCCCCCCCGCCCCTTAAGGAGTGGAATAATCAACGCTGTTTTCCAGGAGGGTGGGAAGTGCTTAGTAAACAGGATCTCCTCAAATAAATTCCTCAAGAACCCAGCCCAGAACTGTGGTTCGTTTTTAATAACTTGATACATCAGCCCACCAGGGCCGGCGGCCTTGGATAACGATGAGCTCCTAATTATCTCTGCGATTTCTTCCTCTTTCAAGGCTAGGGACCATTTGGTCTCCAGCTGCATTGGCTCCCCTTCTTCTCCTGGTTTCTGAAAGATGGCTGACAGATGGTTAACCCATTTGGTTTCTGTAACCAGGTTACACAGGGAGCTGTTTGCTTGCTGTTCCAATTGCCCCATTACTGACCAAAACCCTTGCGAATTGGTTTCACCCACCAACTTCAACATCTGTTCTTCATCTTTTTGCAATGTGGCCATTCTATGGTTTTTTGACCAGTGCCTGTAGTTGTTCCTGAGATTATTTGCCTCCTTTATGGATTTGTCTGGCGCCATATTCTGTTTTTTTTAGGCCCCGAAGTTTGTTTCTCATTTCCATCTTTCTGGTCATAGTGTCCTCGTCAAACCCATGCAGATGGTGCTGCTTGACTCCTCTTGATGGCATTTTGGGTGGAACAGTTAACCTGATAAAACTGATGTATTTATCTGGGTGCAGTGATCTAACCAGGAAGGGTTGAGATCGACTTCAATGCTTTATTTAGTTTCTCCCCTCCTTGACCGTATTTAACTAATCTAACTCTACCCCCCTTTCCTTCAGTTCTTGCTTATGTAGCCACTGCTGATGCCCCTAAATGTCTGGGAAAGATAACTCCAGCCTGGCATGGTCACTGCCCCCCTCTTCATTCACTGTCAATGTAGATGACCTCGAAAAGAGGCTCGCACTGACAAAAATATAGTCCAGTAGAGATGTCGACTCTCCTCGACTCCATGTCGGGGTCGCTCCTTTGTCTCCCTCCGAGCTCCCATTTAGCATTTCAAGATCCCATGAGCTCATAAATGCTAACCATTTCCGCCCTCTACTAGAGATTTCTTTTCCCCTTACTCCCTCCTTTTCATTTGAACACTCAGCACATATGGAATTGAACTCCCCTGCCACGATAATATTAGCCTTCCATGAGTCTGACTTCACTCCAGACAACACCCACCCTAACGTATCCAAAAATGTATCTAGTGTGGAAGAAGCCGGGTTCCAGTAAACATCTACCACCACCACCCATGAATTTTGGATATCAAAATCAAGTTTGATTTCACTGGCCAAGATCCCGATTTTGTTCTCAGAGAGCACCTTGGCATTCCTCACTGAACTGTTTTTGAGTGCTATCAGAAGTCCACCAGCTGGTCTACCCAGCGGTTTTTGACTTGCAGATAGGCAATGGATGGTAAAGCCTTCTATTTCTATTGCATTCACCAGCCAGGTTTCCTGGAATACCAGAATATCCATCTTACCCGAAAGGTCTTCTTTAACGTTTTTGGCTCTAAATGTGCAGGAACCCCACTTATTCCAACTCAGTACACGCAGGGCAGGCTGACTAAAGTTGCCTTGATCCTAGGCCTATACTCCTCAGAACCTGGGCTAGAATTTCAGGGAGAACGGCCAGTATATTTTCATCCTTCTTAATTTCTGCAGTGTCCCTACTGCCCCCTTTTCTTTGAGGTCCAGAGTTTCTTTCTTGGTTCTGCAGGATTGTCTGTACAGACCCTTGTCCACTTCTGATCTCATTTAAATTAAGCTCACAACCATCTTTAACGACTCTTAAACCTTTCCCTTCTAGCACCCCAGCTGCTTTTATAATTGCATCATAGGCCCTAGTGGAACTCGGGCCCCAATTGCACCACGTAACCGTTTTTACAGTCGGGGAATTTGACATATTCTATGTCCCCCAAGGCAAATAGGTAAAGGCTCTTTACTTTCTTGAACTCCCCTAAAATGACATTTCTACTTGGAGATTTATAGTGGTTGTTCTTTCGTGTGGATTTTAACCATAGTCTGGGAGCTTCAAAACCAGTTTGATCGTCCTCTTTTGGGGGCATATGTTCCAATTCTTTGTCCCTTGGAGGGGTGGAGCCAGTTTCTTGTTGAACAATCTCTTTCGATTTTCCTGCACCGTTCCATATCCCCTGAATTGTCAGGGACTTCCCTCCAACCTTTTCGAATGTAGCCTTATTCAAGGTGGTTGATTCTCTTGCACCCTGGACTCGCTGCTTTCTTTGCGGCTGTAAGGAATATCGGTGCAATTTTTAGTTTCGCTCCTCTCGCATCCGTGTCTGTGTTCTTGACCACCGCTCGTCTCAAGGATGTCCTATTTTGTGTAAAGATGGGGGCCAGTTTTGGGATTATGGAATCCCCCTCGTTTTGACTCCGCGAGTCTTGGGCTAAGATAGGAAGGTGCTCTGTCTGCATCCCCACACTCGCACACAGGATCACGGGATCACTTTCCACTGGTTTCTGTTGTGGTGTCTTTGCATCTAGCTGAACTCTATTCGGTGTAGGCAAAATATTTGTCTGCGACCCCAGCTTGCATGTTGGCTTAACAGTTTCTTTATTATGTATACCTTCTTTAGCCATATCTGGTTGATCGTCAATATTTGTTGTGTTGATGTTATTCACGAAGTTAAGAATTCCAGCATTTTTGGTTTTTTGAATTTTTTGATTTTGTTTTTTTTTCCTTATTCTTTTTAACACTTTTCTGGGTGTTCTTTTGCCCTTTTTTTGCACCTTCCTTTCTTTTCGTTCTCTTCCTCTTGGCATTTTGGTTACTCGCCATAATCCAATCACAGTCAGCAGCAACCCCCAGATCGCCAATAACTTCCTGCCCTTCGCCACTTGCACTCCTTTCATCGACTTCCAGTACTTGGGCCTCCGCCACTTGGGCCAATCTCATAAATTCCTCCAAGGTTGATTCCGACAATGGAGTATCATTGTAGATATTAGAGATCTCTGATGATTCGCTCCGTTCTGGCACCTGTGGTCCCGGTTGCCGGAGGTTAGTCTGCAGTAGGTCTTGAATTTGAGATCGTGACGTGGTGTCCTCCTTCCTGTTTGCCAGGGAAAGTCGCTGTTTGGAGGCGATATCTAAGCCCTGTATGTTATTAAGCATGGGGGAGATGGAAGAGATAATTGTGTTCTTTAACCCCACCTTCGAGGAGTTACATTTGGCTACTCCATCCGTTAATTCCAGGAGGATTCCCGCTTGACTTTGTACTTCCACTTTTAACAGTTCAAACACTGACACCATTGAGTTGAGCACAAAGCTCAACACCTTTAAGATTGAGTTGTCCGCCTGAAAGTTTAACTGATTCTCCTTCTCTCCTCCTGGTGCAGCATATTCTAACACTAATCCTCTGTTTTCCCCTAGGAGGTCAGTATTAGTCTCCAGCTCCTGGTCCTCACTTTCTGGTCCCGTTGGGTCTCCCCGCTTTGGAGCTTCGGTATGACTTAAAGGGGCTGAACTCTCGCTTATTTCCTCTGCTCTCAGAATTGGCGAGCCCCAGCTCCCCTCTCTTAAGTCAACCGCATCATTTGAGCTTTTGTGTCTCTTTTTGCCAAAATATTCTTTGATCTTCCTTTGAATATATTTTGTTGTAACTGTGTATTCCAACCCTCGCCTCCACTGATTAACAATAGCTGTTTGGCCAGTTTGGGTTTCTTTTATTTCAGTCTCTTTCAACGGGGTTTCATGCACCAATGCGACTGTGACCACCGATTGTTTGGTTTGTGTCGTTCTTTGGACAACAAGATGTGGGGACTCCAAAGGTGTTGAGCTCACCATTGGTGCTGTATATGAGCCATTCCAGTCTGCACCATTAGCATAATCAAGAGCTGCAGTGCGCCTTAACTTCATTTTGCTGTAGATTGGCAGGTTATGATTGAGGGTCTCAAAGAATGATTAGCTGGCCTTAAAAAAAGGGTCCCTCAATCTGTTTATTGCCACACCCCAATAGAACTGGTCAATTGATAAAACAACAATCACTGGTTTTTGCATAACCAGAACTGGATCAAAGGGTATTCCCAACAGTCTCCCACTCTTCGTTAGCGTATGCCCCCTTAAATTGGGGTCAGCTCGATCTTACTTGTGTACAATTCTGTGTATAGTTCAGCTCTCACCTGAGAATCTTGACGCCGCCCAACTCCAACTTTTCCTGATTACTGAATGCTCACGTGATATGCGGCTCCTCTCCTCTCTGACATTCTCCGACAGTGTCATATAATCTGCGCAGTTCAAAAAGTTCCAAAAGCAACGACCGTCTCTCAGCCCAGAGCCACAGTAGGTAAACAGCTCGAAAACACGCACCGCCATTTTCATCGCAGCGGGCTTCCCTATAACTACAGGGTGTTCCCTACCTATATCATTACCTAAGGTGCTCGTCTGTCGTCTGGAAATAAAAGTCCAGTGTCAAAAACAAACCCTATCTGACCCCACCACTATTCAAACAAACTAAGGCCAGGAGAATGACTCCGTTCTCCTGAGGAAGCAGGGATCTGCTTTGCTTACGTGTTCTTTTAATATCTTATTTTCAAATAGTCTCTAGCAACCTTCTGTACCAGTGCTTACAGTGCGTGGATAAGGTTTTGGGCTTTTGCCTTATCTTATGGGATTATTTTCCCTGGGCTCTTTCGTAAAGTTTGTTTGATCCTTGGAACCATGGTAACAACTTTGTGTGATATCTTCTCTTGGTTGGATTATACCCTCAGAATTGTTATTCTGTCTACTTGGTTTAGACTTATTTTGATCCTCTGTTTATCCTTCAATTTGTTCCATATTTCAGATTGTTTTGCTTCTACTACTCTCAAACTAATCCCTCTTGAGTATTGGGATCTCCTTCCCAGTCTTATCCACTGATTAATATTCGCTTTCTCAGCTTTACGTATGACGTTCCTTCTTATTCGGTTACAGTACAGATTTATCAGCTTTGTTATTTGGTTTTCAACAAATTCACTGGGACGAGTTTCTCCACTTCTATAACCATTCTCATTTGGCTTCCCGGTCCTCCTGTTCTCCTGCATGGGATCTGGCATGGATTCATATGCTCATGAATATTCCCCGTCGTCAGGCTGGGAATCCTCGGTAAAGAAAAAATCAGTTTCAGTTTCGTTTCTGAACTGTCTTTCTACTAATAACCAATCACTGGTCTCTGGGTCATACTGCCCCCGCCAATGACTGCCCTCTACATAAACCCCTCCTCTGGCAGCCATCTTCAGATTTTTACCGCACTTTCAAGTGTTGGCAGTCCTCGTGCTTAGCTCTCGAGCTTTTACTGCGTGTTGCTTTTTTTCAGAGTTTACTCTAATTTTTCGGTCAAATTCGAGCCTCAAGCTCCACCGATTCATCTTCCGATTAACGGGGACCCGTTTTGGAATTTTCTACGCCCCTCAAGGGCGTTTCTTTTCATCGCATTTCACTTCTTGGAGGATTCTGGAAGATCTTTGAGGCCTACCCTGCGTGGTCATAGCTCAAGACAAAGGAGACTCGACGCCCGTTGGATCCAAGCTGTTAAGGTACTGGCCAGGATGTGGACTACAGAACTTCTTCAAGGAGGATGAGCACTCTCGGTGTCTCTACTCCCTGCACTCCGACAAGTCGCACGTGGAGGTGGACTGTGCGTTCTGCAAGAACATGTCCTTCCGGACCATGAAGGACCGTCGGAAACGACTTGCTGACCAGCTGGAGGCGAAGAGCCGGCAGCAGGCGATAAGAAGTCTGAGTGGCCTTCTAAGACCTTTGAGGGTGCCCCGGTGACGTGGGGCCAACAGAAGGCAAAGCACCGCAAGTCCGTGGGCACCGGGAGCGCCATTAGTCCGGGCTCCTCGGCTGCCAGGCTGGGCGCAATGTCACCCACGCCGTCAACCATGAACCAACGCTCTGGCTCGGTGAAAAAGAAGTCGGTGAAACCCGGGTAAGCTTCAGAAGAAGCCCCAGCCGATCCCGGCGGAGAAAGCCAAGGGGGAGCGAGGCGGTGACCCTCCCCCACGGTGAAGGCCTCTGATGCGCCTAAGGTCGTGAAGGCCCAGATTCACCCGGCTAAGGTCTCGATTGAGGGAGTCGTGGCGTCCCTGGCGAAGCCCGTGGAGACGGCCTCCAGGACTAGAGTTTCCCTGCCATCCCACAGGTAATCGTCTTTCCAAACGATCGAAAAGACCCCCGTGAAGCCACGGACCGAGAAGGACTCTGATACCCCCTCCGACGACGAGCTGTCTCTCATCAAGGCTGCCCTGGACAAGAGGTTCGAGGAGGCCAGGGCCTGTGGGAATGATCCTGACGAGGTCGACGGAGAGAGCGAGGGAGGAGCTGGCGATGAGCGGCAGGTTGAGGAGGAACCGGAGGAGCCTCGACCGACACTCCCGTCCCAACCGAGGCCAACACCGCCCGACAGGTCTGAAGACATCTGGCTGGCACTGCACACCTTGTGCAGGGGTTTCCCTAATGTTTCCCTTACTGCCGGCGAACGATCCAGCGGCGCCTGGATTGTTGGGGAGCCCTCCAGCCAAGCGGAGGCGAGTCCACCCACTCCCACCTTTCCATCCTTCACCTCCATCCCCTCCTCCGAGGGATGAGATGGAGACGCCGGGGACGGATGACGGCGGAGATGACGGAACAGATCTCCCATCGCTCCCTCGCCAGGCTTCCCCTCCTGATGAAATTGGCTTGTTTCACGCCATGATCGCAAGGGCCTAGGAGCTCTTCCAGCTATGCCCTGAAGTGCAGAAGAAGGAGGGATTCCTGTATCAACAACGGTAGGCCAAGAGGAAGACTGTACTCTCAGTCCCGCTGTTGGACGACATCTGGGACAAGGGACTGTCCCTTCTGAAGAACCCGTCCACGGCCCCTGCAAAGAAACCGGTACGAGAAGAAGTACCGGGTCCCAGATTCCGCTCGTATGTGCCTCAGGGCACAGCCATCTCCGGACTCGGTAGTCTCTGTGGTGGCCAAGAAGAAATCGGCAGGGGTGATGGCATTGACTTCCACTTCTACTGGGTTTCAGCAGATGAGCAACAGCGTTTGCCTTCCCCGGCGCAGTTGGCTCAGGGCCACCGACTTCCGTCAGGACGTGCAGACCAGGGTACTGGACATGCCATTCGACAGACACAATCTGTTCGGCAAGGCAGTGGACGAGTCACTGCAGGCCATCAAAGCAGACACCGAGACGGCCCGTGCCCTGGACAGGCTACATCAGCGACGGCCGTCCTTTCGGACCTCCGGAGGCAAGTCCCAAGGTGCCTCCAAAGGATTCTGCGGCAGCTCTTCGTCATACCACCAGGTGGCCCGTTCCTCGTCGCAAGAAGCCTACAAAGGCTGCAACAAGGCCGTTAGACATCGTCGCTGTCGCCAAGGGGCCCAAGGGGGGGAAGGACCTCGGCGCAGCAGGACTGAACCCGGCCGTGACGTCGGGCCCCCACCTGAGCACCACGGTGGGAGGCCGACTTGCGAAATTAGTCAGCGTGTGGGAATCCATCTCCACCGACCGTTGGGTGCTGGATGCCGTGGCCCATGGGCACACTCTGGAGTTCCAAAGGAAGTGCCCAGACTTTCCACCGGTGGCCAGGAAAATCTTGTCCCGAAGAGTCTCCGGGGCTCCGGAGTATACTCACGGTACTTCCTTATTCCGAAAGAACACCGGCGGCTGGCAACTTATCCTGGACCTCCGCCGCCTCAACCGGTACATAAAATCCCCAAAATTCCAAATGGTCACCCTTCAGCACGTGCTGGGACAGCTGGAAGAAGGGGACTTCCTGTCATCGCTGGACCTGGAGGATGCATACTTCCACATCCCCATACACAAAGGAAATCAAAGGTTTCTACGCTTCGTGGTCCAGGGGCGGCACTACCAGTTCAAGGCACTGCCCTTCGGTTTGAAGTCAGCACCAAGGGTCTTCACCAAGAGCCTGGCGCCAGTGACGGCACGATTGCACCTGTAGGGGATCCACGTCTACCCCTATCTGGACGACTGGCTCATCCGAGTGAAGTCAAGGAAACTCGCCGTCGACCACACAGCGAGGACCGTCCGCCTGCTCACGGAACTGGGCTTCTCGATCAACTTTGCGAAGTCCTGTTTGGTGCCTTCGCAGGACGCCCTATTCCTAGGGGACAGGCTCAACACAGTGACATGCCTAGCTGCACTGTCGAAGGAGAGGATAAAGGCCAACCTGGG
This sequence comes from Ambystoma mexicanum, assembly GCF_040938575.1. Classification (NCBI taxonomy): domain Eukaryota; kingdom Metazoa; phylum Chordata; class Amphibia; order Caudata; family Ambystomatidae; genus Ambystoma; species Ambystoma mexicanum. The sequence continues at coordinate 1,665,926,453 of NC_090929.1, forward strand.
CAAGGTACAACGGCTGTTGACCATGGAAGTAGCCAGGGTAGGTCCATCAAGTCCCTACTCGGCATGATGTTGTCATGCATCTACCTCGTGCATCGGTGCAGGTTGCGGATGCAGCCACTGCAGGAGTTCCTCGACGCCCGTTGGATACAAGTGGCGGGAAGCTTCGAAGAGAAGATCTCCCTCACCAAGACTTTCCGTCAAGCGATCTGGTGGTGGGGTACCCACTCGCATCTCGCGGCGGGCATGGTCTTCCAGACCCCAGCGCATCGGGAAACGGTGACGACAGACGCCTCCCTGGAGGCATGGGGCACGCACACCAGAGATCTCCACGGAAGAGGCCTTTGGCTCCCAGAGGAGAGGTCACTGCACATCAACGTCCTGGAGCTGTGGGCTGTGTTCTGAGCCCTAAGGTCTTTCCTTCCGTCCCTCAAGACCAAGTTGGTATGGGTCTTCACCGACAACACCACCACGATGTTCTACATCCGGAAGCAGGGGGGCACTAGATCTCCAGCTCTAACCAAGGAAGCTCAGGATCTGTGGCACTGGGCCATCGCCCAGGGGATGTTCCTGGTACCCTTTCACCTGACAGGAGTGAAGAACACAGTCGCCGACTCACTCAGCAGGGAGCTGCGCTTTTGTCACGAGTGGGAGCTTCGGCAGGATCAAGTGGGTTTTCTATTCCGACGGTGGGGCAGTCTCCAGATCGATCTGTTCGTGACGGCGACGAGCACCAAGTGCCGGAGGTTCTCCAGCAGGTTTCCCCAGCCGGGGAGCATGGGGGATGCTTTCTCCTTCCTCTGGGACGGACTGTTCCTCTATGCATTCCCACCGTTGCCGCTACTACTGCGACTCATCAGTCAACTCAGACGGTCCCGGTGCAGGATGATCCGTGTCACACCGGTGTGGCCGAGGCAGATATAGTACCCAGACCTTCTGGACATGTCAGCGTCTCCTCCAGTCAAGCTTCCGGCAGACGTGGACCTTCTCACCAGGGAGGGAGGCGCTATCCTGCATCACGACCCACGATCGCTGAACCTGCAGGCCTGGCTCCTGCAGCACTAGAGTTCGGAGGCTACGATATCCTAGCAGACTGCAAGGAGGTACTTCCCAAGGCCAGAGCATCATCGACTCTCAAGTGCTATGGGCATAAGTGGAAGAGGTTCTCTGTCTGGTGCCGTGTACAGAAGAACAACCCTCTACGGATTACGGCCCCTCAAGTGCTGCCATACTTGCTGTCACTGGCCAAGGCAGGCCTGGCACATGCTGTCATGAAATCACACTACCGTCCCCTTTGGACCTCCTGGTCCCTTCGACAACGTGCCCGAATGACCCCAACACTCTTTCAACATGGCGGACGCAGCTCCTTGGTGCATGTTACAGTTTCCAGCGCACCTAGATAAGCGCCACACCCCTGCAGTTCTGTGCGTGTCAATGCGCTCACAATCCTATGTTCAAGTTAGTTCCTCGCTCTCGATCCCAGGGATTTCCCCCATCTGAATTGTGCCTTCCTGGACTTCGGCTACTGTCTTTTCCGTGGCCCCCACCCAGGACAGCTCTCGCGGTGCCCTCGAGCTACCTACTGCTTGCCCAGGAATTACAGAGCTTCTGCTCACACTTGCTACTACAGTCACCGCACTGCGGGTTCCCTTCCAGGGCCGCTTCTGCGGTTGCATCGGGCCGTTTTACCGCTTCCCCAGGATTCCGGATCTTCCGGGTCTTGCTTGCAACAGCGGCCGCCGCACAGCGGCTTCCCATCCAGGACTGATCCAGAGGTTTCCCTCGGACTACATCACTGCCTACCCAGAATTGCCGAGGCCTTCGGGACTTAATTGCATCAGCGGTTGCCACGCAGCGGCTCTCCCCTCCAGGACTGTTCTTGCGGTTGCCCTTGGACCGCTTAGCGCTTTCCAGAGCTCACCGCTGCTACGTTCCACAACTCTCCATCCAGGACTGACTTTGCAGCTGGCATTGAACGATCACTCTCAAAGGCTGAACCTCAGGTTACCTGCCACAGACAGCGTGGCATCTACAGAAGCCCGTCCTTATCTTCACGACACCCGCAGCTCTGGGAAAAGTGGACAGACAACAAGAACGAAGCCAACTAAGCCTAAACAGGTGAGACCCCACCTCAGACGTGACACATGCCTCCATCATAATTCATCTGGCGGCTATCTCCTGCTACACCCGAACTCAGGGGCGGTCATCCTTGTGGTCCCACCACCTGGTGAAGGAGTTCATGAAATGACTGTTCTGCTTGTTCCCGCTGGTGAAGGCTCCGGCCCCGGCGTGGGAGCTCAATGTGGTGCTGACCAGGCTCATGGGTCTGCCATTCGAGCCTTTGCATTCGGCACCCCTGAAATTCCTATCCTGGAAGACAGTGTTTCTTGTGGCCATCATCTCCGAACGACGAGTGGGAGAGATCCAGGCCCTCTCCTGTAAACCTCCTTACCTGACATTCTACCAGACGAGGGTAGTGCGGAGGACATACCCCTCCTTCATGCACAAGGTGCCCTCGGACTTCCACCTCAACGAGCCCTTGGTGTTGCCTGTTTTTTTCCTGTCGCCTTTGTCGCTGGCTGAGAGGACTTTGCACTCGCTGGATGTGGCTAGAGCGCTGAAGTTCTACGTGGACCGCACAAAGAGTTTTCTGAAGACATCACAGCTGTTTGTGAACTTTGGCCCTGTGAACCAAGGGAAGGCCATCTCCAGGCTTCCATTTCCAGATGGCTCTCCAGCTGCATCATGCACTGTCCCCAATTGGCAAACCGACCGTTGCCCGGCCGTCTGAGAGCCCACTGGACCAGAGCGATTGCTGCTACTGCGGAGTTCCTGTCTGGTGTGCCCCTGCTAGACATCTGCAGGGCAGCTACGTGGAGGTCGACGCACACCTTCACAAAATTCTACTGTGTCGACCGGGATTCCAGGGAGGAGTCCAGAGTCGGCCAAGCAGTGCTGCGCAACCTGTTCGCTTGAAGGTGAGCCTGGTGAGAAGGTAAGAGATGCTTAATGTTGGGTTGTTGAAATGCTTCATATTGAGCCTTGCCACCCCCCGTGGTTGTGCATGTGTGTACTGCTATGTATTCTTGTATTCATGAGCATGTGAATCCATGCCAGACCCCATGCTGGAGAAGGAACAAGTTACTTACCTGGAACTGTTGTTTTCCAGCATGGGTCTGGCATGGATTCACATGCAAACCCTCCCTCCTACCCCTCTGCAGGTCTTCTCTTGGTCCTACTGCCATTTTACGTGCTACCAAATCTGAAGATGGCTGCCGCTGCCAGAGGAGGGGTATAGGTAGAGGGCAGTCATTGGCGGGGAGGCAGTATGACCCAGAGGCCAGTGATTGGTTATTAGTAGAAAGACAGTTCAGAAACGAAACTGAAAATTATTTTTTCTTTACCGAATATTCCCAGCCTGACGACGGGGAATATTCATGAGCATGTGAATCCATGCCAGACCCATGCTGGAGAACAACAGTTACAGTTAAGTAACTTGTTCCTTCTCCCTGTTACCTCTCTCTCAATGGGGGAACGTCTCCAGGACCTGTGGTTGCTCTGGACCTTTTCTCCTGCTTAGTTCTTCTTTCTCAGTTGTTTTCTCTGCTGAAGTCTCTTCTTCTCCAGCATTGGATCTTTCATGGATTCACATGCTTAGATTATTCCCCGTCGACAGACTGGGAACCCTCGGTACGCTTATAAAGCCGTTTCCCATAGGAAAACTTCTGACACTTTTGTGTCCTATCTATGTCGTTTTTGGGGCCGCCCACGCACGCCCCACTAGGACGTAGCGGTATAAATGCCCCGCCCCCACGGCTCCCTTCAGATTTCAACCGTCTCCAAAGTAGTGGGCATAACTCGTGTAGTTTACTATTTTGTCTAGGTTGTGCTGTTGGAGTTTTGTCCTGATGTCAGGAAAAGCGCTGTTCCGCCCATGTGCTACGTGTGGGTTGAAGAAGGTGTATGAGGGGGACAGACATATGGATTGCATATATTGTCTACACCCTCATCATTCGGCAGACAAGTGCGACATATGTAAGGGCTTCTCCCAGAAGACTCTTAAAGATCGAAGCCGACGACTAGTGGCATAGTTAAACGATGGAGCGGGGGCATACCCGCCTTCAGAGGTATGCTCCACGCGCAGCGTGGCCTCCGTCAAAATCTTCAGGGGCCCCGCGCCGCTCAACATCATCGGAACCCCCGGTGAAGAAATCACGACCGGTGGTAAAGGAATCATCGAGAAGCCATTCTGCCATTCTAAGGAGTCTCCGTCGAAGAAAGCCTCGTCATCCTCATCTTCGACGAAGAAAGACCGAAAAGAAAAGTTGAAATCCTCCTCGGGCGATCATCATAGATCGACCTCGAGTCGAGAAGCGGAGAAGCGTAGGTCAAGTTCAGAAAAGGCGGGTACGCCTCAGGGACCTAGACGACGACCACCACCGTCGTCGACGGCAGGGCCGTCGTCGACCACCTCTCTGCCACTGACACAATTGGTCTCAACTGTTCTTGGGCTGCAGACGGTGACGTCAGCGACGACGACGGGGCCAGCTTTAGCCTCGTCGACGGAGATCCCGCAAGAGGCCTGGCAACCAGAAGTATTCGACCCGGTTTTGCCGGAGACCCTACTGCAGCAAGAGGCCTTGTTGGTGTCCTCGGGAGATGAGGATGTGAGAGTAGCTGGCCCTGCAGATCTTGGGTTACGAGGGATAACCAGGCCTCTCTCCGGGAGCATTCCGGGGTCTACCCCTCTTCTCAATCTGCAGTCACTCTTGTCGCTGGAGATTTTATCCACATTACAAACGTTGCTGAAGACACTGGACGAGAGCCTACCTCAAGCAACTCCGGCCAGGTCGGCCATCGACGAACCAGGCCCGTCCCTTCGGCCACCTCCGTCAACCCCCACGGCAGTGCCAGCGGGTGGAGACCTCTCAGCTCCATGCCACGAGGAAGGAGAACTGATAGATTCGGACTCGGACAGGAGAACCTTATCGGATGTCTCACTTTCCCCCTCCAGGGATCGAACCTGGCAGTCTGAGGTGGAATTAGAAACCCCGAGAAGCCCGGCTCAGCCGTCTCCCCCGGACGACATTGGGTAATTTCACGCCATGATGGCCAAAGCGTGTACAGAATTCTGGTTGGCCCAGGAAGAGGAGAAAAAGGACTGCTTTCTTTTCGACCACATGGGAAAGAGAAGAAGGTTGGTGTATTCGGTACCCATCCTGGATCATGTGTGGCAGGAGGGGTTACAGACCATGCATCACCCTTTCTCGGAACCAGCAATAAAAGGTCACCTGGAGAAAAAATGTAAGGCCCCAGAAGCTACCCCCAAATATCAGTCCTCCCAACTGCCCCTGACTCTGTGGTGGCGGTGGCGAGAAAGGCGAGGGCCCAGCACAAGTGCACGACCCCCCCCCCGGAAAATGAGGCCAGAAAACAGGATGCCTTTGGCAAAAAAGTGCTGTCGGTAGGAGCAACCACAGTGAAAGCGGCCAACTCTCTGGCTATAGTAGCCAGATATGACAGAGAGATGTGGCACCGACTGGCACCTATGCTGGAGCATCTTCCAGAAGAACATCGGAAGACGGTAATGTTACTCGTCCGGGAAGGTGAAGAGGCTTCCAATCATGCTATTAACATCGCTGTGACCTTGCAGAATCGGGGTTTAAACAAGTGAACAACGGGGTGGTTCTATGGAGGCAAGCATGGCTTAAATGCACCAACTTTAGACCAGAGGTGCAATACAAGGTGCTGGATATGGCCTTTGAGGAAGACCTTCTATTCGGCGAGAAAGTGGACGAGGCCCTGAAGGGTATGAAGGAGGACTCTGACACGGCGCGTTCCTTGGGTGCCCTCCAGAGTGGTCAGAGTTTCAGGTCTTTTCGTCCCTTTTGGGGAGCATTGGAAACTCCAGATTCTTGGCATCGAGAGACAGATCCTTCAGCAGGCCGGCGTACCCCTCCCAGGGATACAGACGGGCTTCTCAAGTGGCAAAATGACGCCGGGCCTACCAGACCTCCAGGAAGAGAACAGGTTACTCGTCGTCGACGAGGGAGGAGCAGACCAAGGACCAGCAATGACGGGCATCAGAACGTTCTGGGAGGCAGAGTATCGTGCTACATCGACGAATGGGAGCAAATAACAACGGATCAGTGGGTGTTGGACGCAGTAAGATACGGACATTCCCTGCAATTCAAAAGCAACCCTCCGCACATTCCACCGGCGTTTGTAGCTCAACCCCATCTGAGCGTGTTGCAGCAGGAAGTAGCACTTATGCTACAAAAAGGTGCTATAGAATTGTTTCTGTCGTCACAGAGAGTTCAAGGGGTTTATTCCCGATACTTTGTGGTGAAAAAACCAAACGGAAAGTGGCGTCCCATTCTAGACCTGCGCGATCTCAGCAAGACGTTGAAAAGCCTAAAATTCAAGATGCTCACGCTCCAGGAAGTGATCCAGTCAGTTCAGGAAGGGGACTTTCTGGCGTCTCTGGACCTGCAGGACGCGTACTTCCACATTCCAATGTGTCAGCGACACAGAAAGTTCCTAAGGTTTGTGGTAGGACGAACTCACTACCAGTTCACAGTACTTCCTTTTGGGCTAAAATCCTCTCCCAGAACGTTCATGAAATGTTTGGCCCTGGTGGCGGCCTGGCTGAGAAGGCAAGGCCATCATGTGTACCAGTATCTCGACGACTGGTTGGTGAGGGGGTCATCCCCTATGTCGACTCACACAAGTTTGCAGGCCACCATGCAACTCTTACAACGGCTGGGGTTTGCGGTAAACTTCGAGAAATCTTCGTTGACGCCGTCGAGAAGCTTGGTATTCCTGGACGCGCAATTCGAGACTCAGTCAGGGTTAGTGAAGCCATCCCTCGACAGAATCACCAAACTCAATCGATTGGCAGGTCGGCTGAGAATCAATACCAGACTATCAGTGAGAAAATATGTGTCAATTCTGGGCGCTATGGCGTCCTGCAATTCTCTGGTGGGTAACTGCCACCTGTTCATGAGGCCGGTTCAAGAGTTTCTGGCGGACCGGTGGACGCAGGCCCAAGGACTCTGGTCGGACAACCTGACCGTCGACGACGACGAGCTCCTACTAGCTCTTCAGTGGTGGCAGAGTTTTCAGGATCTATCCAGAGGGGTACCCCTCCAGGAGCCAGAGTTTTGGCTAACCATAGTGACGGACGCATCCCTGACAGGCTGGGGTGCGCACATGGGCACCCTACAAACGCAAGGTTGTTGGTCTCGAAGGGAGTCACTCCTGCACATCAACGTTCTGGAACTGAGAGCAGTGCGCTGGGCCTTGAAGTCTTTCCTGCCGCACATCAGAGGGTCCATAGTGAGAATATTGACAGACAACACAACGGCTATGTTTTACTTAAGGAAGCAAGGATGCACGCAGTCCAGAACCCTTTCCACCGAGGCTCAGAAAGTGTGGCATTGGGCTCTGAAACACGATATATCCATCGTAGCTCATCATCTCCTGTGAGTAAGGAACGAGCAAGCGGACTCACTCAGCAGAAAAATTGACCAAATACACGAATGGGAGATAGACAGCGTTCAGTTGTCGAAGGTCTTCGAGAAATGGGGACGGCCTCCGCTGGATCTCTTCGCAACAAAGAGGAACAAGAAGTGCGAGATGTATGCTAGCAGATGGCCACAGGAAGGTTCTCTGGGGGAAGCGTTCTCCTTCCCGTGGACGGACAAGTTCCTCTACGCCTTCCCTCCGTTCCCTCTTATAAGGAGAACTCTGCAGTGGATACGCAGGTACAGGTGCCGGGTCATCCTAGTTGCCACCGTGTTGGCCGAGGCAGCCGTGGTTTTCCGACCTGCTTCACCTGTCAGTAGATCAACCGATATCGTTCCCGAAGGTTCCCAATCTCCTGTCCCGGGACGAAGGAACAGTGTGGCATCACAATCCAGACAGTCTAAACCTCACAGCTTGGCTCCTGACTTTTCGGAATTTGGTGACTTGAGCATTTCGTCGGATTGTCGGAGAATCCTGCAAGCAGCATGGGCCCCTTCCGCCAACAAGTCGTACGCGTGTAAGTGGAGAAGATTTTGTACGTGGTGTCAAGGACAGCCGGGAGTGCAACCTCTAAGGGTAACTCCTGAGCAACTTCTACCGTATCTGCTACACCTGGCGAAGAGAGGATTATCCTTTTCATCAATAAAGGTACACCTGGCAGCCATCTCTAGGTTCACGAGGAGGAGGCTGTCGTCTCCCTTGTTTAGTGACAGGCTGGTGAAACACTTCATGAGGGGTCTGTTCCGAACATTCCCGCCGGTTAAACCGTTTCCACCAACGTGGAGTCTGAATGTGGTGCTAGCAGGGTTAATGAAAGCACCCTTTTAACCAATGGCCACATCGTCGATGAAGTTCTTGTCATGGAAATTGGCCTTTCTAATAGCTATAACATCAGCTAGGCGGCTATCAGAATTGCAAGCGTTGGTCGTGGACCCACCGTACCTAAGGTTCTTTAAGGACAAAGTTGTTCTGTCAACTAATCCTCGTTTCATTCCAAAAGCTCCTACGGCTTATCATAAACACTCATCCATTGTCCTGCCTACCTTTTTCGCGGCCCCCTCATCGGCTGCGGAAAAAGTCCTCCATACCTTGGACGTGAAGAGAGCTCTGAAATTTTACCTTCATCGGACTCAGCAACTTAGATCTACGCAGCAACTCTTCATTGCATATGGTCCGTCGACGAGAGGAAAAGCAATTTCAAAGCAGGGACTGGCCCGATGGGTCTCGTCGACGATTGCCTTCTGTCATTCCAACGCAGGAAAACCGCTACAAGGGCGTCTGAGAGCTCATTCCACGAGGGCAACTTCGTCTTCAACGACGTTGTGTGCAGGAATCCCGTTGGCAGACATTTGCCAGGCAGCGGCATGGTCAGTGCCTCACACGTTTACCCGACATTACTGCCTCGAACGGCAGCATGCGGACGAGATACAAATGGGAAGAGCAGTCTTACGCCATCTGTTTCAATAAGGTAAGCCCTTTTCAAGAAGGGTCTGTACTTGTTTTAACATGTATATATGGACGTATATATGTATATGTATCTATATATGGCAAAACAAGGAAAGGGGCGCACTCCAAATCCCTGCACAACCTTCCAAGCCACTGGTGTTCTCCTCCGACCGGTTTCTGTGCCAATACACGTCATCAGGGAGGCTGTCTTTATCTTGCAGCTCACCGCAAGTGCAGGTGATGATAATCTGCTGCAAGGGCTTCTGGTGGATGTAGTCATCAGGTTAGCAGGGAAAAAGCTCACGCCCAATCTCACAATGGAGAAAGGGGGGGGTAGCCTACAGTGAGGCACTCCAAAGCCGGGCATGTATCACCCTGGTGCAGCACCCTGTCAGGTCTTGAAGATTCCACCCTTCAAGATCCTGGAAAAATGGCAAAACAAGGAAATGGGCGCACTCCAAATCCCTGCACAACCTTCCAAGCCACTGGTGTTCTCCTCCGACCGGTTTCTGTGCCAATACACGTCATCAGGGAGGCTGTCTTTAACTTGCAGCTCACCGCAAGTGCAGGTGGTGATAATCTGCTGCAAGGGCTTCTGGTGGATGTAGTCATCAGGTTAGCAGGGAAAAAGCTCACGCCGAATCTCACAATGGAGAAAGGGGGAGGGAGTAGCCTACAGTGAGGCACTCCAAAGCTGGGCATGTATCACCCTGGTGCAGCACCCTGTCAGGTCTTGAAGATTCCACCCTTCAAGATCCTGGAAAAATGGCAAAACGAGGAAAGGGGCGCACTCCAAATACCTGCACAACCTTCTGGCTGGTGGCAGTGGTTACTACCGTAAATATTCGACCGCAAATATTTTCCTATGGGATTTTGCCATTGTTCGAGGCTACCACTTTTACTGACGGCCTCTAACATACCGCCAGTTTATTTTAATATTAACTTTACTCCGGTAAGTTTTTATTGCCAGATATTTGATAATATTTCTTTCTTGTATCTTTCTCTGAAATCCTAACTCAGGTTGGGGATCCTTTGTTCGTCCTTTTGGCGGGCTTCTGCCCAGAGGCCCTCCTTTCAGCGCCACTGAGTCTGCGGTAGACTGGATGTGTGGGAGGGGGAATCGGCACTCTGGACAGGGTTACCTAGGCAACCCAAGTCGCACTCTGCCCTGATAGGCTGGGGGGTTATCCCGCCAAGATAGCTACCCCACTGTGTGAGTGACAGCTAGGCTGTACGAATGGCAGTTTTTCTGCATAAAAGCAGGGCTCTGAGGACTGGAGGACAAGACGTCGCCACTGGAACTAAGAAACCAGAAGAGGAGAGAAGCTGAAGACCTCTGCAATGACGGAACTACCGGTGAAGCCATGCTGCAGATCCTCACTATTTTTCTCCGACTCGAGAAGATCTTCACCTGCAAGAGTCTTATTCACTTGAGCTGGTGGGGCCAACCAGTTCACCATTCGCCTTCCAGGACTTGCATTGGTCGAATAGCCTGTGCCCAGCACTAGAAGACCGGATAGCCAGGCACCCGTCCACCACGACCACGACCACGACCACGGTTTAAAGGAGCGTACCTTTTATTTCATCTTGGCATCACTGCGGCTGGCTTCATTCCTGGGCAGTGCAGTAACTTGAACCTTCCTCCACAACGAGAGTCTCTCTTCCTCTGCTGGATCTCCCGAACTGCAGAAACTGCCAGGAACTACTGCCACCGCAGGAGCATCTTCCACTTTCAAGGTACCTTGTTCCGCCAGGCCTCCCGTTTCGTTGGGTACTGCTAAAGGTGTTTTAAATCCTTTACTTAGTTTCTGGGTTGGCTGCCCCTTTCGTCGAACATTATCTTTTTACCTTCTGCAACCGCCTTTTCAACTTGTTAAACAAAGACTTGACTGCAGCTACTAGATTTTTTGGATGATTTAGTTTATTTGTAAACTTTTTCATCATTTCCGTTGTTATCTGTAGTTGGTAAGAACTAATGATTTAGATTGTTTCTCATGGTGTTATGGTATTCTTTTGTTGAGTTCCAATATAGTACTTAAAAAAAGGGTGATTGTATATACGTATTTGTTGTTGTGTCCACTAAATAGGGCGGCCCATCTTTCTTGAGTGTTCATTTGTTGTGCTGAGAGTTTGAAGAACGCTCCGAATTGTTTACGCTGAGAAGAAAGTGATTGGCATTCCATGACTAGATGAAATATGGTTTCTGGGATCGCTTGGTCTTTACAGAATCAGCAGTAGTTGTTTGTGACGTCAATCTTCCTCATTATTGATAGGTATGAGTTTGTAGGCAGAATGTTCAAACGTAGTCTTAAGAAAGTTGTTTTAATACTCTTGTCTGGAAAAATTTGAAGGTATGACGGTAGCATATGGATTTTCCTGCTATCTTTGGTACATTGAAGATTTTGTTTGTAGGCGTTCTTTTTTTGGATAGTTTTTATGCAATCGTTCTGAAGAAGTTTTATATTTGCATGTTGTGGGCGAAGAGTTAGCATTTCTTCTGTGATGTCTTCGTTTTCCATTTCCATCCTCATTGACTCTTTCCATTTTTGTAATACCGTGTTGTTAAAGGTGTTGGCTTGGGCTCGGAGGATTTGAATAGCTGGGGTTTTTCGGTCGTTGAGAATTTTTCTGAAGATGTCTAGTCTTTTCCATAGAACAACGGATTCAATTGACTGGGTTGCCATTTCATATCGAATTCTTGGCATTGGATATGCTTGTGGTAGGTGGAGAATTTTCCACCAGAAAATTGCTTCAAATTTCATCCAGTTTGTTGTACGGGCATTCAGCATTGCTTCTGTTCCATATGTTAGTATCGGGATGTACTTCTGTCTGTAATAGGCAATGATGTGTTTGAATGAAAACTGGTCATATTTCCTGTGAAGTATATATGCTTGTCTTGCTAGAGTTTGTGCTGTTTGTTCAATTTTGTCAATCCTTTGCTCCTCCAAGTTTGATTGGTTTATTAGGACGCCAAGATATTTGAAAGTTGTCACATTTTCTATTTGGTTCCCATTGATATTGAAGCTCGGTTGGTATGGTTTTTTTGTGAATGGTTTGGTTAGAGTCATTGTCTTAGTTTTTCCGATGTTGATTGTTAATCCGTTTTTTTCCATGTAGCTACTCAGAGCTGTCAACGATGCTTGTAGTCCAGTAGGTGTGTTGTCCAGTAGAACGATATCGTCTGCATATGCCATGGCTGGAACTGGGGTCGAATTTATTTTTGGTGGATTAGTTTTGTTGGATTTTAGGTGTTCTTCAATGTCTGACGTGAATAGGTTGTATAGAGTTGCTGCCAAGGGGCAGCCTTGCTTTAGACCATTTGTTGTTGGGATTGCATTGGTGGTAGCTCCTTGTTTTGATAATCGCACTTTCATGGTGGTTGTTGAATATAGGAGAATGATTGGCTCAAGGATGTTCGATGGACAGTTCCATGCTCTGAGTTTTGTCCATAGTTTATGCTGTGAGATCGCGTCGAAGGCCATCTTTAAGTCGATAAATGCTGCGTAGTGTGAGAGTTGATGGCTTCATGCTTTATTAGATGGAGTAATATCAGATTGAGATTGGTTCCGACATTGGAGGTGAAGCCTGTTTGCCTGATCGAGAATTTGTCATTTTCTAGTGCCCATGTAGTTAGTTGTTTGAGCAGTACTGAAGCGAATAGTTTCCCAATCGGATCTAGTAGGGCAATTGGACGGAAGTTTTGTGGTTCATCTCTGGGTCCTTGCTTATAGATTGGAACAATTATTGCCAACCGCCAGGAGTTTGGTATTCAGTTCAGTGTGTTAACCAGAGTTGTAATATGGCACATGAAGTTCGCCCAGGCGGACGGGTCTTGTTTGATGACGGCATTAGATAGTCCATCAGGACCAGGCGCTCTAGACGTGTTCAAGTTTTTGATGAGCTTCATGAAGTCTTCAATTTCTGCATTTACGTACCATTTCGGTTTGTTTGTGGGCATTTGATTTTCAGGTTGCGTTTTTCTTGGTCCGTACATGGTCGAGAAGTGCCTGATCCAAGTTTCCTGCGCAACGTTGGTTGTTAATTTGTGCTGTTTTTGCAGGTTGTCGTTGAGTAAGTTCCAGAGCTCCCTCGTGTTGTGAGTTTTGTGGAGTTTCATTATGTTTTCTGCGTCTGCTTGCTGCAGGATTTTTTGGTGAGATTTTCTCCAATTGGCGTAATTCTGCCTCCGATGTTTGATCTGTTTCATATTTTCTGTGGATTTTGTTTATTTTAATTGTCGTATTGATCGGTTTATGCATTTTTTCTTTTCTGCTATTTCTTGGTTGTATGTATGACGATGCTCTATATGTGGGCGGTTTTTGAGCGTTTATCGGAATGGTAGTAGAATCCATTCGTAGTTGAGTTTCTCGGAATCTGTCAGGATGGTGTCATGGAGTTTCTTCGGTAGGTTTGCCATGGCTGATTGTGGAATCCTTAGTCTTGATGTTGTGCCGTCAAGTTCTACGGAGACTATTGGTGCTGGTTCACTTTGTAGAGTTGATAGCCAGGAGTGAACAGTAAGTTGGTTATGATCGCTTTTGTCGGTTATTATCATTTGCGCTTTTGTGACAGATTCATGTAGGTTGTATGATAAAAATATGTAATCAATGATTGCATTTGATGATCCTCTGGTCCAGGTTGGCATATATGCTGTGGAGTTGTTCTTTGCATGGTTCAGGAGGATGAGATTGCGAGTTGTAATTTCAGTCATCCATCTGCTTGCTTTCGGGGAGAGATATGAATGAGTTTGGAGAGATCCATTCTGGTTGTATAGCTTGATGTTCAGATCCCTGCAGATTATTATTTCTGGTAGGCGATGGGTTGTCACGACCTTGTCAATTGTCAGGAACACACCGTCGATAAAGGCCTCCGTTGATATTGCTGCAGGGTTCCAATAGAGGATTAGGATTGCAACTGTTGTGTTGTTTTTTTGTTTTCCGTTTCAGTGGATATTGGTGCACACTAGTATTGTTAGTTGGGTCCAGGGGTTGATATTTTCAGTGCTCAGTACTGTGCGGTACGGGTTTATCTTGATTAGGGTGAGGAGCCCTGATGCTGGTCTTCCTTGTTTTTTGATGATAGCAGGATTGAGAAAAGTGGGGTAGCCATCACAAGCCGGTGTTTCGCTGAGCCAGGTTTCCTGAAAGCATATGATTTGAAATTGTTCTAGTTCTTTGGAGGGGTTTGTGAAAAGATGCAAGTTTCCTCTGGTATTCCACGAGCAGAGTGACCACGTGTATCCCAGGTTCGTTGATTGTTATGAGCGGGAGATCGTTGAGTCTTCTAAGGATGTAGTTTCTGTGAAATAGGTTTCTGAATCATAGGTTCTTCTGATCGGCCGTTCATCTCTGTGTGATTGTTGTCTTTGTGGTGATTGACTCCGCTTTCTGTCAGCTCCAGTGTGGTCGGCTGTATAGTTGTTTGTTGGTGGTCTCGGTTGGTGTTGCCAATTGTCGTCTCTTTTGGAGCTCTTTCTCTGTATTTCGGTTTGTTGGGCATTCTTGTGGTTGTGGCAGCCCAGCACGTAAATCCAAGTTTTTGTAGCTGTGCACGTCTTGATAAGATCAGTGTTAGGGAGAATTCTCTGTTTAGGCTGAATTTCCTAACCTAGTGAGTCCCCCAGCAGCTTTGCCGGATTTCTGGAGTTTGTTTTTTTCTTCTGCCAAGAGTGAGACTCTTTTCCTCACACTCTTGGACATGATTTGAGGGGTTCCTTTGACTGTTAATGTGTTTTATGGGCTATGGGGTCTTTTACCCCATAGGGTCTCATGTGTTTTTACTATGTGTGTTACACAGCACCCTCCGTACAGCGACACAGGGGTGTCATAGTGACACCCCACCATAGACTCCGTACGCTGGGACAGACTACTGTCTCCCAGGGAATGTAAAGTCACCATTGGCTTTACTAGTCCCAAATTATGAACAGAACCAGTACAAACCATCATATTGTGGACGTACTGGTCGGGGCAATTCTATTGCCCCGGGGTCTGTTATTTGAGGGGGCACGTCTCCGTCCCCCCTGATCGAGTTTTGGCTGGTGGCAGTGGATACTACTTTTTATATTCGACCGCGAATATATCTCTATGGGATTTTCCCATTGTTCGAGGCTACCAACTTTAATTATTTAATTCCTATAGCCTCGAACATACCACCGGGTTATTTAATCAATATTAATTCACCGGTTGGTATTTTTTGCCAGAACTTGATTCTAAAATGGCGTTTGTGTTCTCTTCTGTGACTCCAACCCAAGTCGAGCCCTTTGTTCCACTTTTTGGCGGGCTTCTCCACAGAAGCCTCCAAAAGTGGTGCCACTCTGTCTGGGTACCACAGGGGGCGTGGGAGGGGTTTAGGCACCCTGGACTGAGTTGCCTTGGCAACTCAAGTCGCACTCTTGTGTGATTGGCCCAAGTGGTGAGCTGGCCGGCTCACCACTTAGCATGTTTGATTGACAGCTAGGCTGAATGAATGGGGGTTTCTTGCATAAAAGCAGGGCTTTTGGGACTGGAACTTCAGAAGTCGCCACAGGACCTAAGAATCCGAAGAGGGAGAAGCTGAGCCGACCTGCAATGCCGACACCACCGGTGGAGCCCTGCTGAACTGTCTCACCACTTCCCGACGACAGAGGAGATCTTCTTGCCGGAGAGTCTCTTCCCCTTGAGCTGGTGGGGACAACCAGTTTGCTTTCCTTTTTCACCTACCAGGACGTCTAGTGGTCGAATTGCCCGTGCCAAGCACCCCGGCAACCGGATAGCCACTTACCACTGAACCGCGAAAGAACGGACCACTCCTTTTAACCGAGAAACTCCACGGCTGGTTTCTTCCCTGACAGCACAAGGACCTCCTGCTTTACTCCCCGCCGAGATCTTCTCTTCTGCCGGACGAAGCACCGACTCGCAACCACTGCCAGGAACAACTGCCCCCGCTGGAGTGTTCTCAACCATTTCAAGGTACTGTGTCCGCCTGGCCTCCCTTTCTATAGATTGCTACAAGGTGACAGTAAATCCTTAACCTTCTAGACTGGGCTGGCCTCTTGACCATCTAACTGGTCCCTTTCTTTTGGTCCAACTTCTTTCTGAACCTTTTCGAGACTTTTGTGCACTTTTCAACCGTGTGACCTTGGACACATTTTGTTCTGATCCTCTTAAAGTAGATCCGGCTCTCTGAACTCTAACTTCACGGTTTGATTCTTCCTTCCTCTCTTGCTGTGTTCTTTTGAAAGTGTTGGGATCTGCTTCAATTTATGCTCTGCCTTTCTCTCCCTTCGAAACGAAATTATTAGAGTGCCATCTGCGTAAAGCGCTCACCGCTGTCTGAAAATAAGTGGGGCTTTACTTAAGACTTGTCTAAATATTCTTGTAAGGGAGTGTATATACTTTAGTGACTATTTTTGAACGTGCTTGAGATTAGTGCCAGTGTGTTTTCTTAGATGTGTTTTTAAATAAATAATTATATATCTTCTACACCAAAGCTCTGGTCAGCGTTTGCTTGTTCTACTGTGTTTACCAACCCTATTGTGTATGCTCTGTATACTGCCTAACTCTTCTTGAGAGAAGTCGGACTGCTCAGCCACAGCTACCAGGTAAATCTGGGTGGTGCAGACTGCTTCCAATTGGGTTTACTGCTAACTCCTGTAGTCCTAAACTTTTTGCAGTGGTCCCTAAGGGAACTGCACAGGTTTCTGCCTAACAATCAATTCTTGTTTGTTAAAGTCTGCTAGCTCTATGACAATCTTATCTAGATTTTGATCATCTTTGAATGTTATGAAGTCAATGTCTTTTGTTTCTATTTTGTTCAGATACAGTATTGCTCCAAAGAGGCGTAAAACATTGATTCTTTTTAGCATTAGAGGTTCTGATCTGTTAGTTTCGTTTTCAATATGGATTTCGTAGATTTTGTTTTGTTGTAATGGATTGACAAATTGTGGGAAATTGAAGCTGTGTTAAGTGGGATCTTGTGATCTTGTCGTGAGTGAATCCGATGAAATTTGATCGTAGTTTTCGTTTGTTTCATCCGTTGTGTCACTATCTAGGGACACCTCTGAGATTTCTTCAAGGGAGAAGTCTGAGATTTCATCTTGGTTGACATTTGTTGATTGTTCGTGTTCCAGAGGATATTCATCATTTATTATGAAGCTCGCGTGGCCTGTTGGTTGGATGGGTGGTATTATATTATCTGCTGTTTGATCTTCATGGATAGATAAATTAAGTAGTTCTTAATCTATGGATGTTTCACCTTGTGATCTTTGTGGTACTTGAGGGTATGTCTGGGCTTTAAGGCTTTGTTTTCGCTAGGTTTCGGTGGCTAATAGTGTCAGTGGAGTTTGGGTTTTGTTTTTGATAGTTGTGGAAGGTTGGTCGGTTGGTTTCACAGTTCTTAGAAATGCTCTCGAGCCCGTTTGTCATTTTTTGTTGGCTTTTGGTTGTGTAGGTTTCGGGTCCTTTGGGTTTTTTTCTTTTGTAAAAATCTGATATGCCTCTCTGGGGTTCTTGTTTGCTTGTTTAGGTTTGATGGTATTCAATTGTGGGATAGTAATATTTCCAGCTGTTTCTTTCAGGGCATGTTGTTAGTCAGTCAGGGTTGCGACAGTTGGTTGTTTCAGCAAATTCGCAGGAAGGATGGTTGGTGTTCGTTGGTCAGTTGGTAGATTGGATTGGGGAACTGTTAGGATAGTTAGGCTTTGAAGGAAGGGAGGTGTTAAGAGTGACTCCCTGTCCTCTTGGAGTATGTATGATGAGTGCCTGAGTAGTGATGTCATGAATGGAGTGTTTGGGTATGATTAGGTGGAATGCTGTGTGGTGAGTGTTCTACCCAGGGACAGTTGAGATTATGTAGCCTGGGTGGTGGGAGCCAGTGGGCTCCAATTTGATCCTGTAACTACTAAAGAATCTCCTGATGACACCTGATTAAAGTAACAATAAGTAATTCTGGCCTCCACCGTATCCTTTACCCAGCTGACCCCGCCTAGGGTCATAACATATATTGGCGACGAGGCATGGTCTTGATCAAGGCGGACCCTGAGAAGAAGCTGGATAAGACAGGTACCTGCATGAATTGGGCCAGACATTGGGAGAAAAGGATGAGAGAGAGGAGAAAGGACTGCTGCGGGGGGTGCAGCACAGGATCACAGAGACTGAGAAAAAGGAGGGGGCCCACTGCCCCCCATGATGAGTCCCACCACCCAGGGGAAAAGAGGGCGTCTCTGGTGGCTTTCAAAAGATGGTAACAGATAATGGCACCCGGTAACATGAGAGGTGGTGTTTTAGTTTCCACACAAGGTAACCCAAGAGACTGTTCCTGTTGGCACTACGGGGTTAAAATGTTTGTACCAGAAGTCGCTCTTGTTGTACCAGGGAGAGGCGCCAGAGACACATCTGTCACTGCTGGTGTAGAGCTGACGTGGAGCTAGGAAATGCAAGCTCTAAGGAGTGAAGTGAGTGCCATTCCTGGAGAGCCGTTAAGTCGATAGTATGCTGAGACTGTCTAAACGAACCTGCGTCCGTGGAAAAACACCCATTGCTGTAGGATGGCAGTAAGAGTGTGCTGCAGTGAAGGGTTGTCAGCTTGCCAGCCGCCTAATATATCACGATGTTATGTGAGTGAGGAGCCGTGGTACTGGGCACGTCCCACTCATGGGGATAACATGTCTTAGTCTCAGACGTCCCGTAACGCGCAGGGTGACAGTTGGAGCCCTGGAGCTCCATGCGGCCTCATCTCCCATCCTGTAGTGATGATGTCATCAACCCAGCAGGGGGACTCAGCGATTGTGTGGAATGATGGATCATGAAGATTCTATACTGTCAGAGAATGCCCGGTGCTTAGAAGTTCGTGTCTATCCGGTGAGCTGTATCAGGGTTTCGAGTAAAGGACCCTGCAACGTCATTCAGTGTGACCAGGAAATGAGTTTCCTTTCCGTGTACCGGGTTCCTAAATTAGCTGCGTTGTAGTGGAGACTGACACATGAATTGACTACCATTGCCTTTCAAGGGGAAGGAAGGAGTGCTGCGTGAAATGATGGGGCAGCGTTGCGAGCCTGCCTCTACTAGAGTGGCATTAAATTGAACTTTGACTCGAAGCAAGTAAGGTTCTCATCGTAATGCAGCTGAGCCTTGTTATTACCGTTACTGTTTTTCATGTCCCAAGCAGAGTCAGTCATTGCAAAGTATTTTATGGACGAGATACTGATTTAACGGAATGTTCCACAGCCAAGAAAATGCAATGTTGGATTTTGTGAGGTTGTACATTATTGTTGGAAATACCAAAGAGGGATTGTTTCGCTAGTTCAGTAGATTGAACTATAGTTTTGTGTGAATGGAGTGTGTGGACGGTTTCGTATGTTGCAGATTTTTAAAGCTTCGACCAGAGTGATTCTGTGCGGAGAGTGCAGCTATATAGCGAGCTATTAATAGTGGTTCACTGCATATCAGAATAACAGTTTGAGGATTTGCAGGAGGTTACGTTTCATCATAGAACCATGCAAAGTGGACTTTATAATGCGGCAGAGTTTGCCTTTGCACTTCTTGGAATTTACATTTGCATGGAAGTGTGAATGGGTAGGTTAGCTTGTGTCAGTTTAACAACTATTTGAGGAATTGCAGGTTGTTTACGTTGCAGTTTCAGGCAACATGGACTTTTAGTGTTTCTTTTACTAAAAGAAGATGTTTAAAAGTGCAGACTTAGGAAATGTCAAAGTGAGTAAAGTTTAGGAAATGTGAAGATATTTGTCTACCTCCGAGAAATTTTCTGTAGTAATGATGTGCATCTTGTACATGTCATTAGCATGGGTCTGTGTGGCCCATTCATGAGTATGTTGAGCATGGGTGAGTGTTGTCCATTCATGTGTGTTATGAGTATGGGTGTGGGTGTGGCCCATTGAAGTGTATTACAAGTATGGGTGTGTATGGCCCTCTGATGTGTGTTACACACTGGATGTGCACAATGGGTGTGCGTTGCACACTGGAGCTTGTAGTGAGCAGGTGTGTGTGTGTTCATTAAAGTGTATTATGAGCATGGGTGAGTGTAGCCCATTGAAGTGTATTGCAAGTATGGGTGAGTATGGCCCATTGATGTGAGTTACACTTGGTGTTCTCAGAGGTAACTGGTTTTAGGAATGGTTGTTTGGGTGTGCATAGCCCATTGATGTGTATTTCAAGTATGGGTGTGTATAGCCCATTGATGTGAGTTACACTTGGTGTTCTCAGTGGTAATTGGTTTTAGGAATAGTTGTTTGGCAGGACGCTGCCTGCATGCTGTTCGTGGCGCGAGAGTGAGGGGACGCTTTCATGTCTCGTGTCTGATGGTGAGTTAAAGGGTGTGTGTGTGTTTCACCCCAAGGTCACCTAGTGGCATTTTGTCCAAGCTGTGAGTTGGCTTGGGTAGGTTTTCTTGTTTCTTAAATTGAGTTGCTGAGAGTGTCATCTTCCGGTGACACTTCCCTGTAATTTTTGGGCTAATTTGACTTTTCCATCTAGTTGCCGGAGGTTTTCGTTGTTGTTAGATGTGTTGGGTTGAGACCTGACTGCTGATGGCTCAGATTGGAACGGCCGCCAATCTGGGATCGGTGTTTGGGTACTTGTTGTGGAATTCCTCTGGTGGGAGTGGCCCTAGTGTGTATGAGTTGTGAGTGAGTTGCTGACTGTCCGGTATCGTGTGTGTGGTATATGGGATCTGGTGCCCTTCTAAGATCGCCCTGTGGTGACTGTGCATAGTTAGTTATTGTTTGCTTTGTCAGAGCATGACCTGGTTTATCCCGAGCTAGGGAGTTTGCGCGTGGGTGTGGCAGCCCCATGATTTTGCCCGTGGCAGGGGTCAAATAAAAGGAGTCAAGAGTTCTTTGAGGGTCTGTGGATTTGCTTTGGCGTGTATGCCCACGGTGGGCCGGTTTGCGCTCGTAGGTGGCAGCTGCGAGGTTCCCTGGTGGCGGTGGGGAATGGAAGGTGATCAGTGTTTTCTGATGGATTGTGAGAGTAGTTGAGGCGGCTGGGTCTTGTGCTTGTTTGGTTTGTCATGTTGGAGACATTCCCCCAGGAGCCTGGTACTGGCTATGGTGTGCTTGTGTGTGTGTTGCGCCCTCCCGTGCGAGTGTTGTGCATTTTAAGGAGGAAAGGTGTTGGTGTCGATTGAAGGAAGGGAGGTGTTAGGATAGTTAGGCTTTGAAGGAAGGGAGGTGTTAAGAGTGACTCCCTGTCCTCTTGGAGTATGTATGATGAGTGCCTGAGTAGTGATGTCATGAATGGAGTGTTTGGGTATGATTAGGTGGAATGCTGTGTGGTGAGTGTTCTACCCAGGGACAGTTGAGATTATGTAGCCTGGGTGGTGGGAGCCAGTGGGCTCCAAATTGATCCTGTAACTACTAAAGAATCTCCTGATGACACCTGATTAAAGTAACAATAAGTAATTCTGGCCTCCACCGTATCCTTTACCCAGCTGACCCCGCCTAGGGTCATAACAGGAACTTGTTGCTGTTGGTGGTGTACTTTAAGTAACTGTAGTAGTTCTGTTGTTATGTTTGTTTTTTCTTGGCGATCGCCTCTCGCTATTTCGGCTAGTCTTTGTTGCCAGCGATGTGATTCTTCTGCTTCAGCAGTCAGGCGTGATTCGATTGACGAGACAAAGTTCTCCACATAGATTTGTTTGGAGTGTATCAGGGCTAAGAGAGTTACTTGGTCCTTAATGCTGTCTTTCATATTTTCATGTAGTTTGAGGAATGGGATCATCGCTTGGGAGAGTATTGCAATAAGCATGTTTTGTAGGTCTATCATCGTTGTCGGGATTCTCGGGTTGCTGTTTTCTTCGGAGTGATCATCTTTTGGTGTGGTGTTGGTGTTTTTATCTTGTACGATGATCGGTTTTGTATTCTTGGTTGTGTGATCTGGAGTATAGTAGGAGTCATCTGAGTCGTAATTGAAACGTGTTGGAAAAGTTTGTTTCTCAGTATAGTCTGATTGAGGTTCGGTTTTCACACGGGGTCGAGGTTAGTTGAAATTGATGTGTTTCCGGTTGGTTACCAAATATTTCCTTTCTTTTTTCAATGCTTGTCCTTATTGACTCAATTTCAGTAATGTCCATTGACAGTCTTGCTGCCCTGATTTTTGGTTTGCTGCCGGTTGTATCTAATGGTTGTATGAGTTTGATGGTGTTATGAGTGTATAGCCATGCAAGTTTCGCTAATCTTGCTTTTTCTTTTTTCATTTGTTGGGATGACATCCATGTTGGTTTTTGCGGATTTATTTCATCACTAGGTTCGGTTGATTGGTATGTTGGGGTGTCTTTTCTAGGAATATGGTTCATTTTGTCTTTTGTTGTCGATTTATTGATGGTTTTTTGTGTTCCGGGGGTAGGTTTGTAAGGTGGTGTATTTCTTTCTTCACTTGCCATTTGAACTTCTGTTTTTGCTATCTTGGTGTTGTCGCTAGAATGGTTTGAGTTGTTTGGAGGTTCAGTGTGGTCCGATATCGTTTTTCTGGGTTCTTGGTTGCTGGTTATCGGTGTTGGTGTCACATCTTGTGTTGTGTTATACTGAGGACTGGGATTTCCAGTTCGCTCCTTTTCGCTAGTTTGGGCAAAAGTGTCAGTTATCTGGCAACTGACGGATGACGGGGGAGTGGGGATGGTTGGAAGTGATGGATCTTCTTGTTGGTTCGTAGTACAACGGTTGTGGACTTGTGCTTTGGTTTGAATAGATATTGTTTCTTCGGGTTGGGTTGGTCAATCACCTCAATAGTTTGTTTCTCAAAGTCAGGTTGTTTTTTTTTTTTTTGGAGAGTGGTGCCAGTGTTGAGGGGGTCCTCTGTGATGAGAGAGTCTTCTCGGTTGGCTTCTGAGTTCTTTGATGGAACTTTTGGAATTCCTCTGGAGTTTGGTGCTCTTTGAAAGGATGTTCCATAGTTAATTGTGACAAGTCTTGATCAGAGGAGCCAGCAGTGACAAGTTTAGTTCTTTGTCTTGTTTTTGGTCGTTGAATGCTTTGTTGTTTAATAATTCGATTTGTTGACATTCTTCTTCTGTTGATGTGCTTCTTGTTAGGATCCAAGGGACAGGCCCTTTCGGTCTCCTAGCAGTACTTGAAGTTAGGTTTTGTTTGATATGGTATTCAGGATCCAAGGGATATACCCTTTCGGTCTCCTGAACAGTGGTAGAACCTAATCTCTGGTATGTCGGTAACGTGTATTGGTGAGTCTTCCTTGTTGGGATCCAAGGGACAAGCCCTTTTGGTCTCCTACTAGTATTCGGTTTCGTGTTAGGGGGGATATGCGACACAGGATCCAAGGGACATGCCCTCTCGGTCTCCTGTAGATCGCTGGGACAGATCTCCTGTATAAAGCTGACGCAGATCTCTGTCAAGGTGTCGGATGTTGTTGAGATTTCTTTGTTGGGATCCAAGGATCGAGTCCTTTCGGTCTCCCAAGTCGGCGGAATTTTTATTTTTTATTTTTACGCCTGTTTGCAGGGTTGCGTAGCTGGAGCAGATCTCCTGTATGAGGCTGGCACAGATCGTTGTCCAAGGTGTCGGGTATACTGTTGTGACTTCTTTATTGGGGTACTGGATCGAGTCCTTCCGGCTCCCAAGCTGGCGGTTTTTCGGTCTTTTTGCTTGTTTAAAGCAATATGTGTAGTGAGCTGCTAGTAAGGGGGCACAAAGGGTGTGCTTCTTGGTTCCATTGTGAAGCAGTGTCCTTTGGGCTTATCTCTAACTCTGTTTCGTGCGATGGAGCAATCTATGGCTTGAAGAATCGCTCTATCTATTTGCAGGTTTCTTCGGCAATTATTTGGGTTCCTGCCGATAAAATGTCAAGAAGGGGCGAAGTTGGAAAG
The DNA here is from genome assembly GCF_040938575.1 of Ambystoma mexicanum. Lineage (NCBI taxonomy): Eukaryota > Metazoa > Chordata > Amphibia > Caudata > Ambystomatidae > Ambystoma > Ambystoma mexicanum. The sequence continues at coordinate 1,665,950,234 of NC_090929.1, forward strand.
GGAGTTCCTTTGCTCTCGTAGTGGAAATCCAGTGAAGGTGTATCAGTGATGAGCACTGCAGTGCCATTCTTGTATCACTTCTTTGGTGTCGCTCTGGTGGCTGTAGACACTGCTCGCTTGTATCGCAGGTCTGGCTTATGTCTGCTCAGTGCCTTTTGAGCTATTCGTGACTTTGTCAGGAAGTCATGATCTGCTTGTGGAAATGGTTTGCGTGTCGCAGTTGGCTGATAGGGTGGGGGGGGGCACTGTGTAAGTCTGTGGGTCCCAGGTCTCACTGGTGTCCTGGTACTGATGGTATCGGGCGAGCTGCTTTGCAGAGTTCGTGTCTCTACTGGTGCTTTGGGGTCCAACGCAGAAGCGGTGACGTGTGGAGCTGCGGGCCTCCCCGAGGGGAGGAGACGTTGCCGTGAGTTTGCGGCTCTCTGCTGATGCTTCAGGCTCCGATGCAGAGGCGCTGACGTGTGGAGCTGCGGGCCCCCCCGAGGGGAGGAGACGTTGCCGTGAGGTCTGAAGGGAGCCGGCGGTGCGCAGCTCACGCTCACGCCGGTGTCCTGGTGGCGGTGTCGTTGCGAGCTGCGGGCTCCTCCGGAGAGTAAGCGAACGGCTGGTCACACAATTGATTGGATTTTATACGATGTTGCTCACATATTCTTGGGGAGATGGGCGAGCAGGCAGGCGGGCGGGTCGGAGCTTGCAGAGCCCGAAGACCCAAAGACTATGTGACCCGCTCCGCGGTGTTCTGGGGATTTTAAGTTCTTAGGTAATTGCAGTAGAAAGAGGACTGTAGGCAGTCCAATGAATGTAGTCAGCAGCAGCAGCCAAAAAAGAGTGAACCTTCTCTAGTGCAGACCCAAAGACTCGGCGACAGACTCCGACTGTTTTAACTTGCTTTAATGATAGTGATTTGTGTGTGAATTTAAGAGTGTGTAAAATAAATATATATATATTCTTTTTGATACAAAGCTTTGGTCAGTGTTTCCTTGTTCCATAGTATTGTAGTCCTATTGTGGAAACCCTGAGCACTGCTTAACTCCCTCTTGAGATAAGTCTGACTGCTTAGCCACAGCTACCAACTAAATCTTTGTGGTACAGACTGATACCAAAGGGGATTTATTGCATATACCTGTAGTCCTAACCTTCTGTAGTGCTCCCTAAGGGAACTGCATAGGATTCTGCCTAACACTGACGTCCCTCCTGGGAACTGGTGCAGACAAGTCTGTGCGTTGTCGGCACAGTTGGTAGGGTTCCCTGCACATCACAAACTCTTCATGGTCACGCCACCAACTGCTGTTGGGTCCTCAGACCTGCGGTTTCCCGACAATTCGTTACGCTGTCTTCCTAGCTTCTGTTCTCTCAGTGGTCTTCTGAATTTCACGGGTTCCACGGGTTTCGCTGGCTCTGCCTGCCGCTTGAGTTATGCTATCAGGGGGCCTTCTACGATTCTCTCTCTCTCTCTCTCTCTCTCTTCTCAGCATGTCCTCCTCATTAAACGTCCTCATCACAGTGAAGTAGAGGTTTGTCCTTAGAGACATCTTATTTTCTTGGACTCTCGTGGTACATGTTAATGGTGTCTTCAGTCCAGTCTTGGTTTTTATTGCTGTTAAGCATCTTATTCAGTCCCATGTATCCCATTGTGCAAGAGGAGTTAGGGAGTTCCTTCGAGGAACGGGAGTCCTTTCCCCCTATGGGTGAGTCTTTCCCAGAGAGTTCCGACTTGCCTTTACCACTAGGGATGGTATTGCAAAGTGGGCTCCCCTCCCTAGCCTCACGGGGGGTCAAAGAGAGCTCACCCTTGGGGGAGAAGGGACGAATTCCCTTGATTCGTCACGCTGTACAGTGGAGGTTTCAAGCTGGACCAAGGACAGGGTCTAGATTGATATTCCCAAATAAGATTGCATTGAGAAAGGTGAAAAGAAAGTCTGCTTGCTGGAAACTGGTCCAAGAGCACCAGTAATGTTATGGGAGGAACATCCGAAGAAAGGTCTGCTGGGTCAAAGGAATTTTTTTTTAAATTGGCAACACTTTAAGACCCACTTTAAAGAACTGTGATAGACAACTTGATTACAGGAGGGGATACTGTGAGGCAATTGTTTTTCAGAGGAGCAGAGTTTTATCATCTTTGCAATAGGTTACTGTCAGTGAAACTAATACATCAGGAAGACAAAAAGGGACCTAAGTTTGTATAATGCTGACAACAGCTTTTACCTTATTAATAATATGGGACGTATCCATTTTAAACATTTGGATTTCTGGGCAAAAAACACATTGCCTTTTCCAGAGAAAAGGAAACCATGAATTCGGGAAGTGGATGTATTGAATGTTTGATAACTCAAACAAGGCCTTTTGGTCTATTTAGGTTAGTAGAGAATGCGGCCTTGGAGAACCACAGATTTGGCTGTAGGAAGAATGTTTAATGAGTTGCTCTGAAGGAAGACCATTCCCCATATACAAAATCAGCTCGAGCTTTAGAACAGTGCTGTATGGAAAGCTTTTCGTTTTTTCAGTTTAGTGTGATACCTAGAAGCGGATAAATGATATTTCCTCTTTATTTTCGAGCGTAGCATCCTCATCTGCAAAATAGCAGGCAACCAAGTGGAGTGTTCGTTTACATCTGTGGCTAATGTGAAGCTGGAATCTTCACACGGTTTTGCATAGAGGGCTTTTCACCAAAGGCGCTGAACAAAAATACATCAAAAAGCAGGACAGTCACAAGACAATGTAAACCTGGATAAAAACAGAAGAGGGAAAAGCAGGCAGAATTAACTGGCAAGAGACGATAAAAGATGAGTTTTTAGGTTTGATTGGAAAATACGAAGAGATGCAGCAGAGGGAAGTGAAAGGGGAAGAGAGTTCCAATGTTGAGGGGCTAGAAGAGCAGAGGAACAGCAACGAGAAGTAGTACAGTGGGCATTGGAGACAGTTAAGAGAAATCAATTCTGTGATCTGAGAAAAGGAGACGGAACATAGAACAAGAGTAATGAAGAAAAATAAGGGGAAGCCAAGCCATGGGTACATTTGAAGACAATTGAGAGAAAGTGATAGAAGAGACGTGGTTCAAAAGGGAGTAGTGAAATGGAGAGTAGAGGAGACGTAAAAGAAGGCAGATCGGGTAAAGAAAAAAGAAGACAAATGAAGGAGTTATAAATAGAACAAAGTGGAAGAAGATGTGAGGCAGGGAGACCAAGCAACAGAAAATAGCAGTTATGCGAGAAAAAAGACTTATCAGAGAGATCGGGGCAAGCGCAACAAATGTTGAAAAGTGCATAATGACAAGAACAAGCAATAGAAAACGTGAGCATGAGAGAGAAGAATCAAACGTTATGCGTGAATGGTGAAAAAAGGAAGAGAAGATGGAGGAAAAGAGAGATGGGGAGGAAGACTGGGGAGATAGTAAAGGCAGGAAAGAACAGAACCCCAGTTTTAGAAGGATTGAGAAGGAGAAAATGAGAAGACATCCAGTTCTGAACAGCAGAAAGGCATTTTGGAATAATTGAGTGAAAAGCAGAGGAAAAGGAGAAAAAGATCTGTGTATCATCTGCGTACAGATGAAAAGAGAGACTGAATAAGGAGAGAGGAGCAGTATAAAGAGAAAAGAAAAGAGGACCAAGTACAGAGCCTTAATGAACACCATATAAGAGAGGAGGTGAAGACGAGGAGTGTCCAGCCTAGGTTACAGAGTATGACTGTTGAGAAAGATAGGAGCAGAACCATTCAAGAACAGATCCCGTAATGCCCACAGTGGAAAGGGAGGATATAAGGAGAGAGTGATCAGACTGGTCAAGAAGAATAAGAATAGAAGAGAGCTTGTAGTGACAAGCAGACAGGAGAGAGTTAGAGACATTTAAAATAGCAGTCTCTGTATAGAGTGAGAGGAATGCAAGCCAGATTTAAGAGGAGTGAGACGGGAGTAAAAATGTAGAAAGCGGGTTACCTGGGCATAGGCAGCCCACTCAAGAATTTGAGAGAAATTGCAGAAGTGTGAGATAGGCCGGAAGTTGGAACGAATAGATGAGTCAAGAGTAGGTTTTTTCATGATATGAAGAAAAAGTGCAAGCTTAAAAGTGGTCGGAAAGCAAGAATTTGCAAAGGAGGAATTAAAAAGAGAGGTAAGAAAAGGAAGGAGATGAGAATAGACCTGAGGGATAAGAGAAGAGGGAAGATGATCAGAAGGAGAAGCAGCAGGGTGAGCACAAGCCAAAAGAGCAGAAGTATCATAATCAGCAAGAGGAGAGAATGTGGGGGCAAAACAGGAAAGGAAGAAGGGGGAGAAACAGAAGTAAAAGCTGAGCAGAGATTTGACGCTTTAGATGTAAAGTAATTTGCAAAGTCAGAAGAGGAGAAAGATGAGAAAGCAGATGGATCGGGTGCTTTAGGGGACCAAATATTATGAAGAAGTTGATAAAGATGATGAGGATGAAAAATATGATTTTTTTTTGGCCTCAAGTAAAGCAGAGTTGAAAGCGTAGCAGGGTCAGAAGGGGATAGGGAGTTTTTCCATTGCCGTCCGAGTTTTTCCATTGCCGTCCGGCTTTTTGGAAGCTGCGGCAGAGGGAAACTAGATTTAAAGCCCCTACTGAATTTATCATGGAATTATTGTCCTTGGCTCTTACCAAGAACTATTTCACTTACCAAAACCAATTCTATGAGCAAACCCAAGGCACTGCAATGGGAGCGGGCTTTGCTCCCAGTCTCGCTACCATTTTTATGGCTGATTTTGAGTCCAAATTTATTTTTACAGACATCAATCCATATCGCCAATATATTGAGAGTTGGAGACGCTATATAGATGACATTATATTCATCTGGCTCCTCCCTTGAACTTGACTCCTTTTTACTTTGGAGGAGCTCCTGCCACCAGACGATCAAATTTACTCATGCAATGAGCAACATCGAAATCCCCTTTCTTGATTTACTTATTCAACATCAGGCAAATCAACTTGTCTGCTCTCTCTTCACTAAACCCACAGATCGCAATACTTTATTGCACTTAGACAGTTATCACCCACGCACTCTCAAAGAAAATTTACCCTACTCCCAATTTTTGCGCATAAGACGAAACTGCACATCTATAGCCGACTATGACCACCATGCCACTAATTTGACCATTAAGTTTCGGCAGCGAGGCTACCCCAAAAAATTGATCACCAATTCTTATAAACGAGCAAGATTCACTCATAGGAACACTTTACTATTACCTAAAGATAGTGAGCCACACGACAAATTAGTATGTGCCCTCACATATAGCCCCCACACTTTTCTCATTAAAAAAGCCATTAAGAAACACTGGTCAGTGGCCCAACTAGCCTTACCAGCAGAACCACCCCCGATTTTTGCAATGAAGAGACAAAGGAATCTCAAAGACCAACTTGTCCATGCATCCTCCTCACATAAAAGTTCAAGATCCACCACAACAAGTTGGGATCTTCGCCCACTTACGGGTCATTTCCCCTGTGGGTCCTGCTCCACCTGTACATTTGCAGTTAGAACCAAAACATTCTCTGTACGCGGCAAACCCTGGGAGTTACGACATCATTCAAATTGCAAGACTGCCTGGGCGATATACTGCATTGAGTGCCCATGTGGGCTCAAATACATAGGCAAAACTACATGGCCAGTCCATACTAGAATCACGGAACACCGTTCCAGGATTTGTTGCAAATCAATCAACTCACCATTAGTGAGCCATTTTATGGAATATGGCCATACCACAGAGGATTTTCGCTGGTGGGTGATTGATATTGTAAAAAATTCTACCAATCCCTCTCAAGCCCTCTCTAACAAAGAGGCCCGATGGATTTTCCAATTGGATACAATCGCCAATGGCTTAAATGAGGCATCTCCATTGTGGCAATAAAGCGCCTTATATTTACATTTTTATAATTTAATTTTTATTTTTTTATTTTAATTTTCTCCTATTTATTTATTCTGTATATTGGGTATATAGCGCTTTCAATTTCAATTTTATTCATCCCCTCACTAATTGTCTAGTATTTTTCCTATTTAGTTATTGTACACATTCTATGTTATTTCTCTCTGCATGACATTAGCCCCTTCCAATAAAACAAGATTTGCTCAACAATGCACATTTCTTGGTATAGCAATGCTAGCGTTAGTCCTCTTTCTCTGCCCTTCAATCCTTCTATATGGACCACGGTCTCCATCTTAATACTCCGAGTTTCAGTCCTCTTTTTTTGTTCACACTTTCTCTTCCCAATGCGGTTCACGCCCCCGGAAGAGCGCTATGTGTGTTTACTGGCGCTTCACTCCTACACTGCCGGCAACCAGCTGACATCGGTAGGAGCCCATAGCAGCTAGCTCAGCGCTGTATCTGCTTGGATGTATGCACTTGGATGAGGTCTTACCAGTAAGTTTAGTGCTGCATACGTTCCTGTATATGCTTTACTAGCATGTCTGTTTTTCCAAAAAAAAAAAATGTTTTCTAAACAGTTTGTGTCTGTTGTTTCAGCCACATTCCGGTCCCTTGTATCTTTTTTGCATGATGGCTTGATGCAAACAGCCACAGGTTCTGACTTTCCATGCTCCTGTGCACTTTTAGTGTGCAAAGTGCTTTCCCTTTATAAACACGGTGAGTCCCTCTACTTTTAGTGTGATTAACACACGGTATGCTAACTACGTTGCTTTTTCTTACTTATAGCTACAACGTTTTTTCTTTCACCAGCTTAGCCTGATATTGAGAGTCAACGTTCCCTAGTATGTCATCACAATGCTCTGACTGCATGACAATTTTTTCATGGCAAGCGTAGTATGTGCCATCTAAGGTACGATTTGGCATTACTTGTCTTTTGTGCTATCCCTTCAGGTTTGGGCATCCTTTTGCCTCACTATATACTTCCTTCTTCATAATAGCATTCATTCTGTATTTTTCCACGTGGGTGTTTCCTACTCCACACTACCAGGGCTACCCTTTATATTCACCTCTCTATCTTTTTATTCACTTATGGGGCTACAGCCTCCCAGTGGTTGGGCGTTTGAGGCCTGATGCGTTCACCATATATTGTCATGATCTCTGGTTTATCTCCCACTCTTTAGTATAACCTTTGAGCTCTAAATATCCCCTCTAATTATTATTTCAGGGGCACCTCTTTTTCTACTGTGCGAATAAAGGCTGACTGTCAAGATCCGTGTACCTGATGAAGGTGGTCTCCATCTATTCATATACCACCGAAACGCCAACTAGTCACAAGTGATAACTGCATGCCCTGTTTTCCCCTGCTTTTTATCACTGTGGCCATGCACGCGTTCAGCCTGTGACATGATTCATGCCAGCTTATGTAAACCACTATATAACTTTTTGTCAAACCCAAAAGTAAGTGTACATTTCAATTTCACAAATGTATATTTGTGCGACACTGTTAATATTGTTGTGATTTCTAACCAAAAAGTATGATATTGCTCTATACATAGCATTCATTGTTTGGTGCATGACCTATGCCATTGATTTAAATTAGGCCCAATACACAACATTTTGTGTGTTAATGTTTATGTTGGTGTTCTTTTCAGCCGAAATTAGGCCCTACACACAACATTCATTGCCTAGTGCATGATCTGTGTCATTTATTTTGATTCACTTTACCCCTAAAACAAGTAAGGGTCAGCCAGGGTTCGTTCCATCTCTATTAACTATCTTGGCATATATTTTTTTCTGCCAACATTAAACCATTTTTTCGGCAGCATGCATATGCTATTTGCATATGTATAGTTTATTATGGGGTTGTACCCCTACTTTCGCTAATTTTTGTATAAATGTTACTTTCATTGACGGAATTGGTCAACCAGTGTTCTTTCTTTGTTTGTATAAACTGTGTTGTTTATGTATGTTTTCTGTTATATTATGTACTCATTGAATTGTTATTCTCTTTGCTATAAACAAAAAAATAAAATAAAGTTTATTTTTCTATACTAGTGTACCCATTCTACTCTCATAAGGTTACTTTGACTGGTGAGATACCAATAAATGTAATACTGACAATCTGATATATACTGCTGTTTAGGCTACCAGTTGAATAATTACTGACACCTATATAAATGATGTTTTCAACTTAGTTCGATCAGGAACACCCTTGTGTTTTTAGATAGTCTTTTGCTCCATTTAGTTCCTGAACGTGTGGGAGTTCCTCTTTTGTATATAATGCAGAGGGAAACTACGCCAGAGTGACGGCGGGGCCAGAGCTGAGGAGTTTTATGAGTAAGAGAAAAAGAGCAAGGGCGCAGACGAGAGACTGAGTTGAGCACAGATCGCACCAAGCAATGTAGTGTACTAGCAGCCGTATCAGCAGAAAAGGAAGAAAAGGTAGAAATTGATGGAAGAGTGGGGTGCAAGGAAGAAAGAAAAGATGCAGTGTCAAATGTAGAGAGATTACGACGAGTAAAGGTAGTTGAGGAAGAAAAAGAAATCGGCAGGGCGGGGGAGAGACTGAGAAAGAAAGTAGTACGTTCTGAGGCATAAAAGGGGCAGGATGATACAGGAAAGGAAGAATGAAGTGAAGAAAAATGAGATTGAGACAAAAGCCAGACTGATGAGAAGGAGGGGAGGGAAGAAAATGCTAATGATAAGAATCAGTGAGTAAAAGCAGCAAAGGGAAAGACGAGTTAGAGGCGGGGAAGATTGAAGTCCACAAGAAGAAAGAGTTGCGAGGAAGATGGAAGGAGCTGAGATAAGAGGAGATTGAGATGTTCAAGAAAATCAGTAACTAGACCAGGAGGACGATAAACAACAAGAAGAGAAACGGGGAAAGAATTAGAAAAGGAAGACAAATTATATTCAAAGGAAAGAAAGTTTGTGAGGCTAGATGGTGGCGATAGAAGAGTCCAGGAAGTATTATAGAGAATTCCAGTGCCCCCGCCACACCTACATGGGCGAGGACTGTAGGAGAACGAGGTGGAAACAGTATGAAAGGAAGCTGGAGTAAAGGAATTGGCTGGGGTAATCCAGGTTTCCGTTAGGCAGAGAAAATGAAAATTACAGTGAAAAAATAAGTCGAGGCTAGAGTGAGATTTGTTGCAAACTGACCGAACATTCAGAAGACCAACATTGTACTGGGGGAGAGCATCATAAGTGATTACATTTACATGAAATACTAGTGCTCTGGTGGGCTAGCGAGAGATGAATGGAACTATGCAGTGATATGACCACTGAACGTAGGAGGAGAATGACCAATCCAATATCCAAGGTTGTCATTAAGAATGGAAACAAAGTGCTAAAGGCTAAAGCTTGCCAAAGTGTCAGCAAGCAAAACCCTCAGGGGGTCCTCACTTTCTCCAGTTGATAATGAAATCACTCATGAACACATTCTGGGGGTGGGTATTAGTGTCAAAAGCTATTAAAGCACATAAAGCTCCCACTTAATCTCTTGTTACAGGTAGAGTTGAATACGTTAAATTACATAAGAGTGGTTACGCAGGTGAGTATTCCAATAATAAAGTTACACATTTCATAGATCCTCGTGAAACAGAATAACAGATCGAAGGTTATAACCATTTTTAAAAAGTGCACCAAGACCTGCCCCCAGCTCAGCCAGTACAAAGAATAAAAAAAGTATAGGAACCAAGAAATTAGGAGCATGGTCAAAGGAGGGTTTCTGTGCAGCTCGCTTTAATATGTAAAGAATCTATTGATGTCCTGGATCGCAGTAGTATTTGCAACAGCTACAAATGGATACAATACAATTAAAAGCGAAAGGCATTATGATGTCCAATACATTCTTAATGCGTTCATACTGAGTATTCAAAACATACTCGTTTGATAATTCAAACAAGGATCAGATGGCTGTAACAGAGCATTATTAACCTACTAAGATGTTTTGGAATTTGCGGCCCGCAGACATAGTGAGCCATACCAGGCACATGACAGGCAAGATAAAGATTTTTTATGTCACATCGGTGAGTCTCTTTGACGGACAGGGTTGGAGGTGGTCAACCAACAACATAAGGCACATGATTATGCAAGAGGAAAACAAAGCCAGAAAGATATGCATAGCCTCCAAGGCAAAGGTAAAGGATTTGAAGACAGTACATGAACTAAGTACCATTCCAAGATCACATGATGGTAGCATGTGATCGTGTGATCAACTGGGAGACAGTCCAGGCCAATAACATGAGGCATCGGGCAGCAGAATCCAAAATGGCAAGTCTCCATCTCCGTACCACCAGTCATGCTCAGACCTGCTAGTATTAAGTGCCCACAAGGTGGACCCAAAATGCTAGTATGGGCAGAGTTGGACCAGTCAGATGAGGCCCGCTTTGCCCATACTAACACTCGCTTATACGCCCCATCCCATTTCCTCCATCCTTGTGGGTGTCCCCCAACATGGGGACGGTGCCAGAACCTTTAGCAGCAAAAAATGTAACTTCCCCTTTAAAATGAGTATAGCGTGCAGGGGCGCAGCCACGCCCTGCCCTCCGGCGCCTCACCTCAGTCTCTTTTTCCGCACAGATGGTGTTGAACCTGGCAGCCAGCGCAGAGACTTTTTTAGCTTTCTGCTTGCTCCTCGTTATGTTTTTTTAAATCTTATTTGACTTCCCTTTGGTGCCTTGCCTCCCCCGGCGCATGTCAGCTGCAGGAGAATTCACAAGATATACCTCATGTGACCCTCGTTCCTGGCCTCGGACCCCAGTGCACTCTGTCTTCAGTGTTTGGGGCCTGACCACCGGTGGGACGCATTTTCGTCTTGCAGCGCTCTCGGTCCCATGGCATTATCGGTTGTTGTGGTGGAGGGAGATCTTCCACACTTCTCCGCCCCACCTTAAGGACTTCATCTCGAGGACCTCTTATCGAGACAAGGTAGGCCCTCTGTTCATCTGTTCAGCACGGCTCCATAGCGCAGTGACTCCTTCCCCGGGGTTCACACGGATAGGGGTTCCTTGGATTCAGGTTCTGGCAGGCCTAAGGCCTCTAAGGCTACCGGCTCCCAAGCCGCGAGGCCCGGGAGCTCTTCCAGGCACTCCGATGGCAGACCTGAGGCCTCCTTGGCTACCGGCTCCCAAGTTTAGGGGCTTGGGGACCGTATTGGGCTGTCCTCGGAAGTGCGATCAAGTTTGTCCTCTTCTTCAAACCAAAGGTCAACGCTTCTGCTTCGGGTGCAAGACCCAAGCTGTATCCTCCCGTGTCTGAGGCCTCTCATGGCTCAGGGCCTTTGTGCCCTCCCGGCCAGGGCATGGTGCAAGGCCTCAAAATGGTGGCGAGGCACGTGGCCTTCTAGGATCCAACTCGGGGCCCGCCTGTGCTTTCGCCCATCTAATGGGGTTTGCAAGATGATCCCAGTACCCTTCGCTCTGGAAGCAGCAGTGGATTGTACGGTACAGGCATCTGGTCTCCTCAGGGTCTACCGATCGGAGCCTTACTGTTACAAACCCCAGGCGCCTCAGCACTTTGGCCAGGAACGGAGGCCCAGCGCCTCAGAGGGCCAGGCCCCTAGGGAGCAGGCAGCGAGCAAGGACCGCGTCTTTGAGCGCTTCCTCTTCCTCATGCGTTCCCCCTCAGATGAAGGGGCTCCAGAAGGATATAGTGATGGTCATCCCACAGCTGCCACCTCCCCGTACCCCTCCTCTGGGCATTCCTCCAGCGCTGCCAATTCCACTGCTGGTCTCTCTCCCAGTCCATGCCCTACCGGTTGTTCAGATCCCTCCACATCCTCCTGTACCGCCAAGGCCTCCCCCTCAATAGTTGTTGGACCAGTCTTCGGTGATGGACTTAGGGGGGGACCCCGCGGGCACCTGTGTCTTTGAAAAGGGGCCAGGGGGATGATGACGATGACGCCAGGACAATGAGCCCTCGGCATCCAATAAGGCCTTTCATGACCACCTTCAGGGCCTGGAAGAGTTCTTGGGGCTCCCTCTGCCCCAGGAGCCAGAAGTGCTAGCAGAGATTTTGTGCAAGCGCACCACAATCCGGTCTAATATCCCTCTCCAGAAGGATGTCCTACGGGTGGCGAGAAAGGCCTGGGAAAAGCCCAGGGCCAACGCCCAGATAAACAAGAAGCTAGATAGATTCAGACTGACTGATGGGGAGTCAATCCTCCTACACACAAGCTGCATTCTTTAGTGGTGTATTCTGAACCATTGTCTTTGTTGTCTTCTCCACGGGAGCCACCTCCAGTTGTCCTTCCAAGAGGACAAGGTCATCGAGTTATTCGGCATGCGCTGTTATTCCCTCTAAGGACTTCATCTACGGCAAGCCAACAGACGCCGTCTTGGCTACAGCTAACCAGAAGCTGTGGCTGAAGCTTGGGGAATTTCTGCCCGACCTCCCTTCAGACAAGCAAGCCTCCTTCAAGGTCGGTCTGGCAGATGCTGAGGCCATTGTGCAGGACCTCACGGAGTCTTCAGTCTCCCACATCAACACAGCCAGCAGAGGGCTGTGTCTTGGTATTGAGATGAGGATGATGGCGTGGATGCACGCCACTAAGTCTTCATCTGACGTACAGGAGCAAATCCTTTATCTGCCCTTTGAGGGCATGGACCTTTTTTATTCATCAACCAATGATGAGTTGACAAGGAAAAAAACCTCCACTCAAACCACCACATCCTTGGCCATCCTCACAAAGTCAGGACAGAAATCCTTTCCTCAGTCTCTGGGCAGGACCGAGTTGAAACCGTACGCTTTCTTTCCGGCTTCAAGGGGTTTTCGGCCGTGGTACATGGAGGCCTGATGCGTCACCCAGCGACAACAGGAGGAAGCACAGATGACTTTGCACTTGTTTTTCTACCCCCCTCCTTTTCTCCCGCCTCTAATGCCTAGAAGCAGTAACGACAAATTTGGGAACACAGTTCACCTGTGAGAGGCCGTTTGGCTCTTTTCCAGGACACCTGGAAGCGTCTTTTCAACAACCCGTGAATTCTATCAGTAGTCTCCATTAGCTTCAGTCGTCCTCTTCCTTTCCCTGTACCATCCTCTCCTCCTCTTCGTCAGATCAGGTCCCTGTCTCTTTTACAGGAGGTCCTTTCACTCTTGGAGATGCAGGTGATAGAACCGGTTCCTCTTTCAGACAGGGGCTCCGGGTACTATTCCAGGATTATTGCTGTTCCCAAGCAGGACTGGATGTGTTCCCTGGACCTCAAGGATGCGTACCTGCATGTACCCATCTACCAACTGCATCAGAAGTTTCTACAGTTCACGATTCTGTTGTACCATTTTCAGTACAAGATGCTGCCTTTCGGCCTGAACTCGGCCCCTTGTGTGTTCACAAAGTTGATGAACGCAGTGGCAGGCCTTCTCCTCTCAGGGCGATCATCTATTCCCTTAACTGGACGACTGGCTGTTGAGGGCGGGGTTGCCCGAGGGGGTGTTGCACTCCTGACAGAGATTGGGGCATATCCTTAGTCGGCTGGAGCTCTCCCTCAACCAGAAGAAGCCACAGATGTGCCCATACCAGGACTTTGCCTTCCTAGGGGTGCATTGGAACACAACCGTTTATCGGGTTTTCCCCATGCCCGAGAGGATCCTGTCCCTCCGCACGGCGGTGGGGTACTTTCTAACCCATTCGACCACCATGGCATGGTGGTTCCAGCACCTTCTAGGCCTGATGGCTTCTTGCATGCTCATCAAGATGATGCTTCTCCAGTTCCACCTGGTGGCCAATTGGGCTCAGGAGATATGGTCTCAGTCGGACAGGATCACAATACCCCTGCTCCTAGTGCCAGATCTTCGCTGGTGGATGGCAACGCTTCGGTGGGAGCCCTCTTCACCCAGCCAGAGCCTACCCCTAGTGGTGAGGGCAGACTCCTCCCTTTCGGGCTGGGGGGCTACTCTGGAGGGCTATGTGATTTATGGCGCATGGTCCAGGACAATGTTTGTCACGGCCACAAGTGTTATGCATTCCCACCCGCTCCTCTGCTCCAACGGACCCTGCGTAAGTTCTGTGCTTTGGTGAGTTGCAGCCTCATCCTGGTTCCCCCCACTGGCCTTCAAAGCCCTGGTTTTTGGATCTGCTGCAGTTGTGCTCCAAGGGTCCCGTCCACCTTCTGATCTACAGCAGGGGCTCCCTGATGCAGCCGGGTGGGGCAATGGAACATCCGGACCCGGCCAAGCTGGCGGCCTGGTTCCTGACCAGCAGAGCCTTCAGCATGATATGATCAATTTTCAGATGACAACTGGGACATCATTCAGCAGGCCAGGAGGCCCTCAACTCGGTCCCAGTATGAGAACAATTGGTCTAGGTTCTGCCATTGGGCTTATGACAAGGGTCTGGACAGCGTCATCTGTCCTCTAGATGACATACTAGCTTTTTCATCTCACCTGTCTCGATCTGGAGTTCAGGTGGATTCTTGCCTCACTTATTTGGCGGCCATTGGGGCTTACAAGAATTCTCCTGAGCGTGTGCTTCAGCAGCCAACCCCGTGGTTAAGGCCCACTTTAAGGGGTTGTCTAGGCTTTTTTCCTCCGGTGCATAGGCTGCACCTGGTCTGAGTCCTCAATGTGGTTCTTGCAGCTTTGCAGAGCAAGCCTTTTGAGACAATGGCCTCTGTGGACATCCGCTTGGAGACACTAAATAAGTTTTACTGGTGGCTCTCACCTCTGCGTGCAGGGTTAGAGAGCTTCAGGTGTTGTCTTTGTATGAGCCCTTCACCACGTTTCACTATGACAAAATCATCTTGCACACCTAAACGTCTTTCCCAAGATGGGCTCTCCATTTCATCTGAATCAAGATATCTGCCTGCTGGTTTTCTTCCCAAATCCGCAGACATTTGGGCGCTCCTCCCCATGCTCTTAGGCTTCCAAGGCTTCCATCTCCTGTTGGATGGTTCAGGCCATTTCAGTGGCATACATGGCCATGGGCAAACCTGTTCCGGGGGGGATTCATGCTCATGCATTCAGAGCCAAGGCCACGGCTGTCATGTTTCAGAGACATGCTTTTTGGGATGTCATCAGCATCCATCGCCCTTCTGTAAGCACTGCTCACTGGACACCAGCTCCAGGCGCGATGCAGAGTTTCTCAGGCGGTTCCAAAGAACCTTTTTGCTTCATCCTAGATATGAGGCATGGTATCATAGCTCCACCCTATGTTTCTTGTTCAATGCAATCTCCCTCAAGGATGGAGGAAAGGGGACGGGATGTATAAGTAATAAATGTTACTCACCGTAGTGACTAGAGTACTCATAGTCCATAGTGCCCTTTCCTCCATACGTCCCACCCGCTTTCCCCTGCTATTATGCCAAGGGCTAATATGTACTAAGAGTAGTCGGGTATCTAAGCACCCGATGTGTTCAAAGGGGACTGAGGTGAGGCGCTGGAGGCGGGGGCTCGGCGGGGTGTGGCCACGTCCCACGCGCTATTCTAAATTTTATGGAAAAGCTCAATTTTTCACTGCCAAAGGTTCCGGTACTGTCCCCATGTTGGGGGATGCCCAAAAGGATAGAGGAAAGGGGAATATGGACGACGAGTACTCTAGTCACTACAGTGAGTAACTTAGATTTTATTTCCCCCAAAGAGTCCCATATATTGTAATGTTTATTTATTTGATGTATTGGGTATTTATAATGCACCTATACAGCAAATGGTGTTTGAAGGTAAAACAAGAGAGAAGGGGGGGGGGGTGCAGGGATGAAGAATAACAAAAAGGGTCCTACTGGCCCTGTGTCATTCCGATCGTGCATGCGCAGTAACAATAAGTGCAGGGCGCAGTGGAGAGCGTTTAAGTGCTGTGGGGGAGAGAAAGGGACTCTGAGCTGGGTGGGTGCTGAGGGGAGGTAGATCTTTTCGATTGAAAGGCACAACGTTTTCTTGGGTTGCATTCCACTGAGCTCTTCCTCCTTCCTCTTCTTCTCTACGTCTGGGGCTTGACATTATCCATTTTCTAGCATCCATGGTTTGCACATGTTCTTTTTTCGCTTTGTTTATCTGGATGGGTGCACTGTAGCAAGAGTGTTTTTTGGTCTTGTCAAGTAATTTAATTTAAAGCCAATCGCGCTGTTGAAGGTCATGTGTTTTCAGTGCTTTCCTTGCATTGGAAATCTTGTTACTTCTTTGGTGCTTCTTTTTTACCTGCTCTCTTCTTTCTTCCATGTTCATTGTTGTATTTATTTGAAGCACGGGAATGTCAATTTCGATCAGAAATGGTTTAAAATAACACAGTTACAGATTGCGGAAGCCTTGCCACGAACGGTGCCTGTACAATAGCATGAAGATGAGAACAAGCAGTGAGCCAGTTTATGAGGGTGTAAAAAATTAGGAGATACACCAGGGACAAAACAAACAGAAACAAAATGTATATAAGAAAACAGGTGACTTACAAAGGTAACATTCATGTAAGGGGCAAGTGCTTCAAACTATAGAAGATTACTAATTAAATATCCAAAATTACATTATTTTTTATTGTTTATTGTGTTTTTTTTATTGTGTTTATATTTCAAATAAACTTTTACACAAGTACAACTTACAAATCAATTAATTACATTACAATACATAAAATAAATGTACATCATTGTTGATTATTAAACATTTCATTAATATCACTTTTTTTTCTATACTTAATGTCATGAGCACTGCTCCCGAGAAGCCAAGTCAAGCCCAGCATCCCCGGAAGCAGGCTCACGACCCTCGTCCCCGGCTCCAGCAAACCCCTATTGGGGCCCTTTGGACCATGTCCTGGCACCTCTGGCGCCAGGCTCATAAGGAACCTCAGTCCCGGCGCCAGGGGCGCCGGGCTCATAATTCTTGCAAAGGTGCTTGAGTGGACCTACCTGTAACAGACCATGCTGCATACTCACCTAGGCAAATGCTGGCAGGATGAAGTCCCCAGCCTTCTGCTGGGAGGAACTATTCCCTGAACTGGGACTACTTTCTTACCTGGGTGGGGCTGGTGCCACTCCTTAGCTCTGGAACACAGGAACTCTTACCTGGGCGAGGCTGAGGAAGAAGACACCCAATCACTCCAACACTATTTAAACCACACCCGATTGGGAAAACGTGCTTCGCGTTATTCTGCATCTGCAGCAGGACGCTCACCGAGTCAGCTCCAGCATTCCAGTGACATCTCCAGCTTCAGCTCAGCAACCTGTGGAAGAAAGACACGAGAACTATACTTACCATCCAGGAATCCAGACACTGGCAGAACCTGCAAGCAAAAGAAACATAAGGTTAGCAAGTTGCAACACGTTCGCAGCCGCGCTCGCTTACTTGATCCACCTGTGCTTTCACGGATTCTTCGCGGCCTTCTCTTCAGCAGCCTAACGGCACCTGCAAAGACAAAGAACATTGTTAAGTAGGAATCGGGTGAAGGCGGCCGCATTTACTTTTCTTACCTGCTTTTGTGCGCGTATTACGATCTCTTCAACCGCAGCAGCCCGGCACCTGAAAACAAAAAAAGACATTATTTAAGTGCCATTAAAGACTGCAAGAAAGCCTAACACTTACGTGTTTGCCCACGTGCATCCGTGACTGGGAAAACGCCCGCAAGGTCCCGACACCTGCAAATAAGAAAAGAACATTGTTAGAGGTGCTATAATAAGGTCACAGATCATTATACTCACGTACTTCGCACGTGCAACGGCAACGGACGAACAACGCCCGCAACATCTCAAGACCTGAAAACAGAAAACAAGGGACATTATTGAGGTGTCATTGAAATTCCCATACCTACGTACAACCGCACGTGTCGCGCTCTGTGACCACGTCCTCAGCATCCAGGCACCTGAAAAAGACAATGCAAAGACTTCATTAAAGGTGCCCATCTCTTCAAGACTATAAACTTTATACCTACTGGCATCCGCTCGTGCAGTAACGGCGGCATCACCTTTTGGCATCTCAGCACCTGTGCCACTTCTAAGGCCACAAAAGACTTTGAGGACCTCCAGTGACGTAACTGGAACCCACGCACCCCTGCATAAGTCGCAGGATGGAGAGCCCAGCATTTATACGCCTAAGGTGAGAGCTCACCAGGACATTGGACTTTCGGAGAGTTGGCGATTAGTGAGGAGGAAGTCCAGCCAAACGGTCATTAACCCTTTTTTCTTCCGCCTGCAGAAACCTTACCCTGCAAGCCAGACGGTCAATAAGAGGAAGCCCAGTCCAGAGAGTCATCCAAGCTCTACGCTTCTCAATTGAAGAGACTATAACAGTTCAGCCGGGAGGCAGCGCCTCCGTGGGAATCAGGTGAGCGTTACAGAACGCGAAGACCTCCAATAACCTCCTACCCAGGCGCTATGGAAACTTCCGACACTGATCAACTGGCCCAGTTACAAGGGAAATTAAGAGCTGAAGTACATGCTGCCCGCCAGGAAACGAATGCCCTGAGAAGGGAATTGATTATGTCCGAAGAACGAACTGATGACCTCGCCAGACAGTTATTACAAACACAAACGGGGCAAACCCCTCTACCTAATTCAGGAGGGACCTATATCCCGGCGGCTTCAGCCAATCCTGTTCAAATCAATCTGCCCGGAAATGTGCCTTTGGCTCCGCCCGAACGATTCTCTGGTGACCCTAAGAGGTTTGCGGTATTCATAAATCAGTGCCGATTGCACTTTCTCTGTAGACCAGCTGCTTTTCCGACTGATCAGACTAAAGTAGCCTTTGTGCTTTCGTATCTTAGCGGCAGCGCCGCTGATTGGTCGATCCCTCTGGTTACCAAGGATGACCCAATTCTTCGCAATTTCCAGGCCTTCCAGGCCAATATGGAAAGACTTTTCGCAAGACATTCCCAGGGGCAGGCCCTGGACAACGAACTCCTTTCCCTACGGCAGGGCAATCAGGGTCTTCTGGCTTATATTGCGTCATTTAACAGACTAATCGTAGAAACCAGATGGCCCGAGGACAAGAGGATCACGCTTTTCCACAGGGGTTTGTGTGGCGAACTCAAAGACGTCCTAGCCCAGGTTGTGAATCCCCCTCAAGATTGTTCAGCGTACATTGATTTAGTGGTCCAATTGGATCACAGACTACAAAACAGAAAGGCAGACCGCTCCAGGTTCGAAACTCGAGTATTCTCTAAGCCACTAACTCACACCAAAGGAGTTGAAGCCGTAGAACCTATGCAAATAGGGGTCGTAAAGGGTCCCCTAACCCAGAAAGAACGCGACAGGAGACAATTGCAGCTATGTCTCTATTGTGGAAATTCAGGACATTTCCTCCGAGATTGCCCGGTGAAACCTCCGAAGAAGACAGTGGGAGCTTCTGATAAGAATTCCGAAAAGCCCGAGCCGTGAAACGACCTCGCCCGACAAGTGTAGAGGTCCGCTTGCCGAGTGTAAAAACCAGTTCTTTGACCTTGCACTTCATAATGTCAATGGTCCTCATAAATCCAGAACGACCGGATCGTTTGCATGCCATTAAAGCATACATTGATAGCGGAGCGATTGGAAATTATGTAGACCGCGAGATGGCTTCCAGGATGAACCTACCCCTTTGTCCTAAGGTAATTAAAGACGTCATTACCACAGTGGATGGTATGGAAATAGCATCCGGACCGGTAACCCATACCACCACAGAAGTGACGTTATTAGGCCAAGATGGACATCGGGAGGTAATCGTGTTCGATGTGATCAAGGCCCCTCAATTCCAAATAATTCTGGGGATCCCTTGGTTGGAGAAACACAATCCTCAAATTGATTGGCGAGCAAAGACGATACAGTTCCCAGAGTGTGCACCTACTTGTTATCCTCGACCCAGTATTGGCCTAGCGGTAGTAACATCCGAAGGACCGCAATTGCCTCCAGAGTATCAAGAATTCCAAGATGTCTTTCAGAAGGAACAGGCTAATACCCTGCCTCCCCACAGATCTTACGACTGTCAAATAGACCTGATACCCGGAGCCACTCCCCCTTTTAGTAGAATTTACGCCCTTACCGAGCCTGAAAATCTTCATTTGCGACAGTATCTGGACCAGTACCTGGCCAATGGATTTATCCGCCCATCAAAGTCTACTGCATCCTCGGCTCTGTTCTTCGTACCTAAAAAAGAAGGTGACCTTAGAACCTGTATTGATTATCGTGCCCTGAACCAGATAACGGTAAAGAACAGATACCCCCTACCTCTGATTCCGGAACTCCTTGACCAAGTTAAGAACGCCTGCATTTATACAAAGCTAGATCTCCGGGGAGCCTACCACTACGGATTAAAGAAGGCGACGAATGGAAGACTGCATTTCGCACCAAGTATGGACTATTTGAATACCAAGTGATGCCCTTCGGACTATGCAATGCACCAGCCGCTTTTCAGTATTTTATGAATGATGTCCTCAGAGAACTCATAGATGTTTGCGTAGTCGTCTACATAGATGACATCCTTGTGTACTCATCTTCAGAAGCAGATCATCGGAAACATGTTAGAGCCGTCCTTGAAAAACTCCGCCAACATAAGCTTTTTGATAAGCTTGAAAAATGTGTTTTTCACGTCACGGAGGTCGAATTTCTAGGCTTTATTCTCACACCCAAAGGAGTCCACATGGACTCGAGAAAGGTGGACGCTATCATCAAGTGGCCATCACATACTTCCGTGAAAGGTGTCCAAAGCATGTTAGGTTTCGCCAACTTTTACCGCAGGTTTATTCCAGAGTTTTCACGAGTGGTGCAGCCATCACCGCCCTCTTAAGAAAAAACAAACGTTTCGAGTGGTCAATAGAAGCAGAACAGGCCTTTCAAGAGCTAAAAGCCAAGTTCACCTCAGCACCCATACTGAAACACCCACGCCCAGACCTCCCTTACATCATTGAGACCGACGCCTCCAGTTTAGCAATGGGGGCGGTTCTATCACAGAGAGATCCGGAAACTAACCAATTACACCCCGTGGCATTCTGGTCTCGCAAGTTCTCGACGCCTGAAATTAACTACACCATCACAGATAAAGAGCTTTTAGCAATTAAGTCCGCTTTCAAGGCCTGGCGGCATTATCTCCTTGGAGCCAAACACACTGTCACGGTAATCACCGATCATCGAAACCTACAATACCTGAAAACCGCCAAAGCTCAGTCCTCCAGACAGCTTCGCTGGGCACTTTTCTTTGCCGAATTTGACTTTGTAATTACTTATCGCCCCGGCAACAAAAACGGCAAAGCGGATGCCCTTTCCCGGATTGGAATGGGAGATAATATTGTCAATCCTGAACCTGTGCCAATAATTCCAGAACAGAGAATCCTGGGCCTGATTTCTTCACAATCCATCGAAGATATCGAAGCAAAAGTTAAACAACTTGTGTCCCCTTCGGACTTACAAAACTGGCAACTGAAGGGAAAGGACTTCATAAAAAAAGACCTACCTTATTTTCAGGGACGACTATTCCTACCACATGCCAATTTACAAAAACAGGTAATCTCTTGCTACCATGATTCCTTGATGGAGGGCCACCCAGGCATTGCCAAAACCTCGGAAAAAGTCAAGAGACACTTCTGGTGGCCATCATGGAGAAAAGACATAAAGGAGTTTGTGATGTCCTGTGGTGTGTGTGCCAAAACAAAGGTCAGAAGGAAACACCAGCGGGTCTCCTGCATCCGCTAGACATCCCGCCACATCCCTGACATACCCTCTCCATGGACTTCATCACCGATTTACCCTCCTGTTCCGGATGCAACACTATTCTAGTAATTGTAGATTTGTTTTCTAAAATGGCCCACTTCGTTCCACTAAAGGGCTTACCTTCAGCTTCAGTTCTAGCACGGGAATTCCTTGAAAATATTGTAAGATTGCACGGCTTCCCTTCGGTTTTGATCTCAGATAGGGGGAGCCAGTTTATCTCTCACTTTTGGCGAAGTTGCTGTCGTTTAGCTCAAATCGATGTGAGACTTTCAACCAGCCATCATCCCCAGACCGACAGACGAACTGAGAGGACAAACCAAACTCTGGAACAATATTTATGTTGTATGCTACAGCAGTCGGAAAGTAATTGGAAAGATATCCTTTGGATAGCCGAATATGCTTACAACAACTCGATCCATTCAGGAACCGGAAAAAGTCCCTTTTACATTTTATATGGGATTCATCCTCGAACCTCCAATCTCGACCCGCCCCAAGATCTTGGAACGCCTGCCCTGGATCAACTTCACAATGCTATCACTCAAGCTTTCAAAGAAGCGACAATCCACCTACAACAGGCTAAAGAACGGTACAAAAGGGGAGCAGACCAACACCGAAGAGACGCCCACCAATACCAGGTTGGAGATCAAGTTTGGTTATCCACCAAACATTTATCACTTAAAGGACCTCACACCTTCAATCCAAAATATCTGGGACCATATCCAAGTACAGCCATAATAAACCCAGTGGCTGTCAAATTGGGTTTGCCATCCCACATGAAAATACATCCGGTGTTTCACGTATCTCTACTAAAACCTATGCAACCTGGAACCAGACTGAGTAAACCTCCAGAGCCTATTCAAGTAAATGGAGAACCTGAATTTGAGGTTAAAAACATCCTGGACTCCAAGATCATCAAGTCAAAATTATACTATCTGATCGACTGGAAGGGTTACGGACCTCAAGAACGATCATGGGAACCCTCTGACCACGTCCGTGCTCCTCGTCTAGTCAGAAAATTCCACCGAACTTTTCCCAATAGGCCAAAACCTCCGGGGAAGACAAGTTTGGGAGGGGCCTTGAGGGGGGGGGGGGTGCTGTCATGAGCACTGCTCCCGAGAAGCCAAGTCAAGCCCAGCATACCCGGAAGCAGGCTCACGACCCTTGTCCCCGGCTCCAGCAAACCCCTATTGGGGCCCTTTGGACCATGTCCTGGCGCCTCTGGCGCCAGGCTCATAAGGAACCTCAGTCCCGGCGCAAAGGGCGCCGGGCTCATGATTCTTGCAAAGGTGCTTGGGTGGACCTACCTGTAGCAGACCATGCTGCATACTCACCTTTGCAAATGCTGGCAGGATGAGGTCCCCAGCCTTCTGCTGCGAGGAACTATTCCCTGAACTGGGACTACTTTCTTACCTGGGTGGGGCTGGTGCCACTCCTTAGCTCTGGAACACAGGAACTCTTTTACCTGGGCGAGGCTGAGGAAGAAGACACCCAATCACTCCAACACTATTTAAACCACACCCGATTGGGAAAACGTGCTTCGCGTTATTCTGCATCTGCAGCAGGACGCTCACCGAGTCAGCTCCAGCATTCCAGTGACATCTCCAGCTTCAGCTCAGCAACCTGTGGAAGAAAGACACGAGAACTATACTTACCATCCAGGAATCCAGACACCGGCAGAAACTGCAAGCAAAAGAAACATAAGGTTAGCAAGTTGCAACACGTTCGCAGCCGCGCTCGCTTACCTGATCCACCTGTGCTTTCACGAATTCTTCGCGGCCTTCTCTTCAGCAGCCTAACGGCACCTGTAAAGACAAAGAACATTGTTAAGTAGGAATCGGGTGAAGGCGGCCGCATTTACTTTTCTTACCTGCTTTTGTGCGCGTATTACGATCTCTTCAACCGTAGCAGCCCGGCACCTGAAAACAAGAAAAGACATTATTTAAGTGCCATTAAAGACTGCAAGAAAGCCTAACACTTAACGTGTTTCCCCACGTGCATCCGCGACTGGGAAAACGCCCGCAAGGGCCCGACACCTGCAAATAAGAAAAGAACATTGTTAGAGGTGCTATAATAAGGTCACAGATCATTATACTCACGTACTTCGCACGTGCAATGGCAACGGACGAACAACGCCCGCAACATCTCAAGACCTGAAAACAGAAAACAAGGGACATTATTGAGGTGTCATTGAAATTCCCATACCTACGTACAACCGCACGTGTCGCGCTCTCAGTGACCACGCCCTCAGCACCCAGGCACCTGAAAAAGACAATGCAAAGACTTCATTACAGGTGCCCATCTCTTCAAGACTATAAACTCTTTATACCTACTGGCATCCGCTCGTGCAGTAACGGCGGCATCACCTTTTGGCATCTCAGCACCTGTACCACTTCTAAGGCCACAAAAGACTTTGAGGACCTCCAGTGACGTAACCGGAAACCCACGCACCCCTGCATAAGTCGCAGGATGGAGAGCCCATCATTTATACGCCTAAGGTGAGAGCTCACCAGGACATTGGACTTTCGGAGAGTTGGCGATTAGTGAGGAGGAAGTCCAGCCAAACGGTCATTAACCCTTTTTTCTTCCGCCTGCAGAAACCTTACCCTGCAAGCCAGACGGTCAATAAGAGGAAGCCCAGTCCAGAGAGTCATCCGAGCTCTACGCTTCTCAATTGAAGAGACTATAACAGTTCAGCCGGGAGGCAGCGCCTCCGTGGGAATCAGGTGAGCGTTACAGAACGCGAAGACCTCCAATAACCTCCTACCCAGGCGCTATGGAAACTTCCGACACTGATCAACTGGCCCAGTTACAAGGGAAATTAAGAGCTGAAGTACATGCTGCCCGCCAGGAAACGAATGCCCTGAGAAGGGAATTGATTATGTCCGAAGAACGAACTGATGACCTCGCCAGACAGTTATTACAAACACAAACGGGGCAAACCCCTCTACCTAATTCAGGAGGGACCTATATCCCGGCGGCTTCAGCCAATCCTGTTCAAATCAATCTGCCCGGAAATGTGCCTTTGGCTCCGCCCGAACGATTCTCTGGTGACCCTAAGAGGTTTGCGGTATTCATAAATCAGTGCCGATTGCACTTTCTCTGTAGACCAGCTGCTTTTCCGACTGATCAGACTAAAGTAGCCTTTGTGCTTTCGTATCTTAGCGGCAGCGCCGCTGATTGGTCGATCCCTCTGGTTACCAAGGATGACCCAATTCTTCGCAATTTCCAGGCCTTCCAGGCCAATATGGAAAGACTTTTCGCAAGACATTCCCAGGGGCAGGCCCTGGACAACGAACTCCTTTCCCTACGGCAGGGCAATCAGGGTCTTCTGGCTTATATTGCGTCATTTAACAGACTAATCGTAGAAACCAGATGGCCCGAGGACAAGAGGATCACGCTTTTCCACAGGGGTTTGTGTGGCGAACTCAAAGACGTCCTAGCCCAGGTTGTGAATCCCCCTCAAGATTGTTCAGCGTACATTGATTTAGTGGTCCAATTGGATCACAGACTACAAAACAGAAAGGCAGACCGCTCCAGGTTCGAAACTCGAGTATTCTCTAAGCCACTAACTCACACCAAAGGAGTTGAAGCCGTAGAACCTATGCAAATAGGGGTCGTAAAGGGTCCCCTAACCCAGAAAGAACGCGACAGGAGACAATTGCAGCTATGTCTCTATTGTGGAAATTCAGGACATTTCCTCCGAGATTGCCCGGTGAAACCTCCGAAGAAGACAGTGGGAGCTTCTGATAAGAATTCCGAAAAGCCCGAGCCGTGAAACGACCTCGCCCGACAAGTGTAGAGGTCCGCTTGCCGAGTGTAAAAACCAGTTCTTTGACCTTGCACTTCATAATGTCAATGGTCCTCATAAATCCAGAACGACCGGATCGTTTGCATGCCATTAAAGCATACATTGATAGCGGAGCGATTGGAAATTATGTAGACCGCGAGATGGCTTCCAGGATGAACCTACCCCTTTGTCCTAAGGTAATTAAAGACGTCATTACCACAGTGGATGGTATGGAAATAGCATCCGGACCGGTAACCCATACCACCACAGAAGTGACGTTATTAGGCCAAGATGGACATCGGGAGGTAATCGTGTTCGATGTGATCAAGGCCCCTCAATTCCAAATAATTCTGGGGATCCCTTGGTTGGAGAAACACAATCCTCAAATTGATTGGCGAGCAAAGACGATACAGTTCCCAGAGTGTGCACCTACTTGTTATCCTCGACCCAGTATTGGCCTAGCGGTAGTAACATCCGAAGGACCGCAATTGCCTCCAGAGTATCAAGAATTCCAAGATGTCTTTCAGAAGGAACAGGCTAATACCCTGCCTCCCCACAGATCTTACGACTGTCAAATAGACCTGATACCCGGAGCCACTCCCCCTTTTAGTAGAATTTACGCCCTTACCGAGCCTGAAAATCTTCATTTGCGACAGTATCTGGACCAGTACCTGGCCAATGGATTTATCCGCCCATCAAAGTCTACTGCATCCTCGGCTCTGTTCTTCGTACCTAAAAAAGAAGGTGACCTTAGAACCTGTATTGATTATCGTGCCCTGAACCAGATAACGGTAAAGAACAGATACCCCCTACCTCTGATTCCGGAACTCCTTGACCAAGTTAAGAACGCCTGCATTTATACAAAGCTAGATCTCCGGGGAGCCTACCACTACGGATTAAAGAAGGCGACGAATGGAAGACTGCATTTCGCACCAAGTATGGACTATTTGAATACCAAGTGATGCCCTTCGGACTATGCAATGCACCAGCCGCTTTTCAGTATTTTATGAATGATGTCCTCAGAGAACTCATAGATGTTTGCGTAGTCGTCTACATAGATGACATCCTTGTGTACTCATCTTCAGAAGCAGATCATCGGAAACATGTTAGAGCCGTCCTTGAAAAACTCCGCCAACATAAGCTTTTTGATAAGCTTGAAAAATGTGTTTTTCACGTCACGGAGGTCGAATTTCTAGGCTTTATTCTCACACCCAAAGGAGTCCACATGGACTCGAGAAAGGTGGACGCTATCATCAAGTGGCCATCACATACTTCCGTGAAAGGTGTCCAAAGCATGTTAGGTTTCGCCAACTTTTACCGCAGGTTTATTCCAGAGTTTTCACGAGTGGTGCAGCCATCACCGCCCTCTTAAGAAAAAACAAACGTTTCGAGTGGTCAATAGAAGCAGAACAGGCCTTTCAAGAGCTAAAAGCCAAGTTCACCTCAGCACCCATACTGAAACACCCACGCCCAGACCTCCCTTACATCATTGAGACCGACGCCTCCAGTTTAGCAATGGGGGCGGTTCTATCACAGAGAGATCCGGAAACTAACCAATTACACCCCGTGGCATTCTGGTCTCGCAAGTTCTCGACGCCTGAAATTAACTACACCATCACAGATAAAGAGCTTTTAGCAATTAAGTCCGCTTTCAAGGCCTGGCGGCATTATCTCCTTGGAGCCAAACACACTGTCACGGTAATCACCGATCATCGAAACCTACAATACCTGAAAACCGCCAAAGCTCAGTCCTCCAGACAGCTTCGCTGGGCACTTTTCTTTGCCGAATTTGACTTTGTAATTACTTATCGCCCCGGCAACAAAAACGGCAAAGCGGATGCCCTTTCCCGGATTGGAATGGGAGATAATATTGTCAATCCTGAACCTGTGCCAATAATTCCAGAACAGAGAATCCTGGGCCTGATTTCTTCACAATCCATCGAAGATATCGAAGCAAAAGTTAAACAACTTGTGTCCCCTTCGGACTTACAAAACTGGCAACTGAAGGGAAAGGACTTCATAAAAAAAGACCTACCTTATTTTCAGGGACGACTATTCCTACCACATGCCAATTTACAAAAACAGGTAATCTCTTGCTACCATGATTCCTTGATGGAGGGCCACCCAGGCATTGCCAAAACCTCGGAAAAAGTCAAGAGACACTTCTGGTGGCCATCATGGAGAAAAGACATAAAGGAGTTTGTGATGTCCTGTGGTGTGTGTGCCAAAACAAAGGTCAGAAGGAAACACCAGCGGGTCTCCTGCATCCGCTAGACATCCCGCCACATCCCTGACATACCCTCTCCATGGACTTCATCACCGATTTACCCTCCTGTTCCGGATGCAACACTATTCTAGTAATTGTAGATTTGTTTTCTAAAATGGCCCACTTCGTTCCACTAAAGGGCTTACCTTCAGCTTCAGTTCTAGCACGGGAATTCCTTGAAAATATTGTAAGATTGCACGGCTTCCCTTCGGTTTTGATCTCAGATAGGGGGAGCCAGTTTATCTCTCACTTTTGGCGAAGTTGCTGTCGTTTAGCTCAAATCGATGTGAGACTTTCAACCAGCCATCATCCCCAGACCGACAGACGAACTGAGAGGACAAACCAAACTCTGGAACAATATTTATGTTGTATGCTACAGCAGTCGGAAAGTAATTGGAAAGATATCCTTTGGATAGCCGAATATGCTTACAACAACTCGATCCATTCAGGAACCGGAAAAAGTCCCTTTTACATTTTATATGGGATTCATCCTCGAACCTCCAATCTCGACCCGCCCCAAGATCTTGGAACGCCTGCCCTGGATCAACTTCACAATGCTATCACTCAAGCTTTCAAAGAAGCGACAATCCACCTACAACAGGCTAAAGAACGGTACAAAAGGGGAGCAGACCAACACCGAAGAGACGCCCACCAATACCAGGTTGGAGATCAAGTTTGGTTATCCACCAAACATTTATCACTTAAAGGACCTCACACCTTCAATCCAAAATATCTGGGACCATATCCAAGTACAGCCATAATAAACCCAGTGGCTGTCAAATTGGGTTTGCCATCCCACATGAAAATACATCCGGTGTTTCACGTATCTCTACTAAAACCTATGCAACCTGGAACCAGACTGAGTAAACCTCCAGAGCCTATTCAAGTAAATGGAGAACCTGAATTTGAGGTTAAAAACATCCTGGACTCCAAGATCATCAAGTCAAAATTATACTATCTGATCGACTGGAAGGGTTACGGACCTCAAGAACGATCATGGGAACCCTCTGACCACGTCCGTGCTCCTCGTCTAGTCAGAAAATTCCACCGAACTTTTCCCAATAGGCCAAAACCTCCGGGGAAGACAAGTTTGGGAGGGGCCTTGAGGGGGGGGGGGGTGCTGTCATGAGCACTGCTCCCGAGAAGCCAAGTCAAGCCCAGCATACCCGGAAGCAGGCTCACGACCCTTGTCCCCGGCTCCAGCAAACCCCTATTGGGGCCCTTTGGACCATGTCCTGGCGCCTCTGGCGCCAGGCTCATAAGGAACCTCAGTCCCGGCGCAAAGGGCGCCGGGCTCATGATTCTTGCAAAGGTGCTTGGGTGGACCTACCTGTAGCAGACCATGCTGCATACTCACCTTTGCAAATGCTGGCAGGATGAGGTCCCCAGCCTTCTGCTGCGAGGAACTATTCCCTGAACTGGGACTACTTTCTTACCTGGGTGGGGCTGGTGCCACTCCTTAGCTCTGGAACACAGGAACTCTTTTACCTGGGCGAGGCTGAGGAAGAAGACACCCAATCACTCCAACACTATTTAAACCACACCCGATTGGGAAAACGTGCTTCGCGTTATTCTGCATCTGCAGCAGGACGCTCACCGAGTCAGCTCCAGCATTCCAGTGACATCTCCAGCTTCAGCTCAGCAACCTGTGGAAGAAAGACACGAGAACTATACTTACCATCCAGGAATCCAGACACCGGCAGAAACTGCAAGCAAAAGAAACATAAGGTTAGCAAGTTGCAACACGTTCGCAGCCGCGCTCGCTTACCTGATCCACCTGTGCTTTCACGAATTCTTCGCGGCCTTCTCTTCAGCAGCCTAACGGCACCTGTAAAGACAAAGAACATTGTTAAGTAGGAATCGGGTGAAGGCGGCCGCATTTACTTTTCTTACCTGCTTTTGTGCGCGTATTACGATCTCTTCAACCGTAGCAGCCCGGCACCTGAAAACAAGAAAAGACATTATTTAAGTGCCATTAAAGACTGCAAGAAAGCCTAACACTTAACGTGTTTCCCCACGTGCATCCGCGACTGGGAAAACGCCCGCAAGGGCCCGACACCTGCAAATAAGAAAAGAACATTGTTAGAGGTGCTATAATAAGGTCACAGATCATTATACTCACGTACTTCGCACGTGCAATGGCAACGGACGAACAACGCCCGCAACATCTCAAGACCTGAAAACAGAAAACAAGGGACATTATTGAGGTGTCATTGAAATTCCCATACCTACGTACAACCGCACGTGTCGCGCTCTCAGTGACCACGCCCTCAGCACCCAGGCACCTGAAAAAGACAATGCAAAGACTTCATTACAGGTGCCCATCTCTTCAAGACTATAAACTCTTTATACCTACTGCCATCCGCTCGTGCAGTAACGGCGGCATCACCTTTTGGCATCTCAGCACCTGTACCACTTCTAAGGCCACAAAAGACTTTGAGGACCTCCAGTGACGTAACCGGAAACCCACGCACCCCTGCATAAGTCGCAGGATGGAGAGCCCATCATTTATACGCCTAAGGTGAGAGCTCACCAGGACATTGGACTTTCGGAGAGTTGGCGATTAGTGAGGAGGAAGTCCAGCCAAACGGTCATTAACCCTTTTTTCTTCCGCCTGCAGAAACCTTACCCTGCAAGCCAGACGGTCAATAAGAGGAAGCCCAGTCCAGAGAGTCATCCGAGCTCTACGCTTCTCAATTGAAGAGACTATAACAGTTCAGCCGGGACCAGCGCCTCCGTGGGAATCAAGTGAAAGTTACACTTAAAGGAAACAAAGCGAAAAAGAAAAAATATAATAAATGGATTGAGAAGAGGAAATAAGAATAACCTCAAGTCCCAATTAACTGTATTTGCAGATTAGTCCACAGTTTCACATCATCTTCAAAGCTTTGTAAGTGTATTCGAACACATTTCCAAACTTGGATTACTGAGATCATTCGGCCATGGCTGTATCCTGATACACCTCTCAACCAGAAGACTTTCCTTGTGATATCAGTCAAATCTTCTATATACTTGCTCAAATACTGCCAATAATGCTCTTTCATTCTGGAGCAGGAGGTCAAGGTATGTCTGGCTGACTCTATCTGTTGAACATCATTACATAGTCTACATAGGTGCTTTTCTTTAGAAAGTCCTAGCCAGGCACCCCTTACCTCCAATACCTCCATTCTATTAAAACGTAGAGCCATAAACATCCTCCATGTTACTGGTGAGGGTAATAGTTTTAGATATTTGGGGCTTTTTATATGCAAAGTACATTCTTGCATATGTACTTAAAGATGTCATAGACAACACTTTCTCATGGCTACCTACCCAATACTATTTGTCCACACTGTTCTTTAATGCTTTCAAAAGTGCACCTTCGCCATATTCCCAATGAGGTATCCAACCAATCCTATCAAAGAATGTTTCATTTTTCAATTAAATTTCTGCAATTTTGCACATTTATTTTCAATCAGTGAAGACTTCACAATATCCAATAAAGAATTTGGCATAGCAAGTTGTATCTTTATATATAGCTTGCCTCTGTTTATTTCTATCAAGGTTGTTAGAGAAATCGGGCCAAATTCAAGTCTTATGGCCTCAACTGGGGTATAATTTGTAGGACCCAGGATCCTTCTCCGTATACATCCTTCTCCGTATACATCCTTCTAGCCGGTCCACCCAGTTTCCTAGATCTTCAAAGGATGTTCCATTAAAAAAAGCTGCACATAATTTCTGCTTGTATATATTTATCACTCCATGCTGTTTGTTTTGAGAACATAGTTAGGGCTGCCATAATGGATAGGGCCTTGGCTCTCTTATTTTGTAGCAGTGTTTCATTTTTGTTCTCATAGGATAGATCATGTCCCAGATATCTATAGCAGGTCATCCTTTCATTGAATCCCAAGGGATTCTCAATACAAAAGCTCCCAGCTCTTTTTCTACCTGCTGACCTAAATTGTGTCTTTTTTAAGTTTACTTTCAGACCATTCATTTCAGCATATTTTAGGGTCACCAGGGCGCTATGACTTATTCCCATAAAGGTGTTATCCATGATTATTAAATCATCAGCATACCCAATCCACCCTACTTTGCTTCTCCCCAATTTGGAAAAAGCATTACACTTTTCTAGAAATGCACTGCCAAAGTCAGATAGGAGCAGACTAAAGAGTACAGGAGCCAGCACACATCCTTGCCTCACTCCCTTCCTTATTGGTATCTGTTTAGATAGGTCTCCCTTATTATTCAGTCTAATTCTGGCAGTGTTATCCTCATAAATTGTTTTACCGGCATATAACAGATGCTCTGACATCCCCATCTTTTCTAGTTTGGCCCATAGCTTATCTCTGTCAACGGTATCAAAAGCAGACATACTGCCCGATTCATGGAATAAATTGCGCATAAAAAGGGGGATTTGTGTGCAAAAACGCGCACACACACCGTTTGCCGATTCATGGAACATGTTAGGCAGAATCACATGTAGTACCATTGGGGAACACTACATGCAATTAAGACTACAAGTGTCAGTACAATTCCACTTTGGTACAAGCCTGAACAAGTTACACAAAGGACCAACAAATACAGTGATTCAAACAAACACTTACTCAAGGTTTCTTTGTAAAAGAATATACATGCATTTACACAGTCAGTTTGAAAACATTACACTAGCAAGAGCAGCTCAATATCATATACTAATATACTACAAATACACAACCAATAAGTTACTGAACAAGTTCAGCTCCCCTGAAGTGGGAGCAAAATGGCACTTAAGTTACTTTAAAAAGTGGTAAAAAGGCAACGTTATAAAAAATGAAGCACAAATACTTTCATAGGCAGGACAAAGGGTTTCAGTTAACTACAACCAGCAATTCAGTTCATAGGCCTGGGCCAAGGTCTATGGTTCAGAGTCTTTGTATAGGATAGCACAGTTCTGGTAGTAAACGGTTAAGTCTTTGCCACGGATCTTAGAAGAATTTGGTCAGACGAAAAGTTAGATGTTGGTTTAGGGAAGGACAAGCCTTCGAAGTCGGGAAAGTTTCACAAACTTTCACCGTGGCCGAAAAGATTTCCAGACCGCGTTTGCACAGTACCTTTAAAGTGAAGAAGAGCTGCAGCTGCGGCAGTTGTTCCTGGCAGTTGGAGCAGATCTCGTTGTTCCTGAGCTTCAGTCGTGGGGACAAGAAGGACGACGTCTGGAGGTTCCTGCACTGCCCAAGGAAGAGGCCACAAGCTTGGCAAAACGTCAGTTTAAGGTGTGAGTGCCTTAAAGTCCACAAACTGGTTTCCTTACCACTGGCTAACCGGTTTTCAACAGCACTCTGAAGAAAATTCGACCAGGATGGGGACGGTGTCCAGGTGGCTTGCAAGTTGGTTGTTCCCACCAAACTCAAGGGAAGAAGTTAACCTTGAAGGGCTTCTCTGTCAATGGTGTTTCAGGCAATTCGGACCTGTAGCAGGGCTTCACCGGTCCTCCAGGAGTTGCAGCAGTCATCTTCCTTCAGCTCGTCTTCGGTTCTTTCGTTCCAGTGGTCGACTCTGCTTTCCAAGTCCCAGAGACCTGCTTTTAAACAGTTTTCCCCCATCCATTCCAGCCTGGCTGTCAATCACACAGCAGGGTGGCTGTCCTTGCCGGACAGCCGGCCAGTCATGCCAGAGTGCATTCAGGTCCCCTGGGAGACTAAGCACAGGGAGTTTCGGGCACCTCCCTCACATCCTGTCCACCCCAGACACTCAGGCGCCAGAAGAGGGCTTCAGCGCTGAAGCCTGCCAAAGGCCAAAGAACAAAGGGACCAAACCTGGTTTGGCGCGCAGAGTTAAACAGAAGAAGAACCTTTCTAAAAAGAAATGGTGAAAAAAGTTGAACGGAGTCTGTTTTTACGGATAGGTCTTGGCCGCCATATTGGCAAACATGGCTGACCCGATTTTTAGCTACCGTTGTTCGCGGTTGCTAAAAATCAACGGTAGTTTGATCTAAACCACTACCACCAGCCATTTCAAGTAGGAAAGGGTAACATTTGACAGTTACATGAGTGTTTTGACTCAGGGCATGCTAGGCAACCCCTCCAGTACTCTATAGGAAGATAGTGTGTGCTGGGTTTGTACATTTATAGAGACTAGTAAAGTCAATTTACCTTTACATGCTCTGGGAGACAGTAGTCAGTCCCAGAGAAGGTATTTAAACCTTGGGGAGTATGAAAGACACCCCTGTGCCACTGCACTGAAGGTGCTGTGTGACACACAGAAAAAGATGTCTATGGAGTTGTTTTAAAACTCAATAACCAAAGAACACAAAAGTAAAACACACATCAAAATACATGGAAGAGCTGGAAAAAAGGCTCACACTCTTCCCAGGTAGAAAAATCAAATCCTAGAAATCCAGCAAAGTTGTGGGTGTCTCAAAAGGTAAGGGAAATTAGTACATTCTTGAGAATTCTCCCTAACAGAACACAATGCGCAGGGCTTACCGGACACTTGCAAGGAATCCGCGAGGGTCCAACACGTCACTGTGACACTCCGAATGCCTTGCGCGAGACTCCCATCGAAGGGGCGTACCGTCTTGCGCAGTCACCTAAAAAGGGGGCGGAACACATGGAATGGGGAACAAGCAGCGTAAATGTGGGCATTACGTGGGAAGTACCACAGTAAAATACTTGCAAGGCGCATACGCCCGCTAACAACACATATTCATGGAATCAAACAGAGCCCACCGGCGCGCGGAAAAAGACACGCTAATCCGGAAACACGTCCGCTAAGCAAAAGCTGGCATAAGCGTCACTGCGCACAAGTACAATGCATAAATAGACACACAAAACACAAGTGCGCGTATACAGCTACAATGAATGTGCCATTTATCACAACAGTGATCGTGGGACACCGCAGGAGGAGGAGGATAGCCAGGGCACGCATTTTTTACCCAGGGCCAGCCTTTTTGGGCTGCCCGATGACCAGGTCTATGGTAGGTATAGGTTACCACCTCATATTATCCTAGACCTGGTCAGGGAGTGGGATGATGACCTCACATCACCAACCCTGTGCTCCCAACCACTGAACCCCTTGGAAAAAGGTGCTCAATGTACTGCATTTTTTGGCCACTGGGTAATTTCAGAGGACAACTGCCATATTTGGAGGCGTTTCACAGGCCACACAGTCTCACTGCCTACACCAGGTGTTGGCAATCATGACTGCACGCCCCTCAGTCCGAAGGCACATATACATGCGCAGAACACCTGCAGAAAGGCAGGCCGTGGTCCAGGACTTTTACGGGGTGGCGCACTTCCCTAAAGTGCTTGCTGCCATTGATTGTACACATGTGGCCCTACGTCCACCTATGGCCATTGAGCACATCTATCGGAATCGCAAGCACTGGCATTCCATCAACGTGCAAGTTGTATGTGATGCCAAGGGAATCATTACCTCTGTATATGCTAACTATTCAGGGTCCACCCATGATAGTTTCATATACAGAATGTCACCCCTACACTGGGCCCTGGAAGCTGGGAGGCATGGCAACAAATGGCTCATTGGTGAGTACAAATGGCCCTGAAAATGCATGCATGCCTCATGCAGACGAAACCACACCACTGACAAACCAAGCACGCAGCACATATTGAAACTAGGGGCATAGTGGAGCGTACATTCAGAGTGCTAAAGTCACACTTCCGCTCCCTTGACCACTCTGTTGAAGTGCTCCTATATGCACCACCAGTAGTGTGCAGGATCATTGTGGCAGCATGTGTCCTGCACAACGTTGCAACACAGTGCGGCATATCGGTGGACATGATGGTGCCCCCACATCCCCAACCACATGCACGGCCACTGCAAATGGGAGGGGAAAGGGCACGTGGCGTGGCTGCCCGTATCTAGCTTGTGGCACAATTCTTCACCTAAAATCCAACCCCTGCGGAGTGCACACAGCCATGGCACATTCCAGGTGACAATCAATGATGACAAAGGGGCAATCATCTGTCCCAACCTGACCTCCCTGAGAATCTGTCCTTGGAAGTGCTACATTATGTGCATCTTTTACAACTTAAACTAACTCAATCTGGTGTGCACAAAAGGCACACATGGAAGATGCAGTATGCCACCAACCCCATGAAAAAATACACATCCAAATGCTGGTATGTCACCTAAACCTTCCCAAAATCCATGTCACCCGGTTGCCACAACATGCCATGCAAAGCAAAGTCAAAAATGGCCGACACACAACAGTACTGTCAGAAAGCGTCCAACGAAAAACGGAACCAGTACTGAAATAACTCACTCTCACACATCAAAACAATCCTGTACACAGGAACATGAATTGGCCAGTATAACATAACAGAAACACCAGATCCAACAGTGAATATGTGTTATAGTCACCAATCAGAACACCAGAAGTGCTTCAATGTGCCCTAACAACCCCATTGCACCCTTCTATTGGTAGTGTGTCTCCGCCACCTAAAGGGGGCAGGGAAGCGCATACAGTAGGAAGGGCAACAACAATGGAGACCGGCAAGCTAAGACATCAATATGTAACATGGAAACATGATGGATCCCAATGTCAAAACAAAAAAAAGATGGGAACCATCCACTGGACAAACAATCATGAATCCCATTAGGGGTGTATGCACATGTTTGACTTGAGACTGCACACAGATAAAACAGAACTTCAATGCCTCTGTGTAAGTTACTTTCACACGCTGCACTCCTTGCAAGCCCATGGAAAGGGGAAGCAGGAATCACGTGTCTGGACCCTAAAGCACAAACAAGGAGTGTACCAACACGAGACAAGCTTATATGGGGCCATCTGGAACCTACAGTGTACTCCCATGGATGCCACACAAATCAACACACTGTCACATAAATGCACAATAGACAAAAAGTGATTGAAAAAAAATAAAAAATGCCCATGGTAGACCGGGGGGGGGGCGACCACCCAGGAGGGTGGAGGGACAGGGTGTACCTCAACACCCACAAGTGTTGATTTTGAGAAGAAGATAAAACCCCTCCATGGGTTTGTGGTCCGCATGGCTATCAGGTATCGAGAGAGCTGTCACTGCTGTCACCATCCTCTGGTGTAGCAATAGAAGGTGTCAGTGGTAATGGAGGTAGACCACGTATAGCCCTGTTCTGGTCCCCCATGGCAGCGGCCATGCAGGACTGAGATGTTCGCATCTGCAACATGATGGCACAGATGTCTGCATGCAACACCTCACGGGATGCACGCAGTTCTGCTTGCACCACGTCACGGGATGCACGCAGTTCTGCTTGCAACACCTCACAGTTGGCTCGCTGTTCCACAGATAAGGTGTATATCAACTGTCGCATCTGCTCTTCTGAGTGTCTACTGCGTGCTGCCTCGAGTGCAGTCAGTGTAAGTCGCAGTGACCTAGCCTTTTCCTTCAGGGCAGCCCTGTGGGCCCAACCCTCTGCAGCCAACACTTTGCGCAGAGACCACAGTTTTGCCCGTCTGCACCTGTTGCTGACCTGCATCTGGAGCATTTGTGAGCGGCATGTGGACCGCACTGCCTGCTGCTGGAGCTCAATCTGTCTTTCTGGGGGGAGAATGGAATTGCCCACCCTATCCATGCCCTGGGCAAACATTTCAAATTAAGCCCACTGTTGCTGTGCAACTGAATACATGGATTGCTCCCACATATTGTTTATTTTATTTATATAACGTGCCTGACCCACGGGTATCTAGGCGCTTAAGGTAAAGATTGTGGTTACATGTGAACGGAGAATACATAATACAGATATGTACAGATATACAGGAGACGCAAATATGTACAAAATGTAAATGTTACAGGATATAAGGTATGGGGCTATTGGAGATGCAGAGGAGTGTAGGAAGCAAGCAGTGGATAGTAGGGAAGAAAGGAGGAAATGCATAAATGTGAGGGAATATGGACGTGAATATGCAGGGTGAGTGCAGATCTAAGAGGTTAGTTTTTGTTGAGTAGCCATGTGATGATGTGACTTCTGAATTCTTCAAATGATTGAATGAGTTTGATGTTCTGTGGAAGTGTGTTCCATAATTGGGGGGCTAGAATCGGGAAACTGGTTCCGCCAGCCCTTTTAAGGTTGTATCTGGGCACCACAAGGCAAGAGGTGTTGGTGGATCCAGTAGTTCTAGCTGACAGCTTTTGGGTAAATTTGTCAGTGAGATATGGTGTGGCATGGTGGTTCAAAGCTTTGTGAGTAAGGCAGAGCGTTTTTAAGTCAATTTTCTCTTGTATGGAGTGTTTTCTGGTTGCCGAGATGTGCTCTCTTCTGGGTATGTTTAATGCCGCTCTATGGGGCAGACGGTCCAGTTTGTCAAATAGGGGCTTTGAAAAGATGTGATACAAAGTAGGCAAGACACATGAACCTTGTGGGACTCCACAGGTGATAGGGATTGGGTCTGCCGCTGCTGTAGGTGAGAAGGCGCGCATGGTTCTATCGTCAAGGAAGGATCGAATCCACATGACAGCAGAATTTGAAAAGTGAGCTGCCGATGACAGGTGGTCGCATAGTATTTTATGGTAAACCAAGTTAAAGGCTGCTGATAGGTCTAGGAGGAGTAGAATGGCAACTTTGCTTTTGTCTTTTAGTTCGTTGATCTGGCTTATGAGGTCAACAAGGGCAGTTTCTGTTCCGTGTTGAGGTCTAAAGCCAGATTGACATGTTCCTAGTAGTTTGTTGGTCTCTGGGTAATCTTGAATTTGCAAGTAAGCAACTCCATCTAACATTTTCAGTATAAAAGGGACTGTTGTAATCGGTCTATAGTTGGTGGGAATAGCCGGATCAAGTGTTTGTTTCTTGAGTAATGGGAGAACCCACAACTGTTTTAGGTTACTTGGGACTGAGCTGTTGGCGAATGAAGAGTTTATTCATTTGGTAATAAAAGGGGCTAAGTCTCTGGCCGCATCTTTTATGATCTGAGCAGGCCAGCTGTCACCTTTACAGTTAGATGGTTTCAGTGATGCTATGATTTTTTGTACTTCGGGTATGGATTCCTTGTTGAATTTGAAGCCTGAGCTATGGTATGTGGTGGAAGGCAGAGTCAGACTAATTGGATTGCCTGAGGAGAGTTGGTGCTGTTTGTCAGCTATTTTGGTCTGGTTCCCCGTGATTCTGTTGGAGAGCACATTTTGGATACTGGTGCACCAAGGTTTATCCTTAGTGCTGGTATCTACAGAGGGGTTAGGGTTTTCTAACTCTCTTAGGATATTGAATAATTCCTTGGTGTTAGATCCTGCTTGGTTAATTCAGTCGTTGTAGGTTTCTTTTTTAGTTTGGATAATCTCACTTTTGTAGGAGGCGGTGATGTTGGTTAGGTTGGTTTTATTTTCTGGGGGAGGGGATGTTTTCCAGAGTGTTTCGAGTTTTCTTTTTTCTGTGCGAAGTAGTTTAAGTTCAGGGGTGAACCAGGAGTTCAGATGTGCTCTAGGTTTACCTTTGGTAGCTTTAACAGGGCAATGGCGTCTATTGCTTTGGTCATGGATTCATTGTAAGTATCAACCAGCAGATTAAGGTCATTAGTGTCAGGTAATGCATTGAGAGTGGGGATGACCAGGGTACTATAGCCTCAGCTGTAATATTACGTTTGTTTCTAGTAAGACATGGTGGTGCAACTGGAGGCTTTATCAGCTCTGGGTTATTGCCATTGAGTTCTAGGGATAAGAGGTGATGGTCAGACCACACGAGTGGTGTGGAATCCTTGAGGGCGATGTTGCAATTAAGGTCTTCTACCCAGTCAAGTATCCTAGCTTTCTCATGGGTGGGTAGGTAGCTTATTTATGTGAAACCTTGTTGGCTAGGGAAGTGGCTGGTATGTCATTAGGGTCATTATAGCCAAGGTTGAAGTCACCTAAGATAATATTTTGCGCCATAGGTTTGGTATTGTTAGCTACTAGTGATGTGATGTCTTCTTCAAAGGATCCGGGAGGACCTGGGGGCCTGTATATAAGGTGGATAGTAATGATGTTTTTGGGAGATGTTTGGAGCTTAACTGAAAGGTGTTCACAAGATGCCAACGGTGAGGAGGTGGCCAATCTCATGTCCTATGTAGATTTGAAAATA
Source organism: Ambystoma mexicanum (assembly GCF_040938575.1). Taxonomy (NCBI): domain Eukaryota; kingdom Metazoa; phylum Chordata; class Amphibia; order Caudata; family Ambystomatidae; genus Ambystoma; species Ambystoma mexicanum. The sequence continues at coordinate 1,665,989,779 of NC_090929.1, forward strand.
ATGGCGGGTCCTCCTCCTTGAGCATTAGGTCTGTCAGCTCTGAGGATGGAGTAATTGTCTGGGACAGCTAAGGTAAGGGAAGGGCCAGCTGCATCATGCAACCAGGTTTCTGTCACAGCAAGGAAATCAAAGTTGTTAGTCAGAATGACATCTGCAATATCGGTTGCGTGGGCAACAAGGGACCTAGCATTTAGTAGGGCCCCTTTTATAGGCAGCTTTTGAGTGCCTTTCTGGACGTGGTTAGAGGTGTTATCGACTGGATTCTTTATCAGGTTAGTGTGGGATCTTTTGCATGTTAGTTTTTGGTTGGTGGATTTAGTGCATCGCTTGCTAGTGGTCTTAGGGTTATGTTTAACTAGTGTTACAAAGGTAGCGGGCGCCCCTCTCTCGCAAGAACAGACATGATAACCTGTTCAGTGGTTATTAACCACTTGAGAGTTCGCAGCCACTGCTTTTACTCACTGTGCCTTTCACAGATGGGAAATATCCATTTGCATATCAGTCTTTGTCCTGCCCGCGGGCAGTCCAGCACCGAAATACAATGGCAATTCCAATCTGAACGAGAGTACCACCAGCAACCCCATACACGTGTTTCACCCTTGTTGGGGATCATCAGTGAGGTGAAGCTGATGCCTCTCTAAGCACAGTGAGAGGGAGACCACGTCTGGTTGCCCCCAGGAGACCTAGGGTTACCAATCCTAGGTTCCTTAACAAATAGTTTTACAAAGGTAGCGGGCGCCCCTCTCTCGCAAGAACAGACATGATAACCTGTTCAGTGGTTATTAACCACTTGAGAGTTCGCAGCCACTGCTTTTACTCACTGTGCCTTTCACAGATGGGAAATATCCATTTGCATATCAGTCTTTGTCCTGCCCAGGGGCAGTCCAGCACCGAAATACAATGGCAATTCCAATCTGAACGAGAGTACCACCAGCAACCCCATACACGTGTTTCACCCTTGTTGGGGATCATCAGTGAGGTGAAGCTGATGCCTCTCTAAGCACAGTGAGAGGGAGACCACGTCTGGTTGCCCCCAGGAGACCTAGGGTTACCAATCCCAGGTTCCTTAACAAATAGTTTTACAAAGGTAGCGGGCGCCCCTCTCTCGCAAGAACAGACATGATAACCTGTTCAGTGGTTATTAACCACTTGAGAGTTCGCAGCCACTGCTTCTACTCACTGTGCCTTTCACAGATGGGAAATATCCATTTGCATATCAGTCTTTGTCCTGCCCAGGGGCAGTCCAGCACCGAAATACAATGGCAATTCCAATCTGAACGAGAGTACCACCAGCAACCCCATACACGTGTTTCACCCTTGTTGGGGATCATCAGTGAGGTGAAGCTGATGCCTCTCTAAGCACAGTGAGAGGGAGATCACGTCTGGTTGCCCCCAGGAGACCTAGGGTTACCAATCCCAGGTTCCTTAACAAATAGTTTTACAAAGGTAGCGGGCGCCCCTCTCTCGCAAGAACAGACATGATAACCTGTTCAGTGGTTATTAACCACTTGAGAGTTCGCAGCCACTGCTTTTACTCACTGTGCCTTTCACAGATGGGAAATATCCATTTGCATATCAGTCTTTGTCCTGCCCAGGGGCAGTCCAGCACCGAAATACAATGGCAATTCCAATCTGAACGAGAGTACCACCAGCAACCCCATACACGTGTTTCACCCTTGTTGGGGATCATCAGTGAGGTGAAGCTGATGCCTCGCTAAGCACAGTGAGAGGGAGACCACGTCTGGTTGCCCCCAGGAGACCTAGGGTTACCAATCCCAGGTTCCTTAACAAATAGTTTTACAAAGGTAGCGGGGGCCCCTCTCTCGCAAGAACAGACATGATAACCTGTTCAGTGGTTATTAACCACTTGAGAGTTCGCAGCCACTGCTTTTACTCACTGTGCCTTTCACAGATGGGAAATATCCATTTGCATATCAGTCTTTGTCCTGCCCAGGGGCAGTCCAGCACCGAAATAGAATGGCAATTGCAATCTGAACGAGAGTACCACCAGCAACCCCATACACGTGTTTCACCCTTGTTGGGGATCATCAGTGAGGTGAAGCTGATGCCTCTCTAAGCACAGTGAGAGGGAGACCACGTCTGGTTGCCCCCAGGAGACCTAGGGTTACCAATCCCAGGTTCCTTAACAAATAGTTTTACAAAGGTAGCGGGCGCCCCTCTCTCGCAAGAACAGACATGATAACCTGTTCAGTGGTTATTAACCACTTGAGAGTTCGCAGCCACTGCTTTTACTCACTGTGCCTTTCACAGATGGGAAATATCCATTTGCATATCAGTCTTTGTCCTGCCCATGGGCAGTCCAGCACCGAAATACAATGGCAATTCCAATCTGAACGAGAGTACCACCAGCAACCCCATACACGTGTTTCACCCTTGTTGGGGATCATCAGTGAGGTGAAGCTGATGCCTCTCTAAGCACAGTGAGAGGGAGACCACGTCTGGTTGCCCCCAGGAGACCTAGGGTTACCAATCCCAGGTTCCTTAACAAATAGTTTTACAAAGGTAGCGGGCGCCCCTCTCTCGCAAGAACAGACATGATAACCTGTTCAGTGGTTATTAACCACTTGAGAGTTCGCAGCCACTGCTTTTACTCACTGTGCCTTTCACAGATGGGAAATATCCATTTGCATATCAGTCTTTGTCCTGCCCAGGGGCAGTCCAGCACCGAAATACAATGGCAATTCCAATCTGAACGAGAGTACCACCAGCAACCCCATACACGTGTTTCACCCTTGTTGGGGATCATCAGTGAGGTGAAGCTGATGCCTCTCTAAGCACAGTGAGAGGGAGACCACGTCTGGTTGCCCCCAGGAGACCTAGGGTTACCAATCCCAGGTTCCTTAACAAATAGTTTTACAAAGGTAGCGGGCGCCCCTCTCTCGCAAGAACAGACATGATAACCTGTTCAGTGGTTATTAACCACTTGAGAGTTCGCAGCCACTGCTTTTACTCACTGTGCCTTTCACAGATGGGAAATATCCATTTGCATATCAGTCTTTGTCCTGCCCAGGGGCAGTCCAGCACCGAAATACAATGGCAATTCCAATCTGAACGAGAGTACCACCAGCAACCCCATACACGTGTTTCACCCTTGTTGGGGATCATCAGTGAGGTGAAGCTGATGCCTCTCTAAGCACAGTGAGAGGGAGACCACGTCTGGTTGCCCCCAGGAGACCTAGGGTTACCAATCCCAGGTTCCTTAACAAATAGTTTTACAAAGGTAGCGGGCGCCCCTCTCTCGCAAGAACAGACATGATAACCTGTTCAGTGGTTATTAACCACTTGAGAGTTCGCAGCCACTGCTTTTACTCACTGTGCCTTTCACAGATGGGAAATATCCATTTGCATATCAGTCTTTGTCCTGCCCAAGGGCAGTCCAGCACCGAAATACAATGGCAATTCCAATCTGAACGAGAGTACCACCAGCAACCCCATACACGTGTTTCACCCTTGTTGGGGATCATCAGTGAGGTGAAGCTGATGCCTCTCTAAGCACAGTGAGAGGGAGACCACGTCTGGTTGCCCCCAGGAGACCTAGGGTTACCAATCCCAGGTTCCTTAACAAATAGTTTTACAAAGGTAGCGGGCGACCCTCTCTCGCAAGAACAGACATGATAACCTGTTCAGTGGTTATTAACCACTTGAGAGTTCGCAGCCACTGCTTTTACTCACTGTGCCTTTCACAGATGGGAAATATCCATTTGCATATCAGTCTTTGTCCTGCCCAGGGGCAGTCCAGCACCGAAATACAATGGCAATTCCAATCTGAACGAGAGTACCACCAGCAACCCCATACACGTGTTTCACCCTTGTTGGGGATCATTAGTGAGGTGAAGCTGATGCCTCTCTAAGCACAGTGAGAGGGAGACCACGTCTGGTTGCCCCCAGGAGACCTAGGGTTACCAATCCCAGGTTCCTTAACAAATAGTTTTACAAAGGTAGCCCTTGTGGGCGGGACAAAGACTGATATGCAAATGGATATTTCCCATCTGTGAAGGTACAGTGAGCAAAAAGCAATGGCTGCGAACTCTCAATGTGGTTAATAACCACTGAACAGGTTATCATGCCTTGTTCTTTCGAGAGAGGGGCGCCTGCTACCTTTTTTGTATTTATGAAAGGAACTTGGGGTTGGTCACCCTAGGTTACCTGGGGGCAACCAGACGTGGACTCCCTGCTCACTGTGCTTAGAGAGGCTCAGCTTCACCTCACTGATGATGCCCAACAAGGCTGAAACACGTGTATGGGGTTGCTGATGGTACTCTTGTTCAGAGAGGAATTGCCATAGCATTTCGGTGCTGGACTGCCCTTGTGGGCGGGACAAAGACTGATATGCAAATGGATATTTCCCATCTGTGAAGGTACAGTGAGCAAAAAGCAATGGCTGCGAACTCTCAATGTGGTTAATAACCACTGAACAGGTTATCATGCCTTGTTCTTTCGAGAGAGGGGCGCCTGCTACCTTTTTTGTATTTATGAAAGGAACTTGGGGTTGGTCACCCTAGGTTACCTGGGGGCAACCAGACGTGGACTCCCTGCTCACTGTGCTTAGAGAGGCTCAGCTTCACCTCACTGATGATGCCCAACAAGGCTGAAACACGTGTATGGGGTTGCTGATGGTACTCTTGTTCAGAGAGGAATTGCCATAGCATTTCGGTGCTGGACTGCCCTTGTGGGCGGGACAAAGACTGATATGCAAATGGATATTTCCCATCTGTGAAGGTACAGTGAGCAAAAAGCAATGGCTGCGAACTCTCAATGTGGTTAATAACCACTGAACAGGTTATCATGCCTTGTTCTTTCGAGAGAGGGGCGCCTGCTACCTTTTTTGTATTTATGAAAGGAACTTGGGGTTGGTCACCCTAGGTTACCTGGGGGCAACCAGACGTGGACTCCCTGCTCACTGTGCTTAGAGAGGCTCAGCTTCACCTCACTGATGATGCCCAACAAGGCTGAAACACGTGTATGGGGTTGCTGATGGTACTCTTGTTCAGAGAGGAATTGCCATAGCATTTCGGTGCTGGACTGCCCTTGTGGGCGGGACAAAGACTGATATGCAAATGGATATTTCCCATCTGTGAAGGTACAGTGAGCAAAAAGCAATGGCTGTGAACTCTCAATGTGGTTAATAACCACTGAACAGGTTATCATGCCTTGTTCTTTCGAGAGAGGGGCGCCTGCTACCTTTTTTGTATGTTTAACTAGTGGGTTGCGGTGCTTAGGGAGTCTGGTTCCAAGTCGGTTATTTCGATCTATCATATCTGGGATGGAGGTGGGTAAGCTTGCTCGTGGGTAAAGCGGCTGATTGGCAATGAGAGGGAGGATGGGTGTGCCATCCTTCGCTGTATGAGAGGTGAAGGAGTGTAGTGGAGGTAGGCTTAATCCTGGAATCCCAGTGGGAGGGATTCAGTGCTGGAAGGAAGATAGTGGGCCTGATCATGGGATTAGTGGTGGGTATGGAGCTTAGGCAATCCCTTGAGAGGGGGGCCCGCAGGGGCTCCATCATGTTGCTTGGCGGTTGTCTGATGTTGAGCATAGAGACGGTGAGAAACAGCGGATTGATGTAGGGAGTGCTAATCATGATGGGACTACTAGCTATCATGAGTATAGAGCATATGTCAAATGAGCTTTCTGGGTGTCCAGTGGCATGGATAGGCTAGATCAAAACTAAGGATGATAGCATGGAATGTGATAGTATAGGTAACAGACTAGGCTAGTTCAGAGGCAATGTTTACAGAGTGGGCTGGTTCAACTCAGTAGAGGTGGCAGAGTAAGCTATTAGAAGCGCAATATAATGGACAGAGTATGTTCGTTCAATACAGTGGAAGAATAGGCTATTTCAGAAGCAGTGTATTATATAGAATAGTCTAGTTCAGCATCATGGAAATGGCAGAATAGACTTTTAAAGACAGTAAAATAGGCTGATTCATCACAATGGCAGAATAGGATATTTCAAAACAATCCATTGGATGAAATAGGCTAATTCATCACAGTGAAGTAGGTTATTTCAAAGCGAAATGGTGGACAGAATAGGCTAGTTTGATGATGCAGTGGGTTTGCTTAAGCTCTGAGGGCGTCTATGGGCAGCTAGGCCAGGTTAAACATCAAAACTGGTGATTATGCTAGGTGCCTAAATAGGCTGAATCATACAGAATACTCTGAATCAGGAGTAGGGGATGATGGTTCAATGAGTAAAGTACATGGTATTGAGGTAGTTTGTGGCTTGGGTCAGCATTAGGTTCATACAGGGCGTAAAGTCTGGAACAGACAGTGTCTTAAAGTACTTCAATCACGTTGTGGCTGTGTCAAGCATGTAGGACGCTGGGCAGATAGGTGTGCGTGTGCAGTAGCACATCACGGTTACCATCAATACACTTAGGGGAGGGATCATGGAATTGCGCTGAGCAATGTACCTAATACAGATGAAGATGTTAACCGGAGTGGTGGTTCGGCAGACGCTGAGGGTTCATTGTTATCCGGCGGTCTATGCAAGGGTAGTGGAATGGTTTAGTCAGCTCGGCTATCGGCATCCTGGCGCGGACAGGCGCAGACAGGCTCTTTTACTGCGGTCCTTCTGATGCATGTCTGGCTAACGCCTTCAGGCTTAGCCAGTCAGTATCGGCTGTTGTGGGAGCCAATCGGGATATGGCAAGGCGAAAACAAGGAAATGCCTACAATGGTGTAGGTAATGGCTTGGCCATTTTAGAATGAGCCGGGCTATGCTGAAATGAACCGGGCACGTAGGTCGTTGGTTGCAAGGATTGCAGTGCTTGTACAAGTGAGCCTTTGGGAAGGATTATAAGAACTAGTGAGGAGGGTGAATGAGTGCTGCTCGAGTAGGTGTGGCACATGCCCCTACCTTGCTGGTACACGCCGTGATGTTGCACAGCCTGCAAGGAGTTGTGAAGCAGGGTGCAGGGCTCATCCGCGTGCTTCTGTTGGCAGGCCCCAAGCCTGCTGGGCCCAAGGAAACCTGGCCCTTGATGTGCTGGCGCAGTCTGTGGCTGCAGGACTACATCCCCCCTTGAACAGCTGTCCCAGGAACAGGAGCCAACACTGTGAAGCGTTGCCTTGCACCCGTAACCAGCAAAGACCGATGTTCCAACACTGACTGGCCCTGTCAGGGGTCTTCCCCCACTACAGATGTTTGGGATAGGCCAGCACCCACAGTTGAATCACTCACCTGTGACAGTTCCAAGGAATCCATGTCCGATTCACCACCAGAGCCATAGGCTTCCTGAGAGGTGGAGTCAGTGAGTCATGGCCAGAATGGACTGTTGCACCAGTGGATCTTCGTGGGTTACCACACCATGTCCTCCATGATTGCCTGGTTGTGTCCCACTCTCCTGCACCTCCGCCACCTCGTCCTCTGCATCCAGTGCCTCATCACCTGCACATGGACAGAAAAATACAGGAAGACACTTGTAAGTAGCATAGCCCACACACACAGGTATCACTATTTAGTCATGCAACACATCAACCTGCCATGTCAGTGAGGTAACAAACTCTGCCAAGTACGCATTGTGAATGAAAGTCAGGGGTAACATGAAAGCAGACATGGATGTGTGTCAAAGGGCACCACACCACATGTAGTGCATGCTGCATAGCACCTGCTTCACACACAAGCACCATACAGGCATAGATAAGTTACCCGCATCACTGATGTAAATACACAGATGCCAGTAGCATGTCCATGCCTGAACTGTCAAACAGCATGAGATGTAAGTTGATGCCTACTGTCCCTGATCCATGTTTAAAGCTTGTGACATGATATGGAAATAACAATTACCAAAAGCACAAGTGTCACACGATGCTAGGGTGGTGGAACAGAGTGAGGGCAGGCACACCGATTCCGTGAGTCCAGGTCACATTGACATAACGCAAGTGAATTGGCATGTAGAAGTGGAGTGCTGGGTTTAGAAGTGGGATGGGGCATTGCAGTACATGGGAACGTGCTCAATGTACATTAGAACTACATAACCCGGAAATTCAAAGTTGCGGGCTGACAGCAGTGTCAGGGCAAGTGCATGAATCAGGTGTAAAGTGTTGGGAGTGGGTTGGAGGGATATAGTAAATACCCCCCCCAAGTGCAGGTGGTGCCTGGGAGCCAGTGTCATCACCACAGTCCTAGGGAGATACCTGGCCCCAAAACGAACTGACCATTCACACAGTTGAGTCCTGGGTGAGTTGCAGAGGGAAGAGAGTAGAAGCACAGACATTTATGTATAGTCTGTCGCTGTAGGCCAGCATAGGAATGACCAGGCCCCTGGATACAGTGTGCTGCTGGGGGAAGGAGTTGAAAGGGAGAATACCTCTGACGAGGTACATCTGGCAGGGTGACCTGTCAGAGACGTCAAAAGATGTGATGAGAGGATGCGAGTGTGATTAGGAAGATCATCACATACAATACGCCATAACTTGTTGCAGATGGAAGAGGGCCAAGAGAGGCTGGACAGAGAGTGACATGGAATGAGTGTGCAGGAGTGGTGATGAGGTTTGGCTCGGTGTGCAGCACATCGTCTGTGTGCAGTCTGCATGACAACAAGCACATGCCAGTCCACCATGACATGGTCAACCTATGGCTGTCAGGTAAATGTAGGCGTAACTGCAAAACAATCATGACACTTCATCCAAGCATCATACACATGTCCCCAACAGACACGCATCGCCACGCACCAAACATATCATCATGAAATTGGCAGGTCTCCCACGCTTTGAATCTGCTCCATAACAATGAGATCACTGGCAATCTCCTTATGTGGAGTGAGTTCCTCGTTCTCTGGCTGTGTCCCACCTCCAGTCACCAGAGAAGAGGAGTTGGCGGCACTCAGCTTATCCTTGGCTCTCCGTCAGAGGGCATTCCAACGCTTGATTACCTCCCGAGCTGTGTGCCTCTCATGGCCCATGGTGTTAATACGATCCGTGACGTGCTGCGAGTGGCCCATACGCTGAGCAGGTGTATGGGTGCTCCCTGCCTGCACAAGCATGTCACGTTCGTGCTCCAACACGTAGTCCACGAGGATGTAGAGTTTCTCATTACAGAAGCTCTTCTTCCTCGACGTGTGGGGCTCCTGTGCAGTGCCTGGGGTTGGAGCCTGTCCCACTACTGCACGCTTTTGCTTCTTGCAAGATCGTGCAGACCCGGAGTGGCTGGGGACCACTTGGGTCAGTAGGGGCTGGAGTACTGGTGGAGTGGGCCATGGCATCAACCACTGATAGGACGGCAGTAGGCTGGCTTGCATGTATCTGTACCAGGATGCTGGTGCCAGTACCTTGCACCACACGTCTCTTGCCCTTATGACAGGACATCTGCCCCATAGACACTCTGGGCCGGGACCACTACAGTCTGGCTGGGTGGCCCTGAGCCTGAGGGGTGGTAGCCACAGTTGCCCCTGCGGCTTCCACACACTGGCTGCTCCGGACAGCAGATGACTCCGCTGGTCTGTGACCCTGGGTGCTGGTGCCAGTAGCCTGCACTGCACGTCCCTTGGCCTTAGGGAGATGGAAATCAGCCAGAGTCACTCTGGGCCTGGGCCAGGACCACTACAGTCCTGGCTGGGTGACCCTGAGCCTGGGGGGTGGTAGCCACAGCCGCCCCTGCAGCTTCCAAACCCTGGCTGCTCTGAACAGCAGATTACACTGCTGATCCGACACCCGGGGTGCTGGGGACGTCAACATCAGCTGCATCTCCCTGACCCTGTTGGGTGGGGGGCATAGCTCTCCCTGCACAGGCTTGGACACCTTGGACATCTCGCCGACCTCGCCCGCCCCGGCCAGCTTGGTCACCTTGACCACCTCTGCCAAGTCGCCCACCTTTGCATCCCTTCTCTCTTGTTGCCCTCCCAGTCATGGCACTGATGGATTTGCCTCTCTTCAGGGTTCCTCCTACAACAGGACAAAAGGTGTCTTCTGTGGATTGGTTCTCTAACCAAGAAAAATGTATCAGGGGTAGTATTGCTGCTCAAACTCAATCCTTTGGGGCATGGAAATCATTAACATGCACATGTATCTTCACTGATCTTGAATAGATGTGATTCATACAGATGGTTTCTTCACCGTCTATAACCTCCCTTGCTGTCACCCCTTTCCTTAGTTGGAGTGCAGAAGGGGCATGAGCCTGTGAGGTGCAGCTATCAATTGTCCTGGGAAACTGGATTGAGGGGGCAGGGTATGTGATGTAATACGAAACACTGTGCTCCAGCAAGGCTCTATGTAACCCCTGGTGAAAAAATAATGGGTTGCGTAACGCACAGCCACCCCAAAAACAAAAATTAACATATACGCGACCCCTCGATAGCCCACGTGTGAAGTAAAAACGTCACGCAGTACTGTGTGACACCCAGCAACACATAAAATGCATAAGCGACAAACACATAGTGTACTATGACCTCGAAAATGGGGTACGCGACACACAGGGGCAAACACAGTATGAGGAATGCGTGCGCGACTCGCCGTCTGCCTCGTAGAAAAAAATTAAGAAAATGACACACAAGGCAACTTTCCCGTCAAAACAAGAAGTACGCACTGTCACAGTAGTGAACAGATTGCGTGTGACCCCAAAAAACTCTGAAGTTCACACGTTACGTCTCCACGGAATCCACGTACATTGCACTGTTGTCCTATGTTCACCTTTATCCCGATACTGAACGACAACGCCCAACGTACAGCGCCTGTCACATAACTTACCTGCTTAGGGCCTTTCCTCTGATTCCACACTGATTCGCTGGTTCCGCACGTGCGGAGTCACTCTGTTTCCGGCTGGCCACGCGAGTAACACTGAATACCCACGCTCCTGCCTACCAGCCAATCCACCTGCCACCAACTGCCCCGAGCTGCCTCCTACAAGCCATCTGCAGCTGCCTGCCCACTCTGTGTGCCTGCTGCCCACGTGCTCTGCATTGTTGTGCCTACTCATCAGCCATTGCCAGTGATCCTGTCATTGTGACTACCTCTGCTGATCCTGAAGACTCCCGACTGCCATACCATCGCTCCACAGCCCAGCCTCAGGACCACCTTGCCCACCCACACTTGCCTCGGGGGTTGACATGTCTGACACAACACCATCTGAGGCAAGGTGGCAACCCCCATGCAGAGAGGCAGAGGGCTGTCAGCTTCTCACGCAGGGATGTTGGCATCCTGGTGGAGCAAGCCCTGGGGCATTATGATGCCCTCTTCCCCGGACCATCGCAAGTCGGCAATGAGGACGGAATAAGATCTGGGAGGACATCGTGGATGCCATCAACGTGGAGGGGGTGGCACCCCGCAACTACCATCATGTCCGCAAGCGCTGGGAAGACTAAGTCCAGGACCCTCAACAAGGCCCGGCGCCTCCTCAAGGCTGGTGATGATCGAGAGGGGCACCGGGCCGGTTGACCACCAACGAGATGCGGGTCCTGGAGCGCTTCTACCCAGCGCTGTACGCCCAAGTCTTGGAGTTGGTGCTCCGTCTGGAGTCAACTGGTAAGTTTTCATGTGTTCTTCACCATAGTGCATGTGCATGTTGACGTGTGGCTGGAGTGTGCACCTTGGCCTTATGTCTGGCATGCCTCCTATACAGAAGTCTGTGCGCATGTTCCTGACAGTGCTGCATGTGAGTTCATTCAACCGTATGCCACATCAATGGTGTCTGTGTTGCAATGTGTGATGCGCACCAGCATATAACGAAGCGGTCATGTTTGCATACCTGTGTCTGGACTGGGGCATGTGAGAGGTGTGACACATGGGTGCTTATGTCAATATCATGGACATGCATGGTGTACATGTGTCTGAGTAGTGGGTGTGTGACTGGCCAACACTCCGGGATGTATGTTACTCGAGTTCTTGATTTGTGATTGCCTCACGCTGCCAATTAGCCCTCGAGTGCACCGTGACGTGATAGCCCCATGGCCTGCTTCATGACTGTCAGGTGATGTGTGTGAATGGGACGTGTATGACCCATGATGCGTGTGAGCTGGAGGCACAATTTGGAGGTGCTGCCAGTGCCAAGGACGTGAATGTCTGTTGTGAATGAGAGACATGATTATGCAGGTGTGTTAATAGAACTTCCCTGTGTGTAGTGGACGGTGATGATGCTTGTGACCTCTGACAGTGCCACTGATCTACATTAGCATCGTGACAAACACATATGTTCAGTACCCTGATGTTTGTGTTCTATGTTTCCTATCCACAGCGACGATGAGAGAAGAGGGCGGAGAAGGCGAGCACGGCAGCAGGGATGCCTCCACCAGGTGTAGACGCAAGGCCCAGTCTGCCTCCCAGGTACTGTCATCTTCCAGTAGCGAGGAGATTGGTGCCGCGTCCAAGTCAACGACTGCAGCTGCTGATGGTACGTACAAGAGGGTGAAGCAGTGGGAGGGACAGGTGAGCCAGCACGGGGCAAGACACTGCTGAAGGCAGTGGGGAGGCATCCAGGTTGGTGGGGGAGGGAGAGGAGGAGGAGGCCACATCAGCCCAGCCCATGCGGCCTGGCGGGGGTGATGACGTAGGTGTGACTGGTGCAGTCCAGAGTCAGGGGCCTGAGGAAGTGCAGGTCACCATGGAGGGGCATGTGCCTAATCCTGTCCCTGGTACTGCGACTGCACCACTATGCACCAGCGGGCATGTCCCAGGCCAGACCCATCCACAAGTGGTGGATGTTTCCACCCAGACGGAAACACCAATGCCTGCGGAGGTCGCCATTCGGTACAGGGTGGAACCTGTGCTAGCTGGTATCATGAGGCGGGCAGACTCCATCCGTGATGATGTGCAGGCTGCCAATTGGGGCTTGCACGTCATCACGAGGAGATCTGCTGTCTCATGAACTGGCTAGCACATTTCCTGGTATTGCAATGGGTGCATGGGCTGGCCACTTTTGTGACCCCCTCCTCGTCTGCCTCCTCTGTGCACCAGTCGTCCTCTCTGCCGTCTTCCAGCCCACATACCACCAGGGCCCCCTGTGTACCTGTCCCAACCACGGTGGCCAGTGTGGTGGAGACCACATCCCTGCCAGGATCGGGAGTTGAAGGAGGATCAGCAGAGGTGGTCACCACAGAGATCCATCCTGCAACAGGGCATGTGGCAATGGTGGAAGTTTCTACAACATACCTCTGATATCTGGGTTGGGGCTTGCCATCTCTGTCTCCTTTCCCCTCACTGCACTCTCTCTAAACACTCTCCTGAAACGGCCCTCACTTACATCCTTAACTCCCTTCTCTCCGCTCGATACTCTAAGCAATCCTCTGTCCTTATTCTCCTTGACCTTTCTGCTGCTTTGGACACTGTTGATCACCCCCTACTTCTCAACACTTTCTTCCTTTGATTTCAAAGGCTCTGTTCTTAACTGGCTCTCCTCTTACCTCTCCTCCCGCTTATTCACTGTCTCCTCGGGCGGCCGTTCCTCGCCTACCCTCCCTTTGGAATACGGCGTACCCCAAGATTCGGTTCTTGGCCCTTTCCTATTCTCACTCTACACCTCTCCCCTTGCCCCTGTTACCTCTTCATTTGGTATTTCTCACCATTTCTATGCTGATGACACCCAACTCTTCCTCCCTTTCTCTTCCTTCTCTTCTGATCTCCACCTTAAACTCTCTTCCTGTCTTACTGCCATTAAAAACTGGACGTCATCCCGCTTTCTTTCCCTCAATACTGATAAGACTGAAGTCTTTTTCCCCTCCAACACTCTACCCTCTCCCTCTCCTCCACCTTTCATTCACTTTCCCCCCTCTAATCTTCCTATCTCTGCCCACTCTCGCAATCTAGGCATTCACTTTGACTCCTCCCTCTCCTTTTCCCACCATATTTCTTTTACCTCTCGTGCCTGTCGCTACCACCTCTTTAATATTCGCAAAGTCTGCTCCTTTCTCATCTTCCATGCTACTAAACTTTTAATCTCCTCCCTTATCTTCTCTCGCCTCTTCTACTGCTCCTCTTTACTCTTTGGACTACCTGCTTCTTACCTCACCCCCCCCCCCCTCCAATCTATCTACCATTCTGCCGTCCATACCCTCTGTCTCCTTGCCTCCCAAGACTACATTTTTACTTTGCTTTCCTCCCTTGGCTGGCTTCCCTTTCACTCCCAACTTAAATTTAATTTCCTCTGTCTAGTCTTTAAATCTCTCCATGACCTTGCTCCCCCTTATCTCTCCTCGCTTCTCTCTTTCTACACTCCTTCCTGTTCCCTTCCTTCAGATGACCACTTCCTTCTCACTGTTCCTCCTTCCCCGTGTGCCTCCTCCCATTTCTGCTCCTTCCAGCTCCTAGCCCCCCTGCACTGGAACTCCTAACCTCTCTCAATCCGCTCTATACCTACCTTCTCCTCCTTCCGCACTTCCCTGAAATCTCTCCTTCTCCATTCCCCGCCATGAAATCTTCCCCTCCTCTCATTCCCTCGAATCTTCCCTATGATCCTCTACCTTCCCCTACCCTCCCTCATTCCCGCCCTCACCCTTCCCTCTTCCCTCACAGTTCAATTGCTCTACTTACTGTTTTGTTGGTTTGATTCAGAATTGTAAAATTGCTTCTACTGTTATAATGTTATATATATTCTGTTGTTAAAATGTAAAGCGTTTTGGATTAAAGCGCTATATAAACACAATAAATACAAATACACTCCAGTGCAATTCGCCATTCCCTTTTGTTTTTGCTCACTAGGCCGATTCATACTCCCCCTCCCACCCCCCTACCCTCACCCCCGGGTGCTCCATGGGCTCTGGGCTTCCATCTCTGTTTGCTAAATTCGGTCTCTCTGAATCATAGTTCTGTAGGAAGGCTGCCCACTCCACTTCCCTTGTTGGGGTTTGGTCATGTAATTGTCTGATGAACTGTTCCATTCTATACATGTCCAGAGCTTTTGAGGCCCACTGTCTTTCATTCGGGAGTTCATCTTTCTCCCATCCCCCTGCCAGGCAGCCTCTAGCTGCTAACAAGTAGTGTGGCATATGCAGGAGTTTGACCCAGTCCTCTTTTACCATTTCCACCCCAAATAATACAAGAAGGGGGTCCGTTTGCCTTTCTATCCCGTCTAGGCTCCTTATCCATCCCAGAATTTCCTTCCAATACTTCTGTACCTTCTTGCACGCCCACCACATACGCCAGTAGTCTGCTATTTGCCCACACCTCCTCCAACAATGTGGGTCAGCTCACGGGTACATCTTTGACAATCTTACTGGATTCCATTGCCACCTGAAAAGGAGTTTGAGCCCATGCAATTTGTACTGACAGGCCACTGAGGTGCGGTGCGCATTCACTCACAACCTGCGCCACTAGTCTATCCCCATTTCCATTGCCATGTCCCTTTTCCATCTCTTCTTAAATACTTCAATCTCTCCTCCCTGCAACTCTAGCAGTGCCTGGTACAATTTGGATATTAACCCTCTCATCCCCTTCTCTGTGTTCAATATCCTCTCCGTACCTGTCAACTCCCTCTGCAACTCTTCCTTCCACTCTTCCAACATTAGTACCCCTTTCAGCTGCAGGCATTTGAATACAGAAATTGTCCCCACACCCACAATCTCTTCCAGCTCTTTCAAGTCTATAACTGCATCCTTCTTCAGGACCTGCCGCACTCTCTCTACCCCTGCATCAAACCAATCTTGGAACCTCTCGCGGTCTGGGATGTGGTCTCTTATCGGTGGTGCCCATATGTGACTCAGAGGGGAGGGCCACGTTGTGACCCCAACCATTTCCCATTTGACTCTCCATAGGCTCCAGAGCGGGCCCAGAATCTAGTGTGTCATTACCCTCCTGTGGGCTGCTTCCTGCGGTGCCCAGAGCCACTGTCCCAGCGTAACTGGCCTAAATAGGAAGTTCTTGATCCTCAACTATTTTTCTGCTTGTCTCCCCGCAAGTGGGGGACCAGGGCTCTGAATTGGGCTGCTTTATAGTAAGTTCGCCTATCGGGCAGGGACTCTCCCCCATTTTCTTTGGGCTGTACTAATATTCTGTGGGCCACTCTTTGTTTCTTCCCCTGCCACAGGAACCACACTATGCTCTTTTTCAATTCCGCAAAATGCAAGTCTGGCAGCCCTAATGGCAGTGCCTGGTATAAGTACAGCACTCTGGGGAGAAGTACCATCTTTAACACGTTCAGGTGGCCTAACCATGAGACTAAGTTTTGATCAGGTGTCCAGCTACTCAAAGAGCCGGTACAATAATTGAGGGGGAGGGGGAGTTCCTTTCTTACAAGTTGTCCAGGTCTCTGGGTATTTTCACCGGATCTACGTGATTTGTCCGCGGGTAAATTACCCATGACGAAAATGTTCACATGGAAAATGTACGCAATACAAAATGTTTGTACATTTCCCATGCAAACATTTCCATTACAAATCACACAGATTCAAACACACACCCTCATACACACCTTTAACACACACCCAGCCCTCTACTTACCTTTCCTTCAGACGTGCTGTATCCCTGCGGCGCTGGTTCCCTTTCACTTCCGTGATCGGGAACCGGCGCCGCAGGTCCTTATCTTTTCTTTTTTGTATTTATTTTTTTGATTGCTGTGAGCGGGGTGTTGTAGGGGACACCCCTGCAGCCCCCAGCTTTTTTTTTTTGTTTTTGTTTTTTTTGTTCTGATGGGGAGGCGGGTGTACCCCGCTCACTGTAGTGAGCGGGGTGTTGCGGGGGACACCCCCCTATGCCCCTGCAGCCTTTTTTTTACATTTCTTTTTCATACCGACCCCACCAAAACACCTAAACACATACCACAAAAAGTTCAAACTTTTCGTAGTGTGTTTTAGGTCTTTTGGTGTGGTCGGTAATATTTATTCGGACATTTCGTCCTATTCCATTCTCACCCCCATGTATTTTATACTGTCCCCTCCACTGGTATCCCTAGCCCTTCCCATTCTCTACATTGCCTCTCAGTAACCCCTCTCAAGGGGAGGAGCACAGACTTGCTCACGTTTACCTTAAAGCCTGATACACACCCATACTCCTCCAGTATCCGTAACACTCTCGGGACCGTCCCTTCCATCTCTGAGAGATATAGTGATACATCGTCTGCGTACATGCTTAATTTATAGCTTTCAAGCCCCACATTTATACCTCTTAGCTGATTATCCTTACGTATCTTCTCTCTGAGTGGATCCATCGTCAGGGCAAAGAGGAGGAGCGACAGGGGGCATCCCTGCCTAGCGCCCCTGCTTAGGTGAAATTCTCTAGACTTTGTCCCGTTTACCACCACTCTTGCCATGAGCCCCAAATATATTGCCCTAATAGCTCTACACATTCTTCCCCCCCTATCTTTCGTAACACCACAAACAAAAATCCCCATTCAACTCTATCGAAAGCTTTTTCAGCGTCCAAGGTTAGTAGTGCATGGTCACCCCAGTCCCCTCCCACGTGTTCCATAAGGTCCAGAGTTTTTGTAATTGCATCTGGGCCCTGCCTGCCGCTATGAATCCCATCTAATCTGGGTGAACTATTCTGGGCAGTTTCTCTTCAAAGTGCGTCGGCCAGATCTGCTTGAATATTTTCTCGTCCACATTCAGGAGCGAAGTGGGGCGATAAGAAGAGCATTGAGTTAGGTCCCTTCCTTCTTTCGGGATCACAGATATTAATGCCTTACTAAGCGTGGCAGGTACCTCCCCCATTTCTAGGATATGGTTGTATAGTTTCATCATATGTCGTGAAAGGACCCCTGCATACCTCTTATAGAACCCAAAGGTATATCCACCTTCCCCAGGTGCCTTTACATTTGTAAGATGCGATATTGCCTCTTGTACCTCTTCGGGTGTTATCGGGTTCTTTAATTGCTCTACCTCCGGGCCCCTGAGTTTAATCATGTCCACCTCCCTTAGTTATTCTCCCACCGCAGTTTCCCCACTGTGGCTTCGGATGTATATAGCTTTTCATAATATTGGGCAAATCCTTCTGCAACGTCTTTCGGTGCTACTCGGTCATCCCCTTCAGGATCCCCCAGGTTAGATACCCATCTTTCTGCCCTCTGCGCCCAAAGCCCTGCTGCCAGCAGTGCGTCTGCTTGTTCCCATTTTCATAATATTTCTGTTTGAGGCACCTCAGTTTCCACAGAGTTTCCTCCATTCCCAACGCTTTCAACTCTGCCCTTTTGATGAACAGTCCCTCCCTCAACTCATCTAAGTACCCTCTGTAGCGTGTTCATTTCCTTTCCCTCCACTATCTCTTTCCTCAACCTTTCCTCCCTGAAATTGTGTTCCCTTTTACGCCTCGCTCCCTCTCTAATTAGCAGCCCTCTTCAGGTTGCTTTCCAAGCATCCCAGACCTCTCCTGTGCGTACTTCTCCCATGTAATTTAGTTTGAAGTATTCAGTGATCGCTGTGGTCAGTTGGTGTAACGCTCACCTGATTCCCGTAGAGGCGCCGGTCTTGACTGGGCGTATACCGTATCTACAAAGGTGATGTGTAACACACGGCTGGCTCTTTGGGCTGGACCTCTGTGCACTGTATGTCTGACTTGAAGGGTAAGATGTCTGCAGATAGAAAATATGGGATTAAGGAACTGGGTTATTGAATGTCTCTCTCTTCTTCCCTTTCTCTTCTCCTGTAGAACCCCAAAGGTTAACGCTCTCACCTTAGGTAAGTGAACGCCGTGCTCTCCATCTGCCTCGGGGCAGGGTGCTGTAACCAGTTTCTTCACTGGATAAGGGGAGCAGGCCTCTTGACTTCAGAGGACTGCTGTCCGTCGTTTACTGCACGAACGGTAAGTTTCGAGTAATTCTAATGTCTTTAAAGTCTTTAGTAATGATGTTTCTTGTTTTGCAGGGTTCCGGCGATGGCGGATGACGGGCTGAAGTGAGTTGAAGATGGAGCCCGTGTGATGAATAGAAGCGCCTGGAAGCACGTAAGTAAGCGCTTGTTGCCTGCTTCACGATGCGCTCTAACTGTCTTTTTATTTTGCAGGTACAAGTTCGGAGCGGCTGCAGGGTGCCGGAATACCCACTGGGTTAGATGTGGAAAGGAGTAATGGCACGTGAGTATTAAAGTTCCCCAATGTCTTTAAACGCACCTTGTTTTGTCTTTCAGATGCGGGATGCAGCGCCGAAGGCCTCCGGAGCGTGCGAAGAGTTGGTAAGCTTTTGTCTTTCAGATGCCGGAATGCAGTGTGAAGACCTCCGGAGCGCACGAAGAGTAGGTAAGCCTTTGTCTTTCAGATGCCAGAATGCAGCGCGAGGCGTTGCTGACAGCCGATGGACCAGGTAAGTGAAGAGCTGTCACTGAAGACCGTAATGCTAACCTGTTCTTTCTTGTCTTTATAGGTGTTGCTGAAGACTGGATTCAGGATGGTAAGCCTTTTTCCTTAGGCCCAGGATCAGATGCAGAAGACACGATGAGCGTTCTGCTGCAGAGGATGCAGAATAACGCAAAGCAAGATTCATCCATCGGGTGTGGTTTAAATAGCCTCCTGTAGTGCTTAGGTGTCTCCTTCCACAGCCACGCCTAGGTAAGAAAAGAGTTCCTGCTTTCCAGAAGAGTTCCAGTGTTCTGAATCTAGGGAGTGGCTCCTGCCCCACCCAACAGGAAAAGTAGTTCCAAACAGAAGAGGATCAGAGGCTCAACTGGCAGGCAAGTAAGCAGCATGGTCTGCTGCAGGTAAGTCCACCCAAGCATTATGAGCCCGGCGCTTCCAGCGCTGGGACTGGGCATATTTATGAGCCTGGTGCCACTGGCGCCAGGACTGGGTCCAAAAGGTCCCAATTGGGACTGGTTGGCACTCGGAACCTGGGTTATGGATCTGCTTCCAAGGGAGTTGGGAAAACCCTGACCTTTTGGAAGCAGAGATCATGACAGTACCCCCCCTCAAGGCCCCTCCCAAACCGGGCTCCTCCGGGGGTTTTGGCTTGTCAGGAAATGTTCGGTGAAATCTTTTGATTAGGCGAGGAGCGTGGGCATATTCAGCGGGTTCCCAGGATCTCTCTTGGGGGCCGTAGCCTTTCCAGTCAATTAGGTAAAATAGTTTAGATTTGGAGATCTTGGAGTCCAGAATGCTTTTGACTTCAAACTCGAGTTCTCCATCAACTAGGATAGGTTTTGGAGATTTAGTTAGTCGGGTTTGAGGTTGCACGGGTTTTAATAGAGAGACGTGGAAGACCGGATGTATCTTCATGTGCGGGGGCAAGTCCAACTTGACCGCTACTGCGTTTACTATGGTAGTGATGGAATAGGGACCAAGGTATCTTGGGTTGAATGTGCGTGGCCCTTTTAGAGGTAGATATTTGGTGGATAACCAGACTTGATCCCCTACTTGATATTGAGGGGCTTCCTTCCGATGTTGATCTGCTCCTTTCTTGTATTGTTCTTTAGCCCTTTGAAGGTGAGAAACAGCTTCCTTAAAGGCTTGGGTGATTGTAGAATGCAGGTAGTCTACTGCTGGTGTTTCAAGATCTTGGAGGGGATCCAACTCCGAGGTTCGAGGGTGACTGCCGTACAAAAGAAAAAACGGGGTTTTCCCAGTTCCCGAATGGACAGAGTTATTGTAGGCATATTCGGCTATCCAAAGGATGTCTTTCCAAGTTTTTTCAGTTTGTTGCAGCATGCAGCGTAAATACTGTTCCAGAGTTTGATTGGTCCTCTCGGTTTGTCCGTCGGTCTGAGGGTGGTGACTGGTCGATAGTCTCACATCAATTTGAGCCGACCGACAGCAACTTCGCCAAAAATGAGAAATAAATTGACTACCTCGATCCGAAATTAGAACCGAAGGAAAACCGTGCAGTCGGACGATGTTTTCGAGAAATTCTCGGGCCAGAGTTGCTTCTGTTGGCAAGCCTTTGAGCGGAATGAAATGCGCCATCTTGGAGAATAAGTCCACGATTACTAGAATCGTATTGTATCCGGAGCATGGAGGTAGATCGGTGATGAAGTCCATAGAAAGCGTATGCCAAGGGCGAGGTGGGATGTCAATAGGGCGTAAGAGGCCTGCTGGTCTTTCCTTTTGACTCTTGTTTTGGGCGCATACTCCACAGGACATTATAAAGTCTCTGATATCTTTTTTCCAAGACGGCCACCAGAAGTAGCGCTTGATCTTTTCTGAGGTCTTGGCCATACCGGGATGTCCTTCCATTAAAGAATCGTGATAACAGGAGATTACTTTTTTCTGTAAATCTGTGCTGGGTAGGTATAATCGTTCTTGGAAATACAATAAATTGTCCTTTACTGCAAAGTCCTTTCCCTGCAGATGCCAATTCTGTACGTCTGCTGGAGTTACAAGTTGCCTGGCTTTATCCTTAACTTCCTCTATGGATTCTGTGGCGATTACACCCAGAATTCTTTGTTCGGGAATGATTGGTACAGGTTTAGGGTTGATCAAGTGTTCTTCCACTCCCATCCGAGAAAGGGCATCAGCTTTACCGTTCTTTGTACCAGGTCGATAGGTAATTATGAAGTCAAACTCGGCAAAGAATAATGCCCAACGGAGTTGTCTAGAGGATTGGGCTTTTGCGGTTTTCAAATATTGCAGGTTTCGGTGATCCGTAATCACAGTAACGGTGTGTCGGGCCCCCAGCAGATAATGCCGCCAAGCCTTAAAGGCAGACTTGATAGCCAGAAGTTCCTTGTCAGTAATCGTGTAATTGATTTCAGGAGGCGAGAATTTGCGGGACCAAAATGCCACAGGATGCAACTGATTGGTTACCGGGTCCTTTTGTGATAGAACTGCCCCCATGGCAAGGCTTGAAGCATCAGTTTCCATGATGTAGGGGAGTTCGGGGCGAGGGTGTTTTAAGATTGGTGCAGAGATAAATTTAGTCTTCAAATCCTGGAAAGCTTGTTCCGCCTCGGTAGACCATTCAAAACGTTTGTTTTTCTTTAACAAGGCAGTGATGGGCTGGACTATTCGAGAGAATTCGTGGATAAACCTGCGGTAAAAGTTAGCGAAGCCTAACATGCTTTGCACACCTTTTATGGAGGATGGTGATGGCCATTTGAGAACTGCATCGACCTTCTTTGAATCCATACGCACTCCGCCAGGTGATAATATGAAACCCAAGAATTCAACTTCAGTCACGTTGAAAACACATTTTTCCAATTTAGCGAAAAGTTTGTGTTGACGCAATCTTTCGAGGACCATTTTCACGTGTTTCCGATGTTCAGATTCCGATGAAGAATAAACGAGGATGTCGTCAATGTAAACAACAACACACACATCTATGAGCTCTCTGAGGACATCGTTCATAAAATATTGAAAGGCGGCCGGGGCATTGCAAAGTCCGAAGGGCATGACCTGATATTCAAATAGCCCATACTTGGTGCGGAAGGCCGTCTTCCATTCATCGCCCTCTTTTACTCGTACCAAGTGGTAAGCTCCTCTAAGATCCAGCTTTGTATATATGCATGCTTTTCTGACTTGGTCCAGGAGTTCAGGGATCAAAGGTAACGGATATCTATTCTTAACGGTGATCTGATTCAGGGAGCGATAATCTATACAAGTTCTAAGGTCTCCTTCCTTTTTTGGAACGAAGAACAAAGCTGAAGAAGCAGGGGACTTGGAAGGACGAATAAACCCATTTGCCAGGTATTGATCCGGTATTGTCGAAGGTGAAGGTTCTCAGGCTCGGTGAGGGCATAAATTCTACTACAAGGAGGAGTAGATCCAGGTATCAGGTCTATCTGGCAGTCATAAGACCTATGAGGAGGTAGTGAGTTAGCCTGATCCTTCCGGAAAACATCTTGGTATTCTAGGTATTCGGGAGGTAACTGGGGAGTCTCTGAAGAAATTGCTGCCAGTGCAACACCAGGTGGAGGGTGACAAGTAGAGACACATTCTGGAAACTGGACCGTTCTTGCTCGCCAATCGATCAGAGGATTGTGTTTCTCTAACCAAGGTATTCCTAGAATAATCTGAAACTGAGGGGCCTTGATCACATCGAACACGATCTTCTCATGGTGTCCATCTTGACTTACTAGCGTCACCTCTTGAGTGGTATGCGTTACTGGCCCGGAGGCTATCTCCGTACCATCCACCGTAGTAATGACGTCCTTTACAGCCTTGGGACAAAGAGTTAGATTCATCCTCAAAACCATTTCATGATCCACATAATTGCCGATGGCACCGCTGTCGACGTAAGCTTCAATTGCATGTAATCGATCCGGATTATCAGGGCTAATGAGGACCATAGGTATCACGAAATGCGAGGTCACGGAACTGGTTTTCACGCTCGGCAAGAGGACCTCTCTATTCTTGTCGGGCGAGGTAGTTTCCCTGCTCAGAGTTTGTAACTTTGGTAACTGCAGCTCCTACTGCCTTCTTGGCAGGTTTCACCGGACAGTCTCGAAGAAAGTGCCCTGAGTTTCCGCAATAGAGGCATAATTGCAACTGTTTTATCCTTTCCCGCTCCTTTTGTGTTAGAGGACCTTTCAGACCCCCTATTTGCATGGGTTCCCCGGAGTCTACTCCTTTGGAAGGAGTTGGCGGTTTGGAAAATACTCGAGCATCAAACTTGGAACGATCGGCCTTCCTGTTCTGCAGTCTGTGATCTATTTGAACGACTAAGTCTATATAGTCCGAACAATCTTGTGGGGGATTCACTACTTGGGCTAACACATCTTTGAGCTCTCCATGTAGACCTCTATAAAACAGCGTAATCCTTTTGTCCTTAGGCCATTGAGTTTCCACTATCAGTCTGTTGAAAGACGCAATATAAGCCAAGAGGTCTTGATTACCTTGTCGCAACGAAAGAAGCTCATTGTCCAAGGCCTGCCCCTGTGAATGTCTTGCGAACAGTTTTTCCATACTGAGCTGAAAAGCTTGAAAATCATGGAGGACCGGATCATCTTGATTTACTAGAGGGATCGACCAGTCTGCTGCATTGCCACTAAGGTACGAAAGCTACTTTAGCTTGATCAGTTGGAAAGGCTGCTGGCCGGCATAAGAAATGCAACCGGCACTGATTGATAAATACTGCAAACCTCTTTGGGTCACCAGAAAATCGTTCGGGCGGAGCCAGAGGTACATTCCCAGGTAGGTTGATCTGCACTGGATTCATAGAGGATGTAGAAGGAAGATTTCCCCCAGATGCGGGTAACGGGGTCTGTCCGGCTTGTGACTGTAGCAATTGTCTAGCGAGATCATCTGTTCGCTCCTTGGAAATAATCAGTTCCCTTCTTAGAGCGTTCGTTTCCTGACGGGCTGCATGCACTTCTGCCCTTAGTTCCCCAAGTAACTGGGCTAGCTGGTCGGTATCCGAGGTTTCCATAGCGCCTGGACGGGAGTTTTGTGGTAGGCTTTGCGTTCTGTAATTTAGTTTGAAGTATTCAGTGATCGCTGTGGTCAGTTGGTGTAACGCTCACCTGATTAACGTAGAGGCGCCGGTCTTGACTGGGCGTATACCGTATCTTCAAAGGTGATGTGTAACACATGGCTGGCTCTTTGGGCTGGACCTCTGTGCACTGTATGTCTGACTTGAAGGGTAAGATGTCTGCAGATAGAAAATATGGGATTAAGGAACTGGGTTATTGAATGTCTCTCTCTTCTTCCCTTTCTCTTCTCCTGTAGAACCCCAAAGGTTAACGCTCTCACCTTAGTGAACGCCGTGCTCTCCATCTGCCTCGGGGCAGGGTGCTGTAACCAGTTTCTTCACTGGATAAGGGGAGCAGGCCTCTTGACTTCAGAGGACTGCTGTCTGTCGTTTACTGCACAAACGGTAAGTTTCGAGTAATTCTAATGTCTTTAAAGTCTTTAGTAATGATGTTTCTTGTTTTGCAGGGTTCCGGCGATGGCGGATGACGGGCTGAAGTGAGTTGAAGATGGAGCCCGTGTGATGAATAGAAGCGCCTGGAAGCACGTAAGTAAGCGCTTGTTGCCTGCTTCACGATGCGCTCTAACTGTCTTTTTATTTTGCAGGTACAAGTTCGGAGCGGCTGCAGGGTGCTGGAATACCCACTGGGTTAGATGTGGAAAGGAGTAATGGCACGTGAGTATTAAAGTTCCCCAATGTCTTTAAATGCACCTTGTTTTGTCTTTCAGATGCGGGATGCAGCGCCGAAGGCCTCCGGAACGTGCGAAGAGTTGGTAAGCTTTTGTCTTTCAGATGCCAGATTGCAGTGTGAAGACCTCCGGAGCGCACAAAGAGTAGGTAAGCCTTTGTCTTTCAGATGCCGGAATGCAGCGCGAGGCGTTGGTGACAGCCGATGGACCAGGTAAGTGAAGAGCCGTCACTGAAGACCGTAATGCTAACCTGTTCTTTCTTGTCTTTATAGGTGTTGCTGAAGACTGGATTCAGGATGGTAAGCCTTTTTCCTTAGGCCCAGGATCAGATGCAGAAGACACGATGAGCGTTCTGCAGCAGAGGATGCAGAATAACGCAAAGCAAGATTCATCCATCGGGTGTGGTTTAAATAGCCTCCTGTAGTGCTTAGGTGTCTCCTTCCACAGCCACGCCTAGGTAAGAAAAGAGTTCCTCCTTTCCAGAAGAGTTCCAGTGTTCTGAATCTAGGGGGTAGTTCCATACAGAAGAGGATCAGAGGCTCAACTGGCAGGCAAGTAAGCAGCATGGTCTGCTGCAGGTAAGTCCACCCAAGCATTATGAGCCCGGCGCTTCCAGCGCTGGGACTGGGCATATTTATGAGCCTGGTGCCACTGGCGCCAGGACTGGGTCCAAAAGGTCCCAATTGGGACTGGTTGGCACTCGGAACCTGGGTTATGGATCTGCTTCCAAGGGAGTTGGGAAAACCCTGACCTTTTGGAAGCAGAAATCATGACAGTTGGTCTGCAAAGACGGGGTCCTTCCATGATGTTTCATTGCAGTGCCAGCTTCTCTCTGGTCTGTACAACCCTTTTACATCTAAGAACATAAGTGCCATGTCATGGTCTGTCCATCCCTGGACTCTATAGTTCTCCCTAAATGCCCCAATCTATCCACTTCTCCCTGTGGCTCTCTTGCCCCCTCGTCCTTCTATCCCAGGTCTTGTTCTCCCAGGAGTTAGTCTCCCCATGTGATGTTCAGGTCTGCCTCCAATTCCTGTATTGCAGTGAGCACCCTGTGCATAAATTGTGCTTGTCCCTGGTTTGTGGCATAGATCGCTGCCAGTAACACACTCGCCCCTTCGATGGTACCCTGTAGTATCAGCAACCTTCCTTCCAGCAGATTGGTGGCTACGCATTACTTTAATTTACATTGTTTGTGTAATACAATTTCAAGTCTGCCCCTCTTGGCGTTCCCCGATGCCCAATGGACCTGTTTTATTCCTGCCCCTTTTAATGCCCGCTCTTCCCCTTGTAGTAAGCGTGTTTCTTGCATGAAAAGCACGTCTAGGGGGGGCTTTGCGAAATTCTCTCACGACCAGAGACCTCTTCGTCGGGGAGTTTAGGGCCCATTCTCTTCCTCTGTGGACCAGATGCTACGCCTGCGCTCTCCCTACTTGTACCCAGGTCTCCGGGGCCTCATAGTTCCATTTCGGTATCAGCTGTGAGGTGGTTTAAGGTTTGTTCTGCTTCTTCTACTGAGGTTATACGATAGTCCACCGCTTCTACCTCAAATTGCAGCGAGAACAGATATCCCCACCTGTACCTGATGCCCTTCTCTTGCAGCCACTACAGTCTCTGCTCCTAGAAAGGGTGAGATTGGACAAATCCTGGTAAATTGTCACCTTGGAGCCCTGGAAATCCAGTTTCATTTGTTGTTTCGCTCTATTCAATACTTCTGTTTTGTCCTTGTAGCTCAGGAATTTTGATACTATAGAGCTGGGCCACTCCCATGTGGTTTGCCTCCTCTGTGGGCCCTTTCAAGTTGCACCTGCTTTCCCCCATCTGCCTCAAATAGATGATGTATTAGGGCCTGTACTTTCTCTTCCACTTGCCTCAGCGTTTCTCTCACCATCTCTTTCAGGCCCAGTATCCTTACGATATTTTGTCTTTCTCTATCTTCTAAGTCATCCGTTTTCAACATTACTTCTTCTTCTTGGCTGCCAGCCAGGGGAGACGTGGGTCCTCGGTGTAGGAGCCAGGCCTCACCTGCAGATCTACGCCACCTGGCTGGGCTCTCCAAGCTCCTGGAGCAGACTCTCGCGTTCCTCAGGGTTCTTCCGAATGGGTCTCCATACCAGGACTGCCGTCGCTCCTCCCGATGCCACTCGCCAGCCTCTTCACCTGTTACACTGCCTCTGCACTGGACCTCCTCGCTTCCCAGCATCCAGGTCTCTCCTCTCTTCTCGGTATCACCTTCAGTTGCGTCTTCATCGGAGACGCACCCCTGGCTCACTTCTCCTGGTCCTACGTCCCGAGCTGAGGTGCTCAGCCACTTTCCTTGCCACCACTTGTCTTGCCGGGTACTTGAGGCAGCACGCCACGCTGCTTGTTCTGAGGGGTGGGCCTAGTCACCTCTTCCTCGCTGGAGGGCCTCGCGTTCGCCTCCTGCCGCACTCCGTTTCTCGTAGTTCGCCATTCTGTGCTTTCAACTTCTGCTCCATTTCTCGTTCCGTGCCCCCGTTCTTGACTGAGGCAGACCAGTAAGTGGATTGGGCACTATCTCATCCCTGTATTGCCAGAGGGAGCAGGAGCTGCACGCTTATGCGGCCATCTTCCCAGTGCCCCCTAGCGGTCTCCCCGGCTTGGCACTTTTAATAGCCACTGGTCCTTCCTCAATTGAGAAAGTAATGGTGGTACTATTGCATTGGACATTGTCAAATAGAACAGGGCCAAGAGTGTTGCGTTTCTACAAAATCCCCCTAAAGAGAACTACCAGGACGATCGGAGTATCAGGCTAGGACTGTCCTGGTGACCATCTCTGAAACCAGTTGCGTCCAGATTCCAGATTCCTTTCACGTTTCTGTCTCATATAACTTCTTCCATCCGCTCCCACTGCAACTCGATAAACACTTTCTTCTTATATTTCAAGAGGTTTTTATATTCGCACTTGAGATTGTGTATGACCGTTGCTGATTTAGATTTGTTGCTAGTAACTAACCACAGATTAAATATCACTCTGCGACATTCAGCGTCGTACCAGGAAGCATCCTGGGATGCCCCCAGCCGTCGATGGTCAGAATGATGATATAGACATTTGTTGGAAATAGCAGAAATTAGTTTCTCGTATAACACAGACGTGTCCACTGGGAACGTGTCATACACCTGAGCAAGCATTTGTGTCCTTGCCCTTTCCTAGCAAAAACAAAGAGGTGATGGCTGGAAGGTTTAGAATTAATCTTAACCACTGGCAACGCTCTGGGCAACCCTCCAGACCACCATTCTTCGCCTGCCAAGCCATTACAGAAGGGAAAGACCATATGCAAATCAGGCTTGGCCCCACCCCAAAAGGGGCAGTCCAGCCCGAACTGCTAGGCCACATCCCTTCTGCACGAGACCACAAGCATCCCCAAACATGTTTCGCCCTTGTTGGGGCTCATCAGTGAGGAGTAGCTTGGGTCTCTAGGCCCAGCAGGCACGGGACCCACGTCTGGGCATACCCGTCCCACTCGGGGTGACAAAGCAAAAACAAAGGGGTGATGGCTGGAAGGTTTAGACTTAATCTTAACCACTGGCAATGCTCGGGGCAACCCTTGGCAGGTGAAGAACGATGGTCTGGAGGGTTGCCCCGAGCATTGCCAGTGGTTAAGATTAAGTCTAAACCTTCCAGCCATCACCCCTTTGTTTTTGCCTTGCCCTTTCCTCACCTGACGAGATGATTTGTAGCTTATCTCTAGGTAGCTTCTTAGAGCTTACAAATGGAACTGATTCAGAGGGAGAAACCAAGGGTGTTGCACAAAGGTTGGCAGGGAGCCCATTCCATGAAAGCATGAGGGGGCTGTGATCACTTTCGCGGTGCTCAAGGACCTCAAAGTCAAGTACACTGTGAAACGAGAAACAATCCACCAAACAATAATCCATCAGGGAGCTCCTGAGGCCTGAGCTGTAAGTACATTTAGGAGGGACATTACCACCCGTCTACCGTTTACTTCCATGAAGGCCGTATGAAGAACGAAAGCATCAAGAAGGATGCCACGAGCGTCGCCAGTGTTTAACTTCAGATTTCTCTTGTGGATACCACATGTGGTTTCAAGGAGATGTCTATCGGAATCAAGGTCTACAGGGCCACGTATTTTAGCATTGAAATCGTCCATGATGTCTCATTAACCAGGAAGTCGGCTCGCCACCCATTAGGTGATGGTATATTTTTTTCTCCAGCATGGGGTCTGGCATGGATTCACATGCTCATGAATATTCCCCGTCGTCAGGCTGGGAATCCTCGGTAAAGAAAAAAACCAGTATCAGTTTCGTTTCTGATCTGTCTTTCGTAGTAATAACCAATCACTGGTCTCTGCGTCATACTGACCACAGCCAATGACTGCCCTCTACCTAAGCACTGCCTCTGGCAGCCATCTTCAGATTTTTACCGCACGTTCATGTGTTGGGATCCTCGTGCTATTGCTCTCGAGCGTTAGTGCTATTTTTCGCGCTTTTTCACAAAAAACTTCGATTCTTTCGGTCAAAAGAGCCTCAAGCTCCACCGATCCTACATCCGATCAACGGGGACCCGTGTCGGATTCATCTGTGCCCCTCAAGGGTGAAGATTTCGTCGAGCTACACTTCGGAGGACTCCAGAAGCTTCTCAGGCCCGGTCTCGGAGATGGCCCAGGAGAAGGGAAGCTCGACGCCCGGAAAGCTGTTCAGGGTCTGCCCTGGATGCCAGCTGCAGAACGTCTTCAAGGAGGACGAACACTCTTTCTGCCTTTACTGCCTTCATGAGGACAAGACGCACGTGGAGAAGGACTGTGCGTTTTGCGGCAACATGTCGGAACGGACCATGAAGGACCGCCATCAACGTCTCGCCAACTGGCTGGAGGGTAAGAGCCCGTCTGGCGAGAAGAAGAAGAAATCCGAGCGGTCTTCTAAGACCTTTGAGGGCGCCCCGGCGACGGGGGCCCAACATAAGGCCAAGCACCGCGAGTCCGCTGGCACCGGGAGCGCCGAACGGTCGGGCTCTACGGGCGCCAGGCAGGGCGCACCCTCCCCGGCACCATCAACCACGAGCCAACGCTCTGGGTCGGGTAAGAGGAAGGCCGAGCACCCGGCGAAGCTCCTGGAGAGGCCCCGGTCGAGCTCTAAGGCAGAGGAGGAGCGTGGCAGTGCCCCCTCCCTCAAGGATAAGGCGGTGAGCGCACCTAAGGTGGTGAAGGCCTTGATCCATCCGACCAAGCCCTCTATCGAAACGGTCGCGGCGGCCCTGGCTCAGCCTGTGGTGGCTGCACCAGTGGTGGCGACCTCAGGGCCCAGAATCTCCCTGCCTCCTCGGAGGGAGTCTTCCTTTGTGCCCATCGATAGGACCCCCGTGAAACCCTCCGTGGGGAAGAAGAAGGGGGGGCAGGGCGTCGTCGTAGATTCGGCCTCAACCTCAGAAGAGGAGCTGATCGAGGTCTTAAGCCACGGCCTAGGCGTGGAAGAAGGCCAGCCCGTCGGAATGGACCCCGACGCAGGTGACGACGACGACATCGTCGAGGATACCGACGGGGCCCCTGCTCGCCCGTCGGATTCCCCTCTGCCAGCGCCGCAAGACAACTCGGCGGCCATTTTGTTGGCCATACAGTCCTTATGCTCCGAGATAAGGACGAGGCTACCGTTACCGACGGAGGAACCTCTCCCGTCGGGGGATCCAGAACCGGGACCTTCTGGTGTTCCCCCTACCAAGAAAAGAAGGATCCATCCACCACCTCCTTTTCAACCGTCGCGCCCCGTCCAGCCCTCCTCCCCGTCCACCCGAGGGGATGATACGGGGACTGACACGGCAGCGACGGGTACGGACGACGAGGCATACGACGAGGATTTTCCGTCGTCGCCTCCCACCAGGGCTTCTCCGCCCGACGAGATCGGATCTTTCCACTCCATGATCTCCAGGGCTTCCGAGCTTTTCCAACTCTGCCCTGAGGAGAAGAAAAAGGAAGGCTTCCTTTATCAGCGGCGCAAGGCCAAGAGGAAGACGGTCCTCGCAGTGCCTCTGTTGGACGACATTTGGGATGAGGGCCTTTCCCTCCTCAAGAACCCTTCCACGACGCCAGCTAGAAGAGACCGGTACGAGAAAAAGTACCGGGTCCCGGACACGGCCCCCCTATGCCTCCGGGCGCAGCCTACCCCGGACTCCGTCGTCTCCGCGGCAGCCAGGAAGAAAGCGGGGGGGGGGTGCGGCCTCCACATCGACTTCCCCGCCGGACGGCGAGGGAAAGAAATTGGATGCTATGGGACGTAGAGTCATCTCGTCGGCAGCGACGACGATTAAAGCGGCCAACGCCTTGGCTATCGTGGCCCGCTACGACAGGGAGCTCTGGTACAAGATAGCTCCCCTGCTGGATTTTCTGCCGGACGACAAGAGGGCGGAGGCCCTTGAGATCCTGCAGGAAGGTGAGGTGGCTTCGGACCACGCCATCACCGTGGCGACGGACATCGCCGACACTGGGTTCCGCCAGCTGGGCAATGGCGTTTGCCTTCGACGTCGTGGATGGCTCAAAGCTACGGACTTTCGGCAGGACGTCCAGACCAGAGTCCTGGACATGCCCTTCGACGGGAACAACCTGTTTGGGAAGACAGTGGACGATTCCCTTCAGGCCATCAAGGCGGATACTGAGACGGCCCGGGCCCTTGGAGTCCTGCAGCAACGACGGACGCCCTTTCGGAGCGGCGGAGGCAAGGGCGCCTCCAAAGGTTCCGGCGGCGGTTTCGCTTCCTACCGTCAAGCGGCCCGCTCGTCGTCGCAAGAGGCCTACAGAGGACGAGGCAAGTCTAGTGGACCCCGCCGTCGTCGCCAAGGAGGTCAAGGCGGCAAGGCCGCGTCCAAGCAGGATTGAACCGGCCGTGGGGTCGGGCCCCCACCGAAGCACCCCGGTGGGAGGCCGGCTGGCGGGCTTCGTCAGCGTGTGGGAGTCCATCTCCACCGACCGTTGGATGCTGGACGCCCTGGCCCGGGGCCACGCGCTCGAGTTTCAAAGAAGGTGCCCACGCGTCCCCCCCGTGGCCAGGAAAGAACTTCACGTCCCTCAACTTCTCCTGGAGGTAAAGGCGATGCTCAGAAAGGGCGCCATCGAACTCGTCCCAAAGAGGCTTCGGGGCTCCGGAGTCTACTCGCGATACTTCCTCGTGAAGAAGAAGACGGGAGGATGGCGCCCCATCCTAGACCTGCGACGTCTGAACAAGTTCATCAAGGCGCAGAAGTTCCGGATGGTCACCCTCCAGCACGTCCTGGGTCAGCTGGAGGAAGGAGACTTCCTATCGTCGTTGGATTTGGAGGATGCCTACTTCCACATTCCCATCCTAAAGGGGCACCGAAAATTCCTCAGATTCGTGGTCCAAGGGCGTCATTACCAGTTCAAAGCCCTTCCCTTCGGACTACGGTCTGCACCCAGGGTATTCACCAAGTGCCTCGCACCGGTGGCGGCGCAGCTGCGCCGCGAGGGGATTCACGTCTACCCCTACCTGGACGACTGGCTCATCCGCGCCAAGACGAGGGAGCTCGCCGTGGTCCACACGGCAAGGACCGTCCAACTCCTCACGGACCTGGGATTCTCCGTGAACTACGCCAAATCCCACCTGGTGCCCGCGCAAGTCGCACTATTTCTGGGAGCGAGGCTCGACACAGTGTCCCTTCTGGCCTCCCCGTCGGAGGAGAGGACCAGGACCATCTTGGGCAAGGTGCAACGGATGTTGGTGGCCGACGCGGCCAAAGTGAGGTCCATCAAGTCCCTCCTCGGGATGATGTCTTCCTGCATCTACCTCATTCCCATGTGCAGGCTCCGGATGCGCCCGTTGCAAGAATTCCTGGATGCGCGCTGGATCCAGACGACGGGCAGCTTCGAGGAAAGGATCAAGCTCGACGAGAGTTTCCGACGAGCGATACGGTGGTGGGGCACCCGCGCGCATCTGACGGCGGGCATGGACTTCCAGACCCCAGCCCACCAGGAGACTGTGACCACGGATGCCTCCCTGGAAGGGTGGGGAGCGCACACCGAAAATCTGCACGCAAGGGGACTCTGGCTCCCGACGGAGAAGTCCCTGCATATCAACGTCCTGGAGCTCCGTGCAGTGTTTTGGGCCCTCAGGTCCTTCCTTCCGTCCCTCAAGGGCAAGGTGGTGAGGATCTTCACCGACAACACCACCACCATGTTTTACATCAGGAAACAGGGCGGAACCAGGTCCCCAGCGCTGTCCAAGGAGGCGCAGGACCTGTGGCATTGGGCCGTCGCCCAAGGGATTTTTCTGGTGCCGTTTCATCTGGCAGGGATAAAAAACACCATCGCCGACTCACTCAGCAGGGAGCTGCGCTCGTGCCACGAGTGGGAACTACGGCAGGATCTGGTGGATCGCCTCTTCCGACGGTGGGGCACACCCCAGATCGACCTGTTCGCGACGGCGACGAACACCAAGTGCCGGAGGTTCGCCAGCAGGTTTCCCCAGACGAGGAGCATGGGCGATGCTTTCTCGTTCCCCTGGGAGGGCCTGTTCCTCTACGCGTTCCCTCCCTTGCCTCTGCTAATCCGGCTCGTCAACCAGCTCAAGAGGTCACGGTGCAGGATGATCCTCGTCGCACCTGCGTGGCCGAGGCAGATATGGTTCCCGGACCTTCTGGACTTGTCAGCGTCCCCGCCGATCAAGCTGCCGGCGGACGCGGATCTACTCTCCAGGGAAGGAGGCGCCATCCTCCACCACGACCCGAAGTCGCTGAACTTGCAGGCCTGGCTCCTGCAGCGCTAGAGTTTGGAGGATACGACATAACGGCCGATTGCAGAGAGGTTCTTGCAAAGGCCAGGGCGTCCTCGACTCTTAAATGCTACGGACACAAATGGAAGAGGTTCTCTGTCTGGTGCCACGCACAGAAGATTAACCCTCTACGGATTACGGCTCCCCAAGTACTGCCGTACCTGCTGACGCTGGCCAAAGCTGGTCTGGCACACGCGTCCATCAAGATTCATCTTGCTGCGATCTCCCGATACACCAGAACCACGGGGCGAACGTCCTTGTGGTCTCATCGTCTGGTGAAAGAGTTCATGAAGGGACTGTTCAGATCGTTCCTGCCGGTGAAGGCTCCGGCCCCGGCGTGGGAGCTCAACGTGGTGCTGACCAAGCTCATGGGACCTCCGTTCGAGCCTCTGCACTCGGCCCCGTTGAAGTTTCTATCGTGGAAAACAGCTTTTCTTGTGGCCATCACCTCCGCACGACGAGTAGGAGAGATCCAGGCCCTTTCCTGCAAGGCCCCGTACTTGACTTTCCACGACACGAGGGTAGTGCTCAGGACGCACCCCTCCTTCATGCCCAAGGTACCGTCGGACTTCCATCTCAACGAACCCTTGGTGTTACCTGTGTTCTTCCCGTCGCCTTCATCGCCGGCTGAGAGGACTTTGCACTCGCTGGATGTAGCTAGAGCGCTGAAGTTCTACATGGACCGCACGAAGGGTTTTCGGAAGACGTCACAACTCTTTGTGAACTTTGGACCTGTCAATCAGGGGAAGGCTCTCTCGAAGGCTTCCATCTCCAGATGGCTCTCCGGCTGTATCATGTGCTGTCACCGGTTGGCAAACCGACCGCTGCCTGGCCGTCCGAGAGCCCATTCCACCAGAGCGATCGCAGCTACCACGGCGTTCCTATCTGGTGTGCCCCTGCTGGACATATGCAGGGCTGCTACGTGGAGGTCGACGCACACCTTCACGAAATTCTACTGCGTCGACCGGGATTCCAGGGAGGAGTCCAGGGTCGGCCAAGCAGTGCTGCGCAACCTGTTCGCCTGAGGTGAGCCTGGTGAGGAGGTAAGATGCTTAATGTTGAGTTGATGTGATGCTTAATGTTGAGCCTTTGCCACCTCCCGTGGTTGTGCATGTGTGTACTGCTATGTATTCTTTATTCATGAGCATGTGAATACATGCCAGACCCCATGCTGGAGAAGGAACAAGTTACTTACCTGTAACTGTTGTTCTCCAGCATGGGTCTGGCATGGATTCACATGCGAACCCTCCCGCCTACCCCTCTGCGGCTCTTCACTTGGTCATACTGCCACTTCACGTGCTTCCAAATCTGAAGATGGCTGCCAGAGGCGGTGCTTAGGTAGAGGGCAGTCATTGGCTGTGGTCAGTATGACGCAGAGACCAGTGATTGGTTATTACTACGAAAGACAGATCAGAAACGAAACTGATACTGGTTTTTTTCTTTACCGAGGATTCCCAGCCTGACGACGGGGAATATTCATGAGCATGTGAATCCATGCCAGACCCATGCTGGAGAACAACAGTTACAGGTAAGTAACTTGTTCCTTAGCTCTTCCTTTGGGTGCGAATAGATATTACCTGCTCAAGTTTGCTGTCACTTTTATTGCCTCCAGCAGTAGAGATAATTAAAATCTGCTCGGAGGGGTTAGGGATAAAAATGGGATTCATGTAAGTGCGTTGCAGACAAGGGTCGCTAAGCCCTTATGAGGCCTACCAAGCCCGTCGCGAACCGCTGTGCAGGACGCCAATCAATACTCCTGAAACAGAGCAAGCCAGACAGAATCATCCGTTAGCCAAGTTTCTTGCAGGCACAAAACATCATTGGTTTTCAACCAGTTTAGCCAGTCCAAACCGTCCAGTTTATTGCATACACTATGTTCCAACTTAGTATTTGCACAGATTTTTCCAAATAAACTAGACTCTGCATTAGCTGTGTTTTAAGTATTGCACCGCTCGGCCCTAACAATGGGGCAATTTACCCTAATAGACCCCAAGGTACTCATTGAAGTGTGCAAAACAGGTGCATAAATGGCTAGAGTGGTCTTACAGGTGCCCCTTGCTGCACAAAAGCATGCACTTGCTCCTTGCACTGTTTAGATGTGGAAAACACTTGAACTGGAAAAACGCCTGGGCCAGCATTCCATACATCTCTTGTCAAATCTATGATCAAGCCACTGCAGCAATGCATTCCAGCCATGACTGGCACACTTCTCCTGGCTACAGACTACTTCAGCAGAACTATTCTCAGGGCACGAGGAGTAGGCGGTGTCATGCAGTTGACATATCTTGGACTTCGCGTCTGATTGCCCTTGGTAGAGAGCACTTCACGGCAATTTAAAATGCATGAGCGGAAGAAAACATTAGAAAAACGAACATTGCCGCCCTTACAGTACATTCAGTCTGAGTGAATTCGAACATTGGGAAACAAATTGAAAGAGATATCCTTAACTCCTAGAGTTTCTAACACGGTTTTGACTTAAGTTCTTTCATAGGAGTGTTTGTTTCCATGGGCATGGCCTTTACAGCACAGTGTTAAATTGTTCTCTCTCCATCCCGCCAAGAGTTCCTCGCCAGCAGCTGTTCCTCTCTCATTTTGAATGAGACGCTACAGCATCAACATTGCAACCCCACCACCCTCTCTCCCCCGCCCCCCAACCAGTAATCATGGGTGGCTGGACAACAGGGTGGGTCTTAGCGTTTTGGCCCTCATAAGCGTTTTTATCGAGGTTGTAAATAGTTCTGCTCGTTTTTCTAGGATATTCTCCCTTGTTTTCTCTGTCACAGCCGTCGCGTGCTCCTTTTATCTGGGGGTCCCATCTAATTTCAGGATGGGCTTGGCCTGGCCACACTAATATAAAGCATGTCCTTTGTCTGTAAGGTGCCCGTTGGCTTTTCTTCTTATGCATGTTTTCAAGTGTCCAATGAGCTTTGTTTCGTTGCCTCCGTATCCGCCAGTTGCTCTGGGACTTTCTGGTTTGTTCTTTTCGCTTTCCCTGTATGTTTATACAGTCTGTAGAGAATGAGGGTGAGGTCTGACCTTGGGTCAGCCATCATGCATATTGGTGTCCTGTCTACTAACCCTACCCAGTAAGGTGTTCCCTTCTCCGTCTGTACAGTTACTGCTCTCATAGACATCTGTGCATTTTCTTTTTCCGACTCTTCGCTGCTGTTTTCTACTTCTATTCATCTCACTGTCTTGCTTCTGTAAACTCTTTCCAAGTGGCATCTGTTTTGGCATTTGGGACACCTCCTCTGTGAACGGACAGCCCCCGTCATGCACTGCACGCTTGCGCATTTCACACCAAGAGCAATATAGATCGGACGGACCCCCCTTTTTGAGCAAGAAGGGGAAGACCCTATTTTGTTGAGAGGCTGCCCTTTTCTTCACATCACATCCCAAAACTTGCAGACCCATTGTTCCTGGCATTTTACCTTTTTAAGGATTCCATCATCCTGGATTTCTTTGCTTCAGTATTGCATATAAAAAGGATAAAATAACCTTAACTTTGTATTGGAGTCTTTCTGGGAACATGGTGTTACCATCACACTATCGCCAGATTACTACACAGACTAGAGGGCAAGGAGGAGAAAGATCTGACTACCTCAGATAAGGCCTATTTCTAGGGGGGGGGCAATACTTGCAGAATATGGGTTTAGAGTGGTTAATGGCTGCCTAAACTATGGTACAGATTGCTTCTTCGAGTCCCAGGAATAGCAGTTCCCAGGTTGTGGGTGCCACCCTGCCTGAACTATCGGCCGGATCAGCGAGTTACAGCAATTGTTTTTGAGGAATTTATTACGATCGGAGTATTTTTAGAAATACTTTGCCAGCCAGCATTAGGGACCACCACTCTGTGCTTTATCCAATGGCTGTCAGATTTGTATTTATTGTGTTTTATGTAGCGCCTTTGTCCAAAGTGCTTTACGTAGGACAGTCAACAATATAAAGAATCAGAATGCAAATCAGCATTCATAAACAGTAACATTCAAACTGTGTTCATAAATAGTAACAATCAATTAGCCTTCCTGGGAGTAATCAGTCAATCAGTGTTCATAAACAGTAACAATCAGGTAGCGTTCATAAGAGTAAGTGAATCCGTGTTCAAGCAGGCTAAGAGACCAATAGTGGAAATAGATGAAATCCAGCATAAGTGCTATGAGTTCAAAATGGCGGCGGCAGTAAGGACCACAGAGCTTGCCGTTAAACATTGGGACGTTTAATACGATGTCGCAGCTATGTCAGACACTGAAGCCTTTTAGAATATTGGAGCAAGAAACAGTGACGGGCTAGACAAAGGATCTAGATCAGCCCTATATCGGAGGAGGTTCTGCACAACTCAGAAGGCATCGCCATAGAGCAGAATGTATTATCCTGTTATCAGGATGAGGGGATTACTTTTACTCATATTACGCTAAAGGAACTTGAGCCCATCCTCAGGAGACAGATATCTTTTAGGATAGATAGCTCAGGGGCAATGTGCTCGCCTTGGAAGCAAGACGACACGCAGCACCACAGGTTCGATCCCTGGGTCCGTGCTTAGAAACCTCTGGCTATTAAGCGCATTATAAATAACCAATCATATCATATCATAGATTGTGTCCCTATTGACCTATTTAGTTCCCATCTAGATTTATGGTGTCCTTGGCCAGTATGTGTTTTTAATGCTATTGTCTATAGACGTATTATGGCCAGCTGGAAAACTGGGATGAGCGTCTTATTCTGCCCATTATATACTGATAAGGAAATGACTGTTATTGGGAATACTCCGAAATAGTTTGTTGAGGAACTGGAAAGTCGTTTGTTAACTACAACTCAACATTGAACCTAGTTAGACAAACCAATGCATTAGCTTCATCCACGGCCTACACCTGTAAGTTAATCACATCCTGTAGGCCATTCCTCACGACACACAACTGTATAACCCTAGCCAGAGCTTTAGTGCTATCTAAACGCAACTACTGTAATACTCTATACTTGGGAACCAGCCAACACGATCTAAAAAAGATGCAGGTATTACAAAATAAGGCCATTAGATCGGCACTAAACATCTCTAGATTACAACACATTTCCCAACATAGATGCAACCTGAACTGGCTGTCGGTCAACCAAAGAATTTACTTCAAAATCATTTCCTTAATTCACAAGTGCCTAGCGAACCAAGCTCCTAGCTACTTTACTAATAACTTCACCCATAAATCATCAATCGCCCCACCAGATCTGCACAATCACACTGTCTAAGATACCAAGATTCAAACTCCAGAAGGCCGGAGGCAGCAGCTTCCCAACGCTGGATGCCAAGAAGTGGAACTCCCTTCCTTTAACTTTAAGATCTGAACCATCCTTTCATATCTTTAGAAAAAAAGGCAAAAGCCTGGCTTGCCACACAAGAGAATTACTGATGCGTTCTTTCTTGTGATTGACTGTAATTTCACCTTGATACACCTCTTATGCTGTATCTACACTGCATGTCACATATGTCATTCATTGCAACCTTTGTCACCTGTCTCAAGGTATACTTTTGCAAGATAAGCGCCCAGATGCCTCAGGGCTTGGTGCGCTATACAAATAAAATACAAATACATGACGGTGAAGATTGACGAGGCAAGTTTGTTTTTTTTAAGAAAGCATGGGTACGGAGAGGCAATTTGATTGGATGGGGTGGTGTAGAGGGGCCGAGTCATCATAATCATTGTACTACTGTTTATATGCTGATGTATTCTTAATTTTGTTTTGCCAAGGATTTTCGTGATTTGTAGTTTTATGGATGCATTCTTTTATGATATGGCTATGCCTGCTTTATCCATCGAGGTTGTCCCTTTGCTCCTAATGTCGCTGTATTGGAATCCCAAGTCCGTTTCCTTTTCCCTGCTCGTGGATGACCTTGACAGGATGTTGGGTCATGCTTCAGTTTCGTGCCGCAACCACGAAATTGTGATTGGAGGCGATTTAAACTCATACCTTCAATACTTTCAATCACCAGGATCTCTTTCTTCCCTTTCTTCCTACGCCCAACAGGCTGCTTATAGAGGGGACCACTTACTAAGATTCTTTGAAAATTGGGGTATCTACCCAATTCGCTTTGCACCTAATTCCTCTCATATCTCATGGTCACGAGGTAACCTTTCATCCCTTATTGACTACATCCTAGCGTCTAAAGTGTGTTCCGGGTTGCTTGACCCA
This sequence comes from Ambystoma mexicanum, assembly GCF_040938575.1. Taxonomy (NCBI): domain Eukaryota; kingdom Metazoa; phylum Chordata; class Amphibia; order Caudata; family Ambystomatidae; genus Ambystoma; species Ambystoma mexicanum. Next base: position 1,666,029,607 of record NC_090929.1, read on the forward strand.
GTCTTAATTTTAGACTTGGGTCTGAGCGACCACCACATGCTGTGTTCCACACTCTATATGAAATGCGAGGTCTTTAGCGCTTCACCCTTGGTCTCTCTAGCGGTTCCTGACAGAAATACCATCTCTGTCAACTGGAATCCGGCCGTGTGTAGGAAATTGGTGTTTCTGGTGAATAGAGATCTTATATCAAACCAGGATGAATTTATGTCGCAGGGGCATATTAAAAAAATCAACGATAGAAACATCAACATGATTCAGCTTCACTTACTTTCCCTAGCGAAGGACGCTTTGGTTAAAGGCAGCCTATCGGATGTCAACCCGCTCCTGAATCAGATAGCAACATTAAAAAAGGAAAAAAATCGGGAACTGGCGACTTTAAGAAAAAAGACCCTCAGCCCTCTCTCCTATCATCGTGAAAAAAACCACATTATTGGGTGCTTTAAGCACCACATAAAGTCTCTTTCTCAGGCTGCCTCTACTCTCGCGAATCAACATATGATCAGTTTGCTTTGTAAAAAAAAAACTCGAGAGATATGGGCAATCCTGAGAAACCCCTCAGGTAAGGTGGATTCTCGAGCTGTGGCGATTATTTCGGGCTTGGAATGGGAGAACTATTTCTCTCTAAAATATGCTTTGCCTACTGCTTATGCCTCTACTGAGAGCTTAGATATGTGTTTGCCCATGCCGCGAGTTTGTCCTTGGGCCAAAAAAGACATCATATGGGCGATCTCCCAATTGAAGTTTTCCAAAGCAGCCGGTCCCGATGGGATTCCTCCTTGCGTTATAAAAGATGACCCCCATTTTTGGGCTAGTTACCTGCTTCCCTGTTACCAGCGGATCTACTTAACTGGTAAGATCCCGGAATCATGGTTGACTGCCATAATCATTCCCATACATAAAAAGGGTGTGTTAAATAACCCCTTAAACTTCAGGCCCATTGCCCTTATAGACACCGCTGCGAACATTTTTGCACGTCTGCTTCTATTGGACTTGGAACGCTGCATACATGAGCTAACAATTCTTTCTAGAGCACAGGTCGGTTTCCGCAAAGCAATGGGCACCCAACTAAATGCTACGATCTTAGCCCATCTGCTCCGGAATGCACACACCGAATCAAATGGAACCATATACATGGCAGCCCTAGACCTTTCGGCTGCCTTTGATAACGTACTCCGTACCCGGCTCTGGCAGAAGATGTTGGCATATGGTATTCCTTCTCCACTAGTCGCATTAATCGCAGCACTACACCAGAAGACTTCTTACCGAGTCCGCATTAATGCGGAAGGGCTACTGTCTGACAACATACCCACGTACATCGGTGTCAAACAGGGCTGCAATTTGGCAGCAGTCCTGTTTAATCTTTACCTTGCCGATATTGATGAGATCTGGCTAGGATCCAATTCCTTCCCGGTTATACTGGGTTCTATGCGGTTGCATTGGCTAGCCTTTGCCGATGACATCATATTATTTGACAGAGTGCCATTTGGACTCCAAAACAAACTAAATCTGTTTGGAGAATACTGCAAGTTTAACAACAGGACCATTAATTCACTTAAATCGCACATATTGGTTTTCACTGCTAAAAAAAAGCTTCCGAGATACAACTTTAAAATAAATGCTCAGGTGATTTTGAGAAAAGAGGAGATAAGGTATTTGGGCTATCATCTCTCGAATGGAATGTCAGTTAATATGTGGCACTCAGTATTGATTGCAAAGTTTAATCCCCTCTTGGCTCAAATGAGAATCATCTTTACCAAATATTGCCGTTATTCTCTTCTGCCTTTGATACAATATTACACCATGAAGATAGAGCCCATCCTCCTCTATGCAGTAGACATTTGTCTTTTGAATTTGGGGCCCCTCCTAAATATCTTACAGGGTAAACTTTGGAAGACCACTTTGGGGCTTCCCAGATACCTACCGAACGCCATAATTATCCATGAACTGGGTCTATATCCATTAGAAGACAGACTTACTTGGCGGTTGGTATCTGCTTTCTCCAAAATGATCTCCCCCCCCCCAAACTCACTCTATGAGGACTTCCAGGAAATGGTAGCCGGAAAGTGTCCCAGCTCGATCACCAGCGTGAAAGTTAAAATACAAGCGGTCCTAACTTCCTTGAATATGACGCAGGATGAGTTGGTAAATAACCCCGCCAAAGTCAAAAGGCGTTTTTTCAAAAATTCATGGGCTCAAAACTGTGATCGGATAGGACGCTACTCTTCCTTTTCTTCATATGCCTCCTTTAGACATGCAGTCGCACCTCGGCTGCCTTATATTCTATCTTTTCCAGACAGAGGAGCAAGAAGGCATTATATGCGCTTCCGCATGGATCTTATCCAGACGGGTGCCCGCATCAGAAATTGGAACGGTTATAGGTCTCTGGCAAAATGGGAGGGATGTAGATTTTGTTTAACTACAACTGAGCCTGAAACTCTGACTCACCTCTTTATGCACTGTAACTTCTTTTCCAGGCAGAGACAACGTTGTTTGGCCCCATACCTTACGTCGTTCTCGCTGTTTGAACGCCATCTAGTATGGCTGCGATGTATGCAGGGAAATTCCAACTCCATCCTACTAGCAACCGTTAGACTTGTTGCAATAATCGAAGAACATCTGTTGTCACTCAATAGGACCTCCTGGAGAGGGTAAACTCTTAAATCTTTGAGACTTTGCATATTCAACGACTAGTGGTCTTTGCCGGTTGTATGTGATAAGACCCATGCTGGTGGAAGCTGGCGAAGCCCCACTAGCACTATCATATTGGGTAGGTTAGGTTAGCTTAGGTTAGAGATTTGGCACCATCGACCTTAGCTGTGATTTTGTGATTCATTCTGTGATTCATGTTACTGTGATAATGTGATTTTGTGACTCTGTGAATCGGCGAGGCTATGTTTATGTGATCTTGCCACTTTGTGAGTCGGTGACTTTAAGGATCCTTGTTGACGTATCGGGAAACGCTTTTAACGTGCCAATGACTTTAGTATTGTTTGGTTGTGCAATCATTCGTGTCAGTGTATTGTTTTATGAGATTTTATATGTTTTATATATGTATCTATATTTTGTAAAGGTGTAAATTCAATTTTGCTACCAAAACAAATAAAAAAAAATAAACAAAAAAAAAATTGTTCTTTGTATGTTTTATGGACATAGCACTACGAAATAAACTTGATCGAGAAAGGAGGCCATTCCAGCGGTCGAACCTCCAAAACCACTGCCGACTGGGGTAAGTGGGTGGGAATCCAAGCTGATTATTTTCCTTTGGAATGCACATGCACTTTGTGACAGTGACCAACAGCAGATTGGACTCCGTCTATAGAGACTCAGTTGTTTAGCCTCTTACAGTACATCAGGCTGAAGGGGAATGTCCATTTTGTCCTGCCTTGTGTCAAGTACTTCTGCTAGGACACCTTCCTCTGCTGGAAATGGGAACAACTGCAGCCTCAGTAACGTCAATCTCAGAAGCATCCTCTGTGAAACAATTTGGCAGGAGGGAAGGTTTTCTGTGTCCCCACAGGTTCACTTGTGTAGCGGGTGGGCAACAGTACTTTGAGAAATACAGGTCAGCACTCATAAGTCTGACCTCTTCCCCAAGGAGTGAGCTATGGGAATTAAGACAGCATTGAGGAGCCTGCTGGTCACGTGACCAGGACCTGCCACTCAGCAGCTCCACCCACCACCTATTTCACCAGTCCTCATTAGGCATCCTCATTGCTGTGTCCTCAGCAAAGGACAGAAGGGCGCCCCACCTGTGTAGGCATGATAGTGCCAAGAGCCAGACCTGCTGTCCTGCATTTCACCAATGAAGTAGCCATTACTACTACAACTCTCCAAAAGAATCACCATGCGTCTCCCCCTCCCCAGCCTATCCTACCCTTGCTAGGGCTCAAATTGCCAAGCACTCCAAAGACCCCGGGAAAGCTACCCAATATCACCCTTACCCCACTCCGAAAAAAAAAAAAAAAAAAACACACACACACACACAGACACACACACACACACACATCAGTGCATGCTCAGCAGTCGCTCACACTGCAGCGATCACCAACTTCATCTCACACAACAACCTTGATGCGCTCATCACCAAAACATGCTTTACCCCATTCCCACGCCAACATCATCCTACCCCCCCCCAGCCTACTGCATCCAACATCCCCACTCCCACTCCCAGAACCAGAACCAGAACCAGAACAAGCTTGTTCGAATCACTCGCCTGCCAGTTCCCTTTATCTCACGTGGAATCCATCACCTTCCACCTCATCTACAGACCACCTTAAAGGTGTGACTCATTGCCGACATTGGAAGAGGAGAGTAAGTTGGCAAATTAGCACACACTAATCATGTATTTCTTGAGATTTTAATGTCCCAGAGTCACACTCTGAAAACCGCACGCAAAGGGCACTATTCAAACTGGCTGTTTCCATGGACCTTAAGCAAACTGCTCTCCCCAAAGCACAACAATGGCAACACGCTAGACCAAGTGTTCACATCATACCCCCCTAATCACCTGCATAGACCCCATCCCAGTCGACTGGTCTAACCATGCCACCATCCCACTGTCGATCAAAGTCCACAATGGTCATGCTAAACAACCCCTCACTCAGCACTTTCCTGCTCAATGAGCTAGACGCACACTGTGGAGACATCCCGACCACAGAGAATGCTTTGGTGCTCCTAGAATTATACAACTATGAAATTGGTGGACACTCATGCCCCCCTAAAAAACAGCAGGGCTAAGACCGAACCATCTGACCCTTGAAACACTCACAAGCTTGCTCCAAAAATAAACTAAAGCCCAAGAGAAAATGTGGTTCAAAAGCATAACCCCTGGAGATCTTTCCAGCCTCAAATCTCTCAATGCCAACTGTATGATTCCGATTAACGCGGCCAAAGCAGCTTACTACACCACCGCCATTGCGGCAGCCTCAAACAGGAGTAAAGCCCTTTTTGAAGTAGTTAATCATTGTACCAAAAGCAGGGGTGCCAACAACTCAGAAAAAATGGGACGGAATCAACTTTATTTAAAGAAAGATAAAAAAAAAGAGAATCCAGCAGATCAGCTAATCATTCTCACGCAGCATTAGCCCCCCCCCCCCCACACTCCAGGATGCACACTGCCCCTCTGGGCTTAATTCTGTCCCCTCAGCCTCTCCTCCCACCCCCTCGACCTCCCAAAAAGAATCAGCTACCTCAAGCCTACTTCCTACTCAGATATCCTAGCCCTCTATCATTAAACAATTGATGTGCCGGGCCCGGTATGCACTCATCATTAATGCCTCTCACAGACATTTCCGGACAGCCTCAAGACCGCTTCCTAAAACCAGATGACCTGGCCACCTAGGAGCCCATTACATGCTCCAGTTTATTGGCAAAGTTTGGATATAGGGGAATCATGTCTCCTCATCCTCAACACCCTCTGCTGCATTCAACACAAGTCTACCACCGCTTCCTCCTCTGCGACAGGATGCAAATCTCTGGCACAGTCCTGAATTGATGCACCTCCTACGTCCAGGCATACACCAAACAACATCTGTTCTAACCAGCTGCCAGTCTCATGTGGAGTCCTCCAAGGCTCCATCCTATCACCCATCGTTTTTATCCATTGTTTCTAACCTTTACATTGTCCCTTTGCGCACACTACTCAAAGATGCAGATATAGTCATCCACCAATTCTCAGATGATACTCGGTTGTACAGGATAGCAAAAAGCCCACAGGATAGTCTCCGTGCATACCTAGCCATCACCCATTGGTGGATTTCGACTGCCCATCTCATAATTAACCCATCCAAGACCAAATCCATCCTCAATGGTCCCCTGCTAAACAAAAACCTGTCAACAAACCTGTCAACAATGACGCAATGATATGCACCTAGAAGGATTTAATCTGCAACTCTTGGATTCAGCTAAATCCTTAGTCTTCAACCTTGACAGCAGCTGCACCTTCGGAAAACACAGCCAAGGAGGTCCAAACATCCCAGCTCCAAATCACCACCCATCGCAAAAACTCTTCATTCTGCCACAGAACGTCCGGACCAGGGAGTAGGCCATTGTGGTCTCACATTGATGCAGAAAATGCCCTCCCCTGGCTCCCTTTAAAACAGTCCACCGCTCTGCAGTACGTCTTATTATGGGTGCACAGAAAGTTGACCAATTCACCCCTATCCTACGCGAACTACATTAGTTTCCTCTCCAGGACTGGCATATTGTTCAAGATTGCAGGACCTGCAAACATTATTTCACTTGTCATGCACCCGCCCACTAGAACTCTATCCTGGTATCAGCTCGGAATGCCTCCGCAATTTTTCAAATCTCTCAAAACATGGCTTTATCAGCAACACCTCACCAAGAACAGTTATATGCGATATTACCGAAGCAAATTTCACAGTGGTACATTTCACTGCAACCAAAGTACTGAATTTTCTTTTTTCTTTTTTCTTTGGGGGGGGTCCTCCCAAACCCCTATTTTTCTATCCTCATAAGCCCATCCCGACCCATTTCAACCCCTCACCCCACTACCCTATTTATATTTATTTAATATTTTCTGTATTTTTCGGTATTATGGTTGCACTGAAATGTACCACTCTGAAATTTGCTTCGGTAAATTGACTGCGTACCACCAAGGACTAATCCCATTGGGCACAGAGACTGAGGCAGAGGCACAGTGGGAGGCAAGGGCACAGTCACCTGTACCGGAGACCATGAGGGTATGGGGTATTGTCCACAGAAATAGGAGTGGCCATAGTCACCCCTCGGACGGAGGCAATTGGATCAGCTCACTGAAATCCGACATCCCAAAGAGCTGTAAATCTGATCTACCAGGGCCCCTCCTGCCTTGAGCTTCTGGTGGAAGGTGCTGGTATCTGACCTGCCAGGAGACCCTGGGTAAAGGTCAGCACTGGCTCCAGCGTAAGGTTATGGGGTGGGGGAGGAATATAACCTCCCTTGCAAGCACAGAGCACTGCATCCCAGCAGGTGATGTTGATTAGTCCACGGTGGGGCAAGTCCAGTCCTCCCTTTCCTTCTACATCTGGGTCCGAATGCACACCCATGCTCTAATAGGGGGCTTCTTGTTTATCCTGGGGCGTCAGGGGGCTTGCAAGTAGAGAGATGAGAACCAGAGTCCAAATATATTATGTGGACTAGAAGCTCCCTTTTACATCTGATGGTTGGCAGGTTTCCTGCCCTTCGCTGTGGCCTATCTTGTAGCACACCCTGACATGCACGGTGCGGGAGGAGTCACAAGTGGGGCCCACACTTGGCACCTCGAGATTTTAAGCGACTGGAGAGGCCCCGTTTAGAAGCACAACCCCGCCGAGTAGCCAGAACGGAGGCTGTAGGGAGTCCCTTCCTCGTAAGGCTGGGTAGACTCATTTGGGAGAAAGCTGATGACTCAGCACTTCAGTCTTTTCAACGTTTGTCTCTAAAAGGATGTTAAGAAGAGGCCTCCTTACATTCGACTTACAGCTCGGGTCCAAGGACCCGCTCCTGGAGCAGGAGCACTGGTTTAAGTGGTGCCAAGGCAAGTGCTCGGGATCAGAACCAATGAGAGAAGCAGACTTGCTCATCCCAACCTCCCAGGTGCCTCTGGCTCAGCTTTAGCAGAAGAGGCTCGATTACCTCAGCTCATGAGGTAAACCTCACAATTGCACTCATGAAAACTGGCACTAATCACTAGAACCCCTCCCAGCCCAGGGGCACACTGGGGGCCACTTAAAGAGCAATCCCCTTCCTCGACTTGATGTATGGAGGGGGAAGAGTAGGGAAGACCTCGTCCCCACTAGGAATGCCTTTTCAGAATCTGACCGGACAAAGACTTCCAGAACATGCAAAGAGCGGCAAGGCATGACCAGTGACATTGTAAAACGTGTTCCGGTCCATGGCAGATATATATTGCTTTTATTTATAAACATACAGTTTTATTACAAAACTTTTGTTCAGTGATCATCATTCAAACGTCAAAAGAAAAAATTTGACATACCCGAATGCTAGAATCAGCCTCTAGTTCCCATAATCGTTCTCACTTATCAGCATAAGTGCTCCTTCTTAGATTCTAAAGGCAAAACCAGAATTCCTTTCCAAAACAAATTTTAGAAAGCCATCATAGGTCTGTGCCCTCGATTTACATTGTTATTCGGACCTTCCTTTAGGATCCCTTTATCGTGTTTTACACGTTTGTCAAAAACGCACATTTTCTGTAGGATCAATAGAAGGATCCTCTGTCTTCAGCTTTTAACTCTGGGTACAGTCTTTAAGTCTTTTCTCGAACCCTTCCTCTAAGAAGACTGTCAGGCATCTGTTCAGGGAGGGACTGTTTCCTCCATATAGGAGTTCCCACCAAAGATCCGCATCTGTACCTGCCAAGTTCTTCATTCTTTCGTACAGTAGACAAGTTCTCTCTTTTCTTACTTCAGGGCAATAGAGAGTCAAGTGTTGTAGTGTTTCTTTTTGCTTATTACAGAGTCTACACACTTGTCTCTTTCTGTCCCTCCATATCAACATAGCACTGATCTTGTGTGCAAGACGTTGAGACGAAATCTCAAGAGCAAGTCTTTGGATCTGGAGTTCGCTGCTCTTGTTGGGTATGCGGGTAATACAATGAAGGTATTGGTGAAAACTTGAGCTAGCGTGTGGTGTGGAGAAGGGGACCTTTTAGCTTCTGTTTCTGACCAATCAGCCGCCCATGATATTCTTTTAACCAATAATGGATTTTCACAGAGGGTTTTTATTCACAATCCCAATTGAGTCAGGATTTCAAAACATTTGATATTCCAGTCATTCAGCGTCCATTCAAAAGATCCTTCAGGCCATCTCTTGAGTGATGTTGTACTGCGGAGGACAATTCCCAGAGTTCAATTTGCTGAATACAGTAAGTGATTTCCAGGTTATTCTTACGTGCATTGAGAGGAGGCCCAACTCGTGTCTTATTTTGCCATTGGAAATGAGCTCGGAAGTCTCAAGACACGTTTCCAGAACCTACTCGCAAGCTTTCCCAAGCTAGACAGAGTCCTGCTTCTCTGCCATAGGTCAAGGCAGGCACCACCTTTTGCTTGTAGAATTGGATTATCGGGTAAAGAGAAAATTGACCATATTTTCTAGTGATCACGAGAGCCGGTGCTCTCAACTGGTCAGTTTTCAGGACCAGATGTGTAAACCATGCCGTCTCCGTTCTACTAGCATTTAGCATGATTCCGAGATATTTGATGGAATAAGTTGGAACAAGTGTGCTGTTGTCTAAATGCCATCGCAAGTGAGACCTCCTTCTTCCTGGATTTTCAATTAGGAGGATCTCTGTTTTTGCTGCGTTTATTTTTTGATTGTTCAGGTTAACATATACCTGCAAGGCATCCAGTTTTTTTTTGAAGACCCAGGGGAGACCTGTCCAGCAGGACTAGGTCGTCCGCATATAGAAGCCATCCCGCCGAGTTTGTGTTGATCTTCGGTGGACAGGATCTTGGAGGGTCCAATATGTACATCACATCACTAATGAATAAGTTGTATATTATGGGTGCCAAGGGACACCCCCCGTTTCAGGCCCTTCTTGGTACTGATGTTTTGCGTAAGAAGTCCCTCCTTATTTAGCCTTACTTGTAGAGTAGTTCCCGAACATAAATCTTTTATAGCAGCCACTAAGTCTTTAGGGCATCCTTGTTCCGTCAACTTTAGCCAGAGTCTCTCTCTATTAATGTAATCAAAGGCGGCCTCCATGTCTACGCAGGCCACATAGAGGCACTCTTTTGCTTTCAGGGTTTTTGCTTTTAGTAGGCTCAGAATCAGCAGGTTTATGCCACAGTCTATTCCAGTCACAAAACCCCTTTTGTCGGGAGTCATATGATTTAGACTCAGAAATCCATTCTTTCAGGCGCTTCAGCAAAACTTCAGCAAAGACCTTACCAAGAACGTCCAGGAGGGCGATAGGTCTATAGTTCTTCGGAGTGAACCTATCTTCTTATAGATCAGGACTATGATCGCCTTTTTCCAAGATAGAGGTACTTTTCCCTGGTGTAAGATTTCACCAAATAGGTCTATGCAGCAGTCCGTCCAAAGATCAGGAGCAAGTTTCAACATAGTTTGCCATTCCGTCTGGGCCTGGCGCCCTCGACGTACTGGCTCGTATGATGATATTCTTGACTTCGTATCTGTCGATATTTATATTCCAAGGCCAGCGTCTGTTTGCTCGGGGAAATTCTCTTTCCACTTGTTGAGTGAATAGTGCCTCAAAATGTGCGATCCATGTTGTCTCAGGGATGGGATTTAATTGAAGGGAAGTGTCGACCTCTTCCCTACCATTAAGCAAACCCCAGAGATTTCTTCCATTTGTTGACCATACAGACTGTAACATACGTTCCGAATCGTTCTGAAAGGGAATTGCTGTATGGTTTTTTGCCCAGTTGCGGAAACACTTTCACTTTTTTCCTTTCCAGGCATCTAGATTGTAATGGCAGATGATTTAGTTTTTTTAGGTCTCTCTGAAGTTGACACTTTTTCAATGCTATGGAACTATCAAGCACATGTTTGGACTTAAAAAGCAGTTTTATGTTCTTTTGCTGAACTACCCTAAAGATTTTCAAACAGGATTCTCATAGTTCATAGTCTCTCTCTGTTCTGATTTCTATTCCGTCAGACAATAGGTCAAGGCCGGGATTGATTTCTGATTCATTCTTACCCTACCACAGTTAGATTCCAGTGATGTTTTCTTTTTTTGTTCTGATATCATATTAGGTCTAAGACATGTTAGGATCATTGGATTGTGATCGCTTTTGTCAGAATAAGGGATCCATTAAGACATAACCCTAGAGTATGTTCTTGAATCCGTGAAGAAGTAATCCAGTGTGGCACTATCTAGAGAAGAGTGCCATGTAATTGCGTCTTCGCGATCACCATTCACTTGCCCATTTATAATGTGTAAGTCTCTTATTTCCATCTCTTGACACCACTGTGAAGCCCTTGAGCTTTTGGCTTTATTTAAGCTCTTTCCAGCTTCTCCGTTATTTATTGTGGCTAGTGACAGGCAATTTATATTTAGATCTCTGCAAAGGACAATCCATGGATCAAGAAGATCTGCTCTAAGCTTGTCCATCCATTTTGTTGTTTCCTGGCTACTAGTCTCTTTGGCCATTGAGTTCCAATAAAGATTAAAAAGAACTAATACACCCCCCTTTGCGGCAGCCGGAGCATCCATTTTTAGTAGCAAGATTTGGATCAGAGGATTAGGGTGTATCCACTTGTGCCGATGTTGTTGTTTTTAATCATGGTTAACAAACCCGAGCCTGGTCTTCCCCTTTTTCCTTTTGTAGCTGAATTCGCATAGCTGGTATAGCCATCTAGCAGGGGGGTTTCTTGCAACCAGGTTTCCTGGAGGCAGAGGATATCTATGTTATTCAAACTGGGGTCAAGAGCTCTCAAACGGTGCGCTGAACCCCTGGTATTCTAGGAGCCAAGGGGCGCTGTTACGATCAATCCGGTTCTAGTGATCCTTTGAACCTGATAGAACACTAGCCAACCAGCTCCAGGATTCATCATTTGAAATCTTGGTGATCAGGGTAGAGCTGTTATCCCTTCAGTCTTCAGGTTCCTGGTTTCCTCCTGCTTTCCTGCAATAGATAGTAATTTGCAGTGCCTTGTACTGCCTTGTACTGCACTTCCCCCCCACCTCCTCCCCCCTGCACTTCCTCCTTTTCCCCTTACCTCTGCACTTGCGCGATCTGAATGACACCTGGCCTAGTAGGATCGTTTGTCTGTTTTCCCCTTGTTTCCCTCCCTCCCTGCCTCGTCGCGCCTTGAAACACTTGTGTATAGGCGCGTTACAAATACCATATCATATCAGTGCGAAAGGGACATCTCTATTAGGCTTTGTAGATCTATCTTCTACAGTAGCTAAATTTTCTTTATACGTGCTACCGGTAGATCCTTCAAGGTGGAAGTGGTTAGTCAATTTGGAGATGTCACCTCCTTCGGTTTCCTTCATGTCAAAACCCAGAGACCTAAGTTCGTCCGTTACCTTAATCAGCAGAGGTATTAGGGCTGGGGATGACATGTGAAGCACTACTCTGTCAGATTCTCTCTCTCGGTTGGAAAGGCTACGATTTTTATATCATCGGAAGAGATGATCCTCAGTTGCGGAAGTCATAGAAGAGAGTCAGGACCTTAGCCCGGTTAAAGATTAGGCCGTCATTAGATTACAGGACCCTTTCCAGGGTGACTTTGTAGTAGGCCTTGTTTACTCATAACTGTTTGGGGGGACGCCCCTCAATCTGCCACCTAGCAGATAAGTCAGGCCTTGGATTCCTATATGATGGCCTCATCCTCGGGGTCAAATGTTGGTCTTTACTGTTCACTTTTATGGGACATTGATCCGTCCGCGAGTTATGTTGAGGATTCTTTTGGCCCCTCTCCACTTTTTTTTTTCCTTCTTTCTGCGAAGGTTTTGAATTTTTCATGATGTTGGACAGGCTCCACTGGATTTGCTAGCGTAACAGATCTTTCAAAAGGGATCAGGGGCACACCATTCGCTACCAAGTCATCGCCCTCCAAGTCTTCGTAGGTTGAAGGTAGCATCAGGTCTTCTTCATCAGTGCATAGGTCCAAATCTTCGTCTTCCGTTGTTATGTATAATTCATTGCCCCTCTATGGTGTAAACTTTATGACAGAGTAAGAGCCATCCTTTTTAACTGTCTTTTCTGAAGATGGAGCCGGCTGCTGAGCAGGGGCTGAAAATGAAATGGTTCTTAAATTCCTAATGAAGTTTCTTGAACCTCCACCTCTTTCAGATTTCATTGAAGTCATGTTTTTAGTTTTTTTTAACTGCAGTAGATCTTTTTTCTTTTAAAGGGGCTTTCGGGTACTTCTGAGAGTTCTTTGCAAGGATTGAGAAGGTATCCGGCTTTGTGCATGGAACTGAAAGAGCCGTCTCTGGTCGAGACTCCATTTGCTGTGGTCTATTCCAGGGGGTTCGGCCTTCGGCAGAAGGGGTGGGAGATTCCAGCAGTATCAGTAATTGCTGCTCCAGGCTCTCTTTCCGTAGTGCACTAGAAGAAGGCCTCTGGGCTTCCCCTTTATTTTTTCCCCTCTAGGTTGGATCCATGGATGATGTCAGAGGCCTTTACTTCAAGGTCTATGACAGAAGCCTTTAAAGGGTTTGATGGCATGGGCTTTCAATTGGTTAGTCGAGGGGCTTTCAGTCCCCAAGTCTTGTGTTTTCAATAGAGAGACGGTTTCCCTGAAGCACGCCAGGAAGGAGTTTTTGTCTTCACGGGCATCTTCTATCAGGTCAATAAGAGTTTTAAAGATGATCCCCTCTGACTCCTTTTCCCTTTATATCTTCTCTCTGGAAGCTTCAGTATACTTTTCTATAAAGACCAATTTTGTATGCATCAAGGCGAGGAGTGTAGATTGGTCCTTATAGCTCTCACTTAAGTTCTCGTAGAGCTTCAAGAATGGGGAAAGAGCCATTGTAACAATCAATCCAATCGACGCTTGGAGTTGGGCACATTGCTCTTCTCAATTCTCGCTAATGCCATTCAGGGTGGAATTGTGTCAGGGCAGAGCCTTGCAAGAGATTATTTTTTTTGGTGGCTCCACTATGTAGCAGACGTGAGTTGGAGATGATAGACTCATGATCTGACTCATTGTCGTTGTCTGGTTCAATTGAGTCCTCCATTGAGTCATTCGCAAGTTCCTCGTCCCTGCTCAAATGTATTTGCTTTCTGCTTATTGCAGTAGTCATACTGGTATTTCTCCTACGCTCAAAGGGCTGGCCTTCCAGTTGGCTGTTTGCAAGGATGGTTTTACGTTTTTTTGCAGGACCAGCTGTACTCATTGAGTTGTCTTCATCTAGGACCCACACACACCTTTCTGAGAATGAAAGCCACTTCTTTTTCCCTTATAACCCTCAGTTTCCTTTAGTTGAGGGGGGCAAAGTTTGGCCATTACCACTGAAGCGGGTGGAAGAAGAAGGGGGGCTGAAGGGCGACTTAACTTCCTATTTCAGGCCATCCATAGATGGCGCAACCAGCGGCCAAACCCTCAAGCTCACCCCTTCCACTCTTTTGCAGAGGGGCAGAGGCTTCTATGTCAGCACGCTCCATAGGGAGTCTTTCATGGTTCCATAAAAAAGGAATTCCCGCTGTAGGTGGGCCACTGCCGAGAGGGGTTGGATCCTCTCGCAGATCATCCCCGGCGTTGCTGCAAGCAATGGGTTCCGCAAGCAGCTGGGGTCAGGTTGACGTTGAGGTCGCCTCATTCAGGCTTCGGGTCTCAGGCACCTCAGTCTGTCTAACACGCTCAGGGCTGACAGAAAGTGAGCGGCAAAGGGAGGGAGGGGAGGAAGGGCGAGTGTCGCCGATGGGAACCGCAAGGGTTGGATTTACATATAGACTCCTGTGGGACGGCCAAGTCCACACCTGTGTCCAACCCTCCGCCTCCACCTGCAATCTTACCTTCATTTTGCAGCTTCATTTCTCTGCGAGTTCGAGTTAGGGTTCTTGACGCCAGAGCTGTTTGGTGGGCTCCTTCTTTGTTGTCGTTGTTGCAGCCATAGTAGAATAGTGGAATGTAATGAGGGAAGGAGTCCCGGGTCTTGTCGCAGCCGAGCAGCCCGGGAACACGGCAACACACTCCTCCCACACTTGCTGTGCAGAAATGCAACCTGAACCAGACCCGCACCAATCAAACCCGATGACAAAGGGCAAATGGCCAAAGGAGGCACATAAGAAAAATACATTTTGGCACTGAAGCACGGTTGCTGGACTCTGCTGCAGGCCCCGAGGTAAAAAGGGTGGAGCGTGCACATAGGCCAATGCAGGGGGTGCATCTGTACACGCACCCTAGGTACTGAAGCCCAATATGCTCCACTCCAGTCCTCATTCCTGCTCCGGAGGACATCCCAAAGTATAGAGGAAGGCACAGGGCGTAGGAGTAAGTCTGCCTGTTGTGCAGGTAAGTTAACTTTACTAAGAGCCTTCGTGTTCACAGATCATCCCCCCGCATCCCTACAAGATAGAGTCACAGGAAGCTACAGGTTCAGCAGATACTTTGAATACAGAAGTCGGTCTATTTACTAGAGATGCATTTGAATTCAACTCAACCTATCCAGCTGTGAATCTTTCAGTAATAAAGGGAAACTAACAGATTAGGCTCTGCTTGGCTGAGCAAAATACAGTCCTGATTCTGCACTGACCTCCACATGTTAAACATAGACCAATTGTTTGGGGCACAGACAGTGAACGTCTGCAGTCAAGCAGTCTCCTGAACCAGAGAAGGTAAATTGGGAACAGGTTATTTGAACCATACTCTAGCTACAACAGTCTGCACGGGTCTGTTACCGGACAGTTGCACTTGATATTCGGCAGTCACCGCTGATGCATTAGTATCGGACACAGGGGTGGACTGAGCGATGCTTCCATCTGTAACCATTTACATAGGTACTAATACAGAACAAGACATTCCCATAAAAGGGTGCTTTACATTGGTAGAGGAATAGTTGTAATGGCAAGAGAAGCAGTTGCGTGGGGGAGGCAGCGACTAAGGACTATGCATTAATACACACTATTTGCAGAGGTTCTGGATAGACTTCTTGGGTTCTGCAATGATAGGCCGTGGGATCTACCCATTACCTGGGCTCAGGGCTTGCCAGTGTTCCGTCTCTTTGCGTTCGGTGCGATGAACAGCAAAGCATCTCGGGAGCAGGAGTCCTTTGAGGCTTTCAACCGCTCTGTCCCAGTTTGGTTAGATGAAATGAACACTGATCCACGGGTTCATTCTCATCTCTTCAGAAGCTCAGTATCTGCAGGAACCTGAAATGTTTTGCCATCAGATTGGTAGTTGCAGCCACAAGACTTCTTTGTGATCTTAGGTTTGATGTGTGGCTTGTCCTCAGGACTAGTCCCAGGGCTAGACAGAGAAATTGAGAAAACACCTAGGTTAAAGACGTCTGGGCGTGGTGCACAAACTCCATTTTCAATCAGGAGGGTGTAGACACAGGTTCCTGAGCTGTACGTCTGGTGTAAGAGCAGTGGACTTTGATAGTTTTCTGAACTGGTTCACTAATCCTTTTCCCCCTACTAAGTACAACCCCAATGACTCGATAGGGACACCAATGTTGTATGTGCTCCTTGAGAGACCTCAAGTCTTAGGGAATGGGTGCACCAAAGGCACTCCGTATTTCCAAGGGCGAGTAACCTTGCCGATTTTGCTTGGTTACTTCGGTGTTGACAGTGTTTTATTACACTGCATTTTCAATTTACTTGCAGTTTAGCAACAGTTAAGAGCCCCTCGATGTTGCTTGTGTTGTAAATCCTACAGGAATTCCACAACTAAACTTTGCTTTTGTAGCCCCTGTTTCCTGGCCCTGGTCCATGCAAGGGTGTGCTCTTCACTTCCCTGGAGCAGGGACAGTTCCCATGGATAACACCACCCCTACCCGCCAGTCCACCTGGATAGGAGGGGCGCTGCACCTGCTAAAATAACATCGCTGTTAACTGGTCATGGGCCACACCCTGAGATTTTTCATTTAATAAGCACATATCTTTTATACAGATTCCCTTTTTCCCTAGGACCCTTAGAGTGAGTCTGGCACAACAGACCCCTTGCCTAAATTCAGGTACCACCCACATGATGTGGGAGGCCAGAGGATGGCCTATGTGGTGGTCCCATCTTGCTAAGCAGACCACTGCACTGTCATACTAATGTCCATCTCTACAGAACTTCCTACCCTTAACTTTTCCATCTACTTAACATACCCCCTTATTACTTACCTCAACTCTATGCTTCCCCCTACTTAGCAATTAACCTACATAATAATTCAATGTATATGGGATACATTACTCACCACAATGGTATTTCTGATGCTTGTATCTGCTTAGATTCACATGCTTTGCATAGGCGGAAATCTAGTGGAAGTTGCAGATTATTGCATTCGCTACGTACACGATTCCGTGCCTGTAAGAACCGAGGTACATACCCTCTGCAACAAAGCCCTTACAAGACAAGGCCGCGGTGTTGGCCGATGTAGGAGACTCTGCCAACTATATGTAGCATGCTTCGCTATGTCCACACTTCCGTGCCTACATGAACTGAGGTTTGGACCCTCTGTGGCAAAGCCCTCGCAGTACAAGGCTGCAGTGTTGAGAGACGCAGGTGTGCAGGAGACGCTGCCAGACTATATGTAGCACGCTTCGCTACATCCATGCTTCAGTACCTACGAGAACTGAGGTACGGACCTCTGTGGCAAAGCCCTCGCAGGACAAGGCCGCAGTGTTGAGCGATGCAGGTGTGCAGGAGACGCTGCCCGACTATACGTAGCAAGCTTTGCTACGTCCAGGCTTTGCTACGTCCACGCTTCCGTGCCTATAAAAACTGAGGTACGGACCCCCTGCCGCAAAGCCCTTTGCTGGACTTTGCCACAATGTTGAGCAACGTAGGTGCGCAGTAGATGCTGCCCCGACATACGTAGCACGCTTCGCTACGTCCATGCTTCCGTACCTATAAGAACCGAGATACGGACCCTCTGCAGCAAAGCCCTCACAGGACAAGGCTGTGGTGTTGAGCAATGCAGGTACGCAGGAGATGCTGCCCACCTATACATAGCACGCTTCGCTACATCCATGCTTCAGTACCTACGAGAACTGAGGTACGGACTCTCTGTGGCAAAGCCCTTGCAGGACAAGGACACAGTGTTGTGTGACACAGGTGTTTGGCGATGATGTGGTAGCGGTGTAGTCCGTGAGTGCAGATGACTTCACCCTCCTGTCTGCGGCCACCAGGCAAAAAGGCACAGGAGAGGTATCTTGCTACACTCCACGCAACACCCCTAACCTGGTGCCCCTTCTTACTCTTGCACACATGTTTTTTCCCCCACAACCTGTCCTCACAAACCCCCACCCTGCCCCCCCTGCTTACTTGCACTCCCTCGCATCTTAGGCCGCGGGTACCCCCCTTCCCTCAGGTTGCTTTCACTCCCTCGCAATTTAGGCTGCAGGCACCCCCTCTTACTTAGGTCACATGCTCTCGCTCTCTACTCGGCCGCGTGCACCCCCCGTTCCCTCAGCCACTGCGTTCCCCGCGGGCCCTTTACCTCCTCCCCTGATTTTTTGTGTACTGTTCTTGATAGTTTGTTCTCCACGTTTGTTGGCTTACATTGCATTGCCTGCATCCCTGCTGTGTTTATTCTTTACTTCTAGGTTACTTTGGTGATTGACTTTTGCCTATGCATTGCCTCTGATTTTCTGTTCGTAGTTCTGTCCTCTGTGTGCCCCTCCTACTTCTGTGTCCCCCCCCTCAGTGTTCCCCTGCGCCTGCCCTCTTCCCAGTGCTACCCCAGCCCCTCCCTGCTTGGGCACCTCCCCCTCGGTTCTCCTTCTCCCCTCTGCACCCTCTATGGTGCTGTCTCACCTATCTTCTGTAACTGCTTTTCTATCGACTATCCTATCCTTCTCACCGAGTCTGGCAGGAAGAAGTTCAAAAGGGACAACCTGGTCTCCAACTCAGGCCTCCCTATTACTGATACCTACACCAGTGCTTCCTCCAGACAGACCCTTACTGACATTCTATTTGTCATTCCCTCTCCAGGCCTATGGACTCCCCATATGGTCTCTGTTCTCTCTACAATTTCCTCTTTGCCCATTAATGGTGTCACCCGGTGGGATGCCTCCTGGCCCCCTTCCACTCCTCCAAGACCATCATTAATGTCTATCTAAACAGCACTGACTTGGTCCAAGGCTCGCAGGCCAACCTCCTCCTTTTTGATAGACACTTCCTGTGCCTTATCAACTTCCTTTCTTCTTCTGCTGTCCCTTCTTTCCCCTCTGGCTCCTCTGCCGCCTCCATCCTCTGCCACCTCTACGACTGCCTCTGCTGTTTCTCTGGCCACCCTGTTGCCTCTTCCACTGCCACCCCTCTGGCACCCACCTCCTCCTCCCTGAATACCTTGCCTTCTCCTCCTTCCTCCTCCACCCATCCTCGGGCACCTGCAACACTTCTGCAGGGCGTACCTCTGACCTGTACCCCTCCACGGAAGTCCTTCAAAGGGGGCAACCTGCTCCACATTGCTACTTTCAACTCTCGCTCAGCTGTCAAACACTCCTGACATCTGCCGTCTCCTGGAAGAACTGTTTGGATGTACTCGATCTGACCGAGACTTGCTTCACGGCCAGCTCCGTCACAAGCTTTGACACTCTCCTAACTGATGGCTACAAGATCCTCTGCGCGCCCAGAATCTACCGTCCTGATGGGGGTCTAGCCTGGATCTTCCTGCAGTGGATCCCTGCTTCTATCATTCCTATGCAGGACTACTCCTCCTTTGAATGCCTGGTCTGCAGGCTCTCTATCTCTCCTGGCCTTTCTCTCACTGTGGCCACTATCTACAAGGAGCCTGGTCACGTTGCCCCCTTACTCTGAGTGGACGGACCTCTCCTCTACCTCTCAACTTCTCCTCCTCCGAGACCTTAACATCCACCTGGATGCTACCTGCCCTTCTTCAGCACTATCACAACCTCTGTGACTCTCTCGCTCTATTCTTACCTGAGTTGATCACTGACTTTCCTCATGGATTGCAGAGGCTTTGCTCTCTTTGTGGGGTGACCGACGCGTGGTTCTGGGACTCCATTTCCCATCAGCTTTGCTGCTCGCACGCCCCCTGCTGATGTGCTATCCACGTGACACAGGCCATAATTGTCCTGCGTCAGTGCAAATCGCTGACACGAAGCCTGTTTGGCCGGGTCGCGGCGGTCGGCGTGTTACGCTGCCCTAAATTTAGTTGTCTTCTCCTGTCTCAGCATTTTGTAGTAGGTAAGCAGCGAATTTGTCATTCAGCCATTTTTTGATTATTAGCTTTTCCTATTAAAGTTATGTCACAAATTACTTATTCAAGGGACTCTTTATTTAGTATTAATATTAACAAGGGGTCTTTTTTGCTACGCACGCTATCTAAAATTCGGGGCATGGGAATTTAAAAACTTAAACCAGCAAGTAACTGTACTAAATTACATCCAAATGATCAGATGTCAATTTCAGCAGGGCTGCTAAACTCTAGATCTGCGATTGCTCATGCAACGGAGATCTGCCTTTTAATTGACTGGATGTGCTATTTATGACAGAGAAATGGTGTAATGATACCTCCCACTCTATTTTTCATAGCTTGATGCCAGAGACTATTCAATTCAATACATCAATAGTTTGAGCAAAGTGGGTGGAGGAATAGCAATTATTTATTGTTCCCATTTAAAGTTTGATTATCTCAAATCATTACAATAGGACACTTCTTCTGAGATTGGTGTTATGACCTTTTCACTAAGCCCAAAGTACTCAGTACGAATTGTACTGATCTACAGGCCGCCTGGCTCAGCAGCCCTATTTTTGGAGGGCTTGGACGATTTCCTTATTTCAACAGGCAACAAATACAAGGTGTATTGGCAACCTTGATATTTGATTAGAGGATATCACCAAATCAGATTCAAAACAGCTACATGAACTTTTATTCCAGCATGAGGTTCTAAC
The DNA here is from genome assembly GCF_040938575.1 of Ambystoma mexicanum. Taxonomy (NCBI): domain Eukaryota; kingdom Metazoa; phylum Chordata; class Amphibia; order Caudata; family Ambystomatidae; genus Ambystoma; species Ambystoma mexicanum. The sequence continues at coordinate 1,666,050,097 of NC_090929.1, forward strand.
ATTAGCTCATACTCCACCACATATATTGGGCCATTGTCTCGATGTAGTCTTAGCAAGAAGAAAAGGCATTCCCTATTTGTTGGAGACACCAGTATCTCAGGGTGTTTTGTATTAAGACAGAACAATGTGATGACCCTATTCGAGTCTCTGCCTGCACTAAACTTGTGCGTGAGAAAAAGAATTAGATAGTATACCTGGAACGGAACTAAGTATAGCGTTGAGTAAGTGTGTTCAGCTCAATGATTGTGATATTCTATTCGAAGAAGGTACTCAAATTATGAGCAATATTTGTACAAAATATGCACCTTTGAGAAATATTGCTACTAAAAAGCTCTCTAAAACATGGTATACTACAGAACGTCTTGCGTTAAAAAGAGAACATAAATACCACGAAAATCAATGGTATCGCTCTAAGTCAATTGAGCTTGCCACAGTGGCGAGCACAGCATTGAACAATTATAAAAAAGCTGTGTTCAGAGCCAAATCTATTTTTTTTATCAACGAAAATCACAACAGCAATAAATCGCCCTCAAGAACTATTCAAAACAATTGCTGACCATGTTAGTCCCAATATAAATGCACCAGTGAAACCTTCATCTGTAACTCCTGCTAATGGCCTAAATAACTTCTTTAGAGATAAAATCCTGAATATCCAAAATAATATTAGGCTTCATAGAAAATCAGACAAGGCCCTTCAATTGGAGGCTGTTAACCCAATTAAAGAAAATGGTGGGGTTTTGGAGATGACAATGACTGGGACAACTCAGTTTAGTTTCAAACAAGTTGTAGAGAGTGACATTGCTGCCCTTCTGTCTCAATTGAAACCCACAAATGACTTCATTTTCCCAATCCCTGCCCTAGTTGCTAAACGACTTTCTTTGGAACTTACTCCTTTTACTACTAAGTTTGTTAACCTTTCACTTACTCAGGGGTTAGTCCCTGATGCCTTGAAATTATCGGTTGTGTCCCCGTAATTGAAAAAAGTTAGTTTGGATCCTGAGGATTATAATAATGATCGCCCAATTACCAGTCTTCCTTGGCCGGATAAAATCCTGGAAGAGGTGGTCACTAAACAATTACAGGACTATGTCGAGGACCACTGCCTTCTCCATCCCCTGCAATCTGGTTTTCGCTTGGGAATGCAGGTAAACTCTCCCTGCTTGTGATGCTCGACCTGTCCACCGCTTTTGATACGGTGGACCACAGTATTTTGTTGAACCGTATGAAAAATCTTGTGAACGTGGACTCTGGTGCGCCACAGCGGTTCACCTCATTCCTTACTGGACGCCAACAACGTGTTCGGGTAGGAGGCTTTCTTTCAGAAATTCTCCTCCAGTGCTGCAGTGTACCGCAGGGATCGGCACTCTCTCCACTCCTCTTTAATAGCTATCTTCGTGCCCTTATGGACATCCTGGAGAAATATAGTCTCAGATTCCATTCGTATGCTGACGATACTTGGCTATATATATCAGGCTCGATGATGTGGAGGATGCTATTGCCTTGGTTAGCAGGTGTCTGGAAGAAATAGGAACTTGGATGGAAAAGAATTGGTTACAACTCAACCCAAAAAAAACAGAGGTGATTTTGTTTGGTCCAAAGCATCTGCTTGAAGGAAATAGATGCCCCCCCACACTCCCAGTTTCTGGGAACTAGCCTTAAGTATACCACTAAGGTAAAGAATCTGGGATGTAATGCCCAGGTCTTAGCCAAAGTGCAATCGGTTTTCTATAACATTCGCCTTTTGCGTCAAGCACTACCTTATGTTCCCACTACTGACTGTGCCGTGGTGGTCAGGGCTCTAGTCAACTCCAATTTAGATTACTGTAATGGACTTTTGGCTGGAGTACCGGGCAAACAGATCCACTGCCTTAAAAAAGCACAAAATTCAGGTTTAAGGTTGATTTTTGATGTAGCTAAGAACACCCCTATCTCTGGTCTCAGTTTGTTGTTGCACTGTTTAGCGGTGGAAGACCGGATAAAATTTCAAATTGGGTGTCTGGTCTTCAAATGTTTGACTGGGCTGGCACCATTTTATTTAATAAATAAACTGAAGCGCTATCGACCAAATCGGGCCCTTAGGTCTGAATACCAATCTCTCCTCATTATCCCTAGGACAAACTGTATCTCAAGAGGAGATTGTAGTTTCTCAGTTGCCGGACCAAGACTGTGGAATAGTCTCCCACTGAGCCTAAGACAGGCAAACTCCTTATTGAGTTTTAGAACCGGTTTAAAGACCTACCTGTTCAAGTAAATCTGGTGATTGGCTTCTGTGGAACTTTTGTGGCGTCAGTCTCTACTAGGTTGATGTTCCTTTCTATTATACGGTACCACCTGTGCCAGGATTCGATTAAATTCATTGTGTGCGCAATATCAATCCTTCAAATTCACTAGCCCGACTCACTCTGCAAGGCACCCACTGGATGTTCTGATCTCCTCAAACCTCCCCCTCACCAACTCTCTCATGACTCCTCTCTCCTGGAGTGATCACTTTATACTTTTCTCCCACCTCTCTCTCTACTCCTCAGGCCAAGCCGACGCCAGCACTGCCACCTACCTTCTTGGTCATCGACCCATGAAGCCTGTGTCAGCTGAGGCTTTCGCCGCTACTTTCTCTTCTCCTTCTGCACCTTTGGCTGACTCACAGCCTGACGGAGCCCTATCTAACCTTCATGTTTCTATCTCTAATATGTGAAATAAAATAGGGAGGGTGAGGCGCGCACTCCAGTTCCCAGCTTTGAATACTTGCTGCATTTCAATTGCTTTTCTCCACCAAGCGCTTTCATGTCTCGAACAATCTTCAGGGAGGCAGTCTTTTCAGGTGTTACAGATTAGTCTCAATTTGTCTCAAGGAATTCTGGTAGCTGTAGTCTATTTTGGTAACCAGGAACCACCTCCCCTCCAATAGCACAATTCTTTCCCATGGTGGGGGGGAGGGGTGTCCCAGGTTTCCCATGTTTCTATCTCTAACACTCTTGATGTACTTGCCCCTGTCATGAGGATCCGCCTGAAGCCCAAATCCAAGTGCAACTCTTGGTATGACTCCAACCTCGTCACCCTCAAATGCAAGTACAGGGTGGCTGAGAGGAATTGGAGGGCACATCAGGTGTATCTTCTGACAAACTGGCCGCTGCCTGCTCCAAAGGCAATACAGACTCCCTGTCCTCGCCAAGAAGAAAGCCCACATCCAAGCCTACGTCTCTGCAGCATCTAACAACTCGGCCAAACTCTTCAAAATCTGCAAGGAGCTGGCTAATCCTGCTGCAGTCTCTACCTCTCCTGTTCCTTCCCATGCCCTCTTTACAGCCTTGACTTCTCATTTCATCACTAAAACTCAGGACATCCGGTCCACCCTCTATTCGTCTTCTGCCTCCACTCCTTGTCTGCCTGTGGCCGTCTCTCCTCCTCCCTTCTCTTACTTTCCCTTGTTCACCCCAGACAATGTTTCTAGACAAGTCTGATCTATGAAAGTCTGATCTATGAAGTCTCATCAATCAGGTTCTTCCCTATTCATCCAGAACCGTCAAGGACCACATCGATACCCTTGCTCCAGCCTTGGCCGATTTCTGCAATCACTCCTTTGCCACTTGAACCTTCCCCTCCCCTTAAGCACTCCCTTGTGTAACCTCTCCTAAAGAAGCCCTCTGCCGATCCTTACTCTCTGGCTAATTATCACCAGATTTACATCACTCCTTTCCTGGGCAAACTCTTGGAAAAGCTGGCCATCTCCCAGCTTAATCTGCACATTGAATCTGTTGGTTGTCTCTACGACAACCAGTCTGGCTTCAGAGCTGCCAGAAGCACAGAAACTGCTCCTGAACACCTGCTCTCTGGCCTTGATTCTAACTTTCCTTCTGTCCTTATTCTCCTCGATCTTTTTCCGGCCTTTGATCCAGTCAACCATGCCATTCTGCTCAATCACCTCTGTGATAACCTGGGTATCACTGATCAGGCCCTGGCCTGGCTGACATTCTTTCTCACCGACATCCTTTCTCACTGACTGACCTTCTCAGGTCCAACTGGGGTCTTTCCTCTCTTCTATCTCCCTCTATGACTTTTCAACCAATACCTGGCATCTCTTGCCCACCGCATCGCTGCCTTCTGCTCCAACTTTGTGTTATGCAGATGACACCAAGCTCTCTTTCAGGCTCCCCTCAGCTGCCTCCTCTTCTCTCATTCGATATTGTCTGGCCGCAATTCAGGAAGGGTGTGCCGCCTATGATCTCTGCCTTAATACCAGTAAGACTGAGATCCTCCTCATCGGAACACCAGCTGCGCCCTTTCCTCTCTGTCTATGGCCACCCACTCTGGGCCCTCTTGCTCCTACCTGTGAGGCTAAGAACCTTGGGGTCATCTTCGACTCTACCCTCTCCTTTTCTCCTCACATCTCTGACGTCTCTAATAAGTCAAACTATCAGTAGCACCTCCTCAGAGGTATTCTTCCTTTCCTCACTTCCCCCAGAAGCTCCCTGTCTCCAGAGCTCTGGTCCTCTCTAGACTGGACTAGTGCAACAGCTTCTTTCTAAATCTTCCTCCCTCTACAACTTATCCAGAACAGGAATGGGAGACTTGTCCTTGGCCTCAAGCCCAGGGATCATATCTCTCAAGCTGTGAAATCTCTTCATTCGCTCCCAGTGGCAGCAGGGATCAAGTTCAAGACCCTCTGCATCGGCCACTAGGCTTTCTGGGGCCTGGGACCGCTCTACCTCCAACTCTCTCTTCCCAAACATTTCCCTTCTTGAGCTCTCTGCTCATCCACTTCCAACTCTCTGAGGGTCAGTCGCTTTTCCAAGCAGAGTGTTGGGGGCAGATCTCGATCTTCCGCTGCAGCCTCCGTCTGGAACAGCCTCTCTCAAACTAGAGCAGAACCACCTCCAGTTCCGGAAGCAACTCAAGACCTTCCTCTTCGCTTCCACTTTCTCTCTTCCTCTCCCCTGCCGATGTCCCGACTGCTCCATGCACTGGTCATCTGGTTACCCTCTGAATTTAGGGCCCAGGCTCCTGCATGTCCAGTTGCACCTCACACTGCCTCTTGGCTCCCCCAGCACTTGTGGTCTGTATCTGCAACCCTACAGTCCCCTCTCTCTGCACTTATGAGCCACACGCTGGCTGCTATTCTGAGTTGCCTGCACTTCTCTCCGCCCATGCCTCCCTCAGCTCGTCTCCCCTTCCAACTCCCTGCACTTGCGCGATCTGAATGACAGGGCCTAGTAAGAACGTTGTTCTGTCCTCCCTCTGTTTCCACCTCCTTGTCTTGTCGCACCTAGAAGCACTTGTGTACAGGCGCGTTATAAATGACATATCATGGGTGAAGATTGTCTCCTGATTCTGGGTCAACGGGTTGTTTGTGCAGGGTAGTATCATTGGAGGACACAGGGACATAATTTGCAGGTGTAGGAACCAGGTCTGGCGTGCCCACTTTTGCACTATTAGGATCAGTGTTACTTGTTCCCGGGGTAGCTTGTCGACTATTTTGTTGAGAAGAGGTGGGGGGGGGGGACTGTATGCAAATCTCCATGACCAGTTCATCAGAAGTGCATTCACCTTGGATATTTTCTGCGGAAACCTGGATGTGTAATCTTGGCATTGTGCATTTTCCAGGGTTGCGAAAAAAGGTCCATCTCTGGGAACCCCCAGTTTGAGAAGACGTTGTTTAGCACGTATGTGTTTAGTTGCCATTCATGCTCTGAGGGTAGCATTGTATTCTTGCTTAGATTGTTTGCTAGGGAATCGAGTTCCCCTGGAACAAGTTGAGCCATTAGGAACATGTGATGCAGTACCCACAGCCAGATGTTCTGGGTTACTTTTGACAGCCCTGGAGAATGTGTTCCACCCCTGTTCGTTTACATAAACCATGGCCGTGGTACTGTCAGTAAGGACCAGGACTGTTTTGTGCTCTAGCTGAGTCCTGAAGGCTTGATGTGCTTTGAGAATCGCTAGTAGTTCCAGAAGGTTTATGGTTAGCAGGTATGTCCACAGGCCATGAGCAGTGTGATGTAGGAAGTGAGCACCCCACCCAGTCATAGACACATCTGTTGTGAGAGTGGCCTGGATTGCTGGTGTGATGAAAGGCTGTCCCTTAAGCATATAATTTACTGTAGCAATTGAACCAGAGGTTGCAAAACCCCCACTAGATCGGCCCACAACCCGCTTGCTTACCACCATTGTTTCGCTAGCCACATTTGCATTGGACGCATGCACAGCCTGGTGTGAAGCACTGGGTAGATGCAGGAAGCCATCATTCCCAACAGTAAGTAAAAAAAAAGGGGTGAAATTAAAAAAATAAATGAAAAAAACGTATTGGAAAAAAAATCAATTTTTTTTTTCGAGATTTTTTGGTTCAACCTTTTTTTTTTGATATTTTTTTTCAGTCTTTTCACTATAAACCGGGCACCACAGCTAGGACCTTTGTGAATACCCTGGGGGCTGACGCAATACCGAATGGTAGCACTTTGAATTGGTAGTGCTAGTTTCCCAATTTGAATCCGAGGTATTTTTTTGTGCACTGGCAACATTGACATATGAAAGTATGCATCTTTCATGTCCAATGCTGCCATGTAATCCCCTATTTTCAATAGTGTGATGACTTCCTGCAGGGTTGTTATTCTGAATTTTGGGGCTTTGACATGTGATTGCAGGGTGCAGATCCAGCACTAGGCGCATTGCTAGATCTTTCTTTGGAACAAGGAAGTACATTGAATAAATACCTTGAGTTTGTTCCATGAAGGGCATCAGCTCGATGGCTTCTTTCGAATGGATTGTGTGCTCCCACATATTCCTCATCTTTGATATTCAACATCCAGATTCAGCTACTCCAGGCATTTCTTTTCGGCAGAGGGCTTTGTGAGTCAATGCAGTCGACTCGATGTCCCACGAGGGCCTCCGTCTCGAGGATGATGTCATCGAAGGCATATAGAGCACGTGCAGTGCCCGTTGACTTCAGTTTCCTTTTTCAGAGTAAGCTTACGCTTAGAAGAACTATGGCACCCTTCAGTAGTTCCGTAAATACGAAAATGTCTCCAACACCGTCTACCGCCTAGACCGGGTTTAAGAAGTGTCAAGACTGCGGTTCCAAGATGTCGCTAACAGATCCGCATCAAGTATGCTTGTGATGTCTCGGTGTGGAGCACAAGACCTCAGCGTGTTCGAAATATATTGATGATCAGAAAAGCTCTGAGGGAGCATAAGAGGAAATTGGCAGTAGGTAGAAACCCTAAGAAATCCCCATTGAAGAAACCTTCCGATGATGCTAGAGGCAATTCTACTTAAAGAAAGAAGACAAAAAAGTTCCAGGTCAAGGAGTCGTCGAAGAGGCACCATAAGTCACCTACTTCGATGCCCTCGTCTGACTGACTCCTCTCCTGAGATAGCTATATCCTGTCCAACTAAGGCCTCCACTCCATGCCGAATGGGAAGCATTCAGGTTAGAAATTATCAACATTTTTAAAAACAAAAACCCTCGGGGGCGTGGCTTGGAGCGCTAGCGATGCAGTCGCTCCTCTGATGCCGCCCACGGGAGACCCGCCGCCGCCACAAATATGACGCGGATCCCGGCAAGTAACTCGATCGCCGAGGCGACCCAAGGCGATCGGAACCACTGAAGCACATCTGGGCCGTGGATGAACTAACGCGTGTGCATCGTGCCCAAATCCACCCTCCGAGCCTACCACCCAGCGCCCTCCGTAACATCCAAGATGGCGGACGTTCGGGAGGCCGGAGTGAGGAGGCGAGCGACGATCGAGTGAGGGGGTGCGCACTGACACGCGCCGCCGCCCCAGTAGCAGTGGACCCAGCGGTGGACCCAGCGACAGGAGACAACCCAGGAACAGCTCTGGCGGACGTTTGAGAGGCCGGAGTGAGGAGGCGAGCGACGATCGAGTGAGGGGGTGCGCACTGACACGCGCCACCGCCCGAGCAGCAGTGGACCCAGCAGTGGACCCAGCGACAGGAGACAACCCAGGAACAGCTCCGGCTCCGACCTCCGCCTGAGCGGCGTGGGGACTGCAGCGGCAGCCGCAAAGGAGCTCCTGCCGAGGATCCTCCCATTTTTCGGGACACCGGCGGGGACAGACAGCCCCGTGGTAGACTGCCTCCCGCCTCCCCCCTCTCGACTCGCATTAATCCGGGCCCCCTAGCTGAGGACGCCGGGGTCCGGTCCATATCGGGGCCCAGGTGTGAAAGCCCACAATACGGGAGATCGGAGGGCACCCTAACGGCAGCAGGAGAGAACAGCATTTCCCCCCCAACGAGGGGCGAGGGACCAGAAAGCACCACGAGTCACCAGGAGGGCCAAGAGTAGCCCGCACAACAGACTCTAACTCTCGGAGCCTCGGGAGGCTGAGTCGGCCCCCGAAAAACACCCGGGGGGCCCCACAACAAACCCGGCCCCCCGCATAAGCGTCACCAAGGAAGGCCTGAGGTTCGGCCACACTACCAAACACCCTACTCAAGCACCTAAAAACGGGCCCCCTCCCCAGTGGCCGCTTAACGCAATCCTGCGTACCGTCCCCATCTCTGGGGTCAACCAACGGCTGCAGAGGAGGCGCCCCCACGGCAGCAGAACCTACGCAAAAGAAGGACAACAGAGGCACGGACACAACCTAGCCTCTCCGGCTAAAAATCCCATAACCACTAACACGTGTCCTCCACACTTTTCCTGGGGCGCCCCGGCCCACTCCATTATTTAGCAAACCCACGCATCACTCGTCGTAACGACCCCCCCACTCACCTATCATGTCCAGGCAATCGAAAGCCAACAAAACAACGGACATCCCCACAATGTTTGCTGGCGCGGACAAAAACAAAAAACTAGACTCTACCAAATTGACCCCGCAAAAACAGCTGGAAGAAAAGGATGCTCTAGCCACCAGAGGGGACCTAGTAGCCTTTATGGCGGACATTAAATCTGAATTCCGCTCCTGCTTAGCCGACCTCACCTCTAAAATAGAACAAACAGATCAAAGATTAACAGAGGCGGAACAGAGGCTGGGGGAGGTTGAAGATCGATCACAAGTTCATACTACCACCCTTAAGGAGATCCAACAAACTATCCATACAATGCAGGACAAATATAAGCTGCTGGAGTTTAAGCAGGAGGACCTGGAAAACAGGGCACGCCGCAATAATCTCCGGATTCGGGGGGGTCCCATCCTCGGTCCCCGACAACAAGCTAACGGAATACATAGGCGACTTCTTCCAGGCCCTATTACCGGATCTAGACAAATCCCAGCTCCTGCTGGACCGGACCCACCGACTGCGCCCGCGCCGGGGCATGGACTCAGACCCTCCCCCAGATGTGATCACCAGGGTCCATTTCTTCACAACCAAAGAGGCCATAGCAGCAATCAGCCGTACGGGAGACAGTCTCTCATTCCAAGGTTCCCCCCTCCAGATTTATCAGGATCTCTCGCTACTTACCTTACAGAAACGAAGGGCGCTCCGCCCCCTGGCGCTTTTTCTTCAAAAACAACAGGTTCGGTATAGATGGCTGTTCCCCACGGCACTGCAATTCTCATACAGAGGCACTCTCCGACGGATCAGCCACTTGGAGGACGCAAATTCAATCATGCAGCCAACTCCACCCAGTGAGACCTCCTCGCCAAACCTAGACAAAGCTAGAGACTCTGAACCTCCTCCCTCCCCAAGGCCCAGCCGATCATCCTGGTCAAGGATCCAGCGAAACCACAAGAAATGATAACTAAGGATGACGCACACCACAGACACAGGACGTCCCCACGGACTCTGGTCCCGACAACATCCACCCCGGACACCTACAACCTTGCCAAAATCTAGATCCGCCTCCTTCTCGTTGAAGGAACGAGCCTATCGAGCAGCGGCGGCGGACCATTCCCGTGGTTCGTACCCATTCCAGGGAGACTTTCCAACAGCGGTTCCCTGGATACCCATAGTTCTCAAGACGAGATGGGACAGTTGGCCCCGTTGGCCAGGGAGAGGCCCATACCCGAAAGGTCGGGCCCCCCACAAGTTAAAGTTGCGGCCCCCCGTTGGGGTACCGCTTTAAAACCTCAAGTGCAGAACGATACCATAGTAGCTCCCGACAGACATGGCAGCTGAAGCAATAACTCACGACCCCCCCCCCAACCCAAACGGACCACCAGACCCTGCGGATCCTCTCCCTAAATGTGAACGGGCTAAACTCCCCCAACAAACGGAGGGCAATTTTACTAAAACTCCAAGATGAAGATGCCATGATAGCCATGCTACAAGAGACCCATTTGTTGCCGGCGGACGTAACTCGGCTCCGCTCCCGGCTGTTCCCACTTCAATTCTTCGCCTCTGGAGGAAGCAAAAAGGGAGGCACTGCGATCCTCTTTCGAAAAGACCTACACCCGCAAATCCTAGAAACAAAAACGTGCCCGGAGGGCCGGTACATAGCGGTCAAATGCCTTCTTAGGGGAGACCTATACACCCTGGTCTCAGTCTACGCCCCCAACACGGGACAATCCCTCTTCTATGACTCGCTGGGCACAGCTCTTGCTGGCTTTGTGGAAGGCCAAATAATCGTAGGGGGGGACTTCAACGGGGTTCCCGATCCCACCAAAGATAGATCGCACCCCCCAACTCCAGGTGACTTTGCTCAGGCTCTCAGCCTCCTTCGGCTCTTCAGGTCCCTGGACATAATAGATTCATGGCGAGTGTTCCACCCCAACGAAATAGACTACTCTTTCTATTCATTTGTCCATCGCACCTTTTCAAGGATCGACTTGTTCCTGCTCTCCCCGCAAACTTTCCCCTCCGTCAAGGAGGTCTCCATTGGCACCAGAGCCATATCCAACCACGCTCCAATGCTCCTGGAACTCCGGGCACAGAACCCCAATCTTCTTGGCCCACGTAAATGGGCACTGTACGACCCGATCCTCAATGACATGGCCACCAGAGACAAGATCGCAATAGGCATAAGAAATTTCTTTGAAGAAAATCCCGCCTCAGACACTTAGCTAGCGAACAACTGGGACGCCATGAAGGCTGTAATAAGAGGCTCCCTAATAGCCCAAGGGGCGGCTTACCACCGAAACAGGCGCCAAGCCCGAATAACCCTAGAAAATTAACTAAAAGAGGCAGAGGCAATACAAAAAGAAAAAGGCTGGTCCCCTAAAACGCAACGGTTCATACGCACAGCAAGGAAAAGACTGGAAGCCCACTATGCGGAACAGACCGCTCATCTGCTGGCGAAAGCAAAGCAATCGTATTACGCAAAGGGCAACAAGGCCAACAGGTTCTTGGTAGCCAAGCTAGCCAAACGCCGACGTAGTAACACGATCGCCAGCCTGCGCGATCCTAACGGAGTCATGCACTACTCGGAGCCTGATAAGCAACGCCTCGCAAAAGACTACCTAGCCCAAATTATGAAGGCAACCCCACGGAGCTTACCGCAACAGATGGAATACTTACAAGAGGCAGCAGTGCCTCACCTCCCCGATACAATGAAAGACGAACTGGAGGAGCCCATAACGGGGGAGGAGGTGGAACAAGCCATCAAATCACTGAAATCACGGGCCCCTGGGCCTGACGGCTTCTCAACTAGGTTTTACAAACTGTTTAGAGCCCAACTGACCCCGCACCTGGTTGCCCTATTCAACTCCTTCAGAGAAACTGGATCGGTGACCCCGTCGATGCAGGAATCGACCACTATCCTCCTGCCTAAGCCGGGAAAAGATCCGAGAAACCTGACCTCCTACAGGCCGATTGCCCTCTTAAACATCGACGCAAACATATGCTCAAAAATCCTGGCAACCCGCCTGAATCATATCCTACCGAAAATCATTCATCCCGATCAGGCTGGTTTCATTCTGCACCGGACAGCAGGAGACAACATACGAAGAACACTGAACCTAATAGACCTCGCCTCCCGGAACTCTCAAAAACTAGTGTTGGTGGCGCTGGACGCAGCTAAGGCATTTGACAGGGTGGATTGGACATTCATGAAGCACACCCTTAAAGCCTTCGGCTTGGGACCAAAATTCCAAACGATGGCTCTAGCCAACTACAACAGCCCAAAAACCAGCCTAAGAATCAACGGCCACAATTCGGACCCAATCCCCCTGTCATGCGGAACCCGACAAGGCTGCCCGCTGTCGCCCCTGCTTTTTGCACTCACCATGGAGCCATTCGCCCAAAGAATCAGACGAAACAACCAAATTAAGGGCATACAGAGTGGCCCCACGCAACACAAAATCGCCCTATACGCGGACGACGTTCTGCTCACGATCTCAGAGGCCCACTCATCCCTAAAACACGCGACCCGTGAAATCGCCACCTATGGGGAAGTCTCTGGCTTTTCAATAAACTTCGATAAGTCATCGGCTTTGGGCATCGGCCTCAATCTAGCGGAGCAGGAGGCACTGTCCAAGATATGCCCAATAACATGGGGAAAAAAGGCCATCCCCTATCTGGGGGTCCACATCCCGGCAGACCCGAGAGACACATATAAGTTCAACTTTCCTCGACTCTTCACAGAATTGGAAGGCGACTTGAAACGATGGGAGACCCAAGAGATCTCAATGCTAGGGCGCATCACGGCATGCAAGATGAACCTCCTCCCCAGATTCCTGTACTCCTGCGCCTCCCTACCAGTAGCGATTCCCACACCAACGCTCCGAGGTCTCCAAAGAACAATGCTGAACTTTATCTGGAAAGGTAAGAGAGCGAGAATCCCTCTCAGGACGATGCTGGGGGGTTCCAAATTAGGAGGGCACGGGGTCCCGGATTTGCAAGCCTACAGAGTAGCGGCACAACTAGCACAGGTGCAGGCATGGCAAAACGTAACAAACCGCCCTAGATGGGTTGAGCTGGAACAATCACGAACACCCCTGCCCCTACGATTCTTGCCACACATCCCACCCACCCTCAGGTCGCATTGGGGAGACCTCCTCCTATCAACTAAACACACCCTCAGCTCCTGGGACTGGGCACTAAAACGGAAGGGAGTGCCAAGGGGGCTGAGCCCACAATCCCCAATCTTCCACAACCCAACTTTCTCACCGGGAGCGAATCCCCGCAACTTTCAGAATTGGATAAACGGGGGACTAGAGACAGTGGACCAGCTATACATAGGAGGGAGACCACTCACATTCGACCAATGCAAGGAGAAATTCCAACTCCAGGAAAGAGACAGATTCACCTACATCCAGATACGCCACTGGTGCTCGCACCCCCAGACCCTCCAAGCAGCGACACGCCCCCCGACCGCTCTGGAACTCACACTGAGAGACCTCCCCACCCGCGGTAGAGTATCCACCCTATATAGACGCTTTTTAGCTGACTTCCTGACCACAAAAACTCGATGCATGGCTCAATGGGAGGCGGACCTGGGACACCCAATCGAGGACCAAACCTGGGTGGACATATGGACCAGAACTCACACCTCATCGACCTGCATCACCAACAGGGAATGTGCATATAAGGTCACACTCCGGTGGTATTACCCGCCCCTCCGACTTCACCACATAAATCCGCAATTGGACCACTCCTGCTGGAGAGGATGCGGCCACCCAGGCTCCTTCTTCCACATGTGGTGGACCTGCCCAAAGATCCAACGGTTCTGGAGGACATGCCTGGGGACCATCTCGCAGATCACCGGAACAACAATCCCCCTAGAACCAGAAGCAGTCCTGCTAGGAGCTCCGATCCCCACGATCTACCCGCGCTCCGGGCCCAGAGCGAAACTACTAACCCACTGCCTCCTGGCAGGGAAAACAGTGGTGGCACGAACTTGGAAATCCCCGGAAGGCCCTCACATAGCCCAATGGTGGACCAAACTATGGGACATTCTGATCGCGGAGAAAGTGACGGCGGCACAAGCGGGTATACTCCACAGGTTCCGGAATATTTGGGCCCTAGTGCTAGAATACGACCAGCGCTTCCCCGCCCTAACTCACAAACCGACCCGAGCCCGCTGGATCCTGGAAAACCAAGGGACCCCCGAGGCAGAACCATAGACACTGAGGCAAGAAGCGGACAACCTAGGAGGGAAGATACCACCTCCAGAGACTGAGGAGCAATGAGGCCGAAGAACGAGGAGAGGGAGGAAACCCAGGGGGGGGGATAAGAGACTGGGGATCTATATACCTAATGAATCACTGCCGATACTGTTTGTAATTATCATTCTGCCTTGATTGAAAATAAACAAAGTTAAAAAAAAAAAAAAAAAAAAACCCTCGACAAGCCATGCTCCTACCGTGCGTTCAAAAGCCGGTAAGGAAAGGGCTTAACCCAATACTGCGTGTCCCCGAGCCCAGGACGAAGGCCAGATCTGCATAGAAAGCTGCTGAGGCCTCAACACAATGAGAAACATAGAAGGATCCTTCCAGTCACAAGTCAAAAAATATGTCGAGGTCAAGGTCCTTGACGCCAGCTGCGCCATCGAAGTCAAAAATGTCTTCATCGAAGACATCAACTCCTTGAGCGTCAAGCTGAACATTTTTTAAACCTGTGATGCCCTTACCAGAGACAACTTTCACTCCTTTACCAAGAAGGGATTACTTAAAGTCACTAACCTCTATTTATGAGGACAATGGGGCCACCTGTTAATGATGAGCCATTTGGGTTACAGTATGGTACACCAAATGTCCCGGATAGTTTTATATCAGAGGAATCCAAGCTAAAGGACCTTTATGAAAATGTGCAACCAGCCAGTGGAGTGGATCCTTCACCAGAATTAGAATTTGGCAAGCCTGAGGCCGATGAACATGCAGATGCCTCATACAGGCAGTTTATATCTAAGGTAGTAGATTACCTGGGATGGAGCAGACCTGCCCTCCCCTTTGAGCAGGATAATCTAACAGGCATCCTTGATAAATGTCCGCAAGAGGATCCCATTTTACCTTTCCACATTGCTCTTCAGAAAAGGGTGAGTGCCAATTGGGAGACGCCAGAGTCAAGTACAGCAGTAAACAAGAACTTGACAAGAAAATACCGCCCATCTAGTAGCAAACCCAACTACTTATCAAAACACCCCATCTCAGAAAGTCTGGTGGTGCAGGCAGCAACTGCAACCTCAAAACAAGCAGTTTACCCAACCATACCACCGGATAGGGATGGCAAAGGATAGATGCATGGGCAAGAAATGGATTTTCTGTGGGGAGCATGGCTCTAGTCGGCCAATTCCACATTTACCTTAGCAAAGTTCTCATACACTAATTTCTATGGCCGCTGACACTATTCCCGAACGGGAGGAAAGAGATGGTTTCTTGGCCATTGTTAGGGACGGCAAGGAAGCCATGTGTGAGTCTCTTCAGTCAGATCTGGATTCTGCTGACAGCATCAGCAGAGCCATGGTGGCAAGCACTGCAATTTCCATATTTGCGTGGTTAAGGTAATCTGGATTTGCCACCAGGCATGCAGTCTAGACTCCTTAACATGCCTTTTGACAGGTCTCATCTTTTTGGCAGCAAGGCTGACGAAAGCCTTGAGAAGCTGCAGACCTCGAAAGTGGCAGCCAAACCTTTGGGTGCTCTTATTAGGCAGCCTCAGTCTTTTCTCCCTTGTGGCACTTCTTGGAGGGGTACAGCCTTTCACTACTACTCCTCGGTTGGAAGAGCGAGAGGAATGGCTGCTGAAAGAGGCCAAAGGAGATTCCCTTGTGGTGGACAAGGGAGAGGTGCACATCCTGCTCAATCAGGTGCATCTTTACAAATAGCCACTGCTTCAGCCGCCTCAAAAACTCGGAGGTCTCGAGTCACAACACCCCAGTGGGAGGCAGACTGTCTCAGCATCTGAAAGAATGGCAAGACATCACTTCGGATGCTTTGACATTAGAAACCTAAGCCCAAGGTTACTGCCTTCCCTTCTTTCAAAGACCTCAGAACCATCCAAAGGGGAGCCATTCTTTGAAGGTTCCAGATCTGGTCCTTGTGCAGGAAATTTTGACCCTGCTAGAGAAAGGTACTATAGTGCCAGTATCTGTAGCGGAGAGAAACAAAGGATGGCACTCGCCATATTTCCTAATCCCCAAGAAGGACGGCGCACTGAGACCCACCTTGGACGAGATACTTCCTCAGGAAGGACAAGTTCAAGATAGCCACACTTTCCCAGTTCCTTCAGGCCCTCCAACTCCAGGATTGAATGGTGTCATTGGACCTTCAGGATGCTTATCTTCATGGCCAATCCATCTTAAACACAGAAAGTACCTGAGGTTCGCAGTTGGCAGTTCTCATGATCCGTTTCGAGTTCTGCCATTCAGGCTGACCTCCGTCCCAAGGGTTTTCATCAAACTGATGGCGGTGGAGGCAGCGAGTCTCAGGAGAGGGGGGGATTCAGGTCTAACCCTACCTGGACGATTGGCTGATCGGGGTGCATTCTCCCGAACAAGTCCTGGATCATCTCCACAACACCTGCCACTCGCTTCACAGACTGGGCTTCTCCCTCAATTACAAGAAGTCCCATATGACACCATCTCAAAAGCTCCAGTTAATTGGGGCCATACTGGATACATCCCTGGGAAAGAGCCCGCCAACAGCTTGCCAACCGAGGTGAGGGCTCAAGACATTCTGCAGATGGTCTCCAAGTTTCAGAGTGACCAGTGTCTCCCGGCCTTTGACTTTTTGAGGTTGCTCAGGCTCATAGCATCCTGCATTTTTATGGTACCAGAGGCTCACCTGAGAATGAGATCCCTTCAATGGGCTCTCGGGACACAATGGTCTCGATTCGCAGGCAACATGTTGGACCTAATTCAGGTTTCAAGCAGGGTCGCACAGGATCTCCTGTGGTGGACCTGTGAGGACAGCATTATGAAGGGAGAACCTTTTTGGCAACCATGGCTGGAGATACCAGTAGTGACGGACATCTCACTCACAGGGTGGGGAGCCCAGGCCAACAATCTGACAATCAGTCATCGTTGGACTCCACCAGAGTCCAAACTACACATTACTCTTTTGGAGCTGAGAGCAAATCAGACTTGCGCTGAAGGCTTTTCTGCCCTCTGTTCAGGGAATGAATGCGTTGATAATGACTGACAACACAGTGACCATGTACTATCTCAACAAGAGAGGTGTAGGGTCACTATCACTGTGCAGAGAGGTATTGCAGCTCTGGTACTGGGAAATTCAAGAAGGAATCTCCCTGTCAGCCGTTCACCTAGCCAGAGAGGAGAACATGGTGGTGGACGCTCTGAGCAGGCAGAGCACAGACTCCCATGAGTGGGAAACTAGCTCAGGAAGTCCTTCAAGAGATCTTCAAACTTTGGGGAACCCCTCAAGGGGACCAGTTCACGAAAAGTGTCAACAGGAAGTGTGAACTGTACTGCTCCAGGGAATTTCCCCCAAGCAGAGCACTAGGAGACACGTTCGTAGTTGACTGGGTGTTTCCACTCCTGTACGCATTTCCTCCAGTCCCCGTCATTCCTCACGTGACCAGGAGGTAGAGAAAGTTCAGGAAAAACATGATCCTAATTGCACTGGATTGGGTCAGGAGGATGTGGTACCCAAACCTTCTGGACATGTCCATCTGCCCTCCATTATGTTTTCCACAAAGAGAGGATCTTCTCTCGCGAGAGGAGGGTCGGGTTCTCCATCCAAAGATCAAGACCACTCAGCCTTCAAGCATGGTTTCCGAGAGGCAGAGATACAAGGATTGGGACCTCCTGGATAATGTAATGGAGATTTTGCTTTCAGCCAGAAGGCCAGCAACAAAGTCCTTGTACCGCTGGAACACATTCTGCAGCTGGTGCAGGGACAAGAATATAGATCCATTACTATGCAAAACTCCCAACGTGTTATTCTTTCTGCTGTACCTCACCAATTTGGGGCTCCAGGTTGGAACAATTAAAGGCTATTTGGTGGCACTATCCATCTTTAAACGCTTGTCTGAAGAAACTTCCTATTTTAAGATACCATTGGTGAAACAATTTCTGAAGGGACTCACCAATCTCCATCTCCTTTTCCGGTTCCCGTTTGGGATCATACTTTGGTGTTCAAATTTCTTGTGTGCACCATTTGAACCACTAAATTCATGTCCATTAAGGTTACTAATGTTCAAGACCATTTTGTTGGTAGCACTAACATCAGCCTGTAGAGTGAGAGTTGCAGGCACTAGCATCTAAACCACCCTTTACAGTTTCCCACAAGGACAAGGTCGTCCAGAAGGTTAACCCTTCATCTTTGCTGAAGATCATTTCAGATTTTCATGTCCGACAAAAGATTGTGTTGCCCACTTTCTATTCTCCACCTCATCCTGGCATGGAGGAAGAGAGGTTGCACAGATTAGATCCACGTAGAGCTCTAAGCTTCTACATTTCTAGATTGTCCAAACTTCGCCTGGATGTTCAACTTTTTATAGGTTATACAGGACACAAACTGAGTCAGGCTGTACCAAAGCAGACCTCATTAAGATGGATTATTCAAGCAATTTCTGAATGCTACTGGCTGACAGGCAAAGAGCCTCCAGACGGCTTGAGGGCCCATTCCACCAGGGGCATGGCTACCTCTTCGGCTCTGCAAAGAGGTGTTCCTATTAAAAACATTTGTGAGGCAGCTACGTGGTCTACTATACACACGTTTACGAAGCATTACTGCCTTGATTCTTCCCTATGTCAGGATGGAAGCTTTGGAAAAGCCGTCTTCCATTCTGTTCATGGAAACCATTGATACATTCTTACTCCTTCTAACAAAGCAAATACTGCTTTGGGAGAACAATTTACATAGCCCTGGTAACGTTCTTTCAACTGGATGTTCCTCCCACGTATTCCTCATCGCCCTCCCAGCCTACCCCTGCAGTAGAATTTCCAATGCAAATACAGCTTTTGCTCCTTCACATCCTAGTACAGTCAAACCTGTGTTGATGCAGGTAATTCTACTGAAAGAATAAACAGAACTGAAGCTGCGTCGCATGATATATATATATATATATATATATATATATATATATATATATATATGCCTTTGAGTTAGCTAGTGGCCTCTTACCTTTGGATCCTTTGGCACTTCCCTCCTGGGCTCCCATGAGCACTTGTCCATCTGTACTGCCCCTTTTATTTATGCACTTCTGTCACGGCACAATGCAAATGTGCATATATAGGAGAACTATGTACAATTTATTGGTACAAGTATGGGCAATGTAGAGGCAAAAGATTTGTAGAACATTAAGTGGCAGTTGGTGGGTGGAAGTTGTTGATAGGCCATATGTAGAGTTTTTTAAGTGATTGGTGGAAATGTGTGTGAATGGTTTAAAGCAGGCAACGAGGGAGTGTTACAAACATAACAGTAAAAAGTAGAAGGGCTGTTTTGTGTTATGGTGTGCATGTGCAATCCGGGTTTTCGAATAAGGCATGGGTTAGACAGGGGAATGCAGAGACTGGATAGTTATAAACAGCAATGGATTATGGTGTTTATTTTATACTAGAGAAGAATTTTGGAAAGATACATTTCTGTGCTTTGTGTTCTTTTTCTCTAGTATACAATTGTCCGTTCTTCCCATTAGCATAGTAGAAAATGCTAATGAGAATGTTGGGTTGGAGAATCTCATTGACTAACTACTTCACTGAAAAATGTAAAGTAGAGGGAGCCTATAAGCTTATTTTTCTTTGCTCTATTTTTTAAATGTAAAAAGTGTTTTTACTAGAGGAACCTTTATTTTATGGGGGGAGAGGGCGATTGCAGGAGAGGTCAGAAAGTAAGGTGGGAAGGGGCACCCACCACACATATGGTGGGCAGGTGGACAGGGGAAGATGTTGCATGTGTGTTAAATCTAAGGTAGGGGGCAGTGTTTCTCATGCTCCTTGATTGCAGCTTCAATAGCACTGCGAAATTGCTCCCCCCCCTGCAGAGAGTTGTGTTGCAGTACATACAGAGTACTGTTGCTTTCGAATTATATGGATCAACAGCCCCTTTTATTGCCTGCAAGGTAGCTGGTGGGGTTGTGTGTCCCACAGAAGTAGGCTGTGTGGTTACAGTATTGGTTGAGGAAGATGATGTGGAGGAAGATAGCCCACTACTTGCTAAGAAAGGAACAGCCTTTCTGAGAGCACAGCAGTCATTGGATTTGGTGTGGCGGCGCATGGAGGTGGTCCCATAGGCGTGCTGTCCAGGTAGTCCGCGACGGAGTACAACGTTGCACTCAGTGCATTTCACTTCGGTAGCTTTAGCCTTTGTTACATTCCCAACAGTGGTAAAGAACTGCCACACCCATGATTATGTCTGGGTGCTAGAGGTAGGCACTTCCTCTACCCCATCTTCTTGGTCCTCTTCATTGTCCTGGAAGTACTGCACTTTTTTTGTTTTGAAGGTCCTCCGGCTGGTGGTGGCTCTTGGGGAGGAGGGATGGCAATAGCTGATGCCATTTAAGATAAATAGCAGTTTTGCTGAAAGTATGTACTGTTTACTAGATTGTTAATGGATAATGAATGAGAATAGGTGTAGGAGCTGTGCAAGGGTACGTTTTGAGCTGAAAAGGTCCTAGATGAGCAAAAAATGCAGTTCCGAACTGTTCACAAAGTGCGGACCCATTGGCAAAGTGCAGACACATTCGTGGACACACCATCATGCCACTTGACACTGTCCAGAAAGTCTGCGATGACAGACATTCACAAAAGTCAATGACAACAAAACCAGTGGAAAAAGTTGTAAAAAGGGTTAGAAATGATACTAGAAGGTGGGGAATGGCAGAGTTTTAAGGTGAAACTTTGTAAATTGGACAAACATGTTGCTATATTGGGGTAAGTATATTAGTAAATTGTAGGAAATTAAAGGTGCACTGGTAAAAACCTATGCAATTCACTGAGAAAAAAAAACATTGTTAAAGGGACATTATGGTTACAAGTAAAACCGAAAAACCTCAGAAATTCGCCAGTTATGGTAAGCTAAGCAACCATAACTTGCGCCACCACCGTGCACTGCTAAGACTAACCCGCAGGACATGAAAGATGACATTACAAATGCCATTGATGACATCACATTTTAAATTAATTGTATTTAACAGTCCCTACAAGGGGTGGCGATTATAATGTTAGAAAAAAGACGTTAGGGTGATTGGGAGAACTATCATGAACTACTTAATGTATTAAAGAATGTACTAATGTAAACAAATCATATTCTAGTATTGTTAGTAGCAGACCCTAATCATTCATACATACATATAGGCAATGGTTGCAGCATGCACCATAGAAGTACAATATTTTTTATTTGGTAATTTCCAATAATAAAATAATAAATGCTATCTTATGAGAGTTTTGAGTAATGTTAAACATGGAAAAAACAGGTAACAATTGAAAACTCACCACTCACTTGTGTTAGTAGAAAAAAATGCATATCAAAACGCACAACTCATACAAACTAGAGAGGCACATACAGAGAAACTAAAGTAAGGAAGAAACAACAGCACCAAAAAATGAGAACACTAGAGTTAATAAACATATACACAAATTGTGTGTTTGAGGCATGCTTATTGCCCCATGTATGTGCACTATGAGATCAGACTAAAATCTAAGGAAAGTACTTTTAGAACATATAAAGAGGTTAATGTGTAGATATAAAGCACCTTTTAAATTTTGGAAATTCTCATTGTCAGTGAAAACAAAACACTAGCCTAATCAGGTCAGTAAACAAAAGCTAGTGGTCCAGATATGTGATGACATTTGTAACATCATCTTTCATGTCCTGGGTGTTAGCCTTAGGCGTGCACGGTGATGGTGAGAGTTATAGTTGCTTGCAAATTTCAGAGGTTTTTCAGTTTTACTTGTAACCGTAACGTCCCTTTTTCAGTGAATATATATATACACACACATAGATCCGTACATACACACATTGACTTACAACACAAAACGCTGTCACGATAGGGTGACTGCTGCAGTCAGTCACCCCTTCACAGTACCTGGAGTTCTTGTGGCGGTGGACGACATGGGCTAGATGGTGCAGTGCTGGTTCCTGGATGGTGGCTGGCAGGAGGTGGATGGTCCTGTGGATCCTGGTAGCTGGCAGGGGCCTGGCCCCTCTTTCTTCAGGGTGACCGCATCCACCACATGGGGCCTCCCACACTCACTGCGTCCACCTGCACACTCAAAAAGGTCCTGGGTGGCCCACTGAACAAGTGGGGGACCACCCATTCTCAGTGACGTGCACTGCAGACCTTTGTCTTCAGGGTGACCCTCATTGGCATTGGGGCCTACCCATGCTCACCATTGCCACCCCATGGCATTATGTATATCCTGGGTGGGCCCCAGTTGGCTGGAGGGCCCACCCAACATCACATCACGCCCCGGGGAGGAAGGTTTATTAAACTAGTCCATAAAAAAAAAATGTACAGCCCAGGAAGCTTGCCATTACACAGTGCAAGAAAGTAGACTGGGGCTAGGAGGTGTGCCAATATGGTTATGGGGAAGACAGATAACCGGACAAGCCAGAGTTTAGTTGTATCTTCCAGCTGGCTCCAACGGCATCTCCCCCATCCCCTTAGAACAATATAAGTGAGCAGCAGTGTCAGTTTTAGAATTTGAGATTTAAATGCAAAAGTGCAAGGTCACTGTTGTGTTGCAATATAAATGCTAAAGTGCAAGGTCACTGTTGTGTTGCAATATAAATGCTAAAGTGCAAGGTCACTGTTGTGTTGCAATAGGACGATCACCAACTCCATATGGGTAAACTGCAGGTTTATTTAATATATGGATTAAGCTTGGAGAGAGATAGATAGATATCTATCTATTATCCTGCTTTGAAGTTCCCAGAAACTCCCCCTCCCATCCCCCCGGCAGGGGCTATTATGCGCTCTGGCATCGATGGACAGTCTGGTACAAATGGCGCACTCGATGCCCAATGACCTCCGTTCCTTTTTTCCACACGCCCAGCAGTTAACTCAGGAAATTTGCCCCAATGCACTTTCTTTCAGAAACATTCCTTTGCATTTCCGTATATATTTCTTCATCATCGATTCCCACAGAATTTGTCTGTGGTGCCTTGGTAACTGGCAATATTGTGGCAGATTGCGGTACATGTCATTATGACAAAGTCTTAAAGGAGATAGCTTCCAAACAGGCCCTAGGTCGTTTGTCATCAAGGTCGCCAAGTACACCACCTCCGAAACACAGGCCTGACGAAGGCAAAAGCTCCATGGCCGATAATCGCCAGAGAATGAGAAAAAACGGTCAAAGAAGCACCGTAAAAGAGCTCACTCTACTAGGAGAGGCTCCCATTATTCCTCTCCCTCCATCAAAGAAAAGGAGGAGGCATCCGTCCACAGATTAATCTTCCATCTGAATCAGGCTCAGCAGAGAAGTGGGAAGAATCTTACATCAAAAAGATGCAGGTCTTTGAGGAAGCGGGCCCGCCAGTTTTCTCTTCCTCTGGGAAAAATAAGAGAGACCATTGAGCCCACCATGCCCCGACAAAGCCGGCAGGGACTCTGTTCACCAATCAACTCATGCACCAAAGAGCCATAGACCGGTGAAATCCCCAATTCAAGGACTGTCGATGCCACTTTCATCAGCGGCTGTTGCGTTAGACAATCCATCTTCAAAGGTGCATTAGATAGTCAAAGACCCCCTCGACTAGATTTGTCCTCTTTCCAGGTTATTTAACAAGGATGACGTTTGAGCCTATGGGTCTTCCTCAACAACTTGAGGAGTTTCAAGAGTAGGAAAAAAGGATATCTGATCTAGCCTCTGCCCTGCAGAAAATGGCTTGGACACCTCTCCTGAGGTGGAAGTTCCACAAGGAGATCCTCAGGCCCACTCTAATAGGGCATACAGGAGAATGATGCGAAGGTGACTGATGCCATGGATTGGGTTCCCCAGTCAGTGACTTAACAGATTGTGACTTGACAGACATCTTAGACAAGGGCACAACCTTTGACCGATCCTTCCCTTGCACAATGCCATCAAAATTCCCCTCATGGAGCTATGAAGTCTCCCTGCTCGGGGCCAGCAGTCCACAAGGATTTTGCTACGAAATACACACAAGCCTGGCCTGAGCAGGTATTCCTTACCAGACATCCAGCACATGATTGTCTGGTGGTACAGGCTGCAACTGTTGGCAACAAGGCTAGCGCCTATCCCCGTTTACCCCGACAGGGATGACTAACGTTATGCCGCTGTGGGTCGACAATAGGTCAACAACCTAGAGGGGAAGGAAACGGGCGGAACAGGTAATCTTTAGGCCCAGTTCAACATCAATAACACCTAACTAAGAGGCAGTCCAAGCCCTACGAAGAGAGGAATTATTTGCTCAATAGGACATGCACGCACTTGTGCCAATGGGCATAATAGGGTCTCTTCAGGGGTCTCTAGCAGCTCAGGAAGGTGGATTAGGCGATGCAGAACAAGTTCCCACTATTCAAGGAGGACCTCCACTTGAGGGCAGAGGCAGTTCGAGAATGCATGATGGAGTCGCTATTTCGCAATAGCTGTGGAAATGAGAGGGGGGGACCCCAGGGGCCACTTGTGCGTAAAAAATGGGCTCTTGTGCTAGGGGCCACCGGTTGGGGTAAGGAGTACTCACCAGTCCCCAACGCAAGCAGACCCAAACTTCGCCAGTTCAGTCCACTTCGCTGGCAGGTTCGAATGCGGCAAAAAGGACGCCTCGGCACCTTTCAGTTCCTAAGATACACCGATGATTCCCAAACAGGACAGTGGCAATTTCTCTGCTCCGGGTGGAGGAATCGGCCCAGTTTCACTGCAGCAGGCTTCAGGGGCAAGAGGGACACATGCAGCACAGGTCGTTGCCGCGGCAGGGCAACACGGTAACCGCGTTTACTCCGGTCCTGGCGCTCTCGTCTCACTTCAGACCTGGGAATGCCAAGTGTACAAAATTTGCTGCGAGGGTGCCAGGGACACAGAGCTAGCAGTATACCAAGTTTCAAGGGCCTCCTTGAAACAGCGGTGGTGACAGAGCAAAGCAACTGGGTAAGCTGGTCAGTCCACTGGTTGGCCCAGGGACACTTCCGAGAAAGCTTACTTGCAGCGTTTGATGAAGGTGCCAAGAATAGTTGGTGCCACTATTCCAATGGGTTGCAGCGTCTTCGCAGACCTTCTAGGACAATCAGATGCAGAGGGGTCCCACAGGACGACAGCAGGCTCAGGGTGCCAAACCTTCCAGTGGGTCCTCAACTCAGCTTCGTAGTTGCAGGATATTTGGATCCTATCCTTTGTTCAGCGAGAACTCAGGAGATCGACATGGTAGTGGTATTTTCAGTCTCCTCTTATCCAAAGTTCCCTTTGCGCCAAAACAGAGAGGACCCAATGGGAGATCTGCGCACAAACATACACTCCATACGTGGACCAATCACAGACCACAGTGGTCCCAGGCATTCATGGCACTCCAGACTCTCTGGCACCCAGGATGTGTATTGGAATCAGACATTCCAGCTCACGTCCTGGAGGCACACACACATAAGGCATGCAGAATCCCGCGAAAGCATTGGGATTCACGGGAAAGTGCATGACCAAATAAGGACTGACACAGGTCGACTCGACCTGGGGAAGGTGAAGGGGCAAGATGGCCAAAGGACAGGACAAAGAACCTCATGGCATGGTCATTTCGGAGCCAGGCCACCTATTTGTGCCAAACGCGGTTAACATGGCAGGAAAGGGTTAAAATATAATGCGAAAAAGATAGCTGCCACCAGTCCTGTCCATGACACATCTGCACAGTTCATAAAAAGTCCAGCAAGAGTATCTAGGGCCTTTGGAAATGACTATAGACCCAAGTGTGCTGTATGGTAAGATACATTGCAAAAGTTGCAACATGAGGAAAAGACTAAGGCAAACAAAGTCTCCCAGTACCGACTGTCTTAAGGGCATGTCAGTTTCCCCATAAAAAGTGAGTGAAAGCCCAGAGGAGTGCAGCTGAAGTTTGGGGGTTGACACATGGAGGGAAAATTACATACAATATAAAATCTTTCCCAACACCCACCGCGGTCAGATTTTTCCCAAGCTTCTGCCATGCAACACCAGTAGGGGGCGTCTGTCACACCATTTGCAAGTATGATGCACCATTACTTCAGACTAACTCGCACTTCAGTTAGTCCCTCATAGTTACTGCCTTCCATTTTTAAAAGTGCCCTCCAGATTACCCCCACCCCTTTTCTGGCCAGACCACCACCTGTTCCAGACCCACTGCTCCTGAAAGATTTTCCTCTCTTCTGGAGAAGGGTGGCATAGAGTTGGTACCTGTACAGGAAACGACCAATGGGGTGAAACTCCCACTAACATTTTGGTCCCAAAGGAGGACAGAGGTCTGTGACCTCTCTCAGACCTCAGGTGCTTGAACAAGTTCCTTAGAAAGCACAGTAACACTTGCAGATCCGGGAGGCCTTAGAAATTCTAGATTGGTTGGTATCACTCGACCTACAGGACACTCATGTGCCGAGCCATCCAAAGCACAGGAAATACCCAAGGTTAGTCATAAGCAGCACTCACTACCAGTTTCAAGTTCTGCCTTTCCGCTTACCTCCACCCGGAGGGTCGTCCACAAGCTGTAGTAGCCAGTCTCAGGATAGGAAGGATTCACCCCTTTCCCTACCCAGACGATTGGTTAATCAAGGCACAGTCTCTGGATCAAGCCCTGGATGATCTCAACCACACCTGCCACCTCCTTCACAAGCTGGGCTTCTCCCTCAATTTAAAAGAAGGGTCAACTGACACCTTCTCAAATCCTTCAATTCCATCAGAACAGTCCTGGATTCTCCCTCAGGGAAGACTCTCCACCCTGTCCTGCAGATGGTCCTCAAATACCAGAATGCCCATTATCTGCCAGCCCTGGACTTCCTATGGTTGCTTGGCCTCATGGCATTCTGCATATTCCTGGTGCCTGAGACTCGATTGAGAATGTGATTGCTCCAATGGGCCCTCATAGCTCAATGGTCGCAGTTCCATGGCAATATAACTGACTTGATTCAAGTCCAGAGGAGAGTCATTTAGGATCTCCTGTAGTGGATTTCACAGAGAAAAATGACGGTGGGTGAACCTTTTGACAACCGTTGGCGGGTGAACATAGCGACTGATGCATCTTTGAAAGGCTGGGGTGCTCACCTAAATGAGCCAACGGAGAGCGGGTTATGGTCCCTGGCAGAGAAAACGTCACATAAACCTACTATAGCGGAGGACGATCAGAGTGGCATAGATGACTTTTGCCCTCCATACAGGATACAGGGGAAGCTTGTCCTGATCATGACAAAAACAGTGGCTATGAACTTTGTCAACAAGGGAGTGGAGTAGGGTCACTTCCCCTGTCCAGAGAGGCAATGCAGCTTTGGTTCTGGGCGTTGCAGAACAAGAACTCTGCATCAGCAATTCACCACGCAGTGGGAGCTGTGCCCTGAAGTTTTCTTTAGAGATCTTTGCCCTCTGGGGAACCCCTCAAGTGGATCTGTTCAAACCCAGTGGGAACAGGAAGTGCAAACCTTTCTGTTCTAGCGAATTTCCCCCAATTGATTTGGTTTTATATTTTTATCGCACATATCCAACAAGGGAACCAAGTAGGAAACTGCATTTGGGCACAGGTGAAAATATCTGTTGATTATTAGGACAGCCAAATTATAACAGCAACATAGGGCAGGGAAAATATAGAAAGGAATAGATGGCACCAATTTTACATAAACAAATGAGTTTTCAATTTTTTTTTCTGAAGAGCGAAAGGGAGTCCGTTTTTTTCTCGCAATTCTGTAGGGAGAGAGTTTCAGGAACAAGGACCAAATACAGAGAAGCGTCTGTCACCCCATGTGGAGGACCTGGAGGTTGGCACAGACAGGTGGCCCTGTCCCATAGAACGAACAGATTGGATGGGGCAGTAAGATTTTATTTTTGCAGAGAGCTAGGGCAGTGCCAGGCTATGAATACATTTGAAAACTAAACAGAGGATCTTGAACATGATCCTCTGTTAAACAGGGAGCCGGTGTAAGGACTTCCGATACTGAGAAACTGGGGAGCTTCTAGAAAGTGAAAAGAGCAGCCTAACAGCTGAATTTTGACTGACCTGCAGTCAGTAGTTTGGAATGCTCATAAGGGCATTACAATAGTCTAACCCTGAGTTGGCAAGAGAACCAACAACCGTTGGATTCACTAGTGGGAATCAGGCAATAAAGGTTTAAGCAGTTGGTTGTAAACCGATTTAACAACTTGGCTAATATGTGGATTACAATCCAATTTAGATTGCCAAATGCAGACGAGATTCCTAACTTTGTTGGGACAACAAGGGTTGGCCATGGAGTAGATTGAACCATATAAGATAGTTTTTTCTTAGTACCGAATACAATCTGTTTTTGAAGGATTAAGTTGCGATTTGTTCTGCAACAGCCATTTAACTAAGCTTAAAGAAGGAGGGCAGATCGTAATTGGAATAAAAACCAGACTGATGAAAATAGAGCTATCTAGAAAAGTATCGGAAAATACTATAAAATGGGTATTTTTTAAACAGAGAAATTGGGAAGGCAACTAATACACAGAAACTTTGAGATTCTGAAAAGTTTAGAAAAACCGCAGGCCGAATAAGAATCCTTTTCGACCACGAATGAGGATGGCATGAGAATACAAGCTTTTGCAGACAAGGTGTCAGGGGTATACGCAAAGTTGGCAGTGGAATCTACCCCCGACATCTCATCTGAGACAGGTACAAGTGACAGGTGCTTTTGATCGAGCTGTGTGATGATTATGCTGAGGATAGCAGAAAACTGGTGAAAGACTGATAGCCAATTGGTTATGTCTGAACAGTGGAAAAACAGATTTTGATTTTGGATCGCCGCAAGCCAGAATAAAATTGGATCCAGGTTTTTCAAGCTTCACTATTGATGGGTATGTTATTAAAGTACAGGACAAGGCAAAAACATTGGGTGTGGTGTTGGACGCGGCCCTTGGTGCCGATGCCCGTATAGACGGTGTGGTAAAGAAATCCCAGTACCATCTCAGATTTGTGAAATTCTAGTTCGGGCAATTATGCCCAGACTAGACTACTGCCGTGCACTTCTGGGGGAGCTAATAAAAGCTGCATAAATAAATTACAAATTTTTCGGAATAATTCAGTGCACATTGTCAAGAATATATCAAGAAGGGACCATATTGCCACTGCCAGAAAGGAATTGCATTGGTTACCCGTTGCATCTAGGATCCTCTTCAAAGTGATTACTATGACACACAAATTTCTATTTGGATCCGCACCATCCTATCTCAAAGAAAGTATTGCTCTACAAGCATATAGGAGAGATACGAGATCAATACTTTTAGGCTTGTATGCCCAAAAGTCAAAAAGGAGTGGTCATTCTTTTCCGGTCCAAGCAGCTAGTGCCCGGTATGGGCTACCAGTGGACCTACGAAGAGATAGTAACCTCCTCACATTCCACAAATGATTGAAGACACTGCTATTCAATTGAAATAGCCTCACCCGTGATTAGGACTCCAGGTTCGAATTGTCTGTCTGTTGTGTGTGTGTGTGTGTGTCCTCTTTATGCGCCCTGATGCCTGCTGCACGTAAGAAATAGATAAATAAAATAAATCAAGTGACAAATATAACCATTAAAAAGCAAGGGTGATAATGAGGAACCCTGAGGTACTCCCCAACTGGGTCAGACAGATATGGGACTACCTTAACTTCTTGGGAACGATGTGAAAGAAAAGACAAACCATTTTAATGCATCATCCGACACCTGTGCCAACGATGACAGTCTGGAAATAAGAATGTCGAAAGCCGCTGTGTCAAAAGCTGCAGAAAAGCAAGCATGACCAGCATGCCGATATCACCCTCATCAGTAGCGCTCAGCAGGTCATCCCAGACAGCCAAAAGCGTTGTCTCGGTCCCGTCACTCGGTTTGAAACCAGACTGCTAAGTGTCAAAGAGAGCATTATACTCTAAAAAAAACTCTGGAGCTAAATGAGGAGCACTGGAGGACACATTGATGGTGGACTGGAACTCCCAGCTCCTATACGCATTCCCACTGATTCCAGTCATCCCTCAAGTGATCAGGAAGTTGAAGAGGTACAGAGCAACCATGTTCCCAATTGCTCGGCCTGGGCCAAGAGGATGTGGTACCCAGACAATCTGGATATGGCCATCTGTCCTCCACATAGGCCAAACCTCTTAGGATGGGGAGTCGGGGGGTGGGGAGGGGCGTTCGAGGGGCTGGTTCTTCACCAGAGTGCTCAACCTGCACACCTGGCTTCTGAAAGGCTAAGGTACAGGAATTGAGACCTTCCAGAAGACACGATTGTTAAGGAGATTGATCTGTTTTTTTTTATTGTTGATTTAATCAAGAATATCTTGATTTTTCAACTAATCACATTAAAAAAATACAATATTCAACTACAATTGTTATTATCTGTACTCAAAACCATGTTCGGAATTGTCAAAATTAATTTAAAATAGGAGAATACAAGATTAGAACAAAGGAAAAAAAAAGAGAAAATGTAAGGCAATAATAAATCAGTACATCTAAAATCAATTACCATTAAGCAGAATTCACATCAAATCCCAAAAGAAATGGACAGTATTATTCTTGACGAATTAAAGAACCACATTCAACTACAGTTCCTTCGTTTTCATGACAAAACATTCATATTATGATGGCACTCAACCTACTTGAGCTATGAATTAATAGATAAAACAATCGGATTACACTTTTTTTCCCCCCTGTTGACAATCCCAAGGCATGAAGGAAATTAAGAATTGCATATCTAATCTCTTTTCTAAGTGCATGGAAAAGTAATTCCCATGCTCTCTTCTCAGAGAATACATAATAGTCAGTAAAAAGAGGTTTAAGATGAATTGATTGATATGAGTGGAGCATGGGACATTCAGTACACAGATATAGAAGGGTCTCCATGACAAGCTTGCAAAATCGACATTGTGCGTCACCTTCTGAAATTAATTTGCGTATATATGATAGCTCATTAGTGGACCACAAATTAAAACGAAAGTGCAGATATTCGTTCCTTTGTCGAGGACTAGGAAATTTGACAAGGTAGCTTTCAATGTGGCCATAGCGTTTCCATGCAAATGGATTATTTGTACATTTTCGAGATTTGAAACATGCACTTCGGGTCTTAATCCAATCTAGTTCCCACATGTGGGTTTTTGCTTTGTCTGGGTTTTCACAAAGCAGCCTCAGAGAAAATCCAGTATGCTCAATTATCTTTAGTACCTGTGAACGCCAATTGGAAGGAAAGACATCTGCCGATTTTAATAAATACTCCGCAATCAGAGTTAGAAGGCCAGATGAGGATTTCGCCATGATACACTTGCGATAAAGGCTACACATCTTCCATTTGTATAGGGCATAAAGAGAAAGCAGTCCTAATGCGTGCCTTATAAGACAGATGGATTCAGAGGAAGGTAGGTGAAGAGCTAATTTCCAGGATCTACTTTCTAGTTTTGTCCAATATTGGTATGTTTATAGGATAAGTGCTTCAGAACCATATAAAACAGGGGCCATTTTTTGCTTGTAATAGGTTAATAAGGGCACAATCTAGTAATTACAATATTTGGCTTTTATGAGGCAGGCTTGAGATAAGGCTGTATCTACCTTGCCTTTGATATGTATTTCGTATTTATCAGAACTTGATTGATTAGTTATTAAAGTACCCAAGTAAATGTATGAGGAGACAGAAGACAAGGAGACCTCTTGCAAAGGCCAATAAAGGTTGGCTGCACGTTGTCTGGGATTACCACATTGAAGGATCTTACTCTTCATTACATTTATGGTAATACAGTTGTCTATGGTATAAGTGTTCAAAGCATTTAAAAGGGCTCCAAGGCCTTTAGGCGTCTTGGAAAACAAAACCATGTCATCTGCGTATAAGAGATATTTCACTTGAGTTCCATTAATGATCGGTGAATCGGCGTTGATGTTCAAAAAATATTTGCCAACATCCGAAATAAAGAAATTGCACATGGCAGAGGCTAGCAGGAAACCTTGCTTAAGACCTCATGCAGATCTTATTGGGTTTGATAACAAGCCGTTGCCCGCTAGCTTAACTTGAATTGATGTGGCAGAATGGAGATCGATTACCCACTTTAAGATGTACCACAGGCAACCCTTGTCCATTAAGTTCTTGAATAATAATTCCCGTGGCACTACATCAAACGCCATATGGAAATCGATAAACGCCAGATAAGAGTGGTTAGCAGCGTTGTATTGCTTGGATTGAATACTGGTGACAGATATATTTATAGCAGTGTCGAGACCCGGTAGGAATACAGTCTGAAAAGGGTCACGCAAATTATTTCTGTCAAGCCATTGATTGAAAACCTTCAAAATTAAACGTGCAAACATTTTCCCAGGATAATCAAGGAGGGCAATGGGCCGATAAGAGTTAGGCTCACTTCTATCACCTTTTTTAAAGATGGGAAGAATGATGGATTTCTTTCATGAGTCAGGGATTCGGCCCACCATGAACACACGTCGGAAAATCAGATAAAGAATTTCTGCGCAGTCTTGTGGATTATCCTTGATTGTACCATTATGCAAGCCATCAGGGCCAACTGCTCTTGATCTGCTAAAATTAGCAATACAGTGGATGTCATCAATCTGTATTGGAAAGGTATATTCAGCCTCTATAAGATGGACATTCCATTCTATACCGGATAGTGGAGAGCTGTACAAATTGCTAAAATACCGTTGCCACACTTCCTTGGAAACCGCATTGATTTGCATGGCTCCCCAAGAGTTAGATGTGGTCTTGTTGAGACAAGCTCATATACCACTAGTAGATTTGGATAAAAAGTGTTGAAGCATGTACTCATTATTGCGACGGTATTGCATCAATCGCCGACTTCTTAACCAGGTTTTGTGTGCTAATTTCAGTTGTTTAGTCAAGATAATTTTTTCTGTTTCCTTGAGATGCTTTAGATTACGAAGCATCTGTCTCAGAGTGGATTTATGTTGCTGGACTTCATGATCAAAGGCATGACGATGATCACTTCTAAGGCTTAAGTCTGGAAGTTTTATGGTCTCTAAAAAGCTGCATGAGGTGGACATAACAATCAGTCCCATCTAGACAGGGAGACAAGCAAGTCTGTTCAATGCGATTTCTCAGTAAAAGTAGTTTCCTTGGATTCCAGCACAATCGGGTACCTCTGGTATTAACAATTACGTTAGCTAAATGGGTGTTACATCCAGCCTTAGCCTGAGATAGTGGGAGTCTAAGGCAAACCTGTAACATATTATCATCACTTATATCTGTGTCAATAACCTCTAGAGAAACTATATGATGCAAGCACTTCGCATTCATATAGATGTAATCCAAAACGGATTGCTGTATCCCTCTACTTCAAGTCAGAAAGGTCCGCACTCAAAGCTCCACTCTAGAAGATGGTCAAAGTCGTCACCATAGACACAGTGGAATCCTCCAAATGGCTGAGCCCAGTGGTACTCATCAAGAAAGTGTCTTCCAACGAGCCGAGTCTGCATAGACCTACACAGTTTGAACTTGGAAGTGGTCACGGACAGCTTTCCACTTCACAGCATCAATGAAATAGTACTCATGATGAAAGAATAAACCATATTTTCAAGGCTTGACATGCGAGATGCATACCATCAAATAAGCCTGCACAAGCCCTCACGCCCGCTCACTGCCTTAATCACCCCCTTTGCCACCAACCAATACACACGCATGCCGTTCAGCCTATCCTCAGCGGCTTCGGCCTTCCAGAGGATGAGGAACTCTTTATTGCATGGCATCACAACGTTTCCTACTTCCAGGTCGACATCCTGATATACGGCAAGGACACAAACTCACAACAAGGCCCTGAACGAAGTACTAAGCAAGCTACAAGATGCAGGTGTCCACCTGCGGTAGAGAAACTATATGATGCAAGCACTTTGCATTCATATAGACGTAATCCAAAATTGATTGCTGTATCCCTCTACTCCAAGTTGGTCCGGGGGGGGGGGGGTGCATTACCCGTTACTGTTCCATTGAGCATAGAAAAACCTCTTTCCTTCATCATATGGGACCACCTTGCCCCTGAGCCAATCAGTCCTGACAAATTGGCAGGAAGTAGATGCAAATTCAAATCTCCTGTGATGAGAGTATAAGATAATGCTGTGTCTAGGAGTAACATGTCAAGGATAGCTGCAAGGTGGACGAAAAATTGTTCTGCTGCGAGTGCTTGGGTACTCCAATAAATATTTAGAATGGCAAAAGTGACGGTACCTCTGGATATTTTCACTAACTGGAAGTAGGGGGTAGAGGTAGCACAAGATGAACAACTAAGGCGAGAGCTTTTTTTAATGGCCACAATTAACCCTCCCATTGGGCGACCTAACAGGGGCTTAATAGCAGGGGTAATATAAATGTCATGAGAAGCCCACACGGGTGCTGTTACTAACCAGGTCTCTTGGAAAACTAGATTGTCCTGCTCTCCCAATTTAGTGCCCAGAGAATTGATGAAATGAGAAAAGCCTCTCGTATTCCAAAGTCATCTGAATGAGTTCATTTGGAATCACCAGCTGTTACAAACTCTGATCATATTTTTGGGCTGGACGAGATTGGCTAAATAGATTGGAACCATTTGAGAGAGCAATGTTCAAATTAGGATTATATATCCTAATTGAATTCTGTGCTGCTTTAGAAGATCCCTGGTCAGGTGCTTGTGAAAGTACAAAGCCTAGATCAAACAATCATTCTGGCTTGCCAAAGCATATTCGCTACCAGACCGTATGTGTGGCCTAGCTTCAGACACTACAAGACGATTAGTAAATTCCACTAGATAGATATCAGAAGTAGTAAAAATCTGTAATGTTGAAATTTGCGCACATAAATACAAAATACTTGCACGATTCAGTACATAATGAGTAGCTGGTAGCTCTTGACATTTTATGGTTAAACAATGATACTTTGACTACGAACATTACCTGGTGTTTTTGCCAAGTTGTCATTATTGGACATAGGAGTAAGTCTAGGAATCGGACCCTGAGCGAAGGAATGATGCTGGATTTTTCCCTGTGGATGGTCATGTCTCCTCGTTGTCATTGGGCCTTGAAGTTTCTCAACTTCAGGAAACATTGAGGAGTTAGGCTTAAGTGTGTTATTATGCGCTGCCCTAAAATACGCATCTATGGAGGATTTGATTATTTCTCTCAACTCATGTGAGGTTGGTGGCATCTCGCCAATAGGGGCTGGTGTGTCCTTAGAGTGGTCTACATCCTCTTGAATGGCTATCGATGGGTTGGGGGCTAGACAGCTAGCCTTTTGCCAAACATTCAATTGAGGATTCAAAAAGTACTGTACTAAGTTATTGTTCCCTTGGCCTCCATCTTGAACATTTAATTGAGTAGATTGAAGTGTTTTGCACTGTGGTAGAATGAAATTAACAGAGACCATCGGCTTATTCACAGAAGCAAAAGACTTCAAAAGGTCTGATTCAATAGATTTTAGATTTACATAAGCATCAATTGAGGCTCGAATTTCGTCTCTGAGCAAATCAATCGTTGTTGGAGCCGGTAAGGCTGACTGTTGGATGGTAATGAGACCTGGGTAACTATAGGTAAATTAGATGGGGGTAAAGGGATTATAACCAAGTTAGAGGAGTTTATAGGACAATCAACTGCGTTCAATGTCTTCGGTGCAGGAGCTGTAATAGAAGGAACACAGGAGGTTGAAATGTTAGTGATCCCTCGGGAAAGAGCTACCAAGTCATCAAGGTTGATAACTTGGCAGTTTGTGAAAGACCACTACAGTAGTTTTAGGAGCAACAGTGGAAGAGGATAATTCTTCCTGGTGCTCTAAACGACTTATGGCTTTCACAAAGTGCTGAGTTCGCCCCTGAAGAGGGGCCTGGCGGGTTTTTCCCCCCCACGACCTGCGCCAGATTTTAATGTTGTATCCGTTTTTACAAAATGATCGCGTTGACTAGAATTGGTAACTGAAAAGACATTATATAAAGATGTTTTTTTGATTTTAGAAGAGTCAGAGGCTGATAGAGACTTTCCTAACGGCTCGGCCAGGTATATGGGAGCCGATTCTGAAGAAGAATGAGTAAGATTACTTAGAGTCTCACTATGATTCAGTTGTAGCGTATTAGTTCTTATTTCACTCATAGATGGAGTTGCGTTAGGCTGGACTAAATCAGGCCCATTCGACAATAGAGGGGCAGAAGGTAGGGGTGCAGTTATGGTCTCCAATGATGAGCCCATTTGCTGAACATGATTACTATAAGCTTCTCCAAATTGTTAACATTGTTAATTAACTGTTCAATTAAAGTGGTTTGGTGGGTTACTTTACCCTCCATCGATTCATACAGTTTAGCTACAGCAAGCAGGGCGGTATTCATGGCACTCAGTGTTATTGAGTGCCGGTGCCTCTGAAAAAGAAAAGCAAGTTGAGCGCCCTTTTTGTATAAAAAATTCTGAATTCCGCACGTCATAAAATTTTGATCGCCTTGGGGTTGGAGCAATGAAAGAAGGGGACTCTTCAACATATTATGTGTTTTATTGGCAGAATCTGAGATGGTGCTCGGATTGGGACTTAGACCAGTTGTTTGGACAGTGCGTGGATTTGGTAAGTGTGTATAGTTAATTCAATTGCATGAAGATACCTCACACAGCATTAAGTCCCCCGAATTTGAACAGATTTACATAACTTCGCGGATAGGCAAACTAGATCAGTTTGTAATGTTCATAAAATCGAGCGCTTCGTCAATTTCACCCGCTAGAGTAAGGGATTCATAGGCCCTTCGCAAATTCTGCTGAGCAGCTACCATACAGGACAAAGGGGCCAAAGGTTTGTTAAAGGCTATTTGAGCTAACATGGGTGGTTCAACTGTCGTCCTGTGTTCATAATCTAAACAGACCTATACAAGAGTGGTATCAGTGATCTCCTCTGTACCTATAATCGGACCCGTTATGGTAGACTTGGTTGGGGGTGATGAATCGCCAATGTGAACTACTGAAAGGGCAGTCAAGGCATCATGAAACGGGACATAGTTTATAGATACGTGCTTTACAGATACAACCACGGGTTGGATCGAAGCTGGAGGGTCATGAGTGCTATTTAAATTTTCAACGCCACTCTGAATGGAGGGAGTTCCTTGGACAAGAAAGGGCGAGTGTCAGTCAAACATAGCTTGGCACTCACTCCATTTTTCCCCAGGACACGATCGACCAGCGAGGAGCGCTTGCGCTCTGCGATGGTTAGCTTCTCCGACGCCATTTTTTTGTTGTCTTTCGGGGCAGGACGCGAGGCAGCCATAGACGGCATGCCTGTTTTCAAAGTGAATTTTTTTTATTGTCATAGTTGCAAATTAAAAATAATATAAGAATAAATAACAAACAAGTAAAAATCACAAATAAAAACAACAAAGTAAACAGTACCGTAACGTGATTGTAACGCTCACCTGATTCCCACGGAGGCGCAGGTCTGGCTTCGAGTGCTGATGCTTCGTCAATTGTGAAGCGCAGGACTCTGAAGATGGACAGGAAGGGCCCTCTACTCTGGCTTCTCCGGCTCGCAGGAATATTCCCCTGTGCGTGAAAAGGGAGTATTACCTACTGACTGAGTTATGCTCAAGCTTCCCACTCTTTTCCAACCCTCCACGATACCCTTCCGCGATTCCCCGTGAAGTCTCACCTTAGGGTCTGAAAGGACGAGCTCTCCATCCTGCTTGTGACGCAGGGGCGCGTTGAACCCAGTTACTACACTGGATTGAGGTTGGATGGGAGTTCAGGTAAGCTTGATTATACTGGTAAGGCGCTGTAAAAGTTCTGTTGCAAGTTCAAAAGTTCAAGCTTTAAATAATAATGTTCATTGTCTTTTTTCAGATTCCTTTGGAGACTTCTTGCAACAAAGCGCTGATGTTGATGTCTTTTCCCCATAGGGGCTGGGGTTCGGAATGCCGGAGATATGGCGCTGACCCGAAGTGAAACGTGCAGTTCCAGTAAAGATCTGGTAAGTCCTAGATGAGCGCTCAGGTAATGTTTTTGCATTCGCTCATCTAATGTCTGTCTTTTTTCCCCATAGGGGCCGGGGTCCTGCTTGGAAGCAGCAAGACCCGAAATGAAATGGGAATGACCCAACAGGTAAGTCTTAGAAGGAAACTGAGCTTTTCCTATTCCCTTCCTTCTCTCAGCTCTTATTCTTGTCTTTTTCTCTAGGCTCTGGGAAGTGGCTGTGTATCCGGATGATCGCTGCTGAAGATGGAGGAACCCAGGAAAGGTGAGTGAAATGCAGCGATCGTAACAAAATGCTTTTAAAAATGATGTCTTCCCTTTCAGGATCGTCGGTGATGTCTCCGTGGTGCAGATTAGCTGGTAGGTTTCTTGTCTCCCTTTGCAGGTGACCCAGGATGCTGACAGGCGTGGCTGAAGTCCAGATGCAGGAGCTGACACGGTGAGCGTCCGGCTGCGAGGAGCAGAACAACGCGAAGCGTGAGTTGCTGATCGGGTGATGGTTTAAATAGCTTTGGAAGAAGTTCCAAGTGTGTATCCTTTCTCCGATCAGGTATGTATCCTTCCCCGACCACACCCGGGTGGAAAGTAGTCCTACAGGTAAAGTAGTTCCTATTCAGGCCTCAAGAGGGCCTGGATGTGGCAGCATGGTCTGCATCAGGTAAGTGTACATTAAAACACTTGAACACATGTCGAGCTTTATGAGCCTGGCACCTAAGGCGCCAGGACAGAGGTCCAACATGAGCCTGGCGCCTAAGGCGCCAGGACTGAGTCCAAAGGGCCCCAGCTTGGGCCCGCTGGCACTCCCCTGGGGGAAATGATGCCTGCCTCTGGAGTTGCTGGGTCGGACCTGGCTCCTTGGAGGTAGGCATCATGACAGTACCCCCCCTCAAGGCCCCTCCCAAGGTTCTTCCCTCCGGGGGTTTGGGCGTGTTCAGAAATCTCCGGTGAAACCTTTGTACTAATCGAGGTGCGTTGACATGGTTACTAGGCTCCCACAATCTCTCCTGAGGTCCATATCCCTTCCAGTCAACAAGATAGAAGAGTTTCGACTTTACCACCTTGGAGTCTAAAATGTCTTTAACTTCGAATTCTACTTCCCCTTCAATTTGAACTGGATCTGGAGGCTTGGACAATCGGGTTCCTGGTTGTACTGACTTCAAAAGTGATGCATGAAAAACTGGATGAATACGCATGTTGGACGGTAGATCCAGTTTAAAGGCCACTGGGTTGATTATAACTTTGATGGGATAAGGTCCTATGAATCTGGGATTGAAGGTGCGCAGGCCCTTGAGGGGGTAAATGTTTAGTTGCTAGCCATACCTGGTCTCCTACTTGGTAAGGAGGAGTTTTACTTCGGTGCAAATCAGCGTTTTCTTTATACTTTTTCTTGGCTTGCTGTAAATGAGTTGCAGCTTCTTTGAAGGCTCGGGTTATTGTGGAATGCAGATTTACTGCGGGCATTTCCAGGGTCAGAGGTGGATCTAGATCAGAGGTCCGAGGATGGTGACCATACAAAGTATAAAAGGGGGTTTGTCCGGTTCCAGAATGCACTGAATTGTTGTATGCATATTCTGCGATCCAAAGGATGTCTTTCCAATTTAACTCGGATTGGTGTAACATGCACCGAAGATATTGCTCGAGAGTCTGATTGGTTCTCTCGGTTTGTCCGTCGGTCTTGGGGTGGTGGCTGGTGGATAACCGCACATCTATTTGTGCTAGTTGGCAACACTTCTTCCAAAAATGTGAGATAAATGGACTTCCACGATCCGAGACTAAAATGGAAGGGAAACCATGTATGCAAACTATATTCTCCAGGAATTCCTTGGCCAAGGTGGAAGCTGAAGGCAAACCCTTTAAAGGGATAAAGTGGGCCATTTTGGAGAATAGGTCCACAATTACAAGGATTGTGTTGTAACCAGCACAAGGAGGCAGATCCGTTATAAAGTCCATTGACAGGGTGTGCCATGGTGCCGGTGGAATATCCAAGGGTTGAAGTAGGCCGGCTGGCCTTTTCTTTTGAGCCTTGTTTTGGGCGCAAATTCCACAAGACAGTACAAAAGACTTTATGTCTTTTCTCCAAGAAGGCCACCAAAAGTGGCGTTTGATTTTTTCCTCCGTTTTAGCGATACCAGGGTGTCCTTCCATTAAAGATTCATGATGATGGGCAATAACAAGTTCTTGCAATTCTTTACTTGGCAGAAACAATCGCTCCTGGAAGTAGGGTAAGTCATCCTTAACGGTGTAATGAGGACCCTTTTGACTCCATTCCAGTAAGGTTGAAGAGTCTAGAAGTTGTTTTACTTGCGTTTGGATATCCTCAATAGATTGCAATGAAGTTAAGCCTAAGATTCTTTGCTCAGGTATAATGGGCACAGGTTCTAATCTCGAATTAGGTTCTTCCATGCCAATCCGGGATAAGGCGTCTGCTTTTCCATTCTTGCAGCCAGGGCGATAGGTAATTACAAAATTAAATTCTGCAAAGAATAGAGCCCATCGGAGTTGTCGTGAAGATTGAGCTTTGGCCGTCTTTAAATACTGTAAGTTTCTGTGGTCCGTAATTACGGTGATGGTGTGTCTTGCCCCGAGAAGGTAGTGACGCCAAGCCTTGAAAGCAGATTTGATGGCCAGTAACCCTTTATCGGTAATTGCGTAGTTGATTTCAGGAGGAGAACATTTTCTGGACCAAAAGGCCACTGGGTGTACTTGGTTAGTTTTTGGGTCTCTTTGCGACAGGACAGCTCCCATGGCCGAACTGGAAGCATCGGTTTCCACTATGTACGGGAAATCTGGGTGCGGGTGCTTCAATACAGGTGCAGAGGTGAATTTGTTTTTCAGGTCCTGGAAGGCTTGTTCTGCCTCAAGAGTCCATTCGAAGAGTTTGTTTTTCTTTAGGAGAGCGGTGATGGGTTGGACTGTTCGGGAAAATTCCGGGATGAATCTTCGATAGAAATTGGCAAAGCCGAGCATGCTCTGAACTCCCTTCACCGAGCTTGGAGATGGCCATTTGAGGATGGCGTCCACCTTTCGCGAGTCCATTCGGACTCCTTGAGGTGTCAGGATGAATCCGAGAAACTCAACATGTGGTATGAAAAACGCATTTTTCGAGTTTTGCAAATAGTCTGTGCTGGCGCAGTTTCTCAAGAACTGCCCTAACATGTTTTCTGTGATCAGATTCTGAAGAAGAGTACACCAGGATGTCGTCAATCTAAACAATGACGCAGACATCGATAAGTTCCCGAGGAACATCATTCATAAAGTACTGAAAGGCGGCAGGTGCATTGCACAAACCGAAGGGCATCACCTGATATTCGAAGAGCCCAGATTTGGTGCGGAATGCAGTCTTCCATTCGTCGTTTTCTTTTATGCGCACCAGGTGATAAGCTCCTCAGAGATCTAACTTTGTGTACACACAAGCGTCTTTCACCTGGTCGATAAGCTCAGGGATCAAGGGCAGAGGATAACGATTTTTAATCGTTATTTGATTTAGGGCGCGATAGTCTATACACATTCTAAGGTCGCCTTCTTTTTTTGGCACGAAGAACAGAGCTGAAGAGAGGAGACTTGGACGGGCGAATAAAACCATTGGCTAGGTACTGATCTAAATACTGACGCAAATGCAGGTTCTCAGGTTCCGTAAGAGCATAAATCCTACTACAAGGTAGTTGAGCATTGGGTACCAGATCGATCTGGCAATCATAAGACCGATGGGGAGGTAACGTGTTAGCCTGTTCTTTCTGAAAAACCTCTTGGAATTCTTGGTATTCTGACGGTAGCTGTACAGGGGTGGAAGTTGCTGTGGCTAGACCCATAGCTGGATTTATTGGATAACAAGTTGGTTCACAATCAGGAAAACGTATCTTCTTTGCACGCTGTCAATTCTGGGATTATGTGTTTCTAACCAAGGAATTCCAAGAATTACTTGAAATTGTGGGGCCTTGATCACATCAAACACGATTGCTTCCCGATGTCCATCCTGACCCACCAGTGTCACTTCAACAGTGGAATGCGTTACAGGCCCTGAGGCTATTTCGGTTCCATCTACTGTAGTAATGACATCTTGGGTTACTTTCGGGCGGAGAGGAAGCTTAATCCTGGAAGCCAATTCACGGTCTATGTAATTTCCAATAGCTCCACTGTCGATGTATGCTTTTATAGCATGCAACTGCTGAGGCTGTTTTGTGTCCACGAGCACCATTGGCATGACGAAATGCGAGGTCAAAGAGTTAGTTTTCAAGCTCGGCAAGCGGACCCCTACGCTTGCCGGGCTAGGTCGTTTCCCGAATCAGGTGTCTCTAATTCATTATCAGTAGCTCCAACCACCTTCTTAAGTGGTTTAACTGGACAATTTCGAAGAAAGTGACCGGAAGTCCCGCAATACAGACAAAGTTGCATTTGCCGCCTTCTCTCTCGTTCTTTCTGCGTTAAAGGTCCTTTAACACCACCGATTTGCATAGGTTCAGATACGTCGGTACTCTTGGAGGTAGCGTGGGTTTTGATCGGTGCTCGGTTTTCATAATTGAACCGATCTGCTTTTCTATTTTGAAGTCTGTGATCAAGTTGAACCACCAAGTCAATGTAGTCTGCGCAGACCTGGGGTGGGTTTACTATCTGAGCTAGAACATCCTTAAGCTCTCCGCGCAGGCCTCGATGAACAATGTGATCCTTTTGCTTTCTGGCCATCCAGTTTCCACAACCAGTCTGTTAAAGGTGGCTATGTAGGACAGAAGATCCTGATAACCTTGTACTAAGGATAGCAGTTCGTTATCAAGGGCCTGTCCTTGAGTGTCGAGCGAACAATCTTTCCATGCTGGCCTGGAAGCCCTGAAAATTCTGGAGAATGGGATCATCCTGAGTTACCAATGGAATAGACCAATCGGCAGCACTGCCACTGAGGTAAGATAGTATAAAGGCTACATTGGTCTGGTCGTTAGGGAAGGCTCCGGGTCTGCATAGAAAGTGTAAACGACATTGGTTCATAAAGACGGCATATTTCTTGGGATCCCCCGCAAAACGTTCAGGCGGGGCCAAAGGCATGTGTCCAGGTAGATTGATTTGTACCGGGTTACTCAAACCCATTGATGTGGAAATGTCTCCGGAATTAGGTAAAGGAGTGTGCCCTGCCTGGGCCAGTAATAACCTTTTGGCTAGGTCATCAGTTCTTTCCTTAGATAAGATCAGTTCTCTTTTGAAAGCGTTAGTCTCCTGGCGGGCTGAGTGCACCTCTGCCCGTAATTCCCCCAAAAGCTGGGCCAGCTGGTCAGTCTCGGAAGTCTCCATAGCGCCCGGGTGGGAAATTGTGGGTAGGCTTCGCGTTCTGTAACGCTCACCTGATTCCCACGGAGGCGCAGGTCTGGCTTCGAGTGCTGATGCTTCTTCAATGGCGAAGCGCAGGACTCTGAAGATGGACAGGAAGGGCCCTCTACACTGGCTTCTCCGGCTCGCAGGAATATTCCCCTGTGCATGAAAAGGGAGTATTACCTACTGACTGAGTTATGCTCAAGCCTCCCACTCTCTTCCAACCCTCCACGATACCCTTCCACGATTCCCCGTGAAGTCTCACCTTAGGGTCTGAAAGGACGAGCTCTCCATCCTGCTTCTGACGCAGGGGCGCGTTGAACCCAGTTACTTCACTGGATTGAGGTTGGATGGGAGTTCAGGTAAGCTTGATTATACTGGTAAGGCGCTGTAAAAGTTCTGTTGCAAGTTCAAAAGTTCAAGCTTTAAATAATAATGTTCATTGTCTTTTTCCAGGTGATGAATGAAGATTCCTTTGGAGACTTTTTGCAACAAAGCGCTGATGTTGATGTCTTTTCCCCATAGGGGCCGGGGTTCGGAATGCCGGAGATATGGCGCCGACCCGAAGTGAAACGTGCAGTTCCAGTAAAGATCTGGTAAGTCCTAGATGAGCGCTCAGGTAATGTTTTTGCATTCGCTCATCTAATGGCTTTGTCTTTTTTCCCCATAGGGGCCGGGGTCCTGCTTGGAAGCAGCAAGACCCGAAATGAAATGGGAATGACCCAACAGGTAAGTCTTAGAAGGAAACTGAGCTTTTCCTATTCCCTTCCTTCTCTCACCTCTTATTTTTGTCTTTTTCTCTAGGCTCTGGGAAGTGGCTGTGTATCCGGATGATCGCTGCTGAAGATGGAGGAACCCAGGAAAGGTGAGTGAAATGCAGCGCTGCAGCGATCGTAACGAAATGCATTTAAAAATGATGTCTTCCCTTTCAGGATCGTCAGTGATGTCTCCGTGGTGCAGATTAGCTGGTAGGTCTCTTGTCTCCCTTTGCAGGTGACCCAGGATGCTGACAGGCGTGGCTGAAGTCCAGATGCAGGAGCTGACACGGTGAGCGTCCAGCTGCGAGGATCAGAACAACGCGAAGCGTGAGTTGCTGATCGGGTGTGGTTTAAATAGCTTTGGAAGAAGTTTCAAGTATGTATCCTTCCTCCGCTCAGGTATGTATCCTTCCCTGACCACACCCAGGTGGAAAGTAGTCCCACAGGTAAAGTAGTTCCTATTCAGGCCTCAAGAGGGCCTGGATGTGGCAGCATGGTCTGCATCAGGTAAGTGTACATTAATACACTTGAACACATGTCGAGCTTTATGAGCCTGGCGCCTAAGGCGCCAGGACTGAGTCCAAAGGGCCCCAGCTTGGGCCCGCTGGCACTCCCCTGGGGGAAATGATGCCTGCCTCTGGGGTCGGACCTGGCTCCTTGGAGGTAGGCATCATGACAGTGATACAGCCCCAAGCCCCCGCTCACCAGCGAGACAGCAACAAACACTTCTCAAATACACTTGCTCTAATGCGCGCGCAAGATGGTTTTTGAGTGATTTCCGATGGGGCAGGCTTATTACTGTGAAAGGAAAAATATGTAACTGAATAGATCAAATAAACAAAAGTAATAAAATATCAATGGAACAGTCTTTAGTCCGTGGCCAATGAGAGTTTTGGTAAATGTGCACCTGGCCAATGAATGCAGCAGTAGTACTCCAATCTAGGAAGATGCCGGCAGGAATCAAAGTCCTTCCTCCTTTCACAACAA
The DNA here is from genome assembly GCF_040938575.1 of Ambystoma mexicanum. NCBI lineage: Eukaryota > Metazoa > Chordata > Amphibia > Caudata > Ambystomatidae > Ambystoma > Ambystoma mexicanum. The sequence goes on from NC_090929.1 coordinate 1,666,094,949, forward strand.
TATTTCGGCAGCAATGCAATCCGGCAGAGTAGGACAGCAAGACAGCAACAAATCCACTTCTCAAATGCACTTGCTCTAATGTGTGCTTTATCAGTTTTATGCTTAATCCCCTCTCCTAGTGAGACCTCCAGCACTTCTGCTGGACTTCTGGACCTTTTCCTTTCGATACTGAATAAAGGGATTCTCATTCATTCTTTCTTATTTGCTCCGACTTTAGGAACTCTGTTCTCTGTGTTTCACCTTTTCTATGGGGTTTGCTTTCCTTCATATCTCTTTAAAGGCAACTGTGTTTAACTGCTGCAGCACACATGGCCCTATGTGCAGTGTTGCTGGGAACCCTTTCGGATCTCCTTTGAGATTATTGCACTGATACTTTGCATCCTTCCTAAAACTTTACCCTATGAAAGATGAACACAGACCACCTTATGTTGATTGCTAAGGGCATCCCCTTCTCTCTGCTGCGGTTACATTTTAGATAGTGACAAGCCTAGTTATGGCTGGTGGCAGTGGACGTGTTCTACCAACTATTGTGCTATTTTTTAGCATAGACTATATTGACAGTCTCGGTTGTGCACAACAGGCTCACCTATATTCTAACATGGTAGCTTTTTTCATTTTTGCCATTTCTTGTGCGGTTGTCCTTTGTTAGCCCTTCTTCTACCATTCTGGGAGGGGGAGGTCTGTGTGTGAGTTTTGCCTTTGGAGGGCACCTTTGGGAGTACCCACCTAGCCTCCAGTGTGTCTGCAAAGGCAGGAAGTGGGGCAGGCGTTTAACACACCCTTGCCCTTTACCGGAGTGCATGACTGAACCAGTTTTCACTGGGGGGTGGGGGGGGTGGGGGTGGGAGGGGGGGCTGTCTGTCCCGATTGGACAGCCACAGGCCCACCTCTATAAAATGCTGAGGGAGTTTGCAGAGGATTGAGTAGGAAAACAGGAACCTCACCTTATATTCGGAGCTATAAGGCAAGTTGACTACTGGAACAGAAGATCCAAAGCTGAAAACTACCAGAGACGCCTGCAGACCCTTCCAGTAACCGTTAAGTGACCACAGCTGTCCTGACCCCATGTTCTTATCGACAGAGGACCTCCGAAGGACTCCTTCCCATTAGCTGGTGGGACCAACTAGCCTCAAGACGAACTACAAATCGAGCCATCTCCTGAGTTGCTGTGACTCTTCAAGGCTGCAGACCGCGAATATCAGGAGACCTCCGACCCATTTGCAGTGCAACGTCTTGCCGTTGACGAATCTGCCCAGACATTTGGTTAGCTCCAGTTGGACCTCCAGAGGCACAATCCCACTCATACAAGTCTGCTCACTAGAGTGCCGGATGACAGAAGCAAGGACGATTGACCAGGCGTTAACAGTCCGTTGTTGGAGCTGATAAAAAGGCACCCAAAATTGCAGACCGGAGTAAGAGACTGAAGAAATCCAAGTAGAGTCCTCTCTCGCGACTGCTGCCGACACAACCCATTCAGTCCTTTCTTTCGTCACCAGACCGAGGAATCCGGAGACAGAGTCTGTTGCTGCCCAAGAGAGAATCCAGCTACATTTATTTCTAACCTAAGGGACTGCGGGGATAAAAGGTATAACTTACCTAGAGTCGAAGAGTCGCTCCAGTGTGACTGGAGTGTGTTACGATGTGTGCAGATGTCCACCCTACCTCTGGCCCAAGCTTGACAGCTTGTATCCTACTAGGGAGTCCTTTGCAGGGTACCCCTATATGCGTCATATTACTCAACATTCCTATTTGTGAGACTAAAGTAGGAACTTTACCTGTTCTGCTGCTACATAAGACTTTACTTACGCTCCTACACTGACTTTTTGGTAGTTACGGATTTTACTATGAAAGCCTTGACAAGTGTCACTACAATGAGAAGAATTGCTAAAGTGTATATAATTATTTTCCTTCCTACAGAGCTTATTTAATGTGGTTTTACTAAACGAATACAATTACTGTATATGTTGTAAATCAAGAGTGTGCAGCAGTACCAATAATACGGTAGAATTCTCAAGCGTCATTGTAACAAACGCAACCGCAAACCACTACTATTGAATCAATCACCTCTAAAAAGCATTGCTATTAATTCCTGTGTGTGTTGGTTAAGTGAAAGCAGTATTTATCTACCTTTGTGTACATAATAAACTTATATTTTTAATATAACATTCACAGTTGATTTTTTTTTTTACACCATTTACTGGGTTCAGTGTACTTTCATACAGCTCACATCTTACTCCTATGATAAGCCCAACTGCTCTGCCATTCTACCAGATACTTTGAATAGTACAGACTTCTAAGACATAGGGACCTGTATGCCATTGGGATAGTTTTACAGAGTCTTACCTCAAGTGGACTTTAGCAAAACTTCCCCTACAGTGATGGAGGTATTGCTTTTGGCCAGAAGGCCATCAACTGAAGGTCTATACCGCCGCAGTTGGAAGAAATTCTGCAGCTGGTGCAGAACACAGGATGTTGATCCTTTTTATGTGACACCTCAAGGGTGTGGTCTTTTTTTCTTCATCTGGCAAGACAGGGCCTTCAGGTCGCCACCATTAAGGGCTATTTAGCAGCACTCCAACACACCAGAACAAGGTTCTTACTTCACGATCCCCATGGTGGCTCAATTTCTAAAAGGCTCCACTAACTTTCCCTCCAAACCCCTTTGTGAAACCGGCAAGGGACGCAATGTTAACATTTCACATGACTTCTCCTTTTGATCCATTACATTTGTGTCTTCAGAGGCTTGCATCTTGAAAGACTGGCTTTTGGTCACTATTTTCTAAGCCCGAAGAGTGAGCGAAATTGCAGGGCCTGTCCTGTAAGTCACGGTTTAGTCTTTACCAAGGACAAGCTGACTTTAGAGTGCATCCCTTGTTCTTTCCAATGGTCGTATCACCAGTCGCAGACAATTTCTTTGCCAGCCTCCCATTTACCTCCTCATCCATCCACAGAAAAAGAAAGGCTGCATAGGCTTGACCCAAAACGGGCTTTGAGTTTTTACATCACTAGGGCGAACCAATTGAGGCTGGTAGACCAGCTGTTCATTGGCTATACCGGCACGTAAACAGGCAAAGGAATAACAAAACAAACCTTTTCAAGATGGAAAGTGCTTTGAGTTTCTGAATGCTACACCAGAGTGGGTAAGGAAATCTCTGAAGGCTGCACAACACACTCCATTAGTGGTGTGGCAGCTGCCTGTGCTCTCCAAAAGAGGGGTAACTTTAAAGGATAGGTCAGGCTGCAACATAGTCCTCCATACACACATTCGCAATAGACTATTGCCCGGACACATTAGCCTCAAGTTTTGGCAGAGCTGTCTCCAAGAAGTGATGACGATTGACACAGAGTTCGCTCCTTCCCTCTCCCGTAAGGTCTTACTGCTGTGGGAATTTAAGGTGAGGAATCAATGGGAGGACACAATACACTGGCTTACCACTCGGATAATGTTCTTTCTGATGATGTTCCTCATCGCCCTCCCAATGTACCCCTCTGATAAGGAGCTGTCTCTAATATAGTTATACAAGGACTCTCCTTTAACGCTTAAGCAACTACTTTGTCTCTAATCTCTAACATGGCTGTACAAGGACAAAATGACAACTGAGGTCACAGGGCACACCATTTGCAACAGCATCGACATCACATCCAGCCATGAAGATGACTCAATGTCATCAACGCCGGAGCGCAACACCCCCTGCTGGGAAATGTTTTCAGAGAGCTGCAAAGCAGGAGAACATATATCCAAGATGAATAATCAGTGGGAGGAACAACCATCAGAAAGAACATTACCAGGGGTAAATAATTTCTTTTTTACAGCAATTTGACAGTATCCCACAGAGATGCAACATCTTCTGAAAATAAAAGAACGGTCTCTCGCAGTGGCAACTATAAGGGAGACTCACGCAAGCCATGTACGGCACAATTGTCCTTTATTTTATATAAACCAACTGTATTCGGAAACATTCAGAGAGAATTAAAAAATATCACTGCCTTATGGGTCATGGGGTGGCACAAAGATGGGCAATTGTAACTGCCCTGCTTTCTATTATTTTAAGGCTATACATCTTTGTATAAAAAGTGCAGAAAAGAAGTTAAAAATAAACCTATGGTAAAGAAAATATCCTGCTTCTGTTCTCGTCCAATTGACAGCCCGCACTTTGATGCCCCCAGTACACAAACTGGACACAGCCCATCTCATCCACAGAAGAATTCCACAAATGGAGGCAGGCCTTCAACAAGCTACTCTGACATTTGTACAGGCTTCAGTAAAGTAAACTGCAAATAATATTAAACTTTTAATATCAAACTGGGTTCTGGTTTGCACATTGTGAGCAAATTTGCATGAAAAGATACCACAAAAAAACACAGAAAGGTTTAATAAAATCAAGGAGTTTCTGGAGTCTGCGATGCAACCTCACAACAGTGGTTCAAGATTTGAAGACTTGATGCAGTTGTCCTTTGAAACCAAAGAAGGGATTCCCGGAGAAGCTTCAGTGAGAAAAGGTTTTGGTATAAAGGGCTCTACAAAACCGGGCAATATATATGTTGTATTTGTTGTATTTTCTTGAGCTGTTCAAGACAGTCTGAGGTGGCCCAACAGAGAGGGCGGTTAAGCCTGATGAATACGGGGCCAAGGCTGCTTAGGTCTCTCATGGCTCGTTCCCATTGACACTTTTCTGCTGGTCTAGTCTGCTCTTCCGCAGCACCTCCAGCTGCTTGGCCCTCAGCCACCGCTCTCGTGACAGTGTTGTCTGGCCGACGCTCAGCGACAGCAATCTAGACAAAGAGCACAGCATCAGTCAGTAGTCGTTACTAAATAGATGCAATACCCCCTGCCCCCAAAAAGAAAACAAAAGTGCCCCATCATGACCATGGTGAATAAACTGGCTCTTCCTTCCACTCCTTTAATATTCCCAGCTCAGAACAGCTTGTACTGTCCGGGGCAGGAAGAGAACCTACCTATGGGAGACCACTTTACCAAGTTGCTGCACAGGAGGGCATGAGTGCATGGTTGTAAATGCTGCTGGTTGTCTGAAGTTTAACAAATTGGTTGCTCATGATGAACTTGTTGGAGCAGAAGGGAAACCCATGTTAACTTCTATACAACAGATATCAATTAGTACAGAGGTGGTATAGTACATTAGTTGAAATCGTTCTTGCCACTAAAACCGAGAAATATAATTCCCCGGCAGGCCGCCTTCACAAACGGCTGCGTGTCTGAACAGCGCATGCGCTTAAGGTGCATATGCGGCTCAGGAAGTGGTGGCTGACAGTATGACGTAAGGAGGGGGGACTATGGGTAGAAACAGTGTGTGCAACCGGAGAGGAACAGAGTGGACCAGGAGCGCAGAGGTTGCAGGGGTCTCAGTAGAACACCGGCCGGGGGACAAAATAGCGTATGAAGGGGGTTTCCTCTGCATGTTGAGGGGCAGCAAGGAAGGGGGCGGTGAGAGAATGAGGCTATCCCCTCAGTGCAGAAACCAGCTCTCAAGTTTCCTGTGGCCATGCTTGGGAAGGCCAGCCAGTCCGGTTTTTGCTTTGGAATTCAGGAAAACTAAAAGTCTGAGAATTCAAACTGGAAACAAAACAAGTTACAGAATCCATGACAGGACTGTATGGCCTCATGCATGGCCTCATGCATGGCCACTCAAAGAGTGCCTACAGCTGGGGATGGGATGAAAATAGCTCTAGTTAATGGGCTTAAACGAATGCTAAAAAGGGACAGCGCCTTGCATGCAAGATGTCTGCAGAACACACAGCAAGCCATGATGCACAGAACTAGTGACAGATTTTGAATTCTCAAAACATGATGGGTGGCCATTATGAACAGTGAGTTACTAATGAAATGTTAAGGATTCCTTTATTTGGTGGGAGCTGAAATGAAAACAGACAGCAGCAAGAGAATGAATTGAGAGAGGTTGTCTAGAGCACTCTACAAACTGATCAGTTTGCAACAGGGCAGCAAACAAAACGCCTACTGTGCAACTATTATCAGAGGAGGGTCTTCATTCAGTGAAATGGTGGCAGTTTTCCTCTTCAGATCAAGATTTGAATAGGATTCATGCCAGCACGTAGGGCCACATGAACACTACTGTGACATACAGGATTCCCTTTGGTCGACATGAACCAGTATTTGGTGGGATGCCTAAACAAGACCCAACTCTACCACATCCATCTGCAGGTCCACCCCCCACCCCGGTCAAACCTCACCCCATTTCCATCAGATGTACCTGCAGAACGCACGATCAACACTGTGCCTGGCACAGTATGAAGGGGCAGGGCACACCTTGTCTCCAAGCTGCACAAGGCTCAGGACCCTTCTTCCCAGCCACCATGGGCATGTGGATTACTAAACTCACCTGGCCACAACCAGCATTCTGTGAAGGTCATCAGCTGTGATACTCTGGGGATCATACTTCCGCATTTCCACAAAATCATCTTCCACCGCCTGAAAAGAGATTCACAAGTAGTACAGTTAAATAAAAGTGGCATACGAGGGAACCGTGCACAGCCTACTCTTTGGCTCAGAACATATGATGTACCTGAAGGGCAGCATGGTCTTTGCAGAACCCTTTACTGCTCCAAAGTATGCTGAGAACATGCTGACTAAGTGAGCAGGTCCATAGAGTGGTCAATCATACACCGACAGTTTAGTACCATTCCTTTGCCGGAACACTCAGTACCTAGATGTTTTAATAAATACAGATTTGGATCGCTGCTTCCACTGACCTACTAATCAGGGAGGCGCAGTCCGCAGGCTCTCAATAGCACAGTGCACCCCTTTCAGTTCAGTGGATACCCGTGCTACAAGGGATTCCCCTATTGGTCATCGGGGATTAGTGCAGTGTGGGGAGGTTTTCCCTGCAGAGCTGTGCATGAAAGTCTCTGGCCAGATTAGATGCTGTCCCATATCTGTCATAACTGCAGGAATGTCTCAGTCCTGATTACCCGGTGGTGCACCAGTCTGGTTTGAGGTGCTGAAATGCATTCTAACCTTGGTGATCTTTGGCCTCTCGCCCTGAAGAACAGGACTCCCTTCAGTTCGAAGATTACAATGAATTATTTTATTTACAAAGGACTTCTCAGTCAGTCTTCACACCATCTCCACTTTAAAACCTTTTCTGCTAAAAGTGTAAAAATGCAAAATTCTGCCAGTGAGTGACCAATTATTCTATCCACCTCTTTCTCAGGGATTGCATTAACATGCGTTTGCCCACGTGTTTTCCCCACAGCCATTTTACACATTTGCATTTTAAAACGTGCAGTTTTCCACGTAGTCATATTTGTTGAATAGCAGTTCTATGAGAATACACGATTCACAATATAAAAAACACCATCACTTAGTTCATTCATTTCCTATCCTTTCGATACTCTTATTCGACATCAAAAAAGTACCATCATGTACAAAACACTTAAAAATCCTTTACACAATATCTTAGAAAGATTACAATAAATACTAGATTTAAAATGCAAGAATAAAAAGATTCAAATATATACATACACACGAGGCAAAAAAGAGGCGAGCAGGCTCGCAGCTAAGCAGTTCTGGTCATTTTCACCAAGAAGCAAGCAGTCCATACAGCAGCCTGCTTTCTGATTTGCATAGATTCCAGGGCTTTTGCTCTACACAGCCAAGCCCTCTGGATACAACGGGCAACCACAAACACTACATGCTGCTCCAAGGAGCTTTTACATAGTTTCAGTGCATCTGCAGTTAATCAAAGGCCAGGGGCCCTGAAAACCGCTCTTAGATACCAGCATCTTAAAGGTAGCAGCGCTTCACAGATGAGAAGAAAATGGGTCACAGTTTCATTGCCTGCTCCACATAAAGGGCAGGCACCCGACCCATTGGTTCTCCAAGATTTGCTAAAAGAGGCTAATGACACAGTGTCCCTCCCCTATTTGACCAATTTTTAACTCATTTTCTTGGTAATCTGGCATACCGAACAAGAGCAGCATGGAAAATGACCAACAGTGGTCCTTCAATCCCATAAGCCCATTCTTGGTGCTGCCTTTTTGAAGTTGGAATGAACCAAACTGTCCCATATATTTTTCGCTCTTTTAAAGGCGAACCTGGGTAATGTATCTGGGAAGCTTAGTCTGACAATGGGCCAATACTTCGAGATAAGTGTCTTAATTTGAAAAGTTTGAGGTCCATGCGTGATGACAAGTCATTCTTGTCTTCTCTAAAGTTTGGTTGGACATAGTGTTCAGAGATAGTAATATATCTCGATCCGTAAAGCGAGCTCTTTTTTTGCCTTGTTAATGAGCTTTTTAGGGTATCCTCTTTCAATCAATCAGTCGCGCACCCAGATCATCAGATTGGTCATAAAAAATAAATAAATAAGAAATAATAAAATCACATAAAATCGGTACAGTTTCTTCTGATGCGAAGAAATTGACCGTATGGCAAAATTTCCCGAAGGTGACGCGGATGATTACTGTGGAGTAGTGCAACAAAGTATTTCTTGGACTGGTTTTTCGATAAAGGCAACATTTAAGTTTGCCTGCTTCATGTTTGATTATGAGGTCCAAAAAGAAGCTTTGTCCCTGAACTCCATTTTAAAATTGGATGTTCCTGTGAATGTTTAACCAAATTAAGAATAGCTCCAATTCTGACTTTGGTCCATCCCAAATAAAAATGATAGTCTATGTAGCATTTCCAATTTACTATACAATTTCTGTAAGGATTTTTGTCAGATAAGATATTTTGTGATTCAAAGTTGGACATGTGAAGGATCGCTAAACTTGGGGCAAATGCTGCCCCCATCACGGTTCCTTTGGTCTGCAGGTAGAATTGGCCATTAAATTCAAAATAATGTTTACACAATGCCATAGTCATAAGTTCTAAGATGAAGTTGTGTGGAACACCTTCCTGTAGATCAAATTGAGTAAGAGGGTCACACATGCAATTAATTACCTGATCTTGGGGTATGCTAGTATATAAAGATTTAATATCTACTGTTACTAGTCTGAGTGCTTTGGTCAAAAATGTGATTCTCAAATGTCTGGATTGTACGAGTTGTGTCCCTTAGGTACGTTTCAGTATGTACACTTAGGGGTTTCAAAAAGAGGTCAATTTTACATAGGGGCTCAAGTACAGAACCACAGCCGGAGACAATGGGTCTCCCTGGTGGTCTTTCAGAATTTGTATGTATTTTTGGAAGGGCGTACATTGTCGGAGTACGTCCTAGACTCGTGGTAAGGTATTTTGATTCTTTGTCCATGATCCAATCACGGTCACGCGCGTATTGTACTGCACTTTATATCTCAAGTCTGATTTCATTTGATGGGTTTTAACAGTTCATTCATCATGTCCAAGTACTGAACACTTGTCATGACAACTATTCCCCCACCCTTGATGGCCACCGGTTTGAGTTTTTGGATAATTCAATTAGAGCTTTATGTTCATTCAGAGAGATTGTGTTTGAGGGGGTTCGCTTTAGTTTTTCTCAAAATGCATTTCTCAAATGTCACAATCTCTTTAGGAACCTCACTATCTTGTGGTCTAAAAGGACAAAGGGACACAAAAGCCAGTGTCTAAATCTGGGTCCCCATCAGGAAAGTTGTGAAAAAAGACAGACAAACAATTCTAAGGAAACGGCGAATGTCCATTTCGGTTTCAAACCAGTCTGCTGCGTGGGTACGAATGACGACCCTTTTGAAAGAACTGAAATTTGAGGGCCCGTCATCTCAAGGTTCGCCTCCTGCCCCAAGATTATCGTCGTGGAGGGGCATATGTTGGAAACCATGGTTGCCCCCCAGAACGGACCTCCTTGCCCTCCTCTGCCTAAAAAAAGGGGGGGGTGGTGGTGGGTAATTCCCAAATGTTTGTTGCGGATTGTATCGTGATTGGTCGTCTGAACTGCTACTGCTAGAGTTCGAAAATGACACCCAAAGGAGTCTCCCTTTATTTTTTTGTTGTGATGTCTGTTTTTTGGACAGTGTGTTGACAACGGTGTGCTTTTTAGGGTGAACGCCCGTTCCAGAGGAATGCCCAGTCTCATGCCGCAAAGGCGGTTGTATGGAGGGTGCCGAACTGCAAGTTTTGGAAGGCGCTGTCGAAATTTTCAGCAGCCCTGTGGGCATTGTGCGCTTCTTCGCCAACTGTCGTAGAGGTCTTCGGGGTTGTGTGATTATGTATGTGATGCCTGGGTGCCCTTGTTGCCGGGGTGTGATTACCCCATAACAGTGCCATGTCTGGTGGCCGGTCTGTCAGGGACGAGCATTTGGGAGCTCGAGGGCTCCGGTGAGATGTCGATGGCTTCCAATGCGGAGCAATGGCTGCCGATGGATTCCTTGTCGTCCGAAGCTACAGTGCCGGGGGGTGGGGGGGAGGCTTTCACATAGCGTAGGGCGCCCACTGTTTAGTCCACTCGCCTTTCAATGTTTTCGCATGAGCGCTCGTCGTGGTTGCGATGAAGACACCGATTGCATCAGCGATGGGTTTCCTTCCAAGGAAACTTGCCGTTACACGACAGGCAGGATTTAAATGGTGTCCTCTCCATAGCAGAGGGTAGCAGCAGCCGTACCAAGAAGAGAAAGTGAGGAATAAAGGAAATACATTCTCAGAGAGAAATAAACCCAGGCCCGCACTCTCCCTACTGTAAGGGCTTGGCCGGAGGGGCAAGGCCGCACGGTCGACAGTCGTCGAGCAGTTGAACAGTTGCTGAGCAATTGTAGATGCGTTGGCGGCAGGAAACCCATGTAGCAGTCTTCAAGAAGGTCTGTCGGGAGACTAGACGACTGTAGGTCATGGGAGCAATTTAAACTCTTGCGAGCACAGCATAGGCGTCCAACTAGGTTGGCGGAAAAAAACAATCTGAGGTACCTCAAAACGCGAGGGATTTTGGGTACACTACACGGATAGTGTTACAGTCACGCCCATGTCGACGTCTCCTTTCGATCTTCGCAAGAAAGATGCAATACTACGCAATTTCCATTAGATGTCAGACTAGATGCACAGCATGTGAATCTACGTAGATCCACAAGCATCAGAAAATAGAGCTCAAATGCAAGGGGACTTTTCTTTGCTATAATATCTGGCAAAGTGTGTCCCGTGAGACTCCATTGAAGGCAGTCCGGAGATCTATGAAACCAGCATACAGGTTCATTTTCAGTAGCACTGCATTGGATCAGCAAAAACAGCCTGACACTCTGGTCTACTGTGCTCTTTCGTTTTTCGGAACCCTACCTCAAGGTCACAAATTATATTGTTATCGACCCAGGCTTGTAGGTGGATCAGAATAGCCTTCCCAAATGTCTCACCTGTACTGCCAGTAGTGAAATTGGCCAGTAATTAGCAGGGTGGGGGTTCCTACCTTTTTTATATGGGTTCAATAACTGCGTTTTGCCAAGAGGCAGGTTCTGTACCACAATTAACTGCATTGTACAATTTGCACAGAACCGGGCCCCAGGTCCTTACCTCGCCCTTATACAGGTTGATGGGTACTTTATCCGGTCCAGAGGCCTTTCCACTTTTTTGGGGCCTTGTGGCCTTGCAGACTTCAACACTTAATTGAAAGGCACCCCTGCCAGGTGCCTTATCTCGAGTGCTGATGAGTTGCAATCTTAGTAGAGCCACCGTATAAACCTCCAAAAAGTGGCTCCACCACGCATCAGCATGTACATAGCAATGAATGGTTGTATTTCCATTCAGCTCTTTGCTTACAAAATGTTTCAAAAAAGATACTGTCTCCCCTCTTCATGTGCTTTCAAAAGGGTAATTCACGTTCCACTACAATAGTCCTTTTTCTCTGCAATTAAGCTCTTGTAATTAGCTCTGTATATTCAGAGTTGGGTCTTATCCACAGCTTGACCAGCTCTCACGCAAGCCACTATCTTACCTTTTGCCTTTCTGCATGCTCCATCAATCTGTAGCAGCAGTACAAGTTATATAAGGAATTAAGTTCTTTAAGTTTATCAAACTGATAAGATATCAGATATTGCATCTCAGCAAATGGTGCCTAAATTATCCAGGATGGCGTCATAAAACCGGCTTCAGACCTGGACCATTTGACAGATTTACGGGAGTGCCCTGTGAGAGCCATAGTTTCTATGTGGTCCAGGGTGTGTGACTGGGCCTTGAGCCCCCTTTACAACGTGTAGCCAAGTGCTTAGTGGTCACTTTCAGACATTTCCAACGTGTCAAAATGGCTCACCCTGTCCCAGTCTTTCGCCATTATCAGAATGTAATCTATGGTAGAGGCCCGTTTGGGATTTGCAGCGTTGCTCTCCGTGTAGAAGGAGAGAGGCAGTCCTAACGCTCCAATTGACATTGGAAGATATCCTAATATTGATCCCTACACGTGGACACTAAGCCCAGAGGATGGTGCTATGCACCGAAATGCATTGGCAGAAATAGTGTTTCCCAACAGACCATGTTGGTCTCACCCCGTTTTTTTGTTTGCCTCACCAAACGTGTGAATAAACACGCTTTTTGATTACACAAGAGTTTTTTCTTGAATATTTGATTTTACACCACTTCGTATGTTTCAGGAAAATGAACTACAGTTTGAAAACCAATAAGGTCAATGAGAAATGATTAACCTTAAGGTTGAAGTGATACATTATTTTTAAGCTCGAGAAGAGCGTATTTGAGAGCACCAGAGTCAATTAGATGGTTTCCACCTGGTTTTTTGTAGCTAACATCTATGGTAGAGCCGGCATTACAGCCTGCAAAAGTAGAGTCACCCGACTGGTATTGGAAACTTCCATTACATGCCCAGAGAACAAAATTATAAAATATATGAGCTTTGTCAATTGCAAGTCAGTGAGTTCTCCTTGGTGGGGAAGCTGCCACGGCTCGGATATCCCTTGATTTGTCTTAGACCTCCCAAATGTCCATCAGTTCTCTAATTGGTTCAAACAGCAGATTTACATCCCCGGCCACTAGTATAAGGGACTTTAAGCAATCATTTCGCCACCACAGCTAACCCATTGATTTTAGATGGCCCATTATGATGGTTAAACAGAAGGATACCATTTCCCTCAGTGGTTTGTACGACCAAATGTTTAAGAGCTAGCCAAATGAGTAAGTCGTCTGTGAGAAACCTATGTGTATTCTCCCAAACTAAGAAACCCACACCCAAGCTAATGAAGACGGAATGCACTAGACTGACGTGCACGAAATCCTGGCAGCATTCCTGGAGATGTACTGACTTCCTAAACGACTAACACAACACACACAACAAATCTTTGGAGAAAAAGGTATGGCGATTCACTCGCGTCAATCCAGACATGTTGGTAAGGACTAAACTGTACCGCGTCGCACACAGACAGAGCTAGGGGTATGGGCATAGGTCACGATTATAGATCGATCCACAGGAACCAGTTTGCATCAGGCACAGACTGGGATCTAGGGGCTGACCTGAGTGACAACAAAAGGTAGAGTTGTAGAGATCAACTCGTTGAACATATGGACAGAGATGGGAGACAGCCTTGCCATACTTAAATTACTGTAAGGAAGAAATTTGGTTAAATCTCGAAAGACACAAATGAGCGCGTTTCTCCAGACAAGAATGCTAATAACCAACCTTACTAAACCGGACCCTCCTCACACACCTCTCAAACACAACCATACCTCTTAAACCACAGCAACCTGTATGCACTTCACTACACCGCAACAAACGCACTACACACAGTCTTACACAACGGACTACAACCGAATACCACACCAAAAACTCAGCGAGCAGTATTAACCGAACTAAAGTTGCCAACAGCACATCACAGCTCCCTTCTACTAACATGCCCTAACCTACCCCGCTTTACTTTCAGATCCACTAGAGCGCTAGGGGACCACTACGGTGGGGATAGTGCGCAGTATAAATATCCTTTAACATTAACATGTAGACTCCGAGAATCCTCTATTCAGGTGGCCTGGGTGGGGAGGGCTACTCTTGGATCCCGACCCTGGGAGTGGACGAGCGAGGATCACCTGGTTAGGGGAGCCAGGGTCCTTCTTGTGGGAGTATCCCAGCCAAGACGTGGTATCCCAAAGAGACAGTGGGTGAGGGAGAAGTCCCAGAAGCCTTTGTGGGATATGCAGGTCCCATGGTCGCTAACCGAGAGAGAGAAACAAGTCACCCTGGAACAACACCCAGCAAGGGAGAGGAAAAGATAAAGCTAGAACTGCAATCCCAACACTATTGTCTGCCCCTAGTTAAGGTCATAAGTAGTACTATGAAGACCAGTACTCTCATGGCAGGGTGTTTCGGGTAGGGAGTAATCTGACACAAAGGGAATCACCTTTATGCCATAGAAACCAGGACAGGGGATTCCCCTCTCTCTTTTGCCAATCAGCCTTGTCATCAGTAGACAAACCCCATCTTGTCTTGAATTCCCCATCCAGAATGTCCAAGTAGTGGGACGAGAAAGCGAAGATTGGGAGCAATGAGGATTACCCATAGCACCAACATAGAGATACACAGTGAGGCCTACCATGTAACACCAGTCGAGTGCCCCACCGACAGTCAGGCAAATCAACCCATTCCATTTACACCAGACCCAACTTGAAAATGACTTCAGGTATAAAAAGGTGCGATTAAGTACGAGTGGCTGGGATTGCTGGTTAGAATGTGAAGGTAGCGACACAAGAAGCCCGTGAGGACCGGAGGAGAACGGGGCGCCGAGACGCTGTCTGGTGTATCAGAGGGGTTGCAGCGAGGCAAAGGAGCCAGGTCTCCATGAATCCGGAGGAAGACAAGGTGCTGCTTATTGCCCGTTTCCAGGCCAATGTTTGTTCTCCTGGGACATTTGTCAGTCCCAGGTGTGTCCGAAGGGCAGGTGGGCAATACCCTGACCTTGCACCCTGTATCAATGGGAGATGCTTGCCAGCATTGCGCTGTCTGAGTGAGCCTTGCTAAACGAATGAGAGGAACCCAGGTACATGAGGATGGCAGGAGCGGGAGCGGCAGCTTGAAAGCAGAAAGTAAAGTGGTAAATGGAAAAGAAAGGAAAGCAAGGATAAAGCAAAGTGTGCAAGGGGCGCAAAGCGAAAGACAATGAGGGTGCAAGCCACCGAAAGCGGGAAAAAGGTGATGCAAGCGACTCAGATTGAAAATAAGTGATCAATTGAAAACGAGTGAAAATAAAGCAAAGTGAGGGTACGAGCGACCCGAAACATGAAAGGGTGCAAGCGACCCGACAGATTGAGAAAGTGAATTAAAGTGAGAAAGTAACAAAAAGGATGCGAGCGACCCAAAAGCAGGAAAAGGGGGTACGCAACACCTGCAGGTTGAAAAGGGAAAGTTCAAGGCACGAGACAAAGAAAGGAAGGTGCAAGGGTGCACAACAAAAGAACAATGTCAGGGGCAAGAGTCGAGAACATTGTGCAAGAGGTATAGCAAAGAAGAGAAAAGGGACTGGTGTGCACCATTGAAAGTAAGAAAGGTGAAAGAAAAACAAAGCCCGAGTGGAAAGAAACATAAGAGGGAAAGGCGCCCTAAAGGAAAAAAACAGTACAAGGAGAGGGGTCAGGAATCAAGCGTGGTCACACAGAGGAGCCGCCAAAGCCCAGCGTTTCCGAAAGTCTCCGACACTAACCCATGGAAAGATCTGTGTTAAAACAGTGCATCTTTACACAGTGAATTTGTGTGAAACCAGAGGGGCCTAGGCTTGGGGAAGGGAACCCTGAGACCAAGAGACACTGAACTTCATTGACTAATGGCAAGAGCCCAACCTGGAAGGTTCCAAAGGTATGCCTTTTGAGTTGAACTATTTTTGAACTGGCAGAACTACACCTAGGATTAAGACTACCTGAAACCAGCTGTGGTTTACATTTTCTTTTTAACCATCATTTTTCCTTTAAAGGAGTCCCTGAACAGATTGGGTCCAAGAATAAGGGCAAGCTTAAGTTTAGACAAACAGACAGACTTTAGTTTTGGACTTCTGGGACATTGACAGCCCTTAGAAGCATCAGTTGAGGGAACCACCCCTTTAGGATTAGGGCCAGTAAGGCACTCCACCAACCCAACATAGCTTATAAATAAAGGTTTTCAAACTGTTACCTTTGAGTCTACGTCTCTATTACTATCATGCATGTCTCACACTCTGCTTGGCCTCCCTTTGCAACCTTTTGTTGCCGCGACGAATATCGCAGTAGCAGTCATTTCAATTGCCCATGGTTTCTGTAGCAGGATTATCTGCAAACTTCTAGTAAAGGCAATCCAGCGCGGGTTCTCAAGATGTTTTGTGAGCCTGCTATGTTCCTGTTCATGAAAGTAGCCTAAAGCTGAGCGGCATGGCACGGTTGACATGCCCCTGCCCCAG
The DNA here is from genome assembly GCF_040938575.1 of Ambystoma mexicanum. Lineage (NCBI taxonomy): Eukaryota > Metazoa > Chordata > Amphibia > Caudata > Ambystomatidae > Ambystoma > Ambystoma mexicanum. The sequence goes on from NC_090929.1 coordinate 1,666,111,215, forward strand.
TCCATCTACTCCTTCCAGATCTCCAAAATCAGTCCCTCCTCCCCCATGTTCCTTGTGGCATTACCCGCCTGAGGGGCCCGCTGCTCTTTAGAGATTGTCAGTTCTATCCTTTAAACTACCTGTGCTCCCTAAATGGACCAGAACGCTGGCGGTAGGTAGGATCACCATTGTCATGTTTATTGGAGGGTAAGTGCGATAGTCAATTGCCAAAATCCCATCAACCGAGACAGCAGAAATACTGGAATATAATCTGTAGAAGTGGGCACTGATGCCCGAATACATCCTCTCTAATAGAGAGACCTCTTAACATGCCTGAATCAATGAGTGCATTTGTTTAAGGTTTCTTGGTTCGCAAAAGAGCTGTGTGTAATTCAAGGTACGTTAACCATCGTTGTAGAAGGGGGTTCTCTCTTGGCTCACTCGAACCAACAGTGGATTTTAGACTGTTTCCTGAGGGATGGTTCTTTTCCTTCCAGCGCGTTGTGTTCACTGCAATTAAATTAGGCCCAGAGAGCAGGGCTCATCTCATAGGATGTCCTGCTATTATTTGGCCCTTGTGGGTGCCGGGTAGAAATAATATAGCCCTGTCCCAGCGGTATATTTACGCAGGACATCTAGTTTATTCACATTCTGAATTCTTCCTCCTAATGCGGAATATGTTGGACCATCTTGTGGTGGGGAAGGGGGATGTAAAACATTCCTTCCCTGATGTTCAATCTGCAATGACACTGTAGCAACCCTCTCTTAATATCTTAATTTCATCTGCCGGCTCTTGTAAGAAACTGCCAATTTCAATGGCTATTACGTGTTTGATTAGTACAAGTATTTCCTCAATATTTACATTCGGTTTATACATGTCGACTGTTGGCGTACGTTTCAATCATCACAAATTGGTATTTTTTAAATATTTAAAAAGCAGTTTAGTTCAACATCGCATTCTAAACATTACCATTTACAAAAATCAAATTGTCCTAAATCAATGCTGCTTTGTTCTTCCCAATAGGATTACCAGTATTGCTCGCTATTCCATTAAATACCAGCGTTGATTTCTAAACAAATATTGCAATTTCGTGATCTAATTCTTGCTAGTTACTTTTAGACACGAAATTCAACCTTAGTTTAATTTCAAAGCAACGTTTTCTTGAGCGCACAAAATGCATCTGCTTCGAAGTGGAAAATATTTCTCAAACTCTGCTGCATCCATAAATGCGCAATTCCCTAACCCGGTGATTTTATTAATAGCACTATACGAACAGTGAAGTATTTTGCGCAGACTCCGTGCTAGCTCACAGCTCACTTTAGACTAACCCTTTTTTTTGTTAAACGCCTCTTTGATTAAAACTCAGGAAATCAAAATCTTCATGCCTGCCTTTCAAAGCTTACTGGTATCTTTAAAAAATCTAAAATTATTGCTGGACTTTAGTTAATGCCAATTAGAAGGTTCTACTAAAGAAATCAGAATCTTTATGAGTTTGTCTTTCAAATCCATTCAAAATAAAACTATATATTAAAATGGTTCTAATTTGGTTCCATGTGGCAAACCAAAAATGTACAAGACCGCAATTTCCTTTGGAGCTGCTTTAACCTGCAGGTATGCCATCTTCTGGAACCACCGCAAGCTGCTCTTGTAAAGGACCTCTTGTCTGCCGGCCAAGTATCGTGCAATTCAGCCTCCTTTCTCTTCTGTCCCATATCCAGATTTGCTCTGCAACTTGTATACCTCAATCAGTTCTACTTCATCCGGGTGCATGTGTTTTGAACTATACTCTAGAAGACAGTTTAGAATCTTATCCCATCCTATGTGCATTTTGAACTTGAAAACATTTTGTAATCCTTTATCGTAGTTTATATTTTGGACTGGAGACGGGCCATGTTTTGCAATCTCTTATCTTCGTGTGCAAGTCAAATGTCAGTTTAAACAGGTTTTTTTAATATTAGAACGTGGCTCAGTTTTCTTTTTTAAAGCACATAGACATGTAAATCAACGCGATGAACCTTTACCTTGCTATTCTATTCAAGCCCTCCATCTGCCCGTTTCAATCCTGCAAGGATGGAGCGTTCACATACCACTGATGTTTCCGGTTGAGCTGTGGCCTTGGGTATTGGCGATGAAGCCAAGTGACCGCTGCAGGCCCCGCCTTCCTGAGAGCCAGTTTTAGGTTTGCATGCATTGAACAAATGAAGCCATTATGGCAAGTGCTAATTATATTAACCCTACTGTAGAAAAGGGACCTTGCCAATTCATTCACGTGAAATGCCTACAAGATCAGACACATAAGCTGGTCTTCAGTCTTAACCTCTTTCTGCTGTTCATCACATGCAGCACCTATGGGTATGCGTGGGGCGTTCACCACAAATGGGCTGATTCGCGAGTGCTTCAGCTGAATAGGATTATAGACAGGATTTTGAAGTGTTCACGCTACAATTGTTTTTTAGATTGGCAGTAAATAAGTAATCACTATCGCCATAGGTTTTCTTCTTGCTCAGTATACATGGATTTCAAGTCGACATTTTATTGCAAGCCATACTGCGAGGTAAAAGTGTATATTTTGATTAGCATAAGGTTCTTCAAATCAGGGGGTACGGCTTTTAGATCTCCCTTCTGCGGCGCCGCTTTGCTGGTACCATGCAATGTATCCATGGAGCTTGAGTGGGGTGAAGCAGAGGGCAAGCTCCCACGTTTCCAGTGGCTGGTGCCCCGCCTAGCTGTAGTGGGGTAATCCAATATGAGTGAGTGTCGGTCAAGCTGGCACAGCATCCACTAAGCTCGACTGTGGCCCAAGAAATGGGATGCCATTTATTTTAAAACTATTGTATTATTTTCTAAGGCACTTCTCATTGCACACTTGTGGCAAGTGAGGTCAGGGTAGAGATACGGAAGGAGGAGTAGAAAAAAGGGACCAGGCCTGGTACAGGGCCCAGAGCGAGCCAGGAGTGAGGTGAACAGTCGTAATCTAGAGATTTAACCACGCAAGGTTTGCGGGTAATGTGGTATAAAATCATCCTTGCTATATACAGTTCCAGCAGTCCGAGGCCAGTGCGAAATACTGAGCCAATGCCCTGAACACCGGTTCTGCTGCCTGTGTACTACGGTAAGAGCATACAGGTGCTCCCACATAACTTTGCAAGAACGTGTAACATGGAATCACACCGAGTGCACGTTGATTCTGCCAACAATATTCAATAGAGCAAAAAAGAGGCTCAGTCCAAATTTAGGTGGGACTATTTGAAACGAAGGCAAGAAAACTACACACACACACACACACACACCCCCGATAACTCAGTGTCTGCACTAAGGGACAAGAGCATTGTTGCTCTACTCTTCCATTGGGGAAAATGTCATTGAGGCAAAATTGGCTTCATTTTATGTCAGTACAAAAACTGATGCTCCTCAATTCCTGCCCCGGTGCAAAAAGGTCTGCTCCATTCTGCATGTTACAAGTGGGAAAACCGGTGGCAGGTGCGTTTCCAGAATGTGTATCACTGGGGCAAATGTTACTGGCCTCGGGAGATGTGCGCTACAAGCGCACAGCATGGTTGAACGTGCCAACCTCCAGTGTTTGGCTTATGGACCTTAGGTGGTATGGATCTGCGGGTCATTGCTTTCATACACAGGGGCAGGGTGCCTAGGGCTAAAATGCATCAAGGTGGGGGAAGAACTACCTTGTTCAGAAGGGATCCCTTGAGGTTTTAAAATCAGAGTTAGTGCGGTTCGTCTTACGTTTTTAGGGGTGCGGTCCGAAGGTGGGAACGACCGTGGCAAGCACCTTGCGTGTTGAAGAGTCTACACTCCCATGAAGGATCAGAAGAGGTCTGCCTGGCTGGTGGGACTGCACTGGGAGTCAAAGAGCTGGGAGATGTGAAGTCTCGGTTTATGGCCCAAGATCATCCAAGCTGCCCAATTCGGGATGAAGTGAAATAGTGGTCTTGTTGAGGCCAAGCATAAACTCTCGCAGGAGTCAGAAGATTTTTGTTTCCAAATGTTATCAAACACCCCACTTTCTAGAACCATTAAGGAATTTGTGGTGGGTGATCATCAGGTTGGTCATACCCCCAGGTTGTAGGCGACTGGTAAATCATCAACGTAACGTGTCAATTTGACTCAGAAGAACTATTAGGCCTGCTAAAGGTTTCGATTAAATAGCCATGGCAGGCGGATGGGGACTCTCGGTACGATTTGTTGCAAACCAGAGATAATTGGGTTGGGATCCACTGCACGATGCAGTGTTCCCTGTAGGTTTGTGCAATAGTTCTGCTGCGATAGGGCCCAGTGATGCTGCAAGTCAATATTGGAAGTACACTGATGGAAGTGTTTGGTGGGGCAATTCTGTGCTAACGGGATACTGCAGGCCACGATCAAGGCAGAAGGGGTCCCACATTTCGACTGAACAGCTTGTGCTGGATAGCGATGTGGGAGGACAGCATGTAGACGGATAGAAAGACATACTTTAAACCAGGGTAGAGAATGTGCAACATTAAAGTGCATTTGCTGTACAGATCCTGGTGCAAGTGTGCGTTTCCAGTCAGGCGTAGCCCAGACCGCGTAGGGTCTCGCTTTGGCCTCCCAGGTCTTGGCAAGCATCCAATCTGTGAACTTTCCTTTGCTCCACCACAGCTAAAGCGTGGTAAACAAGAATACAGGGAAGTGGTATCCCCTTGAATAAAGGGCACATCCAGATAGAAGTAGGACTGCAAGTCACAAGCAAGGAATTTGGGGTTAGAAAGTAAAGCCTTAGGAAGAGCATTTTAAAAGGGCTCTATTCTGCTAGTTCTGACCCTGGACCGCACTGTTTGCAGCAGTACTGCAGGACCTGCATTCACCCCGTTAAGGCCTAGTCTTGTAGAAAATTGTGGGAGAAATGGGTATCCACATGGCTGAAAAGACTACTGGTCAAGGCTGTGCAGTACCCCAATTTTAAGTACTGGCCCAACTTAATAGATGGAATCAAGATTCTCTACCATTCTGGTGCCTTTCCAAAAGATGTCGATTGGCAGGAACGCCATGGACAGACATCTATCAGTTTCAAATTGTGGTCAGTTGTAGATCTCATTACATAGAAGGTGAGAGGTCAGCAGTGCCTAGATTTTATCTGTTTTTTTGCAGCTAAAGATCTTCAGGTAAGAACAGCAGCAAAAATCTCCACAGGGAACTTCCATACAGCCAACAAAGAGGACTCAAACGTCCACCATACTGAATCACGCGCCAGGTAGGAACACCAATATGTCCTCACTCACCTTGGTCACCTCGTCCGATATGTTGTAATCCATGAGACGCAACAAGCTCACATACGTGCGAAACTTGTTCAGCGTGGATGGTAGCACGGCTGCCAGCAGACTGCCCGTGTAGTCCTCCATGTTTGGGGGTACGATCTGTGGTTGAAGATGTACATGACAGTCCGACTACAAGAGAGGGGTGGAAAAAGAGGAATTAGAATTTTGAAACAGACCGATAGCGTCAGCCTAACAGGAAGAAATGATAGCCAAGACCGTGCAGTGTTTGCAGGTAAGCCAAGCCTATGATGCCAGATGAGCATCCTAAGGCACAACACACTTGGGCAAGCACCTGTGAAGAGGACTGACCAATTGCAGGAACTAGCCATTTACTTAACTTCAAACTGCAGAACCAGAGGCTTTGCTGGGGGGGGTTGGTGGGGCTGAGGGGGCTATAGCCCCGGGTCTTTTGGTTGTAGCCCCGGATAGAATCTTCGGAGCTACAACCAAAAGTCTAGCTAGCCTCGAGTCCCGACAGTAGCAGAGCCCCAGATCTTTTCCAGACCTAGCAACACCCCTGTGCAGAACCTACAAAATAATGAAGTTTGTCTGCTGACACTAGTTTCTAAGAATTCAGTTTATGGAACTTAGTTGGACATTTTTCGACAGTACATTTATGAAGAGAACATTTAAATCTAAGTGGAAAAATAGGATAGCTGCGATTCCTGAGCAATTCCATCGTTAGCCAGTGTGAAAGTAAGGATGGATGGATGGTGCATACATGCTATTAACTCCTTGCCAAAAGGGATTTTCAGAAACTGTTAAACTTCCACCTGGCAAAAATCAGCGAGCTGTAGAAACGGCACTGCTAGCGAGTGTTGCAATGGATCCCTCAGACAACAGAACACCAGAGGCGACAGGTCTGCTGGGACAGCCAATCAGCAGACAATTCAAGACCACAAAAGACAACGTGGAACTTCAACTGTCAATCTCCAGCACCCAAAGGGCAGAGCTCTTAAGTTCCCCCTTATCATGTATGAGGTCATCTAGTCCCGTTCTCTTGGAATCCTGGGACGTTCAGAAAAGAAAAAAACAAGTCCTACAATTTTAAGGAGAAATCAAGACTGGATGGCCTTCTAGCACATGGTAAGGGGAAACTTGCAAGCTCTGAAAAAGCCAGATCTCTCCCCCCTCAAGCTTGAAGGTCAGAGTATTGCTTTTGTGCCCTGCAAAGGGACCGCAGACCATGCCAACTGCTCCGCCACACCCTTGGTCCTTTCTACCCCCATCTCCCCAGTTTGAGCGCCCTGGCATACCGGCAGAAGAGATTTGCCTTCTGATGTGATTAGTACATTCACGTTACTCTGGAACTCCATCCGATGGAAACTGAAGTCGTAATCCACCTTCTGCCACGTGATTAGGTTTCCAATTGCCGTCAAGTTGTGCACGCCTGTGAAAGAAAAGAACAGCTACACTGACAACACAGCTTAACACAGAAGGATCACAAGGAGTGGCCACTCAGTGGCCGGTGTAAGCTTTTAAATGTAATGTATATAAGAAATGTATACATCTGCGTCCATCCCCACAGAACGAGCCTCAAGCCAGAGAACCCCACCCCTTATCAAACCAGTCCAGGGCTCAATCTTCGAAAATACAACAGCTCATTTGCAATAACCTTATGGCTTTGACCTCAACTTCGCAAACACTGCCTTGATGGTTAAAATACGGCCCCTTCACCTGGGTGGAAACCTTAATAATGCAGTCGATCCCTCCAGCTGACCACAATGTGTGCATGCAGGAAGAGGGTGCAGCAAAGCCGCAGCCTTGGTCCTTCAGAGAGAACGTAGCACGCGGTCTATGGCTTGCATGCGTTTCTAGAAGACATCACCCTCTTTCAGCTGCACAAGTAATCAATGCAGTCACTCATAGGTGCATGCTAAATGCAGGAGCCATACTGCAGAGAGGTCCCATGCTTATTTAAAACCTATATAGGGAGAGAATCTGCATATAGAAATTAAATTGCCTCCCCTGTGGACAAGATAATTAGGACTAGTGACCTTTTAGATAGTAGAGAAAGTGCAGCCTACTCTGATGAAGATAATCTTGCATTTTGACCAGAACTACTAAAACATACTGGATAGGATGCACATACAGTAACCTCACAGCTACTCAATGTTTAATTACAGTCTCCAATTAAAGTAATCTAGAGAATTCTTGTCTATGAGGAGTGCAGCCTACTGCATCCCTGGACTATAGGCTTCCCTTTGGCACTTGCCATCAACTTCGAATGTTTGCACAATGTCTATGTCAAGGGCCAAATGTGATCTTTTCAAGCAATCCTGCATCTCATGTGGAGTGAGGTCCATCCGTCTGAATTTAGATGGCAGACCCGTCATCTTAAGCGCTACAGTTCTGGCCTCCACTGCAGAGGCATGGAACTCTGAGGGAAGGAGAGTTCTTTACTCTGAGCCCATGCCAGTGCCTGCTTGGTCCGAGGTGGTCAACCTAGGCCCGACAGACCCTTCCCTGCTGTGGCCAGATTATGGCACGTACTCTCCCATAGTGCGTCTGCCTGCACCTAGAGGAGATTGGAAAGTAGGACAATATTCTGCTCGGTGTCTATGTGGGTTTCAGTTACTGTGCTAGCAAGTGTTTCCTGGTTGAGAGGACTTTTTAAGTAGTTCTTGTTTAAATTCTGGGACATTATGCAGTTCCCCCGCTTGCGTATCTGGGAAATTCCTAAAGGCTAGATCAGCTCAGCTGGGTTAGATCTAAAGAAGTCAATCTTCAATGCATGCACCCATGTATGGTTGCACAGACACTGGACAGCAATGTGCACTACATACATTTTGCCACGGCTGAGTAAATGCAAGACGACAATGGCCAACATGCTACTAGGCTACTTCGAGCTCAGGGTTAAATAACATGGTCAATATTACTAGGAGTGAACACATTAATACCTTGGAGAAATGTGCATGGCGACACGGGCAGAACCTACACCCTTTGGCACAGAGTTAAGGGATGTGAAATACATTTTTTATAAGGCTGGATTCTGAATTCAGTCACATGTGTATTTCTTAGCTGGAAAAGCATGGTGTATGAATGCTGCGCAAACTCTGCGATTGCAACAAGCACAAGACTCGTTCTGGGCATTGATCGGAAACCTCTAAACTGCTAGCACCCTTCTAAAATGATGTTGAATCCCATAATGTTGGGCCACATTGGTTTGCCAGAACAATAACTCCTCGCAGGCCACTACTTCATTGGTTCCATGTCTTGATACCGAAATATTTGATAAAGAATGAGCATATATCGAATATTTTAGACCTACATTTTTTCTAGAGAATGCACTTTGTGGGGTCTGGGGTGAACCCCCATTTCCCACCCCTAAAAACATACCCAACCGTTTCCCAAAAATATTTAACCCTTTACCCCACCCCTAAACGCATGCTCTATAAGACATGCATTACTTACCGTAAAAGCATTTCTGATGGTTGTATCTGCTTAGATTCACATGTTGTGCATAGTCCGACATCCAGTGGTCACTGCGGAGTATTGCATCTTGTCTTTCGGGGGACCGAAAGGGGACGTCGGCATAGGCGTGTCTGAAACACTATCCCTATCGTGACGTGTGTAGTACCCAAAATCCCTCAAGCACCGAGGTCCCTCCAATTGTATTTTTTCTGCCATGAGGGAGCCCAAGGCTATAGTGAGTGAGTACATGAAGAGAGAAAGTAGTAAGAAGTCTATGTTCCTTCCACCCCGAGCAGGGAGGAAGGGTGGGCGCATGTGAATCCAAGCAGATACAATCATCAAAATGCTTTTACGGTAAGTAATGCACGTCTTCTGATGCTTGTTCATCTGCTTAGAATCACATGCTGTGCATAGACTAGCGAGCAGTACCCGGAGTTGGAGGTGGGTTGTGAGAAGGAACAGTAGAAAAAAGATGTCTTAGTACTGCTTGTCTCACTTGAGAATCAGACCTAGAATGAGTGTCTAGCCAATAGTGTTTTGTAAAGGTGTGTACAGAACTCCAGGTTGCCGCTTTGCAAATGGACTCTAGGGGAACATTTGCAATGAATGCTATGGATGTCCCAGTGCCTCGAGTAGAATGTGCTCTAGGATTGAAGGGCAGTTCTCTCTTTGCAAGAGAGTAACATTGTGATGCATTTGACAATCCACCTTCATATTGCTGATTTAGAGACAGGGTCCCCTTCTCTACCAGCTGCCACTGAAACAAAGAATTGTTTAGTTTTCCTCAGCGGTTTAGTTCCATCCATGTAGAACATGACTGCCCTGCGCACATCTAGTGTGTGAAGACTTCTTTCGGCCATGTTAGTAGGTCTCTGGAAGAACGTGGGTAGTTTGATCGACTGGTTCACATGGAACTTCGAAATAAATTTCGGCGCAAATCTGGGATGAGTGCACAGAACTACCTATCTTTGTGGACTGTAACAAAGGGGTCCAAAACCGAGAGGGCCTGTAGTTCGCTAACTCTTCTGAGAGAAGTGATAGCTACCAGAAAGGCTGTATTGTAGGCCAGGTCTTTCAGACTAGCTTTATGCATAGGCTCATAAGGGGGTCTAGTTAAAACCACATTTAGGTCCCACCCAGGGGCTGTGTGAGTGATGGGGGGATAAATCCTTTTAACCCCTTCCATAAAGGCTTTAATCACAGGTATTTTCCACCATGACACCTTCTGCTGTGACGTGGTGTAGGCCAACAACGCCGCTAGGTGAACCTTTAAGGAATTGAAGACTAACCCAGAGTCCAACAGATGGGTTAGATATAACACAATGTGTGAAGGCGAGCAATCGGTGGGATTGACGCCCTTGGAACTGCACCAGATGACAAAACGTTTCCATTTGCTGGCATAGCAATAACGTGCGTTAGGCTTTCTTGCCTCCCTCAGTATGTCCCATGCATCTTTGAGGGAGTTGCAGATGTCCAAACTCTAAGACCTCAGGAGCCAGGCTGCTAAAATGCGTAGACAAATTTCCCCAACCAAGTTATCCAGAAACCGTTCCCTTTGGATTGGTTCTGGGGGTACCTGGAGGCGTAGTCTTGGCATTGGGTGTTCTCCCGAGTAGCGAACAGGTCGATCTCTAGAAACCCCCATTCTGCAAAGACGTTGGATACAATGTCTTCGTGCAGTCGCCATTTGTACTCTTCTGGCAGAGGAAATTCTCTGCTGAGTACGTCTGCCAGAAGATTGAGTTCCCCTGGAACATGTTGGGATATCAGTAACATCTTGTGTTTGAGAGCCCATATCCAGATGTTTTGGGACAGCTTGGATAGCCCTAGAGAGTGAGTGCCCCCCCCTGTTTGTTCAGGTAATACATTGCTGTTGTGCTGTAGGTTAGGACCAGCACTGTCTTCCGTTGCAGTTGCTCCTGAAAGGCTTTCAATGCTTTGAACACTGCTAGTAGCTCCAGTAGGTTTATATGGTTGGACGCTACCTGAGGGGACCACACTCCGTGAGCTGTCTGTTGAAGCAGGTGAGCCCCCCCCCCCATACCCAGTGAGAGATGCGTCTGTCGTGAGAGTGGCTTCCACTGCAGGGGTGGTGAAGGTTTTCCCCTTCAAGAGGTTCTCCCTTGACCACCACTGCAGAGAGAGAACGAGGGTTGGCGAGACAACAGATCTTCCCATTGTCCGCTTGCCTGACACCACTGGCGGTTGAGCCACTCTTGCATGGGACGCATGCGCAGCCGCACGTGGGGAACCAAGTATATGCATGACGCCATCATCCCTAGCAAACGCATAGCTTTGCGTACCGTCACCTCCCGACTGGCTACATACTGACTAGACCGTCTTCCGTATGAATTAGAGCCCCCAGGAACTGTTTTACTTGGCTGGGGACTAAGCTGGATTTCTTTTCGTTGATAGAAAATCCCAGGCTGAACAGTAGGTCTGTTTTTTGGGTGTTCGAAAAACAAACGTCGAACGAGACCCCCGTGATGAGCCAATCGTCGAGGTAAGGAGAAACTGGAACTGAAAGTCTGCGCAGGTGTGCCACTGCCAGGACCTTGGTAAACACCCTTGTAGCCGAGGCTATGCCGAAGGGGAGTAACTTGAACTGGTAGTGTTTGTCCTGAATCACGAACCTTAGGAATTTTCTGTGCGCTGGAAGCATTGAAATATGAAAGTATGCATCTTTCATATCCAATGTCATGAAGTCCCCCTGTTTTAGCAATGGGATCGCCTCTTGCAGTGTTACCATGCAAAACTTCTGGGACTTTATGAACTTGTTCGCTGGGCGCAGGACTAGAACAGGACGCATGGTGAGATCCTTTTTGGATACAAGGAAGTACACTGAATAGATACCCTCGTTTACCTGAAGAATCGGGACGGCTTCTATGGCGTCCTTTTCCAGCAGCGCTTCCACCTCTTGGATCAGGATCTGCAGATGTTCCGGTGAAAGGCGTCGATGTTTCGGCGGTCTGAACTGTGGAGGTCGGGCGAATTCCACGCAGTAACCGTGGGCGACCGTCTTTAAGACCCACTGGTCTGAAGTTATCCCCTCCCATGCCTTGAGGAAAGATGTTAATCGCCCCCCCCCGACCGGGGAGACATGGGAGGGGACCTGGACTTGGTCATTTCTGACCCAAAGTTGACGCTCCTCTGGAATTGGAGCCTCTGCCTCTATTCTTACCGTGCTTCTGACCCCTCTGAGGGTAGTAAGTGGGGCTTGCAGCAGGTTGACTTGAGTTGAAGTTGCCCGTGCCGAAATGGTTTTGAGCGGCGCGGGCTTGTCCTCGAAAGGACCGCCGAGAATTACTGCCCCTCTGTGAAGAGGGTTTCTGGAAAATTTGGTGCAGCGACTTAATAGTCTCGTGTTCCTTCTTGGCTGTCTCCAACGCATCGTCTACCGCCTTCCCGAAGAAGTTGGCCTCTTCGATGGGTTTGTTGATAATGGATGCCTGGGTCTCAGGCCTGAAGCCCGACGTGCGCAGCCACGCGTGCCTCTTTAGGAGAGTACCCTGTGCGAGAGACCTGCCTGCTGTCTCTGCGGTGTCCAGGGTATTTTTTACAACATTCTGATTGGCAAGTTTGCCCTCCGAGACAATGGCAAGAAGCTTGGCTCTGGTTGGTTCCAGAACCTCTTGAAGGCCTTCGTGGAGTAGGTTCCATTGGGCGTCGACGTAGCTTGCCAGTAACGTCGTGTTATTGGCAATCCAGACGATATAGGCCGTCGCCGACGTAACTCGTTTGCCTAAGGCATACAGCCTTTTGGACTCCTTGTCCGGGGGCGACTCTCCCGTGGCAAGTGGAACCCCTGCTCTCTTGCAAGTGTTGGTCACCACCAACGAGTCTGGGATTGCGTGTCCTGAGCGGGTGCGAGTAAGGAAGGGGCCAGCCGTCTCTTTACAGAGCTCAAGAGAGGGATAGACTGGCTTGCCGGAGGCTTTTCATTAATAATGTCCTCCGCAAACTCTTGTTCGGGCAAGGCTTCCAGCGTGGCAATTTTAAAGAATTCCGCTGCTTTTTTCCAACATGTTGTTGAAAGCCATTTGAGCATCCACCGGGGAAGCTTGTCAAATCGGGGTGGATGGAGGAGAGTCAAGGCAAATGATATCAGTTGTGATCGTTCTGCTGGGAGTCCTCCCAGTTGTCGGTTGCCCCTTGATCTTCCCCATAGTTGTCCAGAAAAGACGACGACTCTTCTTCTGCATAGATGTCTCTATACGTGTCAATCAGAACATCTTCTTGATAGTCAACTTGGTGTTGGACATCTAGGTGTTGGACATCTTGTGTTTGAGGATTAGGGTCTACCCAAGCTTTTTTCGGCAGAGGCTGATCAGAAGCCCTGAAAAACTGCTCAGCCGATCCATACACCCCTCGGATTGCTCCGTGGTCCACTCGGATGACCCAAATGGACCTAACTGAGTAGGAACCGTGTTCTCCGTCCTATGGAGTTGAAAGGATCTCCTCAGGGTGCTTGAGAGGGGTAACTGACTTTCTTCGTAAGAGTCTTTGGGATCGTCTTCCCAATCAGTGGAAAACTTTTCGGCGGACTGGCCCATAACTGTGGGCGGAACCGGTACTAGGCCCACCGCCATAGCAATCCTATTGATGCTCTTACGGATAGTCACTGAATCTTCAGGAGACAACGCCTCCGATGATGTGTCAGTGAAAATGTCTTCCGTGGCTCCAGAAAGGCCATTGGATGGCTTCTCGGGTAGAGGCCTACTTGTAGTTTTCGGGCTTGTACGGGCCTTGGAAACCTTGGAATCCGTCGAAGTTTCTTGTTCTGAAATTTCGACGCGTGTAGTTTGGGGAGTAGCGCCCTTGTTATGTTTTTTATGCCCAGTCATGCGCTGCTGCGGATGCGGGGAAGGCTTCGGATCAGACCAAGTTTCCAGCGGACCCGTTGGCGCTTTCGCCTTCTTCGACGAAGTCGTCGAGGAGGGTGCTTGGGTTGTGTGCAGGGGAGGGAGGCTCCACGTGTGACATTCCGTACGCGGCCCACCGCTTCAACCGGCGCTCCTTAAGGGTTTAACGAGTTTACACACCGAACACCGCTTCTCGTCGTGCTCTAGGGGGAGTCAAGCGTTACACGACGTGTGCTCGCCTTTCCACGGATATCTGACCCTACACACAGGGCAGAATCTAAATGAGTCCTTTCCATAGCAGAAGGGAAGGGTGACCAGACCAAAAAGGAAAGCAGTGGAAAAGAGGAAAGACTTAACAGTATGGCAAACCCCGAGCCCACTTGCTCTACTGTGTAGGCCGGCCAGAAGGCCCGACCACGTGGAAGTCTGAACGCCGGATCTTAGGCGCCGGAACCCACAGCCGTAGACGATTCCCCCATAGTCTTCGTCGAAGTGACTTAACGGGGAATAACCGACAATTCGGTAAGAAACAATGTCTCATGAAGAGCTCCGCTATAGGGCGACCAGTTATCTGGGCGGAAAAAACAATCTGAGGGACCTCGGGGCGTGAGGGATTTTGGGTACTACACACGTCACGATTGGGATAGTGTTTCAGACACGCCTATGCCGACGTCCCCTTTCAGTCCCCCGAAAGACAAGATGCAATACTCTGCGGTTACCACTGGATGTCGGACCATATGCACAGCATGCGATTCTAAGCAGATTAACAAGCATCAGAAAAAAGTTATAAAATATTCTATACATGTACATTCTAGATAAAATATTGGATTCAAACACTTCATACCGACTAAAGAAGCCTTTCCAGTGGCCCAGGCTACCATGGTCTGGCTTGATAACCATTTAAAGATTTCCCAGCTAACATGGGCTGCCAGCAGCGTCTATAGATTAGAGATGATATGATGTTGCAAATTCACCTTCCAAGATTTCTCTTCATTTAAGAAATTAAAGGGGCGCTTATCAAATGTGTGCCCACTGATGCATACCTCATTCTTTCTAGGATATCTATGGGCAACAATAAAACCCCACACAATATGCCCTCTGCAAAGTAAACTTTATATGGCAGTCCATGCTCACTTTTAGAAGAGAAAGCAGTGATTCAACTTTAAAATCATATATAGCTGGAGCATTCACTATGTGCCATGCTGCTGCTTTGAATGTTTCAGGAAGATGGTTACCCAAAAGCGCTACTGCGGCAGTCTTTTCTCTTGCAGTCTCATCTATGGGTCGGTCTGAAAGGGGGTTTATTTAATGGGCAAGGATGCCCACGGCAACATCAGATTTTCAAACAGTGTTCTCAGACATTGGAAAGTTTTGCCACAGATTTTGGCTAATTATTAAAAAGGATGATTGCGACAATGCTCGGATTAACTAGGGTCAGCATAAATCGCACGCCACCTGAACAGGCTTGGCTCTTTGGAAAATGTGTGTGATTGGTTTGCAGCCGATAAGCTTAAGGCAGGGGTTCAGGTGTGCAGAAGGCAGAATAGCTTCCTTGTAAGGAGATTCTACCATTGACCAGTCCCACCAGACAAAGGGAAGGAGTTGCACTCTTCAGAGCTCCTCCGGCGATTAGAAAATGGGGTCAGGACAGCAGTGGTTGCTTCAGTGATTGGAAGGATCTGCAGGCGTTTCTGGTCGTCTTCAGCGTCGGGTCCTCTAGTCCCTTCACCTCAGGCACTTCACCTTTTATTCAGTTTTCCCACTCACTCCTGTGCAAACTCAGCATTTTACAGAAAGGGGCAGGTGGCTGTCCAATCAGGACAGTTAGCGCGCACCCCCCCCCCCCCAGTGGGAACTGGTTCCATTCAGGCAATCTGGTAGACAAAAGGCAGGGGAGTGTAAACTCTTCCACCCCTTCCTGCCTGCCCAGACACACTGGAGCCTAGGGAGGGATACCCAACGGTTCCTGCCAAAGGTAAAAACACACACCGACCCCTCTCTCCCCACAGAATGGTATAAGGGCTCAAAAAGAACAACCATGATGGAAATGACAAACAAAGAAAGGAGCAACCATGTTAGAACTTAGGAGACCCTATTGTGCATAACCGAGACTGGGAATACTGTCTGCGATAAGAAATAGCACAATAGTTGGTAGAACACGTCCACTGCTACCAACTATAACTACAGGGTTGTCTATGTGACTAAAGTCACAGGAGAAGAGAGAACAACAAGTTACTTACCAATTGGTAACGTTCTTTCGACTGGATGTTCCTCCAACGTATTCCTCATCTACGATATGTAATGTCCACAGTGCTGCTTCGGAATATTTTTTTTCAGCAGATGGTGCACTTCGTCGATGGCATCGCGTCTATGTCCCTCAAAGGCCTCGGTCGAGGCTGACATTATCAGATGTCATAAGTAGCATGCACGGCGCCCGTAGCCTCAGTTCATGTTTTTCCCCCTCATAACGTGCGGCACACGTGCCTATAATGCAGCATCGACTGCTCTTAGCCTTGCTGGAACATAAGCTGGAACGGCATGGGAAATTCAAGAGGGGTAGGTTGGGAGGGTAATGAGGAATACATTGGAGGAACATCCAGTCGAAAGAATGTTACCAGTTGGTAAGTACCTTGTTCATCAAATGGATTGTGTCATCCAATGTATTCCTCATCTATGACAGACGCCCAAAGCAGTATCCATGTGTGGAAGAGGGAAAATAATGTAGTCATACACAATTAAATGGCAGAGTAAAGCAGTGCCTTACCAAGGGCAACATCCTGGATATGGGAAGTATCCAGGGAATAATGCTTAACAAACGTGTGTATGGACGACCACGTTGCAACATCGCAGATGTTCTTAACCGGTACACCCCTCTGCAGGACTGTCAATGTAGCCATTCCCCTGGTGGAATGAGCCTGCAAGCCCTCAGGAGGTCCTTGCCAGCCAACCTGTAGCATTCTGAAATAGTGAGGATGATCCACCTAGACAAGGTCTGCTTAGAAACCGCCTGGCCCAAACGGTGTCCAGTATACCCCCACAAAGAGCTGGTCGTCCACTCGGACCTTGGATATCCTAGAAAGATAAAAGCTCAATGCCCTCCTAGGATCCAACCTATGGAGTCTCTCCTTGTCCCTACTAGTATACAGAGGAGGATAGAAGGCGGGGAGCACCACCTTCTGACTTAAATGAAATTCTGACACTACCTTAGGTCGGAAGGATGACGTACTCTCAATACAACCCTGTCCTTGTGGAACAAAGTAAAGGGTGGCTTAGAAGAAAGTGCCTGCAATTCGCTCACTCTTCGATCAGAGGTAACTGCAACCCAGAAAACAGTCTTAAATGTCAACAATCTCAACGGACAAGAGTACAAAGGTTCAAATAGGAGCACCCATCATAAGTTTTAAGAACAAATTAAGGTCCCAGTCCGGCACCTGAAATTGCGACAGCAGGAACATTTGTGAGCCCTTTCAGCAACTGAGTGATCAGCAGTATCTTAAAATAGGAGCATTCCTCAGATGAGCGCTTAAAGATAGAAAGCGCTGCCAAGTAACCTTTAAGGGTTCCCACCTGAAGACCCCTGTGGGCCAAAGAAAGTAAGAAGGAGAGAACCTCTGAAATAGAGCACTGAAAAGAATCACCATTCTGTCCTCTGCACCAGTCGCAAAACGTACAGCAACGGTATAGGGACTTTGTTGCTGGCTGTCTGGCCGAAAGCAATACCTCCATCACGTCATCTGGGAGGTCCCAATCCTTACAGCTCAACCGTTCAGAAACCATGCGTAAAGGTTGAGAGTCTTGACCTCTGGATGGAGATCCCAAACTTCCTCTCGAGAGAAGATCCTCTTTGGAGAAGACGTATCGGAGGACAGATGGCCATATCTAAAAGGTCCTGGTACCACGCTCTCCTGGCCCAATACGGAGCAATCATGCGGGTCCCGAACCATCGTAACCTCCTGAGAACTTAGGGAATGACGGTGATCGAAGGAAATGCATACAGAAGTGGGAATAACCAATCCACGACAAATGAGCCTCCTAGAGCTCCTCTCGGAGGAAATTCCATCAAGCAGTACCTTTCGCACTTCCGGTTGGCACCGGTTGCGAACAGGTCCAGCTGTAGGGTTCCCCAAAGGGCAAAGATCTCTTGAAGGACTTTCTGAGCTAGTTCCCCACTCGTGGGAAACTGCGCTCTGCCTTCTCAGAGCGTCCGCCGCCACGTTCTCCTCTCCGGCCAGATGTACTGCTGCTTAGGAGATTCCCTCTTGAATTGCCCAGAACCAGAGCTGCATTGCCTCCTGCACAGAGGGAGGGAGCATACACCACCTCTTGTTGAGGTAATGCATGGCCACTGTGTTGTCCGTCATTATCAGGACATTCTTTCCCTGTACAGATGGCTGGAAAGCCTTCAGTGCTAGCCTGATTGCTCTCAGCTCCAAAAGATTGATGTGTAGTTTGGACTCCGCTGCAGACCAACAACTGAAATGGCAGCACTGGGTCAGTGGATGGACTCGATACAAAATATCTGTAAAATCGTCTTTATCAAAAATTGCATCGGAGGCCTGCACCAGCCCAAGTACTCCACAACTCTCAACATTAATCTCCGATAAGAGGAGTCGGCATGATTCCCCCAAAAATCCGGCCTACCAAACTCCATCTCAGGGGAAGTGTCAAGGCCATGGGCATCATGGGTTACCAGACATTTGGTCGAAAAAAATTGGTCGACCAGACAAATGGTCGAACCAATTTGGTCGAAAACCAAATGGTCGAATTTGGTTTATTTTTTATTTTCACCTTTTTTTTTTGGGCCCCCGCCCCCCAACCCCCCTTTTTTTTCTAAAAACCCCTTTTTTTTCTAAAAACCCCTTTTTTTTTAAAAAACGAAAACCCGAAAAATATATATATATAAAATTAAAAAATTCGACCATTTGGTTTGACCAAATAGCGTCGACCAAATGTCTTTCGACCAGTTTTCAGTCGACCAAGTGTCTGGACACCGGCATCATGCAAAGACTGACACAGATTATCCATCCGACTCTCCTCGGAAAAGAGACACTCCGGAACACCAGGAGTACCATACGGAAGATCAAAAGGACCAACCTCCTCCTCTGGACATTTATGAGGACGAAAAATCAATGCCCAAGGGAGAGGATTACACCTCTTCTCAGTCGCACAGACTTAAATGTAGCCGTCATGACTCGCCTACCATGGAAACTCACGGCTCGCCTGCCATGGAGAGTATGGAGGAAATAGAGGAAGGACTATTCCCTGAGAACGCTGTACGCGGTCTAGACATTTGATGCTTGCTGGCCATGTCACCATGAGCAATAGAGGAAGGACTAATTCGGCCTTTATCTTCCAGGAAGCGACTAACACATTCGCGTTGCAACTTCCAGTGCTACGGAAGGTAATCCAGCACATGTACGTGTGTATGTGTGTGTGTGCACGCGTGTGTGTGTGTGTGTACGCAAGCATGTGTGCAGTGTGCGTGTACTCTTTTGCCGCTCCCAAACGGCATACCCTTCGTTTCTGCCGTTCTCAGACGCCTTGCACTCCTTGTGCCTTCTACTTTGCCTACCTCTTGTATTCCCCTTCTTCCCCGTGCACGCGTGTTCTATCCTAAGCGAGGTGCACGCCACGCTACCTTTCCCTTTCACCTCCAGTCTCCGAGTTTCCATCTGTCTGTGTTATTCAAGCATTCTGATCTTCTCCCAGAGATATCACGGAACACTTCATCAACTACACGGTGCATTCTGGGATTCGTTGTCCATTCAGCCATAACCATCTGCAAGGTTTTTTCGGCAAAGCTTTTCCCTGGCGTGGGGTGGGCTCCCCGGGGTCCCCGCGGCCAGGCAAGCTGCACCTCTGGCAAAGTGGCCTCCGGTGGAGCTCACTCCCATCACTCCAAACAGGGGAAAAGGACATGTATGAAGCCCAGCGATAATTGGAGACAGAGAAGGAAAGAGCTATCTTCGGACGACTCCGGGGACACAGATACAGACGCTACCTCTACCTTCAAGGCATCAGGTGAGGAGGGGGTTGGTGAAGATCTTAAAGATCAGACAGAACCTGAGAGTAGCCTTCCTCTGAGGGTCCAGAGTCCCAGGGACTTCCCCCGGTAAATTTGGTCCAGATGGCACCGAGAGAGTCGATGACCCCCGACGGCTTCGAGAGCTTGACCGGAGGCAAAGACCCCGACAGCCGCACCCGACTGGCGTGGCGCCGATGGAGTCGACACCTTCAAGAGAGCCTAGGATTTCGCAGGTTTCGCCAGAGATGAAGAGCACTACCTGGACCTGGCAAGTCTCTGGTGCACACCAGATGCCTTGCCCGAACGGGGCCTCGAAGGCTCCTGATGTTCATCACGCCATCCACCCCGGCCCGAAGGCGCACAAGTATCCGGCGAGACAGTTCCCAGCCGGCTTCGTCAGAAGGCGCAGACAGAACTGTGCCTTGGGACTGAAACAACTTAACCATCTGCACCCGGAAAGCATCCCACTCCTCCGGAGTCGAGGATTTGGTGAGGCAGGTCACCTTTATTGAGCAGGCGTCGTCCGAAGAGGACGAGGAAGGCGAACAGCGACATCGCTTCCTGGACCTCCTCGACAAAGAGTGCCGCAAACCACTGTGGTACCTGGCATGCTTGGACCTCTTCTGACAAGGAGAGTCCCCTCTCGATTCGTCGACCGAAAGACTGGTCGACTTGGATGTACGTAACTTGGACACCCTGCCTACCTTTAATTTCCCCCTATGTTCCTTCAAGGCCTTGGCAGTCAACGACTAACTCTTCGAACAGTCATCCGTAGTGTGGTCCTCGCCCAGGCACTACAAATTCTATGCGGATCCGTAATCAACATCTTGGAGCCGCAGTCCGACATTTCTTGAAGCCAGCCCTCAGGGTCGTCTGGGTAGAAGACGACATAATACAGTAACTTGAGTAACCACGAGGCGCGCCGGGTTTTACGAACCAAACATTTGCGGAAAAAACTGAACTGAGGCTACAGGCGCCGTACGTGCTACTTATAACATCCAATCAAGTCACCCTCCACGGAGGCCTTGGAGGGACATCGACCCAACGCCCTCTGCCAAAAATATTTCCGAAGCAACACAGCTGTGGACATACATGTCATAGATGAGGAATATGTTGGGAGGACTCAATCCATTTGAAGGGGGATACTAGGTATCCCCTTGGCACTCCATATAAGGTGGTGTGTGCTACTCTCATGATATAAAGTTTTAAGGAAGAATACACAGTATCCCTCTATCCTTAAGAACTGTAGTTGGTAAGGATAAAGAATGAATCTCAAAGGAGAAGACAAAAAGGTTCCCAGCAACACTGCAGAGAAGGTGCTGTGTGCTGCAAAGGTTTAATACAGATTCCTTAAAGACAGAGGAAAGCAGACACCATAGTAAAGGAAAAACAGAGCAGAGGTCCAAAGTTCTGAGCAAATAATGAATGAGTGGAAAAAGGCTCCCCTTATTCAGTTTAGAAGTCCAGCAAAAAGTGCTGGGGGTCTCACTAGGAGAGAGGGTGAAGCATAAAAATGATAAATCTCCCTAACACCCATTCTGAATAAGAACGATCCAAAAGAAGCAGCATTAGCGTGGACATACAAAAATCCAGGAACAACTGGTCCTCAAATGAAGGCAGTGCCTTTGAGTCCTGCTACTCTGCTCAGGGGTGGCCAACTCTGAAGGATGATGGTCGTCAATGCACGAACAGGGTCCAAAGATTCCATGAGGAGGAATATGGGGTCTACAAAGTCAGTGTTGGTTTATTAGTCAATGGAAAGGAGAGAATACATTCTTCAGGAACCATAATGCATCATTTAAAATGTTTGGCCAACAACTAGCAAGGGAAAATGGTCTCATTTGTATAGTCTTCCAAAGAGGCTAGAGTGATCCGACAGATGAAGCCCATACTGCAGAACCATACGATGTGAAATGTGGCAACATGAAGAACCTCTAAGTCGGCCAATGGAGGCACTTCTAGACTGGAAACATAGGATACCAAAGAAAATGAGACATTACAAATCTACAATGTTATGAAACATTCATGTGCTCCCAAGGCTGAGAGTAGTGGCATACTATGCAGCCCTCATTGTGATGAGGTCGACCAAAAACTACGCAAGCACCATCACAATATGAGGCGATGAGGGTAAGTGGAACTCTTGTGGTTGAGTGATGCTGCAACGATGGCAGGGAGCAGCCGATGAATGCTCGAGAACAAAATGCATACTGCTCCAGCATGCTCCGTCCCAAATGCATTACTCCTAACACTTCAACACACAATCCATGGGCCTAGTGTGTGGATGAACTATGCAAGTAGCCCAGCCACAGCAAGCCCACCCTGAAACGGCAAGCCCACCCACCAACAGCGCTTGTGAAAGCCATCTCAAAACCACCTGCAGCAACTTTAACTCATACATCGAATTCCCAACCAGGCTAGGGGAGGAGAGAGGAAAATAGGAGCGGGCCGTCTTCGGATTCACCAGCCTCAAACGCAGGGGAGTCTATACTCACCGGCCGTGTCCAGCTGTCCTTGCTCCAGCGTGGTTTCATCTAGCATGAGAGACGTGTGTCCAGCCAGCTGCAAGATGCCGCTCTCCAGGCGGTTGGCAGTGTAGTCCTTGCGAGGAATAAACTTCAACTCATTCATGTTCTGTATCGTCATTCGCAGATGGTGCGACTACACGAAAGCAACAGACAGATCAGTCAACCCACGGAACGAGCCTTACTCACTTATTCGCTGCTGATCACAAACTAACTAAAGGAGCTGCAATCAACCCATCAATTTGTTGAAGAAAAATCTGCAGAATTGGCAACAGTGCACAATTCCCTCATTAACATGCAGTGGGTGGGATACTTAAAAGGTTATTTAGCCAACCTGGCTTCAGGGTTCAATAGTGGGGTGTGTAGGACTCATGCAATGGGAAGCTCGCTTGAACAGATCAGACATCCCTTACACTATGTGCTGTGTAGGTCGTTCGCGCACAGATCAGGTTTGGTGCAGTCACCCCAAGTCAAGCTTCTCTCACTTACATACCATCTTATATACAGATAGACACAGTCTGTTTTTATTAACTCACAGAGCACGTACAAGAGCCAATGAGAGGCAGAGCACAGGATAAACAGGCTTTATAGACATACAATGCATGTAAAAACACAGCCACAAAGCAGAAATCCTTTACTTGCTTACGGATAGCAAAAGTTAGGACTGGGAAAGTGTGCACGTCGAAAACAGATTAAAATAGCATTGCTCAATCTAAAGTTAATGTTGCATTTCTAGATCCTGTATGGATGGTGGGGATGGGAGAAAACTAGAAATGCAAAAACTATCAGGCGAACATGCAGAAAAGCCTTACAGTATAAGAAAGGAAAAGAAATCATGAGTGCGGCTAATAGTTGTGCACTCCACATGCCACCCACAACCGAAAAGGAAGTGCTGGTGCAGAAGTGAAGAAAACACCTCCATTCATGTTATTAGGCATGTTTTCACATGGAGGCAGCAAACTTACATAAGCTCAAGAACAGGAGGATGTATTAATGACATTGCTTCTCTTGGATAGCATGCTATGCAGTCAGATGGCTACTGGGTGCTTGTGCACTTACAATTCAGGAGACTGGGGAATTTGGCCAATCCAGGATGAGATCAAGGGCTGCTTGTTTCAGCGCAGAGAAAGGGTCTGGTTGCTAGAAGCGCAAGCGAAGGGACAGCAGGCAGGTTCATTATCTGACCCACCGGACCTAGGTCAGCATGGAGAGGATCATGTCTAGTTCTACACCCCCCCAGCTTGTGAATACCTCTAGGAATTGAAGGCATGGGTGGACAAACTTAAAGAAAACTTTGACACCATCAAAAAGAGCATTTGCCACACCTCTGCTTAAAAGGGCACATGCGTTCAGCACCTAAGACTTATGCATTTGCAAAAAAAGGTTAATGTGAGAGCATCCTTAAAACCGGATTGTCCAAAGTGATATGCTCACATTTTGAGCAGTTCCACTGTGAATATCTGCACTCAATTGTGTTGTTCGACAACATATTCTGAACCTACCTCTTGCCATACACTTTGTGCTTGGTTAGAACACAGACAGCTACTTTACATAAAGTTTGAGTAGTCCGTTTAGAACTGAAACAGTAGCGATTTGTCTTAAGAGACCGGCAGGAAAGACTAGAATCCAAGTACGTGAGAAGGGAGGATAGCTCAGGGGCAAAGCGTTTGTAAAAAGAGACAGGTTTGAATCCTTGTCCTGCGCTTGGAGACTGGTGTCCGGAGTTCACATTATAAAAGATGTAATTATGTCTGCCCCGATTCCTACTTTGCATGACTAAACAGAATGGGCGTGGAGCCACGGAGCCCTAGAAGCAGCAATACCTTCCACACCATCCCCACAATCACCTTACCGCTGGAACAAGCTGCTGTATGACTCGGTACGTCAGC
This sequence comes from Ambystoma mexicanum, assembly GCF_040938575.1. Taxonomy (NCBI): domain Eukaryota; kingdom Metazoa; phylum Chordata; class Amphibia; order Caudata; family Ambystomatidae; genus Ambystoma; species Ambystoma mexicanum. Next base: position 1,666,135,198 of record NC_090929.1, read on the forward strand.
TCTGTGAAGGCACTATTTCTGGGACAGCCACTCAGATTCAGTGTGAACTTCCCTAGTGGGAGGACATCTCTCCGCGAGTATCTGTGGGGGGGGGGAGGAAAAGGGAAGCAAAGGACAGAAGACTTTAGCTGCACACCACAAGTAAAAACCCTGAAAGAAAAGCTAAAGATTAGCTCCATTAGGACAGATTTCAGATGCACATGAAAAGGCCCCCATTCCATGACTTGCCCTATTAACCCACTTGTAGAACAATATTGTCAGAAGCACTCATTATGGCATTGCTGCTGGCCAAAGAGGAAGCACAGAAATAAGATAACATTTAACCCAAACTGATGCACTATACATTGCCAAACAACCTATTATGCCAGAATTGCACAAAAACACATGATTACTGATCCTAGTCCTGTTTGCATCCTGCCTCTCCATGCTGTAGGGATACTATGCTGGCCTCTTCCTTTGTCACTTAGTCCCCTCTTGCTGGTTGGACAGGCTGTTAGTGCAGAACCCTTACTCGCCTGCAGTTGCTGTGCCCCTGCCAACATCTTTTTGATGTAGGTGCTTAAGAGTGGAGTCTCTCCACTTGCTTCCCTGGAAAGCAGAGGGGTTACTAGCTACACTGCTCCCTTGCAGGGCTTCCAGGGTCACTTTTAGCCATTTTCTCAGAGGGACTGGTTTGCTTGCTGTAACCTCCTGCTTGACCGGCCATGTCTGAGCCTTGCTGCGTCCTGCAAAGTGCTCCTGTTGCCTTATTCGCCACATGGTAAGTGCCCCTCATTGGGCTTACGCCATTGAGTTTCGAGTCTGACCCGATAACACAATCTAAACAGCACCCAATCACTTGTGCACCTGCCATTCCTGGGCCAAAGGAGTCCCCCTGCACTTAGGTCCTTGTGTCCTCTGGTCCCAAGTCCAGTCACAGTGGCATATATGATAGGTTATTTATAACGTGCTTAATACTCAGAGGTTTCCAAGCACGGACCCAGGGATCGAACCTGTGTTGCTCCGTGTCGTCTTGCTTCCAAGGCAAGTGCGTTGCCCCTGAGCTATCCTCCCGAGGCATTTGGCAGTCCTCCGCCTATCATTTATCTCCATTGAGAAGATTGGGTCTCGAGTTCACTTACAACCAGCTCTTCCTGGCCTGCTGGTTATTGAAACTTTGGCTGGGACTCTTCCCTCTGGCTCCTCAGTAGGCTGGTGGCCCTTCCTGCTTCACCTGTGGGATAAAACAATGGACCTTTTCTCCATAACTGCAACAGGCCTACTGGATTTGTCCCATTGATACCTATGACGGACACATTTGGAAGCTTTTTGAACTCCTGGTACTTACCTGGTTTACACACTCATCGCCCACTCCAGTCAATGTTCTATAGAACCAGTGGTTTTGTATACAATTTAGAATTACAGAAAAAAATAAAATTAAAAAATACAAATATTCTTCTGGTCCACTCTTTAAATCCAATCTAACCATTGTCTCCTAGATTCAGGAGCTTGCATTCATGCTCCATCTAATCAATCCAGGAGACCCGTTAAGATGCATTTCCAAAACCCACCCTAGGGTGGAGTTTGGGAGAACAACCTATTATGGAGAACCAGAAAGACACTGAAGTCTAGACAACCCAGTCAAGGTAAGGCAGCAGAGCGGCATGGCTTAGACTCAAGACGGCTGCGAGTGCTAGGGCTACGAGTTCACACAGAACACCACCAACAATTCCAGTTAGGCACGCAAGTACAAAAAGGAACAGGTTACTTACCTGTAACTATTGTTCTCCAGCATGAGTCTGGCATGGATTCACATGCTCATGAATATTCCCCGTCAGGCTGGGAATCCTCGCTCACAAAACTGTATTACTCCCATAAACCAATCACTGTCCTCTGGGTCATACTGCCCCCAGCCAATGCCTGTCCTCTACCTAAGCCCCTCTGGCTGACATCTTCAGATTTGGTAAGCATCTAAAGTGGCAGTATGACCAAGAGGAGCCGCAGTGGGGCTGGAGGGAGGGTTTGCATGCGACTCCATACCAGACCCATGCTGGAGAACAATAGTTACAGGTAAGTATTGTGTTCCTTCTCCAGCATGGGGTCTGGCATGGATTCATATGCTCATGAAGAACGAATTAACAGCAGTACAACATTACACAACCATGTCAACAGAAGCAATTCACTCTTACCTCTGGAACAGGCACGCCTAAAGTGAACAGGTTGCACAGCACTGCTTGGCCGACCCTGGACTCCTCCCTGGAATCCTGTCGACAGTAGAACTTCGTGAAAGTGTGCGTGGACATCCACGTAGCAGCCCTGCAGAGTACACCAGCCAGGAATGCCATCGTAGCAGCGATCGCTCTGGTGGAATGGGGTCTCAGACGGCCGGGCAGCGGTCGGTTCGCCAACCGATGACCGTGCATGATGCAGCCGGAGAGCCACTTTGAGATGAAGCCTTGGACAAGTCCTTCCCATGGATCACAGGACCAAATTCCACAAACAACTGTTAAGTCTTTCGAAAACTCTGTGTGCCATGTAGAACTTCAGGCCATGAGCAAGGTCCAGCGAGTGCAAGACCCCTCTCAGCCAGAGACTATGGTTTAGGGAAAAGAACACGTAAAGGTTTGTTGAGGTGGAATTCCGATGGAACCTGGCGTGAGGGACAGGTGCGTCCACAGCAGCACCCTCGATTAGTGGAAAGTCAGGTATGACTGCTTGCAGGACAGGGCATGCATCTCAGCCACCCTCCGGGTGGCGGCGATTGCCACAAGGAAAGCAGTTTTCCATGACAGGAACTTGAGAGGGGCCTGATGCATAAGCTTGAAGGGGGGTCTTTTGAAAATTCTTGTGCGAGCCACGTAGAAATTCAAGGCACAAGCAATGTCCGGCAAGTTCAAGGTCCTTTCAGCAGGTGACAAAGGTTTTGGGAAATAAAACTGGTAACATCAAAGGTTCGCTGAGGAGGAATTCCGAAAGAACCTTCGTCATGAAAGAGAGGTGTGTCCGCAGCACCACCCTCGATTCGGGTAAAGTCGAGACTATCTCACCCACCCTCCTGACAGAGCCTGCAACCTGCAACTCTGCAGATGTTTTAGACTACAACTCCCATGATCCCTCACCATGGACTATGCTGGGGGAGGGGCACTCATGGAAGTGTTCGTACAAAACATTTGGAGAGCTAAAGGTTGCAGATCCCCCTTAATCTTCCCCATACGAATGAACAAAATAGTAAAGTAAAGCAGAAAAGTCAGGATAGGAAAGGGTATCCCATAGGAAAGATTGGCTGCTTTCCTTCTGCTATTTCGAACAGGCTGCATACTACTTTAGATCTGTACACAGAGTGAATACATGTACTGTAACCACTAAAGTATGGATGAGGTTCTTAGCACATACAAATACATAGGCTTCATAAGGGGGCTATGAAGGCAGGTGTTGTACCACACTGTTGAGGAAGCTACAACAACTAGTTGGGCAGCAGGGGTAAGAGGGCCAAAATAGACAAGGGAAGCCCAATGTCTCCAAATGTGAATAGCATGGGCAGATTGACAAGACTCAACTCTCAGGTAGGGGGAAGAAGTAGGTCGACGCAGGTATAATTAGTCCACACAAATCCAGAAAATAGACCACACTGAAAAATAGTTGTGATTGACTATTAAATATCAGGTCAAATAAGTACCTTAGGGGATAATACACAATATTCAACAAATACCCGGTAGATTTATAAAATCTTAGCCTGTATAAGAACTCTTCTAACCTCAATGTCCAACTGTGGGTCCTTTGCATAGGGCCAACACTCAAAATAAAACAGGGGTGGGGAGAATCAAGATACTATACAACCCAACAAGTAGGTAAGTACCTAGTAGCCTGCACAGCTAAGTGCACTGTCCTGAAGGCACATGCCAACACTAGTGCGCATGAACGGCCCTAGATCTGGAGGCCGGCACCGGACATGGCATGGGATAGAAATGGGAAACAATTGTTCAGAGGGAAAATTTGATTTACAACCCCTAGGCTTAAAACACAACTTATCAATTCCGACCTCCTCGGCCCTTATTGCCCAGTTGCCTAGAAAAACACATTAAGGCCTGAGAGGGGATGGAACCGCAGTGAAATTTAGCCAAGGCTTCCAAGACCCCATGAACATTTCATGGAAAAATATAGTGTTACCAGTCGAATTTACATTGTTTCATGTACCTTTAGTGTGATTATAGTTTCTTAAAAACAGAAAAATATTACACAATGGCGTACAGTCTTACACAACAGTAAAAATCTTCAACTTCACAAAGTGAAAAGATAAATCAATCATTATATACAGTAAGAAAGTATAAAAGGACACTTTAAATATTCACATTTCTTTTACTTGATCATACATATACTAAAAATGAATTCAATGCTAAAGTCAGTGACACATTTTCTTCCCACATTAGCCTACAACAAAACAGATTCCTGGCAATTTCAGAGTCGCCACAGCCTTTGTTCTTGAAACAGCTATGCCTACTTTCATTAAAATATGTACAGTCAATGACCCAATGCTTCAGACTTTCCTTCATGTTCATACTATTGCACAATCTACCATGTACTAAAGTGCCCAGTGCAGGGGAAGTTTTCCAACCTTTCGCTCTTTCCCTAAAAAGGAATTGAGTCAACCTAAATCGTAGATGTCGCCCGGACCTTACCACACGGGAAGCATTGTAAATACTTGGGAACAGAGTGTATAAACTGGGCCTATTCGATATGGGTAGAGTATTTGCCAATACTATCAACCGTCTCCAACCAATCGGACTCAATCTTTTTGCAACTCCAGGTTTGTATATCAACTCATCTTCGGAGATCCCAATATGAATTAACGCATCATGAATCCAAATCTTAAATTAATAATCCTAGTGGACTCTTCCATCATAATGCGATTCAGGTCCCCATATAATGAATTAGCTACTGGATACAGAATTTTCCTGTATGTTGACGTGCCTTCAGGGGAAATGAGGCAAAGTTCATGCCTAATGACCAAATTAGGGACTGCAGAGACAAATTTAAAACCACCTTCCATAATTTGCCTTGAATGGCATTTAACATTATCACCCGCACCAAGCAGACAGATGTCTAACCTAAAGCAAAATCGGTTCGACCATAGCCAAATAATAGCGTACAGCAGGCATAATAGAAAATGTACACAGTCGGTTTCGATCCACATAGCCATAGAAGTGTTATCACTGAGCGTGTAACCCAACTATTCCATAGATGTTACCAGACCTAAACTTTCAGGTCTTATTACCCATAATCTTGGGTTTACGTCCCTTGGCAAAAACCACCACTTTCGACTTCATCCCGTTAGGTAGCATATTATTTTCTAGGACATACACTTCTAGAATATATTTATCTTGGTTTGAAAGCCCATGGCTGTTCGATCGAAAAGAATAAAATCGTCAGTAAAGGTGAGCCAGTCCAACATCAGACTGCCAAGCCTAGCAGACGCAATAGCAGTCCCCTGCCACACCTTATTCAGGTCAGAGACAAAGTGAAACGGGTCGGCGCTAAAGTACATCCTTGCTTTCATCATACACAAGATCTGATAACTGAGGAAAGAGCCATCTCGAGTAAGACGTATCTGCAGAGTAGTGCCTGTGTGCAGAAGAGAGCAACTGAACCAGTTTTCTGAGGATATTCATCTGAAGTACTTTGGTCCACAGCACTGACCTCACCACACAGTGCAACGCATTAGACATGTCAAGGGAGGCCATGTAAACCGCCCCGGCATTACTATGGTGGACGTTATGATGTAAATGAGCTAACATGGTAGCATTAAGACCACCCCAATTGCTTCCTAAATCCCACCTCGAATCTGGACAGAGCTCGAGACTGAGTGATGCTATAATTTAGATCTTTGAGGAGCACTATAGCAAACACTTTACTAAATCGCTTCAGTCTGAGCAATAGGCCTGTAGTTCCTTGGTTCCAGGGGGTCACCCTTTTTAAATAGAGGAATAATAATGGACTGTAGCCAAGACACAGGGATTTTGTGGGTCCTGAAGATTTGATCAAACAGGGCTTTAAGAATGGTTGCCCAAACAGATGGTGATTCCTTCAAAACAAACGGTACCATTAGGGCCAGGTGCCCGCGAGGGTTTAAGATGGTCTACGGGCCAGATGATATCATCATCAATCTCCCACGGGCAGGTGCCCCCACTAATGGGACCCAAAGAGGGATCTTTATCATTTGTAAAGACTTCTGATAGAAGGTATTGTTTCTCCATAAAAAATCAACCCAGATTTGCTCCCTAATCTGTGAATCCATGGAAAGCCCCAGAGTCTTATTGATGGTACCCCAGAATTTTCCTCCGTTCCCACTACAGTTGTTTCAAAATAGCCTGATTATCTTTAACAGAGATCTCTCTTTAGGGATATGACCAGGTTCTTATGCTTTCGGCACACACGTTTTCTCCCCTTAATGTATCCAATAGGGGACAACTGTTTCTTGAGCAGAGAGATTTTTGCGTTCGAGTCAGACTCGTTAATTCTGGCATCAAAGATGTGCCTATTCTCGCCTCTACCCTCCTGGGTTTTCCCCATGTATTGTAGATCTCAGACAGTCCATAATAATATTATATGGGTCTATGCCGCAGCCTACGGAGCACTCAATGTCAATCTCTGTTCCCAAGACTCACGAGAGTGTTGGTCAGGCGCTCAGTAAATCTTCTAACCATTCCGCCACTGCACTTAAGAAATCAGCCCAACCCTGGCAAATGTCATACAAGCGAGATCTGGTCTCAGGTCGAAGTTGTTTAGAACATGTACCTTTCACAAGTGAAGAAATGAAAGGGAGGACTTTAAAAATTGGATAGAAAAATCTGAGAATCTTAGTCCAGAGCGGGGGATCCAGTAAAAATGTCCAAAGGTAGGAAAGTACCCCAGTATCACTTGAGCGTTCCAGTGTCCATTCACAGTTCCATAGACTATAATACAGGTTAAAGCCCCGTCCACACTGAAGGAGGAAATAACAGATCTACCCCATAGGCGTGGAGATGGATGATCAACCCCAAGAACATCCAGAAGAGCCCACACCCCACCCAAAAGGAAGTGTTCCAGAGGTCGGAAGATGGACCCTGGAAACTGCAGCACAGGAGGACACCCCAATCTAAGTTTGGGGGCGGGGGGGGGGGGGTGCCAGAGACACAGCAACCTGGTAAGTAGACGTCTCTCCTCCACAGATGTATGTGAATTCTTCGAAAATATTTAACCTAATGGAGATTTCACAGAATCAATTTCACTGAAAAATGAAATCTACTTTTTCTACTTACCCCTCCCTACCCTAACTTATACCCTTAGCCCAACACCCCACCTATTATGCATTACACAGATACTATTTCCCCACCATTTTCAGTTTAATAAATTAGGTGAAATGGCTTTCAAAGAAATCTACGGTAACGCTTCTCCACGTGTGTGGTTTGTAGGATTTACTTCGCTAGGACTTAAATCCTGGGCTAACAAAGACCCAGGGTCTCTACCTTCCAACCAGGAGTGCACGATGCAGATAGTGGGTCTCCAAGGAGAAGAGGGAGCCCAAACAAACTACCAGCAGCATGGCAGCAAACGGTCCCAGGAGGGAGACAACCGCTGGTAGCATCCCCAGACGTCCCAAGCGGAAGATCCAGCGCAGTGATTAATGCACAGGACCACTCTGGTCTCCTGCAGCAACCCACAGCTAAACAGACGATCCTGGCTGTAAAAGGACCCATAAACTGTTCCTAAGTGGAGGGTTTGACGCAGCAGACATGGGAAATCGACCAGAGAATCCACGAAATCCAGAACAGACTTCTGGCAGCAAAAAGCCCAAACTGGGACAAGGCCAAACCACTGCACTTAGCAAGTATTGCCACGCGAGGGCTTTAAAACTGCAGGAAAACTCCTTTAGCAGGTCGGCAGACATGCCATTTCTGAGTTCCAGGAACACAGCCGCAAAAGAGTCAGGGAGGGCAGAATATAAATACCCATGTGAAAGGGGTCTGGCCACAAATCAACCAGCCAATCGCAAAAAGGGGCTGGTGAGGGCGCGGGGGCTGAGGACCAACCATACAGAAAGTGGCCCTAGAATCTCCAACACAGGAATTCTAGCTTACCCACAGCTCAGAACATCTTATCTTTGTGTGTCCAATCCCTCTCCAGCGAGTCTTAGAGAGTTGCAGAAAGTTCTGTTCGACGAGGAGAGCCCAGTCACATAGGGAGTTTAGGACAAAGACTCTTCAGGTTCAGAGCAAAGGTTAATCGGCAGAAAGCACCTTAAGGGGCAAAGGTCAAGTAGTAGGTATTTAGGAGAGCTGCTACCACCCTTGGAGTTGAAGAACACTTCACCTAGAAGTACTGCCCTGGCCAGAACTGACCTGGGCCAACCCCGGACAGCACTCCGATAAGCAGGACTTTGCAGCCAAGGTAAACCCAATGGGGAAAAGGGCAGTTAAAGGGAAGTTCTTGGTCACGGATGGTGCCACAAAAGGAGAACCCCTAGTTAAATCAAGAATCGCTGGGAAAGACTTGCCTCACCATCCTACAGGGTTGTGGTGCCGAGGGTCCCCTCCAGCTGTTGCCTTCCGGTTTCTCTGGATACCTTGGGTGGCTTTGAAGGAACCCAGAGGCATACGAATTGTGGCAGACAAGCCCCTCCTCATTTCCTGTGAGCTGTAACACACAGGTCACCTTTCCAAGATAAAGTCCCCAAAAGGTGCCTGAAAAGATTATACATCTCCCCACCCGCCTAGCGCCCACACCTGGAAAGGTAGGATGGCGAACAAAGGCCATGCCATCTTAAAAAGTATTTAAAACAAGCACAGGAGCCGCTTGGACTATAGGGTGGCCCTCAATGCATGATCACTACTAAAACAGCAGCAAGCAATTTTGCATTCTTAAAAACGATTAAAAATGTTTTTAAAAAGCCACCAGTATTTTTACTTGGGGCAAAAAAAGGCGACTCAAGGTGCCCCCAGTGCACTATGGCTTGTAATGCACAGAATAAATACACGTTAGAAAGCAAGGGGCAGCATCCCCTGCACAGCTAGCAACATGGGCGTCAGTGCACCCAAAACATGGCAAAGTGGCGATGGAGGGCCCCTTGCAGCACTTCACCTAAAGTGAGGAGTACTACCATAATGATGTTTTAGTTATATTGCGCGGGGGCCTGAACTGGAATTCATGGAACAGGAGTGGGAAGTAGCTCCTAGGTGACATGATTTTCCTCTGACCAAGAGCGAACCACCATGACGCAGGAGCCCTTAAAGAACAGTTAATTAATGGAGTGTCTGAAAGATGGTGGAACTGCGGCATCGACCCAAAAACACATCTTTAATCTCTTTCCATTGCTGCATTACTCTGTCTTCTACGCTATTGCTCACTGATTCAGTCGTCTCTGGCCATGTTGCTTTACATGTCTTCGCTTTTGCCATCTCTTGAAATTGCTTTCCTTTTTTCCTTTTGTCAATTAGTCAATATTGCGGCTACCTGTCATTTAGTCCTTGCCTACTTTTGCTGCCACACCATAGCTATAACACTACATCTTGTAATGTGCATTCCTCTCCATTACGCACTCTTTATTGCCACATGTTCATCTCTGTTGACACTTCTTGTTCTGTAAAGTGACCCTGCTCGCTCGCTCTTCTGCTGCAGAAGGAGACACTGATGCATAGCATTTAACAAATCTAACTTACAAATGAGAAACTTACATACATTTGGATCCAGTACATATACCTGTTAGGGCAATGTATCATTGTTATGCTTCCTCCCCTGTCCTAGTGAGAACCCTCCCCGTCGAACCCCCCCCCCCCAGCACCTTTTGCTGGACGTATGGACCCTTTTCTTTCTATCCTGAATGAGGGGAGCCTTTTTCCCCCCTCATACATTCTCATCTGATCTTTGGAATTCTGTTCTGTGTTTTCTCTTTACTAGGGAGTCTGCTTTCCTGCATCTCTCTTCAAAGGCATCTGTGTTTAACTTTTGCAGCACACAGTACCCTACTTGCAGTGTTGCTGGGAACCCTTTGCTAACTCTTCTTTTACTATCCTTAACTACTGTTCTTAAGGTTAGGGTGATCATTTGTATCCTTCCTAAAAAGTTATCCTATGAGATATTAGCACACACCACCTTATATGGAGTGCTAAAGGGATCCCCCATTCTCACTGCTCCTGTGACTTAAGTCACAGTGTCAACCCTGCAGTTAAGGCTGGTGGAAGTGGACATGTTCTACCAAATAGACTATTCGCAGTCCTAGTTGCACAAAATAGGGTCACCCATGTTCTAACGTGCGTGTGTGTGTGCGTGTCTGTCTTTTGGCATGAACCCTTGGGTGTCCCTGGGTAGGCAGGAAGCGGGCAGAGTTTAACACTCCCCTGCCCTTTATCTACCAGAGTGCCTGAATTGAACCAGTGCCCACTGGGGGACGGGGGGGGAGGTGGGCTAGCTGTTCTGATGGACAACCACCCACCCCTTTCTGTAAAGTGCTGAGAGAGTTTGCACAGGAGTGGGAAAACCAAATAAAAGGCGAGGTTCCTGAGGCAGAAGGCAAGTCAACCACTGGAACAGAAGATCCGAAGGTGAAGACGACCAGAGACTTCCAGTAACTGAAGCGACCACCGCTTTCCTGACCCCATTTTTCCATCGACAGAGGAGCTCTCTTTCACTGGTGGGACCAACCAACCCGGAGACTAACTACAAAACGAGTTATCTCCCGAGGTGCCGTGCCTTCCTAGAGCTGCGGACCATGAATGCCAGGAGAACTCATTTGCAGTGCAACATCTTTGCGAAGCAGAATACGTCCAAAACTTTGGCGACATCCAGTTGGACCGCCAGAGGTCCAACAACACTCATCTAAATCCCCTCACCAGAGTGCAGGACTTCAGAATCGAAGATCGGCCGGGCGGTAATGTTGGAGACAAAAAGGTGCCAAGACCACAGACTAAGGAGACCGAAGAAATCTGTGCCAAGGGTCCTCTCTCTCGAGACACCTGCTGAGACATCCCATTCAGAGTCCTCCCTTTCGTCACCAGACCGAGGAATCAGGAGTCCCGGGTCCATCGCTGCTGCACAGAGGAGAATTCAGCTAAGTTTACTTCTTTGAACGTTAGGTAATGTGGGTCCAACGGTAGAACTTACCTTGCGCCAAAGAGTCGCTCCAGTGTGACAGTGCGTGAAGAGGTGTCCTCCCTACCTCTGATCCAGGCTTGCCTGCCTGTGTCCCATTAGGAAGTCCTTTAGCAGGGTCCCCTTAACTTGCGTTATATTGCGGAGTGTCTTATTCTAGTGACTGAAAGGAGGAACTTTGCTTATTCTGCTACTTTCTAAGACTTTGACTCCACTCCTACACTGACTTTTCATACAGTTAGGGATTGGACTTGAAAAGCATTAGGAGCTCTGAAAAGCGTCATTTGGTCGTTAAGTTTTGCTGCTGTGTGTATAAGCCACTTATCTGATGTGGTTTTGCTAACTAAATACAATTATCTATAAAGCAACGCGAGTGCACGCTAGTACGATAATACAGTAAAACTGTCAGTGTCAGCTAACAATTGTAATCGCGAGCAACTTCTATTCAAGTAATCACCTGGGAAAAGTATTAAGAATTCCTTTGTTTGTTGGTTAGTGAAATCAGTATGCATCTAACTTCCTGTAAATAAGAATACAATGTACATGTTTAATATAACATTTACTGTGTAAGAGGTTCTTTGGACTATTGTATTTACTAGGATAAGTGTACTTCCCTACAGATCACATCTTCCTCCTATGATCAGTCCGACTGCTCTGCCACTCTACCAAGGATCCTGGAGTAGTACAGACCTATGCTAAGAGTTGGGGACCTGTATGCCAAGGGATAGTTTTATGAAGTCTTACCTCAAGTGGACTTTAGGAAAACTCCAACAGTCACCATCCATTCTTTACATGTCCTCTGAAGTTTAATTATTGTACCTTTTAATGCAAATTCCCAGACACACAGTTCATGTCAGGTAGGTAGATTTGTGCTGAACCCTTTTGCCTTAGGAACCACACGGAGTGCCGGTTAGCTTTGGTATCAAGTTAACCAGGATCTTTTAGGCCCTACCCAAGAGCTAAATAGCTCCCAGCAATTGTGAGCCCTGCAGTGCTTTTGCTAAAGCGCTTTAAAGAGAACGTTTACATGCACCATTATCCAACTGAAGTTAATACTCATTTATCGACAATGTAAGGAAAAAAGGGTGAGTTTGCGTTGCAGCCTGCAGATTACAGATCGCAGCCGCGAGCACTCACCCGACACAGCTATCTTACCATAAAATATGGATGGCAGTGTACTGGGACCTCTCCCAGTACTGGCAACCCCAAAATGTCACTTCATGTCTGAAAAAAATAGGGACTGCAGCAGTGGCGTGAAGTAGAGAACCCTCACTTTTCTTCAAAGTCAATCAAAAATCCAGGAGTTGTGCTCGGGGGAGCCGATGAAGTAAGGGGAAGATTTGCAAAGGAAATCTAGCAGTGTCTGTCCCTGCTGAAAAGGGCAGTTTCTACCCATCCAGACGTACAGGACGCTTTCTGAGAAGTGCAGGAAAGGATCACACGTATCGAGTGCTCCGAGTACCCTGCCAGAGCTGTCGCCATCTACCCGTCTGTGTCCAAGATATAGCAAAGGTCTATGGGGTGCACACTTTGTGGATGTGAGGACACACCGGCAAAATGGTCACTTCTAAAAACATACGGGGGGCAGGGGTGGGAACTGTGACTCCAAGGCAAAATACAAGTATCCCTCTCCTTTCAAGACGGCAGAGGGGAGACAGTTGCATGAACTGAGCACTGCACTGGTGTAATGGGAGTATTATGTAAGCATGCACGGGTGGGGGAGGTCCTGGCGAGGCACGATTCAGGCACAATCACTCATGGGCAGGCATTGAGGCAATGCATGTCACCGTTTCTCAGGACTGCCCATACAGTCTGTAATTGCATTATCCCCCAGGATGCCATCATCAAAACACATCCTTTCTGAGGCCCATTGCGGGTGGCCACCAGACTCCCTACAATTCTCGGAGCATGCATTTGTGAAGGCATTTCCCTGGGCCCCTGGAATGACAGGATGCTCATTGGTGGAATGAACTCCCTGGCCAGGGGGAGTGGGGGGCTACTTACACTGTGGAGATGAGGTGCAGGATCAGGTACTCTGCAGCAAGGCCGTCCCCGAGCAAGGCGTGGGTCAGGAAGCCCAGGAGCTCTGCCCGCACAGATGACAGCTCCGACAGGAAACTGGACACAACTGCAGCGGGAAAGAAAGGATGAGAAAGTCAGACTCCACCCGGCTCACCTTCACCCATAAAACAGGCTTTGAAATACAAGGGCCACAAAGATGCAGCATTAGATTATCTTTAAATATTGAGAGCAGGTAGAAACAGACAAAATGTAAGGACTGAGCATTTGCGACCCAGATAAAGTCACTATGGTGCAGTGTGGAGACGTAGGGATCAGAAATCAGGCCGACTGGATCCACAATGGACAACTGAGCCACATTTCACACGATGCGACTAGGCAGAGAATAATGCCCCACTCGTCTTTGCATCCATCTGAACTGTGGAGGATTCCATTGTGCAGAAGCGACACGAATCTGCCGAGGCATGGGAAGTGGGCGTTTCCGCCCTTGCCTAAACCAGGTCTCCTTTAATTGCAGTTATTTAGAGAGAACACAGAGCTGTGAACACTTTACTCTTCTGAACAGAAAAATAGATTTATTAAACACTGGCCATGAACTTTTCAGAAGCCCTTCTGTAGTCAACACAATCTCTAAACACAAAGCAAACCGATCACTACCAATAACCTGGGCATTTGTTATACCAACATCACCCTTACTCATTCTTTTGGCCCCTTCTTTTTCCCCACCAGTAAGGTGCAGAATGAGACATGTTTTCTTTTGGCATTAAAGGCTGCAGATTTATTTTCACACATAATAAACACAGCAAACAATAGTAAAAATAGTTTTGAAGGTGCAGCGACCGCTCTGTGTCCAAAACTTGCTTCCCCTTTTTCCAGCAAAGTCCATAATAGGCACAACTCCCCCAACCCTTTGTGTCTGAGACCCGCCTGCTCCTGCAGGTGTTCCTGGGCGGAGAGAGCGCTGTTTGTTGGGGGGAAGCTGAGCCCTCATTGCTACCACCAGACGCCCCCGCCGCTTAGGCTCCCAAGAGGAACTGGTCCGAAAGAGCGAAGACCCTTCCGGCTTTGCAATGGCTCATTCGGAGTCTGTCTCTTGTCACTGGTAGCCAAAACACTGCCTTGCCGTCACGCGACGCCAACAGCAAGGCTTGCCGTAGCTGTTCCTCAAGCAGGGTGGGTGGGTGTAAAACGAAAATCTTCTGCTGCAGCAGGCGTCCTTCTGCTGAAAGCTGAAAGTTCTTTCCAGCAGGACGCCTGTCGCTTATATGGGGCTTGGCCCGCCCCTTTCTTTTGTTGCCCTTTGCGGCCTTTCCAAGTGCTTTGGGCTTATTCCTCACCCTTACCCAGGGGGCAGCGAAGAGGAGGGAGGACCCTGCCCCGGTTATCGGGGGGACTCCTCCATTTTGGCTGCTTTCATTTCCGTCACCTTCATGCACCTATTCTGTCGCGTTCCCAGTTCGGTTTGCAAAGGGAGCCGGTCACCAAACCTTTAAACGCAGAATGGTGTCTGGAAGATTTACTGAATTTTTAATTCTCAGTCTGGAACTCCCTCTCCTCGAATCCTATCAAACTCTCCTGCAAAACTACATATTGTGGAACTTGTGACTTTTGGGCACTAGGCCTCAATCCTTAGCAGGGTTGGCCTTAAGAAAATGAGACCTGGTCTTAGCTTTATCTGTGGGTGCTCTACCCGATTTAACCCACTGGTCTAAACTGGTGCAAAACTCTTTGCTCGGTTTTCTCACTGTCTTTACCACTCCGTTGTTTACAGTGTTGTCTTTGAGTTTTACACCTATTGCAAAAATGTTTCTAAAGGTATAGTGTTGGTGTTCCATTATCAGAACACCCACATGTGAATGTATATATGTATGATAGTTGTGTGATCATTCTTACCTGGGGTCTTCAATTGCTTAAAGTATCTTAAAGCCCTACTAAATAATTGTATATATTTATACCTCTGTGTAACCATAGACCACTCGCACCCACCTGAATCGAGGCCTTACTTCCCTGCTACTTTACATTAACAGGGCATGGCTTGACATCAGTGGCTTTCCTGTGCACCATAGGTTGGCACCTCAGAATCCACCCAGATTGTTGCTTCTGAAAATCTCTCAACGGTCGGGATTTTCGATCTGGCTAGTCAGTGGTACATCAGGCTGGAGATACTATTCCTGGAACTGGACGACACTGGCACAATAAAAAAAAAAAGGACCATAATGTTTGATTATCTCACCCCCAGGACATGATGCAGGCAGGCATCAGTGATGGCCACTTCAAAACAAATGGTGGAAGATGACCCTGGTGGTGGAAATGAAGCTGGTCCTGGAAGCTCCAATTCGTGCTAGAAAGCTTCAACTGCAGAAGGTGTCGGGGGGGGGGGCATTGTTAGGCAGAATTATACGCAGTACCCTTTGGGAACACCACACACAATTAAGACTACAAGTGACAGTACAATTTCACCTTTGGTACAAGCCTGTACTACACAGTTATAGTGGTGGTAGCAGTGGCTGAGCAGCCAGACTTATCTCAAGAGTAAGTGAGCAGTACAAATAGTTACACAAAGGACAGCAATTAGTACGATTCAGGCAAACAATGACTCAAGGTTTCCAAGTAAAATAATATACATTTATTTCACTCTTCAGTTGTATAACATTTCACTATTCTAAAGCAGTTTAAAAAAAAAAATAATAAATCACTCTTAATACACCGCACAACTCCCAATAAGTTCCAGACAAGTTAAGCTCACAAAATGAAGTGGGAGCAAAATTGCACTCCAGCTATTTAAAAGGGAGGGAAAGACAAAGTTATCAGAAAACTAACCACACCAACAGGTAAGTACTCAGGGCAATTGAACAAGAGGAACTTCAATGATAGAATCAGGTTAAAAAGGTTTAGGGCCAAAGTCAATAGGTCAAAAGTCTTTTTCTCAAGATCACATAGTTCAGGGCAGTTTGTGGTAAAGTTCGTGCCACGGATACCGGATGAGGATGGTTGGTAGAAAAGTTACTTCAAAGAAAAGAGAAGGACAAGCCCTCGGATTGGAGAAAGATTTCAAACACTTTCACCGTGGCTGAACGAAACGAACAACCGGATTTGCACAGTACCTTAAAACGGAGAGGGAGCTGTAGCTGAGGCAGACGTTCCTGGTAGTTCTTACAGGCTCACAGTTCCTGAAGCGACTGTCGGACTGATCAGAAGTAGGAAGTCTGGAGGGTCCTGCACTACCCAGGGAAGAAACCAGCAGCAGAGCAAAGCAACGAATAAAAGGTGCGCTCCTTAAAACCCAAGCAGGGTCCGACCTTCCTGGCTATCCGGCACACTGTAGCTCTGTACAGCGAATTCGACCAGAGGACGGCTCCTGGCTTCAAGTTTGGGCGAAATGGTTGGTCCCACCAGCTCACGGGAAGAAGTTTCCTAGAGGATCTTCTGTCGTCGGATTCTGGCGATTCAGACCCTGCAGCAGGGCTTCACCGGGCGGATTTGTCGAGGTGGGGGTCCTCTTCCAGCAGTTCCTCGTTGTTTCTTGCGTTCCAGTGGCGACTGCCTTTCCAGTGCCAGAGACCTGCTTTTCATGCAGTGTTCCCCCTTTCATACAGCCTGGCTGTCAATCACAGCAGGGTGGCTGTCCTGGCAAGGACAGTCACCCAGCCCATCACACAGGAGTGCGACTTGGGTTACCAAGGGAACCCATGGCAGGGGTCCTAAAACCCCTCCCTCACATCCTGCCTACCCAGACTTTCAGGCACCTAAAGGAGGGCTTCTGTGTGGAAGCCTGCGAAAAGGCGATGACCAAAGGGACCAAACCTGGTTTGGCGCGCAGAGTAAAACACGAGAAAGACATTTACAAAATTAAATGGCAAATAAACCCAGCCGGAACCGTAATAAAATATATATGGTCCAGCGGGTTTACTTTGAAGCTAATGTAATAGCCTAAAACAATACCGTGGTTTTTTTAAGATGACCACGATACAAAAAATAGAGTAGATACCACTGCCACCAGCCAAGTCTTAGTGTAAAGGGAGCGAAACAATGCCTCAAGAGGCACAGATAAAAAAGGGATAGGAATTACCCCTTTCCAATACTCCATGCAAGATGGGGTGTACTGGATCTGTGGTAAAATTGACTAAATAAAGTTAATGGCAGTAGTCAGCCCCAGAAAAATGGAGTCAGTGGGAAGTCTTAGAGCTAACCCTGTGTCACTGCACTGAAGGTGCTGTGTAACACATGAAGAAAGTGGTACTAGGGAGTAGGTGAGGCTCCAGTGCCCAAGATCACACAAAAAGTAGAAATACACATAGCAAAACACATGCGAGAGTGGGGAAAAAAAGGCTTCCACTCTTACCAGGTGAAAAAAAGAAAAAATCCTAGAAATCCAGCAAAGCTGCTGAGGGAATCAGTAGGTAAGGGACATTAGCCATTTGTGAGAATTCTCCCTAACACCAATGTTTCACAATTCAACTCTGGGCAGAGTCCCAACAGGCGCAGCGAGGTAGACGACTAGGAATACTATCAGCCTGCAATATGGTTCTGGGACAGTTCCTAAAGCTTCTATGGGCATGATCCTCAAGTGTGGGCGTGTTGGGGGTAGATGGGAAGGGTTGTTAAAGACTGGTGGTTCACACCGGTCCAGGTGTTGAACAGATGAAGGGCTTCTGTGTGATCAGCAAAGGGGTAGCGCTTTGCTGGGACAGTTGAAGACCATGCTAGTTGTTTGCAAAGAGCTCTGGGTCTTCAGCGGGGTGCTCCTCTTCGTGGTGGGCGTTGGCTCCATAGACTACCTGCTGAATCGCTGCAAAAGTCTTTTCAGCCAGGATTTGAGCTGCAATTGCCTCTTGTTCTGCATTATTCAAAGTGGCAGGCATCAGGGACAAAAGGGATTATTGGAGAACAGACCGGTGAAGCAGAAAGGAGAGGTAGTTGCGGTCGTCTGTGACAGAGGCACAGGATACAGCTGGAGAAAGTGGGCCAGCTTGGCGAGACCCCAAGAAAGTGCAGGGGATAAGGCTGCGGAAAGTACACCAGGTTGTACTGTGTGTCGGGAGGAAGGCAGCACAGGCCTCTGGAGCTGCCAGGTGAGGGGAGACAGAGTGCCTGTGCTTGGCTTGGGTCCTCTTGTGAAGTTTCTTGAATCAGCTCTGACTCTTCACGCTCCTGGCAGCAAAGGGGCTCCTGCTTCTGGGTCCAACTAAGCAGGCGCGGCATAGAGCCACAGGGAAACTAGCCCTTCTAGCAGGAGTTGTTATCCAGTTGTCCCATCAGATCAGGGGAGAGGGGTTCAGCAGCGGGTTCCTTCAGGTCTTGTTTGGAGCGGCAGCGCTTCGCCGTCCGATATTTCCAGAAGTCACAGTGTGCTGGTAGAGATCCATCCTTCCTCGAAAAGCAGGCCCTTTAGATTACAGGTTCCGAGATCCAGCTGTAGACTATGTAAGTGGCGCTGGTGGGGGATTCGAACCAGTGTTGCCCTGCGTTGTCTTGCTGACAAAGCAAACACGTTGTTCCTGAGCTTTCCTCCTTCAGCCATAGGGGAAATTGAGAAGAACTACAGCCCTCAGTCCTGTGGTACAGGCATCCAGAGGCTGGAGATTGCCTTATCCCTCTTTGTGCACGTGAGAAAGGAATTTATTTTAATTTTTTTGGATTTTCTGACAAACAAGAATCCACAACTGTTTCCCAGCTCTGGTATACTCCAGGATTGGTTCTTTACTTGGAAAATCCGAAGGGAGCTAACTATGAATAGTCTACGTTTTTGCATTGTGTGACCCCGTCACGGACAGGCCGTCAAGTGATGACTTATCACGTGGGGCGACACCAAGGGACAGGCATCATATTCACTCGCGATCGGGTTGATCACGCGACTGATTTAATATATTTAAACTTCACGCATCGCAGGACGGGAGGCTGTGATTGCAGCCAATGCTCCGTTCCCGTGTTGCGTTTGATACATATTTATATATACAAGCATTGGTATTGTTGGTCCCGTAAGAAAGGTACGTAAGGTCACATGAGCGGAATCACGATCACGTGACTCATTCAAATCCTATTTAAAAACGCACCGCGGGACGGGAGGCTGTGCTTGCAGCCTCTTCGCCGTCCCTGCGTTGCGTTTGTGATACCAGTCGAGTTAAGGGCAAGTAAGTTTGGGAAATGGGATTTTGACCTTTTCTTTGATCCTTTTTTGATTTATTTTGACACAGATGTAGTGAATAGTAGATTGTGGTGGGTAAGAAGTTCATTATTATTGTTCTCTCTACAGAGTGATTGCAATATCTGGCCAGGCCTTTGGAAGATTAATCAGGAAGTGACACGGCAGTCAAAATTGACTATATAGACCCTGGATATATCCAAGGTCAGTGAAATTAGCTTAAAATTCATTCGTGGGATACTGGCGCTCGCTGGACCATAGAGGCAATATTAGTACAAATCTCTGATTTTTTGTTAAATTTACATTTAGGGTACAGAGAAATTATTAAAAACAATACATCAGCACCTGAAGAAGGGGTGAAGAGAACCCCGAAACGCGTAGTGGACAAACATGTGTTTGTGTGGAGAAACAAAACCCCTTTTGTTAAATTGAAAATTACAAATTCGGCAAATTTTGCTGAACTTTTTTTGAACAAAAAAAGTTTTTTCTAACAAATATCGCTTGTGATTAAGAATTTTCTGCTCTTGTTTATTGAAATATCTTTGTATTTGATGAAATTGTGAAATTCAGATGTGCAAGAATTTTGTAGGAATGATGAATACAATTACCTACTAAAAGACATTTACGGAGTATGTGTATGATTTTTGAAAGTTTGATTGAAAAGAGGCTATATCTTCTGAATTGATTTTAAAGAGATTCTTTCTCAATTAGAGTGACCAGGTATATGCCCCATAGGTTTAGTGTGGCATAAAGTTGTAAAGGAAATTGCATAGTCATCTGACACAAGAGGTCTTCGGGGCAAACAGACAGGCTCAGTTTTAGTGAATTAAGGGGAGGAGTCAGAGACACCAATGGATTCAACCCAGTGAAATTATTTTAGACCGACAAACATCCACCACCAGCCTAGGCCTAAGACTAGCAACATACTATCTCTGGGACACTACGCCCTCCTTAGGTATCATAAAGGACACTTGGAACAAACCAGTTAAAAACAGAACCAGGCTTTGGGTTCAATCTGGCTGAGACTGGAGAAGGATAAAGTCCCAAACCCAGTACAAAATACAGGAGGCTACCACAAGGCAAAAAGTTGGGTTTCTGTCCAACAACCACAGTCAACCAGTTTTTTCTCTATGTGCAAACACTCAACCCATAGTGTTCAGGTACCATTCATTCACACATGGCTCGACCCATTTGGGAGAGATTTTCTCATTTCTGTTTTCCTCTGAATTCTGGGACTTGCAGTGCTGCATTAATGTGAAAAGCAGGACTACACGTCCCAGAACGCAAAGGCCAGGACTGCACAAGCATTTCCAAAATGGCCCGAGGCATGTTGGCATGTGTGTGATACAGGTACTTTTTCTGCGGGATGGTTGGGTTTTATGAATGATTTAGACGCCAACTGCAATAGGAGCCTGGGGCTGAAGGGTCCCAGTGGCGAGGAAAACGACAGCAAAGCAGTTATGCACCGAGGAGTATCAACACGCCACCGAAAGCGAAGGAGTGGCTGATTACCTGCAGAGCATGCTCAGTGATAGTGGCATCGCAGAGGAAGGCTGCAGTGATGCACGCTGGCCACCAGTGCGAGCTGAATGGCAAAGCTCTAAGGAGACGGGCCACAAGTACGTGTTGAGGGGCCGTATTTGGGGGGGGGTCGGCTAAGATGCGCTGTAGCAGAGTCCACACCGGACTGCTCTGCGACATAACGGGGTACGCTCATTATGCAGGCCAGGGGGCCCTTACCGTAAGGTTGGTGAGAAGAGAAAGGAGACCCTGGGGTGACAAGACCAGAGCTCCCCCCACCAAGAGTGACATGGCCCGTCTAAACCAAGGACAAGGAAACACCCTACACAAAAGAACAAAACAAAAAAAAAAAAAAAAAAAACACTGCCTATTTGGAATGTAAACTGGAACAAGTGATACAAAATGAACCACAGACCGTGCAAGCCAGAGCCTTGAGGGTGGGGGTTGGGGGGGTAGTTCATCTCCAGAGGCAAAAGAATAACCCAAACAGCTCAAAGGGTGCAATGCACATGTGTTGCTTCATTAGACAGGGTTTACCCATCAATTCAACACAAGTCAGCTCAGAAAACTTGTTTCCAAGCTGGCATGCTCCCTTCAAGGCATCATAGGTAAGGTTAGCCCCAGTACCCATCACTCCATGTTTGTTACTATGCATACACTCGCCATCATTGCTCTCGTCATGTCCAGAGTAGACTACGCCAATAGCCTATATCTGGGCACGCAAGAACGACTTCTAAAAAACTTGCAACACATGCAAAATGCGACGGCCAGACTGCTCCTCAAACTACCTCAAAGAGAACACATCACACCAACATTAACGATACACTGGCTACCAATAAAACTGCAAATCAAGTTCAAATCAATGTGCATAACGCACAGAGCAATCCAAGGCCAAGGCGCAGAGTTCCTAAGAGGAAAAAATAAATTTATACCGCCCAACAAGGACACTCAGATCCAGCAGAGACATCAGTTTTAAACCAAAACCATACAACATGGTGGAGGATTCTCTTTCTTGCACATCGCCCCAAAAAACTGGAAAGAGCTACCAAGGAACATGCGTAACACAAGCGATCCCCTCCCATTCAGAAAACTCCTCAAATCTTGGCTCTTCACCCCATAACTAGAAAGAGTGCTTATGGGGACTGGAACAATGCTGAGAGAGGAAACCGATCGTCCCCATATCCCCAAGCTACCGCGCATCCACTGAAGTAAGGGAAAAAACAATCTACGGCATATCAACTGACAGATAGATGAGCTAGAATCATACCAAAGAAAGATCACGCAGATATCGGATGGAAGGGTAAGGGCGATATGTCAATAACACGCTGGCCTACAAAGTAAACAGGCAGAAATGGATCACCGACAGGAAATAGATAGGCAGAGAGCGGGTGATTGTAAAAATACAGAACCAATACCAGAGTGGGGGACAATGTACGCCCCAACCTGGTACACAAAGGTCAGAAACAACAGCTGGGAACTTGCCACACAATCACTCCTAACAATTAGACGGACAGGAAAGAAAAAGAGAAATATGCCTACTCCATAGGACAATCTGATACATAGAACAAGAAGCTCAAATTTCTGCATACTTAACTCGCGCAAAAATCCACATAACCACCCTCTTGGACGGCAAACTGCACGCACTTCACCACACAGCAACAACAAACAACTCGCACCAAAAGCACACAAGGACTCCCATTATTCCGACACTCACACCCAAGCTCAGTGCACGGTGAAAACTGAACTGAAGCTGCCAACAGCACATAACCACTCTCTTGCCTTTCTCCCACTCACTCCTACTAACCTTCCTACCCTCTTCACTTTTCAGATCCGCCTGAGCGTCTGGAGACCAATTCCATTGGTGACGGTGCGCGGTACGCGGTACAAATACCTCTAAGATTAACATACACCGTTTCAAACTAGTGCTAGTAATTAAAGCCAAATAAACAATACAGCTCAGCCTACTAGATCATTTCACATGAAATAAAATATAGAAATCAATCTTAATACCATCTTAAAAAGATGGATACTATAATTATAGTTGATATTGCTTCTCTCTTCTCAAATCCAAGTGTTCTATTTATGTGATTTAAAAAAATGCATGGATTTAAAATTTCAAACATAGGAAAGTTTTACAATCAACCGCTGTCAGAAGAACTACATACCATTACCAATAAATGACTCTGCAACTCCCTCTACTGTCTAGTAGAAGAATTACAATACAGCTGGCGACCTTGCTAACAAAACTCTCCCTAAGATAGGTGGGCACTGGTGCAGTGAGCAGCTGCCTCCACTTTCCAGTCGCGGGGCGATTCCGACGCAGCTGAAAACCGTGCACAGCTCTGCGTGTTGCCGCAACACTCCGGCTTGTGGCAGTATGTTCGACATGAGCGGGGTGGAATTGTTCTTTGCACAGAGGACAAGGTGTAATTTATGCCTGTTGAACACTGGGACATAGTCCTGTGGCAAACAAGCATTCCAGCCCTGGCCACGTTTGTGTGCCATAAAAACAAGCATTGGCAATGCCAATAGTTTGGGCGTTTACTGAGGTTATTTGCATGTTGCATTTATAGGCACTTGAGTGCAAGAAGGAGAGTGCAAAGTTGCAACGGAAGATGTGATAAGGGATGCAGAATGAGAAGGGGAACACAGCAAGCGAAGAAGCCATTGATGGAGAGCAAGAGGCTGATTCAATATCCAGCACAGAGGAGCTCATTTCTGGTCTACCACTGCTCTTATTTATAAGAACCCCCAAAGCTGCCTGAATGTTTGTTTTTTTAAACATCTTTTTATTAGTGGTCTCGACAGATGCATCGGCAGTCACTCAACATTTCATATGGTATATCTTACAGTAATATTATCAACAATCAAACAGTATACAGTTTACATGGATGTTTCACTGTCCGAAAGTAGTTCACATAGGTACGCCCTAAAGGGGCCCCAGATGTCCTTTGGCCGGCTTATACCTGGTTGGGTTAGAACGTACTGTTCCTCGCATTCATTAACATATGTCAATTCTCGTAGGAAAGTGTTCATGCTCGGGGGCTGCAGACTTTTCCATGCTTGCAATATACATTTCTTGGCGACAGCACATGACACATTAAACAGCCTTCTGATTTTTTCAGAACATTTTCCGATGTCACCAAACAAATATTTTTGAGGAGTCAGATGGGGGGGGCGGAATCTGCGTAATATCTGCTAGCATTTCAGCAACCATTTCCCAGAACCGTACCAAGGCAGGGCATTCCCAGTACATGTGATAGGATCCCGCTTGCGGAGTCCCGCATTTGGGGCAGCTGCCCGAGTCGTCTGGTATGAACTTGGCAATTTTGGCAGGTGTGTAGTGCAGTCTGTTAAGAATTTTAACTTGCATTTGGCGCAGTCCCGC
The DNA here is from genome assembly GCF_040938575.1 of Ambystoma mexicanum. Taxonomy (NCBI): domain Eukaryota; kingdom Metazoa; phylum Chordata; class Amphibia; order Caudata; family Ambystomatidae; genus Ambystoma; species Ambystoma mexicanum. The sequence continues at coordinate 1,666,159,368 of NC_090929.1, forward strand.
ATTGAGTGATACTCCTTTCGCGAGTGCACAGTATCTTCCCCATTTGTCCTTGGGTATCGGCATCTTCATATCTATTTCGCATTTCTCTTTCACCCGGTTTATCGTGGGAGTGTGGGTCTGCACCAAGCTATACAATTTGGAAATTCCCAGCCCACCTTGTGTTGTAACCAGTTGTATGCATGGGTGAGAGAACCGGGTGGGGGGATTTTGTCGGGGAAGGATGGCCATCGTGCCCGATATGTAGATCTCATTCGATAATATTGTAGTGTTCGGAGCGGGCCCCCTCCCATACCTCTCGTGAATTCTGTCCGGGTCGCGAACTTCCCGTCTATGTACATATCTCCTACTCATTTCTTTGGCGGGGTCCCAGGTTTCTTGTATGCTAGTGTCATATGTGGGGGGAATGTTTGGGTAATTCCATAGGGGAATCTTGGGGTTATAGGGAATCTCTAGTTTCAATCTCTTGCATATTGCCCCCCCCAGGCTCTCACGGTGCAGCTCACAGGGTCAAATTCACATGCATCTCTATGCCGTGTATCAAGAATAACTGACCTAATATCCGTGGGTGAGGTGGTGTGTGCCTCGATCCATGTGTGGTGTGAGTTATCTACTGCATCATACCGATATTTTGCAAACTGCGCCTGTGCCACCAAATAGTAGAGCTCAAAGTCTGGTGCCACTATTCTGCCTGTTTCATATGGTTCCGTCATCTTTTTCCAACCCATCCTGGCCACCTTTCCATTCCAAAGAAATGCCACTGCCATAGATCGGAGTTTGGAGGAAAAAGTCCTTACCTGGCTATATGGGGATATTTACAAATGATAGCAGTTTTGGAAGTACAATCATTTTGAGAATTGCGATCCTGCCATGTAATGAAATTGGGAGCTGCCTCCAGCCTGTAACTTTGTAGTAAGTGCATGTAGCTCATGATTATCTGCATAAAGTGCCGGTCTACTCCCCGAGACCAACACCCCCAGGTATCTAATATGTAGCTCCGACCACTTAAGGCCACACGTCAATGCAGGGCATTTTGTGGAGGGGGTGAGCGGGAACATTTCCCATTTAGAGTGGTTTACTGTGTATTCCGTGTATTCAGCGAACTAATGGATATCTGTTATTATGGGGGCAACGTTCTTATCGGGCTCGCGAACTTATAGCAGTGTATCATCTGCATATAGTGATATTAATTGGGTGGCGACCCTCAGTGTGATACCCTTACTTTGAAGTCTCAATAGAACAGCAGCTGCCATAGGCTCGATTGTTAAAGCGAATAGAATGGGAGAGAATGGGCAGCCCTGTCTAGTGCCTCTACCCAGCTTCAACAACTCGGACGTAGTTCTATTAGTACACACTTTCGCCCCCGGGGCCGTATACAATAACCTGACATATTTAAAAAAGTTGGGACCCACTCCAAACGTCTCCAATACTGAAAAGAGGCATTCCCAAGAGACTGAATCAAATGACTTCTCGGCATCGAGGGACACCGCAACTGCCTGCTTATTTGGGTTTATTTGTGACATTATACCGAATAGCCTGCGTAAGTTCAGGGCGGTGGACCTTTGAAGAATAAATCCACTTTGGTCTGCATGCACCAGCGTGGGCGTTATGGGTAGCATGTGATTTGCTAATAGTTTCGCGAAGATCTTCGCGTCCACATTTATAAGCGACAGGGGCCTGTAGGATGACATGTCTTGTGGCGGGCATCGAGGTTTAGGTAGTACCGTGATTATGGCCTCATGCATTGTCGAGGGCAGCTTTCGCTTCCCCAGGGCCTCTCCCCATGTGTCTTAACAGTATAGGGATCAATTATTTCCGGTATTCTTTATAAAATTCAGCACTCCGCCCGTCTGAACCCAGTGCTTTGCCAGATGTGAGGCCCTTGACTGCTTCGGTGAGCTCCTCTGCTGTGATGGTTGCTCTAATGCCAATTTGTTTTCATCTGGGAGCCTCGGAAGATCTAGCGTGGCGAGGTAACTTAATCTCAGTGGGGGATTTCTTTTCTTTATTCGCGCAAAGAGTCTTTTAGAATTTGACAAATTCGTCATTTATTCCTTGTTCGCTTATAATTATCTCATTTTGTGCCGTTTTGTATGGTGGTGATAGGGGGTGATTGTTTCTCGTGTTTTACTAAGTTAGCCAGCATTTTCCCTGCTTTATTACCCTCCCCGTATCTGCGTGCCCGGGCAACGGCTGCTATATACTGTATTTCCCTCATTGCAATACGGTCAAAGTCTCTAAGGAGCTTGTGTATGTTAGCGAGGGTATCCCCACTGTGTGTGCGACTATAAGTTTCTTCTAGTTTATTCAATTCCTCCTCCAACTCATGGCGCACATCTTTCAGGAGGCCAGTAGTTTTGGATATTAGAACCCCTCTAACCCAGACTTTGAAGGCTTCCCAAACTGATGATACAAAATCCACTGACCCAACATTAACTGCAAAAAAGTTGGCAATTTCAACATGCAAGTTGAACAATATTTGGGTCATTTAGCATATCTCTAGGCATTCTACATCTCATCGATGGTCTAGGGGTATCTTTCAATTCAATCTCCAATAGCACCGGGGAATGGTCAGATAGCGTGCAGGGAAGGATTTCACAGTGTTGTAGTGTGTGTAAAATGTTTGAAGATATAAACCAGTAATCTATGCGTGACTCACTATCGTGCACCGAAGAGTAGAATGTGTATCGTTTACTAGCAGGATAGAGTAATCTCCAGGCGTCCAATAGGGACAGTTGTGGGAGGACTTGAACTAGCGTTAATGCCGTCCTAGTGGGCGCCCTGGTTACACTGGTAGATATATCCAGAACAGGGTCCAGCGCAACATTGAAGTCTCTCCCCCATATTATACTGGTTGTGTCATGTTTATTAAGGATCTCAAGCATATTCAGATAAAACTCTGGGTCGTCTAGGTTGGGACCAAAAGTGTTCACCAATGTTATGTTTTTCCCTGCTATTTCCCCCTCAGACCAATACAAATCTAGCCATCAGGTCCACCTTGTGCCCCTTGGTCAGAAAGCCCAGCGAGTGGTGCAAGTACAAACCCCTCTGGATTGAGAGGAGTAATCCGTATAGTAACGTAGTTTGCCCCACTTAGTCAATTTCTCATTGACCAAGCTTTGTGCACGGATTTCTTGCAACATTAGAATTTGCGGTCCGTGTCTAGTGACATAGTTCCCCACTTTCATCAGGTTATTTAGGCCTTGGACATTCCATGATAATCTTATCTTTAAACTGTCACTCATCCTTCATGTATACATATTGTGACATACCATAAGAACCGTTAGTTTGTAGTTTGACAGCGTTTGGGTAGCACCGTTAGGCAGAAACCTGTGCAATTCCCTTAGGGACCACTGGAAAAAGTTTAAGACCACAGGAGTAAGCAGTAAACCCAATTGGTAGCAGTCTGCACCACCCATACTTACCTGGTAGCTGTGGCTGAGCAGTCAGACCTCTCTCAAGAAGAGTTAGGCAGTATGTAGAGTATACACAATAGGGCTAAAAATACAGTAGAACAAACAAACACTGACCAGAGCTTTGGTATAAAAGTATAGAATTATTTATTTAAAAACACTTGTAAAAATACACTGGCACTAATATGTCAAGCAAGTTCAAACACAGTCACTATAAGTATATACACCTCCCTAGTTAATTATTAGACAAGTCTAGGTTAAGACACCACTTATTTAGCAAAACAGAGGTGAGCGTGTAACCGTAGATGGCACTCCAATAAGTTGTTTAAAAAAGGGAGAGAAAAGGCAGAATAGGAAAAAACACACAGTACCAACACTTAAGAAACCACAGCAAGTCAAAAAAGGCAGGGTCTACTGTAGAGCAAAAAGTTCATAGGCCAGGCCCACTCTTGGAGAGCAAGGCGGAATGTGCCCAAGATCACACAGTGGAAATGCACTCAGAGTCTTTGCAGCAAAGTCAAAAGAGGTTGGATCAAGTCAGAAAGGTAATGTTCGCAGGTCCGAGGTCACCCCAGGAAAGAGTCAAGGATTTACAGACACCTTGGACAGTCTGTTGCAAGGGAGACCAGGCGGAACACAGTACCTGAAATGGTGAGAAAGCTCCAGCGGGGGCAGTTGTTCCTGGCAGCGGGTGCAAGTCGGGGCTTCGTCCAGGGAAAGAGATGATCTCGACGTGGAGGAAAGCTGGAGGTCGTTGCACTGTCAGGGAAGAAACCAGCCGCGGAGTTTCCCGGTTAAAAGGTACTACCCTTTTATTCACGGTGGTGAAGCGTGGCTATCCGGCCGCCGGGGTGCTTGGCAAGGGCGATTCGACCACGAGACGATCCACAAAGGCGAAAAAGGCGAACTGGTTGGTCCCACCAGCTCAAAGGGAAGAAGACTCTCCTGGAGGAAGATCTCCTCTGTCGTCGGGAAAGTGTCGAGTTTCGTACAGCAGGGCTCCACCGGTGGCGTCGTTGTTGTAGATGGCTCAGCTTCCCCCATCTTCGGATTCTTTAGGTCCTGTGGCGACTCCTGAAGTTCCAGTCCCCAAAGCCCTGCTTTTTTTATGCAGCAAAACCCCCATTCATCAGCCTAGCTGTCACTCAAACATGCTAAGTGGTGAGTGGGCGGCTCACCACTGGGCCAATCACACAAGAGTGCGACTTGAGTTGCCAAGGCAACTCAGTCCAGGGTGCCTAATCCCCCTACCACACTTCCTGTTGACCCCAGACAGAGTGGCACCATTTGGAGGGCTTCTGTGGAGAAGCCCGCCAAAAAGTGGAACAAAGGGCTCGACTTGGGTTAGAGTTTGAGGCGAACACAAACGCCATTTTAAAACCGAGTCCTGGCAAAAAGACCCAACCGGGGAATAAATTAAATAAATAACCCGGCGGTATCTTAAACATTGCACCAAAAAGTGGTGCGTTTAAAATGAATGGGAAAATCCCATAGGAAATATTCTGGTGGAATATTTCGCATGGTATCCACTGCCACCAGCCAGAAACTCAACAAGGGGGGACTGGACAGTGCCCCCTTGGAAAACAGACCCAGGGGCAATCGAATTACCCCTACCAGTACTTCCACTATATGATGGTTTGTACTGGTTCTGTTCACAATTTAAGACTAGTAAAGCCAATGGTGACTTACCATGCCCTGGGAGACAGTAGTCAGTCCCAGGGTATGGAGTCTATGTTTGGGGGTCACTAGGACACCCCTGTGTTACTGCACTCGTTGCCTACACAAGGCTACCAGATCGGGCTCACGGCCTGCTTAACGTTACTTGGAGCCCCCCCACGGGAGCCGAACATTTTCTCAACACAAAAGGATACGCATATGGCCTGGGTCACCCAACAGGGTCTCGGTCATCTGCCTTAGGCAGATGTCTCTCATTCTGGTCTGGTCCACGACCCCTGGGAGGCAGCGGAATGGCAGGAGTCTCAAAGAAGTGCACCCTTCCTCCATATTGGATTCGCATCTTGGCCGGGAATATATTAGTGCATATGGGACCCGCCGTGTTCTTAGAGGTTTTTTGACTGGTTCATATGATCTTCGGCTTGCCTGAACTCCGGCAACAAAATCAGGGTAGATGTGTATACAGCTTTCCTTGTATTGCAGTGTCTCAAGCCCTCTCGCCATCCGAAGGATTGTATCCCTGTCTCTATAGTTGAGCACTCTTGCAATAATCGTGCGAGGTGGGGCCCCAGGTTTCGGCACGGGAGCCAGAGCGCGGTGTGCACGCTCGATCAGGAAGTGTTCCGAAAAGGAGTTTGGTCCAAATAGGGTGTTAACTAGTGATTCCACCTGCAATTCCATTTTATATTTGCCAAATGACTCTGGCATACCCACAATTTGTACGTGGTTTCTTCTTGAACGCAATTCAAGGTCCTTGCACTTGTTTTGTAGTTTGTATGTTTTCTCTGAGCTGGGCAATGTCTTGGTCGTGTCGCGCGACCGTGTCTTCAGTTGAGTCTTCTGCCTCAGTCAGTCTCAGGCCATGCTTGTCCACCCTGGTTTTCAGTGTGCCAATGGTTGTTACAATATCATCCAGTTTCATATTTAGGGATAGGAAGCCATTTTGGACTATGTTGGTCAGGTGCTGAATCCTGTCGCCGCTCTCCACACCGGGTTCAGAACCAGATGTTGGTGGTTCATGCTCACCGCTCCCCGCATGGCTGCTTGTATACGAGTCCATCGACCCTTTTTTCTTTGCACTTGCTCCGTCCGCCATTTTGTCTTGTTTCCTCGTGTTCCCCATGGGGATTGTGCCGTTAGGCGTTTAACCCCAATCTGTTCCACGAGAATGTGGCGTCCGCAGTTCGATGGGTTGGTCCGTCAGTGGACAGGTTTATTCTGCACACCAGGGCGTTGCCTGGTTACTGCACTGGACCTGGGGCCACTTTGTCGGGTCCTGCGTAGGGGGATCTCTTAGCGCAGTGGCAAATCAGCCCACCCAGTGTTGCCAATGGATTGTGCTCTCCCACGTTTCTGGGTACGGGATATTAAGTCTTCACACCATTGAACAACCCGTTTAGTCATCGAGGCCACTCGCCCGCTATGGCTTCACCGATTGTCCATATGTAGCAAACCGTTATGGTGTTAACAGATATTCAGATTGGTGCTGGCAAGCTCAATATCCACTTATTTTGGGGGGGGGGGGCACAGGGACCCCTGCAACACCCGGCAACTCAGTGTCTGTGCAATTTGTGGCTCAGAAAAATTCTGTTGCAGTTGGCCTGGGCACAGTATCACTTCTGCAATCCGCCAAGGGCACAAATTATGGTGTCTATTGTGCGCCACACGCCTGCGCATCGTGTGAACAAATGCCCTGCGGCATGTTTTATACCAATAATGTTAACTGCCGATATGTAATGCGGCTCCGCACCGTCACACAGCCAGGATGTGTGTCTGTAAATCCTTTTGGTGTATTAACCGGCGATTTGTTTGCCACAGGATTTTTATGTCCCCTCGCCACGTCGCCGCGCACCCACAGGGGTCTGTGCAGGCCAACTGCCTTGCAGCCCACCACACAGCTTCCTCGCCCAGGCAAGGCCAAAGGGGGCCACCCACGCCGGGAGGGAACACTGTCTGGAGATCACATAGCACGCAACAGCGCTCGCCTTACCCTGGATCGCATGCTCTGCAAATGCGGCAACTCACTTTCAACCCCGCCTGGGCGCGCAGTCCCCGGCAGGGGTGGCGCCGATCCGCCGGCTTCTTCAGGCAGCTACAGTGGTAATCAGGTCTTTCTATGTCCGGTCCCAAGAAGGGCATGGAGGGGGAGGAGGCCTACATCGGGTCGCGCTGCTCTCCTTCCCGCGATGTGCCCCTCTGTCGCGGGCCTCTCCTCCCAATGCTCCTTCTGGCTAGAGAGTCTAGTATTACCCATGTGGTATGACTATATGCTGCATGGTCCAGGTGGCGTCCTACAGGATTCTAAAATGGGGAAGAGCCTGCACGCAGAGAGCGACAGCGTGCGCGCACATAGAGCGCGACAGCCTGCGCGCACAGAGAGAGAGCGACAGCCTGCGCGCACAGAGAGAGAGGCACAGAGGTCAAATGCATACGACAGACTCATACCATCCTTTTTTGGCAGACATTATGGACTTTTTCCACATCTGGGTTCCCCCAGGTAATTTAGGGTGTAGCCGGGACAAAGACTGATATGCAAATGGATATTCCTTTGTGAAGGTACAGGGAGCTAAAAGCGATGGCTGCGGACTCGCACTTTGGGTAAATACCACAGAACAGGTTATCATGCCATGTTCTTTCGAGAGAGGGGTGTCTGCTATATTTGTTGCTTATTACCTTCTATAAGGTGAAGGTCGTCCCCAAAATGATATATGGGATAGAAACTCTGCAATTCAGGGTACTAGATAAAATTAAATCATTTGAGGCTTTAATTTGGTGCAGAGCTCCCGACATCCCTAACTGCATACCAACAGGTGCAATAAGATTTGCTTGGGTCTGAAATCATTAGAGACTCAACTAACGTGGAGACACCCAACACTTTATGGCAACACAATCCTTGTGCCGATTCTTTTATTTGTACTTCTAAAAGATTTGAGGAGATTGATGCATTTGGTCCTTTTTTGTCCGACATAAATCCTTTTATGGATTCTATATTTTCAGAAACAGGTTTTGAGGACATCTCATACTCTTACATTTACTCAATTGAACTAATATTCATTATGGATTCATACAGGATCAAATACCATTTAGACAGGATATAGGATCCTAACGGATAATTACAGTAACAAAGCTGTTCCTGTGATCGGCATTGTTTGGATGAGGTCACGCACACATGGCGTGTGACGTTATGCACAGATCCATTACGTTTGCAAAATGGCATCCTGGATTGCCACCAATATTTTTAGGTATATTGAATTGACTAGCATTTTTCAGTGATGGACAGCCCTTGTGGGTGGGACAAAGACTGATCAGCAAATAGATTGTTATCCTATGTGAAGGGTGCAGTGAGCTAAAACATAGTTGTAGACCCAGAGTCGAAGGAATTCCACAGAACAGGGTATTTGACCCATGTTCGTTCTCAGTAGAGGGGCTCCCACATCCTCGTTTAATATTTTGTTGTACCTTCCCCCAATTGGAGTGGACTCCACCTCAACTCACTGTCTGTATTTGTGACATTTTTATTTTTTGTTCTCCTTTACCCTTTCCAGATTATACTTGGAACTTTTCAGATATAGCAATTTGCATAGACTACTGCGGGCAACTATGATTTTACTTCGGGTAATGAAATCCACGAATGGCATTATTCAATTGATTGTTTTTCACCTACAGATCTCCAATATAATGTATTGCCCCCAATTATGATCAGCAGCTGCACAGCACATGGACTTCTATTACCAGATTATACCTGGAACTGCTCTGATCTATCAACTTGCATAGAGCGCCTTTGGGAACGACCAATTTCCTTGTGGTAATCAAACCGTCCACTGGCATTGTGCGATGGAGGCTTTTCCAACTATAGATCTACAATATATTAATCTTCCCCTCCCCCAAAACTATGATCAGCAATTGCTAGAATCAAAGCACACCAAACGGGTATGATGACCCTCATACATGGCAGATGTTTACACCTGCTCACAATTATTAGGGTCTGAATAGGGCCATATGCTATACCCTCTGTCCTCCGGGCCCAGGTATCTGCTCACACTGCCACCCTCTCGCACTGCCTCTGGGCCTCCGCTTGCACTGGGGCCTGTATCTGTACCCTTATAGCCCCCCCCCCCTTTTCTTCCTGCACTTATCAGACCTACCCTGTCTGCTGCCTAAAACCTAGCACTTGCAAATTGCTGGCTGCATTTCCACTGTTTGTTGCCTATATTATTTATTTATTATTATTAATCTGTTTCTCCTTTGCTTCGCACTTTCTACTTCTCCCCCTTCCATGTACTTTCCCACTCACCCTCTCCCATGCACTTGCGCATGCTCAATGTCACTGGGCCTAGTAAGTTCGCGGTTTTGTTCTCCCCAGTTCCCCTCCCTTGCCTTGTCGCGCCCTGAAACACTTGTGTACGAGCGCGACAAAGAAAATAAAAAATATCAATATCAATGCTGCTATTTTAGAGAATTAAGATGGTTTTCGCCCCTTGTTCCCCACCCTGTGTAGGTTTACATTTTTTCCTTGTTTTCATATTTGATGAACATTTACTTACCCAAATATTTATTCACTTATGGATAACTTAATTCCTTTCTGCACCGACATTCATGTGTCATTGACGTGTTATTTTTTATTCACTTTTTGGTTTGTCACAATTTGGAACCGGTGAGTTTTTTTGGAGGATTCACACGGATGATAATTTGATCATTAGGAATCGTATTGGTTGAAACAGTTGCAACAGCCCTGAAAAAGACCCAGACGTGGTCAAAACACGTGTCGGCTGTAGGGTTGTTCAACTTGTGAGTCAATAGTAGGAACATTTTGTTATTCAGTGGAGTAACATTTTCATTTATGGCATGGAACAGGTGAACTACGTGGATGGAACGGGTGAAACAGGTGAAGTAGTTAAAACGAAAGAAGTGTTGTGGACGAAACGGGTTAAATGGTAGAACAGATGAAGTAGGTGGATGAACGGGTGATGTGGTTGGAACCGGTGAAGTGGATGGAACGTGTGAAGTTGACATATGTGGATGGATGATGCATGGAGAAAGCATAACGCAGGTAGAACGAATTAAAGGAGCAGACCGGATGATGAAGGGATGACGTGCATAGATCGGACGAAGTGCTCTGATCAGAAGGAATACATAGAACTGATCAAACTGATAGAGCGCATAGAACTGAGCAAGTTCATGCAACGGATGGAATGCCCGGAACAGATAGAGGGCACGGAATGAATACTTTACAAAAATAGAGTGCATGGAACGATATGAAGTGCATAAAATGGTTGGAATGCATAAAATGGTTGGAGCGCATAAAACTGAGTGAATGGAACGGATTGGAGTGCATGGAACGGTCGTAATGGATGGAAAAGTCGGAGTACATGGAACTATTGGAGTGGGCTCGATCTCAAGCACCTAAGGTAAATCATCATATCACATCTCGACGCTTACTCTCCTCTTTACACCACCACTCAACTAGAACACAGCAATACTATGACACCATTTGGTATAGATGTAATACCATCATTTGCCTCATACTTCCAATCATCCTAAACACTGCTGGTTACACACCCTCCAGCCTAGGTGTTCTCAGGCCTAACGCAGCCAGAATCGGTCTGGATAATGACCTGCCAGAATGAACACATACACTTGATCTCTCATCCACCACACCTATCGCTATAAAGCAGCCATCACACGAATGCCACACCAGCTGCACACATATCCGGTGCTCAACACGCACCTTTATGACTCTCTATTCTCTCTACTGACTTGAACTTCAGTTCCCAAGGGGGTTCAACCTACCAGCGCCTTGAGGCCATACCAAATGGTACATAAGGCGCAATATAAATACAAATTAACATAACATATTATAAACCAATCACAGCCAAGACATCAGTTTAAGAATCATTTCCAAACTAAAAACCCAGCGCGATTGTGCAAAGGACATTCTGCCTTATGCTTAATTACCATTGAGAACGGTGGGACACCCTCTCCCCACCCCGACACGCAGCAGGGATCCCATGTTTATAATTTATTAATGATCCAATATTGTACCCAGTGCAGTTGATTCAATGTTCTAGTGCCCATTCCCTCGAAATATTTTGAGCCCTTTTATTTTTCGGGTTCTCGTGGCATTTTTGAAGAGCCTCAGTACTGCACCGTGGGATCGCTCAACTTTTTTGAGACTGGGAAATTCAAGTGGGGTCACCAACCTCTGCAAAATATTGGACCGATTTACACCAAACAAAAAAGGAATCTCTGCAACGCTTTGTGCCAGACTTCTGTGCAAACCGGTCCAGATTTCTTTGCTGTGCAAATCTTCAAAGAAAGACCCTTTTTCTCTGTAAGGAAATGAACAGGGCACAGTTCTTACTTTGCTTTACTCTTGAACAGTTTCACAAATTTGCCCTGAATCATCCAGTTTGAAGGGGTCCAGACGAGACCGCTTTTTGTCAAATTTAGCCTGATCCTCTCTTGAGTCAAAAGTTGTTAGCAATGAAAATGTGCAAAAAAGCAATGCAAATTGTTTTTTAATCAGAACTGTAGAGTGGAGATCACACCCCTATATTATATAGCAACGTCATTTCCTCCAATGACAAACCCTCTCCAGAATCCAGCTTGTCGCAATCCTACTCCTTCGAGCAGGAGGCATGCATGTTTTGTGTTCTATGTCATTTCATCGCTGAAATTCTCAAAACCTGGCATTTCAATGTGGAAAAGTTAATAAAATGTTTTTTTTTAAAAATTGTTTTTTTTTTTTTTAGGGCTACTGCCACCTATTTTACCTATTCCCAAACCCTTATCTGCCCTTCCCCCCCGAACCCTCCTAAAGAATTAGATGCACATTAGTGCACGTTGAAGTGCAGGCTTTGAAAAATCCAGCGATGAAAGGATGTTGTACGATTTTTGCACTTGCAACAGGACGTTGAAGGAGTTAACAGCCATGGGTCATTTGTTACTTTCTCCATAATGAAACCAGCACCAAAATATCTCCTCGTTGCTGAACGTTGCACTTAAACACCAATAATTAAAATCCTAATACAGCAAGGCAAAGACTGACGCATTATTAGCTACTTCTGGTCACCTCGACCATAAGTCATCTACAGGACTTAGCCACTGCAAGCGATCTCATTCTGCACGCAGGTTCATGAATGGTGGACTATTGTTCTTGGTTAACCATCGGATATTTGGACTTTATGTGCAATCCTTCCGTTCCTATGCATGACCTTCGAGGAACTGAATCAACCCTAGTCTATCTGGGAATATCTCAGAAGAACCTCAGACTGCAAGGTTGTGCCGCACTTCTGCTTTTCGCCCTCTGAGCGGCCTTTGACAACAATGACCACCTCCCCCTCATGGACAGACTCCACTCACTTGGCATCAGGGATGCAGCATTGAAGTGGATACCCTCCCTTACCCACAGATCCCCAAATTACTCACATGCCTCTATCACCCCTGCTCTTTAACCTCTACCGAAGCCTCATCTCCGCTCTAATGCGTTTGCACGGCATAAAAACTATGCAGATGACACCCAGATCTTAGATCACAAAGGACACCTCGAACACCTCCCCCGACTCATACCTCAGACCACTGGATGACGGCTAGCCACCTCTTTCTCAACCCTGGATAAAACAAATAGTCTGCTGGAAGAAGGACCTCTCCCCACTCCCCTCTCTCCCCCCCACCCCACGGCCATCCTGCCTAGGTCATGCCCCCCACCACAGTAACGAACCTTGGATGCACCACAGATGCAGATCTGACACTTTCTCATCCCATCAACTGTCAAAATCATGCCATTTACACCCAAGCATTCTCCAACGCATCTTTCCCTACCTCGCCTACCCTCACAATTGCTGCAATCACGACCATCGTCCTCCCTCACCTAAACTATACCAACTCCCTATACTTGGGCACCCCTGCAGCTCAACTCAGAAAACTCTAATGGGTCCAAAACACTGCAGCCGGGGTCCCCCTGGCTCTAGAGAGCACATCACACCAGCCCTCCATGTCCTGCACTGGCTCCCTGTCGAACGTCGGTCCTCCTTCAAGGCCATGTGCATTACCCACAGTGCACTGAACAACAGGCCCAGAATATCTACAACCCAATCTCACTCTTTATAGACCCAACAGAAACCCAAGATCAGGCACAGCACTCCTCCCTTCTGCCAAAAAACTACTAGAATTGGGTGATCCGCCTTCACCGGCCAAGGACCCACAATACAGAACTCTAGCCCTTTTAGCATGCACCACAGAGCATCACCTCGCCTTCCAGAAGGCACTCAAACGTGGTTCTCCTCACCTGCGTCTTGACTGACCTAATCCGACTCTCAGGCCAATTTCACCCCCAGACAGATAGGGCAGCAATGAGTCGCAAGAGGAGACTGAGAACGCACAGAAAGGATTGTGGTACACCCGCATGACAGGATCTGCATTCCGACATGAAGATAGTCATCAGCCATGATGCGAGTTACATTATGCACATGTACGTATCGCACCCCATCTCGATGGAAGATAACCGCATCCCTCCCAAGGCACGGCCACCCACCTGCAATCACCTGTAACTTGATCTCGTATTACCCATCACCTCTGCCGCTAGAATGTATCCAAGTCCCACGACAAAGATACGGTCAATCTGGACACATAATCAGGACTACTTGACTCGCATACCCACCCCACAGCATCATCCACAAGCCGGTTCTACATGGCTCGCTAGCAGGGACTCCCGCCGGCCCCATTCTAACTTGTACTGGCTAAAATGCACACAGCGCTTTGATGCTATACCAATAGCACTATATGCTATACAAATGCCATATTACCTGATCTGTGAAAGTTAAAACACACTTTCAATGAGATCAGCATTCTAGTGTCAGGCCAATCTTGCACACACACTTCTCATCCACAGAATCACTTACAGGTTTTGTTCTCCTCATCCTTAATGTTGGCAGGCAAGAGAGGATTCAAATGCTGCACTTTATGCACCTGGATGGCGTGGATACGTGGAACGAGGGAAGCAGGAGGGCTGTGCACACGCTGTTCCTCGGCGGTGTCCATACACTCGGCAGGATCCAGCAGGATGGAGGTGCTATCCCTGCTGGGGAGGGGCGGAGGGGGGGGGGGGGAGAAAGAAGGAGCCATCAAGGATGCCCACACCAGCCAGAAAGCACTACATCAACATAACCACCCTAAATCCCATTTAGCTGCAGTTACTTTTGAAAGTTCAGATAAGTATTACGGAAACTTAAGTTGTCCGTATTTCCAGAGAAGAACAGCAGAGGATGCAGGAAAAAATAAATACATGCTAGAATCTCCTTCAGTAGAGGTCGCACCCAAAATGGAAAACTGGGAAGTTTACTTTCCACAGCCATCCAGTCTTACGCGTGTTTCAACTGTCAAAAGCTGCTGCAAACCTCAATGGAATGAAGAGAGATCACAAACCCACTGGGATGTGGCCTGACATTACCAGCTGATTTCAGAGACCAGTAAATGAGCTCCAAACTAGCCCACTTACTGGACAAGATGAAGAAAAGAACCAAAATGCGGCGGGTTGGCTGCAGGTTCCATGTGTTTGCGTACCTTTTATTTGATGGTTATGAAAGTTTAGTCTGTGCAGTGAGCTCCAAGCCGTTACGCAGCAAGCTCCGAGCCCCAAGCCGTTATGCAGCGAGCTCCGAGCACCAAGCCGTTACGCAGCGAGCTCCGAGCACCAAGCCGTTACGCAGCGAGCTCCGAGCCATTACGCAGTGGTTATTCTGGTGCTAACCGGCAACAGAGCAGTTAGGGAAGCCCTTCAAGAGTTCCTTTTGCAGTTCTGACATTAGAGCAACCCAAGAGGGTTTAGTGTGCCATTGGGCTGTAGTATGGATATTAGTCAGACTACTAGGTTTTGGTTCCATTATTGTTTGATGAGACGGGAAAGGAATAATCTGATCTCGGTTGTGGATGGGTTCGATTGACCCATTAGGGTTAAGGTTAGTGGGCATGCAAGAGTTAAATGTGCAGTGGAAGCAGTGGCTTAAATGCCTTTACCTTGGAGTGGGAGGCATTTCTCGTCCTAGTGTGATCTTTGCTGGAGGGGGTAGAGGGCAGGAAGTGAAGGTGGTGAGGCGTGGATATGTCTGACCCGATTGAGTCTGGTTTTGAGGGCAGTGGAGGCATGCATTTTGCTTGTGTGGGCAAGACTAACACGGACGGAGGCCAATCTCGAGTGCTTTCTTACTTGTGAGATTAGTGGGTCATCATGACACAAGTCTGATACTTAGTATGTTCTGAGGAGCTGACTGGTGCAGTCTTGGGACACCATTTCCCAGCTAGTTTTTCGTGCCCTCTTTAAACAGGCAGGTTTTGAGGGATTTAATGCAGGGCAGGTATCTTCTTCTATGGAAAGTCGGTTGTATACGAATTGATCGTGCCCGAATTGCCTGCAGGAGAATTAAATTCGGTCAATTCAGGCATACGGTCAATTCTCCCCGATCAATTCGGGGAATACCGGAGAAGGCATGTGCTGCCAGGGATGAGAAACCTTCTTTACGTTGCCAGTTAAAGTGTGAGACTGTTACTACAGCAGATGGAAGCATTCCGATTCTGAAACCCAGTAATGGTTATTTGACAGGGAGCCAGTGGAGATACCACGTAGTCTGGGAGGATAGCTCATGCGTCAAGTGTTCGCCTCAATGTCGCAAGTTTCAATCCCAGGAGTGCAGGCTCAAGTCCTCATCCTTTGGAGGTGAATGAGCCGAGTCAATAGAATGGGGCATTATGGCACTTTTAAGCGGGAGGAATCTACATGAAGTTATTTAAAATAGAAAACCAAAAACTAAAAAACCTGATTACGTTAAATCTCATGCAACTGCCCGTTACACGTGTGCTACACTGTGGCCAGATGGTGGCAACATTAATGCTGCAACACAGTTTTCCATGCAACTACATACACCATCCCCTGTGTGCGTCATCTAGACACAGGCCAGAGTCCCTTGCTTTTCTGAGAGGGTTCATGGAATATTAGCCGGGGCCAATGATATAGGACGGTTAAGTGCTAAGAGGAAGGAGACTTGCATCAACATAAAAGGAAATGTCCCAGAGGACCATACCACACTATTCCTTGCAACGGATGCCAGAGCTACAGTGACCAGGTGCTTATCAAAGTGCCTGGCAATATGCCTATAGTTTGACCACACAGTGCTGTGGCCCTCACCTCTCGTCGTTCAGAACACTCAACAGTGGATCCACCGATAGAATGCCATACACCTCCAGCACGTCGTTCACCTTCAGGCCGTCCCAGTTATCGTACACCTGCACATGGATCAAAGCACAATCCTTAACTGGAGGGTTGCTGTAGCCGCAGACTGGTGTGAAACAAAATCTTTAACAGAGACCAACAAGTAAAGAGGAGAGCACCGCCTAGGTCTTCTGTACACTATATTTACAAACAGTGAACTTGGTCAATCTTGGCATTGCTTGATAAATGTTTAATGCATGGCTGAACTCTGGTACATTTATAATTGTGCAGACCAGGCTGGTTACATTTAAAAAATGTTTTAAAAATACACCCCTCTTTGAATTTTCATGCTTCGATATTCTGCAATATTTTTCACGTTTGTTGATTATGGAGCGTTACAACACGCAGTGCTGCAACTTGCATACAGGCAAGCTTTATATACTGCCTTTACCTTCACTAGGCAGGCCGGTCCTTTCTCCCCTGGAAGGGGGAAGTTGAGGTTGAGCGGAGAGGTACAATTAGGGGTGATTTGCTGCCGCGTGGGAGCCTCCTTCTCCATCCGCTTTGGCTCTCCATATCCGTGGTTTTCACTCAGATTTCCTGGAGCACAAAAGGAGCAATCAGTTACACCTTCTCTGATCAGTTCCCCAAGCACAGGCATCATCAACAATCACAGGTCTACTGATGTTGGTCCTGTAAAACGGGTTGACGTCACAGAAGTGTTTTGGCAAAGGTTTTGCAGTCTATTTACCTTATTGCAGGACTAGTGTTGGAGTCAAAGAAGTTACTTGCACACTGGAAGCCACTTACAACCGATCCAATTTTGCATTTCAAATTAGATGGGAGTGTGTCAAAAGCAGGTTCTTAATAAAACACATGTAGGGAGACCTACATTTCCACCCAATAAACTTCAGTCGACCACTAGGAAGGAACCGCCAGGTCATTCAACACTTGGCTTTTCTCTGGAGGATGCAAGGTGCCCATGTGCCGAAAAAAGGCCTCCTAATGATGGACTGATCAAGATCCCAAGGCATTACTTTAGCCGCTTCCCATTCACCTCCAGGTCTATTTCAGTAGCTCATTCAGGCACTAGCTTTTCAATGACCACTAGGGAGAAACTAAAGAGCCACCCCAGCTCTGGTCATCTTTCTTTGGCACAACTCCTACAAGCTCTGAGAGAAAAGGCCCATTCCCTTGTTCACCTCTGGGGTATCAGGAAAGCACACAGGCAATTTGGAAGGCCCGCTGTACATGTTCAAGATCTGTTCCCATATTGCACAATGAACACAAAATGTATATTACACAGTGCAGTAGCACAATGGAGGACTGCAAAAAATGCCAAAGGGCACCCTTCAGCAGACATGCAGCTTAACATACCTGCTGGCAGCTCTTTCTGTTTGGTAGGATGCAGTTCCATGTCCTCATCCTCTTCGTAACTCCTTTTCTGGCGACTGGGAGTGTATGATGTGGAAGGGCAAACTCTGGCTTGGCTAGAACTTGCATAAGTGTGAAGCAAAAAGTTAAGAAAAATTGGAAAAGTCCTCTTCACCCATTAAGAGTATGCTCAAAGTTGGGCACTACCAACAGCATCACAGCAATCGCTCACCATCTAAAGCATCTGAGCCCTCAGCGCCTTTCCACCAATAGCAAGGCTGGTGTAAAGACCAAATTGCAAAGCCATGGTCTACAGATTTGCCTATAATCAGATGTCAGCACCATTGCTATCATCACTGGCACAGCTGGCAAAAACATGCAATGTAAGTTGCAGAACCAATTACAATACAGACAGTAATTAGCACGTTAGCTGCCCACACCCTTTGTGTTCATGCTCACGGACACCGCTCAGTCTGACAACTGAAGCGGACACTGTCCAGGAGAACAGAATTAGTCGTGCCACAACAAGACCTTGCAAGCATGGTCACATGTAAGGAGTGGGATGGGAGAGGGCAGTAGGTTTTAGGGTGGCGGGTATGGGAGATCAAGGATTGCGGGGGTGTCCTCCACACAACATCTGGGAGAGAGGAATGTGATGAATGACAATTACTCGCCGAGCCAAAATCATACAAACATCGTAAAAAAATAAATAATAAAAAGGAAAAATCAGAATCAAAACAGTCTCACCACAAGCTTACTAGAGCAAAACGTTGGTTGCGCTTGTGCATAAACACAGAGGGAAGAGCAAAAACCTCAAAATGTGTGTGGGGGAGGGAATAAATAAATAAATAAATAAATAGGGCCTTCGGAAACAAGCCAATTACAATTATTATGCTATAGCTACACTGGACAGTCTGCCCAAAAGGATATTTGTTTTACCCAAGGAGATTCCCCTGGTACAGGAACACAGTAGAATGTTTGTCGTTCTAAGGTGACTGTCTGTTTGGAGTTTAAATCCACTTCTTCATTAGGCTGAAAGAAAATTGAAAATGATTTAAAACATCTTTTGCAACATCCATGTAGGAGCTGTATGCTAGCTTCAGTAAGCTCAACAGTATACTAAGGGACACAAGGCTCTGCCTTGAAATGTTGCATTCATGAAATACGGGGACCCAAACAGTAATCTGGAGCATTGCCTGCTGACCGGAGGGAGGGCTGCTTACACTGGCGCAATCACCACTATACGTAATATGGTATTTACTCCATCAGTAACTTCCCCGCATTGATAAGTGTGTGCCAACCCACAAAGGTTACGCCACTAAATACAGACCCTGGACAGGATCGTGAATTGCCGAATAAAGCCAGTGGAACCATACAGGGCACAATAATCAGATACTAAAGACTGGTATTTTCTGTGAAACACACATTTCCTGATAATAGCTACAACTTTAAACTGCGTATGCAATTTTTAGCATTATACTAAACATACTATAATCCTATCCAAAATAAGGACAGCTCAAAGATTATCCATTCAGAAGGACAATACAATTTTGCCTTGAAAAAGACTGCATGGTCGAAACGCATGTTGGCTTTGTTATGACATGCTTTAATTTTGAGAAAACTGCACAAATACTTGATATTAAATTCCCAAAACACTGTTGGGCTCAGCGCAGTACGATCAGTGTTCTTACAAACCTTCCTCTAAATATGGGCCGTAATTGAGAATAGTTCCAAATAAAATAAATGTTTTCTTTTTGTGAAGCAACAAACTATATTCCAAACGATAAATGAATAGCGGAGAATTTAATAAAGACTGAGAGCAAGTTAAGGTTTAAGGGGTTATTTAAACAAGATGATGCGTAACACGTGGGCAGACTACGAGGGAGCTAGCATTGTTCGCTGGGGGGTTTAAGAGGGTCGTAATCGCCCCCTAGAATATGCACAGGATTGTGCGTAGGCATGCCTGGAAGCAAGTATGTGTCGATCAAGTAAGGGGTGGAGGTGCATGGGGAGGCGTGCTTAACGGAGTGGGAATGCTGTGAAAACGTCCTTGTCAGTTTAGGAGTCTTGCAGTGTGTAAACACGGAAGCAACGCTGCTTGATGGTGGAGATTTAGACATTTTGCCAATGTACCGATGCCACCCCATGCTAGTGTTGAGTAAGAGTTTCATATTTATGATAAATCTTCCGGACCCCAGAACGTTTTGCTTGGACTTAACTATGTTCCCTTGTCCCTGGGTGAAGGGGAATCTTTCTTTTTATGGGTGGCCTTTTTATGCCCCTCCATAGTGTATGGCTGAAGTTATAGTTTCCTATAGCTTTCGGGTTTAGGCTGGGTTGCCCCTATGGGCTCCCCTGTCAATTTCTACTTCATGCACTTGGGTGAACTATAGTTCCCAAGTAGTAAAGAGGGATTTTCACCCCCTTTACCTTTTGTAAAAGCGAGCTAGCACACCCCAATTTATGTGGAGTGCTGGGGGGATACAATGTATCCCCTTTATTACTTGACTGGTGAGTTACAATTGCAGGTTTTACATGACTGGCTGGTGGCAGTGGTTTTACCTTTATGACTTTTAGTCTATTACCTGCAGGCTGTTAATTCAGCCTCGATAATGCACAGAAGGGCCACCATTTTTCAAAAATGGTGGGCTCCTTTCCCCCCCGACCCCCTCGACATTTCTTGTGAGCTTGCTGTTTGAAGTCTTCTCCTGCCATTCTAGGAGGGAACGACCTCAATGGAAGTTTGGTCCTTGGTGGGAATCCTTGAATTCCCTGCCCAGGCTCCAGAGTGTCTGGAAAGGCAGGAAGCGAGGGAGGAATACAAAACTCCACAGCCCTTTGTCTTCCACCTTGCCTGAAAGGAACCAACTCCCAGTGGGGGGGTCTAGCTGTCCTCATTGGACAGCCAGACCGCCCCTTGCTGGAAAACGCAGGGAGGGATTGCAGATGTTGTGCTGTAGCTCCCAGAGGCATAGCCAGGATTGTCTAACAAGTAGGGCCTGAAGCTAATGTAGTTGGACCCACCGCAGTGACATGAACATCAGTAAAAGCCACAAAAAACGCTGCTGAGTGGGCATTTACAAATTTTGGGTGGGCCTTGCCCGCTCAGGCCCTACCTTGTATACACCTCTGGTAGCTCCTAATAAATACTCTGAACCTGGAAGCTGCCGACAAGTCAACCACTGGAGCACAAACCAAAGAGGAAGATGAAGAAACGACGGTCGCAGCGATTTCCAGCAATCGGACAGTCTGCTGTATAACTGGAGCCTGCAGTAACCCTTACTTCCAATCAACCTCCTACCGAGAGGCTGGGGAGATCCACTAGTCGCAGGAAGATGTGTACTAGCACCTTGAGGAGTCATGTGCTCGATGGAATTACCAATAATGATCTCAGACCCAAATAACCATACAGACTCAAAGAACATGGCAAAATACTACTTTATCATCAGCTCAAATAAAGTAGGGTAATCTGGCGAAGAACGAAATTTAGTCCACACACTCACACTGCAGTTTCGTGTATACAAAGGATTTATACCGAAAAGATGTGTCATGTATGTCCATCCTAAGTGGCAAACTATAGTGAAGGGAGGGATTGGTTAAGGGAACAAATGTACCTATGTATCTTAAGTATTAGTAATATCACTATGTCCCTTATCTGGTAGGTACGACTTGAACACCTCTAAATAAGTATAATGCAGATTATAGCAGAACAGCAGTGGGCTGGCCTGTGCAACATTGTATAGAGTGTTGAACATAGAGACACTGATTGGTTGGCACACTCTCCCAACTGTTAGCAGCACGTAAGCTAAACTGAACTGGAGAACGTCAGACTACTACCCACTTGCTCAATTACTCCATCTCTCATCAGTCAGGCCCCAAGCAAAGGCTTCTTTATAGTTGATCTTGCAGCCTGTTCTGGGACTTCAAGCGAGTGTTGGTACACCATTATCTACGTCTGGAGCTTAATGAATAGCCCTGGTTTCTGACTTCTGTATCACGTTTAAAGGAGACCACGATTTCTTCCATTTTGGACCTTTTATTTAGTGCCATTTAATTAAGCTGGGCGTCATTCCTCTTGGCCTCTGGAGAATTGGTTGCTCTACCTCACATAAGCCTTCTACATCCTTGACTGTCCAGTACCTGGCACTTCCAGGTGTTTTCTTTGTTTAGTTTAAGAGAAATATGTCTTATGTACATGGCTTAGCCTCTTGACTCCCTTTGTGCCTTAGTTTGAAGAAGTGTCCGGTCAAAGTAGGATCGGTTCTAGGGCTAGTCCTTTTAACTCATAAATGGTCTAGCTCTCTGCATGCTAAGGCTCAGCTTATTGTGACCGCAACAATAACATACAATACATTTTTACTTCTTTTCTGAGCAAATCAAGCTGTGTGCTAGATCTACTTTTTAACATAGTATATACTCGCATATGCTGTTTTTGCTAGAGTTATTTATTTGATAGGTGACAAACATTTCACACATCACATTCAGTTTGGTTGTTTGTCCTTAGTATTGTCTATAAATTGTATCCTTATTGATGTATATTAATCAATTGTATCCTCATTGATTGATTAATCTTTCATTGGTAAAGTTTTTTATTCCCAAGTTTTTTGTCCTTAGTCTTTTTAATAAATTGTATCCTTATTGATTGGTTAATCTCTTGATTAATTGGTCATCAATTGTATCCACATGGATTAATTGGTCTTTCAGTGCAAGTTATTTTCTGCTTAAGTCGTTTGTCCTCGATGACAGGGTTAGGGCTCTAGCCAAGATAATGCAACTGTTAGAGAGAAATGGTTTACCCATTCTGATGGGTTTACACGTGTAGGCTGTGGTAGATGCTAATGAGTTAACCTGCTTGGTAAAGGAGAGAGTGGAGTCAAGATAAACACCTAGAGTTTTTACCTCCTGTTCTACCTTAATACAGTTGCCGTCGATTGTGAATGAGGAATAGACGGGTTTTTGTTTAAATTAGTGGGGATGCCCAGGATGATCAGTTTTATCATCATTCAGGCATAGTCCGTGCAAGGCCATCCATTCCTGGATGATGATGTACACTCGGTTTACCAAGGCAAAATCCTTGTCATAATCCCCTAAAAATGGAAGGAGGATCTGGGTATCATCTGCATAGTTGGTGTAGGTGATACAGCGATGATCCAGATCGAAAAGGGGCTTGGTAAAAATATTGTAGTGTGGGCGAGTCGCACGACCCCGGGGGCACTCCGCAGATGATGGGTATGGGGTCTGCTGCTGAGGGCGAAAAGACCTTCATTGTTCTTCCACTTTGGAAGGATCTAATCCAGGTTATGGCATCATTAGAGAAGTGTGCTGCTGTGTCGAGATGGTTGCAAAGAATAGTACGATCAACCAGGTCGAATTTGGCAGAGAGGTCCAACAGGAGGAGCAGGGCTGATTTGTCATCTCTAAGCTCATCAACTTAAATCTTGAGATCTATGAGGGGCGTCTCCGTTCCATGTTGTGGGCGGATGCCCGATTGCCTGGCTCCTAATAGGTGGTGTAATTCCAAATATTTTTATATTTGCATAATGGCCAATATTTCTTAGAAGTGGGAGGATTTTTTGAGGTTAGCAGGGATGATGCCTGTGGCAAAGGACGCGTTTATAAGTTTGGTTATAAAAAGGTGATAGGTCACGAGCCGCATCCTTGATAAGCTGTGCCGGGCAAAGATCACCCTGACAGTTGGAGTTTGAGGGACAGTATGATTCTTTCCACCTCGAGAGTAGAAACTTTGGAGAAGTTGAATCGGGCGAGTTGGATTTCATTAGCATTCTCAGCTGTTACAGGTGGAGGTGGGTCCTTTAGAAGCTTTTTTGTTGGCCATTTTATTTTGGAGTGTACAGATTTTGTTGGCTAGTGCATGTTGGATGTCTGAGCACCATTTTTTTAATCTTTGGAACAAGTGTCTGGTAATGCTATTGGGGTCTCTATTTCTTTAAGGATGGTGAATAGTTCCCTCATATTGGATTTGGCTCGGGATATGAGAGTATCTTAGGATATTCGTTTAGCTAGGCATATTTCCTTGTTGTAAAGGGATGATATTTTGGTCAACTTAAGTTTATTAGCTTCAGATGGTAGTAATCTCCACACAGCCTCACAGTTTTTGTTCAGGTGTGTTTTCGGCTTACTAGGTCTGAGTTGAGTTTAAGGGGGGCAATCTGGCCCAAGGAGGTGTGAGAAGATGTGGTCTGGTTACAATCGTGGCCCTTTTAAGATGACTGAAAGAGTGCTTGGAGGATTGAGTTAATCTTCAAGGTTTCTTTCTGTATGTCTGGTTAACAATGTTCTTGTTCTTGGCTATGAAACCAATATAACAAAAAAAACAAAAAACCCTGCCTACAGCTGGCACCTAGACCAATAGGGTCTCTCCTCTGCCTCAGAGAACGTGTGCAATAGACTACGGAAGGGCTGGATAAGAAAAGGATTTTGCCTTGAAAAATATAAAGTGTTTAAAAGTTACTGATTGGCCACGAGGGGGCGCATGGACGATGACTCCATCCGTGCGAGCTCTCCTCCACATGTCCACCCCCCCCCCCCATCTCCCGCGGAGCCACAAACCACACTGTCGATGTGTGAAGGTCCTCCTAACCAGCAGAAGAAAATCTGACAAGAATCGGGGTCGGAATCACGGAGAACCAACGCTTGCAAGTGAAGGCTCAAGGAACTGCGGCCAACCGAAAGCGAAACTGAGGAGAACACACGTGGGCAACCCAAGAAGACAGGCTGCATACCGAACACCCAACACGCCACAGGGTTCACCAGTGCGAGTCTGTCAGCACTCGCCCCCAGGACAATGAGGTGGGAATAATAGAACCAACTACGAACGGAGAAGTGGAAACGTAGTACGTGCTGGAACACCCGAGAAACAAACCTCTGAATACTCACGCATACTGAGGCAGAGCGAATGCCGTGATACCCCCAAAGAACCTCAGGGCACAACACCCCAAAGCAGCAGGTGTCTAAGAACACACCCCAAAGTCCTGAGAGGGCCCCCCCCCCCCGACCCCCGACCAAGAACATACCAAAGTGGTGCCATACAGGCTGACCTCCAACAGGCAACCAACAACACGAGCAGTGAACCCCCGGACCTCCACGGCAGTAAAAGAAATCACAAACACCTGCACTGCCAAGCCCAGTCCCCGAGCGGACGACACAGGGAATACACTGCGGAGGCCTCCCCACTCTACAAGTAAGTGCAGTACCAAGCACTGCCCACTCCCTCGGCACCCGAAACGGCTCCACTCCAGGGGAAACGCAGACCCTCCTGAACCGTCCTAACTCCCACATAAAGACACCTGGGGGAATCCACTAAGCGCATATTTGAAGCGAACCCATCTAAAGACCAGCAAGGCCACGCACCCCCTGATACAGTGAGTGCAGACACTGGAAGCCTATCTGACCCACAGAACTCTCCACACAAGCATACGGACAGCAGACATTCACCTTGCATACCTTACCGGCAGACTGTCGGAAGCTCAGTGCAGTCACCCTCTCGAATGCTGGTCTGGAAAAGAAAGGGCCCCACGCGACAAGGCCCAACTGCTGAAGAGATTTGAGAGACCAGCAGACACCCCTTACCAGAATCGGACAAAGCAGGAACCCGGACACCTAAACAGTAACCGGAGTCACGCTCCAGTCAACATTTGAAACGTGTGGCATAGACAATACCCCCCCCCCCCCCCCCCCAACATGACCAGTTCAATTTCTCAGCGCAGTCCTCAGGTCCTACTACAACTCACCGCTTCTCTTCCAAACAAACCAGGACCGGAGAAAGAGGAAACTTTTATATACAATACTGGAATCACTATGAAGACATCCTGAATCCAGCCCAACAGACCCAAAACCCTCCCCCCCTAAAAGTTCCAACAGACCCAAAGTGTGGAAGCAAGCTAGCATACATCATAATAGGAAAGCAGAGGAACCTCCCCAGAGGTCAACAAAACGCCTGCAGAACCTGGTGCACACGAACATACGAGACAAGCTTGCACCCTTCAAATATTCACCCCTGCAAACAGGGAAGGACCCTCCTCTCCCCAGGAACATGGTTACTTCGGGACCAGAGGCAGCAGCAACTAAGGCGGACGTAGCCGATCGCCTAACGGGACTAAAGAGCATGAGAGCAGACATCACTGGAAAAATAGAAAAAAAATAACAGAATAGACAAAATGGAGGAGAGACTGGAAGTAGTAGAACATAATCAGACCTCCCTATCCGCACTTTAAACTCAAATGGACGTCAGGATCGCAGAAATAGAAACTAGAGAAGACGAAGTTCGCATTGTTGTTGATGACCTCGAAAACCGTGAATGACGCAACATCCGTGTTTTTGGAGTTCCGAAAAGGATGGAGAAACAGAAACAGACCTCAGGAAAATGCTCCACACACTGATAAAAATACTCTTTGGAGATGAGTAGGCGAAACGAAACTAGACCACATCCACCGTGCAGGTAGAACAGCAGGCGGCCCAAGATCGATACTTGCCAGATTCCACAACTACACGGACAAAGCTCGTTTCCTGGACAAAGACAAAAGAGGTACCCACATCCCCTTGGACGGAGTGAACATAACTATTTACCAGGACCTCTCGTCTCTTACCCTAGCGTCGAGAAGAAAATGTTAACCACTAACAAAATTCTTAAAAGACAAAGCAGTTAGATACCGATGGGGATACCCCTTTGCACTAACATTTGAATGGGAGGGCTCCACAATACAGCTGAAAACCGAAAACGACATTGCAGGATGCACAGCAGACATAGAAGGACGACAGGAGGGAGGATCAGCCCCGGACGACAAGAAGAAACAGACGCAGGATGGAAGATTAAAGGACCGAGACAGAAAAAAATTCCAGGCGCACAGCAATACAGAAGGATTAACGCGCCCTCCAACACAGAACTATGAAAATCAAAGAGTACAACGGAGATGAAGGTTTCTCGGTCCGCGAAAGAGGGAAGACGGTCAGCTTAGAAGTGCCCAGGTGATGATACAAAAGAATAGGCGCACAGTGCCAACACGCCTGAAAGAAAGTACGAATTTTTGTTATTCGTACACTATGCACAGAACACACACAGAAGAGGAGGGGAAACAAACGAAGGGACTGCAACATTGGCAGTGGAAACGCAACTGTCAGGAAGATGAGAGAATGGGGGGAATTCAAAGTGGGCTCACTACAAAGTGGCGGGTTAAGCACATGGACCAATGGGATTAGGCCTCCGATGGTGGTCCAAACCGGACAACCACAAGATAGCTCAGAAGTATCGGAAGCCACGAATGGTCAAGGGAAAGGGGGAGGAGAGGGGGGGGGGGGGAAAGACAGTGAATTGCACGACAGGCAACCATAAGGAACTACACAATCTAAACTCTTTGAAATTGAAAGGAAGCACTCAGGACCCCAAAAAGCAAATACAAAATGAACATTCATGTCCCAGTCAGCTAACGTGACATCTGACAGACCCAGATCCATCAAAATCAGAACTCTGATCGTCAAGGGACTGAATTCCCCCACTAAAAGGACACTGGTCTCCAGAGAATTTAAACGCGCCAATCTTAACATACTCTTTTTACAAGAAACCAGATCTGTACAACGGGAAGAGCGAAGGGTCCTATACACCAGATCTGGTCTCAAATTGTGGGGCTCCAGCCCGTTGAGGAAAGCTGGCGTAGGTATCCTTGTCAAGAAGGAATTCAAACTTGACGTTCTGAAAACCTGGTCTGATGTAGGAGGCAGAGCAATAGTCGTGGTTGGTTGGCTACACAATACCACCATCACACTAGCCTCTATCTACGCACCGAACACTGGCCAGTCCCACTTCATGCAACACATGATCCCCTAAATCATGCTGGAGGCGGAAGGAGAAGTGATCCTTGGGGGCGATTTTAACTCATGGGCTGACCCACACTCGATAGACAAGCTGGCAACCCACTAGCGAATGAACCACCCAATGCCAGTCGCATGGAAGTGATCAAGATGATGAACTTACAAGCTACAAGACGCATGGCATCTAATACACCCTCTCCAAACAGGGTTCACATTCTACTCGGCTCCACATGCCACATATACATGTAGTCGATCCTTGTGTCTCTCCCCCAGCTAAACAGATGCAATGTCCACATCAACAATCGCCCCAATCACATGGTCAGACCACAACATGGTCATGGTTACCCTCAACATGATAGCGCTCCCCAGAGGAATTCAAAATGGCGATGCAATGAATCGCTCTGGAAAGACCCTGTATTCCGCGAACAGCTAACAAAGGAAATTAGTGATTACTTTGAACGTAATAACACAGGAGAAGTGACCAAAACCACGGTGTGGGAGGCGGGGAAAGCAACGTGGAGAGGCATCCTAATGAAAGAAGGAGCGTCCAAAAAGAGAAAGAACTGATAGAAAAACTCAGGAAAGAGATTGCGCCATTAGACTTCCGAGCACAATCCAACGACACAGAGGGGCATGAGAATAGCTGAAGGAGCCCAAAAAAGGGAAGAACTACGCCAGCTAGAGCTAGGACAAGAGATTGGTAGACTTCAATTCCTAAAAACAAAAACACTACGAGAAAGGGGATAAAGCTGACGCACTATTAGCAGCCAGATTAAGAGGGCAACGGGCAGATAGATGAGTGGCATCCATTGAAAACACAAAGAACCCCCGAGCAACAGACCCCGCCAGCATCACTGAGGCCTTCACCACCTTTTATGAAAACCTACACCTTTGAAACTACACGAAAATGGGGAATTAGGCAGATACTTGGAGGATATTAACATGCCAAAAATCAAGCAAGACATAGCCGAATCACTCGAGTACCGCCCCACCCCCCCAATCACTCCGGAAGATATAGAGGATGCCATCAAAGGACTTCTGACAGGGAAGGCCCCAGGGGATGATGGCTATACCGCAGGATTCTATAAAACCTTCCTAGACCCCCCCACCCCCCATCATGATCGAACTATTTAATCTTATCCTCCAGACCGGTTCAGCTCCCGCATCATTCTCCGGCACACTAGTCACAGAAAACCCCAAGGAAGGTAAAGACCCTAAACAGTGCGCATCATACCGCCCCCATCTCTCTTCTCAACATCGATGCCAAAATATACACAGGAGTGATTACAGCCAGACATGAAACACACATGCCCTCCATAATTCACCCCAACCAGGTTGGGTTCATTATTGGAAGACAAGGCGCCGACTCCACCCGCAAAACCCTCCACCTTACATGAAGCCCAAAAAAATCTCAAATGCTCCTTCACTACTCTCAATCGATGCAGAAAAAGCATTAAACAGAGTCGAATGGTGCTTCTTGGAGGCAGTTCTCCACAAGAAAGGCCTTGGCCCAACACTCGGGAGAGGAATAAAAAGGAATTTACACTTCACCTCGAGCGTCGGTGATGGGGAACTCCCAATATTCACAGTGGTTTTCCCTGGGAGGAGGTACTATACAAGGACGCCCCCTTTCAGCAATATTACTCGCCCTATCCTTAGAATCCCTAGCCCAGACTGAGCTGACATACAAGTGGAGGGACTACACATCCAAGGCAGAGACTACCAACTGGCCCTATACGCCGATGACATCTTACTACACATCCAAAACCCCATGACATCGGTGCCCAGAGCCATAAGACTCACTGAAAAATACGGAGCACTATCAAGCTTTGAAATCAACCGAGCCAAGTCCATCCTCTTTCCACTAAAAGAACCCACCGCAGACCAACTTGCAGAATTTGCCCAACTTGGGCCAATGGGATGCCTGACCCACTGATACCTATCAATCCAACTAGAAATATTGCCGATATATTTGAGGCTAATTTCCCACAACTCCTCACTGCGAAATGGCAACCCCTCACGATCTCATGGATGGGACGGCTCAACGCTATCAAAATGGTGAGCCTCCCATGCTTCCTATACGCCCTTTCAAGTCCCCCCCGTGAGGGTCCCAGAAGACTTCAGAGAAGCGAAAATTGAGACTCTACAATTCCTATGGGCTGGGGAAAAAAAACAAGAATAGCCTACGAAACCCTCATACTCCCCAAAGAGAAAGGCAGAGTGGGCCTCTCCCACCACAGATGAGAAACAACTGCAATGGGTCCAACTGGATAATGACAATCTGACCCTGGTCACACACTCGGAATGGCTATGGGTCCCCAGACCAAAACTCACACGAAAATTGCGCGAGCATCCCATCCTGGGTACGTTATGGGAAATATGGAGGGAAGGGAATGGAATAAGTCACCTACGGGAACCAGAAATTAGAGCCGAAATCCCAGAACACCCAAGATACCAATCCTCGTTTGAAGCCGGTCTAAAGAGAGTTGACCAGTTGTGGAGAGACTGTAAATTTACTGCAATCTCTGAACTAGAGCAGGCCCTCCAATTGAAGTCGATCCCAATCTTCATCCATCTACGCCTCAAAGGCGTGTTATCAAAACGTGAATGACACACAAAGTTATGCAGGGAACTCACACCCTTTGAAAAAATCTGACAGTCTTCACTACGAAAGGCCTAATCACTTCCATGTATAGGGCACTGCTCAACAGAAGACCCAACCCCAACTGCAAAACTCAAAAATAGATGGGAGAAAGACTACCAAGAGAATTCGACCAACATACGTGGGACTCAATAACCAAAACACCATCACGAACATCAATCGCAGCCCAATACAAGCTAGACGCCATGAAACTACTACATAGATGGCAATCCGATCCCCACAGACTATCCAAATTGTTCTAGACCAACAGCCCAAAGCGCTGGCAGAGCTGCAGAAGAAATTGTGGTGGGACTGCCCCAGAGTCTGTTTACTGGGAAGAGGTGTTGGGCTGGATCAGACAGATTGAAGGTATCGACAGGAAAGCAACACCGCTCGTGGTTCTTTTTGGGCTAGAAGTAATAATTAGAATGAAAGGAATAGCAGCCCCTCTACTACTAGCGGCGCAAGCATTCATAGCCTCGAAATGGAAGTCCCACAATCGCCCCACAAAAAAGGAATTGATTGGAGTAGCCACAAACATATACACGAGGGGAAAGAAAAATACAAAAATCACAGCCGCACCCCACGAAACAGCACCCCAACACGAAGAACTTCTGCAGCCCTACATGCTCCCAACCTGGGAAGGAATTAACGCAACTAACTCCTAAATATAATCGTAGAAACACCAGACACCAGCCCAAACTCCCCAAAACTTTACACCAGGTCAATGGCCTGTCACAAGTACAACAATGGACACGCAAACACTCAACGAGGATCCCAACATGATGTGTAAACATGGTCAACCAATTGCCGATGCTGCACACCCATCTTGGAGGGAAGGGGGTGGGAAACTGGGTTCTTCACTTAAATACAATGGTACTATCCGTGGTTACGTGGACAAGCACGAAAGAACTATCAAGTTGAATTGCTGTAACCTGATAATACCAAGAATGTTGTAGATGTGAATTGTGTTCTTATGTTCACTGCAAAACTAATACAAATTTAAAATGAAAAAAAAAAGTTAGCTACTTGTAACAGAGTTGCCGTGGTAACTGCCCCTCGGAAAGTTCTCTCTTAGAATGTGTTTTGCCCTTCTTAGTTTACTGACCTGTGAATTTGTTCCCCTACTTCCCAAACGTAATGCCGTTGGCTTCACCCAACTATTTCTTTCAGAATACTATTGTGCAAGTTCACCAACTGGGTCTTACTTGCCCTGACCTGCTTTATATCCTGTCCAGAATAAGTCTGCTTTGGGTTTTGCTTACCTTGAATAACATTGGGTCATTCTCAAAGTAACATTGGGTTTTGCTTTCCCTGGTCTGCTTTATACAGATTCTAAAAAACAGTCTTCGATTTATAAATACCTTTAAGTTGTTGGTAGCTCCTTTAAAAAGCAAGTAGGTCTTACTCCGCTTGAATAGCTGTGTGCCATTCTGAATATGTGTACTTTGGGTTTAGCCGAACCTGGTCAGCCTGGTGCAATCCTAATATAGTGTTAACAGTTCTTGCTTACCTTTGTGTTCTACTGACCCAAAAATCAACTAATAGTTTATTACACCATTAGGTCTTACTCACCTCCTGGTATAACCGAGGTTATCCTGAACATAGTTTTAGGTTTATACTTTTCCATGAATTGGCGTTTCACTATTCAGAAATGTATCCTGGTAACAGGGTCGGTTTGCTAAGCGATTCCTTAACTGAGTTACTGCATGACTGACGGGTCTTCTACCCTTGAATTAATGACACTATTCAAATAGTATATGTAAACTGGTTTTACTCCCCAAGAAAAGCTGTGCAATCCAAATGGGTTCTAGGTTTACCCAACCTTGAACTGCTGAATGCTATTCTTAACAAGGTAATACTTTGGGTTGTATCCCTTAAGTAGGGAGTTATTTTTTATAATTATGTTTATATAAAATGTGATCTTACTGATTTACCAAGTTTCATATTGGCCTACTTGTATTTAAATAAACCATTTATTTTTTTACAATAAATAGAGTGTGTTTCTTTGGACCATCTGTATGCTACAATTTCTTTGTACCACGCTACAGCCCCCTCTCCCTCCTAAAATAAGCCTGGCTGCTCGGTCTACGCTACCAAATACTCAGGCGGTACAGCCTTATACTAAGAGTAGAGTTTTGTACTTTCTCAGGTGTATGGTTTTAGTTGGGCTTCAAAAAACTGTGCCAAAAGCTAGGACTCTGCAGTTTAAGATTCAGCAGGACAAAAATCGGTACTGGAAACACCATAATCATGATAATTAACAAACAAGGGAACAAGTGCACAGGGGATAATATCTTTCAGCTAGAACATGCAAATGAAAGAAACCCGCTGGACATATGTCGTAAAAACAATGCACTTCACTTAATCACTGCCCACACCACAGCAAAACCAAGACTTACACTCACCAGTTATGAACAATGAAATATACTATCCTACTGTGTGTAATGTATTTCTTACCCAAATGCAATATGCTCTTTTCTGTAACTAAGTTAAGTACACTATACAAATGCAAAAATAAATAAATAATAAATAAATAAATGATCGCTAGAGTTGATCAAGCTGAGCAACACTTTCCCCAAAAGAAGAATTGTCACAAGCGTATCTGCCGGGTAGAGACCCGCATTTGATATTTCTTGGCAACAAAAAGAATTTAAAAAAAAAAGAAAAAAAAAAACAAATGTATGTGACCAATCAGCGAGGCAAACGGCGAAACGCGTTAACGTTCAACGTTCCCAACGTGCACGGACACTTTGGGAGAGCCAAATTTTGATGGCTTTTTAATTTTTTGTGCCACTTTGTAAGGCATCAATAAAGATTATTATTATTCTTGAACGCTGGTGTCCGGACTTCGCAAATTTTTGTGATGTGAAGAGTGCTACTCACCCTGCCTGATGTCATCAGTGCTTTGAATATATGATGCAGAGGCAGGTGTGACGTGTGTGCGGATGGAAGAGGAGAAGGCCAGGAGTTTCACCACTCAGGCATGGTTGAAAGAGAAAGCACTCCCTGGTTGATTCCAATGGACTGAGGTGCCCTTTTGTTATCCCTCTCCAACTGGGCTATGGACTGGCTAAGGATACGGAAATAGTCTAGAAGGGCTTCAGTCACTGTTAGGGAGAATTATCATAAATGTGCCATTTCCCTTCACCTTAGAGACCCCCAGCAACTTTGCTGGATTTTGCCGACTTGATTGTTTTACCTGGAAAGAGTGTGAGCCTTTTTTCCCCACTCGTTCATGTGTTTCAATGTGTGTTTTACACTTGTGTTCTTTGAATATGGGGTTTTAGATAACTTCATAGGCATCATCTTTTCATGTGCGTTACACAGCACCTTCGGTGCAGTGACACAGGGATGTCTTTTAGACTTCCCAAGGGTTTAAATACCTTCTCTGGGATAAACTACTGTTTCCCAGAGAATGTAAAGTGAAATTGACTTTACTAGTCTTTCCAAATTCCTAGACCCAGCACACATCTTACAGTGGAGTGCTGGAGGGGTTACATAGTATCCCCTGTGTCCAAATACTCATAGCAGTCAAATGCTACCCTTTCCTACTGAAAAGGCTGGTGGCAGTGGTTTTACAACAAACTAGCATGATTTTTCCCGACCGCGAACACCGGTAGCTAAAAATCACGGGAGCCATGTTTTTCAAGATGGTGCCTTAAGCCCCTTTGTTTAAACAGGCCCCGGTCTTCTTTTTTCACTGTTTCTTTTTGGAAAGGTCCTTCTAGTGTTGGTCTCTGCGTGCCAAATCAAGTTTGGTCCCTTTGTTTGTGTGCCTTTGGCGGGCTTCAGGACTGAAGGGTGGGCAGGAAGTGAGGGAGGTGGCCAAAACTCCCTGTGCTTAGTCTCCTAGGAGACCCAAATGCACTCTGACGTGATTGGCTGGCTGACTGTCTGGCAAGGACAGCCAACTTGCTGGGTGAGTGACAGTTAGGCTGGAATGAAAGGGAGAGAGCCGTTTAAAAGGTGAGCCTCTTGGACCGGAAAGCAGAGTCCACCACTGGAACGAACAAACCGAAGACGAGCTGGAAGAGGACAGCTGCTGCAACTCCTGGAACGTTGGTTTGCCTGGTGAAGCCCTGCTGCAGGTCTGAATTGCCAAACTCCATTCGACAGAGAAGCTCCTTGAAGGACGGCTTCTTCCTTTGAGTTGGTGGGACAATCAACTCATAAGAAACCCGGATACCATTCTCAAAGCTGGTTAGGATTAACCAGGGAGAGGGACACCAGTTTGTGTTCTTGAATCTACAGCTACTGGAACTGAAGTGACTCCATTTTGTCAGCTTTCTTCAACGAAACTGTGCAGTGCAGAGTCCCCCGACGTCCTCCCTATTGTCCCCACGACAGAGGCCCAGGAACAGCGAGATCTGCAGGAACCAACAACTTCAGCAGCATTTGTTTCTTCATACAAAAGCTACTGTGCCAACCCGATTGAGAGAACGCCAGTCTTGCGGTGAAAGTTTGTGAAACTTTCCCAATTTACAGGCCTAATCAGCTTGTGATCCAACAAATTATTCTTTTTCGCGTAAACTACTTCTGAGAACTTTTGTAAAGGCTTTACCGTTTGATACCAGAACTGTTCTTTCCTATCCAGAACACTAGCCCACTGACTTTGCCTTTTGACTTGAACTCCTCTGGTGAACTGAAACTATTTGCACTGTATATGTGATCTATCTATACTTGTGTCCCTTTTGCTCACAGCTAAGTAACTGAACTGCCATTTTGCTCCTATTTCAGGGGAGCTCAAACTGTCTCAAAATCTTAAGAGTATCGAAGTGTATTGGTAGATAACATTAAGTTGCCTGCTTCTAGTGAAATGTTTTCTAAATGATTGTGCAATAAATTAATAAGTGTTTTACCAAGAAACCTTGAGTACAAGTGTCTACTTGAACCACTGTGATTGAAAGTCCTCTGTATAACTACTTGTACTGCTCACATTCACTCTTGAGATGAGCCTGGCTGCTCAGCTCACTACCACAAACTATGTGGTACAGATTTACACCAAAGGTTGGTCTTGCTTACATGTGTATGTGGTGGTCCCAGAGGGTACTGCATGCAATTCTGCCTAACAGTCACTGTCCACCAAGTTACTCTTTGGAGTAGGGGCGATTCACAATCCAAGCCAGAAAGACCCAGAAGCAATCACGGGCAAACAGTTGTGCCTGCGCTCATGCCAGGCATCAGCTACAAATAAACATCCCCAGTCTCACTGTAGCTCCAGAACTTTATTGCTGCAGTTGTAGAGAAGGGAGGAAGGAGACGGTAGGTCACTGGAATGGGGGAAATTCTCACTCTTACTGCCAGACCCATTCCCCTTGAATCCCATGACCAAGGTATGAAAGGGGCATCCCCATTTGCCTTTAATAACAATCGACGTAGGTCTTGGTTGATAATTGCTTGGCATTAGGTACACTGAGGCATTTGGGCTATGTCTTATCAGTTGGAATCGTGTAATACTCAGACCTGCTCCAATCCTCCCCACCCCAGAAGCAAGGCACTTTGTGCAACTAACCTTACAGACCAGAGTGTGGATTTTCACTAGACTACCCCAGCCCCCGAGCCGGACAGATGCTCACACTCTGCTTTGCCCAGGAAAGTCTAGGTTGTTCTTGGTAAAGCTTTCCATATATGGTATTTCCTGACCTGGGAGGACAAGCTAGTCAAAGGACAGGGCAAAAAAAAGTGGCACTCAAAAAACTATTAAAGAAAATAAATAAATAAAAGCCCTTTCCTGCTATGGTAAAGTAAGCCTAGTGCCATGTCCCAAAAAGATACATTGTGTATGGCGTCTGGAAGAGGTAGTGGCAAAAGGCAACAGGCAGTGCACTAGACAGGATTTTGGCATGAGAGTATTTTACTCCCAATTTTTAGAATGCGAGAGGTAATCCTATTTCAAGAGCGTAAAAACGAGTTTCCTCCATTACAAGAGAGTAACAAGAGTCTACCAACTATTCAATTGTTCAAAAACATTAGTGACAAAGAACTTGTAGATACACTACCCAGCTTCATCTTCATTATACTTGGGCACAAACTATGATGAGAACTACTACAGATGCCAGCTAGTGACATCATAAATCAAGTCCTTCACTCTACCAGCATCCCTTCTCTGCCTCTCTGGCCTACTGTTGCTGCCTGGCACTACCTGTTTAACAGCCACTCCATGCTTCGGCTCCATCTCTCCTTCCCTTTGCTGTTTCCCGTCTCTCACTTTGGCGCTCTGCCTCTCACCCTTAACTGTTGCCATGCCCGGTTTTGCGGTCTGTTTCTTCGTCACTCTGCTTCTCAGTCACTCTGCATTCTATTGTTGCTTTTTCCCTCCTATATCTCGCTATATCGGTTGATATAACCCCTAGTCCTCATGTTATTAGTCTGGCTGCATCTGTTTTTTCATTTTCTTTGTTGTAGTTATAGCAGCCCCGATGAGATGCATGTTCTGAATCCCATTTAGTAGTCCTTTTCACAAATCTAACGCTAAGTCAGCTCTGTTTACAAATTAATGTTACCTGCATCTTAAAAACATACCTCTGATGCAGACGCATTACCCCGCCTATCAACAAGATTTGAACGAACAGGTTACACAATGATCTCTGCAGCAGGGTTATTGACCCACTGAGGTACCTTTCCCAACAGGGGAAAGGCACACAGGGTTAGGACACTGGCAGTTCCATGTGAGGCTTACCTGAAATAACTGGCTTGTCAAAAGCTCCAAGCCTGTTCGGCCTATCCTACAGGAGTCAGGAGATTCATAATGAGGCTTTGAAGTGTGTTAGATCTTTGGCAGTGACACTCGGTAACAAGACACGGGAGAAGCAGAAGTTTGAAAAAGAGGAAGACCGAGTAGGAGGGTTTGAGGAACATGACAGCAATGTCATCTTCTCACACTGCCCTACAGTGTGCATCAAACCAGCTCAGGAGGATGGTGGGAAGAGCTCTGACACTGTTCTTGCTCAGTACTTTACCTCCATCCAAAAAATGCCAACTGTCATTACAGCAACTCCGTTAAGAAATTCAGGTACTGTTCCAAAACGTAACAGCCCTGCTAAGAAATGCGGGCATGAAGCAATCAACCCTGCTGTAAATAACTGGCATTGTGCCACGGCATGTGTATAACAGCTCTGCTGATAAATTAGTCTTTTTTGCCTGAGTATAGAGCAGTCCTGTTGAGTTACCGGTACAATATGTGCCACTGAAAATATATACAGTACGGCTACTACCTGTATCCATTATACCTGCTTGCGGTTGGTAGTCAGAAGTTCAGACCACCTGCGCAGCTATTCCTTGCTGTCCAAGACAAGAAACGATGTACAGTGCACTTTCATGCATGTGCATGCAGGTGAACACATGCAATCCTAAGACAAAAAAACAAAAAACTTCTTCATACAGAACACCAAAAGCTTTTCCTTCTTACAAATGCCAAACAACTGCTTGCTGGCTCTCCTGAAATTCAAGACATCAAGAACCCCAAGCCATTGAATGCAATTGATGTGCGTCTGATGAAAAGAAAAAGCATGAAATACCCATGCTACTGCAACTGCCCTGCCTCTAGTAAAGAGGATTAAAACAGAGGCAAATGAAGCAGAAATGCAGCCCTTCCATGGTAATACAGGTGTCCTAAAGCAATGTAAAAAGCATGTTCATCCATGATGCTTCAATACTGCAACCTCCAAAATGCAAGCAGTTTAACAAAGTGAACACCACACAAATTCCCCTCTACATTACTCAGAAATTATCTTGATAGAACCATTGATGAGCATTGAACAGAATAAGCCGGCCAGGACTCATCCCAGTTGTCTCTTTCAAGGAACTGTGGATTGCTAAAGTGAAGAGTGGATTTGCAAGCTTCTGCTGGCCAGGTCGTCACCAGTGAACGCCATGATTTATGGGGGTGCTGCCAATAGCTGAGCAAGTGGTACGCAAGGAAGAAGTGTCTTATTGACATACTTGTGTGCGTAAAAAGGCCCAATATGCACCTTATCGTGAGGGCTGGTGAGTAAAATGTTCCTTTAATGAAAGAACAAACTTTTTTTTTTTTAAAAAAGGTACAATTTAAAGATTAGTGGTCCTCTTCCACTAGAGAGCCTGGGACGAGGCTGAATCCTTGCACAGAATTCCATGATCACGACCAAGCAAGGGAAAGGTAGAGTCGGAAGTCTGTGCCCGTGCATCCCAATGGCTGGGGTGGCTGCTGGGGGCGGAGGGGAGAAATTCTTAAGGGCTAGGCTCTCCGCCTTCACTCAGATACCACTAGAAATCAAACCAAAAGGTTGCTATTGCTGAGTCCGCTTCCTTCGATTGCTGGTTCAATTGCAAGGGGCCCAGAAGCTGCAGGTGCAGTGATCAGAGTGGGATTGGGTCAGGCTAGAGGGGTTGTCGGCTGGTGACCGTGATATTGGGTCCCTGGTGATCGCACCTATCCCAATAGAATCAGGCTCATTAGACCCGGTGAGGTGCACATCATTAGCTTTATCCAAAACTTGGCAATTACTGGGCACCGCCCATCCCTTTCATGGTAACTTCCCGATCTGGAACTTTCTCCCTGGAATCCCACGGGTTCCCCCCTCGGTAGTTCGCACATGGGCTGAGGCGGGATTTGAATTGCTCCGAGACATATTTGTAGAAGGTAACTTCATGGAATGGCCTGACCTCCCTCCACCCCTTAGACAGCGCCCTTCGGTATGGCTTCAATACTCATCCCTCCGTAGAGTCCTCAAACATAAGTACCCGTGCTTCCCATCACTGCCGCCTGATGAGCCGGCGATCACTGAATTGACCTCTCCCTGCCCAATGAGGGGAAAAACTTCCAGACTATACACCTTGCTACAATCTAGATCCCCCCCTTCTTTCTCTAAACTAAAGCTAGCTTGGGAGTCTGACCTCGGGGTGGAAATTACCGAAGACCGTTGGTCCCATATGTGCTCACGTATCCAGGGGGTCTCCTTCAACTCCCGATTCAAACTAATTCAATTTAAATTACTCCACAGGTACCATTATACCCCAGCCAGACTACACCGCATTTCGAATAGCTCTTCCCCTAGATGTCCTAGATGTGGCTTTGATGGAGCTGGCTACTTTCACATGTTATGGTCGTGCCCCCGCCTCACCCAATTCTGGGAAGCTGTTTGCTCCACTGTCTCGTCGGTGCTCGAACACCCAATCTCCCCCAGCCCATTGAAATGCCTGTTTCATGACTTTCCCGAGCTCCACCGGGTTTCGAGGAGATTAGCTGGCCTCTGTATGCTTCTGGCGGTTCGGGCGATACTACTCAGTTGGCTTCGACCTACTACTCCGACTCATGCAAACTGGCTTAAGGCGGTCACTTGGGCTTCCGACACGGAAGAATCTTGGGCGGTGCAGCAGCCCATCTGTTCTAGGCCCAGAGACA
Organism: Ambystoma mexicanum; assembly: GCF_040938575.1. Taxonomy (NCBI): domain Eukaryota; kingdom Metazoa; phylum Chordata; class Amphibia; order Caudata; family Ambystomatidae; genus Ambystoma; species Ambystoma mexicanum. The sequence goes on from NC_090929.1 coordinate 1,666,198,880, forward strand.
TCTGGTCGAAGTTCCGATTATTTATGTCCCCTCCCGACACTGACTCAGGTCCCACATCCCCCGCGCCCTCCTCTTGTTGATCACTGGCCCTCCCCTGAATGGCCCCCTGCCGGGTATGTTACTGTCCTCCTATTCCCTGTTGTGGGCGAGTCGAGCCCCCTGAACTGTTTTATGAGACTGAATTGTATTGAGTTGTCTGATTCTACATGCTCTTATTGCTCACCTGTATCTGTTCTACCAAGCTGAATAAAAATAAAAGTTTAAAAAAAAAAAAAAGATTCTTTGCAGCTGGACTATTCTGGCACCCCGAGATGCAGACAACCACGAGTCCCACGACGACAGGAGACTGCCCAAGACACAAAGTAAGCAGGCAGCAATAAAGTACACAGCGCTCACGCAGCGGCAGGTGATGCATGTGGCAAGGACAGAAAAGGCCCAAGATGGAGCAGCAAATGCAGGACTGTTCTTGGGCCACAAGCTGGGAACCTGCAAAGTTTCAAGCCGAAACTCTTTGGCCTATTTTATTTATCATTTAAGCACAGGATGAAGATCCAAACCTGTGTTGCGCCACATGGTCCTGCTTCAAAGGCAAACTCATTTCCCCAGAGCTATCCTTCCTCCCCGATGGACAGCAAATGCCTTGGGAGAAGCTGGCTAGCCCACAGGATACTTCCAAAGACTCCAGGTGGTAGGATCAGCATGCTGGGGTTCCGGACAGCTGGTCCCACCAGCCCAAAGGTCAAAGCAGGCCTTCAGGATATCAGACCAGAGAGGCAGGGCTTTACAGAGATTTTTCTGCTGGGAATGCTGGATGCCTTCAACAGATGTCCTAAAGTCTTCAGCTGAATGTAGCGGGGCTTGCCTCCCAACATTGATCTGAAGAATGCGTGCATGTCTGCAGGTGTTCGGGGAGCATCGAAATATGAAAGCATACATCTTTTAGGTTCTGTCCTGCCAAGTAGTCTCCCCCACTTCCAATGACCTCTTAAAATGCAGTCACTACGAAGGTTTGTGGCTTGACAAATGTGTTGGCAGGGTACAGATTTAGCTCTGGTTTGGTTTGGTCTTTTTGTTGGTAAAAGGAAAGCAAGTAACAACCAGTGTTCTTTCGTGCTGTGCTCTTTAATGGCCTTATCTAGAGCCTCGTCCACAGCTTTGCCAAAGAGTAGCGAGTCCTCAAGAGTTATCTGGCAGGCCTACCTGTGTCGCTACCTTGAAACCTGTGCCAAATAGCCAAGTGTGGCTATTGATGAATGGGGCTCCTGCAGTCTCCTCTGCATCCAAAGCATTTTAATAACGGTTTGCAGTCTTTCATGTCCAGCAGGACCTTATGGAATGCTGCTTGCATGGTGTCCAGTACCCCTTTCATTGAACCCTATTGTATGGTACCATTAGCACTGTTGGGTTCGCAAGGCAAGGAAGCCGTCTTTCTACCAAGAGAGTTCATCTTTTTGCTCCATTTCTGGGGCCGATGTTCTTAGGTCTAGAAAGGCACGTTACTTTGTTTTCTAGTTGTTGTAACGAATAAGTCTGGTGGCAGGTGCCCATGGATGTAAAGCGAGTTGGGGGGGGCGGGGGGGCTTAGATTTCTTTTCAATGCAGACATTCCCTGATTTTATATCTGTTGGCCTTAGCAATGAGGTTCTAAGCACTTTTTACAGATTGCATGAAGACAATGAGAGACTGGTTTATGCTCTTCTAGGACATCTTGAGGAAGTATTTGTCGTCATCAGACTCCAGTACCTGAATACTTAATCTGTGTGCTGCCCCTCTTAAGCAGTGCAGTACATTCAAGTGATCTTCCATAGGGGAAGTAGTAATCATGTCCTCAGAAAGGTCCATGGGTTAATCCTCTGGATCCTGGATGTCACCTAAAGGGACCTCAGCTTTCCAATTCTCAGGCATTAGCACCCTGTGGGTGGGAGCCAGCCATTCAGGAGGCTAGAAACATGGGCTGATGCTCCCGATCTATCCCACAATCCAAGCCGACTGATCGCTGGCTCCCCAGTCCGCCATCTTCCCCCACTGCTGCCATCATTTTGACCCCTTGACCCCAATCCCTACTTACTGGTTTTCTGCTGTGGCAACCTCTGCTGCAGCTCCTACAGCTTCTCTTGTTGCTCCCTTTGGCTGCCAGGGAAAGGAAAGAGGGGCTCTGGACGGAGCCCACCTTCAACCACCATGGCAGCCATCTTTGCACAGTATTTTCATTCAATGAACGGGACGCTGTGTGCATGCAGCCTTCTATGAACGAAAATGTTCTTTTGTAACACCCCGGTTACTGCTTTGGTAACCCGCGGTGCTAATGCAAATAGTGTTAGTATACCAGGGGGTAGGAGGATAACGCCCCGGTGCCCTTGTTAAACCACTTGTTTTTCATGGGCTGCCGTTACACAAACCACCCCGCCCCCCACCCCCTCCCGGTATAGCCTGTGGATATTATAATCCGGTTACTGCTCATCTAATATGACCATTTTCTTTTTGCCTGGGACAAACTGCAATGGTGTTTACCTGAATTTAAGTTGCACACCCAGGAAGGTTACCACCTTCGACATTGTCCCACACGTTTAAAATTATGGCCAGTTCCCTTTGACCTCAAAATTGAAAGTTGCAGTCAAGTTATTAGTTATTTGTGATGAGTCATCAGCACCGTCCATGATAGAAGCCTTCAACTGAGTCTTTGATCTTTGAATCAACCCAGATTTCTCAGCACTACCCATGGAGGATGTGCTTTCGGGCCTCGCCTGCGGTTTGGCCATGGGGAATTTTGCAGAGTTGTGGTTGCTAGGTGCGTTCCTCATAGGCCAGCTCAACACAGATCCTTTTAAGCTGGTGGCAGATTGATATTCTCCTTTTCGGCACCCCTCTTAGCTGCTATTTGGGGGTCGATCTGGGCATCAGACGTCAATAACCTACTTGGAAGTGGAGGGCATGATCTGCGTTGACTTGTCTGCATAGCGTAGGCCACCCAATGCTTAACTCTGCCCTCTTAGGTTTAAAAGCACTCAACCGCCAAGCACTTACCTTTAGCATGGTCCCTAGGAAGGTACTTATTACACACCCTATTGTGTCCTTCCAAGAGGACTTGGTATTGCACACTGGGCAAAACATAAAAACTGTTCTTTATAGGGCTTAAAAATCGAGGGCAGCCTGGAATGTAAACATATTCCAATGTGAGGCATTCCAATACCCCGAAGGAAGATCGCTCTCCCTACTATACACCTTGGCAGAGGTTTGTCATTGTGTGGTGACTAGCCTGCTCCAGCAAATAGGGTGTGGAGGAAAGGAGTGGAATGGTATTGAATTGCAAGTGGTCTTCCCCTCCCCTCGCATGCAACCAACGACAAAAAGAAAAAATCTCAGTAAGCTGAAGCGGGAGGGGGAGGGATCATGGGTACCAAAACACCAAACAGACTTCCTTTTTGCACCTTTCCCTCCAGATATTTCTATGGGACCTCCTTTCGTTCGTTTTGCATACGTATGGGGAAACTGACTTGTTTTGTTACAATTGCACACATTGCATTTGGTTACATTCAAATCTAGCTGTGTTTTTTGCCTTTAGCTTAATTTAAAATCTAGCTGTGCTTTGCAAACTTACTGTGCCATTTGCTTGCATTACGTGTTTTTACTGGAACCTACTGGCCCAGTGAATGGACCGTTCTGCTTGTTCTACTCTTAGCCGCTGCCCCGCCCCCTGTTTTCTCTCTACCTCTCCCATGGCACTCTGTTTCTCCCATCTTCTCCAACTGTTTCTCCATTGACTATCCTTCTCTTCACACTAGGTTTGGTAGGAAGAAGTTCAAAAAGGATATCTTGGCCTCCAACCCTGGCCTCCCCATCGTCGATACCTATTCCAGCGCTTCCACCAGACAGACCCTCACCGACATCCTTTGTCATTCCTTCGCCATATCTATGGACTCTTCATATGATCCCTGTGCTCCGTCCTTTCTCCTCTCCCATTAATGGTGGCACCGACTGGGAAGCCCTCATGACCCCCTTCGACTCCTCTATGGTCATCATTAATGTCTACCTTAATGGCATTTTCATGGTCCAAGGCCCTCAGCCCTATTGCCTTCTTTGAGAGGCGCTTCCCTCGCCTCATCAATTTGCTTTCATCTCCTGTTGCCCCACCCTCTCCCAGCCCGATATCCCTTCTCCAACCCCCTAGCTCCCTTGCCCTCTCTTCCCTCCTCTTCTGCTCCCCCCCCCCCCACTCCCCTCGGGTGCCTTTTTCACCTCCGCAGGGCATACTTGATTTGTACCCCTCCCCAGAAGGGCTTGAAGGCTGGCAAACTTCGTCATCTTGCCACTCTCAACTCTTGCTCTGCCGTCAAACACTCCTCCGACATGTGCCGCCTCCTCGAAGGATTTGACCTCGATGTCCTCGGTCTCACTGAGACTTGGTTCAGACCAGCTCCATCATGTGCTTTTGCACTCTGCTCCCTGATGGCATCAAGCTCCTCGCTGCACCCAGATCCACCCGGTCTGGAGGGGGTGTAGCCCTGATCTTCCCTCATTGGATTCCTGCCTCCATCATTCCCACGCAGACCTAATCCTCTTTCGAATGCGCCTCTCTCTTTCTCTCCTGGTCACTCTCTTACCGTGGCTACTATCCATCGTCGTCCTGGACAGATCACCTCTTTCCTCCGAGTGGGCGGACCTCTCCTCCTTCCTCCTGGCCTCAACCACTCAACTCCTTCTTGGCAACCTGAATATTCATCTAGATTCTATCAGTTCCTCGTCTGTACTCATACCCTCTGTGATTCCCTTTCTATCCTCCCTTCTGGCCCGATTCATGCTGCAGGGCACACACCTGATGCTTTGATCTCCTCGGACCTGCCCCTCTCCATCCCTCGGACCACTCCTCTCTCCTGGAGCGGTCACTCCCTCCTCTCCTCCCATACCACCCTCTCTACCCCCCAGGCCAAGCCAACCCCAATACTGCCACCTACCTTCTCGGACATCCGACTCATGAAGCGTGTCTCATTTGTGGCTGACTCACATTTATCGCGCCTTGAAATACTTGTGTATAGGCGCATTATAAATGCCGTATCATATCCTGACAGCCCTTTCCAAGCTCTACTCCTCAATCTCTGATGCCCGTGCCCCTGTCAGGACGATCCATTGGAAGCCCAAAGCAAAGTGCAATTCTTGGTACAAGTCTGACCTAGCTACCCCTAAACGTAAGTGCATGGTGGCCGAGAGGAAATGGAGGGCTTCTTGTTCATCCTCTGAATAACTGGCCTACCGCCTACTCGAAAGGCAATACAACGCTCTATCCATACTAAGAATAGAGCCCATATACAAGCCTGTGTCACTGCTGCATCTAATAACTCGGCCGAACTCTTCAAAATCTGGCAGGAGCTGGCCAACCCTGCTGCAGTCTCTACCTCTCCTGTCGCCTCCAAAGCCCTTTGCAGGGCACTTGCCTCTCACTTCATCTCTAAAACCCAGGACAACCTGCCCTCCCTCTCATCCCCTCCCCATCTCCAAACTATGGCCCTCCTGCAGTCCCACCCTCTTCCTCTTCTCTCCCCTGACAAGGTTTTCAGACAAGTCTGATCTATGAAAGTCTTGTCAAAACAAGTTCTTCCCTGTTCCTCCAAATCCATCAAGGACCACATTGACACTCTTGCTCCTGCCCTGGCCGATTTCTGCAACCTCTGGAGTCTTCCCCTCTGAAGCACTCTTGTGCACCCTATTCTCAAGGAACCCACAGCTGACCCTTATTGCCACGCAAACTATCGCACGATTTCCTGCACACCTTTTCTGGGCAAACTCTTGGAAAAGCTGGCCATCTCACAGCTTAACCTCCACTCTGATTCGGTCGGTTATCTCCATGACCATCAATCTGGCTTTAGAGCTGCCAGAAGCACAGAAACTGCTCTCCTGAACAACTGTGAAGGCCTACTCTCCAACCTTGACTAACATCCCTTCTGTCCTCATCCTACTCGATCTCTCTTCTGCCTTTGACAAGTTCAAACCATACCATCCTGCTCAACCGTCTGACAACCTGGGTTATCACTGATCAGGCCCTGGCCTGGCTGACTTCCTTCTCTCAGATCGACCCTCCGAGGTCAAACTTGGGTCCTTCCCTTCCTCCATCTCCCTCTCTACCTGCGGTTTTCCCCAGGGATCCAACCTCTCTCCCTGGCTTTTCAACCAATACCTGGCAACTCTCGCCCATTGCATTGCCTCCTTCTGCTCCAATTTTCAGTGCTATGCGGATGACACTATTCATTTTCAGGCTTCCCTCGGCCACCTCTTCTCCTCTCATCTCTGATTGCCTGTCTGCTGTCCAGGAGTGATGTGCTGCCAACAATCTTTCCCTTAATGCCAGTAGCACACAGATCCTCCTCATCAGCACACCTTCACCCTCCTTTCCCGCCACCCTCTGGCCGGCCTCCCTTGGCCCTCCTCCTATCCACACCTGCGAGGCCAAGAACCTCAGGATCATCTTCAACTCCACACTTCCCACAAAAATCAAGCTTCCAACTGTACCTCCTCAGGTATTCTGCCTTTCCTCTCCTTCCCCCAGAATCTGTATCTCGAACCCTGGTTCTCTCTAGGCTGGATTACTGCAGCCGTCTCTTTCTAAATCTACCTGCTTCTACTCTCCACTCTTTGCAACTCATCCAGGACAGGACTGCGAGACCAGTCCTGGGCCTCAAGCCCTGGGATCTGTTAGGGAGAATTCTCTCTTTAGGCTGAATTTCTTAACCTAGTGAGTCCACCAGCAGCTTTGCTGGATTTCTGGAGTTTGTTTTTTTCCTCCTGCCAAGAGTGAGACTCTTTTCCTCCCACTCTTGGACATGATTAATGTTATTCCTTTGACTGGTAATGTGTTTTATGGGCTATGGGGTCCTTTGCTCCATAGGGTCTCATGTGTTTTTCCTATGTGTGTTGCACAGCACCCTCCGTGCAGTAACACAGGGGTGTCATAGTGACACCCCACCATAGACTCCATACCCTGTGACTGACTATTGTCTCCCAGGGCATGTAAAGTCACCATTGGCTTTGCTAGTCCCAAATTATTAACAGAAACCAGTACAAACCATCATATTGTGGACGTACTGGTCGGGGCAATTCGATTGCCCCGGGGTCTGTTAGTCGAGGGGGCACGTCTCCGTCCCCCCTGATCGAGTTTTGGCTGGTGGCAGTGGAAACTACTTTTTATATTCGACCGCAAATATTTTCCTATGGGATTTTCCCATTGTTCGAGGCTACCAACTTTAATTATTTAATTCTCATAGCCTCGAACATACCGCCGATTTATTTATTTAATATTAATTCTCTGGTTGGTATTTTTGGCCAAGACTCGATTCTAAAATGGCGTTTGTGTTCTCTTCTTTGACTCCAACCCAAGTCGAGCCCTTTGTTCCACTTTTTTGGCGGGCTTCTGCACAGAAGCCTCCAAAAGTGGTGCCACTCTGGGTACCACAGGGGGTGTTGGAGGGGGTTTAGGCACCCTGGACCGAGTTACCTTGGTAACTCAGGTCACACTCTTGTGTGATTGGCCCAAGTGGTGAGCCGGCCGGCTCACCACTTAGCATGTTTGAGTGACAGCTAGGCTGAGTGAATGGGGGTTTTCTGCATAAAAGCAGGGCTTTGGGGACTGGAACTTCAGAAGTTGCCACAGGACCTGAGAATCCGACGAGGGAGAAGCTGAGCCGACCTACCACGACACCACCGGTGGAGCCCTGCAGAACCGACTCACCACTTCCCGACGACAGACGATCTCCCGGCTGGAGAGGCTTCTTCCCCTGACTGGTGGGCACAACCAGTTTTCCTTTCTTTCTTCGCACCCCAGCCCGGTTTGTGGTCGAACTGCCCGTGCCAAGCACCACTGAACCGTGATTCACCGGACCGCTCCTTGTACCTGAGAAACTCTGCGGCTGGTTTCTTCCGTGGCAGTGCAACGGGTCCCTGTCTTCCTCCACGACGAGATCCTCTCTTCCCCCGGATGAAGCACCGACTTGCACCCGCTGCCAGGAACAACTGCCCCCGCTGGAGCGTTCTCCCCACTTTAAGGTACCGTGTCCGCCAGGCCTCCCTTTCTAAAGATTGCAACAAGGTAATAACTCCTTAACATTCTGGACTGGGCTGGCCGCCTGGACCCTCTAACTGGTCCCTTTCTCTGATCCAACTTCTTTTTGAACCATTACAAGACTTTTGTGCACTGCAACCGTGTGGCCTTGGACACATTTCGTTTTGATCCTCTTAAAGCAGATCCGGCCTACTGACTCTGAATTCACGGTTTTACTTTGCCTTCCTCTCTTGCTATGTTCTTGTAAAAGTGTTGGTATCTGTTTCAATTTGTTCTCTGCTTTTCTCTCCCTTTTTAAAACAAACTATTAGAGTGCCATCTACGTTAAGCGCTCACCGCTGTCTGAAAATAAGTGGGGCTTTACTTAAGACTTGTCTAATATTCTTTTAAGGGAGTGTATATCTTTTAGTGACCGTGTTTTTGAATTGCTTACTATTAGTGCCTGTGTGTTTTTTTCTAGATGTGGTTTTAAATAAATAATTATATCTTTTACACCAAGCCCTGGTCAGTGTTTACTTGTTCTATTGTGTGCTCTTGACCTATTGTGAATACTCTGTATACTGCCTAACTCTTCTTGCGGGAAGTCTGACTGCTCAGCCACAGCTACCAAGTGAATCTGTGTGGTACAGACTGCTACCAAGTGGGTTTACTGCCAAACACCTGTAGTCCTAAATCTTTTGCAGTGGTCCCAGAGGGAACTGCACAGGTTTCTGCCTAACAGCATCGCATTTCTCCAGCCCTGAAATATCTTTATTGGCTCCCAGTGGCTGCAAGGATTAAATTCAAGACCCTTTGCATTGTTCAATATAGGCTTTCTGGGGCCCGGGCCCAACATATCTTAAACACTCCCTACGCAAATACCTTCCAGAGCTCTTCGCCCCTCCAACTCCCTCAGGGTTAGTCATTTCTCAAAGGAGTGTGCTGGGGTAGATCTCTGTCTTCGGCTGGGGCCTCCCTCTGGAACATCCTCCCTGCCACTCTGAAACTTGAGGAGAATCATCTCCGGTTCCAGAAGCACCTCAAGCCCTTTATTTTTGCTTTCACCTTCTCGTCTTCTCTCCTCCTCTCCCCGGTTGATCTGTTCTGCTTAAGTATCATGCATTGGGTTACCCTCCGATTCCGGGCCCAGGTACTTGCCCTTCCTGCCACACTTCTGCACTGCCTCCTGGCAACCCTTGCACTTTGGGTCTTGTATCTGTAACACTACAGTCCCCCCTTTCCCTGCACTTATATGACCACCCCCCCCCCCAAAAGTCTGTACCTTTTACCTAGCACTTGCTGGCTGCACTACCATTTGTTGTTTTTCATTCATATGCTCAACGCTTTCCACTTTATCCCTGTAGCCCGCCATTCCCTCTCCCATGCAATTGCGCATTCTCAATGTCACTGGGCCTAGTAAGTTGGTTGTTTTTGTTCTCCCTTTTTTCCCCCCTCCCTTGCCTTGCTGCGCTCTGAAACACGTGTATGAGCGCGATACAAATAAAATATCAATATCCTTATCTTTTTCTGTAATGGCTTTTTGGTTTTAAAATTGTGCCTAGGACGAGCTGGTGGCAACAGTTCTTTTACTACTGTGTTTTAGTAATTTTACTCATGCACTTTTGGACTGACCGCAAATGGTCAGGAAAGGTCTGTTCCAGTACAGTCAGGTGCCTGAATGTCTGTTGCTGGGCAAATGATGTGGCCAATGGCTAATATTGGATAGCAATTGCCAGTTTGAATGGTACAGATCCTTACCATTCGTGGAGTTGGGCATGCACCCAGCCCAAATCTGGTGTAAAAGAAGGGCTCCTTCAGCCATTCAACAGATCATTGTAGGAGCAAAGACATCTATGAAGAAGTACAGCCCCAGGACATCCTCTGAAGCTGACCAGTATAGACTCCAGTGAAGCCCTGCATCTCTGCTCGGATCTCCGGTGGACTGACCAGCTGTCTCCTGGGCTACCTCCCTGTAGCAGTGGCCGCTAAGAGTGAATCCTAGGCACTCAAGAGGATTTTCATGGTATAAAATGTCTGATTGCCCCATTATTAGCCTTCTCGCATGAACGGAAGCTGTGCTGGGCCTATTTTGTTCATCCATTGAAAATCGCCCGTCACCCTAGGCCGTGGTGGCTCCAACTTCTGCAAACTCTCCCTGCAGTTTACAGAAATGGTGATCAAACTGTCCAAAGAGGACAGCCAGCGCCCCCTCCCACCCCATTGGGAACTGGTTCTCTTCAGGCAAGGTGAAAGACAAAAGGGCTGCAGAGTTGGGCACTCCTCCCTCACTTCCTGCCTTCTCAGACACTCTGGAGCCTAGGCATGGATGGAATACAAAGGATTCCAGCCGAAAACAAAACTTCCACCAAGGTTGTTCCTGCCTAAAATGGCAGGTTAAGAACTCAAACAACAAGCAAACAAGAAATGGCAAAAAAAGTAGCCCACCATTCTAGCAGAATGGTGGCCCTTCTGTGCATTACCGAGGCTAACAGCCTGGGAGTAATAAGTTACTAAGGTAAAACCACTGCCCACAGCTATTCAAGTAAACTTGCAATTGTAACCAAAATGTTACCAGGCAAGTAAGAAAGGGGATACATTGTATCGCCCCAGCATTCCACAAAAGGTGGGTGTGCTGGCTCACTTAAATCCATGTAAAGGGGTTGGGAACCCCACTTTACCTCTTGGGAACAGTAGTTCACCCAGGAAATAAGAGAATTAAAAGAAGCCACTGCATTTAAAATGATGTCTGCTGCCATAGTATATTACAGTCAGTACAATGTTATAGGAAACTCTCTCCAATCACACACTATAGAGAGACAAAAAGGTCAGCCATAACGAAAAAGTGAGGGGAAAGATTACCACTCACCTAGAGACAAGTTAAAATAATTACCAAGTCCAAGCAAAATGTTCTGGGGTTGACACAGGTCACGAAGATTCAGAACTGTGAAAAATTTCCCTAACAATGACCCCCAAGCTGTGCGGGCCAGCCTTTGTCATGGAACAATGGAAGAGAAGGGCATGCCTCTGGATTAGTGAAGCAGTGAGAGTTAACACATTATACACACCCGTCTCTTAAGCAAATAAAACGTAGTGACCAGCGGTTTGAAATCTGCTCATCCCTGTAGACTACACCAACACCTCAAGTCATGCACAATTGTAAGTTAATTAACAGTGGTCAAATCGATTTCAGTCTTGTACTCACCCCACAATCTGCCACCTCTCTGTATTTACCAAAATGTAGAACCTGGGGACAAAAAAAAGATAGTTAGAACGAGAAACTGGTTGAAGTTCCATTTTCAGTCATAGTCCCACTAAGGCAAGCAGATAGGCGACAACATTCCACTACAGATCTGACATGTTAGAGCATTGCCTTCCCATTAGTCAATGAGGACTAGCACAAACCTCTTACCAGGAGGTTAGCACAACTATTATTGGAACCTTTTAAGGAGAGGTTTATGCCAAATTCCTTCTACCTGTGAGACCCCCCCCCCCCTCACTCCCGGAAATCCTGTTTTACTGGACCTCTGGACCATTTTCCCTTTCTCCTGAATTGGGGGGGGAGGGGGGGGCTGGGGGAGCCTTTGTCCCCCTCATTCAATCTTTTTGCTCCGACCCTGGGAACCACGTTCATTCTGCTTTGGTTTTAATTTGCGAGGTTTTGCTTTCGTCCATTGTGTTCCCTTTTGCAGCACACAGCACCCTTTGTGCAGTGTTGCTGGGAGACCATTAGGCTTTCCTTGTTATATTCTTTTATTTTGGTTAAGAACTACTGTTGTCAAGGTTAGCGGAACCCTTCTCAACTTTTCCTTTTGTGGGATCAGCACACAACACCCTATGTTGAGTGCTGAGAGGTTACCTGGTATCCCCTTTCTCACTGCTCCTGCAACTTTTGTTAGTGACAAGGATACAATTCTGGTGGGTGGCAGTGGATGTTCCAATGACTATTGCTCACAGGCTGTCTCCACAACTGCTGTTACACACAGAAGGGTCATTCTTTTATTCACCATTTTTCAAGTGCTTGTTCTTTCTTGGTCCTTCTGCCATCCTGGGTGAGGGAGGTCCTAGTCTGACTTTTGTCTTCAGCGGGATCCCCTTGTGTAGCCTGCCAAGGCTCCAGTGTGTCTGCGAGGAGAGGAAGCAGGGGAAGAGTCCAAAACTATGCTGTTCCTGGTTTTGTGGTATGCCTGCCTGGATCCAGTTCTGACTGGGAGGTTGGCTGTCCTGAAAGAACAGCCTCATCGCACCCACCGCCCCCACCCTTTCCCCCTCACTGACCCCCCCTTCCCTCACCCCCCCCCACCCATCCACCCCCCCTTCCCCCACCCCCGTCCATCCCCCCCTATCCTCCCCCCGCCCTCCTATTGCTCAAAAGGTATGCACAATATTAATTCCAGGCTTTTGTAAAGCGCTAAAAAGCCCACTGCCAAGGTGGTCTCTGCGCTGGATGACTGTGCTCTGTCTGGCCATATACGAATCCACTTAAACATCTGTTAGGTAAGATTTGCACAGAACTGATAAATCTTCCTTTCCTAGTCCAACCCCAGAACTTTGCTTTATTGGTGGGATATTGTTCATTAATACCTCAGTGAGTGGGAACCTTCTTCCACACTCACATAATCTTTAACTCTTTATGGTTGTCATTTTTAAGGCGCTCCATAATGTCTTTTTAAAAAATTATCCTCCTTAACAACTTATTGGCAATAAGTGCCTGCTGTTGCTGGGTTGCCCTAGAGCCCCCCCCCCCCCTTTTAACTTTCTTGTGCTAACCTTGAGTGAACTACAGTTCCCAAGAGTAAAAAGGATCTTAGTATCCCTTTTACATTTTATTCTGTGAAGCCAGCACACCCCACCTTACGTGGAGTGCTTGGGAGATGCAATGTATCCCCTTTCACACTAAAACTAACAATTCTGTTACAGTGACAACTTTACCTTCAATGGCTGGTGGCAGTGATACCTTGTATTAATATGGTGCACCTGCATAGCTGCAGTAAAGGGACCTAAAGGTGTCAATTTTTACCAAAATGCCCCCCCCCTTCTTTTTTTTGCCATTTTATTGTTTGTCGTTTCTTGTTCCTTCCCCCAACATCCAGGGCGGGTAGTTCCTTTGTGTGATTTTTGTTTTCGGTGGGACTCCCCGCCCAGGCTCCAGTCTTTCTATGAGAGCAAGAAGTGAGGGAGGAGTCCAAAACGCCCCAGCCCTTTGTCTTACGCCTTGCTTGAATGGGGTCAAATCCCAGTGGGGGCTGGCTATCCTGATTGGACAACCAGACCGCCCCTTTTTGTAAAATGCGGGGAGAGAATGCATTGTGCTGTAATTCCTGATAAATATTGCAAACCTGGAAGCTGAAGCTATGTCGACCACTGGAACTTAAACCGAAGAGGATGACAAAGGAAAAATCGGCAAAAACGATTTCCAGCGACCGGAGAGCCCGTTTAACCAGAGCCTGCTGCAGCCCTTCCTTCCAATTGACCTGAGCCCTCCGAAAACGATGCCCCGACCCAGAGCCTGGTGAGACCCACTAGACTCAAGGAGACCTGCATTTTGAGCCATCCCACACGTTGCTGCGACCTTGCGTTGTTGCAATACCCCAATACCCTTGGACCTCAAGCCATCGGGCGGTGCACAGTCTTCCGAATTCTGAATCTCGCGGAAGCTTCCATCAGGATGCCCACGATCTCCAGAGACATGACTAGAGTCTGAAAAGTCCCCTCACAAGAGTGCTGGACCGCGATTTTCTGTCTTCTGTGCTCCTTGAAAATGCGCCAAAACCGCAAAAGCGCATTCGGCCGCAAGGGAAACTTTGCCTAGAGCCTTCATCGATCCCTACTGCAAAGTCCCTTCTGAGGTCTTGTTTTCAGTCTCCACGACAAGGAATCCATTGACCGGGTATTTGGCTGCAGACCCTGAAGTTCTCCTGCTGCAAAAGCTTCTTCAATGCTGAGGTACTGTGTTGGCTTGGGTATGTACTTACCTTAAGTCTGTTAGGATTTCGGGGGGCGTGGCTAACCGCCATGTAAGAAGGACGCGTCTTCAGTCGGCTCCAGCGATGTGCCCAACATTTGGCCGCTAAACCAACATTTTGCCGCAGCAACCACTCCTGATTTTCACGCCAGAGGCAGGGGTCGGCTGGAAGCGCAGTCTGCCGAGGTTTCGGACGTCTGGAGGACTCCGCCGAAGAGAAACACTGCGGGCCCGGCGAAGCGATCCGGCGCGCAAAATGGCGGCGGTGATCGGCACTGATCGGCCTGAACACCAGGAGGCTTGAACCCAACGAGCTCCGCTGAGATCGGAGCACGCTTGATAAGGAGCAGGCGAGCTGCGGCGGGGATCGCTGGAGGTGCGTGGCTCTGGACCGGTCCTGGGTTGTGCGACCCGGGCGGCGGAGAACTGGAGAGGCCAGAGGAGGCAGCGCGTGTGGCGGTCCCGACGCAAGAGAAGAAGCGGCCTGCCTCGCCGGGCTGATCCTCGCCTGCGGCAAGTCGCAACCTACCCGCAGCTGTTGGACATCGGTGAAATACCCCACCAAGAAGTAAGGAGGGGGCGAAAGGGGCGAGGGGGCCCGGACTTCGTGGTGCAGAAGTTCTAGATAGGACGGGGAGGCCCTTCGCTCTACACAAGCCGAATACGGGCGCAGCCCCTGGCTGGGAGTCGGGGCAAGTGACTGACATACTTAAACACCCTACTCGAGCGACCACCCCAGAAGACCCCTTGATAACCCCGGAGACTCTCCACTTCGGTCAACACCTCATGGGCAGCAGGCGCGAAGGCTTATGCGAGGCTATGGCCACCAAAGGGCCCAGGAACAAACAGAGGCAAACAACAATGGAGACCTACGCTACCACGGGGGCTGCGGGGGCGGATGCCGCTCCTGACCATGGAGCAGCGGCGAGCAACGGGCCCCTCGAACCCGCTAACTCCCAGCTGCTGGAAGCCATCATGACGTTACAAAAAACGATGGAGAGTAAAATCGACGCAGTTGCTATAGACTTAAACTTGCTAAGGCAGGATGTACGATCCATAGCGGGCAGAACCGAAGCGCTAGAGACTCAAGTTAAGGAAAACACGGAGGCAAAGACGCTGCTCCTCAAAGAGGTGGACATTCTAACTCAGAAAGTTAAGAATTTAGAAGACAGGGCAGATGAGGCGGAGGGGCGCGCACGCCGAAACAACATCAGACTCATCGGCATGCCGGAGGGAATCGAAGGGAACGACCCCACCAACTATGTGGAGAACCTCTTGATCCAGGAAATTGGAGCTGGTAACTTGTCCCAAGGATTCACCATTGAAAGGGCCCACAGATCCCTCGCCAAGAGGCCACCACCTGGAAACCCACCCAGGCCGATAATTGCCAAGGTACTTAATTACAGGGACAGAGAAACGATCCTTGCTTTTTCCAGGTCGGGCGGCAGCATAATCAGGAACTCAGTGAAAATCGCCATCTACCCGGACTACACCCTCCAGGTTCAAAGGAGCAGAGCCCAATTCATTCACACCAAAGTTAGATTGAAAAACGCAGGCCTGCGGTACATGCTCCTATATCCCGCCAGACTGAAGGTCCTAGTCAACAATAAAGCCCATTTTTTCGATACACCTGCGGAAGTATGTGAGTGGATGGACAGGGAACAAATTCCGGACATTGAGATCGGACAGCGTCGACCACGCCGGTCGGAGCCCTGACCACGGCCACACTGGCCCTAAACCTGTCGACGACGACACACTGCATGACACTCTAAACGCGGCAACACGGAATCAACCGGAGCCATACTGAAGACCAACGGCGACACATTAACCTGTTGAGCCAACCTTTCTTTTTTCCCCAGTAACTCTTTTGGGTGACTAACCCACCCGTAGGGCACCTGTAGACCTAGGTCAAACGGAGCGGAAACGGGATAGTCAGAGGGGGGTAACCCCACTAGACAGTTTTTATTGGTTAAAAGTTTAATGGTTCTATGTTCTGGGATCTCGCAGTTAAGGGGTCATGTTTGGGGACCCGTTGTTACAAAAGTCTTGAATACAATGAGGCAGGGGACACGAGGGGGTGAAGCCCATGTTGGGACCTTTAGTTTGACCACACCGAGACCACAGGAACACTTCTTAACAGTAATATCATTTGTAAGGCCTGGGCCCGAGCAAAGGACTATCTACAGATACCATGACACCCATGGCTGGAAGCATTAACGTTTTAACGTGGAACGTCAGGGGCTTGAATAGCTTTGTTAAGCAACGCCGGATATACACCTACCTGCGCAGATGCAAGGTGGGAATCGCCATGCTACAGGAAACACATTTAACAAAGGACAGACAAGAGGCTATGGCCAAAATATGGCGTGGAACCCTAATTGGATCCCCCTACTCTTCATACGCTAGAGGGGTCCTGATATGGATAGATCCATCCATTCCTTTTAAAGTAGGGAACACCAAGACAGACAACGAAGGTAGGATGGCACTGGTACAGGGGACCGTGGAAGGGAGGGAGATATGTCCGATTAGCACGTATGCACCTAACCATGACGCCACAGCATTCTTCCACTCCCTTTATTCTAGGATTGGCCCCTATGTAGACTGCACAGTGATTTGAGAGGGCGATCCCAATTGCATGTTGGACCCCCTGAAGCACAGGTCCGACTAAGCACTCCCGCCCTTCCCCCCCAGCCAAAGTACTCTCTAAACTAATAACCCAACTGGCACTATGTGACCTGTGGAGGGAGCGGAACCCGGAGGAAAGAGAATATTCCTTTTTCTCCCCACCTCACAAGGTCCACACCAGATTGGACTATATCTTAATAAGCCAGGGGCAGCTTGATAGGTTTGGGGATGCACGTTACCTGCCCAGGGTGCTGTCAGACCACTCTCCCATGCAAGCCACCTGGGAGGTATACCCCCCTAGACCCCCAGTTCCCACGTGGAGACTTAGAGCGGAGGCCTTATTGGACACAGCCTTTAGAGAACATATAAGAGACAGCACAGAGGAGTACTGGCATAGCAACTTAGATAGCGTGGACTACATCGGAACAGCTTGGGAGGCTTATAAAGTGGTTATGAGAGGTGAGATGATTGCCACAATTGGGGGTACCCTGAAGTCCATCACAACCTCCCTAGTGGGCGCTGAAAGAGAACTGAGGGTGCTGGAGGGTGGGGCAGACTCGACCCCGGAACATATACAGAAAATTACTGAATTGAGACAGGCCTGCCTGGCTCACTGGGAGTCGCTGGGAAAACTGAGCTTCGCTAAATATTCCGAAAGAACGCACGCACTGGGGGACAAACCTGGTAAACTATTAGCTTGGCTCTACAAAAGAGAAGTCCCCAGGTCACCCATTTGCTCCATACTCAGACCAGATGGCACCACTGCACATACCCAAGAAGAGATTAACTTGGTCTTCTCCGAGTTCTACCGAGAACTCTACTCCAAATCCCCGCCCCCCACCGACACTGAAATAGAGGATGCCCTGAGCAGCATAGTGCTACCTTCACTAGATGCCCAGACGGCCGAGGCCCTAGAGGAGCCAATTACCCCAGATGAGGTGTTAGCCATAATCAGATCCTTACCAACCGGAAAAGCGCCAGGCGCAGATGGCATGCCAGGGGAATTTTATAAGACATATGACGACGCCCTCGCCCCAATGCTAGCACGGGTGTTCAATGAGGCATATGAGCGTGGCACCCTCCCTGACTCCATGAGGGAGGCCATAATAATCCCTTTGCTAAAACCTGGGAAGGATGGAACAGACTGCGGGTCTTATAGACCACTTTCTATGCTAAATGTGGACTGCAAAATTTTAACAGCACTTCTTGCGAATAGGCTGCGCAGAGCGATCCCCCAGCTGATCCACAAAGACCAGACTGGCTACGTACCGGGGCGCTCTATTACCGAAAACCTGCGTAGGTTGCACCACATCATATACGCCACTGAGCATAACCCCCGAAAATACGCGGTGGCGTCATTGGACGCCACCAAAGCCTTCGATTCGGTGAGATGGGAGTGGTTGTATGCTACTATGGGCAAAATGGGGATCGGGCCCGCCTTCCTGAAATGGACCCAATTGGTCTACGCCTGCCCCACCGCCAGAGTGCGCACCAACAGGACGTATTCTGATAAATGGCCCCTCCACAGAGGCACCCGACAAGGATGTCCACTGTCCCCTATGCTCTATATTATTGCGGCTGAGCCGGTAGCAGCGTATCTCCGACAAGAATATGGTGACGGTGGCATTGAACTGGATGGGGTGACTCATCTTGTGTCCATGTACGCAGACGACATGCTGCTATACCTTCACAATCCAGAGCACCTCCTGCCCTACATACTAGAGACCCTAGAATGTTTTCATAAACTCACGGGCATTAGGATCAACAAGGAAAAATCATGTCTCTACCCCTTGGCTGCTTTACACAGGGACGAACTGGGATCCCTACCCCCACTAGACCTTAAATGGCAGCCGACTTCCTTCAGATACCTTGGTGTCACCATACACCGCAACCCACGTCTACTGCATTTCTTCACCAACGTTCCCTTCAACATTTCCCCCTCCTTTTTCAGAGACCTGAACAAACTTTGTAGAAGATTCCTCTGGCAGGGGAGTAGGCACAGAGTAGCGCTTGAAAATCTCCAAAGACCCTATGAGAGGGGGGGGCTGAAGGTCCCTAATTTCGAGCTGTATTACTTGGCCAGCCAGCTTAGACACGTGACACAATGGATGGCCGACGAAACCACCATTGACACCCGACTTCTCCAGCCAGCCCTGCCTACCTTGCTACTTAGGGACACATTGTGGGTTGGAAGGGAGACACTAGGGCATTACCCTTATCTAGTTAAACTGGGGACCCAGCTCTGGAGGCGTGCCTGCGTAAAAGTGGGGTCGGCGGACCCGTTCTCCCCGCAGATTCCCATCGCCGCAATCATGGCCAAACACCCGTGGGGACACAAGGAAATACGCACCCTATGGGAACCTTGGGGGGTGGCGGTGCTAGGAGACCTCACCAGTGAACAGGAACTAATGTCGTTTATCGACCTCAGTGAATCTACAGGCCTACCCACAGGCCAGTTTCTGCTCCACAGGGCAGTACTCCAAGCCATAAAGAAGAGATGGCCGGAAGCCGCAAATCAGTTCATAGAAAACGAGACCGTAGAGTCCATGCTTGACACTGCTGAGGGAGGCCACGAAACCTCCAGACTATATGAGGCGCTGCTGCAGGGCACAACCACAAACGAACTCAAATGCAAGAACAGATGGGAGACCGAACTGGGTAGAGAGTTTGAAGATAAAACATGGGAAAAGATAACCCACTACCACAAAAAAATATCTAGGAATGCCCGCCTACAGCTCATACAACTCTACATTACTAATAGAGCCTACCTCACACCAGAAGCCATATCCAGGTTCAGGGGAGCCACAGTTCAGACATGCCCCAAATGCAATACGCCAAAGGCCGGAATGACCCACATGTTCTGGGGTTGTCCCTCTATTCAAAAGTTCTGGGCCCAAGTGAAGGAAAAGGTAGCACATGCTGAAATAGTAATAGACATTCTTGACCCAGCAGCCTGCATATTGGGTAGCTATACGAGAAACAGCAAAAACAAACCCCTCAACAAGCTCAGGGACTTAATATACATAACGGCGAAAAGACGTATAGCTATGAGCTGGAAAAGCGCAAGAGGCCCGAGTGAAGCCAGTTGGTGGGCCGATCTCAAAAGATGGATAACGGCCGAGACTGCTGCTTGGGAAACCGCAATCCAAGTACAGAGATTAGAATCTAGTGAAGAACTACTCCGGTGGGTGGCATTAACTGTGCCGCTGCTCCACCCAGCAGCGCGAGAGCGCGCTTCGGAAAGCTCTGACAGTCCAGGTCCGTCGATGGTCTAAAACAAAGATTGGAGTTCTAACTGTGGTCTCGGGAGAAATGGGTGGGGAGGGAGGGGGGAATTTGTTTTATGTTCCTTTGAAGTACTCATGTGGCATTGATCGACCATTGATTTTCTGTGTATATTTTGTTGTAAAAGTTAATAAAGAAATTTAAATAAAAAAAAAAGTCTGTTAGGATTTCTGTGTAGTTATGTCGCGTTTTCTGTGATTGGGATGTCCCTCGTCCAGTGCACCCAGTCCCACCGCTAGAATCCTGCTAGGGTGTCTTCTGCGAAGCCCCTGGACCCTCTTCCAACTCTAAAGTGAAGTACTCAACCTGTTTGCCCAGTCTTCCTAAGGAAGCTGACTTTTGCTACTAAAGAACCTATTCTGACACTGCCCGTCACTAGTCCTAGTGACCCCCCTTCTGCCACTGAGAACACTCATGCTCCAAGAATAAGGGAAAGACTGTCAAAGCATTGGGACTTCTGCCCGTTTTAAAAGTTACTTACTTGTAAAGAGTTGGTTGGTAACTGTAATTCTAAGAGTGAACAGTTACAAAAGTTCTTAATGATCTTGAATGGGTGATGCACTATTCTTAAAAGTATGGTAAACATATTTTCTTCCTTAGCCACTGTTTTGCCAGTCTAGTAGAAAGTTGATGTGAAGGTATTTTACTCTCCTGTGATTAGGTTGTGCCTCTACCCAAAAGTTAAATGTTTTTATCACAAGATTAGTCCTTTGAGGAGAATTGTAGCAGTGTTTCCCTAACTGGGTCTTGCTTCCCCTGACTTGCTGTTAGCTGATCCTTAAGTCTGTATTAGGTTGTTGCCTACCTAGAATAACTGAGTCATTCAGTAAAGTGTGACCTTGGGTTTTATTTTCCCCTTCCTTGTGAGGTTAGCAAAGTATGTGGGTTTTACATACCTTGTGTTACCTGTGTGCTATCCAAAATAAGTTACAAGAGTTACTTACTGCTTACCTCAATCTGGGGTTCCCCGAATTCAAAAGCACCTGTAATTGTATATTACATCCTTCGGGTTTACTTTCCTAGTATAACTGTTATGGCAAAAGTAGTTCTAGGTTTTTACTGCACCTAGAATAAGTGTTCCACTATTCAGCAAAAGTATACTGTCCAGTTGACTGATTAATTATGTGATTTGTACTGAGAATCATTATACAACTGGAAGGGTCTACTGCCCTTGCATTACTGAATGTAATTGTAAAAAAGTAACCATTGGTTTTTACTCCCCAAGAATAGGCTTGACCTATACTAAATGTGTATGAAAAGGTTTCGACTTCCCTTGAACTACTGTTAAGTGTTCCAAATAAGGTCTATACTTGGGTCTGTGAACTTAAGTATAGTTTTGTGTTTTTATACTGTGATTTCATAGAATGTGTTAGTACTTACTTAACCAATAGATTTATCTGGGCCTACCTGTATTTAAATAAATTCTTTATTTTTACATAGTGTTTCAGTGTTTCTTTGGATCAATTGGTATGACAATTTCACTTGTACTGATTCTACAGCCCTCTCTCCCTCCTGAAATAAGCCTGGCTGCTCGGTCTACGCTGCCAAATACTCAGGTAGTACAGCCTTATACTAAGAGTGGAGTCTTGTACTGCCTCAGTTGAATGGTTTTGACTAAACCCTTAGTTAGACTTCAGAAAAAAAAAAACTGTCCTAGCAACATCTTCAATACCAAACTCGCTTCCTCCACTGTCCTGCAGTGCTTTTGTGGCATCACCACAAACCTTCACCCAGAAGCTTTCATCAGAGTTACTCCTCTCCTAGCCGCCCCAATGTCAATCAATATTCAGAAATCAAAGTGGCACTGGTCCACATGCAGTAAGCCCTTTAAAATGACAGACAACCAGAAAAGGAATGATTAAGTGGTGTAAAGACATTGAATGTCGGAAACATGTTGGCATTGTGGTAGCTGTGGACCAGTAATAAAGGTTAGCTCTTGGACAGGGTGGGGGGCGGGGGTTTAGAGAAATGAACACACTATATTAGATTGACTAAGGAACAGCCACACAAAGGCAATTTCATTTTGAGGAATCTATAGCACGTTAACCGAGCTGAACAACTATGGGGCCACAGAAGTAGGATTAACAGAAAAGGTTGTTCTTTAATGCCTTTGAAAGGGACAAAAGTGTTTGATGGTTCAAATTGCCAATGGAAGATTATTCCACACACGAGTAAACTTGAAAATCTACTGTCGCCTCTAGTTTTAAATGTTGAAAGTGTTCGGGCTGTAAAGTTGGAACTGGGTTGTACCAAATGATCTTGTATTACAAGTACTTGGGGCAAGGCCATAAAGGCATTTAAATACCAGATAAGATCTTTAAAAAAGGTCCTGCGACAAACAAAGCCAGTGTAAGGATCCACTTAATGAAGAAACAGCCCCGTTTAGACAACCAGAAGATGTACACTGCAGTATTTTCTACTTGTTGAAAACCGCAGTTAAACCTGTGTCATGAGCATTGGCGTAGTTCCGTTTAGAATTCCTGCCAGACATTGAAAAATGTCTTTACCACAACCTCTATTTGAGAGGCCATCTCCAAATGTACATGTCAAATACTGTGGTTCTTGATTTCCCAAGCAAAGGCCACGGTCGCAGCAAAACAGTAGAGGAAGGCTGACCGCAGATTATTTAACCTACGTTTAGGACCCAAAAGTATGCGCTCCAGCTTATATCAATTTAGCTGGAGTCCAATATGGGGCATTCAGCAACTATTCATGCAACTAGAAATCATCTTCAGGCGCCTTCGCTTCAACGTAAACCAGAGGATCATCAGCTTAACAGTGGGTCGCAAAGGGTGGATTTAAAGCATGAACAAAAATGGCCCCATCTGGTTCCCTGGCCATGATCGACATTCAAATATTGCAACCATTTAGGCGCTTTATCTGAAACATTTGCTCCAGTGAGGAGTGATCTGAACTAGGTCCACCGATTTGAATGCCAGTGAGAGATCGATTAAGCATTACTAATAATAACTATCACTCCACAGTGACCATTAAAATATCATCCCAGACCCACTATGGCACCAACAGTGTGCATAGCAGGGAGCCGTCTACAGCGGAGGAGGCATTGCTGTGGTGCCGTCCCGTGTTTGAGGGCAGCTTTTGATTGTGCAACAGGAGAAGCATTCAAAACCCCAGGGGTCCGACGTGCATAGCAGAGTGCAGTCTACTGCAGTCTGCGTTGTCATGGGTGAGCAGAGTTGGCCCCCTCACTTGCCTTATTTAAACAGTTTGTCATCAGTACTCCCGCTACCCAACCGTGAGTGATGGATACGATTTACAACTTTTTATAGCTTTGGTTGGACCGTGAGAGGGCATGGTAAGAACAATGCGTGGGCTGCGAAGCAGGACCACTTGCCGGGGTCACCCTTCTCCCATACAAACCCCTCAGGTCCACTTATGCAGAGTTAACTAACCAAAAGACTTACTCTCAAGATGACTGACACCGTCTACAATTGAGAAGCCCAAAATCTACACAAAAAAATAAAAATCACTGATGGTACAGAACATACAAATAAACGTGCGGACAATGAACTACTACTGGCCATAGACTCAAATCTATCCAACAACTGTAATCTTGCACAACCAGGACAAGATGATTGCACAATACCCCGCGCTATACTGGGCTGGATTTAGCAAATTGCCCTCCCACTGACCGAATGGAACAATTCATTTTTCACAAAGTAAATGCAGGTTTCCTTTCGACTGACCTCTTGGCCAAATCTCCCTCATTGTTTTGCAACAAGGACCACTTCCGGTCCAGCCCACCAGTTGCCCCTTACTGCGCTCAGTGGGGGGTGGTGGGGTCCTCTGTCGTCGCGTTCGCCCACCAAAGTCTATAGAACCGTGCTCATTTGCATACTATCCTGCTAAGGCATGTCCAACTTAGAGCCAAATTTGCAATGCAGCCGTATCATTAAATAACCCATGGCACAAGCCTCAATATTTGCAGGTCAAATCGTTCTGAACTCCTTAGTCAAACTTTATGGAAATATTCACTATTTTAGAGAGCAGGCGGCTACTTTAAATGCTACAAACATAAACGTGTCCCTTGTTGAGGGTTACATTCTTACACAATCAAAGCTTAGTCCTAATGTGAGTCCATATAAGCCTGCCATCCCAAAATCTACATGACGAGCTACCCCTTCCCATGGTACAACCAGTTTACGACACCTCTTAAAGAGTGGTTGATCAGAACAATCTTACAGTTTCGGAAAATGTAGAATTCACGTACATCACCAGTCCCACAAAAACCACTTGTAACTATGAAGGACAAAACTAAAGGGCCCAATAATCCTGGGGGTGGAAGGGAAACTACAAAGAGAAACCCCGGCTCCAGAAACATTAAGGAAGTTAAAAAAACACCCAGCCAGAAGACTCACCAGGGACTGGCTTGACAAAGGCCCCCAATACCTGTGGCTGCTATCAAGACCTTTCAACCCATAATTGAAAAGTCCATTACTCAAACAAATCCAAGATTCTGACCTCACCTAAAGAGTCAAAAGAACTGTCTCACTACCCTTCTTAAGAAATAAAATCTATACAACAGCATAATCATGGTGTCTGATGGCTCTATAAACTCTGATGAAAGTGTGGCAATTCCACTGCTTGATGAAAGGTGAAGCCAAGGGTACTGGGAGAGGCCCCAGCAGCATTGGGAGATGCCTAAGGTGATGTATCAGAGGGTTGATCTGCCATAACCAGGAGAGGGTTTGCAGCCCGCCCTTGGAGAGCCGCTCTGGGGAAGGCCCGGCTGCCAATCAGGAGCAGGAAGGGGAGGCGAGAGTACGCTCCCTCCATGACTGGTCCCCAACAGGGTGGATTTAATACCTGCCCCACAGTCACTGACTGTAAGGAGCCTGGGGCACTGAAGTTCTGCAGGGTGGACAGCTGCAAGACCCCAAGAACAACCGGGAGGGAAGATTTGCCAAGGTCACCAGCAGTCCAGGGCACACCCCCAATCTCTGGGGGCCTGAGAGGGCCACCAACACAGTCTGCACATCCAGGGTTGACGCCAGGCAGGGGGTGGGGTGGGGGGTTTAGGTGCCTGACCGGTCTGGAGGAAATGCCTGCCCCCTGGGAAAATACAGTCTAGTGGCGTCTGTGAGGACGCTCTGATGAGGATAGAGAGTATCACATACACCAAGGGCACTGAATCAGGTCTGTGTGAGCGGCCCAGACCCCTGGTAGACATCTGGATGTCAGACTCAAATCTCAAAAGCAGAACGCCAATACAGGGGAACAACAAGGCACCCTTCCCAATATATGGAGTCCAGGTGAATCCAGACCTAACCTTAAACCAGGGAAGGCTATGGCAGGGTCAACTGAACCAGCAGTGGTGATGTTTCGAGTGGCCCCCTCACAGCAAGAACTGCATAATAATTTGAAAGACCTATAGTCCTCCCTTACAAAAGCCTTCCAAGATGTGGTCAGATCTCAACACAACACTAGCACAGAGGTGGGCCAGCTGGGGGAAACGGATGGACCTCCTAGGAAGGGGGGTTGGAAGAGGTGGAAACAGATTCCGGGAACAGTGAGGCAATTGAGAGGCTGAATGCCGCCACGCAGAACCTGGCACTCCAAATGAGGGCCTGAGAACAGGTCGCACAGGATCAACCTTTGCATTAAAAACCTTCCAGAGGATGTTTCAGGCCAAGAACTTAAGCAACAGTTCAAGATGATTTTCGGGGATATTCCAGGAGATACAACTCCGGATGAAATGGGCCTGGACCGCGTTCACAGAATTGGCCGTTTGGCGGGCAGAGCCAGGGACGTCCTAGCAGCGGTCACATTATATACTGTGAGGAACCCAAGGGCATCCTCCCATCTACTCCCCTTGGGTATTCCTCTGAGTTGGCCAGGGAAGGGCAATCACCCTTTGATCCTGACCCTGGGGGTGGCTATGCCGGTAAAATCACCTTGGAGGGTCCTTGGGAGTGGAAGCAAGGTAGGTGAGGCATGGTATCCCCATTCCCTTATCAGAATACAGCCTACTCTCACTGTGCCTTTGTAGGAGGTTATTATAGTATCAATACACACACACTCCCCATCCCCCCCCCCCCACGCTGTCCCATATTCATATCCCTTCAAGACTGGGGGGAGAAAGAGGTAACTAGGATGTTAGTTAAGATTTGCACAACACTGGTAAATCTTCCTTTCCTGGTTCAACCCCTGAACTTTTTGCTTCACTAGTGGGATATTTTTCCCTAATACCTCAGTGAGTGGGAACCTTTTTCCACACTCACATAATCTTGGGTGTCATTTTTAAGACTCTCCATAGTGTCTCTTTAAAGTTATCCTCTTTAGCAGCTTATTGGCAATAAGTGCCTGTTGCTGCTGGGTTGCCCTAGGGGCTCCCCTTTTAACTTTCTTGTGCTAACCTTGAGTGAACTACAGTTCCCAAGGGAAGAAAGGATCTTTGGATCCTTTTACATTTTATTTAGTGAAACCAGCACACCCCACCTTATGTGGAGTGCTGGGGAGATGCAATGCACCCCCTTTCACATCTGTAACAAATCTGGTACATTGACAAGCTTACCTTCAATGGCTGGTGGCAGTGAAACCTTGTATTAATTTGGTACACCTTTACCGCAGGCTGTGTTCACAGCTGCAGTAAAGAGAACCAAGGGTATCCATTTTTACCAAAATGGGCCCGGTCTTTTCGCAATTTTAGTGTTTTGTCGTTTCTTGTACCTTCCCCCCGACATCCAATGGGGGGGGGGGTGGGGGGTGGGGGGGGGGGGGGGTAAATTCCTTTGTGCGATTGTTCCCCTCCCAGGCTCCAGTCTTTCTGTGAGAGCAGGAAGTGAGAGGGGAGTCCAAAACTCCACAGCCCTTTGTTTTACGCCTTGTTTGAATGGGGACAAATCCCAGTGGGGGGCTGACTGACCTTCTTGGACAACCAGACCGCCCATTCTTGTAAAATACGGGGAGATAATGCAGAGGTTGTGCTGAAATTCCTGATAAATACTGCAAACTTGGAAGCCGAAGATGTGTCGACCACTGGAACTTAAACCAAAGATGAAGGGATAGCGGCTGGGACGATTTCCAGCTTCCTGAGAGCCTGCTGTGTAACCGGAGCCTGCTGTAGCCCTTACTTCCAATCCACCTGGGGCTTCTGGAAACGACAACCCCAACCCCCAGAGCTTGGTGAGACCGACTAGGCTCAAGAAGACCTGCATTTTGAGCCATCCCCCGCGTTGCTGCGACCTTGCTTTGTTGCAATACCCAAATACCCTGGTACCTCAACCCATCGTGCGGTGCACAATCCAACGAATTCCGAATCTCGCTGAAACTTCGTGGGCATCTTGGTGGATCTCCTGAGACACTAATCGAGTCCGAAAAGTCCCCTCACCAAAGTGCTGCACTTTTGTAACAACGAGAATACAACCGCGATTTTCTGCCTCCTTGAAAAGGCGCCAAATCTGCAGAACCGCATTAAGCCGCGAGGGAAACCTTGCCTAGAGCCTTCTTCATCGATCCCTGCTGCAAAGTCCCTTCTGAGGTCTTGTTTTCAGTCTCCACGACAAAGAATCCATTGACCGGGTATTTGGCTGCAGACTCTGAAGTTCTCCTGCTGCAAAATCTTCAATGCGGAGGTACTATGTTGACTTGGATATGTACTTACCGTAAGCCGGTTAGGATTTTTGTGTAGCTGTGGGTTGTTTTCTGTGATGGAGAGGCCTCTCATCCAGTGCAACAAATCCCACTGCTGCGAAGCCCCTGGGTCCTCTTCTAACTAAAGTAAAGTACTCACCTGTTTGCCCAGTTTTCCTAAGGAACTCTGACTTTTGCTACTAAATAACCTATTCTGACACTGCCTGTTGGTCACTAGTCCTAGTGACCACCCCCGCCCGCTTCTGCCACTAAACATTCATGGCTCCAAGAAAAAGGGAAAGACTTTCAAGGGATTGGGACTTCTGCCTAGAAAAGAAAAGTTTAAAAGTAATGTACTTGTAAAGAGTTGGTTGGTAACTGTAATTCTAAGAGTGAACAGTTACATAAGTTCTTACTGATCTTGAATGGGTGATGCACTATTCTTAAAAGTATGGCTAACATCTTTTTTTCCTTAGCAACTGTTTTGCCAGTCTAATAGAAAGTAGATGTGAAGGTATTTTACTCTCCTGTGATTAGATTGTGCCTCTTGCCAACAGTAAAGTGTTGGTATCACCAGATTAGCCCTTTGAGTAGAATTGTACGAGTGGCCCCCAACTGGGTCTTGCCTCGCCTGACTTGCTGCTAGCCTGTCCAATAGGTCTGCATTAGGTTGTTGCCTACCTAGAATAGCTATTCAGCAAAGTGCATCACTGGGTTTTACTTTCCCCTTCATTGTAAGGTTAAAAAGGTATGTGGGTTTTACTTACCTTGTGTTAGCTGTGTGCCATCCAAAAATAAAGTTACAAGGAGTTACTGCTTATCTCCATCTGTGTTTCACTGATCTCAAAAGCACCTGTAATTGTATATTACATCCTTAGCTTTTATTCACCCAGTATAACTGTTTCATCACAAAAATAGTTACAGGTTTTTACTGCACCTAGAATAAGTGTTTCACTACTTCACCAAAAGTATATTGTCCAGTTGACTGATTACATGATTTGTACCGAGAATCATTATACAACTGGAAGGGTCTACTGCCCTTGTATTACTGAATGTAATTGTAAAAAGTAACCATTGGTTTTTACTCCCCAAGAATAGGCTTGACCTATACTGAAGGTGTATGAAAAGGTTTTGACTTCTCTAGAACTACTGTTAGGTACTTCAAATAAGGTCTATACTTGGGTCTGTTTACTTTCAAGTATATAGTGTGTTTTTATACTGTGATTTCATATAATGTTTTCGTGCTTACTTACCCCTAGATTTATCTGGGCCTACTTGTATTTAAATAAATCTTTTATTTTTACAATACAAAGTGTTTCAGTGTTTCTTTGGCCATTTGTATTACAATTTCACTTTTACTGAATCCACAGCCCTCTCTCCCTCCTAAGATAAGCCTGGCTGCTCTGTCTATGCTACCATATACTTAGGTGGTACAGCAAGAGTGGAGTCTTGTACTGCCTCAATTGAATGGTTTTAATAAACCCTTAGTTGGACTTCAGAAAAACTGTCCTAACATAGGAGTAATGCAACTTCCATCTGTGCACACCACTTTAGTACTGGGACGAGGAAGACGACTGGACCACCCCTATAAAAGGTCCAGCATGTCAAAGTAATTATGGTCAGGCAAAGGACTTGCACCTGCATTCAATTGAGGGACTACAGGTGCACATAAGGAGAAATCAGCGACAAAGTGGCAGATCTACCTGGGAAGGAGGACGCAGCAACCCGATGTGGAGCAGGCAGGAGAGGGAACGTTGAAAAGGACGCCAACAGTTGCAGCAGGGCAAGAAAGACGCTGAGGCCAGAAGGGGCCTCGAGCACTGCAGAACCCTGAACTAAGTCTCCTATACAACACTGACCAGAGCATGAAGGTTTGGAAGAGGCAAGCGCTGCTTGGCAGGAGCTCCCGAAGGAGGAGAGGGGAGCAAACGAGAGGCAGAGAGGAAAGTGAAAGCACCTAGAGGAGCAGCCGCACACCTTTGAGTGACAGCGGGATCACTCATGCTGGGGCGGTCCACGGGCTTGGTGTGGGCAAAGGAAGATTCTGATCGAGTGAAAGCATGTAATGACTGGGTCTGTAGACCAAATGGACAATATTGAAAACCGAACCAGCTACAAAGTACTTAATGAATAACGAACTAAGGAAAGGATATGCAAAATATATGAAATACTGTACAAGGGAAAAGAAAGTGATGTGCAGAAAACAGAGAACACACACAAAGAAGTCGTAGGACAAGGAGCAGGAGGCCCTGTCCCTCCTAAAGGCATTTCCAGCATCACAGGAAGTTTACACAGTGGCTTCAATCTATGCCCCCAATATGGGCCAAGAGGCTTTCATGAAAGATCTTGTTACCCCGGAAGGGTTTGCGAAAGGCAAAAACAATGATGGGGGACTTTCACCAGGCCTGGTCACGAGGACCTCCGACGAGACTTCCCACAAGGGAGGAGTGGCCTCCAAATCACTGTGGGATAAATCTGATGCCTTGGGGCTGCAAGAGGCCTGGAGAGGGGTGGTCGAGGAGCAGGAGTGTCCATGGTTCTCATTCTCATGTTGACTACATATGGGTAAAGACTGGTTGGGAAGATTGGTAATGGGAAGGAATAAAGCTTCAGAATGATACTTTGCGTCACCACAAAAGGCATTCTCAGTTGGACAACTGGGTCGTAGAACATTTAATAAAAATGCAATGTCAGATAGGGTGATCGATAAGGTTTTAAGGTGGGGACATCAAAGAGAGGTGTTCCCAGACTGGCGGGGCAGGATCACTTTTTCCGTTAGCAATTTCCTTTTGGATAGGAATAATTCTTTAGATAAAAAAGGAACTGAACGCCTCACAGGGTTCAATTGAGAATGTTGGGATGAACAGCCCATGAATTGGATTTAGAAAAGGCCCCCTTGATTCATTTGATCTCTGGAAATGTAATCCATAGCACAGAGGACCTCGAAGGATGCCAGGTCTGCTGCTGAACCAAACTAGCCAAGCCAACTTGCAGAAGGCAGAGCTCTGAATCTCTTGACCAGGTGAAGCCTTCCACATGTGTCTCCTCTTCCCTTGACAGCAAAGGGACAACTGGATTTTCACCCTGTTCATCCATTTAGCAAGATCCAGCCAGCCAGTCATCCACACAAACTACTAGAACTGCAGCCAGGCAAGTGACACAATGAAGGATGTGGGTGTTTAGACCAAAAGGTTTCAATTGTGAAAATTCATGACATGGCGATGCCTTGCACGGTGAACAGAATGTAAACTGGTTTTAAATAAAGAAATATTTTTAACCATATGGCAGTATCCAAATCGATGACCGTACATCAATTTTTCAATAACACTTACTCAAAACTCCTGCATAATTAAGAATCACCATGTTCCATTGCTTCCCTTCAAAGCTACAGAGCAAACAAGATGCCGGAGGTAGCCAAGTTGGATGATTTTGTATGGTAACTTGCAAAAAGAAAAAAAAAAGCATTGTTTGCACCACCTCTTTTAGACTGGGCCAATATGCAGCCACTGTAAGGTTTTCCTTTAACCCATGTCTATCCCATCTCAGAACTGGAGTACAAATCTTGCTACTCCAAGGTTACACCTGGCGATTTGGCAACAGTAGAGCCCTTTATAAAGGGAGACTGCCAATTTCCACACCAGGGCACGCCCAGCTAAACAAGCAACAGCAAACAGAAGAAGCGTACCCTCGCCTGCGTGAGGGCATCCACGGTCTCGTAGACACCCATGTAGAACTCCGGGTCAAACATATCCTGCACCATGCAGCGGAACTTCACCAGGCTGTTGGGCTTCAGGTAATGAAGTGGGACATCATTGAGCGAGGGCACCTGCAGACACAAAAGATAATCATCCAGAGTAAACCTCTGCCTAGCATTCCGAGAAGCAACAGAAGGCACAGAAACCCGATTACCGGCTCGAATGCATGCACCCAGTACATTTACAGTATAGATGCAAAGCTGACAGGACCGTTTTAGGTGACTTTGCGCTTTCAAGAACATAAGTTGTTTTTTGTATAGCACAATGCAAGGATTTGTAACCCAAAGAAATTCAAATTGTTTTTACTGATTTAACAAAAGCAGTAATCTCCACATTTCAATCAGAAAGCAACTTTGTATATGAAAATGTCTGATAAAGTACATATTTCAGTCAACACAGTATTGAAATAAGCATATGGCCTGTAGTGACAATATATACTAAAGATCATGAGGCCCTCCAGTCTCAAGTAAGCAAAGAGGTGCCAAAAGCAGCACTTGAGTGGCAATCAAATTTTGAAGCCCTGGTGAGATTTGAATTTCTCAGAAAATGCTTTGGTGGTGTTGGCGAAGCATCTACAAAGACCTAAAAAGGGTGGTGAACTCTTGACCCGTGGCAAGACCAGCTTGACAGTGATAATGAGCCACTCTTCTACGATACTTCATTTTCTCATCAGTTAAAGACACAGGATTGGAAATTTGGTTTTAACTTCTGCAATTAAGAAACTCTGCCCATGCGCTTGCTTCAATATGAACTGTGTTGCACATTCATAGCAAGTACCTGCAGAAGTCGAGGATTTCAGGATAAAGCTTTTAGTGACATTAATGTTAACAGAATGCTGTAAACACGTACAAAAGCATAGGTCAATACTTTAACTAAGGATACAACCAATTCTCAACGCAAACTTTCACAAGTAACAAAAGGTACAAAATTTATCAAAGCTGCATTTATTTGCACGAGTGCGCTCATGGTTGGATCATATCAGTTGGAGTGATCCAAGTCACTCTGTAAATGAAGTTAAAAAGTAGTGTCAGCAGAGGTCAAGACCTAAAAATAATAGTGCGGGGGGGGGACGGGACTCCAACATTCGCAATTGCATGTGACGTCACTAGAAATTAGCATATCCCACAGTATCAAGGTGACATGCACATTTCATTCAATTGGCTTTCCATAACCATACATATTGCACAGAATGAATGGCATTTGCCCTTCATAAAATCAACACCCATCAAAAAAGAAGAGGATATTTTCTTCTAATTGTGTTTGAAAATGTTAAAAGGTGTGTAATTTTTTTAGCTCCAAGAATCCATACCAAGGTTTGTCCTGGAACATACAGTCCCAAAATATGTCATTTGAATTTTAGTTGTATTATACTTTTCACCATGTTATATGGTGCAATAGTGAAGTGCCTGGCCTGGGACCGACGACTGCGGTTCAAATCCCAGATCGGCATAAATTCAAAGAAGTCAGTTAAAGGTTTTGATTTTACACACAACCTATAAAATACCTAGGGGGTACTGCGTCCACCCTCTGAAAAAAGTGGGTGGACTCAGTCCACCCGCGTGTCCCCTCGACTTGAGACCTGAGTGTCAGACATGATGCAAATCGAAAACAACCGCACAAAAAAAAAAAAAAAAAAAACCCCTGAATGTGCGATTTCTCCAAATTCCGGTCGTTCGATAATTCCGAACGGCTGAAATGTTTGACCAAATCATGCACATTCGGTGCTGGGGGCTGCAGGGGTGTCACATGCACCCTTGCTCAATGTATTGTGAGCAGGGGCAGCGGCCACCCCGAAAAAAACAAAAACAAAGGGCGGGCTGTGGGGGTGTCTGCTGCAGCTGTCCCGAAAACAAATTTTAAAAAAAGGCAAGGCCACGGCTGCGCTTTCAACCCCGATCCATGCAAATCCACTAGTTAATGTAGCAAGCACAACAGCCACCGACAGTTGCATGGTCAATCAAGTAACTATTTTCGGTTCAGCCATAAGCAAACGTTACAAAGTTTCCAAATATCTATGGCTGAAAACGGTTGCATCACCTGAACAGCTTCCTTACATGGAAAGCTCTTGGCTAGTTAGGTCAGAGGTTGTCACGGACAGTGGTAATTTAGTTGAACCTATTTTTGGTATTTCTTCTTATTTGTGTGCGTGCACCTGACTAGCAGGGTGGGATAAGGTATGGGTGTCGGTGGGGTGACCAACCCCCAGCACCTCAAAAAATGAAATAAAAAATACAAAATTTGAACAAACAAAAATAGGTTGAACTAGAATACCTCAGTCAAAATGTAGACTACACTGCACAGAAGCGGCAGAACCCGCTCAAGCCAACTGGGTAAGGCGGATGTGTGTCCAACACCTAGACGGCTGCTCAGTGTCTGAGGTTCAAAGCTCAACATACTGGCTGGGGCAATAGATGAGCACGAAGGGACTTCAAGCCAATTTGATCTCGGTTGGCAGTTCTGGATATGCAGCAGGCAGTTTTACAATGCAATCGATTTCTTAGCCTTTCAAGAATTCACCTTTTCAGAATAAGGGGACATTTTAGTGACCAGAGTATTTGATATGAAAGTGTGACTAACCTGGAGCACTCACTTCAGCAGAAAATGAGCTAGAGGAGGGATTGCAGAGAAGACAGTTTTCCAAAATCAGCCATGGTGGGAGGATTTTGGAAGGCACCCCTATTATGGTTAACAGGGAAGAGACAGAGTAGCCAAAACCCAAATCAAGGTAAGGTAGGAGACAAGGCAAGGCTTAGTCTCAGGAAAGGTGCGAGAGTGGTCTAATTAAATACCAGTGCAATACAGGAGACTCATTAGACGAAAGGGAAAAACAGGCAAAACCAACACAAGAACAGCTCCCCCCTCAAACGGAGGATAGCACAGGGGCAACGCAATGGTCTTGTAAGCAAGACCACGCAGAGCAACAGAGGTTCGAATCCCAGATCCGCACTTAGAAACCAAACTTAGGTACTGTATTAGGCGCGTTATAAACAAAATAAATTATCTTAAATTAAGTCCAGCCCTAAGATGGTATGGTGCCTTGCGACCAAAGGTCCATTTCCAATTTATAGCTTCTTCAGGTAGAGTTATTCAGGAATTATGCAGTAGGCTGTGGAGATGCTTTTAAAAAGTTTCCAAACTCACGCCTATTCACTAGGTTCGGCCTAGGAAAGGAGCCTTAACTCAGGATCCACCACCAGACGTCAAGTCGGTGAGTTAGAGCCAACACTTATACCCAATGCTACCCTATGGGAACCGGGTTTGGGGGGGTGGGGGGCACAGAAACAAGTGTGGTAACAATCCTCCCCTCAGGCCTCACT
This sequence comes from Ambystoma mexicanum, assembly GCF_040938575.1. Taxonomy (NCBI): domain Eukaryota; kingdom Metazoa; phylum Chordata; class Amphibia; order Caudata; family Ambystomatidae; genus Ambystoma; species Ambystoma mexicanum. Next base: position 1,666,233,443 of record NC_090929.1, read on the forward strand.
CCAGGACTTTGGATTCTTCCAGATAGCACAGCGCAGGTCTTCTGGAATTCTTTGGGAACACATTCGTCAAAGCTTGGTTTGAGCGAGGAAGGCCCAGGGGTCACTTTCTGTGTCGGGAGTCTGTTGCATTGCACAGCAAACAGTTCCAGTCAGCTTCCAGGAGAATACCCAAGACGAAGGACTTCTGCAGTGCAGACCCCCTCAGGACACCTTGCAGGATTAAAAGAGTGTTCCAACAAAGGCCACGCTGCCAGGCGTAGACAGGCTATCGTACACCATCAAACAGAAGCAGCAGCCCCAGTGCAGATGCCTTTGTAGGCTGAAAATGCAGGAGCAGGCACAAGCTCTGAGGGACATAGCAGTGTTGTGCGTTACCTTAAATATACTGTCATCCTAAACATCAATACATCTAGTTGTTAGGATGACATATTTAAGGAATACACTGATCAGAAGCTGCGCTTTAACTGAAGGTTGCTATTTTTCATGCCACGTATGCAGCATACAGGACATTTGGGATACAGCAACCCATGCGTTAAAGTACAGCTTTGTTTTTTGACTGAGCGCAGTGTATTTCTTAACTATTCGGTCATCCCAACCACTCAATTTTTGTTTTGGATGACTGTATATGTAGCCAGGGTTAGATTGGCACATTTGTCCCTGGGAAGTGGGGGCTGGTTTCGGCCCTGCCTGGTCTGGAAAAATAATTTTTTCATAATTTTTTTCTTCAAAAAGCCTTTCATCCTTCTTAGGTCGATAAAGGAGTACCAACACAGGTTGGGTGATATTGTATGCATATTTGGTCTATAAAAAAAGAGCGTAAGTGCTATACAATAACATTATCATTTGGCCTTGGACGTCTGCTTGGATTCACAGTCATTTAGTGTACTTGGGAACAATGCTATTTGATGCCACTTCCTGTTTTGCCAAGGTGTGAAAGGTTGAGTTTCATCGCTTACCGGGACATCACTTCCGGTGATGTCATCAGAGGTCAAGGGTCATGAGGCGAGGGTGGGCCCATTTCTTGTCCCAGTCCGACCCTGTATGTAGCACTGCTAGGGTCCTGCTTACCGCAGCCAATGTGCCGCACCAAAACTCCTGGTGTCTTAAAGTCTTGCACTGAATTTCCTGCTCAGCAAAGCCAGTTTTCGTTCCCAGTCTGGTCTGCTTTGCTGTTTCAGGGTAAGAGGGTTAGCACGTCAAACCAAGAGTTGGTGGACTATACTCTATCCTTGTACCTGTGAACTCAAGATTTGTCTATCCCTAGGATTTAAAGGGCAGTGTAAAGTATGTTGCTTGCAAGCCTGGCTTTAAACAGGGGGGAGGTGGAGGGCAATGTCTCCAATTGGATTTTGTATTTGAGTGAGGTACAGTTCTTGAAGTAGCGGGGGGGTACGGAGATGCGATTCTCTTGATAACAATCAGGGTGACTTGGCTGCTGGCAACAGGGTCCCACTGAAATTAAATGAGCAGTCCCTGCTCAATGAGAGTTGCCAGAATGGGGTTCCCCAGGGTACAACTGACTCAGGTCTTACCTTGAGCCCTAGGTCAGCAGGCAGGTAGTCCCATTGACTGGAGCAAGATAGAAAATACCCTTTTCCTACCCGCAACAGTGAGCTTTTTTGATGCCCCCCACTAATTTTCCACAGCAACGTCCATCCGGATCTCACTGGAGACGCAACTCCAAAGTATGTGTCCTTTGGGGACCGTTATGAACACCAAATGTTAGGGCTCCAACCAAGGTGCCCCGTTGTTTCCTTGAGCAAGCAGACTTGCCCAGACAGTTTGTTAGTGGCAGTAGTGGCAGTGCACTTAGTGGCTACAAAGGTTTGTGTTTTTGGCTCGCATGAAACCTCCTTCATTAAGGCTCATAAAAAATTGTTTGCTTCTCTGATATGCGAGTGGACCTCAGGACCTTAGGTTTGATAGTCTTGGACTTCCCTAGAACCGACATACGAAGTTTTCCCGTGAAGATCCAGCAAATGTGTGTGCTGAGCAGCACAGATTGACAGGCCGCCAAATCTTTGAATAGGGAACGAGTGGGTCATTGGAGATTAGGGTCACCCTCTGTCTGTATATAAAAACAGATATCGCACCGAAACGGTCAACTGCTGGGATTTGATCACTGATGAAATTTGATGACCAACGTAAGATTTTAAATTAGTCACTTGGACTAACATGACTATATTACAAGCCTTTTGAACAAAAATGTAATGCTAAGTGGATTTAATTTGTGTTGCAGTTCTTATGGTTACTGACCATAATGCCATCACCATTGTCAAGTGATGAATTATTCATCAAATTCATGCAAGCATACTAGGTGGTAATGATGTCCTTTTCTTGACCCATCTCCCATCCACTTCAGTGGAACCTATACATTTCATCGTGAAGAGTCAAGAAACAAGTGACACTAGCGACAACGGAAGGCGTGCATCTCCGACGACCAGAAGAGGATGTGGGGACAGTTAGGTTATCATTTTAATGCTTCATCCCCGCGCCTAGTGAGATTGCCCCCTCGACCCCACCCCCCCACAGCAACTCGCCTAGACCTTTTTCTTTAAGTCCTGAATGAGTGGAGCCTCCCCCCCCCCCACATTCATTCTTATGGGCTCTGTTTTTTGGAACTCTATTCGTTGTATTCTACCTGTACTATGGAGTCTGTCTGCTCCATAGCTCTTAAAGGCATCTGCATTTTTCCAGTGCAGCACACAGCTTCTTATGGGAAGTGTTGCTGGGAAACAATGGGGCCCTCCTTTGGGATGCCCTGCTTTATCCTAGAGTAATACTGTTACTAAGGATAGAGGGATACTTGCTATCTTGCCCAAAACTCTAGTCAGAGATTGGCACACACCACTTTATGTGGAGTGCCAAAGGGATACCTAGCATCCCCCTTCTCTCTGCTCCTGTGACTTTAGTCACATAGACAATCTCCTAATTATTGCTGATGGCACTGGATGTATTCTACCAACCATTGTGTATCTTTGTGTACCGTAGGCTATGTCCATAACCCCGGTGGTGCACAATTGGGGCACCCAAGTACCAACTTGGTGCCTCCCTTCTTTTTTAGCCATTACTAGTGTGGTTGCGTCAGCCGTTCCACCATTCTGGGAGGGGGGAGGAGGTCAGTGTGTGTTTTGCCTTTGGCAAGAACCCTTGGGTGTCCCTGCCCAGGCACCAGAGTGTCTGGGCAGGGAGGAGTTGTCCACCCCCTGTCCTTTGTCTGCCAGAGTGCCTGAATAGTACCAGCTCCCAAAGGGGGTCTTGGCTGTCCCGAGTCTCTAAAATTCTGAGAGATTGCAGAGGAGCGTGTGCTGAAACTGCATAAAAAGGCGAGGCTTCGGGAGTGAAAGGCAAGTTGACCACTGGAAGCTGAAGTAACCGAAGAAGACGACCAGAGACACCTGCAGACACTTTGCAACACTGAAGCTACCACTGCTGTCCTAACCCAATTTTGTGCGACAGAGTAACTCCTAAGAGGACTCCTTCTCATTGCCTGGTGGGAACAACCAGTCCTAAGACAAACTTTGAATTGAGCCATCTCCAAGGTCCTAGGAGTTTCCAGAGCTGTGAAACTCCAATACCAGGAGACCTGCTGCCCATTACGAGTGCATCGTCGTGGAAAGGCTGAATCCCTCCAAATCTTTGCTGAGCCCTCATGAACACTACAGAGATCTGATCCAACTCGCCCAGACCCCATCAGAGTGCGGGACTGCAGGAAGCAAGGAATATTGACCGCGCAAATCGCGTCCTTTGTTGATGCTGCAGAAAAGAAGCCAAAACCAGAAAGTGCACCAAGAAGTTGCCAAAAGTCATGCCCCAGGTTCTCGCTCGAGACTGCTACCGTGACCCAGTCCATTGCCCTGCCTTCCGTCATCAGACCAAGGAATCCGGAGGTTGGGTCCAGAGCTGTAATATCACGGAACACCCAGCGCGAACATTTTCTTCAAACCTAAGGTACTGGGGGGGTTGGGGTGGGGGTGTGAGGTATTGCTTACCAGGCTCCAGAAAGTCGCTGCAGACTGTTGGAGTGCACCTAAAGGTGTCCAGGGCAACCCCCTCTTACGTCTCAAGCCGCTGCTGGTGTCTCTTCATAGAGTCCTATTTTGCGCCTCCATCGTTAGTTATAACTTTGGAGAGGGTACAGGAGTATCAATACTTGGGAGTGCATGCAACAACGTGGACAGAGAATCCTACAGTAATGATTTAAACTGAAAACAGACACGGCGGCCACCCACGGTCGCTTATTACACAATACGTTTGGCAGACATTCCTGTGGTCCATTGTTGATTTTTTACCAGCAGAAGGTGGTCCCTACCATGATGTATGGGGGGAAGTGAAGTTGATTTCGTTATCCATGGACTGGAATAACCTAGATGGACAATTTTGAAAAAAGGTCCTGGGTATCCCACAGAGAATTCCGATACCGATTACACGCCATGAGTTTGGCCTACTTTCTTTTTCAGTAATTCTATACTCCCTTGAGATACTAGTGTCGGGGTGGTGGGGTCTGATCTCGGGTTGGAAGGAGGATTGTTTGAGCAGGCTATGAGGCAAACATAAATGGAAATGCAGACTACGGCCAAGCAGATGTTATGGAGATCGGACTGCTGTAGGATAATTGAAGAATGTCAGGGATAGAAGATTTTCCAGAATTGCAGCTATAAATGTACAGCTCTCTACAGGACCTGCCAAAGTACTAGAAGAGGGTTCTTTCAACTGCGTTTAAATCTATGGTTGACTATGGAAATAATGGCCATTAGAAGTAAAGCTACCATGGAAGCGAGGTTCTCCTGTTTTTGTTTAAAAGAGACAGAACACTAAGACGTTTGATCACAACTTGCCCAGATCTGGCGGCACAAAGACAATTATTTCTGAATAAATACTTTGAGAAGTTTAAACTGAAGGAAGAGTTTGGATTTTTAGTGGGGAAAATACCCCGTTTATCATAGCAATAATTAGGTTTTTAATCAAATTGCGGATTGCGTCCCATGGGAGGAGCTACAAGATAATAACCCATCATTAATACTTTTTAGTAACAGTTATTGCAAATTTCCTTTTTGTTGCCGTTTATAGTTTTTTTATGAACTGTTAGGAGGATTTTAATTGTTTTTAAGTGTTATAATGTTGAAAGATCAGCCAAATCAATAAAAAAATCAAAACTAACTTACTACTGCTAAAATACTAGAGACTTGAAGAAATCCACAGGAACTCTGTATTCTGCTACTTGTCAAGACGGAGCCCTCTTTGAACAGCCTTCAGGTAGGGTTGCGTTTTTGGACTGAAAGACTTGCTGTGCAGAGAAACCCTCTCTAGAACCTTGAACCAGGTTAATGTTACACCAACTAACGATTTTCCTTCCTTTAAGTTACTTTCTTACATGTGTTTGCATGCCTTACCATATATCTGCTAAGAACCGCATGTGCGCGTAATAACCAATAATACGATAGCATTATATTTTCCCTTTCTAACGTTGCAACAAATGTAACCGCGAACAAACACAAAAGTGAAAGTGTGCTTTGAAGTATATTCTAAATTATTCTGAATAAGAGTGTAAACGTGTTAAAGTGATTCTGTTGTAAATACTATCAAATATATAAAATTGTATATAAATTTTAAGTTTAAGTGCTTCTTTGTTGTGCATGTAACAGGGTTCAGTGTACTTACCTACTAAGAGTTGGGGAGCTACAACCCACTGAGATAGTTTAGTAAAGTCTTACCTCCAGGTGGGACTCTAGGACAATTCCAACAGGGACAGATGGATTGGTTCTCCCACAATGGTTTTTGAACTTCCACATCCAGGGATTGCCTGTGCTGCCTAACATCGGAATCTTCTGGCATCCCGGAGCATCTGCTACCTCTGCCAGAACCTTTAATTTGACGACCAAGCGTAGGACGACCCTGGTACCATGTTCCTGGTTTGTAGACCTCCGGTTGCATGCCCAATTACATTTGTTTCTAACTGCAACCTAATGACCAGTAGCTGGAAACCCCATTGCTGGACATCCCATCAAGTTGCGGAGCTGCAGTTTCTTCACCTGTTTTTTCCTTGCATACCATATGGGATCTGGTCTGCTCTTGCGAACAGTTTATGCATTTGTAGAACTTGTCCACCCAGCTGACAACTATAGCCGTCCCTGCTGGTACTACTACATGGACCGCTCTCTGCATCCTCAATCGCATACCTTAAGACTTCTGGAGCCTCTCAAATGAATGCCCATTTAGTGAAGTGGCAGCTCTTTTCTACTGGCACTGCAGGCCGCCTCTGTGCTGTTCCTAGCATGCTTCACCTCTGCAATCTACCATCCGAGGTGGGGTGGAGAGTTGAGCCAGGTGACTGGATCTCTTCATTGGGCTCCCCCCCACAATCCATCCGGGATTTACTGGGTTCCAGTCTGACCATCCCTGTGCACAGACCTCCTACGTACCTCCAGTAAACAGTGGGGTACTGATCTTCCAATGGTGCCTGCTTGACAGGACTTGGCATGATTCAGGACGAGCGCTTCCTCAGTCTTCTTCGGAGTGGCCGATCCAACGTTTATGAGAAAAGCTAACGGCAAAGAATGTTTAGATTACAAAAAAAAAAACGTTTTTTTAAAAAAGATTAAAATAGTTTTTTGGGGGCAATTAAAATGCCAGCTGGCAATGAGAAGTACATTTCAACTACCCAAACAAATAACTTTGCTACCAACTCACCCAAACACCAAAAATGACTTTCACCGCAAATTCTTAACTGGACCTCCGTGGGCAGATCTTCTCACGGTTCTACAGCACACTCTTCGCAAAGGAAAGCAATCATTACCCTAAAGGCCAACATGAGTGCCTCGTTTATTCACAGCAATAGGCATTCAGTGGTGCAATGCCGTACTGATTGAATGTGGCGTTTTCTCTCTAGAGAACTCGCTGGGAACAGAGGGCAGTTACACACCAAGGATTCCAAAAGTAAATTCTGCCCATGCAGCTAATCACGCAAAGGTGCAAAGGAAATCAAGCAATGAGGCACATCAAAGATCAAGACTCATAGGGGGAAAACCATGAAAAGCAGAAGGTTGAGGAGGCTCTTACCAGTGGTACAGTTTAGGAGTCGGGTTATTAGATCAAAATTTAGCACAGGGCCTTTAGAAAATGATCCTCCAGCATGAGAAACAAAGGCCACCCGGTATTGTGGGTAGGTGGTTATAGGGATCAGGACGACAACAGTCCAGCATCAGTGCCATAAAATATCTGCAGGGCAATCTCTTACTGTGGCTCCGTAGTGACTTGTACAAGGAGCATGTCTCAAAATACAAGCGTTCCTACTTTTAGGAGCCTTACAATCACACCTCGATGTTGAAAGTTAATCTTGTCCTACAACATCCTCAAAGTTTCTACAGCCAAGGGTCCAGGATGCAAGAAAAAAAAAAAAAGAATTCCTAGTGATCGGGATGCAGCGTTTCCCCAGCTTTTAGGGCCTTAACGTCACTCCCCGCCCTCCTCAGCCATTCAGTAAGACACGGTGGAAACTGAAGAATAAATAGTGCAGAGTTCGATCCAGGGTCACCTGTATAATGAAAGATCTGTGTACAATAGTTTGTATCCCTTATTAGTTTCACTTTACGCTTTGAGTTCTCTGCCAGGAGTTTATATGTATACCAGGGAAAATAAATAATCACAAGGGATTTGTTTACATTACTTACTGTGAAAAGAAGTGGGAACATCCCGCCACTAAGTCTGCTAACAATATTGTACCAATGGGTAAGCAGATGGGGGGTGGGGGGGGGGGGGGTGGGGGGAATAGGTTCCCTGAACGATCCCTATGTATTCTATCTTGGTAGTGATCACAGGGCCTTCAGTTTACCCAACTACTTCCCGTTTGTTCACATTCCTGGGTACAACTATGCTAGACAAATATATCAATGTTGCTACCTAGGTTGTCCCAACAGCCACAATGTCAAGCAGTCTGCCAGAAGTGCGGCCACCAGTCTTCAGGGGACTTGGGTTAACCCACAGGCCCTGGACTGGCTCTCTAAACCAAAGATAGTGACACCATTTAATTTGCTCTCTCCTTACAGCAACGAGTCCGCGCTCACTCTTATTGCAGGACCATTAGAACTAGGGAAACTAAAAAACCAACTCACATTCACCCGTGGTTAGAAATGGATAATTCAGGCATTACATGGTAGGCATGAAGCGTTTCTAGGAAAACAGGCACTGCCACCCAGCGTGCCACAACCCTAATATGTTCACGAGATGCAAACTTTGTCTATTGTGCATGAGCCATTATGCTGTACGTGTCTTAGAGTTGCCAGTTCTTCAGCTGTATCCGGGTGACCAAACAGAGCTAACATCACACATGCACGCTTACATTGCCCCAGTTGGCCCTGAAAGCCAAATAGTAGCGTCTAGTATCAGTCGGTGACAAGCTAACCAGGCTCTTCCAGGAAACAAACCGGAGCAAAACCGCTCCCAGCAATGTTAAACATTTGGATCAATTCAGAGCACAAACTGTGCTGTTTCAGGCTTACTTCGTGTGTTTTCTTTGGCACTAGAGGGTGAATAATACACTGCCAAATAAGGCTTAACCTTAAATATTTCAAGGTTGCATTTTTGGTGAGACCAGTAAAATCAGCTTGAATTTGTCCCTCTGATAAGTGCATGTCTGAGCAATTACTGACACCAAGTGCATTTGGCAGTGCCATTGCCAGTCCCAAGCCGATGGGCTTCACGAGTGGCTACATTCATCATGGAATGCAGTGAGAAGCAGCAACTCCCCCTCTACTCCAATCAAAGGATGGTTTTCCCGAGGGAGACATTGCAAGCCCTTACTTACCCAGCTGACCGCATCGTTCTCTTTCAGCCTCTCCCGGAAGTATTCAGTCACCTTTGTCTGCCAGTCAAGACTTGGGCCATTCTGAGCTAAAAAGAAGACAAATGGAGTCAAAGGGTTAAACAAAAATAAGAATATAATGCCCGGTTTGTATCACTATCACCTCAAATACACAAATCAACATTGGAGCATAAACTTCCTGAAAAATGGCAACAGCCTGTGAGGAGAAAACTCCCTTCTTGGGCTCAAGATGAAGTTATGTGATGGTCTTAAAGTTTTACACCATGCAATTCAAAAGGGAAATCCAACTGTTACCTTTCTCCCTTCAGCCCGAAAGACTAACAGGAGAGAAGACAAAGGGAGAGACAGACTAGTGCCTTGATCTTTTCACACCCTCCCTTCCCCACCACCCTCACTTCCCTTGTGCCACACTCCTTCCCGGGAAACCCACCATTTCCACTCACACTACATAATAATACTCCTTTTCTATCCCTCGCTCTACCTACCAAACACTTTCTCATATACACTAGAATAGCGCACTATCAAATTGGAACCACTCTTTCAAACACAATACCTTACCTGCACCCTCGCCACATACTCCCACTTCAGACGTCACCCGAACACCTTTAATTCAGCTCTGACCTCCCTCAACTGTTATAGCTCAGCCTACCCAGCTCAATTAGGCCTACTTCCTCACATTCGTCCCCCACCGTCGTCAGAGCTGCTGAGCCAATATCCCACTGTGCTTTACACAGGGAGTTGGGATTTCCCATCATAGGTTTCACATATTCACTTAAGGCCTGCACCCTCTGTGGTAGAAGGTGTTTGTTCCTCAAAAGCATCAGGAAACCAGTGGGTTCTCCCGGTGATAACCAACATAAGCAAGGTGACCCCGGTCTCTAACCCCGCTGCGTGACCGCAGTCTTCGCGTCTGCTGGTTGCCCCCAGCCTGCATACCCGCAGGCCAGGACATCACAACCAGTACCAATGCTCTTGCGTGGCTATCACACATAAGGGAGTAAGGGACTGGGGTCTCTCAGCCTCCTGCCGCCACCTCGGGGTTGGACAGGCTCTGGCAATGCCCTGGAAGGCCGCCTATCCCAGGGAGAGAGGTACATGCACCCTTCTGACAGGGTCATGACTCCATCACACCATTAAACTACCTACTGTAGTTTAGGTAAATCTGAAGCGCACACTCCCTCAGACTCCTTGTGCCCGAGCAGATTTTATTGCCCCTTGAATTCTTCACACCTCTAAAAATGTGCAGTTATAGATAATAAAACTTACATAAACAACATTTTGTATATATTTAATGAATACATTTCTATTGTGTGTAATTAGTATAAAACTTAAGCATAAGGAATCCAAGAAGAGCAACAATGTACTTTCTCCCAAAGACAACAAGCATTGACAATCCCAATTGTTCTTTGTGTAGGCATGGGAAAGCCATTTGTTAAGCACTGCCTTAAGGGTACTGTCGACCATTAATGATTGCAGATGCAAAATGGTTCGAGCACCTGGGCTTATAATCGCAGAGGCTGTAAGCCAACTGTTAGCTTTGCCAATGCTCGTTTTTAACAGGACTTGAGTGAAGGACACTGAACCCTAGAGGCCCTTTTAATCAAGGTAACATACTATGGATGGGACGGGGAAGAACTTCTCAAACTAATCAATAAGACAGACTCAGGAAGTTGGCAAATTTTCAATCGTCTAAAACAGGGAGCACAACAGACATAAAACGGACGTCGCACAGCAAAATCTCAACGCATTTGATAAATAAGCATTCTTATATAGCAAAAACTCGTCACAAATGAGGTCATACTACGTGGCAAACTAAGAAAGTCTACGTGGGATTGTGGTTGGCTCAAGGGGAACATCCAAGTATACCTTGTGTATGGGATTGGATCAAGATTGGTCTCTACAGTCAGGTGGACAACTTAAGCCTGCATCTAGCGCAAGTCATACTCAACACTTATGTCCACAGAATACTATTGGTTCTTAAACAAGAAGGCTATGTATACTGCCATCTACAATTGGTAGGGATGCTTATACCCTTCTGGAACATTCAATTCTCTAACAGCATGTAAGTTGGTACCCCAGGTGCTGGTGGGTGAAAAGGAACGTGTCTTCACACCCAATTAGCCATCATCTCTCATCACTCATGCAGTCTGCCATTCACATGGTCTTTGAACTTGGCCTTGTAGTAGCTTCTCGTCTCTGGGAATAGAAGGGAGTGTGAGCACTTGCTATCTTCAATCTGGTGCACCATTCTCTTCATCCATTTTCACCCTCAGCTCACGTGATCACAGACATCGAATCGTCCTGTGTTATAGCATTTAATTGTTTTTAATGAAGAAACTTGACACTCGCGGTGTTCTCTTTGCAATTTAACAAGGGATGCCCAGCTTCTTGCGTTTACTGTTCTTTGCAGGCTGATAACCAGTTCTTGGCTGCTTCCAGTCTGACAGCAAGGCAGACAGCCTCTTTAGTCCTGCTTCGAATTCGAGAGAAAAAGGGGGTTCCCCAACAAGCTACCTTTAGATGTAAGCACGAGGTGACAGAGCTATGTATCAGCTCACGTATGCTTATGAACCCATCTATATCAACAAATGTAAAAAGATGGAGAGATCGGTGGTTACAAAAAAATATATTCTTTTATTTTGTGGTTACTTACATGTTAAAAAAGACCAACAGGTCACGTTTGCAAATTAGAACATAAAACAGAATTAATAAACTTTGTCCTTGTGTTCATGCATTCAATTTCAAGTGATGTTAGTAACACATGGGTGACTTTGCAATGTGCAATTCATGTCTGCCTATTTGCAGGGTCCCCATATATATTGTGTCAACATGAGTGAATCCGTTTCCAGCCTTCTTCTTGAACACACAATTGAACTATTACTTATTCTTGGGTATTAAGCAGATTGTGCAAGGCTTTCTTCAGGGCACATCAACCCCATGTGTTAGGGGGTATACAAGTGTTACGCATCTACAATAAACCAGAAACATACATATAAATACTTCATTAACCAACCACTCAATTCTCTCTAACATCTATCACAGGCCATGGCTGAAACAATGTTGCCAACCTCTCAATATATCAAAGTGCACATCATCTTCATACGTTTTTATGACTGTTTTGCTTGTTTGACAGTTCATTCAATAGATACTTAGTTAGAATCAATTCAATGTTATGCTTTATTTTAAGCCTTTTTTCATTTTGGTTTCATTACTACTGCGTTATTGCTAAGTGAGGAGGGAGGGGAAAGAAAGAAGGGGCAGGGAAGGGGGAGAAGACAAAAGAGACAATGTAACTTTTTACACCCTTTCATAACTTATTATGGCATATAGAGTGAAACAAGCCTACCTATATGGCTCTTGTGAGTCAAACACCTAAGCAATCGGTCGTGGAATGCAGTCCTTATCACAATTTTGGCTGCTTTTAATAATGATGAAAAACAGCTGTGGAAATTGAACCACAAGAAAAAGATATTTCAATTACTTTCTTATTGATAGCTAATTATTAGCATCTGGAAGAGCACATGTGACTGCGCCTACCTGTAGCGGTCATACAGAGATTTTTTGGGTGGGTTTCTCTTTAAAACTGAGTCGCAAGATGTGTTGCGGTAGGCAGTTATTCACGAGCACCTAATGGGAGACAACACAAGTGTTGAGCGAAATAAGTATCATTCCGCATATTCAAAGACAAATGGCTTATATATCCCTCCAAGTGACTTACTTTTGAGTGCGAACTCGGAGACGCACCAAACCCGGAACGGGAAAAAAACTCTGTGCCGGAGAAAGTTATTTTTTTTTCCTTTTCAATGGCACAGTCGCAGGGTGTATTGCGGTGGATAGCTGTCGTTTATCAAACACCTAATGGGAGACATTAAGAAGTGTCAGACGGAATTAATGTCATTCCGCGTGATGAAATAAAAACGCATGTGTGTGCCTAAAGATAACTTACTTTTAGGAGCGAGATCCAAAAACACATTAAGCCGGACCAAAGGCGAATGCGGGTGCTGGAGGACTAGTGAAATCTTCAATTAGACTTGCATCACGTGATATCGCTACGTGCTTTATAGCGGAATCACATGGTGCAGCGACAAGGAACTAGCCCGTTACGTGCAATAGCCCATACTGTTTGGTCGGCCATGTTTAGAGTAGATATATACACAGGTACTGTATGCCGTGCAAAAGCCGGGCCGGCTTTTGTGTGTTCAAAAATACGGCTAACAAACAGCTGTTTATTTAACAAATAATGACCGCAACCGTGGACAAGATGATTGTGTGAGTGATCACATTATGGTATTGTTATACTAGAGAAAGGGGGTTGTTGGTTCAAGTGCTCAATTATTTTCGTATGAACAATCACCACTCTGTGTATAAATTTAGTCCATGTTTCACTGAATCAAGGTTATAAATCCATTTTTGTTCTAATCATGTGGAGTTTTAGATCTTTATCACTACCACGTGGGTGATGGTTAACCTTTTGTATATAACACCAAAAAAATGTCATCATGGTAATGATTAGCTTTCTTGTAGTTACAAGTGGTTTGTCAGGAGTGCCGTTTTTTATGCAGCGGCGAGGTTCGCCAATTCTTGTGCAGACTGGTCTTTTGGTCTTGCCGATGTATATAAGTCCACATGGACATTTAATACAGTAAACCACCCACTTGGTAGCACAATTGCTGAATGTGTTCAACTTCCAGTTTCTGCCTTTGTCATGATGCCTGCCCCCGGAAGACCAGACCAGGCCCAGCAGCCCCGGAAGCAGGAATCATGCCACTTGGAGCATGCCCAAAAGCCCCAGTTAGGGGCTGTTTGGGTACAGTCCTGGCGCCTATGGCGCCAGGCTCATAAAGATAAAGTCAGTCCTGGCGCCATGGGCGCCAGGCTCCTTATTGATAACTTACCTGAAGCAGACCATGCTGCATACTCACCTGAGGCAGACCATGCTGCATGAAGACCCAAGCCAAATGAGGCTTAGGAGGGACTATTTTACTGAAGGGACTATTTGTTACTTGGGTGGGCTGTGGAAGAATACTTACCTGGATCTTCTTCCAAGGCTATTTAAACCACGCCCGGACAGCCACACGTGCTTCGCCTTATTCTGCTTGCTGCAGCGTAACGCTCACCGTGTTTTCAGCAGCTCCAGTCTTCAGCCATGCCCGCTTCAGTCCTGGGACTCCTGAAACAAGAAGACAAGAAGGATAAAGGTTAGAACAGGAGTTTTAACTTTAATCCTTACCTGAATCCTGATCCATTTCGCCACGGAACTGAAAGACAGAAGTCTTTGAAGCATCGCTTCGCATTCCTACAGCGCCGTGCTGAACTCACCTGCTTGGCGGTACTTCAGCATTCCATCACGCTCTCTCCATCTCGCGGCCGCCCTCCGACACCTAAGGAGACAAAGACAGCAAGGTGAGCAAGGGAACTCTCTAAGGGTATACAAGCTACCCCCAAGGACTTACCTGATTTACCACGGGAGGTACTCACCTCATCTCGGGTCGGCACAGTCAACCCTGCTTCATCGCCGTACCCCGGCCCCTAAGGGGAAAACCACAATAGACTTACCTGAATCTTACCGAGTGCTATTTGGAAATCTTCGAGTGGATTAATCGGCAACCTGCAAGGAATCGGACAGAGTGAAGAGCAGACATTTGAACTCTTATGAACAATTGGACTGGAGTCAATACTGGAACTCACCAATTCCTCTACGCCAGTGAAGTAACTGGTCTTCAACGCGCCCCTGCGGTCGACGCAGGATGGAGAGCTCATCCTTCCAAACCATCAGGTGAGACTAAGGAGGGGACATCATCTGTGGGAAGACAACGGTAGTGGGGAAGGTGGGTTGACACTCAATTCCACGGGTGGTTAATTCCTCTTCTCCTTTGCAGAAGAAAATTCTTGCGAGCCAGACAAACTAGGCTGAGCGGGCCAGTCCAGTCAGTCATCTCGGCGCTACACGTCACGCTGGTGGAAATAACAGCAGCCCAGTTTCGGTCGACACCCCCGTGGGAACCAGGTGAGCGTAACAGCCTTTCAACTCAATGGATATCAAATTTTGTGTAAGTTTGCATATAGTGCATTTGCCGCACTTAAAATGCCCTATGACCGGCAGAAGGTTCCATAGTGTGGATTGAGTCTGGTCACTTGTCTTGGTTATAGGATAAGTATGAACCAGTTTATCTTCGAGGTTGGTCAGCGGTTTAAAGGCAAAACGTGGTTGGGGGGGGGGGGGGGGAATATTAAAGTCCTCAGTGTTCATTATTTTCCAGTTTTTTAGAATTACCTTTCTTAAGTCATTACTTATCGGGGTAAAAGACGAGACATGTTATTTTGTCTAGTGTGGTTTTTGTTTTTTGGAGAGGCACTTGCTCTTAATGTATTAGCTGCCCTTTTGTATGCTCTTCTCACGATATGAGAGGGATATCCTCTTGCCTTCAGGTTTTCTTTTAATGCCATACTAAGATTTGAGAAATCTTAGTTTTTCAGTGCAATTTCGCCTGATACGGAGAAACTGACCAAACGTAGTTCCTCCCTTAATGATTGTGGATGATAACTTTGGAATTGGAGTAACGTATTTTTTTGAGTTGGCTTTTTATAAAGGCTAGTCCCAATTTTATTCTCAGGCATACGATATTTTTTCTGTATTTGATTCACACGTGAAACTTATTGAGGCTTCTCTTGCATTTAGCATTGAATTAGGTCAAGTTCGGTTTTGTTCCTCGCCAAATGACAAACACGTCATCGATATAACGATACCAGGCTCGGATGTTTTCAAAATATGGGTTACTGTGCACATAGACATTGTTGGTTTCAAAGTGGTCCATGTACAGGTTTGCTAGGTCGGGGGCAAATGTTGCCCCCATGCTTGTGCCATGAAGCTGTTGAAAGAACACATTGTTGTGTATGAAGAAATTTCTCGTTAGGGATAAATGAATACATTCTGCAATAAATGTTGACGGAGGGCATTTATCGTCTCGTGTTTCTAAAAGTTTGAGCATAACATCAATACATTTTGTTTGTGGTATATTGGTGTATAGAGAAGTCACATCAAGTGAGACAAATGTCTTGGGGTTTCATGGTTAGTGCGTCTAGAATCTTTATCATGGAAGTAGAGTCTTGAACAAAAGGCTTCATATTGCTCAAAGGGGCCTAAGGAAAACGTCTGCATACAATGACAATGGTTCGCGCAACAAGCCAATGGCCGATACATTTGGACGGCCGGGAGGTGTATTCCGATCTTTATGTACTTTAGGGAGGCAATAAAAAGCCGGAGTCATGGGTTGTCTATTTATGAGAAACATTCTTTCTTCGTCATTAATCCATCCCTCGTCTGAGGCGTGCGTCATTAGACTTCTAATTTCTCCTCAATTTCATTTGTGGGATCTGCAGGAATTTGTTTGTACACAGTTGTGTCAAAGAGCGGTTTTTCTACTTCCATCTTATACAAATTGGAGTCCCAAAGGACAATTCCACCGCCTTTGTCGGCGGGTTTTATCACAAATAGAGGATTATCCTCTAAGTTCTTAAGGGCAATGCGTTCTGATTTTGAAAGATTCTTTGTATCGATTTTTAATTTCGCATAGATTTTTCATGTCTCTTAGGGTTTTATTTTCAAAGGCCACAATTTCCAGTGATATCATGGATTGTGGTGGTGTAAAAGTGGAGGGTGGCTTTTTTCCTGATCGGTTGTCATCCGTTTTTTTATTCTCAGCTTTATCATGGAAGAAATATTTCAGTCTGACTATTCGGCAGAAATTTCTCATTTCAATTTCAGTTTGGAAGGCATCTGCCTTGCAAGCAGGAACAAAGGATAGCCCTTATTTAGCACCGATTGTTCTGCTGGTGACAATGTGTGTGCTCAGATTAAATATCAGGTTTACAAAGTTTGTGGGGGCATCCATTGCCGGGTCCGCATTGTATGGTTGCCCCACGGTTTGTTTTTTTCCCCGCGATTCCCTCGTTTTTGAAAGAATTGTTGTCCTCTCTGAGGTGTGGCCGTCCCACATGTACTGGGGCTATTGGAAGTGGTGTCTGTCGCTACTATTCGAAGAATTTGAAAAAGTAACCAACTTCTTATTGCGTTGGGGTTTTGAGTAAGATTGTCCCTTCCAGTTAGTCTGGTTTGTATTGTACTGCTTGAAGAAACCCGGGACTAGGTACGGGTACGCGATTTCTTCTTTGTAGTTGGCAATATCTTTCTTCAAGTTCCACATTTTTTTGTCTAAAGTGAAAGTTTTGAACTTAGCCATTTCCTCATTTATTTTTTCCAGAACAATTTTAATGTCTGGGATGACTCATTCATCATTGATTTTTTCTCCAGGGAGTCCAGTTCCTCTTTGTTTTTTGCCTTCTTCTGCTGTTTCAATTATTAAAATCACCCAGTCACGGGAACATTTGTTACCAACACCACTGAACCTCTTCATAAATTTAGGATTGTCTAGAAAGACTCTAGGTATGTTTTTTACCTAGAGGCCTTCGGGAATTACCCCGGCTTTTAGGTACTCGATCATAAGCTGTCCGTGTGATTGTGTACGAATGAGTTTTTTTCCTCTTATGACATTGAGTCCTCCCCCATAAGCCCCTAAAACAAAAAAATAAAAAAAGGAGGACCACTGTTCGTTCAGTCTGTTCTTTGAGTTTTCACACTTGCTTCGAATTTGAGCCTTGCTTGTTCTTCGTTCAGTCTGTTCTTTGAGTTTTCACACTTGCTTCGAATTTTGCTGCGACACGCGCTCTCAATCCTGTCTTCCTTCATGGAGACTTGCTTAATAAAATTGTATCATCGAATGTCCAGAATTCTATACACATGTTGACAGCTACTATGCATAGCCAGCCTCATGAATATTCTAATTGCGTTGCAGCATCTGTACAGTTATAACACAGCTTCTTCTCTGCAGTGTCCTTCACACGTGTAATCTTCATTCCACACATAAAATGCTTCGATTCTTCGCCATCAAATTCTATATGGTCTATGCATCCTCTACTCTGGCAGTCTTTTGGGAATACTTCTTGTAGGGTCTTCTCAATCAATACCTTGTCTCAAGGACTCTTCGTGGTATAGGTATCATTACTGGTGTAGCACATGTTGCAATTTCCAGTTTCCAACATATAGGCAAAATAGGAGCGAGACTTCCTGTGGAAGCATTCGGCTGCTCCTTGTTAGGCAAAGTTTGTATGCAGTACTCTTTGGGACCACTACACACAACTAGGACTACAGGTGTAAGCAAAACCAAGCTTTGGTACAAGTCTGTACTACACAGTTTTGTGGTAGCGTTGCTGAGCAGCCAGGCTGATCTCAAGAGGAAATGTGAGCTGTAAGAAGGTTACACAGAGGTCTAGAATTACAAGTATTCAAATAGACTCTTATACTCAAGGTTTCTTTGGTAAAACAAATTTATTTCACAGTCAGTTATAAACCATTCACTAGAAGGAGGCAATCTATAATCACACAGAAATATAGTTCAGTACTTCACAATATCAGGTTCTGAGGCATTTAAACTACTTTGAAGGAGGAGCAAAAAGGCATAAGTTAATAAAACAAATGTTACAGTTACTCACAGTGCAAAGAGCTCCCAAGAGGAGTTGATTCAATGCAATAGGTTAGGCCAAAGTCTATGGGCTAAAGTCTTGCATAGGATAAAGCAGCTCTGGGAGTTAAATGGAAAAGTCTTAGCCAAAGTTCTCAGAAGTAGTGTGTAAAAGAAAGATTCATATGTTGGGTCACAATCCGACTAGGCCTGCAAGTTGCCAAAGCTTCAAGCACTTTAGCAGTGAGACGTAAGTTCCCGTCAGGTTTTCACAGTACCTTACAATGAAGAAAAAGATGCAGCTAAAGAAGTCTGTTCCTGGCAGTTCCTGCAGATCTCGGTGTTCCTGAGCCTCAGTCGTGGGGACAGGAAGGAGGACCTCATGGGACTCCTGCACTGCACTGGTCGATAAAAGCTGGCAAAGGCAAATCTTAAATTCCGATAGCTGTAGTCAAGCACACAAACTGGTGTCCTTCTCCATGGCTATTCGGTTTTCTGCATCACTCGGAGGAAAATACAACCCGCTCCGAGAATGGTATCCAGGTGGTTTACGAGTCGATTGGTCCCACCAACTCAAAAGGGAGAAGTCATCCTTGAAGGGCTTCTCTGTCGAGATGAACTTGGCGATTTGGACCTGCAGCAGGGCTTCACCGGGCAAACCAACGGTCCAGGAGTTGCAGCAGCTGTCCTCTTCCAGCTCCTTTGGTTCTTTCGTTCCAGTGGTCGACTCAACCTTCCAAGCCAAGAGACTCGCCTTTTAAACCGTTTTCTCCCATTCATTCCAGCCTAGCCGCCACTCACCCAGCAGGGTTTCAACAAAGGAGTCTCGGACGCCATCTTGAAAACATGGCTCCCGTGATTTAACACTAGTAGTGTTCGCATTCAGGAAAAATCATGGTAGTTGGTTGTAAAACCACTGCCACCAGCCATTTTGAGAGGAAACAGTAGCATGTGACTGCTACATGAGTTTCTAGACATAGGGGATACCAGGTAACCCCTCCAGCACTCTATTGTAAGATATTGTGTGCTGGGTCTAGGAATTTGGAAAGACTAGTAAAGTCAATTTCACTTTACATTCTCTGGGAAACAGTAGTTTATCCCAGAGAAGGTATTTAAGCCTTGGAACAGCCTGAAGGGCTTCCCGGTCACTGCACTGAGGGTACTGTGTGACACGTGAAAAGATGATGCCTATGGAGTTGTCTAAAACTCCACAATCCAAGAACACAAGAGTAAAACACACATCAAAATACAAGAGTGGGGAAAAGAGGCTCACACTCACTCCAGGTAAAAAAAAAATCAAGTCCACAAAATCCAGCAAAGTTGCTGGGGGTCTCTAAGGTGAAGGTAATTAGCACATTTATGAGAATACTCCCTAACACTTCTCTACAACACACACAATGCTTATAATTCGAGTGGCTGAAGGCAGACCTGCTGAAAACATTTGCATTACACCAGTAACTCATTTAAGGCTCCAATTAAGCCATCAACTCTCAGAAGACTACTTTGAAATAACACACAGTCAGGCACTGGGAGCAAAGAATGTTAGTTTGATAAGCTAGCTCAAAGGGATCCCAGTAGGAAGTGTTTTGGGCTGAGAGAGGCCGGTGGGAATGACCATAGGGATTATTAGCATGGCCATGGACAGTCCATGGACAGCGACACACAATCGAGGTTATACATCCCTTCTCCCAAAGGGTGAGCTTCTGCCTTTGAGGTTAGGAATATGAGCCCACTCTGCAAGACACTTCATAGGGGTCTGGGCAAGTAGGACATCACTGGGAGAAACTCCCCCTTAGGGCAAAGGACTCCCATTCTTCTGAGGAACACCCTAGACCATTCACCATAGTAGCGTATGTGGGACTATCAGATATGAAGGACATCATAGAATCCAGAGACTTGGCTGAAGACAAAACTAAAATACCCCATAAGTCTGAGAAGGAGGATCTGTAGGATCTGTCTCTTTAAGGACAGAAGTACATTTAACCGAGACGAGTAGGATGGAAAAGGAGAGTGAATATAGCACTGCGAGGAGATGCGGAGCGCAGCCAGCGAGAAGAGCGTAAGCAGGGGTAGCCCCATGACAATCTGGCACCTGGAGCCGGCAGAGCCAAGGAGAGCCATAGAGCCGCAACTTTCAGGAGTCCTGAGCATCAGAGGGAAACCCTAGTGGCCTGGCATTTCCAAGAAGAGAGAACCAGAGGAGAAAAGAATCCTTATCCCGGTGGTGGCATGACCACAACTACTGGGCAGGAGTGACCGGGAATCCATGAGACGCCCTACGACCCGCATTCAGACCCAGTCACGATGAGCAATAGGACCGAGAGCAGTACACCGAGAGGCATAAAATCTGGAAATGAACCAGAGAGCCCCAAACTCGGCAGCGTTTCCCCTGCAGATAACGGAGGTAACGGGAGGCCGCCGGGGCATTTTTATGTAGCAGGGGAAACTAGTCTAAGTGAAATAAACAAGATACTAAATATTAGGCCACTACAGTGGAACTGTGTTCATGTGGTCAAGAGAATAACAAAAGTCTGAAAGAGAAAGTATTAAGGACTGGGCACAAACACCCCTTAAGAGGGGAAAATACCCCATGGTTTGAGAAACAAAAGAGTGAAGTAAATCAGAGAGAGAAATTTATAAATATGAATATTGGGAATTCCAAGATCGGCGCCAACACTAGTAGACGTGCCGGCAGCTGCTCCATAACCCAAGGAAAGTTTGCAGGCTCTACCACCACCCCGGAGAAGAGAAACCTCCTGCAAAGCGGAGGAAGTTTGGGGAAGAGAGAGAACCCAGTAGATGCACCGGAAGAGCAAGGCAGGCAGTAGCACTGCCCTAAACCAACTTGCGAGTTTGCAGGGAGCAGAAACTCAAGAGCGGTAACTGGTGCACGCCGCTGGAGAGCAGCAAGAACCTGCGCCGTCCCTCAGCCCAAGGTGGGGAGAGCGTTGAGACGAGGTGGCGAGGCCAAAACAGCACAGGCCTCCCAGTGCACCCGGAAGAGGGAGCAGCGCAGTATGGGAGGCGTGTTGAGGGGAAAAAGAAAGCCCTGGCGCAGGAGCGGAGGACTGAGGAGGGCTCGATCAGAGCAGACTCGCATACCCCCCCCCCCTTCCCGACTAGAAACGGCAGCCTGACCGTCACCCCATCGCCCCCATGGTCCAGGTAACACGGCAGCTGATCAGAGGAGATCAAGACGCGAGGAAGAGGACCCACCCGGGCCAGAGGGCCTAGTGGCAACCGGCCCCGTGGGAGACAGAGTGCAGCCCCCAGGGCGCAGAGCACAGACCACAAGGTGAGAGGACCGTGGGGGGGGGTTGAGAAAGACACAGATGACACCGCACCCAGGAGACCGACTCAAAGGCCCTGTGTGGGGGCGGGGGGGAGCAGAACAGGGACCTGGGGGCTCACAAATACAGACAAAACCTACCTGTGCAGAGACAAATTGGGAAAGAGCTTGGTAGGAGATGTAGAGGAAATAAAGGACAGCGAGGGGAGCCCCCACAGATTTTTCTGCCTACTCCCTGAAAGGACAAAAGGGTCGGAGAGGCCCGCCACTAAGCAACCGCGCACAGCTCAGGTCTCTGGAGGGAAGGGAGAACCCACAGAGGCACGAGACAGATGACCAAAACATCAAAGGCCTCAAAACAGATGCCGGCCTGTGCGGACATGTCGCACCATGGGATCCAGCTGAGGGGAGGGGACCCGGTAAAGCCCCCCCAAGAAATGACTGAACTAAGGGAGCCTGAGGGCAGGGCCACCACAGGACACATCTCGAGGCAGGATCTCCATGAGGATATGCTGTTCCTCCAGGCGACATTAACTGAAGCATTTGAGGCACAATTCCAGCTCATGAGAACAGATCTTAACATTGCTCTAACGGAAATGAGAAAAGAGGATGGCCAGTTAGGCTGGCTAGGGGAAAGGACGGACATCCTGGAAAAAGGACTGCAGGAGGTGGGCAAAGACACTACGGCGTGGGGGGGGGGAGCGACAGAAGTGGCCACACACAACCTCGAACTGGACGTGGAGGACATGGAGAACTGCTCAAGGAGAAACATACGCATCAAAAACCTTCCTGAGGCGGTGTTGGATAGGGACCTAAAGGGGGCGGTCCAGAGGATTTTCGGAGGCTTACTGGGCGACAAGCCCAAAAAACATTGAATTGGACAGAATCCACTGTACCGGCAGGACAGCGAAGGGCCCCAATTGCAGAGCGAGGGATGTACTAGCACCATTCTCTCACTATGCCCATAAGGAAGCAGTCCACCAAGCGGCCAGGGCGCAGGAGCCGGTCACATACAAAGGCTTGACAAAAACCCTCTTTCAAGATCTGGCGGTAGCACACTGGTCAAGAAGAGACGGATGGGCCCGGTGGTGAGAGAATTGACCAGGAAAGGAATCCACTACAAATGGACTTTTCCCTTTGGACTGGTATTTGAATGGGAAGTAACCCATAAATGCATTACAACTGCGCAAGAGGGCGGAGATCTTCTACAGCATGATACAGAGCAAAACCATCAGGCGTTGATTAGACTGAGGGCCCATCCATGGGAATGGCCTGTGGCGGGGGAAACAAGAAGGTGAAGAACCGCCCTGCTGGGCCCGCAGCCCAAGAGGGGGCTTCTGAGTGGGGAGAGAAGAATCTATGACTGGGCGACTATGGAGGAAGAGTGATACCTTGACAATCTTAAAGGGTGGTGACAAAAAAAAAAAAGCTTGTTTTTGGGCCATAGGAGTGCTGGAGGACGTTCCATCTTGGCTTCAGTTGAAGTGGTGGTGCCCGGAGGAGAAAAGAAGTGGGTAGGAGTCCAGTGAGAAGAGGGGAGGTGGGGGGGCAAGAGGGTCAATGCAGAGGACTAGGGAAGGAGTAGAGCTGGCGACAAGAGTGGTCAAGGGTACGGGCAACCAGAGACAAATGGTAGGAGGGGGGAAAGAAGCAGAACTGGGGTGGGAGCGGGGAAAAGCAACAGAGCTAGGAGACATGGGGGGGGCGGGAGGGGGTACCCATGGAGATCAAGCATTCAAGTGGTCTACGCATAACATGAGGGCAGTACACTAGGAAATACCCCTCCCCGATGTCTTGGCAGTTCAGGAGACCAATCGCCTGAAGAAGGATCAGACACCACTAAAATTGTAGGGCTCTCCTATACTTACCAAGCCTCAAACCCTGCAAAGAGGTGTGGAGTGGCATTAGCTATCAAGGACAGGGTAGACTTTGAGGTAGGAAATACCAGGGGGCAGATAGATCATTTTAGTGGGGCAAAATGTTTGGGGCTACATACATATTGGCGTCCATCTATGAACAAAACGTGGGCCAAGAGGGGTTTCTGCGGGATTTACTGGGGAAGTTGGAAGGGCACGCTAAAGGCAACATGATACCGATGGTCGACATTCAATAATGTTTGCTCCCGGGAACTAGATAGGAGTCAGGGAGGAATTGCACACTGGAGGGGTGGTGGCCTTGGCCTCGCTCAGGTATAGGTTTGAAGCGCTTGGTCTAAGGCATGTATGGAGGGGGGGCGGGGGGGTTCAAGGGAACAGAAGGCTTTACCTTCTTCTCCAGGGTACACAGGACGCTTCAAGGCACAGTTTGAAATGGGCTCGCTAGGTATAGGCGACACAAGGTGGTTACAATGGACCTGCGGTTGCCAGGACGGAGACCAAGGTTGTCGGGCTGGAGGGTACCGGGAGGAGCTCCTCCGGGACCCAGCGATTAGTTAAGAACTGGAGGAAAAGATTAGGGAGCTTTGCCCTCAATAAGGCCTCAGATGGAGAATGTCCGTTGGGACGCATTCAAAGCCACAATTAGATGGGCACTTATTGCCTTAAATGCACAAAGGGATAGACAACCAAGCGCCCTAGAAGCCCAGCTGGAGGCAGAAGTTAACGCAAGTAGGACGCAGGACACAGAGGCCTCATCTAGGAAAACAGCGAGGGGCTATAGGCAAGCAGTGGACCAGCTCAACATTCTGCGAACAAAGGAAGCGTAAAGGTTGCGATGGTCCGTTTGTCAGCGATCCTATGCCAAGGGCAACAAAGCCAATGGACTACTAGCAAGAATCCTTAGGGGGAATCCGGAAAAACACTATTACAGCTAAGACCACCAATGCTCCTGCCACACCTGCACGGAAAAAAACACAGGAATGCGTTGCCAATTATTACCTTTACATGTCCCAGAACCCACCAGTGGGATCCCAGGAGGCCCTCCTCGAGAGGATCCACCTCCCCAAGGTGGGAGAGTAAGCAAACAAGCAACTAGGGAAGGAGATCTCAGAAGAAAAGGTCAGGGGGGTTATAATGGACCCCCGCCCCCTGCCCAATAAAGCAGCAGGACCAGATGGCTTTACAGCAAACTATTACAAGACATTCGCAGGGGTACTGGTCCCACAATTGGCAAGTCTATTTAACCGTTTTAGGGAGTCAGACAGGATCTCCGGGGCAAAAGTTCTTCCCCCAAGCCCAACAAAGATCGGAAGAAGCGTACTTCATACAGGTCAAAAGCGTTAATAAAACGTGGATGCAAAAATATACACAAATTCTGGCCAACAGGCTAGAGGGAGTACTACCAGACTGTTTTGGGGCGGCAGATGTTCGACAACATAAGACGGGTGGCACACCTGGTGGAAAAGGCAAATAAGTCCTCAACCCCAGCAGCCCTACTATCCCCAACCCTGAAAAATCCTTCGACCGAGTGGAGTGGCCCTTTCGTTTCCAGTGATGGAAAAGATGGGATTAGGAGGGAACTTTCTGAGAATGGTGCAGGCAAATGATATCTCCCCAACTGCACGATTCCGTATTAACGGATCAATGTCAACAGTATCCAACTGAGCAGGGGGGACTAAACAGGGGTGCCCGCTATCCCAGTTATATGCAATATACTTAGAACTGCTGCTGGAACTAATTAGGAAGTCAGACGGGTGCAAGGGATCCCATTTGGTGGAACACAACACAAAGTTGCAGCCCTGGCAGACGACATCCAGGGGAATCCTTAAGGG
The DNA here is from genome assembly GCF_040938575.1 of Ambystoma mexicanum. Classification (NCBI taxonomy): domain Eukaryota; kingdom Metazoa; phylum Chordata; class Amphibia; order Caudata; family Ambystomatidae; genus Ambystoma; species Ambystoma mexicanum. The sequence goes on from NC_090929.1 coordinate 1,666,258,780, forward strand.
CAAGTAGGGAAACCCTATCAGAGTTCGGGGCAGCCTCAGCCCTAAAAATCAATATAATCGGAAATTCTTAACCTCACGGTTGAGGGCAGGGAAGCAGCGGAACTGAAGGTGTTGTCACCATTCATATGGAGGCCAAAAAGGCTCAAAATATTTAGGAATCAGGATTACCCCAACCCTGGCAGGCTAGTATTCGGCCAACTACCCACCCATATTATCAACAATTAAGGTGGAGTTCCTAAAATGGAAGGCACTTAAGGTTTCCTGGACGGGCAGAATGGCAGCGGTGAAGATGGCAACACTCCCCAGATTACTTTAACAATTTCAGGCACTCCCAGTGGTGCGCCCTAATAAATTCTTATGCAACCTTGGGAAAGCAACAGGCGACTTTATTTGGGAGGGCAAGAGAGCAAGGATCAGCCGAGCATCATACGGGACTGATTCACAGAGAGAGGGGGGAAACCAGTGGGTAGCAATGGATCGGGCAGTCGTGTGGCACGACCCATCAGAAATTCTGTGGCTGCGCGACAACACAGACCGAAGCAAATGTACTTGAGCTTCATTACTAGGCCAGTGGCGGAAACGTGGGACAGACTAATAGGGAAGTATGGGATCACAACCTTCCCGTCCCCATTCACTCCCATACTAAACAACGGACTTCTCAAAAGGACAGAAGCAGGGGCGTTTAAAATTAAGATATGGCGGGGGGTGGGGCAGGTGCAGGAAATTGCAAGACATGTTTCAGGGTTCTACCATCAGGCCTTTCACGGACTGTAACCAGTGCTTTGGGGTGGGCGAAACCAAAAGGCTTAAGTACTTCCAGTTGCGACATTGGCTTCAGAACCCAATGATTAAGGCGGCAGCAGCCTGCCGCAACCTAACCCCATTAAAAAATTCCTAGTGACACAGGACAGAACTAAGGGATTAATTTCCAACATATACAAAATCTTGGACAAGGCTAGTCCCCGGGCAACATGGCTCTACAGGGAACGGAACTGTTGAGGGGGGACAGAGGGAGGGGGGGGTAGGTTGCGGGGAGTATGGGAGAAACTATGGAACAAAATACCTAAGGTAGTTAAAGCAACTCAGCTGCAGGAATGCTGGTACAAGCTGCATTATAGGTGGCATACTTTGCCCGACTGCATAAAAACATACCCGGGGGCCACACGGGAGTGTTGGGAGGGGAGGGCACATGGTCACACATTTGGTAGAGAGGCCCCAAACTTGTGAGCCTCTGGACAGAGGTACAGGAGGCTCAGGCATTTGGGTAAAGGAAATTATATCACCGGAGACGGTCCTATTGGGGGTGGAGGAAGGAAACTGGAAGGGTGACGGGTGGGGTCACAGGAAGGCGAGGACAACGTTAACCCTGGCCATGATGCTACTAATTGGTCAGAGGTGGACGGGGGAGACCATTCCCACATTTCAAGACTGGCTGCGGAAAGTGTGCGACTGTGGCACTAGAGTGGCCAACATACGTCATGAACAACAATCTGACACGTTTCTCCAGAGACTGGGAGAAGTCCTAGCCTTCCTAAAGAGTACAATGGTGTCTGCAATGCTTGAAGCTCATGGACATGCACGGATACGGATGAACAACTCTTTGCCCACTATTGGACATAAGCAAGCAGGCTCCGGGAAGGGGAGGGGGTTAAAATGTTGTTGCTTTGTTGAATATCAATACAAAGAAATTTTTTGAAAAAATAAATACGAAGTGAAATGAAGTGAAGCAGATAAGGGAAGAAATAATCCAACTGTGCAACCTCAGGAAAGGGGGATGGCAAGCAATTTTTTTTTCTTTCATCAGTTACATAAGATAACCTTTAACAAAATATCAATACAAATGCCAACAATTAAGCTAGCATATAATCAATACACGATTCTCTTCAAATTGATTATAACTATCCATTCAGCAACACAGTTATCAAAGGTTCAGAAAATGTACAAAGACCGCCATCACAATATCAGTGGTTCGGCCAGCCAAGCAGATTTCCCAAAAAGAAAGAATCAGGATTCACATCTTGTAAATGCTCCCGATGCTTCTTAAAGGCCTACCCATTCCCTCCCAACCCCCAAACAGGGAGGCACAGCCAGTAATAATATGTTTTAGTGTCTCTCTCTGGGTCCTCACTTGCCAAAACCTACAATGTGACTTGTACATGTTCTCAAGGCCATAGAGTAACAAGATTTCCTTAGTATGCAAGATATTCATGTGAAATCTTAAGTACCGATTCCAGACATTCCTCCCAGGATATATTGCTAAATATGGTGCTAAATGCCCCTTCTCTTATGATCTTTACAGAGATACGATATGATAGTTTATTTATATAGCGCCTATACACAATGTGTTTCAAAGCGCTTCAAGGCAAGGGAGGGAACAAGGGAAAATGTGATATTCTTAGAGGCCATGAACAGCAAGGATGTGAAATTAACTATCGTACTCGGCCTGACGACATTTCAGATAGTGCAAGTGCCAAGACATAGATAAGGAAGGGAGGGGGAGAGTGGGAAGGAAATGGAAACAGACAGGAGACTACTGTACTAGGCCTGATGACATTTCTGGTAGAGCCAGAGGACAAAAAAGGTGAGGGAGAGGGGTGCAAAAAGGGAGGGGAGGAACAAACCAAGCGACTATCGTACTAGGCCTGACAAAGTTTCAGATCGTGCTGGAGGGAGGGGTGACAGAGGAGGTTGCTATCATACTAGGTCCAGGGACAATTCTGATAGAGTAAGTGCATAGAAGAAAGTAAGGGGAGGAGATAGGAAAAGGGAGAGGGAGGGGAGGAGAGAACAGAGAGTAAGCACTCAAAGAGTGGAGAAGCAAGAGGGGAGAGCGAATACAATTGCAGAAGTCAGTAGTGATACATAATTTTGCAAGCCAGGATACAAGATGAAGATGGTAATAGCATGATTCAGGGCCACCATGAGTGCAAGGTGCAAAGAAAGTCCAGCATGAGAGTTGAGAAAGGGTGACACCGTGAATCAATGAAGTCCATAAAAGTAAAATCCAGCATTGGCCACAAGACGGTGAAGCCAAAGTTCATCAGGACAGACTCTTGTGTGCAGGAAGGGGGGGGAGGGGGCACAAGGGAAAAACACAGGGGGACCAGAGAGGGTGGGGATGGCCTGTGGGGACAGAGGGTGTAAAAACATGTTGGTGCATGCTTACCTGCTCTCTTAGCAGGTAAACATGCACCAACAAGATGCTCCATGGAGGGGTACTATGAAAATGAAAGTTAGGGCCCAGTCCTTATTGAACAATAATGACTTTGCCTCGCAGGTGTCCGCTAACTATCAATTAACTTTGATCTGAATGAACATTTTAAGATCAGAATACAATGAAACTCCCTCCAAGACGCAAATCTTTCTATATTGTGCCAAGAGTTTCCACTGGGCTCTGGCCAAAAGAGAGATCAGGCCCTATTTATACCCAACCATGGGCAAGGGGAAAGAGTACGGGAGACGAAGGGCACCCATCCAAACATGGGACTCAAAACGGGCAAATGGTGAAGAACCGATAGTTCATAAACTTTGATGCTATATAGTATTTTAGGAACTATTTTTTACTCATAAAACCGAATACATGGTTTTAGTGAAAATGTTGTATTTTTAATAGTTGAATCATCATGTACACCGTTTTCGATTGAAGCCATTTTCAGGCCTGATTTGTTCTGATTAAGATAAACAAAGGCATACACCCTCGGTCTGTATCCTCTCCCCTTGTACGTGCCAATGGAAGGTAGATCTTTTCCTTGTATGAGAAAATATAATTACTTTAGTCTTGGCAGGATTGATGGTCATTGAGTGAGCATCCACAAACTCAAGGAAATCATCCAATAAGCATTGCAGGCCAATTGTTATACTGTCGAATATCAAGAAATCGTTGGCGTATGGTAGCCGCAGGGGGCGAAGATGTAATTTTTTTAGTGGCCACAGCACGAGATTGCAAAGAAGATGCTATGTCCGTAATGACAGATTGACATATTGTAAAGACATGATGCAAGTATGCACCCCTGTTGGACACCTCTGGCCGTCCTACGCCGTGATAAGTGACCCTGCTGGTCCAAGTACGCCTGGACTGTTGGGTTATCATGCAGGCCAATAAGTAGTCTCCACAGATACTTCGGAACGCTCCACGACTGCAGCTTTCGCCCGAGTAGAGCGCGATTAACTGCATCGAACGCTGCCGTCAGATCCACCAAGGCTACATAGACTGGATTGCCCCCTTTGGCCAAGCCCGATGTTGTATGCATTTAAGTAGAATGTCATTCAGAGAGGTTCCCATCCCTTTCCAGAATCCGGTCTGCAATTTACTGAGAATTCCCTTACTCGTAGCCCATCGCTCAAGCAAGAGTGATGCAAATACCTCTGCATCCAACAAGGCAATTGAGTGATAGTTACAGCAAGGGCTCTTGCACCTTTTTTTATATATGGTGATTACTAATGCCCGACACCCACATAAGTGGAAATCTTTCCAACATGATTATGTCTGAAAACTACACTTCTGACCAGAGATCCAAGATATAAGATTTAAATGGAACATTCGACAATTTATTGGGGCATGGGAGGTTGGGGGCCGGGAGGTACTTAAGCCCTGAATAATCTTATGAAGGACTTCTGGGTTCATTTCTATTTCACGCAGCCCTCTCCTGTGGGCGTTTGCCTGGACAAAGTCCTTGGGGAGAGATTCCCACTGGTGAATACAGTTCTTCAAAGCGGGTAACCCAGTCTGTTTCGGAGACAGCATTCACTAATCTCCCTGTCTGGAGTTCCGTTTGGCCATTAACTAGAGCCGAAAAGGATTGAGTTTTTATTAACTATAGCGGCCAACATCGATTCTGCATCCAATTGTGTTGTTAAAGCTCAAGGTTCGCTGCCAGTTTTTGTAAGACCATTGTGCTCTTTTTCAAGAATTATCTTCTTACTTGGAGTTATATTGGGATTGCGCTTAATCTTCTGTGCTTGGGTTCTGAGGTCTTGCCTCAGAGCGACTATGGCTGTGTTATATGCATGTTGATGGATCTTGGGAGCAAAACCTAATTTATCTGAACACACAGTGGCCGCACCGATTGCCTCTTTAATAAAGCAGTTAACATTCCCAGATGCAAGGAGGTCATAGCTGTCCTCCGTGGATGTCGTCAGACAGGGAGACAGCTACGTAATTATTCACCCGCTGTTAGGAAAGATTTCCATTAATGGGTCATTTTTCCTCCAGTTGTGAACCCCCAACCTTTTGGTTTTGTCCGACCATCCCAACCTGACTTTTACCACTTTTACTCATCTTGTTAAGGGGAAACTGACATGCCTTACTTTGTTTCCCTTAGTCTTTCAATTGGTTGCCATTTCTTCAGTGCGCTGGGGTCTCATGTTTAAAAGGCCCTAGACCCACTCGAAGGATTTTTGGTGAATGTACAAGCGTGCCCAGGACAGATCTGGTGGCAGCAGTTACTTTTAAAGCATGTTTGACTCTTTTCTATGGTCCAAATCGCACTTAACACATTTGGCCCAGGACTGTGGCTAAAGGCCATGCCATGAGGTCCTTTGTTTATTTTGTCCATTTGCCTTCCCCAGGTCGAGCAGACCCGGGAAATTCCTTCTTTGGTCATGCTGACCCCCACGTAAACCAAAGCTTTTATAGGCTTCTGCATGCCTTGCGTGCGCCCAGGATGTTAATGTTAAAGGATATTTGTACCGCGCACTATTACCACTGGAGTGGTCCCCTGGATGTGGGCTCGAGCTGTCTAGTTCCAATACACATCCTGGGTGCCAGGATGTCTGGTGTGCTGGGATAACTGGGACCACCATGGTCCGTGATTGGTCCACATCGGGGGTGGCTGAATGTGAATAGATCTCCCATTGGTTTCTCTTTGTTTGGTGCAAAGGAGACTTTGGATAAGAGAAGGCATCTTACACCCTTTCCAGGTCAATCTTCTGAGCTCACACCAAACGTAAAGGAGCCAAGTATCCTGAACCGAAGAAACAGAACCATAGAACCGGTGGAAGGTTTGGGATCCTGACCCCGCTGTTGTCCCATCTGAGCCCCCATTTCTCATCTGTCATGAAAGGGCTGCAGGGGCGCTTTGACCCGTAGTGGGACTAACTACTCTCGGAACCTTCTGCTTAACTTGCAAACAAGCTTCTTCGTAAGTGTCCCTGGACCACCCAGTGAACTGACCAGCTCGTACGGGACCTTTGGCTTGAAACCGCTGCCGTCTAGAGTTTCGACCTGAGACTTGGGAACCGTAAGCTCTTGGTAGAAGGCACTCTCCCACTGAGTTTCATATACCTAGCATTCCTAGGTCTGGAACTAGGAGAATCTGCCTGAACCAGAGCCTACGCGGTACCCGTGTTGCCCCGATGTTGTGATAAGCTTCGTGGGTGCCTTGCAGATGTGCCCTAAGATGACCTGCAGTGGAATGGGCCCGATCCCTTCCCCAGAAGCGGAATAAAGGCCACTGTCCCACCACAGACTGAGGTACCGGAACGCAGCCCCTGAAATCCAGAGACGCGCAACTGCGAGACTCGACAAGTTTGGTCCAGACTGCATCAAGGGTCGAAGAGTACTTGCAGCACTTAACCAGTGGCCCCTGGTGCATTCATTGACTTTTACGCACAAGCGTCCCCCAAGGGCCACTCCTTTGTTAGGGTAGCCTACGCTACCATCCTATTCCAAATTCCTGGAAATAGCTCTGCCCTCTTGTGGAGACCCTCCTTGAACAGTGGAACATTTATTCTTCATCACCTCACGCACCTTCCTGAGCCACTACAGCCCCTTGAAGAGACATTTTTAACCGCACGATCGAGTGCTCCTGCGCTGAACGTACTTTTGAGCACAAGGCTCCACACTTCGTAGGGATTGGACTGCCTCTTAGTTAAGGTTGCTGAAGAACTGCCTAAAGTATATTTGCACGGTCTGACCCCCTTCTGTTTCAGGTTGTGGATCTCTACTATACTATATTACTTTAGGACAATAGTTATCATATATAGGTTTCCTAGTGTCATGTAAGTATTGTTCATATTGCTGTGGTATCATCTTGTGTTTCACTTAAAAGGCCTTTAATAAATGTACATGTATCTCTGGAAAAAAAAGAAAAAAATATATATATATAGAAATCACACCTGACCGAGAAATGTGTGGCGTTTACTGTGTGCGCTCATTGTGGGCTTTCAATCACCCTCACCCCTTCTGGGACCTAGTCTTGACCACCGCCAATGCTACCTTGATTGGTCCGGCTTGTCCAGAAGGTTACCCTGTTCCAAGAAACTAGGCTGGCCTTCTGTACCTCTGCCCACCAGGTCAGAAATCCATCTTAACATATGCCTTGCCCAATTGAAGGGCCACACAATACGATTGCTCTGTGTATTGGATGCCCATGAGACTTTGGGTATTTTTGCCACCAAGTTGTTAGGACCCATCGGATATCAAAATGTGCTATGAGCATCGCATGATCACTTGCACTTCATCCCTCTATGGTGAACTGGGAACAGTGATCATGTGTCCACTTGTCCAAATAAACATAGTCCAATGTTGAGTTGGAAGTTCTGTTGGACCAGGTGGAGCGTGGGGTGGTGATGTCCCCCTCTGGCTGTTCCATTGACAATCAACAACCCCAAGCCTAAGAAACGTTGTCCACACATTAGTTTTATGTCCAGATAAAGCCGTGGAAACCCCCAGACGCAGCTCTTCTTGTCCATGCAAACAGTGTTTAGGTCACCACCTAATAGAATATGAACATTAGGCTGATGGTCGTACCCGTTCAGTACAAAAGATATTAAATCTAGTGCTTCAGAAAGCTGACACATACCATGGTGCCAATAGATGTTTACAAGGAGAATGTTGAGGCCCACCTGTCTGCCTACTCTAATGTGAGTCACCATTACTCCAAATAGGCTACTTGAATTACATATTATCGATATGTTTGGATCCGATTTTATCATGGTCAGTAATTCTCCATATGGGCGTCTACTCTCTCCTTGGCATGCTGGTTGCGATAACTTTAAGTAACCAACAAACGAGGGTTGAGATTTTAACCAAGTTGCCTGAAGAATAATGAGGGTGTGTTGCCTAAATAGTTTAGATAAATCATTGTTTTTAAGCAAATAGTAATTGCTTCTGGAGTTGAAGGATAGTAGTGAGGCAGTTGTGATCCTCTTGGTAGGTTCACCCGGGGCCTCTCTGCAGGAATCTCGGCCGATGCCATGCCCTGGAGCCAAGACCAATTTCTTCAGAGGCAAGAGTTTTCCTCTTCAGCATCAAAATCTGCTCCTCCGTTGAATCACGGTTCTCCTTCTGGGATGAAAGTTTACTCTGGGACAATAGCCTATTGTCAGAGGCATGGTTTTCATTCCAAAAGATTTGGTTGCTACAGAATGTCAAGTCAAAGCCCATTCTTCAAAGAGTCTTATTCCATTCAGAAGAATATCCATCACCATCTTCAAATTTAAGGTCATCATGGCTCGATTAAGACGCGGTCGATCAAATAAGACCGTTGCTAGGACTCCCAAGTTGATGCTGGATAGAGCAGGACTAAAAAGGGTGCAAGAAGTTTGTCCTATTCACTGTAATCTGGCACCGGTCTGGGAATCACACTTTCGATTAAAAGATTACAAGATTGTTTTCTTTCCCTACTTGGGGGAAATGCTGATTCTAGGATTTTGCAGCCAGAAGGCTGGTTCCGAGGTGTAACGATTGTGTTATCTTCCTGGTTGTGATGAATTTTCCACAAAACCAAGTTTCACTACAGGTGCACCGGGCCCGACCCCCAAGTTGGTTCATAAACTGTCGAAGCTGATCTTCTGAGTCGTCTGGTGGAGCCATCTGTCTTGTAGTATGAATGATGGAATTCATGGCTTGACTAATTGGGGCACTGGCGCTCTGTGCCAATTCATAATTGGATGGTTCTTGCTGATGGTTCTGCAACATTTGCTGTATGGCCCCCACCCCCATTTTATTATTGGGATGATGCATTCCCTCATTGCTCTATGATCAAGGATGTTATGATCGGTACATGACTTACTCCCTGTTGAGTCTTTGGGTGCCCGCTAACTGTTGAGTCCATGGGAATAATGTTCTTTCAATACGCTCAAGCTGCAGCTTTATTGGCTTGTAGCATTGTTGGCTGGGAGAGTAATGTACGTATGAATTGTTGCGCTGTTTGCTGAGGCCCAGTTTATTTTGGCGGGGATAGTTCTTTACTCCCTTTGTGGGTTCCTTAGGCAGAGTGCCCATTGATATAATAGCATCTTCTTCCTCAGATAATGCTATTATCGGGGATTCGCTTTTGCCTCTACTCACTCAGCACAGCATAGACATGGAATGGGCCTCGCGTGGGAAGCTCTGTTCCCTCTGCAGGCATGTTCATTTGCCCATGCAACCCCCACATCCCTGGATTCTTGTTGATCACGGTTATTGCTTGAGGCATGGTTCTTAATTGACATTGTGGCAAAGGCTTTGTAGTGCCCCATGGGCAGTCGATCAATCGAGTCGGACCTGCTCTAACTGCTTTCTCCCAACACACCGCGTACACTGCCAATCAAGCAATTACAAAGGATAATAAATCCAAGAAGAGCCGAGTTACAAGAGTAATAAGCCTGGATCAAAGTATAAGAAAGAGGGATACAAAGGACTGGAGCAGCTGTCCCAAAAGGGGAGACCAAACCCAAGAACATGGCGAGTTAGAAGATCTTGTCCAGAAGGCAGCAAGAGTATTAGAAGATTTCTTACTGAAGAGGACTAATAAGAGGCCTTGCCATAAGAGATAGCCAGGAGGAGAGACATGCTCCTAGTATAATTTAAGTTAAACCCAATAGTGGTAGGGTCATTTGGAACTAGTTTTGAACAGAGGATATATTCATATGGGACTTCCTGGCGAGCACCTTGGGTTATTTATATGGGCTGGGATACCCCTCTAGCATTAGGGACCCATTACCTTTATTTTTCGATAAACACCAGTAATAATGTCAAGTGCCTGCCTCCTCCTTCTGACCTGCCACATAGGGTAGGTAACCTAACACCTATACGGTTGGAGTCCTCCCTTTATGCCATCTCCTCCTAGCTGTACACCAATGCAATTGTTTTGGCTAATAGGTGGCGCTCTAGCCAAAACTAAAAAGGGAGTCCCTTTTCTACCTCCAACCTTTTATAAGTGGCACTGGGTCACAGGGGACAAAACGTTTCAGAATTTACAAATTCAAAGCATCCAAGTCACTTGTGTAGAACTGCGGTTCCAAAGGGTAATCGTAAAGGAAAGAACACCGTTTTATTGAACACTCTACTGGAAGAAAAACAAGACTGCTCCTTGGAACTGAACTGGGAATTCTCAATTCTGTCCATGACGGGCTACACATTTTAAAGGGACAAACTACACATTAGCATAATCTCCAGTTGAAACATTTTAGGATAATTTTAACCTGGCAATTGGCTGCTCGTCAGAAGCCCCTAAAGCACCCTATACATTAAACAATCTAATTGGTTTATGTGCACATAGGGGGTATGAGGGAAAGTTGCACGTTAACAATTTTGGAACACTGAACATACCGCCCCTCCCCCCCACCCCATCATGACATTGTGCAGACCAGCAGGTAAAATTTGAATTATTTTGCATCCTTCATTATACAAGCTGGTAAAGTTCTCGATGCCAATTGGACCCTTATGTTGGAAACAGCACAGGAAAGAGCATCCCACCCAGACCGGCCAATGATATTACGAGGGAACATCGGCAAAGTTTAAGACATTGTTGGATCCCGTGGAACACCCAATCCCCAGCTTCTGATTGGCTCCTTCGGCCCCTCCCCCCTCTGCACCTGCTTGGCCTGCTACCTCCCCAACTCCCTTCTAATGACATGTTGCAAACTTAATTTGGAAAAAACATGCAAGGGCCTGCTGCTGGAAATTAATTCCTCCTATGTTATTCCTTCTACCACAGCACTTTCATTCCCGGGCAAAACGACCTGTGGGCATCGAGGTGTTCTCGCACCCATCATAGTTACTTCTTTTGGCAGCCTGAGCCACCTCACGCCCAGTATTGTGTCCTTCGCGCCCATCGAGTATTGTCCCGGAGCTCGTGGGACTGCACCTCCTATCCGGGGGAAAAAATTTCCCTGGAAACAATTAATTGGACACTACCTCTTCCTTGCATTCTAAAATAGGCTGCTCAGCCTTTCTCGGTACATCAGCAGAAATAAAAATCAATTAAATGCGAGCTGTGGCCTTTAGCTAAATTTCAATGTTTTTTTTGTGAGAGGCTCCCCTCCTCAAAGCACCCATCTTCTATTGTTTAACTATTCCCAAACCCCCCCCCCATCTTGTCTATAGACTTTCCCAAACTACTAGATTTGTTTTTTTACTGAAAAAAAAAAAATGTATTACAATAAAATCGAAAACAAATCGAAAGTAAAACTGTCGATGAAAGAACACTATAGCAGCTAAAAGATGGCAGCTCTGCAGCTTTTAACATAGGCCTGGTAATTAATACATGGCAGATATTCTTGCTCACTGCTAGCGCAAACAACTATACTTAATACAGCTTCATCTACATAATAACTACCTGCCTCTATACGATGATGTAAGTCTGATGAAAGAGCGTGCCAAAAAGAAACAAAATATAAATTATATATATATATATATATACACATACACACACACACACGGTTTACAGGACCTAGAAAGAAAAGCATTGCTACAGGTGCAACAGAAAATAAGGAGGAAATGCATCGATGCACTTGCTGTATTTCTGTTACACGTCTGCTTTTCCCTGCAGCAGGCATGGCCGCCCTCTTGCTCACTACACCACCTACCTCATGATAGAATACTCACTCCATATACTATAACAAGCCCCACCTACCAAGCCATGTACATATGCCCAAACTACCCTGTGACAAACATTGTTTTGAAAATGTTTTTCCACATTGCACCAGCTCCCGTTCGTGCGGCACAACTAGATGTACTTTAAATATGCCGTGACATCATCAAACCAGAGACCCTTTGCGTCACCACATCACTCTAGTAGAGCATGGAAACATGGATTAGACAACACGTTACATTTTAATGGGTTGCTTGACTATGCGAGGTCATATCCGCTGTAACGGACATTTGCAATATGCAGGCACTACATTAAATTGAAAGAACACACAAGAAGGAAGGTGCGGTTTTCAGAAGGAACACTTGACAACTTCTTTACCTGCACTGGCATTAGTCAAAAATCAACGTGGGGGGGGGGGGGGGTGGTGATCTGTAAAACTAGTTGCATGGAATTAACAAATACCCAGGAAGTCAGGGAACAGGGATCATCTACCAACCTCGAAACAACTGGGAGCATTTTATCTCTATTGGTGAAATAAGAAACCCAAATCCACACATGTAGACGGTTGAATTAAGGTTGTTCCCCGACATACACCCTGAACAAAGTCACCACGTTAATCAATCTATACTGGAAACCAGTGGCAATTTCTGAGGAAGACGACCTGTGGGCATTGTCCTAATAGACGAGGCATACACACGAGTGGAGAAGGGATTTAAATGCATCATGCAGAGCCGCCCCCCCTTCCCAAGAGCAGGTTGTTGATGGAGTACTTGTCTCACACAATGGCTGAAAAGAGGTCAGTGCTGGTTAAGATAATGCAATCAAATATCACTGGCTGCATGCAGTGTGACATTCCGAGCTAGCAGACTTGGAGAGGAAACCAATCGGCACCTCTTGACTATATATTGGTTACAAGTAATATGTTGCCCTTGAGGAGTTCCAGGTAGTCAAAACACAAACTAGTGATCATAACCCCCTAAAACTACAATGGGCGGAACCTAAAAACAAAGGGACAAGCTTGCATGCTAGCAAAGTCGAAGTAACCCAGGGGAGAAATCAATTAAGAATGACGAAGGCCAAAATTGAAAAAATGTACCGCACAGTACAAAAGACCAGATAGCGAGATGGGGTGGACCAAAAGAGGCACTAGACTATAGCCCCAGACGCCATCCCACAAGCAATTTGAAAGAAGCGCACAGGGGAGGGGAGACATGGGAACTGATAAACAGAACGACAACACCGCAAGCTGCTGTAGTGACGAATGAGGTGGAAGAAAAAGTTTGGTTGGACCACTTCAGCAGTCTTTTTTCAGACCTGGTCATACCTGAAACTAGGGTGGGTCGCAGCCCAGGTGAAGCATGCTGCATAACATCTTAGGCTTAATCAAGAAGGCTGGTTGCACCGGAGCTCTGGGCCCCCGACGGACTCACAAACGAAACCCTGAAGAAAAACCCAGAGCTGTGGACTGACTTTCTGTGCCTACTATTTGAGCAATCTTATGCAAAACCTTGGCCATCACTCATAAGTGCATCTCACACACTGCCCCTCCCTATTCATCAGAAAAGATTACCCCGCTCTTATTCACGAGACCTATCCGATCACACCACTCCAACATGATGTTCAAGACCACCTTCAAAAGAACTAAAGCTGGAGGGGCCAGCTTCCAACATCTAGCGCCTAAACATTGGAATACATTGCCCACAGCGCTCAGGAATGAAGCCTCATACACAAAGTTCCGCAAAGCTCTTAAAACTAAACTGTTTAACTTGCAAAACGTCTATAGCTACTAAACACTATCGTTGTTCCAATGTAACCAAGGGACATACTGCTAACCCTGTTCTCCAACATGTACCTATACTGAGCTTTATATAATCCTTGCATCAACTGTCTTTTCTCTGTCCTACTCTCGTAACCAAGTATGTTTTCCGCAACAGCGCCACGATGCCCAAGAGCCGATTGTGTACTACAAATGTAAATTTTTTTTTTGTTTTTTTTTAAAGAAGTGCTAAATAGCAGAGAGATACGTTTGTCCTTGAGGTCAGCCATCATAGTCCAGATTTTCAAAAAGGGCAATAGGTCTGATCCAAAGAGTTATCGGCCTATTGCCCTCCCGGATGTAGTGGCAAATGTTTTTGCATCCGTGGTGCTACAGAGTTTAACAAAGTGGATAAAGGAGGCGATGTGACATTGTCCAGACGGATGTTGGCAAGGGGATGGGGACCAGTGTAAACACATTCTTTCTCAACATACTAAAAAGCAGGGTGTTGGAGAAGAATAAAATATATATACTTTGCCTTTGTAGATCTGGCTCAGGCTGTCGACAGTATCGTCTGCTCTCTTTTGGTCTAAACTGGTGAGATGGTTTTGTCCAGGAGACCTACTGGAGCGCATAAAGGCTTTGTACTCTGAGAATTAGATTGGACACTGCTGGGCGCCTGTCGAGAGGGATACTAACTTATATGGGTATAAAATAGTACTGCCCTTTGGAGCCAGCAATCTCATCAGATCTGGGAGACATTAGTGAAGGCCAGATGTTTTCCACCTCAGATCGGAGGGAGGCCACCAAGTTGGATGCTCTATGCAGACGACGCGGCCCTTCTGGACCAGACCTCAATTGGTCTGCAACGACAGCTGAACAAACAGGATAGGTCCATAGTAACGGCTTGGAAATGAATGCCTCAAAATCGAAAGTCCTTATCTTACAATCTGCTAACCCGAGGAGGAGAGGGCCTTCTGTATGACATCTGGTGGGAGATCCAGTGGAGGCAGATGAGACGTTTAGATACTTGGGTATGTGTGTCAACTCAAGCTGGGTGGATGCCCCTAGCGACAAGCTACAGAGGCTAAAAGCAAAAAAATCTGCCATCACAGGGGCTGAAGCTACACGAAATGTGCCTGCTTTTCTGTACTCCCGGAAGTACAGTGTTATCTAAAAGGTGGTGGCAGTCCTGGTGTATGGAACAGAAAACACAGTTTCTGCCTCATGCCCTTCAGACGATATTAGAGGGAACTTTTTTGGAAGACTATTCTGGCTCTCAAAGCCCATCCCAATACAAATTGTACGGTACAAACTTGGCCTGTTGTTCCTACAAGCAATGGTAGGTTGGAAATCCCTAGCATTCTATCAGAAAGTGCCCGTTTCAAATCTAAAAACTGCTCCCTACACTGGTAGAGAAACTATTTTGCTGGGGTGGGGAAAGGCATGCAAACATTTGTTGACTAGGTTAGAATTGACAGCAGACGGCCTTGTGAATAACCCAGACAGTCAAAATTAAAATCCGGAGAGACAGGATTCGTACGCAAGACGAGGTTACAAAATGTAAGTTGTCTAGGCTGGAGTCTCCTAGTCCTGCCATTTTTGATCTTGCAGGACCAATCAGGTTTCATTCAGGGGCCGAATAACTGACAACATAGGCGGGTATTGCACATTATTGATCAGGCTGGGGGTGGGGGTACCGACATGTTTGTTAACGCCGGACGCCAAAAAAGCACTGGACCATGTGAAAAGTAATTTCATGTTTCCGCTGCTACGCACCACGTGGGTGGGAACAACATTTTTGAAAATGGCCCAAGCCAACTATCAAACCCCAGAAGTGAGAATAAGGTGAATGACAGGTTGACTAATCCCTTCCCAATTCGTAGGGGAACCAAGCAGGGCTGCCCCATTCACCCCTTCTTTGTAGTAGTGATGGAGCCTTTTGCTCAGCGGTTAAGGAGAATGGGGTAGTACACTGGGTTAGGTGAGTGAATTCACACCATACAATTGGGTAATTCGCAGACAATGTGATTCTCATGGTCTCCAATTCAGAACAATCACTGCAGGCAATAATGAGGGAAATGGGGACATTCTCAAAAGGTATAAGGATTTAAAGGTAAACTTTTCTAAATCTGAGATATTGAATCCGGCGGTGGGGATGGAAGACCGAGGGAGATTAGTGGCTAGTACCCAGTTTCTGGGCAGCAGGTCCAGTACTTGGAATTAATATGACCCAAACTCCATGTCAGACATTTAAGGCAAACTACCCTCCTGTCATACAGCAGATCAAGGAGGGCTTGAATAGGTGGAAAGTTTGTCTCATGGCTGGGGAGGGTAGCCATTGTAAAGATGAAT
The DNA here is from genome assembly GCF_040938575.1 of Ambystoma mexicanum. Taxonomy (NCBI): domain Eukaryota; kingdom Metazoa; phylum Chordata; class Amphibia; order Caudata; family Ambystomatidae; genus Ambystoma; species Ambystoma mexicanum. Next base: position 1,666,274,689 of record NC_090929.1, read on the forward strand.
ATTCTCCCTTGCCTCCTCTATGTTCCAGGCACTGCCACTGCCGGTACCGAGGAGAGTCCTAAGGGGGATAAAGGAAGATAGTATGGGCTTTATTTGGAATGGGAAAAAGAACCGGATAGGGAGGAAGGCCTCTATAGAACCAAGAAGGAGGGTGGTGAGGTGATGTGGTGAAATATTACCAGGCTATGCAATTGTGGGCTCTTGTGGAGTGAGGAAGAGAGGATAATATAAAACACTGGGTGGTTATGGAGCAAGCAATTGCAGGTGAATACATATGGAAAATCCCCTGGCTAAAAAGGGAAGACAGGCCGAGAGGGCTCACTGAATCCCCATAACGAAAAACACTCCTAGGCCTTGGGATAAAATGAAGGAAAAATAAAAGTCATGCTGGCGCCCTGCCCGTCACCGGTTTAGAAGAGGCATAGCGGGGCAATGATGGAAATCTGAGATTTGTACACCCGTCACCGGTTTAGAAGAGGCATAGCGGGGCAATGAGGGAAATCTGAGATTTGTACAAATCAGCGTATGTCAAGACCGTTCCTGAACGTAGTAAAGAATTGGGTTAAGAAAAGAGGATTACTATACCTTTCAAGAGAGTAGACACTGGGTGAGCAGCACCCAAACGACAATGGAGGGAGCGACTAGGAATATGACAGACTGGGAAGAATTCATATATCAGCCAGAGAAACCAACAGGGGGCTCTTCACAACCATGTACAGAATATTACTAGAGAAAGGAGGACATGGACACTTGCGGCTATGGGCAAGTGGGAATCGAGCATGGGTAGACAGTTTACAGATAAAGAATATGGACATAAACATTAGGTTAATATACTTCAGCGCAGAACCGGGAGATGCAATACAAGATACTGCACAGGTGGCACTATACGCCTGCAAGGCTACATAAGGTGTATAGTAATACTCCCTCCAATGTGCTGGCGGCAGTGCAGGGAGGAGGGAACAACGCAGCATGTCTGGTGGCACTGTCTGCAACTCCAACACTTCTGGCAGGAGGCAAGTCATCGAGATACTGGGTTTGATGGGGCACTAGTGCTCCTATCAGCAGATGGCGAAACTAGGTTGGGAGCGAATGCTGGTATATTATGTGTGAACCTGCCATTGTGCGCTAAACAATTAATAGTGAAGATGTGGTGACGGGCAGAGTCACCGTTAATAGTACAGTGGTACTACACAGTTTGGAAAACTCTAAACGTGAAAAAGATGACAGCCGTAGTACATGATACAGTGAAGGGGTTCGGCAAGGTTTGGTCACCTTTTCTTGCATATGCCCTCAAAGACCAGATCAGTTGCATATCCAGACAAGATTACGAACACTTGGCATCCTAACAAAGGAGGAAGATTGGAAAGTGGACATTGAGATATCTGAACTGGACTTTAGAGGGGTGGGGGAGGAATATGTTGGGGTTGTTGTTAGTTGGTTGACTGCTTATCCGACTCCAAATGGAAAAAGGAGATGAGCTGCTGAGTGATGTAAAAAGTTGGTAACTCCAGAATTTGCTGTGGATAAAGTAGCAAATGTACTGGTGGATATGCATACGTACTTAAATGCCAATATAGACACAAGTGTACTTTGTTCAACCATCTTAACCACGAAACAAAACCATATGGCCCCGTGTACTCAAACCAAATGTTTTCCTGATAGTTATTTTAGTAACCAATTCCTTAGACTGCAAGAACAGGATCTCCTGGACGTGTAGGCATTGTAAAAGGACTAAAAGAGCGTGAAACATTAAAACACCTGCTATAATTCAGTACAGGACCAACGCACCTGAGCACAGTACACCGTGGGAATGTTATTATGCGCGTTAGCACCTTGCCTGCAGGTGAATGTTGGGCCATATTATTTATTTATATAGATTCACTTCAGAACTTTTACAAAAGTTAATCAAGTATACATTCATCAATTTCCATAAGAGAAGTTCATAAACTTTAAACATTAAAACATTTCAGATATAAAAACACATTTGAGACACTGAAAACATTAAAAAATGTAAGCAATCAGGAAATTTGGGACTATTCAGACATCCATGATATATCCAAGACACATCTAGCATTTCCAGGAAATTCGCTATCATCAGTCAGGAGTCAACAGAAATCTGCGATATTGGAGTGCAACATATACTCAACTCCGGTCAAATCAAATCCTCCGTTTATCCCACAGTGCATTCCAGGTTTTAAATAGTGCCATATGAACCCCCTCAGAGTCTGTTCAGGAAGTAAGCCCAAAATTCATCAGACTTAATCGCATTGTAATGCCCCACAAACTGCCCGAGTGTAGTCATGTAAAGGGATGCCCACCTTGGGCACGCTGTCAGAACATGTCTAGGGGTTTCAACGTTAGAGTCCAGCATACACATCTGACAAATTCTGTTATCTTTTGCGAGTTTCAGATGACCCCCTGCAGTGCCAACACAGAGCTGGTTAGTCCGTAGACGTGATCTAAAACTTCGTAAGGCAGGGCTAGGACATCAAGTAATACTGGATCTTGCAGTATCAATGTGTAATGTTCTCAAGGTACTTAAAGTTGTGCAATGTTAATAAGTGGGTATATTGGTTTATCCAATCCCATTTCTGTAGCTTATTTTTAAACAATAGGGGTGCCAGGACGCAACCTTGCCTGACGCCATGATTTCTACAGCCAATGACAAACCCCTGCTTGTTAACAGAGCTGTTCTTATGAAGAAGTGTTAAAGACTGAGATCAGCCGTACATCCATATTTACGAAATTTATGCCGTAATTGCAGGCATTTTACAGTGTTGAATGCAGCACTGAAGTCCACATATAGAATGTACAGGCCCAGATTACCTTTAGTAGAGGCTTCTCTAATCAGTGAATCCATGGCTCTGATGTTATGCACTGTTGCCAAACCTGGGCGGAAGCCTGTCTGGGAGTAATGTAATATACAATTGTCATCTACCCAGTGCTGCAATGCATTCAAGTCGAAGCTACAGAATAGTTTCCCGGGGACATCAAGGAGAGAAAGGAGCCTATAGTTCTCTGGGCACAACACATCACCCTTTTTGTATACGGGTATCGGGAATCACCCGATGCCATAAGGCAGGACTCTTCACACACACACTGACAAAAAAACAGTTAAGCACTGTAGCCCAAGCATCAGGATCTGCTTTTAACACGACATTCGACACACCACTAGGTCCTGACACCCGGGATCCCTTTGGACCCACTATTGCCTCCCGTATATTCACCCAAATAGGGTGAAGGGGCCATGGTGCAGATACTACTTATCCTGTGTCTGACGCACCTACAGAGACTTATTTGCACTGTATAAAAAGACACCCATTCAGGCTCTGCTATTGGGGTTAACTACGGCATATCTGGTATTACTTCTAGCCTGGGACAGTATTTGTTGGATGGGTCCGATTTGGACTGTGCAAAGAGCAGCATTTACTGCCATTTTGCATTTATCTCGGCATGCCTCTTTGTATACAGCCATTGCTTATAATCCCTTTTGATATGCTTAATTATGCCTCACGTATTCCACTCTCTTCTAAGTCAGCCTTGGCATGTCTAAGCGGCTGTCTCATATCGCTTGGCATTTCTAATTTCTAAGTCAAACCGTTTGCTTTTCTTTGCTCCATGGCTGGCCACACAGTGCACCACGGTAGCTCCTGTTGGTAAGATAAGTTCTTAAAATGGTGTCCCTTTTCGTCAGCCCCTAGATGGGCATACCTATCCAGGTCATGTTTTACCAGTTGGTTAACTGCCTTGGACCTTTTAGTAATGTTGTGTGGAGTCCAACAAATCCTATTCCCTGTGTGGTTCACCACCAGACCCTCGCCCCTGTGATGTCCTTCAAAGGGATTTCCTAGGTCAATTGTTAGGATCAGCATATGATGATCACTAGAATTGGTCTGCCGGGATTCTAAAGATTTAACTCGTTCTGAGCACATATTGCTCCCAAAAAAAAAGTAATCTAGGGTAGAAACGTTAGTGCCCATACTCTTGACCAGGGCAGTCACCAACCGTACGGCCGTTCTACGTAAAGCCCATTCATGACGAAAATCCAACCATTGCTTTCCCTTCTGATTCCCTCCACGTTTGGTTACAACGCACTCAGGTTTGATACATTGTTATTGTGCACCCAATTCATGATCTATACAACCAGCATTAAAGTCAACCCTCTAGAAGAATACATTCATGCTCATTTCCCAGCATCCATTCAGAAAACATTTCATTGAGTGTTGGAAGAAGCTCCTCCAGCTGTACCAAATCAGGAGGGACATATACATTAATTAGCAAGCATGTCAATGTATCACAGGTGGTTTTTATCACTGCCTCTATTGCTAGCACGAAAGGGGTGCACAGGATGATCTTTATACTTGTCAGGGGGACTGACTGTTTAATCGCCTGGGGGACTGGTAGTGGCCGTCTACCCCTTGCACACTTGGTTGCCAAACGTTGATACAAAATGAAGTCCCCCAATTGTATTACTGACGCAAGCCAGGTTTCCTGTAAGAACAGGAAATCAAATTCGGATACACAGCTAAGCGAACCCCCATGGTCTACTAAATGTGCAAAACCTCCGAGGCTCCAATTATGCACCTGCATGGGTCATCTGGTCTATGTCATTTGCCTGGTCAGACATTTTCTGAAACCCAGACCTTAGCGTCCTTTGTAGACAAGTCACTTGTTGGCATGCTGGCTTTAATAATGGGGGTTCTCAACCGGCACTACCTCCTTGCTAGCAACATGAGTAGTATCATCAACTATAAATCCAGCCTTTTCAATGGACCCCAGGTGACATCATATTAACGCTGGCACATCAGTAGCGGAGCAGTGGACCCGTACAAAATTACCACTGAGAGGTCCACAGGCTGAACAAAAGTCAGCAGTTGTCAAGACGCGAAGTGTGGGGATGCTCTTACATAGATTTAGAATATCTGATCTATCGGTCCGTTTGACAGAAAAAGTAATAGGACTGCGTCGAAAAGTAAATGACTTGGGGTCATTTTCAATTTCAGAAAGCTGGGATGGGGGTAAGACATTTGGAACAGAGGAGAGGGGGCCAGAAGGAATCAAAGGGAGGGTCAAAGGAGGGGCAATAACTGACGACCGTAGGATGAAGGTTGGTAATAGCAACCACTTCATGCTGTACAGTACTCACCGGGCCAACAATAATAACCTCATGGTCCCCACCGATAATTACAGGGTTAGCAGAATTTATCTGGGGTACGGCACTCTGTACATCATCAAGTATCGAGCTAGTCAGGGTACCTGCCCTCCTCTTTCTCCCGATGTGCCCCATATTAATTGGGCCTTTGACAACCTCCACCTATTCAGTACCCAATATAATAAAAGTAGAGTTCATGGGATCAGGTATTTCAACAACGACAGGCAGGTTGTTACTTCAGCTGTCCTACGCAGACTAGCCCGCATAGCCCATCGCCTTTTGTTTTCTGGTTAGTTTTGGACGGTGACCGCACTGTGATGTCATCTGCCTGCACTTCCACCTCCAACACGTCCCCTATGTCCACCACCGGGAAACTTCTTCCCCTTGGAGTAGTCAAGGGCACCGCATCACGGGTTGTTGGTGTTATATTGACTCCAGAAACCTGCAATCTTTTGTCCATAGTGCCCATGACCATTCCTCGTTTTGTGACTTCTTCCAGAATAACTCTGCATAGTTTGAGTAAAATCTTTACCGTGAAACGTATCACTCCATCAGCGGGCACTGAGGTTGCGGACAAAGAGCTTGAGTAGGCTCCTATTGAGAGATGGGCTGCTGCACACCCAACAACCCACGAGCGCCCGGCGAATCGGAAGGAAAAAAAAAAGAACCAGGGTGGTTGATAGTCGTTGCAGTGTTTTTTCAGCTTCTTGCTAACAAAAGGACGTATCGGCTGTTGAGACTTAAGGGGATCTCAGATAATGAATCAAACCCCCTTATGCGCGAGGACTCTACTCGTGGATAAATCCATTCTGTCTTTCTGGGGGGTATTTGGCTCCACGATAGTAGTGGGATCGATACTCACAAAAGAAGTGATACACAAGCAGCAACTGCTCCTTGCAAAGAGTAACATCACGCCCACAAGTTACTGTCAATATCCCCATAATCACTCATAGAGGCTTCTTTTGAATTAGCTGTCCCTCCCCCCCAATGAGTCCGTTGGAGCATTAACTGCTAGACCATTGGTAACATCCTGGTCGGTTGGCTGAAATTAGTCCATCATTTTTAGTAGGCAGCAGTTTACGAATTAGGATTTGGCCAGCAAAGCCACCTTATAGAGGAAAACCGGTCTGGCTATACCGCCCTCATAGATGGCCATTCTTTCTCACACAGGTACTTAGCATAAAACAAGAAGCAAAGATATTTTGAAACTTTATCAACACATCCATACAGCTAAAAATAACAAGTCTGACGCATCTAAGCAAATGATACTTTGAAGAAACGGAAAGACAACCTAACAGGTGACTAGGGAGGAAACCAGCGTTCAAGCGGGTTGTGAAACATTAAAAGGTTATCCAATAACTTAAGTATTGCGCCCATAAGAAGGCAGAGAAAAAAAAACCTGACATTTTTTTAAACACCCAATGGACAAGCCAAAAAAACAGCACCACACATTCCCATGTTTTAATGAAGCAGCAGGTAATTGCAAAGTGGGTCTAAGGAACTCCGCACACGAAATGTTGGGGTAAGTAAACCAACCCAAAAAAGAAAAGAAGTAGGGTCGACTGCGCATGTGTTATTGTAAACAATTAAAACAAAACTCGTTGCAACCCGAGGAAAGTCACACACGATTGCTGTAATGCAAAGGCAGGAAACCAAGTGTGCACAGATGGCCTTCATATGATTACACACTGAACTGGGGGAACCGGTTCGGGGAAAGACGAGCAGAATTACCACCGAATGCTGGCCCTTTCCAAGCGCCACAGGTAGCAGCAGCAGCCCAAGAGCTGCACAGGCGGCCTGCAGACTCCAGCACACTCCCTCCCACGCCTCCAGCACAAGTGCCCTAGCCAGGCGCTCCCACTCTGCACCTGCACTGTCCTTCACGCCCAGGCTTCCCAAATCCTCCTCCCCAGGATCCGACACGGCCTGCACCACCGGTGCCATCGGCTTTACATCGCCCCTTTTTGAAGAGAGAGTTACAGGTGCCCTCGATCACCCCCCAGCCAGAGGCATAAGTGCACCGAAAAAAGTAGTGGAACTGTGTTCTCGGCAGGGTAGAGAGTAGGCAGAAGCACTGCAACATGTGGCCTGATGTGGCAGCCAGGGCATTGCAATAGAAGTGACTAGGAACTAAGGCTCCTATTATAACTTTACACTTGCACAGGGACATGCATGGACACATCTTCTGTACAGAATGTTGAATGGTCGTAAAAATTTGAAAAACGGTAAACCGGAAAAAAGTAGTCGAACGCCGCTCCCGGCCGTTCCCTCTCACTTCGATCACAGCCCCCAGCTTTCTAGCCTTGACACAGACTGATGTTGTTTTGCATCCGGTCACCTGTACCTATGCATTATAATCAAGGGGACTGCAAGTCCCAGAATGCACATAAACACCAACGCCATCCCTTCTGGGCAGCAGGAGAGGTCGGGACCACTTGCAGCTTCTCGCCAGGCACTTGCCCACACTCCTGCCCCTCCCGCCCCCTGTCCAGCCCACTCTCCGTGCACACTTCTCGGACCCACCGAAGAACCCCTGCACCAGGCTGAGCGGGGATCCGAGCCAGTCCCCAGCCGCGGGCATGATGTCTATCCGGCTGTCAGCAGCACCGCCTCCCCGGTCTCGCTGGCTGCTGCTGCTGCTGCTGCTGGCGGGAAACAGGCGTCACCGGCTTGACCTCTGACCCAGCGCGGCGTGAAGCGAGAAGACAGACTGCCACACGCAGAGGCGAAGGCCGGGCAAGCCGCTCGACTGGCCGCCATCTTTGACGGGTCACGCTCTCCCTTCAGAGAGACAGAGCCTGCCGGCCATTGCCACCCGTGCTCACGGGAGGAGGAGGAGCTAGTAGATAGCTGAGTGGGTTAATCGCTCGCTGCTGAGATCTGTGTGAGCTGCTGGTTGCAGGTTTGAATTCCAGCACGGTGGACTCAGCCTCTCAGCCGTTTGAGGTTAATAAAACTGAGTACCAAATTCTTTTGGGTAATAATTTATTTATTTTAGCATTTATAGAGCGCACTAAGCCCTCAGGCATCAAGGCCATGGTTACAATCATTAACTCAACATATTAGCAAACATTAACACAAGCTTAACATAATGAGTGTAAATGAAAATGTTCTCTGTGAAGTGCTTTGGCTACTTTACAAATGAGACACGGAGACAGAGGTGATACTCGTGTGGGCTCCGCGGTGGTTCTGATGCCACCGGGAACGCCCCGTTTATTTATACGAGGCACACAACGGAGTGAACGTCAACCCGTCACGTGCGTGCCCTTAAAGGGCCAGCGCCACACTCCTCCTTTTCCATAACAACAAAACTTGAAAAAGAGAGGATCTAACTATCACACATTTCACAGCACACAATACAACCCTAATAATCCCCCATTTATTGACAGCCACCCTGGATCTCCCGATGATGCTTTCAACAGCATAAACATGTCCATCAGCCCATAGCTCTCAACTCACACGCTTTTGGCGGGTGTCACCCGCCTTGTAAACAGCTGCCTCACCCGCCAAGCCTCCTGCACGCCCATTCGTTTCAATGGGCCTCTCACCCGCCAAAAATAAAATCGGGTGTTTTCACCCGCCATTGCCACATAAATGGTTGAGAGCTATGTCAGCCAGCCTTCCAGCTCAGTCTGTCACATAGTCAGTGAGACGGGCAGGTTTCCCACGCCCTGTTCTCAGGGGGTACCTCCTGCCAACATCTCTGGCCGGTGTGCCATCGCCTGGTCCTCCACAAGCAGGAGAGTCTATTGCGGGGGCTTGACCCCCACCTTCGTCCAGTGCCTCTTCCCCCTCTCTGTTGTCAGTGCTGTCGGCCCTCAGCTCACCCAGTCTCTTGAAGAAGCTGGCATTTCTGGTCACTGATGATGTCCCGTCAGAGGCGGTCACCATAGATCCCTTCACCGCCATGACATCCAGGGGAGCGGGTTCATACGTGAGGGACAGTTTGCCCTGTGGGTGGTGATTCCTCACTAGCACCTCATCCCCCAGGGTGATATTTGGGAGTCTCAGACCTCTTTGGATATTTTCCATCTGCGTTCTTGCCCGTCTGTCCTCTTCCACTTGTTCATTGTCAATGACAGCCGGCTCTTGATCCCCCACCTCAGGTATGACGTCTCTCGGACATCGTTGGAATAGAGCCTCTGCAGGTGCCACACCAGTTGATGAGTGGGGTGTGGTCCGGTATCGCCGCAGAAACACATACAGCGCCCTCTGTAAACACTCGCCTTTCCCCTGGGCGATCCTGAATACTTTGTTAAGTGTGCGCATCATGCACTCTGCCTCTCCATTGGCCCGAGGCCAGAGCGGGGTGACCCTTCTGTGTTGAATGCCATAGTCCTTCATGAGATCAGCAAAACTCTCGCCTTGGAATGGTGCCCCATTGTCGGAACACAGAACAGAGGGTAGGCCATGAGTGGCAAAAATCTTCTCCAGTGCTATCACCACCTTATCAAACGCCACCGACTCTATGAATTCGACCTCAGGATATCGAGACCACTCGTCCACCACCACCAGGAAATGAGTGCCCCTCTATGTGGATCCAGAGTCCACATGCACCACTTCCCATGGTCTTGTCCCTCTTGGCATTGTTTTGATGGACGGTTCGCGCTGGGCCGGTGACGCGGCCTGGCACCACACGCATGATGCCACAAACTCCTCCACTCTCCACTCCAGCTCCGGGAACCACACCTTCTGGCAGAGACAAGCCTTTGTCTTGGGCGCTCCTTGATGACCCTGGTGCGCCAGGGCGATGACCTGTGGGATTTTGGTCTGGGGCACCACGATCCTTTCTCCTCTCAGTAAGAGCCCCGACTCCGAGAATGTCAGTTCTTCGCGCACTCGCCATAGTTGCTCCAGAGCCACTCTGGCCTCACTCGTTCTTCGGTCCAAAGCTTCCAACACCGTCTTCCAGGCACCTTGTTCCATGGCCACCTTCAGTATGGCGAAGCACTCGTCCTTCTTTGACGCCAGCTCCAGCTCCTCCACCTGCATGGAGGTAGGGGTGGCCGTTTCTACGACCAGGCGAACGTGTTCGTCGGCCTCTTCTGCTGACATGGATTCATAAGAGCCCCCTCTTGGATGTCTGGAGAGGTAGTCCGCAGCGTTGTTGGCCCCGGGACGATATATTAACGATACACCATACTCGAGTAGTGCGAGCATCCAGCGCTCTATTCTCACTGGTGGCCTGGAGAAAGAACCAGCCATGATTGGCAAAAGAGGTTTGTGGTCTGTGACCACAGTTACAGGTCGCCCCAGGATGTAAAGGCGAAAGTGTCTGCAGCCCCACAGAACCGCCAAAGCCTCCCTCTCGATTTGAGAATATCGTTGCTCGGTATCGGAGAGCGCCTTGCTTGCATAGGCTATGGGGCGGACCTCCTGGTCACTCCCCACTTGAGTGAGCACCACCCCCAGGCCATAGGGGCTAGCATCCATGACAATCTCCGTCTGTAGGCTCGGATCGAAAAACGCCATGGTGTCCTCCGCCGCCAAAGCACTCTTAATGTCATCGAACGCCGCTTGCTCAAGGGGCCCCCACTGACATACAGTGTCCTTCTTTGTCAAAGTTCTCAACGGCTCTGAGCGGGACACCAAGTTCCGGATGAAGCAGCCACAATAAGTGACCATGCCTAAGAAACTCCTCACCTCAGCGACATTTTCTGGCGGTCGAGCCTCTTTTATGTCCCTCACTTTGTGGGGATCCGGCGACACCCCATCCGCCTTGAAAACAAATCTGAAAAACTCAATAGTGGTTTTGAGAAATTCGCACTTATCCTTGTGTAGGGTGAGCCCCAGCGAGCGAAGGCGCTCGAAGGTCTTGGCCAGACGTGCCAGGTGTTCCGTTTCTGACTTGGCGTACACCAGTATGTCATTGCTGATGTTAAGGACTCCATCCAAATCCGCCAATGCCCCTCTAATAATGTTCTGGAACACCTCCGCCGCAGAAGATACCCCAAAACTCAGTCTCTTATACCTGTACAAACCCCGATGAGTGGAGAAAGTCGTTATGTAGCGGGACTCGGGGTGTAGGACCACCTGATGATACCCTGCTCTTAGGTCCAGTTTAGAGAAGAACTTTGCCCCCTGCAGTTCCGCTATAATGTCATTGATGGTGGGGTTTAAAGGCTGCTCTCTCTTTATTGCCTTGTTGGGGAGTCGCATGTCCATGCAGATCCTCACTGCCATGGGCTGTTTGGGCTTGCGTGCGATGACAATGGGCGAGACCCATGGAGTGGGCCTTCAACCTTGTCAATGATGCCCAAACCTACGAGGTTGTCCAGCTCTTGATCCACCAGATCCCTGAGATGAAAAGGTACTCACCGATGCTTCAGTGCCACTGGTTGGATCGACTCATCAATGTGTAGCCGTACAGGCTCACCCACCAACTGTCCATTGCCTTCAAACAGGGAGATGTGTTTGGCGAGGAGCACTTGTATATTGTCCAGGTACACTGAATAAGCGAATGTCACAATGCCAAGGGCCTCTGCAGCCGTACAGCACAGCAGCGTGTTGTTACTCACCGGTGTGACATAAAATCTGGAACGGATGAACGACTCGCCGTACTGAACTTCTGCCACGAACACACCATCCAGGGGAATGGGCTGGTCGCCTCCAAAGGTGAAGATGCGTGCCCTCGGTGGAACCAGCGTTGGCAAGGCCTGCATCGCGTTGTAATGCTGTCTGGCCATCACATTTACTGATGCACCGGTGTCTACTAGCATTGGTATCGAGTCCCCATTGACCAACACGTTGCACCTGGGCTGTCTCTTGGAGTGGGTTCTCAGCATGCCCACACTGGACACAAAGAAAACATTTTCTTCGTCCTCTTCTTCCTCCTCACCCTCCTGAGGTGCCCCTTCATCACCCTGGTCCTCCTGGGCAACGTTAGACGCCCTCTGGGGGTGGAAGAAACCAGCCCGGACATGCCCCCTGGGAACAACCTTCGGAGCTGTCGTCCTGCACATCCTGGCGAAATGGTCCGCACCCCCGCACCGGCCCCACTTCACTCCCGTAGCTGGGCACTCCGCTGGGTGCGGGAGATCGTACCCGCATTTTAGGCATGAGGAGTGTGCTGCTTGTGGTCGTGAACCTTGGGTATTCATGGGGCGTCTAAATCCACGTCCTCTGCTGACTGCGCAAACCTCCTCCACCTTGCCGGGACGCACACACGCTTCCATTCGAGTTGCCCGCAGCTCTGACACTTCATGGCACCTTCCAAGTTCCAGGATGTGGGGAAGGGTGATGCCAGGCTCTCGCAGTATCTGGCACCGCAGTTTGCCAGAGACACACCCCTGTATGACCTGATTACAAATCATGACATCCGGGTCATTCCACGCACATGGCTCTGCCAATCTGCGCAGCCGCCCATAGAAAAGCTCAAGAGTCTCATTGTCCTTTTGTCGAGCAGCCCCCATAAGGAAACGTTCATAATCTGCATTTGCATCGGCAGAAAATGGTTGTGGAGCTCATCCTTCGCTGCCGCAAACGACCCATCCGCTGGTTGCAGGGACAGAAATATCTCATGTACCGCCGGGCCTGCAGAATACAGGAGAGTGGCTAACTTGCTGTCATCGCTAGTCTCCATCGTGGCATTGAAGTACATCTCAAGTCTGTCCATCCACATCTTCCACCTCTGTCCCAGACTTGACGGTGTGCCCGAGACATCAAACTCAGGCATTGGTTGTAGGGAGCCTGGTGGCTTGAGCAGAGGTCTTGGCGGCAGGATGGGCAGAGGCTGAATTGCGGGAGCAGCCTGTTGTTGTGCAGCAGCCCCCGCCGCAGCAGCTTGGCTCATGGTGGTAAGCGCACAGGCACCCCAACGATATCCGAGTGATGGGGCCGCAACTCACCACCAGACACAGCCAAACACCTTCTGCAGTAGATAGTCTCTTGACTCTGTCCACAGGCCGCCCACAGATGGCACTGATCTTCCAATGTATCACGGCAAACAGGCAGAATTGGAGAGTCCAAATATTGAGCAGGGTAGGCCCCCAATCTGCATCCAGCAAGGCCTCCTTGGGAGTCTCACCCACAGACTCGGTGAAAAACAGTGAAACTGTCAATAAATCATTCTGAAATGACACGTGCTGCTTCCAGTGGCAATCCACCACTGGATTATCAAAAAATTGGGCTTGGATGGCTCACGGGTACTTCGTTATGAAGCCGTGATCATCCGAGGCCTATTCAACAAAATGGCCGCCGGCCGCGTGTGTCTCTCCCCTCTCCGCGGTCAGATTTCGCCTGATGCGCTCACATTAGATCATCTGCGCAACGAGCGAACTTCGCCGCCTGTCCCAGGGAGTGATCCGGTCTTCGTCGCCACTGTTAGCTGTGTTCTGCTACCGCCGCCCGTGAGCCCCCTACCCCCTGTTGCACAGAGACACGGAGACAGAGGTGATACTCGTGTGGGCTCCACGGTGGTTCTGACGCCACCAGGAATGCCCCGTTTATTTATACGAGGCACGCGACAGAGTGAACGTCACCCCGTCGCGTGCGCGCCCTTAAAGGGCCAGCGCCACAATTATCATATACAAACATGATGGGCCAACAGCTGCAACATGGACTCATGAACAGATGGACACCCTCAGAGCGCTCAAGTTTCAAAGTGGCCATGGCAAAACATGGCAACATTTTGCAGGACCAGGAAGAGAGATTTTGGCACCAAACACGGAAGAATTTAATTTCCCCATTGGGTTGCATTGGGGTTGAAATTATTTTAGGAGGGGGAAAGTACAAGAAACATTGGGAGTCTCCTGCTTAACTCGGGTGGGTTGGCATTTATGTTGTCGGGTCTCTTATCAGAGACTCCGCAAGGTGCTGGCCTACTTGCCTCCCACGTGGCGCCCCCAGGGAAATAAGGCTTAGACACACCGAGGAGTTCCATACACGTCTTTACTCATTCCCATTCATAACTTTAATCCCCTCCCTTTCCACCCGCCCCGCTCCCTATGCCTTCCGGCTCCCCCCAACCCACGTGACTACGATCACGTGGTCATTGCGACATCACATAAGTATGCTGTGAGAAACCTGAAGGCACTCTCACATCTACTCCCCAGGGATCTTCTGTTCAGGTGGCCAGGGAAGGGCCATTGCGTTCGGATCCCAATCCTGAGGTTGGTCTAGCGAGGGAGGATCACCTGGGTGGAGGTTATTTGGGGATTGGGGAATGGGTGCCAGAGGGCGAGACATGTTATCCCCCATTTCCTGAAAGTGATTTACCTTACCCCCCTCAGCCTTTTTAGGATATTGTTACACAGACCTTACTTTTCCCCTTGAAATAAGACCAAGTACTGAGAAGAAGAAACTAACCCCAAGAGTAATGACGATTATCCATAGGAAACACCACTATAGTACTGGGACGAAGAAGACGGAGCCTAGCGGCTATAGAACTGAAGGTCAGGCATGTCGTGTTAATTGGACTAGTTAGGGTCAGGCAAATGAGCCTAGGACTTCACAACTGCACAGCCTGTTAGAGACTCACAGGTGTTTAAAAGGTGAAGTCCACAGAGAGCAAGAGGGAGTTGGAGGAAGTCGAAGAGAGCAGCAGGAAAGCCATTGCAGTCCGCGGGAAGCCGGAGGAGAACAGGGAACCAGGGCGCTGAAGGATAGCAGAGCAAGTGAGGCTGTCATTGCATGGCGAGGGAGCTGTGTCTCCAAAAAGCCAGAGAAGGCTGAAGAAGGGTACCGGGGAAGATACAGATCCCTTTTACTGTGGCCAAGAACTGCTCATTCCCCTGAATGGCAGTAACCATCCAGGGATGTCTGAGGGCCAGGCAGTGAGACCTTCAGCTCAAATCCCAGAAAGCACCTGGTTGAAGAAAATTAAGAAAAGTACATTGCCCGTGAGTTTCAAGAGAATGCAAGGAAACCTGGTGCGTATATGAAAGTGAAATTATTACATTGTAGCGGAGTGGTCACGTGCGGTCGGCAGTTTCTCAAAAGCCTCTGAGTGAATTAATGGCACGAATCAAAGCGAATGTAATATGTAGGGAAGGCATGGTATCACAAGTATTGACACTGACACAATTGATACAATTTGTAAAACCTTCATTGAAAATGTTGGGGTTGGAGAAACTCCTATTCTGCCCTATAACTAAGATGCGAGTAGTCTCGACCATCAAATGATAAAACTATCCTAGTGGAGTCTGGCAAATCAAAATGGCCTATGCCTGACCTATTTCTTTTACAAAAAGTGTAAAAAGGTCAGTGTTCAAATGATAAGGTGGCTGAACCAGCTATCCTCCCCACATTAGTCCTCACAGGGTAAGGCGATCCTTGTAGGCAGGATGACACACTCTGACTCGGCTTCCAACACAGTGCACAGTTGAAAACCGTGGATCGAAGCTCAACTTGCCTTCCACGTTTAAAGTTCCTTTCTTTGACTTCAAAAATAATGTTTCAACCAAAACGTTCACAAAAGTCTCCCTCTGCCGGACTCAGACCTTTCACTACACCGTTCTCGTATGTCCTCCTCTGCCGGGCTCAGACCTCTCATGATACAGTTCACACAAAGTTGCAAGGGGGCTCCCTTCACCAAGCTAAATACACTTTAGGTATCCCTCAATCGGGCTTGGATGACTTTCAGATGCCGAAGTCATTCGAATGTGCGTGGTTTTTGTTACAGACCACCACAGGACCTCTTCGACTCAACGTTCACTATTTACTTTCACTCTTGCTGTTTGTCCGCCCTTTAGCTTCAAACTATGCACCTTTCACAGAAACCTTTGAATGGGCTACTTCCTTTCAGCGGACCACTCCATTACTTAGTATCAAATTGAACTGAATTGATATTTTATTTATATCTCGCTCGTACACAAGTGTTTCAGAGATGATCCTGCAGCTGTATTTTACTTTAAAGTTCATTCACAGGTCTGCCTTTCTGCTCGCCACATTCATACACGTGCAGTCTTCACTTGTGATATTATATTGCTACTTCATTCACTTAGACACACACCAGACTCTCAGGTCACTTAGGTCACTGGCCAACTCACAGGCTGTGTGTGCTTCATTCTTGTTTTTCAGTTTTCCAATTTTCAAGTCAAGGTTAGTCCCACAGGCTTGATCTCGCCTCCCCCAACTCTGCCATTCACCCCGTAGGGTCGGTGGCATCCTTGGAACACAATGCAATCTTCACTTGTGGGATCTGGCCTTCCACATGTCTTTTGCGATCTGTCGGAGGCAACGACCTCCAGGAGAGAAGCCTTGGGGTTTTCAGCCCACTGCTCTCGTCCCTTGGTCCATCGCTCTGCTTCAGTAGGTGTGCCTTCGTCCCAGAATTTCTGCTCGTTCTTGTGTTCCGCCTTGCTCGGAGTGTGTCTTTAGGTGCTGCCTTTTATTCAGGGGAGGATAGCTAATTGGTATCAGGTGTATGCAATTTCGGGGGAGGATAGCTAATTGGTATCAGGTGTATGCAATTAGGGAAAAGTGCCTGACTTTGCCTGACCCGATTAATGGGATATGTCCAGTACGATGTGAGAGAGTTAGTCTGGTCACTGTTTGTGCAAAAAGGGGGCGGGGGGCGAGTTGGGACTTCGGTAAATCCTAAAAAATAGGAAAGGGGTAGATGAACAAAAGAAGGGGGGACAGCGGATCTCACCATTGGCTATCTCTCCCCCACTCTCTGAAAACCCCTCACCCAGGTGATCCTCCCCCACTGGTCCACCCCCAGGGTCTGGATCCAGAAGCGATGGCCGTGCCCTGGCCATCTGAGAGAGAGATCCCCGGGAACTAGCAGGTGAGACACCCTCTGGTTTCTCACATACCCTTCCCTTATGCGATGTAGCCACATCTGTTTCACAGGGGAACCGGTAAAGGAAATCAACATATCCCTGTTCTTTTCCCTTCGGTTGTCCACAGTGAAACAGTCGCGTTGCAGGTTTAAGAACTATCGCATGACTCGAGGGTTAGAGTGCTTCTGTTGATTTATCCATACTAAAGGTGAGTGGTTGGTGACAATTGTGAAGTTTCTCCCTAGAAGATAGTACCTTAGTTAGGTGGGTGATTGCCCATTTGATGGCAAGGGCCTCTATTTCCAACACAGAGTAATTCTTCTCACGTAGGAAGAGTTTACGACTGATGAAGAGTATGGGATGTTCTTATAAAGAATGGAGGGGGTTTTCTGTACTCCTGCCCTCTATATGGCAGAGTAGAAGCACACAGCACCCCAGCCAAGATTCTCTATAGCAGGGGTCCCCAACCTTTTGCACGCAATTAGCAAAATTTGCCTATCAAATGAAATGGTGAGCAACATACATTTTTCGATGGAACATATCGGTGCACAGTTGGCGGACAAATTATTGCAACACAAATTAGAAATGTGGACATTGGGGCTCATTACGAGTTTGGTGGCATATCGACTGTACCGATATGGCCACTTGTCCTGGCGGTATCACTGCCGGTTTCCAAGTGGTGGTTTGATGGTTTTAGTCCCCACTGATGGAGTCCATAGGACTCCAGGGTAGATTTCGGCGGTATTTGATAGAAACATAGTGTGGGGGGTAATTTACATTTTATTGGGGTCTGTGATGAATCTGTGGATGTTGCCCCTTCTCCCCTAGGGGGAGACCATTCGCATGGGGGCAGGGTGGTGCATCCTCAGTACAAAAGTTCCCCCGGGTTGGTGCAAAGGGAGAAAATCACATAATCACATGGGAGAAGACACTCCTCATGGGACTTGGCACGACCCACCCTTGAGACCACAGTGTCCCCAGCAATCACCAGACCCTAGACCACCCCTTCCTACAACCCTAAGAACAACCCCTTCCCTGAAAGACTCATTCGTTATAGCCACCCTGCCATTTCCCTAGAAAGTACTGGGACTATGAAGAGCACAACCGACCCAAGGGAGATCAAGTGTAGAAATGCTGAGACGAGGAAGAATAGGGAAGAGTTGAAAGATATACTATTTACAACCGCTGAGACGAAGGAGAAATGTAGAGTGCCCCACGAAGCAACATGAGAATTCTTGTCAGAAAACACCAGGACTTGATCAGGAGCACGGTAGTAGAACTCGAAGAGTAGCCGTAGAGTTCTTCCTACCAATGTATCCCTTTGTACTTCCAAACTAAAATACAAAGGAATCAATCAGTCAAAAGATGGGAAACACCAGACCTCGGAGGACACAAGACACCGTTGACTGCAGGAGAGGGAGAAAACTATGATCACAAAAAGTACTCAAAGGAACAACAACACCAGATAGAAGAATCAAGAGAGTAGAATCAAAGAACAATGATAGTAGACTGTTATAGCATTAACATGAGTCAATATAGGAACCAAGGATTGACTTACCAAACTGTGAGAATGAAAAGAGTGCCGCCAATGTGAACTCTGCACAACTCAACCTATCCCTGACACAAAACGACACGAGGACACCTAGGCGAGTGCAATAGTCTCTAGTCCAGTGCCTGTCCCTACGGAACGAGGACGCCTGTCAACCTTAGTGCTAGTAGTACCAGTCTCTAGTTCGTGCGCTGTCTTTTGGGTCATGCAGGTTCCCCCTGGGACAGTATGAAAATTCCTTCAACAGCTTGAGCCAAGATGAAATGCAGCAGTGGCAATGCGATAAAGGTTTTTCCTCCAATGGCTTGATTCAAAGGTGCAGTGTGAGAGTGATAACGCTGTAATCCACTGGCCGGAGACAATGCAGAGTTCCACTAGCGACAGGAAAACCAGACGGATAAGGAAGGGTTCAGGTAACAGAGAAAATATCATGCAGGCGATGTCACGTTGAAATGGAAGGGCAGAGAATGGTCAAAACGTTCTGGGTTCGGTAACTTGCGGGTAGAGCTGTGATCAATTCAAGAGACAGAAGCGTGGTCAAAAACATTCCGGGGTAGTTCAGCGTGCTGGCATTTACAAGTTGAAATCAGGAAGCGAAGACAAGTCGGAACACGGGCCGTATTCGTTAACCAGGGGAAACTTCAGTAAGGGATATTAGGATAGGGGCAAGATCAGGAAAGAACAAGAGCAGAAGTACCAAACAAGTACACAAGAAGTAGCCAAGATTTCAGAAAGCAAAATCAGAAGCGGCGAGTGCGGCAACCCGGAAGCATTATAACAGGTGGCCGCGACCTTGCCTAACTCCGCCTCTCTGAGACCGCGTTACGTGATGGGCATGGAGAGGACGCCATAGTTGCCATGGCAACCTTGCAGTGTGTGTTTTCGAAAAACGAAAGCGAACCCAGGGAAAACCATGATGTGGAATGCTCGACTGAATGGCATTGCGAACAGAAAAGGATTTATTCCAAAGAGTAGAGGTTCCAGGCTTTTGTAGTGAAGGGGAATGCACTTCTGAATCTTGCAGTGATTGTTTTCTGGGGCTAGTCCTGACAATTCTAGACAACGTGGAATAAGCAATGGGATGAAGAGGAGGAGCAGAGGCATGAAGAGTACTCCTAAGAAGCACAATGAGCGGTTTAGTTGTTGCTGGCTGCTCATTGGTCAATGTAGAGTAGAAAAGGAAGAGAGACTCAGGGAGAAGTTGTCTAGTCCTCCATGGAGGAGCTGCAGGAGCCAGCACGGTGCATGAAGGTGCAAGGGAGCACACCAGGATGCCAAGAGGGGAGCTGGAAGGACCAGGGCCAGTCCAGAGTGGAAGGACCAGAAGGTGAGATGGCAGAGAGAAGCTCCCGGTGTTCCAGAAGACTGGGAGGTGCGTGAAGGGAAGACTGTGCTGCCCAGGGAAATACTGACACTGCAGTGTTCCCGGTTGGACCAGAGCCCACTAAAAGGCTCCCTAGAGGTAGTGGAAGTACTCAAGCTGGCTGGTATGAAACAAAGAAAGGGCAGTCAGCATCTTCATAGTCACAGGACCTGGCAGGCACGTGAACCAGGTCTGTCCCGCAACTAGAGAAACCTAAGGGTCGGGGGCCCACCAAACGAAAGCAACATGAGCCCTTCTCCTTGTGGGGGAACTTGGGAGGAAAGGGCTCCAAGTACCTGCACACAAAGAAGAGGTGTCTGGGACCCACTACATGAGAACCACAAGAGTCCTCTTCCTCATGGTCGTGGTAGTTGGGAGAAGAGGGCTCCTAGTTCCCGACCATAATGAGGGGTCTGAGACCCAAGCCCAAGGGAAACCACAGAGCAATTTACTAAGGACGATACTTGGCAGGGAAGTGAACCAAGTTAGCCCAAGCAGAAAGAGAGAGAAGCAGAGATCTGGGACCTGCAAGAGAAGGAACAAGGGCAAGGGAGTCATTTCCCCTGCTTGTGTTGCAAGAAAAAGAGAATTGCCAAGAGAAGGAACCAGGACAAGGGAGTTGTTGCCCCTGGTTATTGCAAAGTTTGTGTAACAGAGAAATATATTTGTTTTACATTTAGGAACTTTGGATTTGGAACCTTTGTTATTTGGAACTCTTTATACAACCTATTCTTCTGAATTAAGAAGACCTTTTGTTTTTTTTTTTATAGTTTAGTCAATAGTGTGAGGGATAGAAATAGGCTTTGGACTTATGACAGTAAACTATTTACTTTAGACAAAAACATCCTGACAGTTTCCTAGGTTTTGTTTGAGTTAGGGAAACCCCTCTCAGCTTTAGGGAAAGGCAATAGTTTCCCCATTCCCCCAACCTTGTACTTTCAATAAAAGTGTGTGCCAATCAACATGAGCCCACTGTTTCTGAGTCCTACATCTACACCTTTACAGATCACTAATGGTTTATTAAGTTGTATCCAACTGTGATACGCGGACATCTCAGCATCTGTCTGATATACAAGATCGGGGAATTATACATTCTTTTCTACCACCGATAAAGGTGAAAAGCAGGGATGTCAGTTGGCCCCAATTTATTCCTTTTGGATGTTAATTCTAGTACTTCTCTTAGGAAAGTTAATCCACCCTCTCTGAAAGGGTGCACTTTATAGCATGCTTCCTTATGCAGAAGACACAGCTATTTTGGACCTGCCCCAGGCTGGTCTCCAACAGGGCCTGCTAAACACAAGTTACTATTTTGGGAACTATAGTTTAAAATTCAATATGATAAAAACTAAAATTATGGTGTCGGGGGGGAAATTCTGCCGGGGTCGGCCGGGCCGTCCGCAGACCTCCGGGCAGGGAGGCCCCAACTCCTCCCGTATATCCCAGATGAGATAGAATATGAGACACACGCAAGAAGCAAGGTGACTCTGCTGTTTATTAGACAAAAACGGCAGGGATGGGTCAAGGATCGTACGCGTCCGTCCTGACACACACACAATCGTGGGGCTCGCAGGCCCTTTTTACCTTAGTATGACGCGCTACTTGCGTCACCTTGGAAAGTTAGCAAAAAACCTATCGCCACTCTTAATTGGTTGCTCGAGTGGTAGGGTTAGTATAGCATACGTATAGAGAACAATATTAGTGGACAAGGGTTAGTCAGGTGATATATCTGGGTTGTCCCTACAATTAGATACATGAGAATTGTTACATGAAGACCCCTGATGATTGGTTAATGTTAATGGCGTCAGTGATAAGAGCCCCATGTTCTGATTGGTGCGCCCGCGAGCTTCCCAGCTTGGGACCATCGCTGTTCCCAGCTCTCGGTGTACCTGTCATTTGCAACAATGTTTCACTATGAGTACGTGCAGACAATGTGAGGACTTATTCATGAGCTGGAAGGCCGACTACTCCCACTGTCGCAGATGTCCATTGAGCCTTTTAATTGTATCTGCCTGTGTCTTGTAACGAGGGATCCAGACGCCTTCTTCCTCCTGGGCTTGGCATCCTGTCAGGTTCGGCTTGGTCACGTGAGGTCGGACCGTGTTTGAGGCAGAATTCTGCACAATTAATATTGTTTTTCCACTGTGTCCCTGGTTTGATTTGCAGGTGTGATTTTATCGTTGGTGTGCGGCGTGCAAGGTTGCAACATCGTGCCCTTGATGGTCTGCTTTCGGAATGTGGGTTTGCAACATTGCGACCTTGGCTGTTTGCTTTCGCCGGGCTCATTCTGCAGGATCAGCAACCTGACTCTTGTTCTTTTAACGTCCATGGAAGCTCTTGCTTGCGGCCTACTTAGGCCTGGTGTATAGATAGAACCGTTTGGTGCACAGGCGCTTTAGGTTATAGTATCATATTGTCTTATGACCAGTGTCGTGTCTTGGTTATATTTCTCATTATGGCACCTGGGTTTAGGAGAAGCGTAAGCAAGCTCTTTAGATGAGTTCATGATGCGTCTTGCGTTTCTGCATTTTGAGAGCCTATGTGAAAAATAATAAAGATGCATGTCCGTGAGTATGTCTGTCGCCTACGTCATAGCACTGAGTATATTCTTCGTGTAGATTGGTGCGGGAGTGTCCAGTGTGTATATTTGCACAGGTGTGCTGACCGTTGGCTAGGTCGTCATGGCATCTCTAACGACGTGTAGGTTTTGGTCTAGTTGATCCGTGCCGCAGGTGTCGGCATGGGCAGGACGGGCTGCTGGGCAGGCAGATGGACACATCCGTATGTTCCTGTACCAGGGTATTTGGTCGTCTGGTAGATGGGCAAACTCTTCTCGTGGCGGGTGCCTGGGCCGTGATCCTTTAGGCCAGGCGCGAGAGGGGAAGGACGGGAGCCTGTTTTTCCATTCTCCCACTTCAGTCCCCCCTCTGGTCGACTTGTCGACCACAAACATATCCTTTTCGTTATCTCCTCTTACTCTCCATATCTTAGTTATTCCTCCTAAATGTCCATAGTGGTTAACATGATCTTCAAATGACCAATACATATATTCACAGGTTCCTCCAGGAGTACAGTATACCCATTTCCCTATGTAACTCCTGGGGTTTCTTGGGTTCTCGATCTTCACCGATGGTGGGTCCAGGTGGTTGGTGATGATCTGGTTGCGCAATTTCTCTCTCTCTTGTATTATTATGCCTGTGTGTTGGCTGTCATCTGCTGGCATCAAGGGGTGCATACCGACCATTTCAAGCAACTCGTCAGTGGTGCGTGCCTTCCGGGCCTTCCAAAATATTATTATGATCAGTGTAGCTCCAGCCAAAATAGTACAACCAACTATAATTTTCAGTCCATCTGACAGCCAAGATGGCATCCATGACCATAATAGCGAAAACCAGCTCTCATCCTTTTTCACACCTTTACTTTCATCCATCATTTTGGAGTGCATCTGGGCCAATTGTGAAACTGCTTCTGTCAGTGTACCGTTGTCAGCATCGTTGGCAGGAATGAACGTGCAGCATGATTGTCCTATCTTTGCGCAGACTCCTCCTTCCATGGCTGTCCAATACATATCTGTTCTGAAGTGCTACCATCCTTATAGCTCGCAGCTCCTCTTTTATTGCGTTGAATCCATTTACTGTAGAATTGATGGTCATCATTAGTTCCCATCTAGTTATCTGGAGCCATTTAGCGTTTGCGTAAGCCTGCAGTCCCGGATGTATTATTGAGGAGAAGAACATTGCTGCTCTGCTGAATAGTGTGTGTTCTGGCGGAATTGAAGTGAGTGCCGTTTCCGACCTTCCCCATAGGTAATTTCCTGTCAGAGGTTCTCCTTGTCTTTTCCTTCTATTTAGGACAGTATTATTGCCGTTGGTCCTGTTCCCTGGCTCCTCCTGAGGTGGTGCAGATCTCTTCTTTCTCTTGTCCCCTTCATCCATTTTGGGAAAGTCGCCACATTCACATGCTTCTGGGGTACCACTAGTGATGGTACACTGACGTGCACCATCGTGCATACACCATTCCACAGAGGGGGCAGTGTGTGGTATGCCTTTTCTCCACAGGCCCAGTAATGGTCCATTATCACTGCTGTTCCTGCTCCCCCCTCAGGTAACTCCATCACGCTTGCACAGTTGGTGTTGTATCCTACGTCCACCTCTCCTTTATGTTCGTAGCATACCTTAGGCGCAGTCGGCGGCAGTATTGTTATTGGGTCTTCATCCGTCTCTATCCACGTGAGCATGGGTACGTACTTGATCCAAGTCGTCCAACATCTGTGGTTGTGTGCATCGATAGTTGAAATAGTCTCTTTTGTTACCATGTTGCTGCCAATCACTCCTATCTCCCATTTGTTGTCCAGGTACACCTTCCCTGTTATCGTCACCAATGGCCTCTTCCAACATCCTGGTTTACCAGGAACTTCAGTGGCGTACCAATCACATGGTAAATACTGCAGTGTTACTTTCTTTGTTTCCCCTTTTGCAGGACCACTTGTTATGTATCTGAATGCTTCAGCATGTAAACTGCTCTTGTGGTAACTCAAATAAGTCTTGAGGAAATTGTTTTCGTATGGGTATGAGTCTCGTGTTTTCCACACCATATGCACCACTGTCCCTTGAAATCTTCCTTTCGTTTGGAACAGTGCCAAGTATATTATGGATCGTGCTGTCTTTTCATCTATTTCTGTGGCAACAAATGCTCGAGAAGCACTCATGGCGTATGGTATTAATGAGCAAACGTAGCAGCTGTCTTCTGTTGTCTGCTTACCAATGCGGGTCATGTGTTGGTACCATATGTTGTTTGAGACATGTGCTGAATCTTGTATATAATTGTCAATACCTTTATTATCTGAGTATGTGCTGCGTTGAACTCTATTTAGCTTGTGCGCAATTTTACTAGTATCACCTGACGTAACACCTGTTGCAGCTGGGGATGGGGGTGGATTAGGTTTGGGTACAGCAATAATATTGATAGCATAGCTGTACTGCCATACAGAGGCAGCCAAGAACCCGGTGATCATCAAAATCCCTATTATTTTTATTACACATGCTAATTTCACCGGCATTTTGCTCTTACCTTGCTCCAGTCCGGCAGCGTATTCTTGCGACGTTAGAGTTGCCCGCCTGAAAATTCTCAATATGCTGGTTATTAAATGTTAGTTGTTATTTTTTAAGCTCTCCCTATCAAATAGTCATTCAGTGCCCAGGCGAAGAGCTGTTCCCACGCTAATCTAAGCGATCTATCTCTTAGGACAGGCAAGTATGGGTGGAGGTGGGGCATTGAGTATTCTATGGCCAAGAGGAATGCTGTGTAGTAGACACGTACCCTTCTCCTTTTCAGGTACGTTGGCCTTTTTATTTCATATACAAATTGGTGTAACAATTCTTCTGGGTAGTTATCGTCTGAGGGTACCATCTACTCCTGGGCAGTGAATTTGTTAGTTATCTATTTTCTTAGCAGTACAATAATACGCAGTTCCTGCATGTGCGAGAGAAAATAAAAGAGAGCATTCACGTGTTTACATGTGTACGTGTGCAAGATAATGTCCTTCAGTTCAGTTATTACTGCAGTGGGGGTAGGGGTCAATGGGCAGGGGGTTTGGGGCTCAACTGGCGGAAGTATCTTTACTCTTTGAGCGTGTGACCATGGGGTGGGCAGTATGGGGATCACCCCTTTCTTCTTCAATTATTGTCTCTGGGGAGTCTGGGGAGTGACAGGGTATGGGAACACTTGGGCCGTTGGCTGTGGTAGAACTTTCTTCCTCCGTTGGTGATGTTGTTGCTGTTCTCCCAATGGACCTGTCGGTGGCGCTGGGGCGGGTCTGGAGTTTGTAGATCTTTACATCGTGGAGGTGGTTCCAGGCACGCTTGTCCTGTAGCTTTACTGCTCTCGTTGATACCTCCTCTACCAGATGGGGGCCAGTGAATCGTGGACTATTTGTCATGTCACGCGGGAGACTGGGGTCTGCCGCTCCCATTTCCTCCTGGCGAGTCTACCCGCGCGTTCGCGTCTGGGGACTCGCCGGGAGGGGAGCAACGGATTACAGGGCCGGCGGCCTTCGGCGCATGCGCGGAGGTCCTCTCTCTCGGTTCCGCGCATGCGCCGTGGGGGCTTGCCTTCCAAGCCTCGTTCTGGGTTCGCCGGCGCCCGGAAACGGAACGGTTTGCGTTCCAGGCCTCTCGGGCGCCGGCGGCCCATAAAAGAGGCCGCTAGTCAAAGCTGCCCGCGTCTCAACGCGGTTTGCTTCGCTTTCCTCGTTGTTCCTGCCCAGCCTTACCTGTGGCCTGTCCTGGGCCTACCTGCCTCCAGCCTTACCTGTGGCCTGTCCTGGGCCTACCTGCCTCCAGCCTTACCTGTGGCCTGTCCTGGGCCTACCTGCCTCCAGCCTTACCTGTGGCCTGTCCTGGGCCTACCTGCCTCCAGCCTTACCTGTGGCCTGTCCTGGGCCTACCTGCTTGCCTCCAGCCTTACCTGTGGCCTGTCCTGGGCCTGCCTGCCTCCAGCCTTACCTGTGGCCTGTCCTGGGCCTGCCTGCCTCCAGCCTTACCTGTGGCCTGTCCTGGGCCTGCCTGCCTCCAGTCCTTACCTGTGGCCTGCCCTGGGCCAGCCTGACTCCAGTTCTTATCCGGGTCCTGTCCTGGGCCTGCCTGCCTTCAATCCTCACCTGGGTTCGGCCCTGGGCCAGCCAGCCTCCAGCTACTACCTAGGTTTTGCCCTGGGTCAGTCTTCCCTCAGCCCATTCCGGAGTTCTGTCCTGAGTCATCATTGTGTAGAGGGGACTTATCCCACACTAGCCTGCATTCCCCCTGTTCCATCTTGGGCACGTTCCTACAGTTCTCTAATTGGCCAGACAACTAGTTCCAACTGTCCTCACTCTTTCCTGTCTTGCCTGACTCCGAATCTCATCCTGTGTACCATTGGAACTATCTGCACCAGCCAAGCTCCTTTGCCTACTACGAATACCTTTCTGCTACACTGGTCTATCTATCAACTGTCGCTGCACTGAGGTTCTTGGAAGATTCATGGTCTGGACAACAAGCTCTACCTGGACTATGGTTCCCTCCATCTGAGCCTACATCCTCTTGTCACGCTTACCTGGGAGAGTGCCTTTGTGACATTGGGGGTTGGTCCATCCTTCACCCAGTTCCTCATTTGGGTGGTGGAGAGGCTGATTCCTCGTGCCGCTATCTCATCAGTTCCTGGACTCCAGACTGGCGACCTCTGCGAGACCAACCACCAAGACTACAGGTACGCGGTCCTCTCGGGCCAATCAGCTTGACACTATTCCATTTCCTGTTGAAATTGCGAAGTAGTACGTGGTCACCTTTAGCAATTTTACACAGTTTTTCCTTTTCCAATTCTTTATCCGCGTCTTCTTGTTGATTGCTGTTAGACCCGCCCCGTGTTCGCTCGAGCTGTTGAGACACAAACACTACACTAGTAATCAAAGAAGACACATATTGGTACATTTCATCACCAAGAACACTCGCTGTACTTTCGTGGTCGGTAAATGCTCTTGATGTTGGCGTTAGGGGAAGGCGCATTTGACGTCCGGTAACCACCTCGTGAGGGGTGAGGTGGTGGTCGGACCCTGGTCTATTCCTTAGCTCAAATAGGGCTAATGGAAGGCAATATAACCAACTCTTCTTTGTTGTTTGCTGTATATTTGCAATTGCCTCCTTTAATAGGCCATTCAGGCGTTCACATACACCGTTGGCCTGTGGGTGGTATGCACATGCAAATTTATGCTTGATGTTCAGCAAGGATGTGATGTGCTGGAACATTTCGTTTGCGAAATGTGGGCCATTGTCTGACCTTAACACCTCGCACACTCCCCACCTGGGGAAGACCTCCCTCACTAGGAATTAAGCTGCTCTAAATGCATCTGGGTGTGAACAGGGCCCTGCCTCAATCCACCTAGAGAATGGGCATACTACTACAATCATATACCTATTTCCTTGACATATGTTGATCATATCAACATAGTCAATATGGAGATGCCGGAAAGGTCCCTCTGGCCGGGGTATAGTACCTCTTATCACCTTTAGAGTATGGCCGGCCGTAAACTGTTGACATGTGAGACAATTACTGATAAAATTTGACACATGAGAATTTAACTCGGGGCAGAACCAGTCTTCCCTAATTCGTGCTGCAATTACTTCCTTGCCTGTGTGGGCTGGATGATGTAGTTGGCTCAGGGCGGTGTTCAAAAGTGCCAATGGTATTACAACCTTTCCAGTGCCACCCTGGCGCCATAGTGCGTCGGTTGGTGACATTGTGCATCCTCTTTTTACCCATATTTCTTTTTCGGCCATTGGTGCAGCCGCTTGTAGCTCCATAATCTGTGTGGCTGGGAGATGGGTGTACCCTTCTCTTATCAACATCTCCTTAGCCATTCCCCTCCCTCTCCCTCTCTGTGACTCTGGGGGGTTCCATATCTCACCAAAGTATGCAGCATACTTCGCATGTGCGTCTGCTGCTGCATTCCCCTTCGAGACGTGGTCTTCACCATTGGTGTGTGCGGTGCATTTTACTAAAGCTAATTCTTGGGGGTCATTTATTACTTCAATTAGTTCAGCCAATAAGAGAGCATGTTGCACTGGAGTGCCATCAGCTCTCCTAAACCCTCTTCTTCTCCATTTCGACAGCCCTGAGTGGACAGTGGATGTAACATATGCGCTGTCAGAGTATATGGTCACCCGTTTGTCAAAGCTTTCCTTCAACGCCAAGATCAGTGCAACTAATTCCGCTGCTTGAGCGGAGTAATGCTGTGGTAATTGTACACATTTCATTGCCACACACACCGGTACCTCCATCATTTTTACCACTGCTGCCCCAGTCCTCCTTATACCATCCCTTTGATCGATAGTTGATGACCCATCAATAAACAAGAGCTCACCTCCCTCTAGTGCGTTTTCTTCAACCTTTCTAGTACATGAGTACATTTCAGTTATTTGCGTACAGTCATGGGCATAATCTCCCTCCTCAATTACTTCTGCTAGGAACCTTGCAGGGTTGACCGTGCTACATCTAACAATTGATAGTTCAGCTCTGGATAAAATGATCTCATAACCTGATGCTCTTTGCGTGGTTAGGGTGGATTTAGGTTTATTCAATATCGCAAATAGTGCATGTTCCACAAACAGTGTAGTTGGGCACCCCATGGTGATTGCTGATGCTTTTTCCACCGCAAAAGCAGCTGCGGCGAGACCTTGTTCGCAGGGGAAGTGACCTAACATCACAGGATCTAAGTGGCCGCTGTAAAATGCTACTGGTTTGTAGCCCATGCTTGTTTTTTGAGCCAACACTGCTTTCATTACTGCTGAGTCGCAATGTGAAAATATAAAAAATTGTCGCTCATAGTCTGGGGATGCCAGTACCGGAGCAGTTGATATCGCATCTTTCAATTAATCAAAAGCCTCTTTCATTTCCATCGTCCACCCCAGCTTTTTCTCCCCTTTATTAGCTTCCCTTAACGCCTCAAGCAGGGGTCCTATGTACGAACTGTAATCAAATACCCATGCTCTACAGTAGTTGCACAGCCCCAGGAACTGCTGCAGTTCCCTCACAGTTTGTGGCATTGGAGTGTTTGAAATGGCCTGTGCTCTTTGTGGTGCAATCTTTCTTCCATGTTGGGATATAAGTTGACCAATGTAAAGTACCTGTTCTTGACAGTACTGTATCTTTTCCATGTCTACCTTGTAACCTTTTTCAGCCAATATTGTCAACATCTTTAAGGAGTCCTCTCTGCATGTTCTTTCGTTTGTACTGCAAATTATTATGTCATCCACATACTGCAACACTGTGCTTTCCACTTCAATGTTACCAAAATCCATCTGTATTACTCTATTGAAAATTGAGGGTGATTCGCAATACCCTTGTGGCAATCTGGTGTGCTTCCACTTTGTGTTTCTGTAAGTGAAGCTCGTCAGATCTTGTGAGTCTGGGTGTAATGGTATTGAGAAAAAAGCATTTTTAAGGTCGATCACTGTAAATCGTGATGCTTCTGCTGGAATGCCACACAATATTGTGGCCGGGTTTGCTGCTACGGGATATTCTGCTTCTACTATGTTGTTCAAGGGCCTGAGATCCTGTATGAAGCGCCAAGACCCCCCTTTAGCCTTGCGCACTGGGTACACAGCCGTGTTACATGGTGATTCTGAGGGGACCAATATGCCATTATTTATAAGGGCCGTTATGGTTTCATATATGCCCTCATCTGCCTCTTTTGATAGTGGGTACTGTTTTACTCTGGGGAGTATTGCACCTTTTTTCAATTTTATCCTTACTCCCCCTATACTTTTTATGCACCCCACGTCATAGGGGCTAGTAGTCCACAATGATTTGGGTACCTTTGACATATCCTCCTTAAAGAAGGGGACTGGGGTGCATGCGGGTGCCTCAAGTGCCATTGCAATTTTCTGTGCTACTTGTTTGTAAGCCACTCTTAGCCATATTTCCACACTCATCATAAACACCATTTCACCTTCCTCCTTTTCATCTGAGAACAGCTCCTCATCTGACACCTGGGTGAGCCTACATCCTTCTGCTAATGCTATCACGGCCCTCCATGCTCTTCCTTCTCTGTCTTGGGCATGTACAGCAATGTAATCAGCTGTTGAAATAATGCTCTCAATGTCCATTAGAACCACCTTTCCTTCTGGTTCATTAACAGGTGTTTCTGGTCTGAACAGATAGGCTGCTGGCTTCCTCCATATTTTCCCTTCTATCCCTGGCATCCATGCAATTGCCATATCTGTTCCATACTGGAATAGTTCGCCATCTACTGGCTCCGCCCTAATCGCTGTCTGTCCGCAGTATGCTTGCATAATCTGTCGTGCTGTGAGCATGTTAATCCCTGGAGTAGAGCAAATTATGCCGTCCTCAGTAAAGGAGATCGTCATATTCAACCTGTTCATTATGTCTCTCCCCAGTATATTTACTGGTGAGGCACTATAATATAGAAGTGGAACTGACAGATCATAATCTCCAATAGATAAGGGAATGTTATCAGTAAAGGGAACCAACCCTCTAGCCCCAGAGAATCCTTGGGTGTTCATTTCCTGTGTAAGGGTTGTGTCCCAAAACCATCACCCTACCCAGTTGTTAAGTTGTGTGTCCCGAGGACGGGGCGTACCTGTATCTCCAGAAGTCTTGCATGCCGAGGTAGCCAGGTCGTGGTAGAGGTAGCCACGTAGCTGATGAAGTCTTCGCAAATGAAGAGTAGCGACGCAAAGAACCAACCCCGGACCCGTCCTGTAATACAGGATTGAACTGGGGCCAGCTCCTGACGCCACGAATGACGCTTCCCAATATTAACGTGGCGTCAGAACAGTGCAAGCACTGACTGGGAAGGTCGTAGATGTTTCTGGCAGGTACCGGCAAAGTATCCCAAGCAGCTATCCAGGATAGTGAAAGTACAAAAGTAGCCAGTACAGGTAAGCTGGGAGTCCAAGGTACCAATGCCGGTAAGCAAAGAGTCTATGGTACACGTACAGGTAAGCAGTGAGTCCAAGGTACCAATGCAGGAGAGCCGGAGAAGCAGACCAGGACCACAGGAGACTCAGCAGGAGGTGGGCAACTCAGGCAAGGATGGAAGCAGGAGGATTCCCCAGGGAAATAGACCAGAGTACACAAGAAGACAGGTAAGGGAAGGGAAAGGGGAGCCAGACAAGGGTAGGGGCAGGAAGGACACAGCCCAGGCACAGGATCAGGACCCAAGAACCTCAGAACCAGGGAGCGAAGCGGAAGGGAACCAACCGCGTTGAGACGCGATGGGAAAACAATTCGGATCGCTTAAGTAGCGGTCCTGTGTGAAAACGAGGCTTGAACCGTGCTGCAATGCGCATGCGCGAATGGATGTCGCCTCGCGAACGAGGTTTGGAACGCAAACACGTTCGAACAGCTGCGTGAACGACACCCGTGCCCCACACGGGCCAGGACAGAGCAAATCCGCCGGGGAAATGTGCCCGGGGCGGCGCGTCGTCTCCACAATCTGAGACGTGGGTACAGCCGCCAGGAACCAGCACGCCCCCCAGAGCCCCGCCGCCCAGTACAGGTAGGTGTCCTAACACTATGCTCCCCACCAGAAAGACCCGGAGCACCCGGTTTCCAGGGATTCCTACGAAAAAATTCCCGTAGTAGACGGGGGGCATGAATGTTCACACAAGGTTCCCAAGTCCGATCACAAGCAGGGTAACCCTTCCAGTCCACCAAAAATTGAAGCCTACCCCGGAAGAAACGGGAGTCACAAATCTCCTGCACCTCAAATTCCGGAGTGCCTCCCACATCAATGGCCGTGGGTCGAGAATGCGAACGACCGTACGGATCAGACCGAAACGGTTTAAAGAGAGACACATGGAAGACGGGGTGAATCCGCCAAGACTGCGGCAAATCCAACTTGAATGCCACAGAGGAGATTCGTCTGATCACCCGGAAAGGTCCCAGAAAACGGGGTGCTAATTTAGTCGGGAGATTGTGTACTGGTAGATTCTTAGAAGAGAGCCATACCATGTCCCCAACCTGGAAAGCTGGCTCACTACTCCTTCTCCTATCACCCTGTGCCTTCATACTTTCACATGCCTTGGCGAGAGCTCCCGTGGCCTGGATCTGATTCTTCTGGATGTCAGCAACCATCTGATCCGCGGAAGGATCTGTACTGGAAGGAACAGGATGAAATGGAATCAACCTGGGATGAAGACCCGAGGAACAATAGAAAGGACTCATTCCAGTGGCTGAGTGTTTAGAATTGTTATAAGCCACCTCAGCTAGATCCAGATGTTTTGCCCAGTTGGATTGAGAAGCATTGGAAAAACAGCGTAAGTATTGCTCCAAAGTCTGATTTGTCCGCTCAGTCAGGCCATTGGATTGTGGATGATAGCCGGAACTGAGAGCACGCTGGACACCCAAGTGACGGCAAAGTTGCTTCCAAAAGGCAGAAATGAACTGAGATCCACGGTCTGAAATAATCTTCTCAGGAAGCCCATGTAAGCGATAAACAGAATGTAAAAAGGCCTGAGCCATACTACCGGCTGAAGGTACCTTCCGGAATGGAATGAAATGGGCTAGCTTAGAAAAACAATCGATGACCACCATGATGCATGTATATTCTTCCGAGGGAGGGAGGTCCACAATAAAATCGGTGGCAATAGTATGCCAAGGATATGGTGCTCTCTCGGTGGGTTGGAGAAGTCCAATAGGTTTCTTTCGTGGAATCTTGACCTGGGCACACACTGGGCAACATTCCACATATTCTCTTGTCTGCCTAGCCCATCCTGGCCACCAAAATTGGCGAGAAATCAGTTCCTGAGTGGATCGAATGCCGCGATGTCCCCCAATCTTAGAATCGTGTAATGCTTGCAGGACGGCAGTCCGAAGTACCTCAGTGGGGAGGTATAACCGATTGTGAAAGAAGAGTAGGCCACCGTTCTCCCTAATTGAAGGGTGTTGGAGAAGTAAGGAATACTTGGGATCCTTTTGAGTGTCCTGTAGGATGGTATCCAAGCATTGAGATATAACCAACAAGAAGTGTTTGGAAGGAAGTAATTGTTGAGCTCGATGATCTAGTTCAACGTTGTTCTCCAGGGAGCGAGAAAGAGCGTCAGCCTTCAAATTGCGTGACTGAGGGATGTAGGAAATCGTAAAATCAAATTGGGAAAAGAACAAGGCCCAACGAGCCAAACGAGAAGTACGACACTGTAAGGAGCGTAGATACTGTAGGTTCCGGTGATCAGTGCGTACTTCCACTGAGAATCTTCCCCCCAGAAGATGGTGACGCCATTCCTCAAATGCAACCTTTATGGCCAATAGCTCCTTTTCAATGATTGCATAATTTCGTTCGCTGGATGTTAACTTCCGGGAATAATAGGCAACAGGAACCTCCAACCCTGTCTGTGGATCGTCTTGAAGAAGGACAGCCCCAACAGCAAAATCGGAAGCATCTGCCTCCACGATGAATGGCCTGTTCTCATCAGGATGATGTAAAATCGGGGAAGTACTGTATGCCTCCTTCAGTCTCTTGAAAGCACTGGTTGCTGTTGCAGTCCATCTGAACGGAGTCTTGTTGCTGGTCAAATCTGACAAAGGCGCGGTTACTTCCGAATAGGCAGGTATGAAACGCCGGTAAAAATTGGCGAATCCTAAGAAACGCTGAAGAGATTTCAAATCGTAAGGTTGTCTCCACTCCTGAATCGCCCGTACCTTGGCAGGATCCATGTGTATTCCGGATTCACTAATAACATATCCAAGAAATTCGATACTACTCTGATGAAAGTGACATTTCTCAGCTTTGGCATATAAGTGATTGTGATGTAACCGACCAAGAACCTCCTTCACATGACGTGGATGTTCCTCTTTCTCTTTGGAGAATATCAAAATATTATCGAGATATACCCATACGGATACACCAATCAAATCCGAGAAAATGTCGTCCATTAGACGTTGAAAAACGGCTGGAGCGTTGCACAGACCAAACGGCATTACACGATACTCAAAATGCCCTGCTTGGGTCTTAAAGGCCGTTTTCCATTCGTCGCCCGGCTTGATACGTACTAAATGGTATGCCCCTCTGAGATCCAATTTAGAAAATATACGGGCATTCCGCAAAGACTCCATAATGTTGCGTATCAAGGGCAACGGATATCGATCCTTTCGTGTGATGTCGTTTAATTGCCTATAGTCCACACAAGGCCGTAAAGTGCCCTCCTTCTTTTTCACAAAGAACAAAGGGAATCCCGCAGGTGACTTAGAAGGTGTTATATAACCTTTCTGAAGACAGTCATCCAAGTATTCTTGCAGGACCTCTCTCTCGTGAGGTGATAAGGAATACAATTTGCCATGAGGAATTACTGCATCGGGTAGTAGTTCTATGGCACAATCAAAGTCTCTGTGAGGTGGTAAAGGAATGGTACCAGGTTCAGAAAATACCTCATGGTAATCGTTGTAGTCGGAGGGTACCGAAGACAAGGTACACACGTGGAGCGGTCCTGATCCTTCTGTCTGAGTGGCAATAGTGGAAGATCCGGTACTAGGTCCAAAGGTGTTACACTCCCGACTACATCGATTGGAAGCGAAGGTCAGGTTACGGGAAGCCCAATCAATAATGGGGTTATGATGTAATAGCCACGGCAACCCCAGAATTATCGGGTATGAGGGTGATTTAATCACATCAAGAGAAATCAGTTCGTGGTGTTCAGCTATCTGTAACTGTAGTATTCCGGTATGTTGGCGAACCGGACTGGAGGCCAAAGGGGTTCCATCAATTACCTCCACCAGGGTAGCACAACCCTTATCAAGCAGAGGTATCCCGTTCTTCTTGGAAAATTCAAAGTCCACATAATTACCTGAGGCTCCACAATCCAGAAGACCCAATACAATCACTGATTTGCTATGCCAGGTAACCCGGATCTGAAGAGCCATAAGGGCCACCGGAGTCATGGGTGGATGGGTCGTCACAGGAATGGGAAGGACTGAAGAGATCGAAGGGCCTGTCACTGCCTTCCTCCGTTGCGACAGGCCTCTTAGTTTTCCACCTTCTTGATTGGTCGCAATGGACAAGCACTGAGAAAATGTCCGGCAGTACCACAATACAAACAAAGACGGAGACTTCTCCTGCGTCTTTTCTCAGCCTCCGATAATGGTCCTCTGAGTGCTCCTAGCTGCATTGGTTCTAGACCCATCTCCGAACTGACAGGTGCGCCTCCAGCCTGAGGAAGTGGTCGGGGAAGGAACCTCTCTAACCGACGTCTCTCACCTCTTCGTTCGGCCAGGCGATGATCAATACGTAGGACCTGCTCCTGGAGTCTCAGGTTCGGGTATGTGAAGTAACTCGTCCTTGTATTCTTCTCTTAGGCCGCGTCTGAACAGAGTCTTTTGCGTTACTTCGGGCCATTGAGAGTCCGTAGCCAATTGACGGAACCGACTTATATAAGTGATAATATCACTGGGTCCTTGTTTTAAATCCATCAACTGATTCTGTGCCGTAACTGCCAAATTGGGAGACTGAAATACCTCCAAAAATGCTTTCTCAAATGCCACAAAATCATTAAGAATGGGACTGTTAGCCGATACCAAGGGAGAAGCCCAAGCCAAAGCACTTCCTGTTAGATTTCCCAAGATGTAGCCAATCTTAGCCTTTTCTTGTGTGAAATGTGATGCCCGGAACAAAAAATGTATCCTGCAATGGTTGCAGAATTCTGCCACACGCCTAGGATCACCATCAAACTTCATGGGTGCGGTAGAAGTCATTGGTGTCTCCGCATGTGGAATAACAGGGGTTCCTTGCATGACCATCTGGCGGAGATTGAGATTCTCCTGACGTAATACCACCATTTCTGCTCTTAAGGCTCTGACTTCGTCATGGATCTCCTGGGATTCCTCCATCTCCATCTCAGAACTGGGGATAAGGCGTCTCAATCTGTTAAGTTGTGTGTCCCGAGGACGGGGCGTACCTGTATCTCCAGAAGTCTTGCGTGCCGAGGTAGCCAGGTCGTGGTAGAGGTAGACACGTAGCTGATGAAGTCTTCGCAAATGAAGAGTAGCGACGCAAAGAACCAACCCCGGACCCGTCCTGTAATACAGGATTGAACTGGGGCCAGCTCCTGACGCCACGAATGACGCTTCCCAATATTAACGTGGCGTCAGAACAGTGCAAGCACTGACTGGGAAGGTCGTAGATGTTTCTGGCAGGTACCGGCAAAGTATCCCAAGCAGCTATCCAGGATAGTGAAAGTACAAAAGTAGCCAGTACAGGTAAGCTGGGAGTCCAAGGTACCAATGCCGGTAAGCAAAGAGTCTATGGTACAGGTACAGGTAAGCAGTGAGTCCAAGGTACCAATGCAGGAGAGCCGGAGAAGCAGACCAGGACCACAGGAGACTCAGCAGGAGGTGGGCAACTCAGGCAAGGATGGAAGCAGGAGGGTTCCCCAGGGAAATAGACCAGAGTACACAAGAAGACAGGTAAGGGAAGGGAAAGGGGAGCCAGACAAGGGTAGGGGCAGGAAGGACACAGCCCAGGCACAGGATCAGGACCCAAGAACCTCAGAACCAGGGAGCGAAGCGGAAGGGAACCAACCGCGTTGAGACGCGATGGGAAAACAATTCGGATCGCTTAAGTAGCGGTCCTGTGTGAAAACGAGGCTTGAACCGCGCTGCAATGCGCATGCGCGAATGGATGTCGCCTCGCGAACGAGGTTTGGAACGCAAACACGTTCGAACAGCTGCGTGAACGACACCCGTGCCCCACACGGGCCAGGACAGAGCAAATCCGCCGGGGAAATGTGCCCGGGGCGGCGCGTCGTCTCCACAATCTGAGACGTGGGTACAGCCGCCAGGAACCAGCACGCCCCCCAGAGCCCCGCCGCCCAGTACAGGTAGGTGTCCTAACACCAGTTGTGTTTGTTGTGCTTAGGGTTGTTGTGTCATCGCTACCTGTTGTTGTGGCAGTGAATATGTTTGTGGCTGTTGTTGTGTTATTTGTTGTTGTTGTTCATTTCCCTGTTGCAACGTCTGCTGTTGTTGTAGGCCCTGCTGTTCCTGTGAGGGCCTTGGTTGTCCCTGTTCACTCCATGATGGTGTTCCTGGTCTAACTCTACACGTGCGTGACATGTGCCCTAATAGTCCACAACTCCAACACACCGGTGGTTCCCTACTCTGCCATGGAAAGCTCCCTGTGTTGTCCTGGTATACTGGTTGCCCTGTGGGGTAGGAATTTCTAAGTCCTCCCACCTGCTGTTGGGTGTTATATCCGTATCCTCTCCCTCTCATAATTCCTCCTCTCCCCCTGTTATAATTATAATACCCCGCTCCTGCCATTGGATGTCCTCCTCCCATGTTGGTCGTGTATGGTTGGATTGGCGGCGCCTGTTGTGCTATAGTCTGTGAAGGTGGTATTTGGGAGGAATCTTGTGCAGCCACTACTTGTGTGGGGCTTTGGGTCATTGTTGTAGGTGTAGTTATTAGTGCCCCTTCCATTGTGTATTTAGTAAGCTTTTTCTGTACTAGTTTAGCCTCTTCCGTTTTCCTGTCCTCTTCCTTTTGTTTCATTTTCCCTTGCCATGTCCTGCAATGATGTACTATAGTCAGTTGTATTTCTGGCCATGGTTTTGCTTCCATTCCCACTACTTTCTTTAGTTGTTTCTGAACTCCTTCTGGGAGCCCTTGTACTAGTATATGGTAAAATATTGCTGGTGTTTTATCCCATTGTTCTCTAGTTTCCATGCGCCACTTCTCTTGGATTTCCTGGATATAATCAACAGGATCTTCGTTCTCACGCATCTTGCGGGAGGTAATTGCTCCTATGTCTGATGTGTCTGGGTACTGTACCCTCAGTGCCTGCCATAGTGCATGTCTGCAGTTTGCGAATGGTGCCCCATCATGCGATGTGTTTGTTATTGTTACCCCATGGAATCCCGCTCTCTTCCAAATGTCATCCGCTCTATCCCCTAATATTGATATTAAAAGGCCCTTTACATCTCCTACTGCCAGTTTCTGTCCTGCGGTGTGTTTTTCCATTTCATATATCCACTTACCCGCACCTCCACTTAATGATGGGAGCCTGCATTTTATATTTTCTTTATCGGTATGCTTCCAAGGGACATACTGTGGTCTAACCCCTCCTCTCTCCAAAAGTGGCATTAAGTTATGTCTCGTTTCACCCTTTGTGTTCCATAATATCGAGTCCTCACACCCTTCCTCCTCTTCCCTTTCTTCTAGATCTTCAATTTCGTCCGTATTTCCCCTGCTCGTAACTCTTTCTTCTCCATCTTTTCCCCTTCTTCCATCATTTCCTGTATTTAATGTGGGCATGTGTATTCGTCTTTCCTGCCTGCGACTACGGAGGTCTCTAAGCCGACATGCATAGGGTGTCAGTTCGTCTGTGAAGGGCGCGAGTTTTATTTTGCGTAACGAGCGTGAGGTGGTTGAGCATGTAGGGTGCGATGGGGGGGGGCATGATGGGGATGGGGATGGTGCGGCCTCATGTGTCTGTCTTTCCGCTATTCCTTGCTCTCCCTCTTCACTTCTCTCCAGCTCATCCTTTCTCCTACTGATCCATGGTGAGTCTGTGTCGGTCCGGGTGATGTATAGTTTATCTAAGCTTTCCCTTTCACTGTTTCTTCCTTCCTTCGCCACTCCTTCTTCTTCCTCACTACAAAAGTCAGTCATAAACGGCACCCCCCACTCTGTCTTTTTCCCCTTGATCGTTACTGTTTGTAAGTCTATTAGGTCCAGTTCTCCTTTTTCTCCTTTATCAACCGCTCCCCTTTGTGCTGATGTTGTTGCTACTTCTGTGTTTCTATATACATCCCCCCATGCTTCACTCTCCCTTCTCCTATCTTCTCTTTCTCCTTCATTTCTCTCCTCCATCTCCCTACTATTTTCCTCCCATTTCCTTTTTAATTCCTCCATCACTTCAGTGCTCATCTGTTCCAATATTCTTTCATCCTCTTTCTTCCTTTCCCATTTCACCCTTTCTCTTTCTACTATACTCTCTATCACCCTCCCTTCTTCGTATTTCTTAGTTGTTTCTGATAGTAACCTCCTCTTCCACATTGCCATTTCCTTTTCTTTTTCTTCTTCTTCCCTTTTCTTTTCTCGCAGCACTACTCTTGATACCCTTTCTGCTGCTGCTTTTACCCTTTCAGCTTCTCTCCTTTGCTCCTCATTTCGTTCCCTTATTTTTTCCAATTCGTTCTTACCTTCTTTCCTTTTCCTCGCTCTCTCTCTCTCCTCCCTCTCGAGCTGCTTGATCAATTCATTCTGCTCATCCCTTAATTTTGCTAGTCGTTCCTCCAAAATCTCTTCCTTTTGTCTTAACAGCTCTTCCCCCCTCATTTCACTCTCCCTGGCATTATCCTCGTCTGTTTTCTTTACTACCTCCTTCTCTTCTCCTGTTAATGAACCTCGTAATTTTAATAATGTCTGTGCAGCTACCCACTCATCATTTCCTATTTCCGCAGTCTGGTCTTCTCCAGTCCTCCCCTCCCCTGCTGGCATCTTCCTATGAGCCACATATGGTGGAGGGCTGTATGCCGGGTTCGAGTATCCCTCAGCCACCCTTAACTGTCCTCTTTCTATTTCTCCTAATTCTCTTAAAGGGTACAACCCCCCTGCCTCTGTTTTCACTCCCTTTGCTAGGGGTATATCGTTGCTCTGTTCCTTTTTTATTTCATCTGATCTATTATTCTTTTCTCCTCCCTCTCCTCTGTTCCCCGTGTTCTTTGAGTCCTCACTCCCCTTTTTCCCATCCTCTCCTTCCTCCTTAATCTCTTTTTCTTCCGGTATTTCCCCCATAGTGAACATTCCATTTGGTCCTGGTCGGGACCCTTGGAACATCCTCCATAAGTTAAACACCTCCACGTGGTTTGCCAACTTCTTCCCTTTATATGTATTGTGCAGATGGTTTAATAGTGAATGTTGGGCATATGGATCGAAGCTACCATTAGGCGGCCACAGTGTTAGCATTTTGTTATCCGTCCCCTGGGTCCATTCTATGCTATACTTAATCAGTTTCTCCCTATGGGGTGGCAGTGTTGTGCATATGTGTTGTAGTGGGGTAGTGAGGGTGTTCCCCCACCCTCCCGATCCTGTCCCGTATGACATAGTAGCGCTCCACTTGTTACCCTTCCCCTTTCTGGTAGCAGTTTATCTCACTAGCAGTTTACAATATACAACCTTATATCGTTACCTGGCCCCGTAAGTTTGGGGACTTACGATAGTCCGCTAAGGAAAATTATA
This sequence comes from Ambystoma mexicanum, assembly GCF_040938575.1. Taxonomy (NCBI): domain Eukaryota; kingdom Metazoa; phylum Chordata; class Amphibia; order Caudata; family Ambystomatidae; genus Ambystoma; species Ambystoma mexicanum. The sequence goes on from NC_090929.1 coordinate 1,666,315,203, forward strand.
AAAAATATAGTATTTTACATTTGTATATTTTCTTCTGTCTTTCTTTCTTTATACAACACCCTTACGGCCCCCTGCGGCCGAGGCGCACGTAGCCCCCTGCGGCTGCGTACCCCTTATGACGTTCTTATACAGTCGTCCTATTTTCACGTGCTCCTGCCCCTTCTACACTTGCCGTGGCCGGCGTTCTCCGTGCGCAGCCACGTTCCCTGTTTCGCCTTTCCCCGATCAACTCATTTACTGTTTATCTCCGTTTCCACTCCCTTACCACACTTCTCTTCCCCACCACTCTCAAAACGAAGATGCCTTGTGCTCGCGATATCCTATGAAAGCCCTACTGGTGACGTCACCGATCTCTTCGAGCTACTGGTAAGTTCTTCATATATTCTTTAAGTTCAAGATACACTTGCAATCTACCCCCGTTAACCTTACAGCTGTCTTCCTGTCACTCCTGGAACAAGGTAATCAAATCAATAATATAATCGGACTGCGCACGCTGCGTCGCCTCGCGTGTGATACGCCCCTCGACAGGAGGGCTTAACCAGCCAATTATCTTCGGTATTGGGCAACTAACTAGCTACCGCCTACAGGGAAACGTCATCTACCTATCGAGTGTCTTGCTCGAACAATAGGGATCTGTCATGATCACTGCTTCCAAGGAGCCAGGATCAGCCCAACGTCCTTGGAAGCAGGCCCCTAACCCTGATCCTAGGCACCAGCCGGTCCCCACAGGGACCTTTTGGACCTTGTCCTGGCGCCGGTGGCACCAGGCTCATCAGAAGCCTCGGTCCCGGCACGGGAAGCGCCGGGCTCATCAGTGGTGTGAAGATGCTTGGGTGGACTTACCTGCGACAGACCATGCTGCTGACTTGCCAGACTCTTAAAAGTCCTCGGTGAACTACTTTTCTTACCTGGGTGGGGCAGCACCACTCCACTGGAACTCTTCTGGAAGCAGGAACTCTTTTCTTACCAGGGCGGGGCCGTGGAAGGAGACGCCTCAGCACTCCAAGGCTATTTAAACCACACCCGATTGATGAAACGTGCTTCGCGTTATTCTGCATCAGCAGCAGAACGCTCACCGAGTCTGCTCCAGCTTTTCTTCTTTAGATCCTGAACCTGCAAGAATTATACTCACCATTCCGGTACCCGAGCAACATCAGCACCTGCAAAAGATCAGAAACAACAGGTTAGCAGAACGAACTTTCACACACAGTGTTTGCTTACCTGATCCATCGGCAGCGGCCGTGTCTCACGCTGCACCTTCGCCTGCAAAGACAAACAGCACTATTTTACTTACCGGCACGCCGTGCATTCCGGATTCTTCACGCTGCATCTGCACAAAGATAAACAGCATTATTCTACTTACCGGCACGCTGTGCATTCCGGATTCTTCACGCTGCATCTTCACCTGCATAGACAACAGCACTCACCGGCACGTGGCGGATTCCGGATTTCTTCTTTCTGCATCGTCGCCTGCAAAGACAAAGAAAGAGACAGTAAGAGCGCTTGCCATACTTACTCAATTCCAGGTGCTTCACTGCCACGCATAAAAGACTATAAAGACTAAAGGTGTCCAGAAACTTACCGGTCGTGCAGACAACAACGGTACTCATCCTCTGAAGTCAAGAGGCTAACGTTTCACCAGTGAAGGAACTGGCAACGGCACCCTGCACTAGACGCAGATGGAGAGCCCAGCATTCACCTATCTAAGGTGAGCAAGTTGACCTGGGAAGGGGGTTCAACAGACAAGCTGGGAGGAGAGAGATAGGGACATTCAATAACCCAGACCTTTAATCCCCATATTATTTCACCTGCAGAAACCTCACCCTTCGAGTTCGACACACAGTGCGGAGAGGTTCGACCCCAGAAGCCAACCGAATCCTGCACATCACGTTTCGTGTTACGGACACCTTCCTGCCAAGACCCGCGCCTCCGTGGGAATCAGGTGAGCGTTACAGAACGCGAAGCCAACCACTAAACTCCTACCCAGGCGCAATGGAAACTTCAGATACCGATCAACTAGCCCAGTTGCTTGGGGAATTAAGAGCAGAAGTACATGCAGCTCGCCAGGAAACGAGCTCTCTAAGAAGAGAACTGATAATTTCTAAGGAGCGAACAGAGGACCTTGCTAGGCAGTTGTTACAAACTCAGGCAGGACAGACACCTTTGCCCGTTCCAGGAGGGAGTTATCCTTCTGCATCAGCTTCAAATCCAGTGCAAATCAATCTGCCTGGTAATGTGCCCTTGGCTCCGCCCGAACGCTTTGCTGGTGATCCAAAGAAGTTCGCAGTGTTCATCAACCAGTGCCGCCTGCATTTTTTATGTCGACCAGCTGCATTCCCAACGGACCAGGCCAAGGTAGCTTTCGTGCTTTCTTATCTCAGTGGCAGTGCTGCAGATTGGTCGATCCCTTTAGTCACCCAGGATGATCCGGTTTTACACGATTTTCAAGCCATCCAGTCCAGCATGGAGAAACTGTTTGCAAGACATGCACAAGGGCAGGCCTTGGACAATGAACTTCTCTCATTACGGCAGGGTAACCAAGACCTCTTGGCCTATATAGCCTCTTTCAATAGACTCATTGTGGAAACACAATGGCCCGAGGACAAGAGAATAACGCTTTTCTACAGAGGCCTGCGTGGAGAGCTCAAGGATGTGCTAGCGCAGGTTGTGAATCCTCCACAAGAATGTTCAGACTATATTGACTTAGTTGTCCAACTAGACCATAGACTACAGAACAGGAAGGCAGATCGTTCCAGATTTGATACCCGAGTGTTTTCCAAACCACAGACCTCGAATAAGGGAGCTGACACTGTGGAACCCATGCAAATAGGGGGCATGAGAGGACCTTTAACCCAGAAAGAGCGGGAAAGAAGAAGGCAGCTGCAATTATGCCTCTATTGCGGTAATTCAGGACACTTTCTTCGGGACTGTCCCGTGAAACCAGCTAAGAAGACTGTAGGAGCCGCTGATACCTGTACCACAAGTTCTGAGCAGGGAAACGACCTCGCCCGACAAGAGTAGAGGTCCTCTTGCCGAGCGTTAAGATCTGTCCCGTGACCTCGCATTTCGTGATACCCATGGTCCTCATTAGTCCTGAACGTCCGGATCGTTTGCATGCAATTGAAGCTTACATTGACAGCGGAGCAATCGGTAACTATGTGGACCGTGAAATGGTATCAAGGATGAATCTACCCCTTGTCCCTAAGGCAGTAAAAGACGTCATCACTACTGTGGATGGCACGGAGATAGCCTCCGGACCAGTAACGCATGCCACCCAAGAAGTGACGCTGTTGAGTCATAATGGACACCGGGAGAGAATAGTGTTCGATGTAATCAAGGCCCCTCAGTTCCAGATCATTCTGGGAATCCCTTGGTTAGAGAAGCACAACCCTCAGATTGATTGGCGAGCAAAGACGGTTCAGTTTCCAGAGTGTTCTACCACTTGTTATCCTCGACCTGATGTTTCACTGGCGACGATCTCTTCTGAGGAGATCCTCAAATTGCCTCCCGAATACCAGGAGTTCCAAGACGTCTTCCAGAAGGATCAAGCTAACACCCTACCTCCTCATAGGTCTTACGACTGTCAAATAGATCTGATACCTGGAACAACTCCTCCTTGCAGCAGGATCTATGCCCTCACCGAGCCAGAGAACCTTCACCTCAGACAGTACCTGGACCAATACCTAGCTAACGGGTTTATCCGTCCTTCAAAATCTCCAGCTTCATCGGCTTTGTTCTTCGTTCCGAAAAAGGAAGGAGACCTTAGGACTTGCATAGATTACCGCGCCCTGAATCAGATCACTGTTAAAAACAGATACCCGTTACCTTTGATCCCTGAACTCCTGGACCAAGTCAAAGATGCCTGTATATACACAAAGCTGGATCTCAGAGGAGCCTACCACTTGGTACGGATCAAAGAGGGCGATGAATGGAAAACGGCCTTCCGCACCAAGTACGGGCTATTCGAATATCAAGTGATGCCCTTTGGACTGTGTAATGCTCCTGCTGCTTTCCAATATTTTATGAACGATGTCCTCAGAGAACTCATTGACGTATGTGTAGTTGTCTACATTGACGACATCCTCGTCTATTCATCATCTGAAGAAGAACATCAGAGACATGTTAAAAAGGTTCTCGAGAGATTGCGTCAACATAGTCTTTTTGCTAAGCTTGAGAAATGTGTCTTCAACGCAACGGAAGTCGAGTTCCTGGGATTCATACTGTCACCTAACGGAGTCCATATGGATTCAAAGAAAGTTGATGCAATTATCAAGTGGCCATCACCAACCTCTGTAAAAGGAGTTCAAAGCATGTTAGGATTCGCTAACTTTTACCGCAGATTCATTCCTGAATTTTCCCGGATAGTCCAGCCCATCACCGCTCTGTTGAAAAAGAACAAACGTTTTGAGTGGTCTTCTGAAGCGGAACAAGCTTTTCAAGATCTAAAAGCTAAATTCATTTCTGCACCTGTTTTAAAACACCCTCGCCCAGATCTACCTTACATCATGGAAACGGATGCTTCTAGTCTTGCTATGGGAGCAGTGTTATCACAAAGAGATTCGGTCACAAACCAACTACATCCGGTTGCCTTTTGGTCCCGCAAGTTTTCGCCTCCTGAGATCAACTATTCAATTACAGACAAGGAACTTTTGGCCATCAGATCGGCCTTTAAAGCCTGGCGGCATTATCTTCTAGGAGCCAGAGACACAGTCACCGTAATGACTGACCACCGCAATTTACAATACCTAAAGACAGCCAAAGCTCAGTCTTCCAGACAACTTCGTTGGGCTCTGTTTCTAGCAGAATTTGACTTTCTAATTACTTATCGACCAGGCAGTAAGAACGGAAAAGCGGATGCCCTCTCCCGGATGGGAGTAGATGAACATTTGATCAATCCAGATCCAATACCCATAATCCCAGAACAAAGGATTTTGGGTTTGGTCAGCACTCAATCTTTTGAAGACATCAAGACCACGGTGAAATCGCTCCTAACTCCGACCGATTTGCAGGACTGGCAATTAAAGGGAAAAGATTTCTCAGTAGATCAAGACCTACCATATTTCCGAGGACGATTGCACTTGCCCTGTGAGAAACTACAAAAACAAGTAATCTCCGGTTATCATGATTCTCTAATGGAGGGGCACCCTGGCATTACCAAAACCATGGAAAAGATCAAAAGACATTTCTGGTGGCCATCGTGGAAAAGGGATATTAGAGACTTTGTAATCTCCTGCGGTGTGTGTGCCCAGAATAAAAGTCAAAAGCAAAGACCAGCCGGCCTATTACAGCCACTTGACATCCCTCCCTGTCCATGGCATACCCTGTCCATGGATTTTATCACGGACTTACCTCCATGCTTGGGATATACTACCATCTTAGTAGTCGTGGATCTATTCTCGAAAATGGCTCACTTCATACCCTTGAAGGGTCTGCCTTCAGCCTCAGTATTGGCCCGGGAATTCTTGGCAAACATTGTTCGCTTACACGGGTTTCCTTCGGTTTTAGTCTCCGATAGGGGAAGTCAATTCATCTCCCACTTCTGGCGCAGTTGCTGTCGTCTAGCCCAAGTTGATGTAAGACTTTCGACCAGTCACCATCCCCAAACTGACGGACAAACCGAAAGGACAAACCAGACACTAGAACAATATCTACGCTGCATGCTCCAACAAACAGAAAGTCCCCGGAAGGACATTCTTTGGATCGCTGAATACGCGTACAACAATTCGACTCATTCTGGAACCGGGAAGACTCCCTTTTTCTTGTTATATGGACACCATCCTAGAACCTCCAACCTGGATCCTCCCCAAGAAATTGAAGCACCTGCTGTGGATCACTTGCATTCGGAGATCACCTGTGCTTTTAAGGAAGCCACTGCCCATCTGCAAAGAGCTAAAGCTCAATTCAAAAAGGCAGCCGATCGGCACCGTAAAGAGGCCCCTCACTACGCTGTAGGAGATCAAGTCTGGTTATCCACTAAGCACCTGCCTTTAAAAGGACCCCGCACTTTCATCCCGAGATACCTTGGGCCCTACCTCATATCTGCCATAATTAATCCGGTGGCTGCCAAATTGGAATTACCTACGCATATGAAAATACATCCAGTATTCCATGTCTCCTTATTAAAACCAGTACAACCAGAAACCCGATTGACTGAACTCCCGGAACCCGTTTTGGTAGACGGAGAACTCGAATTTGAAGTGAAGAACATCCTAGACTCCAAAATTTCCAGGTCTAAATTATACTATCTGGTTGATTGGAAAGGATACGGTCCCCAGGAAAGGTCTTGGGAACCCTCAGAACACGTCCACGCACCTCGTCTGGTCAAGAGATTCCATCTGAATCACCCCGACAAGCCGAAGCCCCCGGAGAAGACACACTTAGGAGGGGCCTTGAGGGGGGATACTGTCATGATCACTGCTTCCAAGGAGCCAGGATCAGCCCAACGTCCTTGGAAGCAGGCCCCTAACCCTGATCCTAGGCACCAGCCGGTCCCCACAGGGACCTTTTGGACCTTGTCCTGGCGCCGGTGGCACCAGGCTCATCAGAAGCCTCGGTCCCGGCACGGGAAGCGCCGGGCTCATCAGTGGTGTGAAGATGCTTGGGTGGACTTACCTGCGGCAGACCATGCTGCTGACTTGCCAGACTCTTAAAAGTCCTCGGTGAACTGGGACTACTTTTCTTACCTGGGTGGGGCAGCACCACTCCACTGGAACTCTTCTGGAAGCAGGAACTCTTTTCTTACCAGGGCGGGGCCGTGGAAGGAGACGCCTCATCACTCCAAGGCTATTTAAACCACACCCGATTGATGAAACGTGCTTCGCGTTATTCTGCATCAGCAGCAGAACGCTCACCGAGTCTGCTCCAGCTTTTCTTCTTTAGATCCTGAACCTGCAAGAATTATACTCACCATTCCGGTACCCGAGCAACATCAGCACCTGCAAAAGATCAGAAACAACAGGTTAGCAGAACGAACTTTCACACACAGTGTTTGCTTACCTGATCCATCGGCAGCGGCCGTGTCTCATGCTGCACCTTCGCCTGCAAAGACAAACAGCACTATTTTACTTACCGGCACGCCGTGCATTCCGGATTCTTCACGCTGCATCTGCACAAAGATAAACAGCATTATTCTACTTACCGGCACGCTGTGCATTCCGGATTCTTCACGCTGCATCTTCACCTGCATAGACAACAGCACTCACCGGCACGTGGCGGATTCCGGATTTCTTCTTTCTGCATCGTCGCCTGCAAAGACAAAGAAAGAGACAGTAAGAGCGCTTGCCATACTTACTCAATTCCAGGTGCTTCACTGCCACGCATAAAAGACTATAAAGACTAAAGGTGTCCAGAAACTTACCGGTCGTGCAGACAACAACGGTACTCATCCTCTGAAGTCAAGAGCCTAACGTTTCACCAGTGAAGGAACTGGCAACGGCACCCTGCACTAGACGCAGATGGAGAGCCCAGCATTCACCTATCTAAGGTGAGCAAGTTGACCTGGGAAGGGGGTTCAACAGACAAGCTGGGAGGAGAGAGATAGGGACATTCAACAACCCAGACCTTTAATCCCCATATTATTTCACCTGCAGAAACCTCACCCTTCGAGTTCGACACACAGTGCGGAGAGGTTCGACCCCAGAAGCCAACCGAATCCTGCACATCACGTTTCGTGTTACGGACACCTTCCTGCCAAGACCCGCGCCTCCGTGGGAATCAGGTGAGCGTTACAGGATCCTCATCTATTCATTGATCAATAAATGCCAAATCGTAGTAAACCACACACACCCACCCTTGCACGTAGTCGCGACCTAGGCCAATCAGTTTCTACGAGCGGCCGCACGTGATGTTTTCGTGCTCCGCCCCACTCTCTCGCGTAACGTAGCCGGCTGCTCTCGCACTTGTTCGGCTACCATTCATTCCATTGCCAACACTAAATTGTCAAACCTTCGCCGCGCACCTGTGCAACACCTCCCCCTCCCGTATTTAATTCCTGCCCCCTCACTCACAATTTCACATTGCTTGTTGTGCGTGGCATGCTCACCAAGTTCTCTTGATGCGGGGCCGCTCGACTGCGTGCACCCCTCCAAGCGGCTCGTCACCTCCCCTCGTCTGGACCACGTCTGGACACTCGCCAACCGCTGGCAGGATACTTCTCAACCGGCTCCCGAGGGCCAATATCCGGATTGCGCTGTCCGGTCTTCTCGCAGCTCCGCGATGGTCCTGTAGTCCTCAGAAGGGGGCAATGGCAGAGGGGGCCGCGCCGCCGGGCCTTCTCGCAACGGGAATGCCTGGAAAAAGTAAAAATAAAAAGGTGGATCTTAAACAGATCTCAGCAGTGCCTCTAACTTGTCGGGGGGGAAATTCTGCCGGGGTCGGCCGGGCCGTCCGCAGACCTCCGGGCAGGGAGGCCCCAACTCCTCCCGTATATCCCAGATGAGATAGAGTATGAGACACACGCAAGAAGCAAGGTGACTCTGCTGTTTATTAGACAAAAACGGCAGGGATGGGTCAAGGATCGTACGCATCCGTCCTGACACACACACAATCGTGGGGCTCGCAGGCCCTTTTTACCTTAGTATGACGCGCTACTTGCGTCACCTTGGAAAGTTAGCAAAAAACCTATCGCCACTCTTAATTGGTTGCTCGAGTGGTAGGGTTAGTATAGCATACGTATAGAGAACAATATTAGTGGACAAGGGTTAGTCAGGTGATATATCTGGGTTGTCCCTACAATTAGATACATGAGAATTGTTACATGAAGACCCCTGATGATTGGTTAATGTTAATGGCGTCAGTGATAAGAGCCCCATGTTCTGATTGGTGCGCCCGCGAGCTTCCCAGTTTGGGACCATCGCTGTTCCCAGCTCTCGGTGTACCTGTCATTTGCAACAATGTTTCACTATGAGTACGTGCAGACAATGTGAGGACTTATTCATGAGCTGGAAGGCCGACTACTCCCACTGTCGCAGATGTCCATTGAGCCTTTTAATTGTATCTGCCTGTGTCTTGTAACGAGGGATCCAGACGCCTTCTTCCTCCTGGGCTTGGCATCCTGTCAGGTTCGGCTTGGTCACGTGAGGTGGGACCGTGTTTGAGGCAGAATTCTGCACAATTAATATTGTTTTTCCACTGTGTGCCTGGTTTGATTTGCAGGTGTGATTTTATCGTTGGTGTGCGGCGTGCGAGGTTGCAACATCGTGCCCTTGATGGTCTGCTTTAGGAATGTGGGTTTGCAACATTGCGACCTTGGCTGTTTGCTTTCGCCGGGCTCATTCTGCAGGATCAGTAACCTGACTCTTGTTCTTTTAACGTCCATGGAAGCTCTTGCTTGCGGCCTACTTAGGCCTGGTGTATAGATAGAACCGTTTGGTGCACAGGCGCTTTAGGTTATAGTATCATATTGTCTTATGACCAGTGTCGTGTCTTCGTTATATTTCTCATTATGGCACCTGGGTTTAGGAGAAGCGTAAGCAAGCTCTTTAGATGAGTTCATGATGCGTCTTGCGTTTCTGCATTTTGAGAGCCTATGTGAAAAATAATAAAGATGCACGTCCGTGAGTATGTCTGTCGCCTACGTCATAGCACTGAGTATATTCTTCGTGTAGATTGGTGCGGGAGTGTCCAGTGTGTATATTTGCACAGGTGTGCTGACCGTTGGCTAGGTCGTCATGGCATCTCTAACGACGTGTAGGTTTTGGTCTAGTTGATCCGTGCCGCAGGTGTCGGCATGGGCAGGGCGGGCTGCTGGGCAGGCAGATGGACACATCCGTATGTTCCTGTACCAGGGTATTTGGTCGTCTGGTAGATGGGCAAACTCTTCTCGTGGCGGGTGCCTGGGCCGTGATCCTTTAGGCCAGGCGCGAGAGGGGAAGGACGGGAGCCTGTTTTTCCATTCTCCCACTTCAATGGTGTTCGGGAAAGGGTGAAACCTTGTAGCTAGTTTTTGAATGACTGTAGAGATGAGGGAGCAGTCTCATTTGTATTTGAGTCTACTCTTCTCAAAGATCGGTGCTTGCGTCAATCATTTTCAGAAGACAGCTGAAAAGGCATCATTAAGGATTAAAGGGCTTTTTACATTGTTATGTCAAGTTTGGGGCATTCTGATTGGAGAAGTGCTAGGAGGTATATAAGGCAAAGGTCTGTTCCATGATTTTTATTGCAGCAAAATCTCTGGTGGTTCAAACGGTCATGTCCTGGAGAAGTTGCAAAATAAATTCCTGTGCCAAATAGCAGGCATCCCTGGTACACCTGGTAGCGTTTTATGAGCTAAATTGGGGGTGTTCAATCTGAAAGTGTTGGGCCAGTTGATTTTTTTGTTATTTTTTAAAAGCATGTCTGGAATTTTCTGCTAATCATAAAGTGAATTTCAGTGCAATTGTAGCCTTTTATGGTAAGGAAAGCTACTTGAGGTTATGGGCGGTTGCAAGGCACTGTCCATTTGGATAGGGATGGGATATAACTAAATTTGGCACATTAAGTCACCTCAAAATAGCTCCAAAATCAAGAGCTTTCTGATGGAAAATGAGGCAGATGTCCAAAATATACATAGGCTGCCCTCTTTAGCCTTATATACAGGCTTGCGTACATGTATAAGATTGCAAGGAGAAATATGTGAGATAATATCCCCAGAATGCAGGAGGCAGGTGGTGATGGTATGTTTAAATGTACCCACTCCTAAATAAATTAAGGTGTGCAGGAGGAAGCACAAAATGTGCTTACAAAATAGGAGTCGAAGATTTGATTAATTTTTGGTTAATTTTTGCATAAGCGTTGAATGCATGGGAGCTATGTTTTTATATAATTCATTGTGATGATCAGGCTTTTATATATAGCATGTTTGAATATATTTATGTTGCTTTTTTATTTTGGGCTTGTTCTGTGTGAATTGTATGAAAAATATGATGCATGTTTCTAAATATTGCTAACTTAATGGAGAAATATGATTAAATATTAATTGACTACTACAGGTCATTAACATGGTAGGCTTTAAAGAACACTTAATTGGGGCTTTGGAGGTTACCTTCTAAGAATTATTTGGGAATGTTATCAAATGTTGCATTTTAAAGCTCCAGTGGGCTGTTACATTAGTGAACAAGTAGTTAGGAATAAAAAGAATACCTTTCTTTTCTCTTTCTTTTCTCTGCCCAAATTAAATTTTACACAAGACTTAATGGCAAACATTGGACAAAACGTTGAGCATTTGATGACCACTTCATAGATGGGTGTGGTGGTGTTAACTAAGTATTTGGATTAATTAATTGGCTTGATAGTATAAACGTATTAACAGTAACGTAATTGGATTTGACTATAGGGCACATTAAGTATGAAAAATAAGTCATGCATTTACCTTATCTGCCTATTACTCATGTGTCAGATGGGCAGAGTATTAAACAATGACAATTTTTCCACTAGAACACAATGGCCCTCATTACGACCCTGGCGGAAAGTAACTGACCTGACCGCCATAGCGTAAATAGCGTTTCCGCCATTGCACGATGGAGTAAAGTGTGGCTAATTCTGACCCATCGGGCACGAGCATTACGCCATGGCGGAAGTGCAAAGTCCGCGATGGCGGAAATGTCCCCAAAACGCCCCTCACCGCCGTCGTACGGCGCCCTAGGTGCAATTCCGCCACCCATCATAGCGGTCACCGTAATGAGCGGTAATCGCAAAATACGGTGACCGTAAATATACGGAAACGGAAGTAAAAACATGGGGCCGGAACGGGAAACAGCACGCCGTACACCTATAAAATCAGAATCCCAACACAATCATTAAAAATCCGACCCTGAGACACATCCCAACCCGTTAGCCACCCTAGTTAAAACAATCAAAATGGGAAAAGTTGCTAAAAAAGCGTGCGACCGCAAGCGGCAGGTCCACTTCTCCCATGAGGAACTCACCGTGCTCACAGAGACCCTCCAGGAGAATGCTGCTGTCGTCTTCTCGACGGAAATGACCAGGACGGCACTTGCGAACAAGAAGGCCATAAGGGCCCTGGTGGCACAGCGGGTAAGTGCGGTGGGGACCGCACCCCGCAACCCACAGCAATGCAGAAAGCGATGGGACGACTTGCGGATACGCGTACGGAGCATACTATCAGCCAACCGTAACATTGCCACAGCTACCGGGGAAGGATCGGAATCACCCATCAAGTTGACCCCCTGGGAAGAAATCTGTGCCTCCACCATTGGAATGGACAGTATAGAGGGAGTCGGAGGGATGGAGAAAGGAGTGCAGACATCCGAAGAATCAGGTAGGTGGGCCAAATAAAACAATGCTAAATCCACAATGTCCAATCATGTGAAGTACCATGTGTCCACATAGTGCAACAGAAACACATGTCCAGGAGAACGTCCACATACATTGGCCTGATAGCGCACTTTAAAAGTCACATCAAATACATAAATAATTAAAAATCCTAAAAACACCCTCTACACGTGCAGCATGCACACCCTAACTGCAGGCTGCAAAACAACTGCATCCTCAATCCACACAAAAATGAAACCACCTCCAAGGCCCTGACCCAAATCACCCTCAGGTACCACCCCAATGCATGTGATACATTGCCATTCCAATTTCCACAGACCCATAAATAACGCTCACCCTCCTTTACTCCACCACAGGGTCCGATTCAAACGACGAGCTTCAGGACACCCCTACCAGCACACCTGCAAAGAGGGCCAAGACCAACGGCCAAAGACCCTCCACCTCAGCTGCACGGATCAAGACACGGCAGCAGCACAAATCAAGTGGCAGCACACAGGAGGGGACTTCAACAGGCACCCCAGCAGCCAGCATGCCCACAACAGCAGCACCACAGGTCCCCCCAATGGATGCCACAGAAGGCACTGCTTCTGGTGGCAGCAGCACCATAGGTGACACTGCATTAATGCCAGCATGCTCCGACACAGAAAACGGTGCTGTCGATGTAGGACCCATCCATGACCTGTCTCAATCCCCCTGTTTGTTTCATCCCGTACACCATGAGGATACCACACAGGGGCACCCACAAGACGACGACTGGCCATCCCCCACAAGCCCTGTGGCAAGGCAACATGAGGTGATCAGCCCCTCTGTGACACCACCGCAAATGGGCATGGCCCAGCAGAGGCAACAGTCCCTCGACCAGGTGATCGTGCAACAGCAGCAACTGGCCACGCTCCTCAAGGAGCATGCTGATGAATGTGGGGGTTCTAAGGCAGCCATAGAAACATCTACTGAGACACTTAGGGCACAAATGGAGCGAATTACAGAGACACTAAGGGTACAAATGGAGAGAAGTACAGAGACACTAAGGGTACAAATGGAGAGAAGCACCGAGAGCCTGAGGGGGGAACTGCATGCGACGTCCAAAGACGTATGTGGTGAACTTGCCGCTGTGCGCCGTGTGCTCACTGAGCTCTCACAAACCCTTAGGGACATGCATGGAGGTGAGCAGGCAGAGACATCATCCGTTGCAAGTTCCGTCCAGGGCAGCCCCCAACGTAGATCTGGGAGGAACCTGCTCTCCACAGGCAGGGGTGCCCCTGATACCCGGAGAGGGGGCTTGCAATAGCGTCTGCCCACTGACAATGAGCATCTTTGGACACTGGTGTTCGGGGGGGAGGTAGGAGGGCGGAGGGGGGGTGTTGGGCTTTCTTGGGTGGCGGGTCGATGGGGTGTGTAATATAATTTCACATATGCTATAAACATTTCATAATCATCCAATGAGATGTGTGGACATTGATCTTTGTGTACGAGGCCTTTATAGGCGTACAGTCCACATTGTGCATGTTCCAGACACACACAGTGCCACAAGTCCCGTGTCCATGTATCAGCCACCAGGCGTGAGTGCTAGAAGCATGAATCTATGATATTCTGACGAATTTCACGGGCCTCCTGTGCCTCGCGGACTCCTTGAGGTGCTGCCACATCCCCACCGTCATCATGACCATCTTCAGGTGCTTGCAGTTCTGCGTCAGGGGGCATGGGCACATTTCTACGTACGCACATGTTGTGTAGCATGACACATGCCATGACCATCTTTGCAAACTTCTCATGGCGGTACAGGAGTGCCCCGCCAGACCTGCTGAGGCAGCGGAAACGAGCCTTCAGTAGGCCGAATGCCTGTTCTATGACTACACGGGTACGTGAGTGGGCATGGTTGTAGTCCTCCTCATGCTGGTTCTGTGGGTTCCGGAGTGGTGTAAGGAGCCATCTCTTCAGTGGATACCCGGCATCACCTGTATGTGGACAATAAAGGATGTTTGTGGAATGACATTGCTACGTACGCATCCCCCGCCCTTCCTGCCAGGTCATTGCCGCATCACATACCCCACATTATCATGCATGAAATGAGACTCACCGAGTAGCCAGGAACTGTTCCCTGCGTGTCGCTCCATGTAGCGTGGTATTGTAGAGTTCCTCAAGACCATAGAATCATGGGTTGATCCAGGAAATCGGGCACAACAATGTGTAAAGATCCTGTTGGAGTCACACACCATTTGTACATTAAGAGAATGATATTGTTTCCGGTTGCGGTACTGGACCTCCATGGCATGTGGGACAACCAATTCCACATGGGTGCAGTCGATGGCACCAATGCAACCCGGTATGCCGGCAAGTGCATGGAATCCCACTTTTGTGTTTGTAATCTCCTGCTCCGAGCGTGGTAAAGAGATGTAGTCGTCTGCGTGCTTCAGGAGGGCATCGAGCACTTGCAATAGTGTCCGTGACAACAGTGGCTGTGAAATGCCATGCAACTGTCCGACTGTGTGCTGGTAGGTGCCTGTGGCCAGGAAGTGGAGTACAGACACCACCTTCAGTAGGGGTGGGATGGCGGTCGGGCTATCTATCATGCTGACAAGGTCAGCGTGTGTCATGTTCACAATGGCGGTTATGGTGTCCCGGTCCAAACGGTAGAGGGTGTGGATCTGCTCAGCAGTGAGGTTGAACGGATGAGCTCGGAGGCGTGGGATTGCGGGCTGCCTGCGTGGTGGTAGTGGCTGTGCTGGTGGGCCTTGCTGGCCCTGCCTTGCCCTCCTCCTCCTCCTGCGTCTCCTCTGTGCGGCCGGTTGTTGTAGTAGTTGGTGTTCGTCTTCTTCTTGAAGTTGGAGTACTTGCAGTGCTATCAGGTCCCCCAGGGCCAACATCGCTAGTCCTGCCGGTAGCATTTTGGAGTGGGTGTGGTTTTGGGAGGGGGTTGGGTGTGCAATTTATGTGTTTTCAGGCTGTATAGCCTCCACCTGTGGTGATTCATTCCACCTGTGCCAGCTGCAATCCCCTTTGGGCGAGCACGTCCCGCACACAACGCTGCAATTTGACGCATGGCATCTTGCTATTACAATCATGTATTTAATCTCGATGGCAGTGAAATATTGGTTTATATGTTCATTCTGCTATGGTCCCATTGTTTCACATACTATCTTTGCAGTCGCAAACAAACTTGTGAAGGGTCAGTGGAATGTAGTACTCGATTAACGGTGGACCCTCATGCAGCACTGTACCGAGGTTCACCGACGGGCGGGGCGTCCCATTTGTGAGTGAAGCCAGTTGCCATTTTCACACACTGCCGCACTACATGGATGAATTTGTGATTTCAAGCGGTCACAGATGCCTTTTCGACGTGATGTTGCAAATGAGGAATTCGAAGGACAGCGCTTTCGGTTTTCAGCTAGCGGCGAGGAGACGCCCACAGGTCTGACTGCAAATATAACGTTCTATTGTTTAATGTCCTTGGGACAGGGGCCATGGCGAGAATGCAATGATTGATATGAATAGTATGGGATGCGCAATAGCGTAGTGGACGATAAGGCAGGACGTTCCCAAATACATGTTACTTCACAACACTAGAATTCCGGGCTGGAGCACAGTGGATTTTGCAGACTGCATTACGCACAGACTGAATGGAAATTTCAAATGTTATGTGAGTAAATAATCAGGCGTTTTTATACCGGGATGAGGGAATGATGTATGGATGCATGGACAGATGATTTAATTGAGAGTTTGCCATGTACATGGCTTTTTGGAATCTATCCCCTTCCCCTGCGCTATGTGATGCAGAGCTGCCATAGTGGGACCATCGTCTATCTGCCCTTGTTGAACCCTCCCTGTCTCGACGCGCCTTCAAACACTTGTGTCTATGCACGTTACTAATCCCATCTAATGGATTCTGTTTTAACAGACGCATGCACACAAACACTCGTTTGTAATAGTGTTTTCACCTCGATTTATATAGTTATGATTCGCAAGTGATTTTTGGGTGGAAATAATCCTTTTGAGTGGACTAGCATGCATATGGCTGTAGATTTAGTGTGATCATTGAAGTGAGTAATACAAATGAAGTTCTGATGCCCATACTATTCTTTTTCATTTCATTTGGGTGACAGGTATCTCCTCCCCTTTTGCCGCTGCCATCTGTATGCCACTCCTGCAGATGGCTTTTACTCCCGACACCTGCTGCTTCGAGTTAATCAGTGGAGCACCATTACGATCTTATGGGACGATCGCCAATGGGCCACATGCCCTTACGCAGTACTAGTGGCTAGGAGCAACATATCAACCTTTCAGCTGGACTAGTGCCTAACTAATGGGACGGCCCTGCGGTTCTAGGCGCTTCCATGTTGCCTTTTTGAACGTGAATGTAGCCCCTGTGTACCATGAAGGAACAGGGCGTCACACAAGAAGAAGCTGGTCATTTATTGCGGCTGCAGCCCACAGTAATGAAAAATATTTTGGAGTTTATGACCTAATAGCTGTATGGGCTTGGTGAATTTGATGTGCATTAAAATTTTATTCTGATATTAACCGTGTAGCGTTATTCTTTGCAAGTAATGTAGCATATTCCTATTTGTGGAGCAATGTATTGTGAGAAGATCTGCATTGGGTTCCGGCTTCTGAGTATAGTTGCGTGGTACTGTACTGGCCGCGTTTGCCTACGAAGCCCAGTAAGGTCAGGGATAGGGGCTGCCATTATGACTGTTTTATTGATGTCATGCTCAGGGGCGGGGGATTAGCTTTTGTGTAACAGATGCCGGTCAGCCAGGTGGATTGGTGGAATGATGTGATTATCAGAAAATGGCTGGTCACAGGTGCCTGTGTTTGCGTGAGTTTCTTGGAGGGAGACTGAGGTCATGTCCATTGGAATAGCTTCTGTATTCGTGCCATCTGTGCCCTGCAGCTCCCATTGGCCCCTCTTGAGATGAGCCTGGCTGCTCAGTCACTCTGCCAACTTGTGTGGTACATGCTTATGCTGATGGTTGGTTTGTTTACTGGCAAGAGTACAGGGCTGGTGCAGTCTCCCTCAGGATACTGCTTTGAATGTTGCCTTACACTGGTGTCAAGCGATGGGGGCCTGTTGTTGTTTTGTCTCATATTTCAGTTCATATTGCTGTACTTGAACTTTCACATGCCTGTGCTGCATCAGTACGGCAATGGTGACATGCCAAATATGGATGGCCACTCACAAGGCACTTGGAGCCCCTACATTCATTTGTTCGTTGGCATGCATGGGTGACTTGTACATTTCACTGGTTGCATTGTGTAACTTCATTGCACCTACGAGGAGTTGTGCAATGTGGGCAGGGAGTGGTGTACAGGCACTCAGTAGGGCCATTTACGGTTGGTTCACGATGCCGTAATTCTCACCATGGCGAAATGGTACTTTCCGCCATGCTTGATGGCGTTAAGTAAATGTCCGCTAGGGTCAGAATTCGCGTACCGTTGCGCCATGGTGGTAATTACGGTTTTGCATGGCGCGCGTGCGCGTACTTGGTGCAGTTAGCATTGGCGTTCACTACGGTGTCGCTAATGGCATCGTACTTTACGGTGACGGGTCATAATCGCACCGAGCGGTATTCGATGGCGGTATTACATTTCCGCCATCGTTTTTCGATTTCCGCCAGGGTCGTAATGAGGGCCAATGTAATAATTAATATAGGTGATACCAAAATTTATTTAGCAGTTAAATATGCATGGTGGCATCAAACAGAAACCTCACTTTACAAAAAGCAGTGCATGCAAATTATTGAATAAAGGAAAGTTTGGTATGCATGCCAACTATTTGTCCATTATGCTCCTATTAGCTGTACCAAGGAACAGAATATGACTATTTTCTCCAGGACACAAACATGGTTCAATTATTGAACTTATTAATACATTTGTCTGCTGGCCAAAGTAACTGAAGATGACAGGGTTTTAACAATGGCACTACTATAATAGGTAAGGACATTTACTGTACATGGTGGCAACAAACACAAATCTTGCATGTATAAAGATAAAGCCAGCTGGAACCATAGCAGGCTCATTGGCCAACATTATTGCACAGTCCAGGACTCTCTCCTGGCTATAGTGCTACTGAAGTCACATTCCTTCAGCACCTCCTACTACGCCTCCACGCCATGGCCCAGAGCAACTGGCGAGCAACAATTTAGGGTGAAGCAAGCAACATATTGCGCCCAAGCTACACGTTGGGGTTCCCTTCTCTATAGGGTAGCAAAGGACGAGCAATCAAGGCTTAAGCTCTCAGGAGGTGATGCGGGCTGGTTCTTAAGTACAGTGTAATCCCAAAGCCCTGACAAAGGAATGTCCACACACTATGTTAGTGATAACACAGTTCTTTATATAAATATGGTTCAGATTATATACACATACAATAACACACTTTGTACTCGGGCAATACTATAATGATAAATATACAATCTCTATGTGGTACCACAATTACTCTTGACTCCTTTAAAATGCAGCAACTGTTGACAGTTTCCAGTGGCATACAAATCAATAGCAAAAGGTATCAACCATAGACTTGGGAGGAAAACATGTTGGTTAAACAAGTGGCAGAATACTGGGTCCCTCCCAAAGACACAGTTATTAAAAACATTTTTATTTTAAAATGATATAGTTTATCAATAAACTTTTCATTTGTCAACTTATATAGTAGAGTTATTATATTACACATTCACTTGTACAGGCTGGTAGCAGCATCAAAATATAGAAAAAACAAACAATTGTTTCATGAATGCAAGAAAAAAAGAAGAGAAAAAAGACATAAAAATACATTACTACATCGGTTTATCGAGTTCTAGTATGTTAGAAAGAAACTGAGAAATTGTATAGATTTGTTTTTTGTCATGTCTTCTCAGGATCATTGCCCATCTGATTTCAGGGTCTGATTGTTGCACAGAGATCTTGAAAAGGTCTCCAAAGAGACCTCTCTTTTGGGCAAGTGCAGGGCAGACCATGATCAGATGATGCAGTGTTTCCGGTGCTTTCAGATCCATACAGAAGCGGCAAGTTTGGTCAGACATGGCTATTTGTCTGGTTTAGGCTAGTCTGTATCGCGACTGAATGATATTTAAGTGAATTTTCATAAACAGGTCACAGATTTTTTGGTCTGTAAAGAGTGTCAGGTACCGAGGTCGTTCATTGATGGCACGATTATCGCCATCACATTGGAGATTCATGAGATACTTTGATTTCTCCTTGATTTTCTTTATCCAGTCATTCCGCTGAAAATTAATTTTGGTGCATTGTGGCCTTTGCACCAGCATTTCAATAGAAATATCTTCATTTATCAATTCCTGTGTTAACTCATGTTTCCAAGCTTTCAATACACTGTTGTTCATTGCATTAGAAATGGATTGAAGTATTTGAATGGCAGGCGTCTTTTCGTCAGACATCAGTTTGCATAGTAGATCAAGTTGTTTCCATACAACAATAGATACCAATGACTGGGTTACTACTTCGTATCTTAATCTTGCCATTGGGAAATTGTTTGGAAGTCTCAAGATTTTCCACCAAAAAGAATCTTGGAGCCTTTGGCAATTGATGTTAGCTGCAATAATCATTGATTCGCTCCCATAAGTGTTGATGGGAATTACTTTTTGTCTATAAAAAGCTATTATCGGTTTTAGCGAAAACGTTCCATATTTTTGATGGAGGAGACAGCCTTGTTTAGCAAGGGAGTGCATTTTCTCTTCTAAGTTTGTTACCCATTCTTTTTCAGGGCTGGATTGATTGTTTATTATCCCAAGTTATTTGAAGGTGGTCACTTCTAGCAGTTCTTTATCATCTAATAAGAGCTTGAGTCAGCGATTTTTCTTAGTTGGTTGGTTCGTTAGAGATGTGAATTTAGTTTTTTTGACATTGATTTGCAGTTTATTAAGTTCCATATATTCGCCCATCATCCGCAGATTATTTTGGAGACCATATATCGTTTTGTCTAGTAACACAATATCATCTGCGTACATCATTGAGGGGATGGGGACGGAATAGATTTTTGGAGGGTTGAGAGGATTGTCTTTGAGATGATCATCGAAATCTGCTGTAAAGAGATTGTACAGGGTTGCGTCAAGAGGACAGCCCTGTTTCAATTCGTTCATGTCCTTATAGGAGCAGTGGTCGCTGTTTTTTTTGAGAGTCTGATGGTAATTGATGTATTGGAGTACAAAAGTTTAATCGGCTCGATAATCTCCATAGGGCACTACCAGGCCGTTAGTTTGTTCCACAGTTTTTGTCTATTTATGGCATCAAAAGCCATGTGTAGGACAACGAAGCCTACATGAACGGTGATATTATTCCGTATAGCTTCATGTTTGATATGATTTAAGATCAGCAGTTTCACATTAGTACCAACATTGGTCGTGAATTCCATTTGTCTCATTGCAAATCTGTTTGTTTGTTTGTTTAGCCCACTCAGTGAGTTTTTTAGCAGAAAAGTAGCAAACAGTTTTCCTAAGGGATAGAGGAGAGCTATGGGTCGATAGTTAGACGGCTCATCTCTGTCTCCCTGTTTAAATATAGGAATTAGAGTGGCCATTTTCCAGGAAGTAGGTATCTGATTTAATTTGTCAATTAGGGCGAATAGTTGGTCCATCAAGTTCATCCAGTGCTCAGGGGCCTGTTTAATGATGGCATTAGAGAGGCCATCCAGGCCGGGGGCACGGGAGGCATTAAGGTTACTGATCATCTCCAGTATATCTTGTTTGTCCCAGAATATGTTCAATTTCTACGTCTGGGGTATCTCAATAGTACTGTCATCTGGGTTGTTATTTGTAAAGCGTAGAAAATTGACAGATCCATTTATTTTCTGCGACGTTTGACACAAGCTGATTCTGGTACTGTGAGTTGTTGTTAAGCAGATTCCAGAGCTCTCTCAGATTGCGGTTTCTAAATGTTGCCAGAATGGCTTCGGCATCCCTTTTGCTGTTTTGCTGTTTTTATTTTATGGGTGTTGTTTGTATTCTTTGTTTTTCTCAACAATCGTAGAGTTTTCCGCAGGGCTTTCTTTTTGTCCGCCAATTCAGGATTGTAGTGATGTTTGTGCATCTTTTTCCAAGCTATGGGTCCCTTTTTCCTGAATGGAATCAGTAGCCATACATAGTTCAGTTTTTCTATGTTTTTCATGTTTGAGTTTGGAAAGAGGCTAGGTAATTTGGTAGCTTGAGTTTGGATTATTCTCAGTCTTGAGTTCGTACCATTTAATTCAAGTAATGGAGGGGGTTGTTTCTTTCTCCGATGAGTCAGACCTGAAGCATGTATTGTAAGTTTATAGCGATCACTCTTCATAGTAGGAATGATTTCTGCTTCCACTACTGAATTGTTAAATCCTGGAGATAGGTAGATGTAATCGATTATTGCACTGGTGTCCCCACGTACTGTCATGCCCGCGCCATGGGCGCATACATTTACGAACAATATGGACCTTATTTCCCATTTGCGAGGCTTTAACTACACTTACCACAATGCACTTGGCTATAACCATCTTTTCCTGGCCATTCCTATTCGCCATCTTCGGAACTACAATCCCCAGAAGCCCTAGGGATCACCTCTGCTTCCACCAGCTCAGGAACAGAGAGGGAGGTGGCCAATTGTCTACAGGTGTGCTTAGCCACGTGCGACCAATTAGCCTGCCTCTGTGCTGGGCTGGGCGGTATAAATGCTGCTGCCTGCAGGAGCTCAGTCTCTTGCATTAGGAGTCTTCCCGGCACCTAGTTGCTTTGAGCTACGGATCTTGTTTGCGGTTCCTCCTTACTCCGGCTGATCACGCTCCGCTGCCTTCCAGCCTCCGCCCTTGCCCTGCCGGGCCCTCTACATTGCAGCCGATCACGCTCTGCTGCCTTCCAGCCTCCGCCCTTGCCCTGTCGGGCTCTCTACATTGCAGCCGATCACGCTCTGCTGCCTTCCAGCCTCCGCCCTTGCCTTGCCGGGCTCTCTACATTGCAGCTGATCAGGCTCTGCTGCTTTCCAGCCTCAGCCCTTGTCCTCTGGGCTCCCTGCTCTACAGCCTGCCTCACTCCGGCTGCCTACAGCCCTTGTCCTCTGAGCTCCCTGCTCTGCAGCCTGCCTCACTCCGGCTGCTTACAGCCCTTGTCCTCTGGGCTCCCTGCTCTGCAGCCTGCCTCACTCCGGCTGCCTACAGCCCTTGTCCTCTGGGCTTCCTACTTTGCAGCTGATCACGCTCCGCTGCTTACTACCTACCTTTTTCCGCTGGGTTCTCGGCCTAGCAGCCCTCTACAGTCCTCTGCAACCTTCTACGGTCAGCAGCCCTGCCCCTCAGGGCTCACTCCTTGCTGCCCGGTCCTTCTGTGTTCCTTGCCGTGCAGCCTGCTTTACTCTGCTGCCCTAAGCCCTTTCCCTCTGGGCTCTCAACCTTACAGCCTTGCTCCTGTGGGCTTGCTCATTGCTTTCCTGCTCCTCTGAGCTCTCAACCTTGTTCCTTACTGTCCTCTGCTATCCAATCCTGTTACACGACTTTCCCTTCATTTCCTTCTGCTAGTTTGCTATCAACCTCCTTTTCCTGGATTTGTCTGTAAGTATCTTCTCTTGTACTGTTTGTAGACCCTTTTGTACAGAGCCTGTCTGTTGGTTCCCATCAGTCAACCTCTGCCCCTTCCCTTGTCTCGTTTCTACATTACAGACACCCATAGCTGCTGTTCCAAGCCAAGAGCAAACAGCGTGGGCCTCTGTTATAGCAAACTGTGCAGAAGGCTAGAGTTTTTCCTAAGGTTCGTGGAATACTCTTTTCCTATATCTGCATACACCCCTAGAGGGAATCCATTCTCTTGTATCTTATTCCTTGCTACACTTGACTACTCTTTGTTCTCATTACTTTCAGCTGTGTGTGTACTATTCTGTCCACCTTACTTCGGCACAACCACCCGAAACCCTTCCTGGGTGTTCTGGGCCTCTCCTTTCAGGGTGTCATCTCGTGACAGAATGCAAGAGCCAAAAATTCCTTGTTCATTAGGCAGGAAAGGCACACACAGTCCAAGGATGCTTTCCTTTCGGGTTAAGAAACCTTTACAAAAATCTAATGTTTGCCTTAAGACATCAAACAAAAACGTTAGTCTAAAAGACAGTCTCGCCTTAGTTAACAGAGATTTACAAGCACTGTACTACACTCACTGGCTAGCTGACCCTCTTCCATGTATAATTATTATGACATTTGCGACTATGATCCGCAGTCCTTATCTGTTGAAGAGCTACAGCAAGACAATGAATTCTTACAGATCTTGTTAGCCCAAACAGGGAATAACACTCCTGTGTCTTCTGACAATTCTTCTAACACAGCTACAGCCAAGGATATAGCACTCATTGCGGGAAACTCTAAACCAGAGTACGCTGTTGCTAGTGTGTTATGCTCAAGATCAGCTTGGCAAGCTCCCCAGACTGCTGGAAACCCTCATTTGACAGTACAAGGCACTAAGTATCCTGAGGTTAGTCCACCTGGTCCTGGGTACAAAAGACCAATACTGACTATCGGTTGTCTTAATACTTCCCCAGTATCTACCAACCATAATAACTTTAAGGTCAGTCTTCCTATTGCTACAACCGAATTTTCTGCTACACCAGATTCTGAAGCTTTAGATCAGGATAATGGTGCATATCTGCTTCAAGAACAACTCCTACGCCTCAGAAGACAGACCGAAGATCTCTATGATGACTTTGTTTATTTACATAGTAAAAATTTAATGAAGGGACACAATATTCCAGACCTTCTGACACTATGTCCTACACCTGATATTCTGTCTTTAGAGATCGACATGGTAAGGCCTGGAATTGCCACGCAGAAAAGGATACAGACTTATACCAAGCAGATGGAAGACCTAAATGTAGCATATGCATCCCTTTTAAAGTCTGACACAGCTCCTTTACCTTCAAACCACAGCAACTCAGGTTGTTGTTCAGACAGTAAAGAATTAACTCCTTCGGTGGGCC
Organism: Ambystoma mexicanum; assembly: GCF_040938575.1. NCBI lineage: Eukaryota > Metazoa > Chordata > Amphibia > Caudata > Ambystomatidae > Ambystoma > Ambystoma mexicanum. The sequence continues at coordinate 1,666,339,401 of NC_090929.1, forward strand.
AAATCACTCACACTGCCATTACACCACAAGACAAGTGTAATCTTCTGATTAGAGATCCTTCTGAGTCAAAGGATTGTTCCGCTCTTACCCCTGACTACTGTCCTTTACTCTCACTTACAGCCTCTTCTGAAGTGCTCAAATCAGAAATGTACACTGCTTCTAAGGGTTCTTATACCTCGGACCCACTTAGTAATCTGAGCACACCAGACTTTGAAGTTCAGCCTTCAGAACTCCTACCCTATCCTGACCCCACATCTGTCATACTGCCTGTTACTGTATCAGCTAACCCAATCACTGATGCTCCTCCTGTTAACACTTCAAATTCTGCTACTGTTACAGCATCTCACATCATTCTTTCTGCAGCAGAAGCACCCCCTTCCTCTATGCCTGCGAGGACAGAACCTGTTGCTGAGTCCGATAATAACTTTTCCTTTAGGTCTACAGCTCCGGTTGTTCCTGCTGGTGCCTCTGCAGCACTAAAACTACCAGACTCAACTCTATCAGTCTCAGTTGTGTCACTGCCCACTGGTTCTTCTACGGCACCTACACTCTCAGTTGCTACAGCATCGGAACAATCTACAGCCATTCATGTTGTCCCTGCTGCTGTGGTTTCTGAGCTTCCTACAAATCATGGAGAACCCTCCAATGTGACTCCTGAAATTTCTGCGGCTAATCCCGACTTAGCCATTGCTGCTTCTGATGCCTTGGAAAATCTTCCTAAAGCAACCAACTCTGCAGTACCTCTGGCTCCACCTTCCAACACCTTACTGTTGCCTTTCAAAGTAAGATTTGCCATGGAGTCTGCAGCAGTCTTTCACAGTTCCTCTGAATACACTGTTGAGATTTATGCTCCAAAGACTTTGTCTTTTCGGAATTCTACCTCAAAGGTTCAGAACATCAATACTGTCTCCGTCCTTCAAGACTCCCACCTAACAACCTTAAACAGTATTTGGTGCCTCATGATGTGCCTTTTTGGAATAAGACTCTTTCACAGTGTGACAGACATTCTTCTTGTTGGTCAACTTTCAGGGAGCCTGGAGAGGGGCCTGGAGAGGGGCATACTGTCATGCCTGCGCCATGGGCGCATACATTTACGAACAATATGGACCTTATTTCCCATTTGCGAGGCTTTAACTACACTTACCACAATGCACTTGGCTATAACCATCTTTTCCTGGCCATTCCTATTTGCCATCTTCGGAACTACAATCCCCAGAAGCCCTAGGGATCTCCTCTGCTTCCACCAGCTCAGGAACAGAGAGGGAGGTGGCAGATTGTCTACAGGTGTGCTTAGCCAGGTGCGACCAATTAGCCTGCCTCTGTGCTGGGCTGGGCGGTATAAATGCGCTTGCCTGCAGGAGCTCAGTCTCTTGCATTAGGAGTCTTCCCGGCACCTTGTTGCTCTGAGCTACGGATCTTGTTTGCGGTTCCTCCTTACTCCGGCTTTGGATCCAGTGCCCTGCTGGGCTCTCTACATTGCAGCTGATCACGCTCTGCTGCCTTCCAGCCTCAGCCCTTGCCCTGCCGGGCTCTCTACATTGCAGCTGATCACGCTCTGCTGCCTTCCAGCCTCCGCCCTTGCCCTGCCGGGCTCTCTACATTGCAGCTGATCACGCTCTGCTGCCTTCCAGCCTCCGCCCTTGCCCTGCCGGACTCTCTACATTGCAGCCAATCACGCTCTGCTGCCTTCCAGCCTCCGCCCTTGCCTTGCCGGGCTCTCTACATTGCAGCTAATCACGCTCTGCTGCTTTCCAGCCTCAGCCCTTGTCCTCTGGGCTCCCTGCTCTACAGCCTGCCTCACTGCGGCTGCCTACAGCCCTTGTCCTCTGGGCTCCCTGCTCTGCAGCCTGCCTCACTCTGGCTGCCTACAGCCCTTGTCCTCTGGGCTCCCTGCTCTGCAGCCTGCCTCACTCCGGCTGCCTACAGCCCTTGTCCTCTGGGCTTCATACTTTGCAGCTGATCACGCTCCGCTGCTTACTACCTACCTTTTTCCGCTGGGTTCTCGGCCTAGCAGCCCTCTGCAGTCCTCTGCAACCTTCTACGGTCAGCGGCCCTGCCCCTCAGGGCTCACTCCTTGCTGCCCAGTCCTTCTGGGTTCCTTGCCGTGCAGCCTGCTTTACTCTGCTGCCCTAAGCCTTTTCCCTCTGGGCTCTCTACCTTACAGCCCTGCTCCTGTGGGCTTGCTCATTGCTTTCCTGCTCCTCTGAGCTCTCAACCTTGTTCCTTACTGTCCTCTGCTATCCAATCCTGTTACACGACTTTCCCTTCATTTCCTTCTGCTAGTTTGCTATCAACCTCCTTTTCCTGGATTTGTCTGTAAGTATCTTCTCTTGTACTGTTTGTAGACCCTTTTGTACAGAGCCTGTCTGTTGGTTCCCATCAGTCAACCTCTGCCCCTTCCCTTGTCTCGTTTCTACATTACAGACACCAATAGCTGCTGTTCCAAGCCATGAGCAAACAGCGTGGGCCTCTGTTATAGCAAACTGTGCAGAAGGCTAGAGTTTTTCCTAAGGTTCATGGAATACTCTTTTCCTATATCTGCATACACCCCTAGAGGGAATCCATTCTGTTGTATCTTATTCCTTGCTACACTTGACTACTCTTCGTTCTCATTACTTTCAGCTGTGTGTGTATTATTCTGTCCACCTTACTTCGGCACAACCACCCGAAACCCTTCCTGAGTGTTCTATGCCTCTCCTTTCAGGGTGTCATCTCGTGACACGTACCCAAGTGGATATGATATTATTTTGATCATCAATGGTTTGACCTGTGAGGGTCAGGTTTCGAATATTTGTTTCTTTGAGCCATTGCTGAGATCGTATTGAGAGGTCCTCTGTTCTAAGGGTATACGGTTAGGATCGAACAAATGGATATTCAGATCCACACATATGATGATTTCTATGTTTTGATATTTATCGACTAAATCATTGATGGTCATGAAACGCCATTGAGAAAGTTGTCATCATTGATGGCCATTGGGTTCCAGTATAGATTCATAATTGATAAAAATCTGTATTGAAATGTGACGGGAAGAGTAGTTTCGGTGGTAGGCTTTGTTCTGTATCTTAATGATCGTGTTTTGGATACATGGGTTTATGTTTGTAGCATCAACAAGACTCCAACCTGGATCGATTTTGATCATAGTGAGGAGACCAGAGGCGGCACCAGAGGCGGCTCTTCCTTGCTTTCTTTGTATAGCTGGATTCAGAAAAGTTAGAAATCCGTCGCAGCATGGGGTGTTGATCATCCATGTTTCTTGGAAACATATCATTTGAAATAGTTCAAGTTCAGGAGCTGCTTGATCAAACAGATGGGAGTGCCCTCTGGTATTCCCTGAGCAAAGGCACAAACAGACTTCAGGAGTAGGTTTTGATGGTTATGAATTGCAATTCATGTCATGAGTCCTATTTGTGTGGATTCCATCATATTCTCGGCGTATGGGATATTTGGTAGAGTTGGTTCTCGTTCTATAGTGTGTTCTTCCTCTCAGGGTATTGTGATCCCATATTAAAAGACTCGTATCTGCCTGGGCGCTAAATGATCTGTATTGTCGATTGTTGCTCCTGAACTCTTCTAAACTTTGGGTCTCTGGAATGTAATTGTTCTGTCTATGCTTTTCCTGGTTCTGAGTCTCTGTATTTTGCGAGCACCTGAATCCTAGTTTTGATAAGGTTTTTTCCATCAGTAGAATACGATTCATGACATCTATGTCACGTAGTTCAATTCGCACCGTATCTAACAGATGTTCATCATCGAATATCACCACCTTGATGTCCTCTGTGCTAATGGTCTTTAGTTGGGGTATTACATGGAACAAAGGCAGGACATTCGTCCTGTTAAGTGTCAAAGGGACATTTCACCCGTCAACTCTGGTCAGCCTAAGGGTATTATGTGTTCTCTGAATCAATGGGTCAACAGATATGGGTAGCTTTAGGTCGTTAGGTGCTTTAGATTTGGGGTATCGTTGTGTGATCCAAGCTGATCCTTGTGTGTTAGGTTGGTTTGGTTTCTTCCCACCGAACTCCGATAGTCCTGCGATGAGACATCTTCATCAAACCTCACCGCTGGAAATCCTGAATTTCTTGATGAATAGTTAGAGGACAAATCTGAGATGTCCTTGTAAATAAGGTCAGTCGAGATGGATGTCTCAGAGGGTTCGTTGACGTATTTGTCAATTATTATAAGTACAGAGCCATTGGAAAGTTTGGTGGTCTCGAATTCCTCAGGCTCTAGTGGATGCATATGAGTGGAGAGATTGAGTAAGCCTTCTAGATGTAGATCAGTTTCTACTTTAGGGGCTTTTGGGAAATTGGTTGGAGGATGCTGGTTGTTGTGAGTTCTGGACTTAGTACTCTTATCATTTCTCTCTCCCGAATCTCGTCTCTTCTGTTGACTGGTTAAAGATTCATGCTGTGGTGGGCCTATTTGCTTATCAGTCTTTAGTTTCATTTTTCCTTTAGTCAAATTAGGCACACTTTTGTTTTGAGAGAATATTTGAAAAGTGTCAATGGGTTTCTTCACATGATTATTTGTTGGGGGTTTGAATATTGTTGGTTGAAGTATTGGAGGGATTCATATAATAATAATAATAATAATAATAATAATAATAATAATAATAATAATAATAATTTAGCATTTATATAGCACTACGAACCCTCAGGTATCTGAGCGCTGATATAGTATCGGGAGGAACCTGCTCAGTTCCGGTGGAGGTTGGTCGGTCTCCCCTGCCTGGACAGCAGTGTGGCAAGGCGTTGATGTTCTGAGGAGAAATGTGTTCTGTCTTGATGGTCGTGCAGATATAAAATACCTCCGTACCCAAGTACCACACGAGTAGAAGTAAAAAACCACTACTCATGCAATCTTTGAGGCCACAGGTGTATAGAGTGTCGTAGGCCTGGAACCAGGAACGCCGGAAGAACCCCCAACCACTGTAAGGCAAGGAATGATGATTAAACAATGACAGTGGGGTTCTATGAGTTCTATGAGTAGCAAAGGGACAGTACCAGGGACTTAGCTAGTGGAAAAGGAGGAAGGTAATGAATAACAGGGTAGCAGGATAACCAGCAGCAGCAGGCTGATGATGTCTTGTGGGCACTCTGAAAAAACACCTGAGGAGGTGCAAAGCAAGAACGTGATCTGTAACTAGTCCGTAAAGCAGTCCGAGGTCGAGAACAAAAAGCGGCAGCCAGAGTCCAGGCAAAATCCGAATGCAGAATCAGTAAGCAATCCAAGGTCGGTTACCAGAACAACAGATGAGCAGTGTGTCAAATCCAAGGGCAATCCAAAGACAAATCCAAAAACGTTCTGTGGTCGTGAACGGAGCAAAAACAAGAGCAAACCAAGACGCTAAACAGTCCTCCAAGGAAGCAGCTGTGAAGCAAGGCTTCCGTGTTACCTCGATCCATTTGAATGCGAGGGTTGTCACATGAAGCGGGTCACGTGACCGCAAGCAGCGTGTTACGTGTCCCGCGTAGAGTGCAGTGATTGGTGTTGCTTTGCGTGCGTCCGTTGTTTCCGGGTAATGTGAGACTGCTTCCTGATCACATGACATGACCGTCCCTGAATGCTCGCACAGCACCGCTGAGCACGGTGGAATCGCCATGGCAACTGCCAATGCAAGAATGGCTGCAAATATCCCGGATTGCCAGCAGGTAAACCCTGCTTCTGACTAAGCCACTGCTGCTGCCATTGGGTATGTGAACGGGACTGGGGAATACCAGGGTTTTGGCGGGCGGTGGGTAAGTGTAAGGGCAGAACAAAATGCCATTGTTGGACTGCGTGCTCCTCTGTGTCTGAGGTAGAACCTTCAACCACAACATCAACTCTGCTGTCAGTTGTAGTTTTTCCACTCGTTCTCCCCTCGCAATCTCGAAGAGTCTCGATTGCAATAGTGTTCATCTGTGTTCGGGTTCTGTATCAAAACGCTTCTCTATGGTATTGATAAAGTTCTTTATATGGATCTGCTTGGTGTGGATCAATGCTAAGAGGGTTGCATGATCTTTGATGTTATCATTGTTGGCTTCATGAAGTTTAAGAAACTGAATCATGGATTGGGAAGTAATTGCAATGAGCATATTTTGCAGATCTATCATGGTTGTTGGTATCCTCTGTGTTGGTATTCCTCTAGTCCTTCACTCATGCATTTGTTTTCTTTATTAGCATCAGCTTGACACGATGTTAGTGGATAAATCTTCTGGTTCAGGTTTTTCCGTGGCAAATAAAAGAATGTCTCTTCTATTACATAGGTGATTGATTTGGGACTGTTTTCTTGTGCTTCTTTGGTTTTTGTATTTCAGGATTAGTATAGGATGTTCATTTGGTATGAGATTGAGGACTTCTATCAGAAGGAGTCGAGGTGACGTGGATGTCTTTTTGCCTTGTATGCAGTATATCACCAAATACTTCCTTTTTTCTAGATTGCTCATCAAGGATTCGATTTCTGTACTGTAAGGGTTAACCGTGTTGACGTCTAAAACTTGAAAGTGAACTTTGTTTATCAAAGGGAGAGTGGAAGTGGAGCCTTTGAACCATGGCTCGCTCGATCGCTGACTCCAATGAAGAGGATGGCTATCGCCATGAATTTGTAGCCGCTGTGTCGTGTCTGCATAAGGGGTAGCGGACCAGAGAGCCCACAGAACCCAAAGACCCAAAGACTCTGCTACCCGACTCTGCAGCCTGCTCCGCTGTGAGTCTGGGTATTATAGCAGAATGTTGATAAATAAAAAAAATAGGACAGTGATCCTCCAAGAGAGCAGCAGCAGCAGGCACTTCCAGTCAGACCCAAAGACTCTGCTACCTGACTCCGCCACAGTTCTTTGTGAGGATCCCCCCAGCTGGGCAACCTGTAAATAAGATATTGACAAGCCCAGTCCATATATTGTTTAGCAGAGACTTATTTCTTTCTGTAAATGTTCTACTACCCAAATGTGCCTGCTTTAGCAGAGTTCAACCACGGGTCATCGACGGATCCTTCTTGATTGAACTCCCTTTAAGGCAGGAGCCACGGATCATCGAGATTCCTCGAAGAAAGGGCCAACAATGTTGTTGAGGCAGCAGCTTCGGTCCTTGCGGTGCTCGTCGATGATCAGTCGCGGACTTCCTGCGAAGTTGAGACGTGCGGTGCGCCTCAACGATGATAGTTGCCGCAAAGAGTCAAGAACATAGGCCCAGCAAGGGCGTGGGGTCATCAGCGTTTGGCATCGCTGATCAGGACTCAACCACAGCTTGCTTTTGGATCTTCGTCAACGTCTTTGAGGACTTGGGGTGGTGGAAAACCCACCAGCGGATTCTCCTCGGTTCGCCGGCGACCTTGACTTTTTCCTGCGGGACAAAACGGTCGACGGTGATGAGCAAGGGAGTTCTTGATTCACATGTCTTAGGCAATGGAGCGTTGCAGCTCTGGTCAACGATGATGGTGTCAGGAATCAAGGGTGGAAGTTATGGAGCCGCTGGCGGTACTAGCAAGCAGTGTGCCACGCTCTAGTCCTCATCCAACATGGCGGAGTCTTCTATAAAGGCTGACTCCTCCCCCCAGAGCAGTGCGTTGTATCTGTGTTTGTTTGCACGCTAACGCTCCGTTACTCACTGAGTTTACTTTCCTTCCTTGGGCTTTTCATAGCCGCCGTTGTTGCCTTCCGATTCCTATCGGGACTACTCGCCTTTCCTCTCCATTGTTCCCCTCTCGAACTGCCTTCTTGCATCGGCGTTTTCGCCGTTCTTTTCTTCCGCGTACAGTTCCTTCTGTTTGCGGCTTGCAGTTGCCTCTTAATTGCTTCAGCGCCTTTCTGTCTCTGCTTTCCGCGTACGGCGCCTCGGCCGGTACATAGCTCATTCCTGCTCTTTCAGCTCGGCTTCTCTGCCGTCCCTTTCATTCCGCCTGCAGCCTTCTTCTGTGTGCGACAGCGTTTCTTTGCCTCATTCTGCCTTCCGCATTCCCTGCTGTTTTCGGTCCACCAACAGTCGGGTCGCGGCACTCTCTTCTTGACTCTGGTCTAATCTCTGCTCACAGCTCTATCTTGCCACTCATCTCTCCACTGGGTACAACTTTCTATTTTTCTTCTTCGGTTCACTTATCCTTCTTCTTATTTCATTTCCTTTTTTGGTTATTCTCCTTCTTGCATTCTTTCTTTGATTCCTCTCTATTATCCTGTTTCATACTTACTTTTACCTTCTTACTGGAGAGAAAGATTCTGGTACTCCCGCTACCTTGCACAAATTGGGGAGCTTGTCTCTGATACCCGATACCAGACCACCCTTCTGCTTCATCAATCACCTTTAGTGACAGCTTCTGGCATTTCTGCAGTGAAGAAGTGATTCCTACACTCTGCCTGGATTCCTTGGTCTGACCACCTCGTCTCCTACAATCTTTATCTACAGGTTTTTTTCTGCCTTTGGCTTTTTCCCTGGATTGAGGCTGGCCCCACTGGAGGCCTCCACGACAGGTTCCCACCGCTGTCAAGGTGACCTCCGGAGGGAATAGACCTTATCTACACGAGAAGAAGGTCCGGACCCCCAAGGACAAGACCTCCAGTAAGAAAAAGAAGATTCCAAGGACCAAGATTCATATCAAAGGGCAAGCCTCAGAAGAATCAGGTGAGGAGCAAGGGGAGGTGGAACCGGAGTCTGACAGAATACAACGCCCAACTTTACCCATGGCATCCTTGGAGCAGTACCAAGAGTTGGTCGCAGCCATGCAGAATCTCACAGCAGAAATTCAATCTTTGAGAACAGAAAACATTGCTCTTCGACAGCAGGTAGTACTGCACCAAGATGATCATGGGGATTTACCTACTATGCCACTCTCCTTTGGCAAATGTGATGGCCATCTGGGTGGACTTAAGGATTTTTTGGACACCTGCAAGGTATATTTCACCATCAGACCACATGCCTATGGAACAGATCGATCCAGAGTAGGATCCATCATTGCTAATCTAATCAGAAATGCCTTGTTATGGGCTACACCGTTGGTGTCAAACGAAGATCCTTTCTTGAATAACTTTGACCAATTCGTAGCCGCATTTAAGGACAGGTTTGACAGACCTGAAGTATTGTATTCTTCCTTGGAAGCTATTTTGGACGTTCGCCAGGGAAACACTGACGTCCAAACATACATTTCCCGATTCCTGGGGCTTGCTGCCAAGGCGGATTGGCCGGACTCAGCACAACAGACGATATTCAGACGAGGGCTTCAAGATGAAATTAAGGACGAGCTTGCCCGAGTAGCTCGTCCGTCTTCCTTTCGAGACTTGATGACCCTAGTCCTCCAGACAGAACTCCGGTTGCACAAACGTCGTCAGGAAAGGAGACGGTTTCGTGGAAACCAGCAGGTTACTGGTTTACCCACACAGACTCCAGCTCAGAGGACGCCCCCCCTTAACCGATGAACCCATGCAGATTGGGGCCACTTGTGGTCCTCTTACTCCGGAAGAGAGCAGACGCCGTAAGGAAGCAGGTTTATGCATGTACTGCGGTTCTTCGAAACATCTTTTACGGAATTGCCCTGAGGTTCCTCCCAGGCGGAAGGAAAACTACCACCCCCGAACTGCGGCAAGGGAAGTGTCGGGGGATTTACCAAACACCCTTGCTACAACGCAGGAACAATAGAGGACACAAAAGCTAATAGTTTGATGGTGTTCAAAGTTTCCATATGGTTATCAGACTCCAATCCTATTGAGGTATTAGCTATGTTGGACTGCGGAGCAGCCGGAAACTTCATGGACCTCAACTGGGCTAAAGAAAACCTTGTTCCCTCAAACCCCAAGTCCAGGCCTATTCCTGTTGAAGGAGTAGATGGGACACCTTTATCCTCAGGACCTATTATAAGAGAGACAATTCCTCTGTGAATAGCACTGGGCTATCACCAAGAGATTCTGGTTTTTGATCAGATCAGAGCAACTCATTTTCCTTTAGAATTAGGTATTCCGTGGTTAAGGAAGCATAACCCACATATAGATTGGACTGCAAACAGGGTCAGCTTTAACTCACAGTTCTGTAAGGCAAATTGCATGGATTCTGTTGCTATTAAGGAAGCAGCCAAAGAAGGGACTAGGGTCATTGGCCCTTTAATCGTGTCATTGGTTCCCACTCAGTATTAGGAATATTCAGAGGTGTTCCTGGATACCATACCTAAACAGCTACCTCCACACCGAGCGGAAGACTGTTGTATCGACCTGTTACCAGATTCTACAGTGCCCTTTGGTCGAATGTACCCCTTGTCTCTTCCCAAACGAGGTGCCCTCAGAGACTCGATGCCAATCTTCAAAACAGACTAATACAAGAATCTAAATCATCTTGTGGAGCCTCTTTATTCTTTATACCAAAGAAGGATACCACCGAGCTACGCCCGTGCATAGACTACAGAGGACTCAACAAGGTAACCATCCGAGACCGATACCCTATGCCCCTTATAAGTGACATCCTGGAGGCAGTGCAAGGTGCAAAGTATTTCACCAAACTCGATCTAAGGGGCGCATATCACCTCCTGAGAATAAGACAAGGAGACGAATGGAAGACGGCATTCCGAACCCCTTTTGGGTTGTTTGAATACAAGGTAATGCCGTTTGGCCTTGTGAACGCTCCAGCAGTTTTTCAGGGATACATGGATAAGGTATTTGCAGACAGGTTATTCTTGTCTTCTTCAGTCGTGGTCTATCTTGACGACATCCTGATTTTTTCAGAAGAATTAGCCGATCACCGGCAGCAAGTTAAGGATGTTTTGCAACGACTACAGTCACATCAGTTGTTAGTCAAGCCTGAAAAATGCCAATTCAAAGTCACTTCAGTGTCGTATCTAGGATTCATCCTGTCCCAGGAAGGTATCAAGATGGATCCCAACTAGGTCAAGGCTATAATGGAATGGAGGGAACCAGCTAACATTAAGGAACTACAGAGCTTTCTCGGATTAGCCAACTTTTACAGAAGGTTTATTCCCAACTTTTCTAAGATGGTACTCCCACTAACTTCACTACTTAAGAAGGGGGTCAAGTTCACCTTCGACAAGGAACCCCGAGAGGCTTTCCTTTTTCTCAAAAAAAAGGTTCTCCACAGCACCCATATTAGCTCAAACTGATCAGTCAAGACAGTTAATTCTAGAAACAGATGCTTCGGTAGGGGCTGTAGGAGCAATATTATTACAATGTTCTAACGATGGCTATGAACATCCGGTAGCCTATTTCTCTAAGACCCTGACCTGTAGCGAAAGGAGCTAATCTGTCCTAGAAAGAGAGCTATTGGCCATCAAGTTGGCTTGCCAAGAATGGCGTCATCTCTCACAAGGTGCCACTCACTGCTTTATTATACGCACGGATCATCGTAACCTTAGAGTCCTACAGCAGATGGAATGTTCCAATGCACGGCATGCCCGATGGGCTTATTTCTTTTTGCAATATGACTTTGTAATTACTTACATTCCTGGTTCAGAAAATAAGAAGGCAGCTGCTTTATCACAGAGTCTTGGGGAAGGATCGGAGTTCTGCCAAGGACAAGACTTGATGTTTCCTGGACTTAAGATTCTGGCTTCCACTACCTCCTTTCTCGAAGAGTTGATACCCCATTATCAAACCTGCACAGAGTTTCCTTCGACTATTGTTGAAGGAGACGACGGGTTGTTCTGTCATGAGAAGGCATTATTCATCCCTACGAAGAAACTCCAAAGCAAGGTTCTTTCCTGGTGCCATGACAAACCCTTGACTGGCCATCCAGGCATTAGAAAGACTTGTGAACTACTAAGGTGGAGCTTCTGGTGGCCAACGCTCAGAGACGATGTATACCAGTATCTGTTGACTTGTGCGGTTTGTTCCTCCAACAAATATCAGACAGGCAAACCGTTCGGATTGTTGCAACAACCTTCTCTTCCAGAACGTCCCTGGGAGCACATATCCATGTATTTTATTGTGGATCTCCGCCAGTCCTATGATATGACTGTAATCATGGTGACGGTTGATTCTTACAGCAAGCTGGCACATTTCACAGCCTTCAAACAAGTTCCATCAGCCTCCGATACGGCTGTTGCCTTTCTTAGAGACATTGGGTCTCATTACACGTTGTCCGCTAAAAATCGGAATTTTACGGCATGGCGCTATTAGTGTGACCGCCCTCGCAAGAGGCCGCTAATAGCGTCCCATTACGAGTTCGCGGACACGAGCATAGCGCCATGCCGTAAAAGTCCGTACCGCCATGCCGCAAAAGTCCCCAAAATGCCCCTTACCAGCTTCGACCAAAGTGCTGATAGCACCTCCGCCCCCACGCTACATGCAAATAGCGGTCCCCGCTATTAGCAGTCACCGCCATTAGCGGTCACCGTAAAAAGGCGGAACCGGAAATAGCGTCATCGCACAGGAACGGGAAAGAGCACGGCAGCCATCTTTAAAAACACAATCCATTGCCAACCTCTGCATCCAGGACCTCTTTCCGGAGAACTCCGACAAGAAATCATCCGGGAAAGCCCGAAGATGCCCAGGGCGCTAATAAAATCTTCAGATCGTCAGCGGAAAGAAAAATTCTCAAATGAGGAGCTGATCATGTTGACCGGGACACTTGCAGCTAATGCTGAAGTTATTTTCGCCAATGATATGCGGCGGGAGGCCATCATTAAGAAAAAGGCCATCTGGGCCGAAGTTGCCCGCAAAGTCAGTGCGGTGGGCACTACCACCCGCAGTATCAAGGACTGCCGCAAGAGGTGGGACGACCTCCGGGTCCGTGTGCGGAACATACTAACGGCCAACCGTAACCTGGCAATGGCCACAGGAGGTGGCGCAGATTATCCGTTGAAGCTGAAGGAGTGGGAGGAGACATGTGCCTCCACAATTGGACTCGAATCCATAGAGGGAGTTGGAGATATGGAGCATGGTGTGGCCATTTCATCCGATGGAGGTGAGTGTATACATCAAACAATGCGCAGTGAAGGGTGAGGGGTCCCCCAAATATGTGCTATGACCAGGCCATTGATCCAGCCACACACATACATGCATGCATCACCATATGCACGTGCAACAGAGACCCATCCATGCATGACCAACCTGACATCCCCATTACTAGAATCAATGATAAAGAGGCCCCAATGCATAGAGCAGCATGACGTGAACATTCTGCATAAGGCACCTAGAACCATTAACGTTGATATACTCTATTTTTGTCCTCAACAGGATCACTGACAGACACTGAAGGCACATGCACTGCAACACGTACCCCCCCAGCAGCCAAAAAGGCCAGGATGAATGAGAAAGGTGACACCGCCACCACCTCTAGGGGAACTGGGAGGAGTCTCCATCAGCAGAGGCCCAAAGGCAGCAGGAGCACCAGTTCCACACAGCCTGAGGGCACAGCTGCTGTTATTGCTGAACCCACGCCAGTGTGCCCCATCACAGGTGAAATGCGCACGGAGGGCACGCACACCGCTGCCACCAGTTCTACTGGTGAGGCAGCAGCCACCGCACTGCTCACTGACGAGGAGGACGCAATTGACATTCTAGAACAATGCCATTCCCCCAGCCCGACACATTCCATTGCAGAAAGTCCAAGGGCAACGTCCAGATCAGGTAGCCATGGAGCACATGACACCCACACCGTTGAAGGGGCATGGAGCCCTCAGGTGTCCTCACCTGACGCCGGGGGAACGAACCAGGATGCAGCAGCCAGCCCAACATCACATACCACCCAACCTGACCTTGCAACCATCAGCCGGAGGCAGGCAGACATTACTGGGATGGTCGCCCAGCATGTGGCCGAGACAGGCCGTCTGAGGGATGACCTCAGCAAATATGCAGGCCAAACAAGGGAGGCCATTGAGGCCTGCACTGACAGGATCTGCCAGGAAATGGGCCAACTCCGCCAGGCCATTAACCGTATTGGGGACATCATGGAGCGGCAATACCAACCACCAACACAGGATCAACCGGGCACCTCCTCCTCCTCGGGTTCCCTGCAGACAAGCCCCCTGCGCCGCTCTCTGTGCAACTTGAGGCGCCCCACGTCACAACCACCCAATGGTGGAGGAGGCCCTGTGGCTTAGGTCCAGCAAGGACTAGGTGGCACATGTTGTGCAGCACACATAGACACTATAAGGCTCACATGGGGGTGTTGTGGGGGGAGGAGGGAGAGGGTGTTTTTGGGGGTGTTGTGGGGGGAGAGGGGAGAGGGTGTTCTTGGGGGTGTTGTGGGGGGAGGGGGGAAGGGGCGTTTGGAAAGTTGGGGTCATGCACATTTTTATCACATTATGTTCACAATACACTGTTCTGAAGTTGAAAACCAGGCGTCGTCTCCATCATTGTGTATGTGTCATTTATTGTGGACAGGGTCCTTTGTGGGCCTCATAACATGCACCAGGGCAACAATACCCATCTCCATCCATGTAATTTCACCTTTGTACCTGATGGAATTCCTGATTCAGATGCTGACGCACATCGTGTGCCTCCTTGACATCGCCTCTTGCATGTCCTGCCGGAGCATTTCACCCATACTCAGCCCCATCCACATCATCCTCATCTGGTGGTTGCATGTCAATGTCAAGTGGCATAGGCACATTCCATCAGATGCACATTTTGTGATGCTCTACACATGCCATGGTTGTCTTTGCCAATTTGTCACGGCCGTACAGGAGAGCCTCACCCAGGCCGCTTAGGCACCAGCGCACTGTCATTGGAAGGCCGAATGACGGCTCTATCACGACGCGGGTACGGGTATGTGCAATATTGTAGTCCTCTTCCTGCTGGTTCTGTGGGTTCCGTACAGGGGTTAGGAGCCACCTCTTCAGTGGATAGCTGGCATCGCCTGTATGGTGTGAGGAATGGGTACCTGTTACGGGTCACCTCTGGTGCGGCCTGTTGTTGTTGGTGCTGCACTGCAATCATGTACTGAAGCCCATGTCATGATGGTGGTATTGGGACCATCTTGGTGTGGGAAGGGTTGTGGTGTGCTCTTTTGTGCTGCGTGTCTCCATTGCCTACCCCTGTGCTGATTGTGTCCATCTGTGACAGATGGGAACACTGCTCAGGTCTCTTAACGGGTGCTTTTGGATGCCGTTATTTGCACCATGCCGGTAAGGGATTTTGGGGTCTTTTCCATGCCGCTAATGCCATGTCCGCATGGCTTGTGATGGCGCGATATTAGCGCCATGGAGCTATTTCCGGTACGGGGGTCGCGCGCCCACATCCTTGCCGCTATTAGTGGCACCGTACTTACCGGGTCTGCTAATAGCGGTGGGTCAGGGTCGTGATTGGCTTGGGAAATTACCGGTACCGGTAATTCCTTATCGGTACCAGTATTCCCTTATCGGCCAACGTGTAATGAGGTCCATTGTCCGTTTGCATGGATTGCCCAGAACAATTGTGTCAGATCGAGGATCCCAATTCACCTCCAGACTCTGGGCTACCCTCTGCCGCATTCTGAGTATCCAAAGAGCTCTTTCCTCTGGATACCATCCTCAAAGCAACGGCCAGACGGAAAGACTCAACGCCAGCCTGGAACAATATTTAAGGTGTTTCTGTAGTCATCAGCAGAAAGAGTGGTTTCAATTCCTCCCGCAAGCGGAATTCGCATATAACAATACTTTACACACCTCGATTCAGATGAGTCCTTTTCTTTGTACTTACGGATTTCATCCACAACATCTGCCCCATATCCTTCCACCTACTACCAAGATCCCTGCATTGGATGGAACATTTAAAGACCTCCATGAGATACAGGATCAAGCAAAGAAGGCTCTCTTGGCTAGCCGTCTTTCACAAAAGAGATGGGCCGATAGAAGCAGACGTTCCAACCCTGGTTGCAAGACAGGACAATTAGTCTGGTTGTCCACCAGATTCCTCCTGAAATGGGTCCATATCGGGAAGTTTTCCCCACATTTTATTGGGCCCTTCGCTATCGTTCAACAGATCAACCCGGTGGCTTACGAGATAAAACTCCCCAGCTCTCTCAAAAGAGTACATCCTGTCTTCCATGTCTCCTTACTCAAACAGCATAAAGAAGACCCCTTCCAAAGACCAGCTCATCGGAGACTTCCTCCAGTGGAAGAGATTCCGGATGAATATGAGGTGGCTCGTCTAATCGATTCCAGGTACCACAAGGGCAGATTACAATATCTGGTACATTGGAAAGGCTATCCAATAGAAGAGAGATCTTGGGAACCTAAAGGCCACATCTATGCCCCCCGACTGGAAAGAAGATTTCATCAGTTACACCCGGGCAAACCGGGGGATTCCTCGAGAAAGAGGGGGTATACTGTCAGGAATCAGGGGTGGAAGTTATGTAGCCGCTGGAGGTACTAGCAAGCAGTGTGCCATGCTCTAGTCCTCATCCAACATGGCGGAGTCTTCTAGGAAGGCTGACTCCGCCCCCCAGAGCAGTGCGTTGTATCTGTGTTTGTTTGCATGCTAACGCTCCGTTACTCACTGAGTTTACTTTCCTTCCTTGGGCTTTTCATAGCCGCCATTGTTGCCTTCCGAGTCCTATCAGGACTACTCGCCTTTCCTCTCCGTTGTTCCCCTCTCGAACTGCCTTCTTGCATCGGCGTTTTCGACGTTCTTTTCTTCCACATACAGTTCCTTCTGTTCGCGGTTTGCAGTTGCCTCTTAATTGCTTCGGCGCCTTGCCGTCTCTGCTTTCCGCGTACGGCGCCTCGGCCGGTACGTAGCTCACTCCTGCTCTTTCAGCTCGCCTTCTCTGCCATCCCTTTCATCCCGCCTGCAGCCTTCTTCTGTACACGGCAGTGTTTCTTTGCCTCATTCTGCCTTCCGCGTTGCCTGCTGTTTTCGGTCAGCCGACAGTCAGGACGCGGCACTCTCTTCTTGACTCTGGTCTAATCTCTGCTCACAGCTGTATCTTGCCATTCATCTCTCCACTGGGTACAACATTTGTCAGGATTCGGGGCTGGCAAAGACGGGGAGTGCTTAAACATGCCTCTTAAGCTAGATAGGACTGGTAACTACAATCCCCAACATCCTCTGGGTCTGCGTGTAGTTCAACACGCGCGCGCTTGGCCAGCTGTCTGGGATTAAGGACAGCATATTAACTGGCAATGGCAGCAGGCAGGTGTGGCTTATTGTGATTCAGCGGTGGAGGCAGGCAGGCCGCGTGCGGAAAGGAGCGATGGAAATCAGAACTTCATGAACTGCAGACGGCCGCATTTCGGAAGGAGAGTGCAGATAAGGATCACAGCTCTACGGTCATTGTCTGGGCAGTCCCGTGGGGCTCCCCAGACCAAAGATAAGTACGGGGAAAGACACGGTCATTGCGTACATTGTCGGGAGTGTTTTACGGCAGGTCACATTTTGCCTGGGAAGTCCTAAGGGGCTCCCAGACTTAAGATAAGTAACGGCAAATGCTCTTGAATGTTGTGCTGGGAAATCCCAGGGTGTATCAAGCAATAGTTAATCTGCATCATTAATGGGTGCCTATGTACAATGAAATAGTCACAGACAAAAGACTCTATATGATACATGGGAATTACGTTAACCAAGTCAACGAATCTTCACTGGTGCAGTAAACTAGTGGAGGGGGACATTATTAGATTATATGTTGTTTTGCTGTCCGAAGGGCCATGTGTCTTGTCTAATCAGTATGGGAAGTTTTCCTAATGTTTGTTTTCATCCTGTTGCTTTTGCTTGCTTATGTGTTTTCTTGTGAACCAGCAAGGGTTAGTACACGTATTAAGGTGTGCTAGTTAGGAAGTAAGTAGGTGTTAGTTGTGGACACTGTTACAAGCTGGACAGCGTAGGGTTCTTTCCTGGTGCTTCCCCTGTCCCATCCAAAGTAGGAGTTCCTTACCCTTTTTCCGGTGTTCCTAAACCCCCCATCCTATCCACAACCTCTCCCTAACCACTCTTCCCCCCCCATTGGCTGCCACGTGGCAAACTGTTTTATATATCAGGCATCTGTGCCAACCACGGTGGGAGGGTCGAGTTCATTCGGCTTCCATGGTTCGGGGGAGAGTGTCAATCTCTCTTCCTTTCCATTCAAGTGTGATTGTGACATAATAAGCCACCCCCATATTGGGATGCTCACAACCACCCAAGCCAAATGGACACGACACCTCCACCTTTAGCCGACGTGCTGAAGGCATTACAAGATATCCAAATGGAATTAGCGCATGCTCGGCAGGAATCTACTACTCTGAAAGCCCAGGTACAAGGCTTGGTTGCACAAGGTACACCGTTAGAGGGTCCTAGTACATCCAATACTGGGGGCACCTCCACTAGTAGAAATCCCACTGTTATTGTGCAACCTCCTAGTAGCGTCTGCCTGGCAGCACCAGAACGTTTTTCAGGGGATCCTAGAAAATATATGACCTTTCTTACCCAATGTAGACTTCATTTTTTGTGCAAGCCTGTGGCATTTGAAACTATCCAAGCCAGAACTGCCTTTGTAATATCATATTTGACAGGCGATGCCGCAGCATGGGCAATGCCTCTGGTACAGAAAGATGATCCTTTGTTATATAATTGGGATACTTTCTTATTAGAATTTGGCAGATTGTTTGATAGACGGGAAGTCTCACTGGCACAAGACAAAGAGTTGTTATGTTTAAGACAGGGGTCCCGAGATTTGGTAACATATGTGACACAGTTTAATAGATTAGTGATTGAAACAGAATGGCCAGTGGCAAAACAGACGGCATTGTTTTACCAAGGGTTACGGGAAGAACAGAAAGATGCAATTGCACAAGTAGAACCGCAACCAAGCACCTGTACGGCCATGATAGATCTGGCTCTTAGGCTGGATCATCGGATGAATGATAGAAAAGGAGATAAAAAGAAATCAGAAGCTGTTCCGTTTGTGAGATTAGATAGGAGTAGGGTAGGAAGGAGTAGTGAGGTAGAACCAATGCAAATTGGTAGTGTAAGAGGGCCACTATCACAGGCAGAAAAGGAACAGCGGAAAGTTAACAAGTTATATTTGTACTGTGGACAGGCAGGCCATTTTATACGCACTTGTCCTAATACTCCACAGAGGCAGATAGGAGGGGAACGGAGCAAAAAGGTGGCGGGAAAAGAGTTGGGCCGACCTTAGGGGGAACTAATGTGACAGGCCCGAAAGAATTAAAGTTCCCCAAATTGGTGGCAAATACAGTTGGGAGTAAGACATCTCACTTGTACATATTAGTGACGTTATGTTGGGCAATTTCCAAGCAGACAGTACTGGCTATGATAGACTCAGGGGCCACAGGTAATTTTGTATACATTACATTGGCCAAACAATTGTGTCTCCCGTTACAAGACAAACAAAGAGTGGAAGGGGTGCAGTCGGTGGATGGATCTCCTTTAGTGTCAGGACCTATAAGACAACAAACACATTTACATCCGGTCATAGTGAAGACATTACTTTTGATTTGATAGCCGCACCACAGTTTGGTTTGATTTTGGGAATGCCTTGGTTAGTGCAACACAATCCAAGGATTGATTGGGAAAAGCAGACACTAGAGTTTGATGAAGAGAGGTGTAAAGAACACATGGTACCAGAGGTGGGACCCACTGCTTGGTTGGTTAAACAGGAAAGCAGGGAGCAATTGGTGGGATCCGTGGAATCAGGAATTCCCCCGCAACACCGAGAGTTCACCAAGGTATTTGACAAAGGTGGGGCAGAACAACTACCTCCCCATCGACCTTATGATTGTGTCATTGAACTGGAGGCTGGGCCGAAGCTGCCTTGAAGTAGAATCTATGCCCTTACAGAGACGGAAAATAAACATTTAAGAGAGTATTTGGATGAAATGTTAGAGAAGGGGTTCATTAGACATTCCACGTCCCCAGTCTCTTCCCCTTTGTTTTTTGTCCCAAAAAAAGAGGGAACATGACGCACCTGTATCGACTATCGCACATTAAACAAGGCAGCCATTAAGAATAGGTTTCCATTGCCTCTAATTTCAGTATTACTGGATCAGGTGTAGGTAGCAAAAATATACATTAATTGGATTTAAGAGGAGCATACCACTTGATAAGAGTAAAAGAGGGGGATGAGTGGAAAACGGCATTTCGGACAAATTTTGGATTATTCAAATACTTGGTTATGCCGTTTGGATTATGTAATGCTCCTGCGGCATTTCAATTCTTTATGCAAGAAGTTTTGAGAGACTTTATTGATGTATTTGTTATAGTGTACATTGATGATATTTTGATTTATTCAGTTTCATTGGAACAGCATGTTCAACATGTGAGGGCAGTGCTTCAGAGGCTGCAGGAGTATCAGCTTTGTGTCAAACTGGAGAAATGTGCTTTTCACACTAGACAAGTAGAGTTTCTGGGGTTTATACTAACTCCAGAGGGGGTAGTGATGAATGCCAAGAAAGTGCAGGCTGTTACAGATTGGCCATCGCCACAATGCATCAAGGATATACAATCATTTCTAGGATTTGCCAATTTCTATCAGCGTTTTATTAGTAATTTCTCAGCACTAGTAACGCCGATTACTCGACTCCTCAAAAAAGCAACACCATTCATTTGGGGTTCCGAAGCAGAAAGGGCTTTTTGGGAATTAAAGATTGCTTTTACTACTGCACCTGTGTTGAAACACCCAGACACAAATGAAGCTTTTCAAGTGGAGACAGATGCTAGTAATCTGGCGATAGGGGCTATTTTCTCGCAGAAGGATAAGGAGGGGGTATGGCACCCGGTGGCCTTCTATTCTAGAAAACTATCACAGTGTGAACAGAATTATTTAATTACCGACAAGGAGTTGCTGGCTATTCGATCAGCCTTTTTAGAATGGAGGCATTACCTATTGGGGGCGAAGCATCAGGTGGTGGTGGTAAAGGATCACAAGAACTTGCAATACTTTAAGACTGCTCATAAACTTAGTCCCAGGCAATTACGCGGGTCGCAATACTTTAATGAATTCAATTTTATGGTAACATTCAGACCAGGAAAGAATAATGGCAAGGCAGACGCATTATCTAAGCAGCAAAATTTGGAGAATTTGGAGTCACGGATAAAAGACTCTATATGATACATGGGAATTACGTTAAACAAATCTTCACTGGCGCAGTAAACTAGTGGAGGGGGACATTATTAGGTTATATGTTGTTTTGCTGTCCGAAGGGCCATGTGTCTTGTCTAATCAGTATGGGAAGTTTTCCTAATGTTTGTTTTCATCCGGTTGCTTTTGCTTGTTTATGTGTTTTCTTGTGAACCAGCAAGGGTTAGTACACGTATTAAGGTGTGCTAGTTAGGAAGTAAGTAGGTGTTAGTTGTGGACATTCGGTTTCCGTGGTTCGGGGGAGAGTGTCGATCTCTCTTCCTTTCCATTCAAGTGTGATTGTGACAACTTTCTATTTTTCTTCTTTGATTCACTTATACTTCTTCTTATTTCTTTTCCTTTTTTGGTTATTCTCCTTCTTGCATCCTTTCTTTGATTCCTCTCTATTATCCTGTTTCATACTTACTTTTACCTTCTTACTGGAGAGAAAGATTCTGGTACTCCCGCTACCTTGCACAAATTGGGGAGCTTGTCTCTGATACCCGATACCAGACCACCCTTCTGCTTCATCAATCACCTTTAGTGCCAGCTTCTGGCATTTCTGCAGTGAAGAGGTGATTCCTACACTCTGCCTGGATTCCTTGGACTGACCACCTCGTCTCCTACAATCTATATCTACAGGGTTTTTTCTGCCTTTGGCTTTTTCCACTGGAGGCCTCCACGACAGGTTCCCACCGCTGTCAAGGTGGCCTCCGGAGGGATTAGACCTTATCTTCACGAGAAGAAGGTCCGGACCCCCAAGGACAAGACCTCCAGTAAGAAGATTCCAAGGACCAAGATTCATCTCAAAGGGCAAGCCTCAGAAGAATCAGGTGAGGAGCAAGGTGTTAAGAAAGGAAGAAGGCAATGTGCACGGAATCGCACATGTACAACTTTGAATCTAAATATGTGCATACAATACACAACACTTGTGTATACTAAAACCCAGGAGTACAAATAGAGTGAAACAATAATACCAATATATGAAAAGGAATGTGGGGTAAGCACTTAGAACCTCCTTATGACTGAAAGGAAAGTCGGCAAACTCCTTACCCACTATGCTATTACAGATACTGACAGCGCTAAGCCCACGTAGAGGGCAAGCAAGGACAGAATCTGTGAGCTGACACTCTGGATGATACTGAATAAGGAACTTAGAAACAGTACTCACGAGGACCGGAAAGACCACTTGAATGTCAGTAAACTCACAAACCCAGTTGATCAAACAGGGACCCTGAAGGCTATAACAGCAATGGGTGGAGGAAACTAAATACATAAGACCCTAGTCAAGGGGCGAGTAGGAATAGTGATTATAAAATAGTGAGGAAAACAAAAGGGCATTCACACTGGGACTAGTTACAATAACACCCACACCTAATAATCAATGGGAAATAAATGCAGAAGTGCGATGGAAAACATGGAATGGATCCCAATAGAAAGTAAGGATCAGGAGCAGGGAAAATGATATCACAAAAGGAAACCTTAAGGCAGGAAGCTAAATCTATAAAGGGAAAGACTAAAGCATCAAGTTTTTCAGTAGCAAAGGACAGCAACAAAGAAACAGAGAACACAGGCAAATTGGGGAGCATCAAAGGGTAAAGGACAGAGAAAGGCTGCCTGCAGACAGAGGAAGACAGAAAGGGAAATCCAGAAAGCAGAAATCAATTAAGCACAAAAATCCGAAATCCAGGGCAGAGGAACAAGAAACAGGAACTAGGAACTAGGCACAAAGCTAGGAACAAGGAACAAGGGACCAGTCACAACAGGAACACTGCAACAATGACCAGCGCTGGACTGAAGCAAACTGAGGCTTTTAAAGCTGCTTAACGAGCACACCCCTCAGGTGTGCCGCCTGCTGCACATGCAGCCACAGGTTTTGCCTATCCTCCACCCAGCCTTGTCCTGCAAGGGAGGAGGTGAAGCAGTGAGCCAGGCATTCTGGGAAGCATAGTCATTTGATTAAAGTAGCATGCTGGCTGCCAAAAACCTGGAATGGATCCGGAAGGGAAGTAACTTGGAAAATAAGGTTTTAGCGCTCCCAATTCATCAGAACACTGTAGCATAAGGTTCGGAGGAAATGTCCAGTAGGGAATAAACCCCAAAACATGCCCCCAAGTGGCGGGAACAGGAGCAAAGGGAGCGAGCCGTGACACAAGGGGAGGTGGAACCGGAGTCTGACAGATGGTCATCGACGGCTATGGACTTGAATGTCAGCAGGCAGGCAGCCAATCAGGCTCACAGTGCATTCAGGCCATTCTTCTCCATCCAGACACTCACAACACGGAATGTGGATTGGGGCAAGCACCCAGCCATTCAGCACTCCAAACTGCATTCATACCAGTTTCAGGCAGGGCTGTTTCAGTCATTGTGTCACACACCAAAAACCAGACACCCATAATATGAAATGTATATTGGTGACACACTCCATTCACCCAGGTCCCACCCCAAGGGCGTACCCACGACATACAGTCACTGGGGGGGCGTGGCTTAACAGCCATGGGGTAAACTGCATTTCCTGAATGCTCATGCAGATCCTGGAAAGATCCTGACACACACAAAGAACTACGATGGCGGTGGCAATATAAAAATGGACCTACAGCTGCATGAATATGGTGAGCGTGACTCGATTGCTTCCTGGAACGGAGCAGATGGAAGGAATTGAAGTTATGGGAGCACCAAAATAGCCTGGTCCTACAGTGAAATCAACAAAATGGTGGCCGCTCCCAGACAAAGGAAAACGCTGGCGTGTAGTGTCGGAGATAAGTAGTGACTGCAGAGCGAAAGGGGCAGAGACGAAAGGAGCTGGTTGGAGAAGACGCATAGACAGCTGAAACAACTAGTCTTTCTCCGACCTGACTTATGCGTGCATCGCCGGGAGACACAGACCAACGTGGTGGATAGTGCCCCTGCGGCGCAGGGCTCAAGTATTGAAGGAAGGTTTCGCCCCGATTAGAAGACGGGCACAGAGCCCAGTGGACCCCAGCGAGAGATCTGGAAGCGCTGCGTTGCACACAAAAGAACTCAACCTGCTCGAATGACCGAGCGAGCATAAGACCAGAAGGTCATTGTAATGACAGAATCTCTTTCTTCTCAACAGAGAGATGTCTGGCTTGAATCTTGAACTCGTCGTGTAGACGACGAGTTCTTTCTGCCAATGTAACTCTCAGAGGAATTAATAAGCTCCCTGAGAGATCTATTGGCTCAAAGAGGTGAGGACGTCACAGTAACCAGCCAGCCTGCAAAGGAACAACACGTTAGCAACAATAAGAGGCACAGAAACCACAGTACTCCATACTGAATAATAAGTACCTGGAGAAATGCTTGGAGTGCAGCAAGTGGCTAATCCCAATAGAATAATCAGTGGCGTCTAAATGAAACAACAAAAGGGAATGCTCTAAATAACCCAACAAAAAGAGAATTTCATCTAAAGGCAGATAATAGAACGATCTTACCACACATGAACAGCAGGTTGACTGCAATGATGGTTGTCCCAATAAGTCAGTGAAGTTGCAGCAAAAAACATGAAACAATGATCCACCAACCCACTGACGTCACGAGGACGCCTAAAACCAGTTCAGTTCCTTCCTCCTTGCCTGACGGCAAATGGACGCCTGAAAAACACTGAGTGTCTCTAGTTCAGGAAAACAAGAAAGTTTGAATCCAGTCACACCATGTAGAAAACCAGAAAATCCATCCAAATATCGACAAAGCAGAGAAACGTAATCAAAGCCGGTCCTGAAGCAATCCGTCGGTTTGTTGACGATGCTGACAAGACCAAAACCAGTGCAGACGTAATCCGATGGTAATCCGTGAAGCGTTCCAGAAGTTCATAACAACAGCAGCTAAGCAGACAAGGGCAATCCGAAGTGGAAATCCAAAACAACAATCCGGGTCATAGGTACACAAGTGGAAAACAAGATAAGCGCCCAAGGAAATAAATTCAGCAGCAAGGTGCCGTTACATAGACTGAGACTAAATACACTTGGTCGTGTCACATGACCATTACGGAGGATCACCGTGCAAAAACACGTGACCAAAGAAACGCTGAGCGTTCGCATTTCAAGGTAACCCCTAGTGTTTCCGAAAGGAACAACTATGCTTTACGCGACTGAAGTTGCGTGTGTCCAGCCCATGCTTTCCTGGCCTGCCAGAGGAGATAAAACTCGGGGAGGACGTCGGATGATAGGTAGGTGTTTGTTTATCAACCGTGGCAGTATAGCTACATACCCTACGATTCCTGACAGTATCCTCCCTTAATGGAGGTCTCCCCTCACGAGAGGCCAAAAATTTCGACATGAGGTCCGGTGCATGTATGTTAGAAGCGGGTTCCCAGGTCCGATCTTCAGGACCATACCCCTTCCAATCCACTAGAAACAACTTCGGACCCTTGACTGTTATAACATCCAAGATAGCCCGTACTCCTCGTATTCCTCTGAACCCTGCACCAAAAGAGGAGGAGGACATGGAGGCAATTGGGCTTTCTGTTGGCAAGGTTTGAGGAGAGAAACATGAAAAACTGGGTGCACCTTCCAGGAAGAGGGAAGATCCAATTTCACAGCCACGGGATTAACCAGGGAGTGAACCGTGAACGGACCCACAAAACGAGGCAAGAGACACTTTCGATCAGGAATGCGAAGATTCTTTGTGGATAACCAGACACTATTCCCCAGAACATACTGAGGAGCAACACCCCGACGACAGTCAGCATATTTCTTAGCCTGACATTTGGCTGTGTTCAACTGGAGGAGCACTGCATCCCGGACAGTTGAGATGTCCCTCAAGCAGTTTTGCACTGCCGTCTGGCTGTGTCCATGACAATATTCAATGGCAGTGATCGAGGGTGTTGACCATATAATGCATAAAAAGGAGTCGTACCCGTGGAAGTATGGATCGAGTTATTATAAGCAAACTCTGCATGAACAAGAACCGAAAACCATGATTCTTGATATTGCATCGTGAGACATCGTAAGTATTGTTCTAGAGTGGAATTGAGCCTCTCGGTTTGACCGTCATTCTGTGGATGATAGGCACTGGAAAAACGGTCATCGATACCCATTGAGTTAGTAAGATGATTCCAAAATCTAGAGGTAAATTGTGTACCTCTATCAGACACAATGATATCCGGAAGACCAAAGAACCGGAAAACCTGGTGTAGAAATAAGTCTGCCAGAACCGGTGCAGTAGGCAACCCCTGACAGGGAACAAAGCGGGCAAGTTTAGTAAAGTAGTCAACTAGTACCCAAATCGTATCAAAGCCCTGTACCACAGGCAATTCCACCATGAAATCCATGGATATCATTGACCAGTGGCGAACAGGGACTGGTAAATGTTGTAACAGACCCATGGGTTTAGTCATAGAACCCTTACATTGAGCACACACCGGACAAGATGATGCGTAGTTAGAAACATCCTGAAACAAAGACAGCCGCCAGCACCAACGACGTAGCAATTCCTGAGTCTTACGCCTGCCTGGGTGAGCAGCCAACATGGAATTATGACACCATTGCAAAGCAGTGCACAGAGTCGCCACATCTGGCAGATATATTCGGCCTTGAACATAAGGCAAGGAATTAACGATGTCCATGTTGTATTCCTGGATTTCATTAGGTTTGGAGGCCACCCACTCCCGGACAGACGATACCATGGAAGGTTGTAAAGTACAAGAACAAACCACCTGATGGCCTTGAAGAATGGTACCGTCCATTTACGAGATACATTCCCATGCAACCTTGACAAAGTGTCCGCTTTGGAATTCAATGGGCCGGGACGGTAGGTCAGGGTAAAATTATATATGGAAAAGAACTCATGCCACTTAGCATGCCAGGCCGTAGTACATTGCAATGTTTATAAGGCCAATACATTTCTATGGTCTGTATAAACTTGTACAGGCAAAACAGCACCAAGTAAATGGTGTCTCCAAACCATAAAGGCATCTCTGACGGCAAGAAGTTCCAATTCAGACACCGTATAATTTTGCTCATAAGAGGTAAGTTTGCGTGAATGATAAGCCACTGGGTGCAACATACCAGTGTCTTTACACAACTGTGACAGCACTGCCCCAACTGCTACTTCTGATGCGTCAGCTTCTACACAGAAAGTACTACTAGGATCAGGATGCTGAAGCACTGGTGCCATATTAAAAGCAAGTTTCAATGCATCAAACGCCAACTGGGCCTCCTTCGTCCAAACATAGAAACGTTTGTTGCTGGTCAAGGCAGTTAATGGGGCGACAGTTTCCGAAAAAGATCGGAGGAAACATCGGTAAAAGCAACCAAGAAACGACTGTAAAGATTTTACTGTAGTTGGTGCTGGCCTGTCCAAGACCGCCTTTACTTTGGCATTGCTCATCTTTATACCCTTATTTGTGATATCATGCCCCAGAAACTCAACTTCAGTGACATGAAACAGACTCTTTTCCATTTTGGCATATAAATGGTTGTCTCTCAAACGTTGCAAAATGGCTGATACATGGATGACATGTTCTTCATATGATGCCGAATATACCAAGATGTCATCTAAATAGACAACAACATAACGGTCCAACATGTCACTGAGTACATCGTCTATGAACCTTTGGAATGTGGCAGGGGCATTACAAAGGCCAAATGGCATGACCAAATATTCGAATAATCCATATTTGGTTTTAAATGCTGTCTTCCACTCGTCTTCTTTTCGCATACGAACCAGGTTATAAGCCCCGCACAGATCTAGTTTAGTGAACAACTCTGAGGAGCCCAACTGATCCAAGAGAACTGAGATGAGTGGAATTGGGTACTGATTCTGTATAGTAACGGCATTCAATTCCCAGTAATCAATGCAAGGCCGCAATTCCCCCACCTTCTTGGGGACAAAAACAGTGGGGAGGCAGCTGGAGTCTTTGATGGACGGATAAATCCCTTCTTCAGTATCCAAATACTCCTTAAGAACGGCATTTTCCTGTTGGGTTAGAGAATAAATGTGTCCCAGAGGTATTCTGGCTCCCTCTACTAAATCAATGGGACAGTCATACGGACGATGGGGGGGGGAAGGGTCTCAGCCCCACCTTGTCAAACACATCTCGTAAATCTTCATAAACCTTGGGTAGGACCGAGGAAATACAGCCAACCACGGCAGCTGCATCCAGCAGGGAACAACATGGACTGACAGGGTTAGCAGGAATGGCCAAACAATGATTTTTACAAAAATCAGAATGAAACGTAATGCCGCCAGATTGCCAATCCACCAGCAGATTATGATGTACCAGCCATGGTAACCCCAAAATGACCTTATATTGGGGTGCAGCGATAACATCAAAACGGATTAATTCCGTATGTCCTGCGTCCAATGTCAGGGTTAATTCTATAGTTCTTTCGGTGACCAGACCTGAGAGTAAAGAGGTATCATCAACCGCATTGACCATTTCATGATATTCTTTAGGTTCCACTGGAATTTTCCACTCATGTAGATACTGGATGTCAATATAATTTCCAGTAGCTCCAGGGTCCAATACTGCCTGGACCGGCCAAGGTGTAACAGAAGGGAAAGCCAAACATGCAGGAACAAAGAAAGGAACAGAACAATTGGAGCCCTGACTCACATTGCTTGGCAACGGGACTCCGTCTATTGGCAGGCTCTGACGTTTCCCTGTTTCTTGGGTTTCTTAGGACATTGTCTCAAAAAATGATCAGCCGAACCACAGTAAAAAAACAAGTTGTTCTTTTTGCGGTTTTCTCTTTCTTCTGTGGTCAAAGGACCCCGAACAGCTCCTATCTGCATGGGCTCCTCATCACTGGTCATAGAAGGACCATGTACAACAGCAGCAGGTATGGGGCCACGCTTCTCACCTTTTTGCCCTTCTGGCGTCTATCTGAAGGATCAGATCCAACAGTTCTGGAAACGTGGAAGGTACCACTGGTACCGTAGCCAAAACATCATTAAGAGAATCTGATAAACCCTTGTAGAACAAGGCGGCTTTTTTCTCATCAGGCCAACCAGCCTCTGCCACCAACTGGTTACATTTGGCCAAATAAGCCATCAAGGTATTATCACCCTGTCTTAATGACAAAAGTTCCAAATCCGTGGCTTGGGTCTTGTATTGGGTATCAAACACCCGAGACATGGCTTCAATCAGAGCATCACAATCATAAAGTAGATGACTTCCCTGCTCCAGTAATGGATTAGCCTAAACATCAGCTGTACCACCTAGGTAGGACAGTACAAACGCTGCCTTAGTAGTTGAGTCAGGGAAGGATGACGGGCGGCACAAAAAATGTAAGAGACACTGATGGATGAATGTACGATAAGTTTTCGGATCACCATGAAACCTTTCTGGTGGTGCCAGAGGAAATTGCGCAGCAAGAACCACTGGAGCACTCTCTGATCTAGAAGGAGTTACCCCCATAGTAGCACCTGAACCAGAAGAGGGACCAGAGGCATCCGCCCAAGCAGACTGTAGGCCAAGATGTAGCTCATGGATGTTACGTCGAGTGTCCTCATGGGCTGCCGTCATATCTTCCCTTAAATCCGCTACTAACTGAGCCAAAGCGGCTAGCGGGTCCTGTGAGACGTCCATTAATGTAGGCTGCTGAATATGTAATGACAGAATCTCTTTCTTCTCAACAGAGAGATGTCTGGCTTGAATCTTGAACTCGTCGTGTAGACGACGAGTTCTTTCTGCCAATGTAACTCTCAGAGGAATTAATAAACCCCCTGAGAGATCTATTGGCCCAAAGAGGTGAGGACGTCACAGGAACCAGCCAGCCTGCAAAGGAACAACACGTTAGCAACAATAAGAGGCACAGAAACCACAGTACTCCATACTGAATAATAAGTACCTGGAGAAATGCTTGGAGTGCAGCAAGTGGCTAATCCCAATAGAATAATCAGTGGCGTCTAAATGAAACAACAAAAGGGAATGCTCTAAATAACCCAACAAAAAGAGAATGTCATCTAAAGGCAGATAATAGAACGATCTTTCCACACATGAACAGCAGGATGACTGCAATGATGGTTGTCCCAATAAGTCAGTGAAGTTGCAGCAAAAAACGTGAAACAATGATCCACCTACCCACCGACGGCACGAGGGTGCCTAAAACCAGGTCAGTTCCTTCCTCCTTGCCCGACGACAAATGGACGCCTGAAAAACACTGAGCGTCTCTAGTTCAGGAAAACAAGAACGTTTGAATCCAATCACACCATGTAGAAAACCAGAAAATCCATCCAAATATCGACAAAGCAGAGAAACGTAATCCAAGCCGATCGTGAAGCAATCCGTGGGTTCGTTGACGATGCTGACAAGACCAAAACCAGTGCAGATGTAATCCAATGGTAATCCGTGAAGCATTCCAGAAGTTCGTAACAACAGCAGCTAAGCAGACAAGGGCAATCCGAAGTGGAAATCCAAAGCAACAATCCGGGTCGTAGGTACACAAGAGGAAAACAAGATAGGCGGCCAAGGAAACAAATTCAGCAGCAAGGTTGTCAGGTCCTCACTCCTCTTGACAGGCGCAGAAGCAGCATAAAGCCTCCCTCCCCATTGAGTCTTGGCACCTGGGAAATAGACACCGCAGGCCTCCGCAACCCTCTGGGGAAAGAGGGTTAGGGTCCGTTGAGTGGATAGGTAGAGGGAGTTCAGGATGACCGGAAAGACGTTCAGGAAATAACAGTGGATGGGTAGGGGGAAATTAGGGTAACGTACTCCTCGACTCCTGTGCCGATCTTGCAGGTAATCGTTTGAAGGTACACCGCCCTCTCACACATTCACATCCTAGTATCACACACTCAGTTCAGAGATTATTCTTTTGGAAGGCTTTTGTATTGGAGCCTCTAACCAATAATCACCATTTGCTCTAGTGTTACGTTTGGTTTCACATTGCTTGCCTAATATATCATGAATGATATGCAAATCACAAGTACCCCACATTAACCCATGTGCTGGCAACAAACAAATAACATGCACACAAAGTGCTAAACACTTAGCTCTGGCTTCTGCGTGAGTTCGAGGTCCTTGGCCTTTCGTGTTGACGGGCTGTGATACGTCTCACCGGATCCGATTCAACAACAGGCTGTGAATAGTAAAACAAAGTCAATGCACGTGCGTGCGAAAAGTCGTTCCTTTAGAACGTTCCCTGCGGGGTTTAAGTTTGTTAAGTGGTGCGGTTACTTCACCGCCTAGCCCACTCCAACTTAGGGTTAGTATTCATGCTCTGCATGCAACTAGCAATCAGGTTTTCCCGTGCTTCGATTCAGCCTAGGAACTTAGGTCTTGCAGCGCGTAGCGCGTCTCCCTCCAACAGAATAAAACAGCTTGCTCTAGGTTAAACGTGTACTTAGCTTTTCATGTACGCGGGGCCAGGGGTGTAGCAGGCGGGCGGTGCCCCGCGTAGGCGTGCCTCCTGGAGCTCGGGAAAAACACGTCCTCTCTTGCCGGTGACCAGGATTGCGAGCGGTGCTTCTTGGGCGCGGCTCGCGCATGCGCAGTAACGCGCGTGTGGTCCTGTTGCTCCCAGCAGGTCTGTGAAGCACACGGCCTGCTGGGAGATGTAGTTTCCGGGCGGTTCTCCATCCTCGGGCCTTCTTCCTGCAAAAAGGATGGAAAACACGCCTGGACAAGCTGCTGGCACCACCCAAAGCCTCCTTATCTCCTCCCAGGCCCCCCACAACACTGCCAATGACTCCAGCCCTGACAAAGGCGCTGTTACATAGACTGAGACTAAATACACTTGGTCGTGTCACATGACCATTACGGATGATCACCGTGCAAAAACACGTGACCAAAGAAACGCGGGGCGTTCGCGTTTCCAAGGTAACCCCCAGCGTTTCCAAACCCCCAGAGAATATGCCTCTGAAGTTGCATGTGTCCAGCCCATGCTTTCCTGGCCTGCCAGAGGAGATAAAACGTGGGGAGGACATCGGATGATAGGTAGGTATTTGTTTATCAACCGTGGCAGTATAGCTCCGTACCCTACAATTCCTGACAGTCGTGCGGTATATGGTGGGGTCGGCTGGGATGAGCCGAGCATGACGTGCGCTGGGCAGACCAGCGGCGTCCCGGGTTCGGAACGGGACCGAAATATTAGCTGTGGCAAAGCTGAATCACATGCAGCTTGTGAGGAGGACACCAGAGCCCCCGTGCGCTATAACGAGGACTGAGCTTGGCAAGAGTAGCCGGAGCCTCGGCAGAATAGAAGCAAATTAGTTACAAACCGTTGAACATAAAAAAGTAACTATGTGATGGAGTAATGCAACAGTGTCTGCTGTTATTAGTTTGAGCCGGAACCTCTGAGAAACTGAAATTGACGGAGCCAAGTCTTAGGGGAGCTTCATAAGCCATCAGTACCTAGTTTCAACACAACACAGGATTGAACATACAGTCGATATACAGCAGACCCGTGAAGGACGGCTGCTGGGCAGTCCTCTACATAGGAGTATTCTCCTACAGCAGGAAGTGGAGAAAAAAAAGGAGGGAAAAAAAGAAGCTCTATTACAATACATAGGGCAGGTTTGTTGCTGTAACACAGCCAGAGGACTAGCAATTAGACTGGGGCTAAGACCATTGCACAGTGAAATTGGACACCCAAGGCGAGGGAAGTGAGAGCGTGCCACGACAGATGCTCTGGTTTACAAAGGTGAAAACACACCATATTTCAGCAACACGGGCCAGAAAGGCATAGGAAGGTACTAAACAGATGCCCTGATAATACTATAGGGAGCAGGAAAGCATTGCGGCACGTCTGGAATCACACACAGCTGAAACAGTGTAGTCTCCTTTAGACACCTGCTGGCACAATCAAAGCCGGCAAAAGACTGCGGAGCAGCCCCACAGCTATCAGCTGAAGCAAGTGAGGCGGAATAGCGGACTATCACAGAGGCTCGTGATTCCCCAGATACAGGAGGATCAGCTCTTGCCAAGGCTGCCTAGGAAGCGATAAAGTGATCCCACTGGACAATTACTAGCCAATGTCACAACAACACCATTTAGCCCGAAAGTCTACATCGCCGGAGACGTAGGTCGTGACAGTGCCACACATGGAAGCGGGAATGGTGTCTAAACAGGTTAAAGTCAAAGGGAAACAACCGACCATGGACAGTTTTGCCAAGCCAACTCAGGTAACGGAAGCCGCAAAAACTACGGAGCAAGGCACAGGGGGAGTAGCCTCAATGCGCGACGATCAACAGATCCTGGAAGCCATTGCAGAGCTGAAGTTGTTGTGGGAGGGCAAAATAAATGCTGCGATTGCAGAATTGAAGTCCTCGTTAGAATTTAAAATAGACACAGTCAGCGTGGATGTCAACCTCCTGAGGCAGGATGTGAGGGCACTGTCTGAACGCACAGGAGGGCTGGAAAAAGAGGTCAAAGTGAATATGAGCACCTGCACCACCAACGCCCAGGAAGTGTCCACGCTACAACAATGAGTGCGTAACTTGGAGAGCAGAGCTGAGGAAGCAGAGGGACGCGCACATAGGAATAACATGCGCATCGTAGGGCTTTCTGAAGGAAAAGAAGGGATAGACCTGGCGAATTATATTGAGAATATGCCTCTGCGAGAAATAGGTGGTGGGTCGCTCACCCAGGGGTTCACAGTGGAGAGAGTGCACAGGGCTCTGGCTAGTAAGCCGCCACCTCGAGCCCCTCCCTGGCCGATCATCGCTAAGATCCTGAATTATAAAGACAGAGAGAAGATCCTGGAGCACTTTCACAAAGGGGGCAAAATCAGCAGGGCATCAGCGACCATCACAGCATACCCAAATTATACCTTCCTGGTACAAAAGCAATGTCTCAACTATATAACGGTGAAAAGAAGGTTGTGTGAAGCTGGCTTCAAATACATATTGCTATACCCCTCGAAATCGAAGATCATGCACAAAAACAAGGCACTTTTATTCGAGACTCCTGAAGATGTGACAGCGTGGCTGGACTTAAAGAACTGCCCTTTAGTGGTGGATGATCGGACGGAGAGCGGAAAGGATAATTGAACCTGCATTTCCCCTGTGATGTACTAGGGGATGGAGCTGAAGCTGCTGGATGGCGATTAGAACAATAACACTGACCTTTGAGTCAATAGTAAGAATAAGAATACGCTGAAACTTGTATATTATGTTAAGGAAGAGTTTAAATATCCAGATAATTGTGTGATACATTGGGGATTATAAACAGGAAACATAGGTGCTGCTCAGTAGATCGCAGCACTAGGTGACACGCTATCATCCCCCCCCCGTAGTTAGTTTAGTTAGGATACTGGTAGTACAGTATCCTCCTGCTGCACTCAGTACCGGTTGCAGACCGGGAAGGAGAAGAGATGCGGGGTAGCCTGTGATCTAGGGATGAAGCTGGGCATAGGTTTGGGATAGTTGGGGAAGGGGGAGGGCAGGGGAGGGCGTTGGGGTAACTGGAAGGAGAGGGACCTGCACGGATGCACTGAAAAAGAATATATGAATATGGGTGATCTTAGAATTGTGACTTGGAATGTCAGAGGGCTGAACAGCTATATACAGAGAAACAGAGTAATGACATAACTTAAGCGGCAAAAAGTAGATATAGCGCTTTTGCAGAAAACCCACCTCACCAAGGACAAACTAGATATACTGATGCAAAAATGGAGAGGGACAATGGTGGGCTCGGATTATTTGGCATACGCCAGGGGGGTTTTGATCTAGGTGGCACCGAAGGTCCTGTTTAAGGTCCTTCAGACTGTAATAGACAAAGATGGGAGAATGGTTACCATTAGGGGTCTGTTAGAAAATAAAGAAATATGTGTAATAAGTATGTATGCCCCAAATCAAGACACCACTTTGTACTTTAAATAGCTATATACCAAGATTTGTCCACATAGAGACTGCAGGATAATATGGGGTGGAGATTACAATTGCATGCTGGACCCGACTAAAGATAGATCGGACGGTAAAGTCTCCTGCCCGATCCTGGCGGCCAAGGCGTCGAGTGGGTTATTGCACACCCTTTAACTTAAGGATGTAGGGCAGGAATTACATCCGCTAGACCGGGTATATTCACATTACTCTAGCCCACAGAATCTACACACGAGGCTGGACTATGTGTTTGCAGGAGAGGATGCTATATATGAGCTTATACACGCCGAATATAAAGCAAGAGTCCTGTCCGATCATGTCCCCATGGCAAATACGACCCCCCGGGCCAGAATCCCAACCTGGAGACTTAGGGTGGAAGCCCTAAAAGACGCAGGCTTCCATGAACACATGAGAACAGAAGTACAGGAATATTTCAAGCATAATACCAGCAGCGTAGACTCAGCGGGTACGCTGTGGGAGGCCTTCAAAGTGGTTGTGAGGGGACCAGCGATGGCAAAAACTAAAGGATTACAGGAAGAGATATTTCAAGAATTAAGGAAAGCAGAAAATAAATTGGAAACTATAATGCAAGATGGTAACAGGTCCCAAGAGGAAGCTGAGATAGAACTCTGCCTCCAACAAGAATGTAAAAAACAGTAAGAGAGGTTGGGTAAACTGAGCTATAAGAAATACATAGAATGCCAACATGCAGAGGCAGACAAGCCAGGCAGACTATTAGCCTGGCTGTATAAAAATGAAACCGGGCGACAACCTCTACGGGCAGAACAGGGAGAGATGGGGATCTGCAGGAAACCCAAGAAGGAGTAAACAGATGCTTTTATGAGTACTATGAGAATTTGTATAGAGAACCCGAGGTAGAAGAAGAAGTGGCCATACTGGAAACGCTGACAGAAATAAACCTCCCCAAACTAGGAGAGAGATGGATTAGAAGCGCCTATCACGATAGAAGAAATAGAGAGTGTGATCAAAGAACTGCCTACTACTAAAGTCCCTGGGGCGGATAAGTTACCCAGTGAATTCTATAAAGAATACAGAGCTGAGATCCTGCCCCCATTTCTGGCAATGTTAAACGAGGCGTTAGAATGCAGCATATTACCTGAGTCACTGCGGGATTCAATAATCCAACCCCTCCTCAAACCTAATAAACCAGATACAGAGTGTGGTTCATATAGACCTCTGTCCTTGTTGAATCAAGATGGGAAGATCCTCGCATTAGTCATGGCAATGACACTGAGACACATGATTGGTAAGCTCATTCACTTTGATCAGACAGGATATGTCCCACATAGGAATATTACCGAAAACCTAAGAAGGTTACATCATATAATAGACTACAAGAACGGGAAAACACACGAGGTAGCAGTCGTGTCGCTTGATGCAGTGAAAACGTTTGACTCGGTTAAATGGCCTTGGTTGCTGGCAGTCTTGAAGAGCTTCGGCATAGGACCCACATATGTAAGATGGGTACAGATATTATACAATGCCCCGATGGCGAGAGTCAGAACGGGCACTACTATCTCGGAGCGATGGCAATTGAGTAAGGGCACGTGGCAGGGGTGCCCATGTTCCCCAATGCTCTTTATACTGGCCCTGAAACCATGGGCAGTGTATTTAAGGGCGGAATTTGGAGAGGTGGGAGTAAAGACTGTGGGCAGGAGGCACTTGATCTCGTTACATGCAGATGATATGCTCCTGTACCTGAAATACCCGGAAGAGAACTTACAATATGTCCTAGAAGGATGGCACGATATGCCCTAGTATCCGGAATAACGGTGAACCCCCAGAAATCGAGTTTATTTCCCCTGGGAGGGTACAGAGGAAGAGCCATACAAGATCTGCCAGTGCTGCCAATTAAGTGGGAATTAGCAACATTCTGATATTTGGGTGTAGACATATATCATGACCCCAGGGATGAGCACAAGCATAATTCAGTGGAGACAGTGAACAGAATGGAGAAGAGCATGTCATTTTGGGTGAAGCTATCACTGGCCATGATGGGGCGGGCAGCGCCTAATGAAGATGGTGGTGCTGCCCAGACTCTTACATCATTTTGCCAATGTGCCTTTTGCAATCCCGAAAAGGTTTTTCGATAGACTAACAGTGTATGTAGGAGTTTCATATGGCACGGCTCTAGAAATAGAGTGGCGTTATGGAAGCTGCAGAATGCAGATGGACAAAGGGGAATAAAGCTGCCGAATTTGAGGTATGTTTTGCATCTAGTCAACTGCAATATGTGGCCAAATGGCTGTCAGATGAACAAACTTCATAACTGAGGCTACTAAGGACGGCAAGAGAACCGTTCTTCTTGAAAGAGGTTATGTGGCTGCAGGGGACAAGTAGGACCAGCGAACACCTTCTGCTCCGCTGGGATGTAATATGTGGCGTAGAGCGATACAGTTGCTAGGATGTGTGGTACCATACTCCTCGCAAATACCACTAGTGTCACTAGAGGGGGTGGATGAACAGATGAGGAAGAATATAAGGAAGAGCTGGGAACCCATGGGAGTAACTACAGTAGGGGATGTACTTAAGGAAGGGAAACCCCAAAGTTTCGGAGAGCTGACGGGAGAAACCGGGATACACCAGGGCAATACATTACACATGCTAGATGGTAAAATGTCTAAAACAGAGATGGCCTGAATCTGAAACGGCCTTGCAGCCGGTAGAGGAGATTGAAAAATGTTATGATGTATCAGAGGGAGGGCATGAAGTGTCACGCATATATGAGCTATTCATGTCTAGAGTGGGAAAGGAAATAGATCAAACTATGGAAAGCAGACATGGGTTGGATGAAAGTTGGAATAGAGTGAAAATGTACCATAAAAAAGTGTCACGGAATACAAGACTGCAGCAGATCCAGTTGTATGTGACACATAGAGCATACCTAACTCCAAACAAGATAGCCAAGTTTAGCCTGATAGGTATTCAGGCATGCCCGTAATGTGGGGAGGTGGACGCAGATCTGGTGCATATGTTCTCGGCATGTGTGGAAATTGGCAGATTTTGGAGGGAGGTGGCACAACTGATGGCGAAAGCAGGAATCATTTTAGATGTAGATACCCCCAGGGCTTGCCTGTTGGAGTGCTTCCCGAGACCCAAGCGTGCTAAACATGTGAGCAAACTTAAAGATTTAGCGTATATCCTGGCTAAGCGGAGAATAGAGATGGGGTGGAAAGCACCGAACAGGCCGGTGGCACTGGGGTGGTGACGGGACTTGTTGAAATGGGCCAATGCGTAGACCACGGTATGGCAAGAAGCGTCCAGTAGAGCAGAAGAACAAGGAGGGGGAGGGGTGGAGATGTGGAAACTGCTTATAGCTGAATTGACAGCCTCAGAACTCAAGACTCATGTATTGGAAGAGACTCCTGTATATGAAACTACTGCAACTATACGAGAAGCGGGGAGTGAGTAAAGAGAGACATAAGAAGGGCAGTGCAGGCCGACATTAAGGGGGGTTTTGGGGGGAAGGTGAGGGAAGGGGTTATGCTATTGCAGGTGTTTGGTTGGTTGTTAATAAAGTGTGTTATTTGTTTATGTTAAATAATAAATAAAAATGTGTTTACAAAATAAAGTTACAGTCACTGGGAAGGCTTCTGCCAGTCTGGCCTGGACTTCCCCACAATACCATATATGGAACTTCACCCAACAACCAGTCAGGTGAAGGGACAGAGACAGGGCTTCCCAGGACTTTGGGAAAACAAGGTAACAGGCAATAGAAAGCAAGAGGCCACAGGGGCCATCTTGTCACCTATCAGGAATCAACTGATTCCAATGGCAGGACCGTGGTATCCCAAAATGGAGGATACTCAGAGCACCTGTCAAATTCAGCATGGAGCTGTCACCAGCCCATACCCTGGTCTGTGGGCAACACACAGGTGCCCAAAAACATACACTAGGGGTACAGGTTTGTACCCCCCACCCATGGGTGCCAGAAAGGTATCCCAAGGGTCTGTTCACCAGGACCAAAAAGAGGAAGAGCTGCATTACACTAATCCATCACAGTTTTGCAATAGAACTGCTCCTAACCCTGTGAGAGAGGATCCGTTTGTAGCAAACTCTTTTGAAAAGTGTACTACTTTTAAGATTGGATTCTGACATAATGCTTGTTTTAGGTTGTTGTAACATGCATAGTCCTCGTCATTCCAATTAATCTTCTGAGGTTCAGCATTCTTTAGTTTGTCGGTTAACCTGGCAGTTCTATCTGAGAAATTTGGGATGAACCTACGGTAACAACCAATCAATCCTAGGAATGCCCTGCGATCTCTCTTGGTCTTGGCTGTGGGGGCATCTAGGGTGGCTTTCATATTTTCTTGTTGGGGCTGGACACTCCCATTCCCTTCAAAGAAACCTAGGTATTTCATGGTCGAATGAGCCAGCTGCATTTGGATTAGTTAGCAGTTAAGCCGGCCTCTCTGAGGGTCCTCATAATAGTAGAAAGATGAAAAATATGGTTTTCCCAAGTTCTACTATAAATGACCGTGTAGTCAATATAGGCCCCACAGAAATCAGAGTAGGTGTCATGGCCACAGGCCCCAGAACACAAAACCCACACCATCTAGTGATGGGGGCAATGGGTCACTTGACTCACTTATGTCCCCTTGGGACCTATAAACACAGGGGCCCTGGCTGGACTCAGTCCTGGAGCCTTTGGTGCCAGGCTCATCTAGTGATGTGAGCAGGAACACTTTATTTCAGTGCAGGAGTGCTTTTACTTTATTTCAGTGCAGGAGTGCTTTTAATTTACAAGAACCTTCCAGGAGCTGAAAGCCTTTATTCCAGAGAACATCCTCATGTGCTGACTCATCGGGTGTGGCTCCCTTGGCCTGGTCTTCATGTGCTGACTCATTGGGTGTGGCAGGGTGTGGCAGGCAGGCTGAACCTGGTAGACGTGTCTTCAGAAGCTCAGCTTTATAAGCTGCTCCATCCTTAAGGCCAATGCTTCGCGTTACTGTTCACTCGCGTGCAACGTGACGCTCACCGCTGCTTGTACCAGTTTACTTACCTTTGAAACTAGGCGTTCTCCTGCATACTCACCTCCAGGAAACCAGTGCTTCATCGCTTCATCCGCATACTCATCTCCTGACATCCAGTGATCTTGATCCCGATGCCACAGCACCACACTCCGCATCCACTTAACTGAGACCCTGTGAAGAAGAAGAAAGACAAGGTTGGAACATATGCCTTAGGGCTGTGCTGCATTTAAACCCTGCATGCCCTCTAGTTAACAACTTACCAGTTACTGTACTGCTGCAGCTTCGTTCCTCATTCACCTCGATCTCCGCAGCCTCTGCCGGGCCGGCAACACCACCTGCAAGGGAAGAAAGCAAAAGAGCAAACATCAAAAGTGGAACGGACAGCAATACAAGACAACGAACTTTACAATACAACAAAAACAGACGTAGAAAGACAAAGGCAAACAGGAACACTTACCTGAAGTATAGTGGCTTAGTCGCAGCAGGACTGGACTGCCACGTGCAAGGGACCAGTGAAGGAACTCGGTCCAGATCATACAAGCGCTCCTGCCAGAAGCAGCAGGACAGAGTGCTTGCCAAAACTAATATACAGGTGAGCTTTCCAAGGACAGCGCATCCCAGGGGTACACAGTTTGGGAGAAGGGGCCTGGAAGGGGATCAGGCGCACAAGTTGGCATACTCACACCCCCTATTCTCCACACAGGAGCAGTCCCGAGCAGCATCACCTATTACCACCAGTCACCACATAAGCGCAGAGGACGAAGTCGGACCCGAGCAACCTCACCCCCGCGAGGGCTGCAACCGTGCCCCAACGCCTCCGCAGAGACCAGGTGAGCAAAACATTAGGGCTGTAATATCGTGTCCATAAGCTGTTGGAATGTGGCTGAGGCCCCATGTAGGTCAAAAGGGAGGACTTTGAACTGGAATAGTCCCAGGGATGTCGAGAAAGCTGTCTTTTCCTTATCAGGTCCATATACTGGGAACCGCCAATATCCCTTGATTAAATCTAGGGTTGATAGGAATGTGGCATTTCCAAGTTTATCTATTAAATCATCGATGCGTGGTGTAGGATAGGCATTGAAGACAGAGATGGAGTTAACCTGCTGGAAGTCTATGTAAAACCTCCAGGAGTGATCGGGTTTAGTTACCAACACAATAGGGGAGGCCATTGGACTTGAAGATGACTCGATAATGTTTGCTGTAAGCATTTCTTCACTTCCTCAACCACTATTTATTTTCGTGCTTCTGGGTGTCCATATGGTTTCAAATGAACCACTTTTCCCTTTTGAGTTCTGATATAATGATAAGTACCAAGTACTCTGCCTGGTTTCTCGTAGAATACATGGCGGAATGCTGTAATAAGGTTGTTTAAATCTTCTTGCTTTTGTCTAGATAGTTCTTGGAGAATAAGTTCAGAGTTATCAATCTCATCCGGTACCAAACATGGCAATATTGAGGAGGAGGTAGTGGACGGATCTTTTTGCACGCCTTAAGGAGAGTTATGCGGTAAAGGTGAGTCTTTTGTTTTATATCTTGTTGGGCTATGTTATAGGCACAGGTTCCTGTTTGCTTTAGTATCTCTTAAGGCCGATTGCCACTTTGAGACCAGTTTATTTTCAGAGGTAGGTAAGAGGACTAATACTTTCTGTCCTACTGAAAAAGATCTTAAATTCACCTTCATGTCGTCGGTGGACCTCTGTTGGGCTTGAGCATTTTCCATATGAGTATGGACTAGACTGTAATGAGATTCATGTGCTCTCGTAATCAGGTAGCTGTTTGCGAGAGGGGAATAGGTGCCTCTTCTCTCTTCTCTCTCTTCCCAGGTCTCCCGGAGCATGTCTAACACATCTCTTGGTTCTTCAAAGGGAAAGAATCCAGTAGATGTCTGCAGCATTTTTCTTACTGCAAATAGGGCCCATGGGACCATTTTTATTTATTTATTTATTTATTTTACATTTATAAAGCGCTCACACAGCCGCAGGCATCGAGGCGCTGTTACAGGAATTGTTTGTTTTTCTTAGTTGCGTAATTTTTTTTTGGTCTCAGTTACGTATTTATAACGCGCTTAAACACCCAGAGGTTTCTAAGCGCGGACCCGGGGATCGAACCTGTTGTTGCTTCGTGTCATCTTGCTTCCAAGACGCGCATGCTGCCGCTGAGCTATCTTCCCGGACCATGCAATCCCAGTCCTTCCCATCCTCATCTACCAATTTTCTCAAAATCATTTTACGGGTCTTGTTATATTTCTCTACCAATCCATCCATTTGGGGGTGGTAAACTGAGGTTATTAAGGTGGTCATGTTTAGTAATTCCTTGACTTCACCTATAAGTATACTCATGAAATTGGACCCTGATCCATTAGAATTTCCTTGGGGAAACCAACCCTAGAAAAGAATGGTAGTAGGTGTTTCAAAATGTGCAGGGTCATGCTGTTCCGCATTGGGAAAGCCTCTGGATACCAGGTAGCATAATCAACGATTACTAGATGTTGTAATCTTGATGGTCATGCCAATAAAAATATACCTCCGTCCCCAAGTACCACACAGACAGTAATACAAGTAATGCCTGCGCAATCTTTGAGGCCACAGGTGTAGTGAGCCGTCAGGTCTGGAACCAGGAACTGCCAGAAGGACCCCTTGAGCGCTGTAAGGCAATGGGTAATTATATCAAGAGGTGCAATGTGGCAGACAAATAGCAAGAAAAAATTGGAGCCCTGCTTACCTATAGGCATTGGGAACGTCAACCCCAAGGCGAAGAGGAACAGTGGGGCCCGGGACAGGGAAGTACCAGGTAGGCACCTGAAACAAGGTGAAGTGCACAAAACGTGGCTCGTGGCAGTCCGGAGTGCACAACCAGGCAAACGCCAGTATAAGGCCAAGGCCAAGTGTTCCAAGCAAGACGTAATCCTTGAAGGCCAAAGGCCAAGTGTTCCAACAAGACGTAATCCGTGAGACAGTTCAATGTGCGGAGTCCGAGGTCTGGCAACAGGATAATCCAAATGGTGTCCAAAACAGATGTAGGGCAAAGACAAAGAAATCCGAAAAACAGTCTGTGGTCGTAGAATCGAGATTGCAAACAAATGAGCGAAAGCGCCAAA
The DNA here is from genome assembly GCF_040938575.1 of Ambystoma mexicanum. Taxonomy (NCBI): domain Eukaryota; kingdom Metazoa; phylum Chordata; class Amphibia; order Caudata; family Ambystomatidae; genus Ambystoma; species Ambystoma mexicanum. The sequence continues at coordinate 1,666,382,223 of NC_090929.1, forward strand.
CAGTCCTGACGAAATCAGCTGTGAAGCAACGCTTCCGTGTTTTCCAATGCATTTAAACTATTAAATAGTCACGTGACGTGTAACACGGAAGCGTTCGAAACGTGAGGGGTTGTCACGTGATACCATGTTGTTGTCGTGCTGATCCCATCACGTGACGCCTGGTTCTCCGTGAACGATGTGGACTATTCCAAGTAAACGGGAGTCTCCCTTGCAGCTGCCAACGAAGGGAAGGTCGGTAAACTCCCAGCCTGCCACACAGTGCTCTAATGTGTCTGGCGAGAGGACGTTGTTTCTGTGTGCACAACCGTGAGTGTTGGATGCCCTGGTGGATGGGGACTGAGAGTGGGTTAGATCGTGCCCCCGTGGGATGTATAGCAGGGTGTGTGGTAGGAGACGTGACAGAGCCCACCCTCAAAGGCCCACGTTCCCGTGGGCTGAAAGGAAAATCCCGATGGAAACGTGCAACCAGAAGCGGGGCATGGACATCTTGGGAAGAGACCCAAGAGCGATCCTCAGGACCATAACCCTTCCAGTCCACGAGATACTGTAGCCGACCCCTGTGAAAATGAGAACCCATAATGGCACTGACCTCAAAAATATCAGGGGAGGAAACAGAGACAGGGGCAGGAGGAGCACTGATACGGGTAGGAGGGGGGCAAGGTTTGAGGAGTGAGGTATGAAATACCGGGTGAATCCGCCAAGTAGATGGTATAGAAAGGCGCAATGCCACAGGATTCAGGATCTTCGCAACCTTGTAGGGGCCAACAAAACGGGGTTGTAGTTTGCGACAGCCAGGGATATGCAAATGGCGAGTCGATAACCAAACGCGATCACCCACATGATAGTCAGGAGCCGCCACCCATTTCCTGTCTGCCCCTCTTTTCATTACCACTTGGGCCTCGCGCAAATGGACAAGGGTCTGGGTGTGTACTGTAACCAGGTCGCGGGCATTAGCAGCAGGAGTAGCAGATGACCTGGGTGCCCATTGATTGCGGCATCATGAGACCAAGCGAGTGCCTGATTGCGAACATCTGTTGTGGGGAGAAATAGCTTTCCTTGCATGAACGGTAATCCCTCCTGGAGAACCACGTCCCATTCTGCCAATGCGTGTGGATGTTGGGAGACCCATCGTCTGATGACAGAAAGCATGGGAGAGGACGTTGTACACATACAAATGACGTGGCCCTTACCTAATAATGTGTCAGGGAACAAAGATAGGGAATACCCCCCTATCTTTGTTCCCTGACAAAGTGCATCTGCCTTACCATGGGTGAGTCCAGGCCTGTGTTAGACTATGAAATCGAACACTGCAAAGAACAAGTGCCAGCGTACTTGTCTGCTGTTCACGCACTTAAGCGTACCACTGTCTGATGTTTTGCCCCTATAAGATGGTGTTGCCATGTTTGGAGTGCGTCTTCTATGGCCAGTAGTTCCTTTTCCGTAACCGTACAATGAGACTCGGCTGATGTGAACTTCCGTGAGTGATACGCTACAGGATGCAAGCGGCCTGTGGCCGGGCAAGGCTGGGAAAGGATTGCACCCAGTGCGAAAGAGGAGGCGTCTGCCTCCAAGACAAACGGGAGTTCTGGGTCGGGGTGTTGCAATACAGGAGCCGTGACAAACCTAGACTTGAGTGCTTCAAAAGCCTTTTGATGTTCAGAAGTCCAAGAAAAAGGGACAAGAGGGCTGGTCAGGGCGGTTAGTGAAGAAACGATGGCAGAGAAACCGGCGATGAATCGCCGGTAAAAATTTGCGAAGACAAGAAATGATTGGAGCTGTTTGATGTTGACTGGGGCAGGCCACTCCGTGATAGCACGGACCTTTGACAGATTCATGGATAGGCCTCCAGGTGTTATATGAAAACCCAGGAAGTCTACTTCCTTCGAGTGAAAAAGACATTTTTCCTGTTTGGCAAACAAGGCGTTTCTTTTGAGGCATGATAGGACTTCTCTGACATGGGCGACATGTTCTTCCAAGGAGGATGAGAAAATCAGGATGTCGTCTAAATAGACCATTACGTATATATCAAGGATGTCAGTGAATACTTCATTGATGAAGCGCTGGAATGTAGCGGGGGCGTTACATAGCCCGAAGGGCATTACAGTATACTTGAACAAGCCTTGTCGGGAACAGAATGCCGTTTTCCACTCATCTCCAGGGCGCATTTCTGAAACTAAATCAAGTGTGTGGCGCACCTTTCTTGTGCAAGGAAACCGTTCTACTCATTTGGGAAGGGGTGTGTGACACATGGTGGCAGAGCCACATGGCAGCTAAAAAGAAACCACAAAAAAGCCTAAAGAGCACAACCTAGCCTCAAAATCAATAAAGGGAAGCATGTGAAAGTAACTTGGAGCACAGGAGTCAGTGGTCGAAGTGGGCGAGGGCAGTTGGAAGCGGTGCTCCTATACTTTTGTAAATTAAAATGTACTGTTCCTATACTTGTATTTTAAAAAGAAACCGTACTGGAATGGTTTCATTTTAAAATAAAAGTGTAGGAAGAAGTTGAAACTTGCACTTTCAGTGTACTGCACTGAACGTTCCCTTAAACAGTAGGTGTGTTTGTTTGGGGGTTTGTATTGTTTGTTTGTTTCTTTTTTTATTTGTAGCACGCGCCAGACCCGAAGGTATCAGGGCACGGAGATAAGAATATTTTAGGCTTACATGTTACAAAGTTACATAGGCATCAAGGTACAAATAAATGTGAATACAGCAAGTAGTACAGGTGCATTACAGAAAACGGAGTCAGTACAACATTCAAGTGATGCAGGAGAGGAGTCGTCGCAATGGGAGATGAGGGTCCAGTAGGTTACTAGGTTAAGCAGCTGATGCAGCTAGGCTATAGGTCATTTTCTTTGAACCATTTGAGCATATTTGATCTAAAGAGTGGGTATGATTGGTCAGTCCTTAGAGTAGGTGGTAGGGAGTTCCACAGTTGGGCTGCTTTGACGGGGAAACTATTTCCCCCGGTTGTCATCATTTTGAAAGGGGGAACTGATAGGCAATTTGTATAGGCTGCTCCAGTAGGTCTAAATGAGACTCTTCTTTTGAATCTCTCCGTTAGGTTGCTTGGTGCAGCGTTATTGAGGCATTTGAATGTTAGAGAGGCAGTTTTAAGTTTAATTTTGTCAGCTGTGGAGAGCCAGGTGGATTGTCTTCTAATTGTTGTTATATGTTCTCTTTTGGAAATTCCTAATGCCGCTCTAAGGGCATTATTTTGCAGTATTTGGATTTTCTGCGTGATATATTTATTGGATCCCAGGTAAAGAGCGTTGCAATTATCCAGCTTGGATAACACGAGTGCTCTTGCCAGCATGGTGCAACTATTTGAAGAAAGGTAAGGTCTAGCTGCTCTAATCAGCTTACAAGTGTGGGCTGTGGAGGATGCCATAGCATTAACTTGTTTTGCCATGGTGAGGCTAGAGTCAAGGTAAAAGTCTAGTGTTTTTACCACCTTTGCAACTGTAATTATGTGCCCATCTATGACAAAGGTTGTGTAGTCTTGGCTAAGTTTCTTGGTGTTTTGTGTAGTTCCCAGTATGATGAGTTGCGTTTTGTCACCATTCTGTCACGCGCCTTGCGCGTCTTCCATACTGGCACCTGTAGCAGAGATGGCGGCTACTCCGCCATTAAATGGTTCCCTTTGTCTTCTTCCTTTTCCTGCCTTAACGGTCTAGCTTTTTTCCTCTTGCTTCTCTGGTTCCTGTCTTAAACCCCGCCACTGCTTCTTTCCGGCGCGTTGCAACTCATCACTTTTTCGCTCCGGGTGCTGACGCTGTGCCGGCTTGTGTTTCTACCTTTCTGTCCTCGCTCGCAGGTCTCGTCCCGCTTCCTTCCCGTTGTTGCCTTTTCCCTTTGTTCCTTCTCGGCCCGTCCCTCTGCTCTTCCCTGTTTTTTCTTCCTCGCCGTTGTTGGCTTGGGCCTCCTCGCCGCTTGCTTTGCTTCTGCGGCTCGGGGTCTTTCCCTCCTGTTGCTCCGCCCCCTGGCCTCCCTTTCTTTTTCCTTTTGGTTTGGTTATCTACTGTTGATTTCGGGCTCCTCGCCGCTTGTTTTGCTTCCGCGCCTCGGGGTCTTTCCCACCTGTTGCTCCGCCCCCTGGCTTCCCGTTCTTTTTCTTTTTGGTTTGGTTGTCCTTTTTTTCCTCCTTCCTGTTGTTGTTCTGTTTTCCATTTGGTTTTCTCCTTCTCTCTGCAACAGTTTGGATTACTGCAAGAGTCTTCTCATCAGGCTACCCAAGATCAGACCTTCCTGACTACGACCACCAGACCAGCCCTCCACTCTACAGCAAACCTCTACGGACCATACAAACGCCCCAGCCTGAAACTGTTGTCAAGAGAGGTTTTTTTTCTAAGCACATGCTTTTTTTCCTCTCACCGGCCCTTCCGGAGAAGGGTCCCCTGAATCCCTGTTTTACTAGGGAGGCAGGGTGGCTTCTGTCCGGGACCGGCCATACCTCTTCTCCAGAAAAAAGACACAGAAGAAGAAGGGGCGCAGGAAGAAGTCATCCTCCGAAGAATCAGGTGAGGAGGAGTGGGGTTTGGAAGAGAGTGGTGCTGCTGAAATTGACACATTCAGGCATAGACCATGACGAGCCATCCATGCCTGGATGATGAGGTATATCTTATTCACCAAGGCCAAATCCTGTTTGTAATCTCCAGAAAGTGGGATGAGATTCTGGGTGTCGTCTGCATAGCTACAGTAGGTGACACCTAGAGAGTCCAGATCATCAAACAGGGGCTTAGTAAAAATGTTATACAAGGTAGGGGAGGCGCATGATCCCTGGGGTACACCACATGTGATAGGATCGGGGTCAGCAGCAGCTGATGTAGAAAAGACCCTCATGGTTCTCTCTCTTAGAAATTATTTGATCCATGCTATGGCTTGGGGCGAGAAATGTGCTGCTGACTCAAGGTGGTTGCAGAGCACTTTGTGATCCACCAGGTAAAACGCTGCTGAGAGATCCAGTAGGCGAAGCGGGGCAGTTTTTCCTTGGTCTCTCAGCTCGTCGACCTGGGTCTTAAGATCTATGAGTGCTGTTTCAGTACCGTGCTGTGGTCTGAAACCTGATTGCTGCGAGCCTAGGAGTTGGGGCAGCGCCAAGAATTTCTGTATCTGTAAATAGGCAACACTATCTAAAATCTTTAGAAAGAATGGCACCGTGGTGATGGGCCTATAATTTGTGGGTATAGCCAGGTCCAGTGATTGCTTCTTGAGGAGGGGGAGGACCCAGGATTCTTTAAGATTACTCGGTATGGTACCTGAGGAAAAAGAGGAGTTGATGAGTTTAGAGATGAATGGTGATAAATCTCTAGCAGCATCTTTTATTATTTGAGCAGGACATTTGTCGCCTCTGCAATTTGATGGTTTAAGCGATAATATTATTTTTTCAACCTCCAATATGGAGACTTTGGTGAAGTTAAATCTATGTTCAAGTTTGGCAGTGGTACTTGGTTTGGCAGTTTGGATAGTTATGGGAGGTACGTGTAGTTTTTTTCTTATCAATTTTAATTTGGAGGGTGCAATTTTGGCGCTAAGGGCCTTCTGGATATCAGAGCACCATGTCTTATTTTTAATAAAGTTATCCGGTACCGGGATGGGGTTCTCCAGTTCTTTTAGAATTGTAAAGAGCTCCTTAGTTCCTGATTTTGCTTGCATTATTCATGTGTCATAGCTTTCTTTTTTGCTCGCTTTATTTCTGTTTTGTATTTTGTAGAGATAGTGGTGAGGGTGGCTTTATTCACTTCTGAAGGTACTAGTCTCCAAGAGGATTCACACTTACGTTTGTCTTTCCTTACTGATTTTAAGTAAGGGGTAAACCAGGCGTTTAGGTGTGCTCTAGGTTTGCTGTTTATCATTTTTAATGGGGCTATGGTATCTAAGGCATTGAATTCGTTGATTAGTGATGAGGGATCTAGTGAGTCAGGTAGTGAGTTTATGGTAGGTAAAATTAGTGGCAATAACCTGTCTGTGGTTATAGTTTTTTTTTATTTATTCCTTGTTAGCGTTGGGGGTGCTGGAGTATTATTTTGTGGTTGGAAGGTTTTAACATCTGTAAAGAAGGCTATAAGAGCGTGTTCACTCCCTACTTGAGGACTGAAGGACGTAATAGTGCGTGAGAGGGGGCGTGTTGATGGGGTTTGTGGGAACGGAGACAAGCCAGTAGGGAACATAGTTCCACTACCTCTTTTCATACACTTCTACCACTGACAGGAGTAAGTGTCAAGGAACCTGTGTGAGACATTGAAGTCTTGGGGAAGGGAACCCCCGAGGCCTGGGAAGGTTGGAGTCCTGTGTTTGAAACTTGGGGAAGGGAACACAGTAGTGATTTTGAATTACATTCCTTTTGAACTAGAGAAAGGTAAACTTCAAGACTCTTTTTCATGGAACATTCTTGTGCTTGGGGAAGGGGAGCTGAGAGAAGCTATGAGCTCGAAGAAGCTTAAGTTGAACGCTGTTCATAGTGACTTTGACTTCCCTACACATTTGTTTGTTCTAGTTGCGAGGGCAAGAACAGGTTTTGGACAAAGACGGACTATTAAGTTGAACTATTTAACTCAGACTTTCCTTAGTTCCGTTCTTTTAGGGCAATCCCACCTTAGCATAGGGCAGGTTAGGCCTTCAACCATCCTGACCTTTAATTTCATAAATATCTTTTGTTTGAACTACTTTAAGTCTGTTGTCTGTGTCTTGTTTCATGATGCCTTCACAACGGTTACACATGGTATGGCATAGATTTTTAAGTTCAAAGACTACATTGTCGCAGAAAATGTTTTTTCTTTTCTTAAATACTGTTGAATGTTTATTGTTGTGCGATGTAAATGATGTGCGATTTTCCAGTAAAGAAGAGAGCACATAATACTTCACCTCCCTGTCTTTAATAGAATTATGACTTTCCTGAACGTTAGAATGGAAAATCTGAATTAAAGCTCTCAGTTTTATGGTATTTGTTTTACTGTTATTTCCGGCTGTATTTGTCCATATTTATTGTTTTTTCATTTTATTTGTATCTCTCCACATTTATTATTTGTGATATAAATATTTAATTCGAAAACAATAGTTGTCTGCATTTATTTGAATTGGATTTAGTAAAACACACACGCAGACACACAAGACATAAATGGAACTCAGTTAATCCACATCAGTGGCAGCGCCATTTTCATCATAACAACAAATGGCTACTCCTATGATTGCTGCTGGTCTAAGATATATGTTGTCAGCAATTAGAAGAACTTCAAAACTATTTTCCACCCAACTTTTACACTTTCCATACTGCCAGTCTGCAATGCCATCGGCCTGCAGTGCTTGAGTGACAACTTTGGGAACCAAGCATGAAGATCTGCTTTTCCGTTTCTTTCCATTTTTATAAATACATATAAACCGAAAGCAGATTGATTTCCATCTGTATTTATGTGGGAATGTCAGTAACAACAGAAAACAAGGAGCTTTATTCATAAGCTATGCTAGTGAGTGGGGTTCTTGATGTTTATGATACACCCCCCCTCGTACAGAAACCTCATACAATTAATAAGATAATGTAGAAGCTGGGAGGCAGAAGGGCGGGTGTGCATATTTTTTTGGCTCGGGTTATGTTTGGCTCATAGAGCCAAGCCAGAGGCTCAGCTCTGGCTTGACTCTTCCCATACATTCCCTGCCTGCCGCCAATAGTAAGGTGGGGTACCTTTCATCAAGCATTTCAGTCGACAGGTGGTAATTGACCCCAAAAAATGTAATTGACCCCCACACATTTTTTAAATAATTTGGAGATAACATTGATATGAATCCCGATTTAGGGCATAGATAAAGATGAATCTGAACGCCTATACATTTAATAGAACTCCACCCCAAAAAAATTATAGATAAAGGAATGGATGGCGAGGGTAACTAGCTGCAGATTATTAAGAATTTGTTTACATTTTATATAAAATTGATAAGACCCCTGATGTAAAGCATAGATAAGGATGTGTTAGAGCCCCTATGCATTTAATTGAACCCTAAAGAAATTTATGAACCCCAACATTTTCATATACATTTTATATAAATGCTATATTCATTTATATAAACGTGGTAAGGATCCCACTGTACTGTATAGAGATGTATTTGAACCCCTATACATTTAATTGAACCCCAATACATGTAATTGACCCCCCCCCCCAAAAAATACAAACATTCTATATACATTTTAGATGATTTAGTACCCTTAACTGGAAACAGAGTTTCTTGGGCTGGTGTTATGTTTAACGGCATTCTCCTAGCCTCAATCTGATATACAGCATGAGAACGTTGCTAGGGGGCATCCACTTAATGAGAACATACAATCAATCCTACAGATAGACGAGCATTTCAATTAATAAACATGTAAATCGACAAAGAACACAAGCAAAATCATGAATATGTTAATAGCTAAATGCTATGTGTCTCATGGCATGGTGGGTTTGTGAAAGGCGATCTTAATAGTGAAGCTGTCTCTCATGTCTATCCTCGCTGGCTTCAGTGAACATGTCTTGCAATGCAAATGGGTGTGTGTACTGGTGGCATACAGAGGAAAGAAAGCTATACATGCCTGAAAGCTGCACAGTGCCGGTAGTTTATCATTTTTAATTGAACATCGGGATGCTAAGTCCCGTGCTCCCACCTTGCCCTTTTTTCTTTTTAACTATCCCCATTTCATATTATGTTTGTTTGTTCCCTGGGAAAGAACAACAATAGGATAGTTCTGCACAGATGCCTCTTTCTCTGCTCGTGGTGCCCTTTTCCAATGGCGCACAGTGCATGTCTCCCCAACAGCACGCCTGCAAAGGACTCCAGCTGTCATTTTTAGCAGGAGACCTTCCCATTCAAAGAGCCCTCCAGTGCGCCTATGCGAAGCGGTCTGCGAAGAATCTAGGGATGGCGTCACGGCTTCCCTCATGTGGCCAGGGAAAGGCAGACACTACCTGACTCCGACCCTGCGGATGGCTATTTATGGGAGGACCACATGGAAGAAGACAATCCTCAGGGAGGCGGAGTAGACTCGCTAGGTCAAGGCAGGCATTTCCCTGTTTCTTTAGCCTCAGGTATCACCCACTTGTTTCCCCATTCCGGCATGGCATACTGTAGTGTGGATGTAGAACTGTCATGCAACGCCGTTTCCGTTGGACATTGTGGCACAAGTGGAAGGGTACTGCATGCGTTTGCGCTCCTCTTCCTCCTCCCAACATGGCGCCGTCAGGTATCTGCAGCATTGCAGTCCGACGGTGGTCACATGACTGTGTGACTGTGTGGCTCCACCCCCCCTTTGAGGAGAATACTTCTGTCTGGGATGCCCAAAGACCGCCGCGTTGCTACTCCTTTTAGCGAACGCTACGTAAGTTCGGAACTTCCCGTACTAACATTGTCTATTGCCTAATATACCTGCTGAATACTTTCCTTTTCGTTCGCAGAGCTCTGAGGTCGATTCCTTTTTGGACCTACACTTTCATCAGCCCCTTAATCTCTCTGGTGGACTACGGTTCAGGTATTACGTCCACATTTAACCCTTACTCTGTTTCCATTCTCCAGCTAGATCCTCTTTCACTTTAATTTCCATAATTCTCTGACTCCGTAGATTCCCGCGATGCAGAGCGGACTCATACATGCATGCATCCGAAGACTGCTCTCAGTGTTCTGCAAAAGCTCTGCCCCATTTCTGCCGAGCTAAAACTAACGGGAGAATCACTTTCCTTCAAATCCTCATTTCCTGTCTCCCTGGGTAAAACATAGCGACGAAAGAGTGGGGGAACTCGTACATTCCAACTAACACCCATTTGCATAATTTCAGTAACACATCTTTGTTTACACAGAAGAGACACGCCTCCTTCCTCTTCGCTCCCCAGCTATTACTGCCTTTCATCAGCACTCTGTGTAACCCCATACCACAGGTGACAATCTTACTACCATTGTTCGTAGCATTTGTTTACTATCATTTCCACTCCCAGTTATACCTGATCTATTCTCTACTTCCCGCTACAACCACCAACTTCTTCTGTCACACCATCCGACATTAAGGAGAAGAGAACCATCAAACTCTATTCCTGACTCCAACTAGAGGGTACATCCTTAACAGACATCTAGGGTTTTTTTCCCCAGAGGGTTTCCCTGGGGGGCCTGGATTTTGGTAGCTGCTTTCAGCACGAGAGCTCAGGGTCCACTGGGAGATTCTTAATATCCACAAGACTGTCTTGGCTCCAGTGTTCCTGAAGGTGGGTCAATTGTGATTGTGAAGGCATTATCAATTACCGATTGTCTTGTTACAAAATTCTACATAACAAGAACCTCCAGTCATGAACAATCATCAACTGTATTTCCATTCCCCCTTGTTTATAACACTGAGATGAGGAAGAGGACTGGAGTAATGACGATCACTAGAACCGTAAAGCAAACGCGCTGCTCTCTAGTTGGTGGAAAGGTTTAACAGGTGCTGGGGCATTTAAAAACACCACACCTGAAGAGGAGGGACACAATCTCCCGACATCGGTCTGGGAACCGATGGAGAGCAGGCTGCAGTACAGAGCGGAGAAGCTGCTGGACATGCCTTCCTGGGAAGTCTGGAAATGGAAGGTTCGCTGCACTTGTGCCATGGACAGCAGGAGTTATCAGATGAAGAAAGAGGCAAAGCGGGAACCGGAGAGCAGACGGATCACCCTCCTAGCCAACAAGCAAGCCGCAGCGAAAACAGTGAGACGCGAAGGAAACCAAAGCAGTTGAGGGAAACCGATGAGCCCAGAGAGCGAGGTTGGGACCCCGGGGAACTTCATGGCGGGTGCCGCGCACCGTTGATGAACCTGGTAAGCTCAAACAAGGGAGCTGGGACCCCAGGACGATTGAGCTAAGAAACTAAGACGAATTAAGAGGGGTCACTGACACAATATATGAAAAGTATTACAAAATCTTGGAACAATATAAAAGTGAAGGTGATAACTGATGAGAAGTGCAAGTCTGGGACCCGCACTCAAATACTGAACCTATGACGAAAGTCCTATCAAGAGAGTAAACCAGGCATACAGTGAGTCTGGGATGTGCACCCATTTCACCAATCAAGTCCTGGCAGAAGAGTAATCCAGGCATACAGAGAGTCTGGGACCTGCACCCAATCAAGATTGCTGAACTTGGAAAAGGGGGAAAGCAGTTCCCCAAATGTGTGAAATGTAAACCTGTGAAGTCTGTAAACTGTGGGAAAGCCAAGAAAGCTCAGGGGAAGGGGCATGCCCCTTGAGCCTGAGAATTGTGAAACTGTGAAAACTGTAAACTGTGGAAAAGCTAGGAAGGTTCAGGGGAAGAAGCATATCCATGAAAGCTGTGAATTGTGGAACTGTGAAATCTGTGAACTGTGGAAAAGCTAAGAGAGCTCAGGGGCAGGGGCGTACTCCTGGAGCCTGTGAATTGTGAAACTGTAAAAATCTCAAGGGACGGTTCATACCGCTTCAGATTGTAGAATGGTATAACAAAAAGGAGATCAAGAGAGAAATTGTATATCTTAAGTTGATCAACTGTGTTAAACGGAGGAAACTCAGGGTAAGAGTCATCCCCCTTGAGATTGTGGCGTAAGGGAATGTGAAAGTGAAGAACATTGAAAACATAGAAAAATCCAGGGGAAAGGAAAAACCCCTTTAACTGGTAGAACTGTGTTGGTTTCTTTAACACTTTGGAACTTTATGTTGTAACTTTGGAAAAGAGCTGCAGGTGATCAGCTAAATGACATTATCCCCTTCACGTTATATTGAGTTTAGTGTGTGAGGGTCAGGTTAGGATTTTGGACACAGGACAGAGAACTTTTTTTGTAATTTCTGACATGGACGTTCCTTAGTTGCATCAAGGCAAGTAAACCCATCGTAGATTTACGGATAGGTAGGATTTCCCTAACCCTCTCTTTAATGTTATCCATAAAAGTCTTTAACAATCATCATAATGCCACTGTGTCCGAGTCTTACTCTTGATCCCTTACAGCACATACCTGATAGGGAAAATAGATAAGTGGACAGGCTGTCAAGACTACCACTGTCAAGAGAAGAAGAAGGAACGTATCTGAAAAAAAGAATGCGTTGTGGCATCCATCACAGAGTCTGGTGAGCAAGGTGATGTGAGGAATCCAATGGAGTCATCACAGATTCCCCGGTGGTGACCTCTTCCCATGTGGCCAGGGGACAGCAGCAGCTGCTGCCTGGTCCTGACCCTGGGGGCGGCTATATGAGGGAGGAGACAACTACCAGGGAGATGTCATGACTTCATTGGACGAGAGGCGGTATCACCCCCTTTCCTGTGAGGAAGACCCTTTAATGCCCAAAGCCTTAATGGCATATTGTCAGGTATTGGTTCCCCCTTTTAGAGGAGGTTAGGACACCACTTCTTCATCTTATTATGGTCTACCCCATGTGATAAACATGAGGGTGTCTCCCTAGCTAGTCCCCATGGATCTGTCATCCAGGTGGCCAGGACACGGCCATCGCTATTGGATCCAGTTCCTGGGGGTGGGCCAGTGAGGTAGGATCACCTGGATGGGGGAACCTTGGGGAGTGGGAGTGTGACATTGATGGTGTGATGCGTCATCCCCCCTTCTTCCAATACCTTTTCCCCATCCTGACACGTAGGACATTCGAAAACACTGCCCCCCCTTTTTCCGACATGAACACTTTCGCACAACATGAAAGACAATGGACTAACACCAGAGCCGTTTACCTGACATGTCTCTATACAAGGGTCAGGCAAAGTCAGGGAATTGACCAGAATCACACACACCTGACAGCCCTTTTCTTTCCCCACAGAGAAAAGATGTGGAGCACAAAAGCACACTACGAGCAAGGCAGACCACACAACGAGACAGCTATCCAGACCTGGCAGTTCAAGTGAAGGAGAAAGGCGGCGGGAAACGAGAGGGTGACAAGGAGTAAAGCAACCTTGCCCTTTCTGTCCCAGACCTGCAAAGCCTTCGCAGGAGGAAATGTAAGACCATGAACAATAGCCCAAGTGTGTAGCAACAGAGGTCAACGGTCCATGGACCCGGCCTATGCTGATAAGCCAGAGCAAGGGCAGTTCCTGCTACTGCACTACCAGCCTTGACTCCAGATACAAAGAAAGCCAAAGCGGTTCTTCACAGCCGGTGAGTCGAGGAGTGAAACGATAAGAAGCCGAACTGTGTTGAATGAAAGTCGTCAAGTGGCATACTGAAGGAAAGTTCAACTAACTGAAAACTTGTTAAGGGAAGACCAGCTGGCGAGGGGACTCTGGCTGATTCCGTGCTGATTGAAACTACTGATTCCAGAAGGTATGATATGATATGATATGATATGATATGATATGATAGTTTATTTATATAGTGCCTATACACAATGTGTTTCAAAGCACTTCAAGGCAAGGGAGGGAACAAGGGAAAAAACCAATGACATTCTTACAGGCCATGAACAGTAAGGATGTGAAATTAACTATCGTACTCGGCCTGACGACATTTCAGATAGGGCAAGAGCTAAAACATAGATAAGGAAAGGAGGGGGAGAGTGGGAAGGAAATGGAAACAGACAGGCGACTACCATACTAGGCCTGATGACATTTCTGGTAGAGCCGAAAAAAAAGAAGAGGTGAGGGGGAGGGGTGCAGAAAGGTAGGGGAGGAACAAAACAAGCGACTATCATATTAGGCCTGACGACATTTCAGATAGTGCTGGAGGGGTGTTGGGGAGGAAAAAACCAGTAAGGGGAGGGAGGAGGAGACAGCCGAGGTTGCTATCATACTAGGTCCAGGGACAATTGTGGTTGGAGAACCGCCAAAATAGATCAAAGTGATCACACAGGAGGTCTAGCAAAATCCCCATACAAGGGAAGTGAATCCCGCATCAAGAAGAGACAATCTTTGAAAAGAAAAGGGGAGCGAATACCGCTAAAATTAAATGTGACGTGGCAAGAGTTAACCCGACGGAGGGATGCCGATAAAGAGGGGCAAAGTGTCAACTGGTATTGAATTATAGATTTAAATATCACTAACCGGGGCAGACTGCGGTCCACAACGGAGAAACTGGCATAAATTGGAGAATCCCCCGTGGGAGTCTTGCTCCCTCTCTCCCTGCAAAGAATACCAGTGAGGAGGAAGGCAAGACCCCCAGGGAAACCCTCCTGGGGAAAAAAACCCTGAGTGGATGCTACTCTTCGGACAGGACTGTAGAAGCCTGGACGGGTCCCTCTAGGCAAGCTGGAACACGAAGAGGATCGGAGACCTTTCCAAGGAAACAAGACAGAACAGGTAAGGGCAGCAAGAAAGACTGCGAGGAAAGAAGAGTACTGAGTATGGGAGATGTAACGTACAAGGAATTCAGAATGGGGTCTTTAACGGGGTGCGGATACTCTTGGAGATGTCCGGTTGTCCAAGGAGTCTGTTCAGTTTTGTTAGAGCTGAAGTGCTAAAGCGAACAGAAATGGAAAGGAGAAAGTGTGAGGTACGGCGGGAGAGAGAGGGCTGGAGGGGAAGTAGAGTTTAGTTGCACTCACTGACAAGGGCGGAACTCCCGACACGAAACTAATGGTGAATGCAGAATACGGCCAGAGAATATGCCTGTGGGTATGAGATGCAGAGAAAGGGCAGAAGTTAGATATAAGAAGGTAATGAGAGTCTGTAGTTACAGAAGGTGGAAATCTTAGAGGCGAATTTACGGAGCGTCGGTAAAGGCAGTAGCGACGCGTATGCTAGCAACACTTCCTTCCTTATCAGGAGTCACGTGAACAGGTACGGGTACGTCAGATGTACGTGAAACAACTGGACCGTTGTCTTCCACATGAAGGACCGTCACTTTGGGAGCCTGCATGATTACGTTATGAGCCGTTCTTCCTATTCTCCTGCTCTGCCACCATGACCAACGTTGATAATGTGTAACACAAAGTCTAAAGTCCCAAGAAACAGTGTGTTGACAATGGTGAACCCGGCAGAGGGATGTCCACGGGAAATGTTCAAAAAGAAGTTTAGATTTGTGAAGGAGAGGAAAGCCATAGTGAACCCGGCAGAGGGAGCCCTAGATCTGAGAGTTGTCTGTGCCTGGAATAGGGGGACCCAAGGGTGAGAAGTCAGCACCCTAAGTACCATGGGGAAACAAACGTTTATTTGTTATTGCTGAGACATCAGCCATTCAAAGGCAAGACACTTTTTGAGTGTAAAGAGACTTGGTCCTTGAGAACCAGATAGCTGAAACGGAAATGTCAACTTGTGCTGGGAAGGCTCGAGTGTGTGCTGTGCTCAGGAAATCCACCTTGTCCCGTGCTTAAAACCACTGGCAATCACATCCTGACATATTATTTGTGCACACTTCTTTCTTTAGAAAACCCTATCCGAAACTCTTTCTATATTTAGACGTAAGGATTTGGTAATAGTTTGCTTTAGTATGGGCCATTTATTTTCACAAGACACCACAAGTACTGCCTTATTTTCTTTTGATGGTCAAAGCTTGCTCCTGTATTAGATTTAGGCTTAGATTAGGCATTTTTCCAACCTGCATATAGTTTAATAAATACCCTTGAACTGTAATCACTTGTGTCTGTCTTTACAGTTGCCACCATGAGTTCCTTACCCCCCCAACTATGAGCTAAACAAACACAGCTCCAACACAACACTTTTTGCTTCTGATGTACCTTATGTAAAATCACTAAGAAGAACTGTTTAAACACCATGTGTCCAATGAAACCCATGGACTCCAACTCCCAGAATAACCCAAGTGCTGCAACTAGGAGGAGGAAGGAGTTTGAACAAGGTAGCAAGAGATCGAAGCATAACATGCAGTCTAGTTATTTTTATCTGATTTACCTCTGTGTGGGACATTTAAAGATGGCAGCCACATTACTGTGTGATTACTGTGTGAGGCAGTGCAGGATAAGACGTTGGCTCCAATGAGAAGGCTTTCGAGTGTGGGAGACACATACCGGTGTGGTGGAGCAGAGGTGTCTGCAGAAGCAGATGGAGAAACGCCGAGCGAGAGCAGGAAGTTCCGTGGAGATGACCGGAGCTGTGAGAGAGTTCCTGGGTACTCGCCACCTCGAAGAAGCAGCATTCTCCAGACTGGGACCTGAAGGCAGGCAGGTGTGTGACCGCGGAGCCACGAGGGCAGCCAAAACGAAGTCAGCAGCATCCAGAGGGGGAGGCGAATGGCAGAGCCATGCCGCAGAAGCACAAGCAAGTCCGGAGACACTGGAGTGAACCAGTGAGTCGACCCAAAGCAAGTGGTGACCCGGGGGAGTTCCGCTGACTGTGCTAATGAAAATTTGAATGTTTTGAGATTACTAATACAGAAAGTACCAGAGGTTTATTTGAATTTAGAAAAGGCAAAGTACAGAATCAAATCCCAATAAGAAGTTTGTTTGAATGTAGAAAATACAAAGTATTGAGTCAAGGCCCAATGAGATACAAATGCATGCGATGCAACTGTGGGGAAAAGTTTGAACACATATTACCACAGACAGATATATCACATGTACCGCAGTATATGCAGTTTTGGTGATACAGAGGAACTATGAAAGGCATATGAAGTCCTGACAAAATAAGGATACCAGGAAATTTGCAGCACATAATAAGTCAAAGCAAGAGAAGGATACCAGGGAATTGAAATGCATAAGAAGTCCTGGCAGGGGAGTATACCAGGCAAGTGAAATAACAAGAGAAGTCCTGGCAGGAGAGTACACCAGGCAATTGCAATTGCATAAAGAGTCCCCGCAGGAGAGTATACCAGGCACGTTGCAAAGATACAAGAAAAACTACAGAAGAATTGTATTTGTTAAATAAAAGAGAAATGTGTGTTAAAGAAAGACTGTTTCAGAACGTGTTGCTTAAACATGAACATTGTGACTCAAGGAGAGACACAAAGGAATCGCTAGTAAAAGAGACATTGCCAGTACATTTCAAGCATCCAGGGGAAGGGAACTACCATCTGGGCCCAAGGACTTTGTCACAGTTGGTCACCAAGATACCAATAAGGAAGATAGTGACTCACCAGGAATGTAATAAGGATCCTGGTCCATACCGACGTGCCTTCTGTTCCGTATTCAGAATATTTAGAAGTAAAAAAGACCTTCCAAATGATCTACCTTACTAGCTGATAGTACCAAAAGCTAGAGGAGTGAATCACTGGAAGGGGTGAGGCGTCCACCAATACCTGGGAAGACCAGTTGGAGAGCAGTGATCCGCTTCTCCCTTGTCTTCTCCTGGGAAGGCAAATGAATCAAATTCAATGTATAGTACAATCAGACCATTTCACCACCAACCCTCCTTGTAACCCATAATACACTAGTACCCTTAATGTGTTCCCTTACTGTAATGAGGAGCAAGGAGATTCTAGATGATCCAGAAAGAAGTCCAGGACAAAACGAGTAAGGGAAGGGAAGGGAAGGTTAGTTAGGAGCTAGTACCCGTAACCCACGAGGGATGTACTAAAGTCGATTTGGTGCACTGAATAGTCCCCTGGAAAGCGTCCTGGGAGTCTAGTGCACGTGTCTTTGGAAGTACGCCAATGGAATTAATTCAGGGTCAAAACTGAAAGCTTGCTGTAGTATAGGTGAAAGCAGGGCCCCTGTATTGGAGTAGAGGCTCCAAATGAAGCACTTTAAGCAGATGCGCACTGTAGAAGGAACTACTGGTAGCATGTGCGCTGTATAGAAAGAGAATGGGATGTGGCGTGCTGTAGCAGGAGTCAATGTATCTGGGACGCACAGTCCTTAAATCAGAGTAGTTGGAAAACTGGAAATTCAGGAGGTAACGTGAATGCGGGCTCAGAATCACGGTTCTGTTACACAAACCGTAGCCCGGAAGCAGGGGAGTCAAAGAGCAATTGGTAATGCCGTGGGAGCAGGAAAAGGAGTTCTTTTCACAATACCGTAGCCCGAAAGCCGGGTAAGTCAAACAGCAGAAGTAATGCAGAGGGAGACAAAAAGACAGTTCCTTTAAACAGAACAGAGTCGATATTACCAGGTTATCAGATGGCAGACTACATGCTGTAAACACGGCAATGAACGATGAATACAAGTCAGGAAATCCAATGGAAACAATGTTGCAATGCAGAATGCAGAAGAGTAGCCAGAGCTTCAAAGATTGGAATACTAATCAGAAGCACCAGGCGCCCGCCATCACAGCGTTTAAATAACACATCGAAACACAATCAGATCACGGGATACAACGGTCTAGCTATGTGCAAACGGCTGCTTATAATGCAAGTCTGTAAGCAGCCTCCTTTTCTTGGAACTCAAAAAGGTATCAGCAGAGTTAGGAGCAGTGACAGGCATGACAGTACCATCCCCCAAAGGCCCTGCCACCCCCCTAGAAGCATGAAAACGGCGAGCAAAGCAGGAGTATGGATGCAAGACAGAGACTCCCAGGTCCGGTCCTCCGGGCCATAACCCTTCCAGTCAATAAGGTAAAACGGTATACCAGACTGCAACCTCATGTCCAGGATCGCATTGACTTCGTACTCGTCTGAACCGCGGACAGAGATCGAGAGAGGGTGGACTGGCAAGCGAGTCGAGGAAACACACAGCTTAACAAGGGGCACATGAAATACCGGATGGACCTGCCAGCGAGGCAGAAGTTGCAAGCGAACACCCACCGGATTAACAATCCCAGAGATGACATACGGACCAACAAACTGCTGAAGCAGGGACTTCTTACCCGGGATTCTTAGGCACTTGGTGGACAACCACACCTTCATGCCAACCCGATATGTCGGAGCAAGGCACCTGCAGGCATCCCCATAACGTTTGGAGCGTTCCTGCACTTGACACAGTTGTGTCTTGATCTTATGTTGTAGCGAAACAAGATACCGAGTACAGGTCACGGCAGCCGGGTTGTTAGAGGTCAACAGTGGGTCCAGAGGAATGGACCTGGGGTGCTGACTGTACAAGGCAAAGAACAGAGAAGTGCCAATAGAGAGATGCAGGGAGTTGTTGTAAGCGAATTTCGCTGAGGGCAAAACAGATAGCCAAGTGGACTGATATTGCAAACATAGGCAACAGAGGTACTGTTCCATTGTACAGTTTGTATGTTCTGTTTGGCCACCCGTTTGTGGATGATAAGAACTAGAGTGTCTGTCATCAATGAGAAAAGCAGAACTAGTTTTCACGTTTTACAGCCTAAAATAATTCTTTCCCCAATGCATTCCTATGGCAAAATTTGTGTCTCCTGATTTCTCGGACGAAATCTCCCTCCCTGGTGCATCAGAATGTTGGTATGTATGCTTACATAGACATTTCTGAATAGCAGGTCAGCTGGATGCAGGGCCTCAATAAAAGTGTTTATGTTGGCAACATCCACTGGGTGATTTGCCACCCCTTTTGAGGAAACAAGTCCCTCCCAGTGCTTGTGCTAAAGTCACATGTCGGTGACCATGTGACTTAAAGAATAAAAGGGACGAGCCAGTTCCAGCTCGTCAGCTAATGGTAACTGACTCCTGCCTGATGTGTATCTTTTCCTGCAGTGCAATGCTGGCACTGCGTGGCAGGCAGAGGGCCTGCTGCTTCAGGGCCCTCCACCCTGACAGTGCCCCTGCTGGTCAACGATGTCCCGGGCTGCCAGGGTGCTCCCTGTTATTGGATGTCTTCTGGGTGTCCCCAGTGGTGGGCTGCCTGGCCCTGCGTGGCGGCAAGGCCAGGACCTAACAATGGCGTCGAGGGGTCTGAGCCCCGTGATGGTGATGTGGCCACCCAGCAGCCTACAGTGCCCCATGGCGGCCAGCAATTTGCGTATGCTCTGTGATCGAAATCTCCCAGCAGGGAGAGCTGGTGTTGTGTGTGGCCAAGCCCTAGTCCAGCTAACATTGTGGTTGCGGTACAGCAGGCCCTGTGAGATCCTGGGCTCGCCGGCAGTGATGGCAATGCTGTGTTCCATGGGAGCGCAATGGAATGGAACAAATGCAAATGGACCCCCACCCCCTGCAGACCCATGCAGCGCCCCCGGGTCAGAACAGTAGGTAAAGGAAAGCATGCTGCGCTCCGAGTCACATTAATGAATGACAGGTAAAGCTGCGCGGCAGCACTATGAAAACATAACAGCAAGAGGCCCCCGCTGCCCAATTGTGATCCGGGGGTTCTGGTGTTGTATGATGTAGGGCGCCACACCAGGGTAGGGATGAAAAAAGGGAAATAAATAAATGCACATGGCTCCCTGGCGATCCTGGACCGACAGGACAGTGAGTGACTGCGTCCCTCAAGTGTCAACATTCGACTGTGGCCCGCCGCCCCAACACACTCGGTTAACCCGGGCCACCCGACGGTGCAAGTTATTAAGGCACCAAGTCGGAGCGAGGTGAGGAATGTATCAATGGCCCTTGCAGATCCCTGGCCACTCTGGCCCATCTAGAGATCCTGGGCCAATGGCGGTGTGTAGGAAATGCTCCATGATCGGAGCTCCGATGTGCTCTGCGCTCCATGTCCATCGAGTTCAAAAAGGGAAGATGGGTGTTTGCCCCGTGGAACGTTTGGGAAAGAAGGAAGGAAAGACCTGCATGTGAGGGTTGCAGCTCATATGAGTGCTTGTGCGCCCTCATATGCCAACAGTACTGCCTGGGGAAGCGGAAGAGGGAATGGGTGGCCTCAGACACCCTGTCACCAGTGTTCTTCTGCATGCCCCCCCACCATCCTTGGATCAGGTCGATGTGGCCCCTGGGGCTCCCAGGTACGGCTTTGCTGGCCCCAAACTGTGGATTGAACTGTCCTAATCCGATACTATGGTATGTTGGGTTGGTCTCCTGCAGCCCCGCAAGTGCTCAAAATGGACTCAGTAGCTATCCTTAGAAATGCTGGGAGCCTGCAGAGCCTGGACATGCTTAAAGTGGCCCCAGCTAAAATGTGGTGTGAAGCTGGGCTCCTACATATTGTGGGCATGTTTTAAATGGTGCCAGGAGCCAACAATGGTGTCATTCAGTGGGTTAAAGGCATGGTCTAGTAAAACATTTTATTTAAAAAATAGATAGGCAACATAAAAAAAAATACTAGCATTCTCTTTTTTAAAACTTCCTATGTAAGATTTTGAGCTATTCAAGCTCAAAATTCGCAAAAGCAAGCACATGGGCGCATCCATTTTGTGAAATGGATGCCCTCCTGTGTTGGCTTTTGCTTTTGCGGCACTAATGAAGGAAAAGCCAGCCAGCTGTAGTAAACAAAAGCTACCGGTGGGTGGCTTTCCCTTCATTAGTGCTGTACGTGGAGGATGGGGACCGGAGACCAGAGCAGGAAAGCTGAAGCTGAATCTCGGTAAGTGCTATTTATTTAAAAAAAAAAAAAAATAAGCACTAGCTGGGTTTTTTTTTCTAAGTTTTCCGGGCTGTAGGAGCCCGAGAGCCCCAAATGGGAAAGCAGATTCAGGCAGAAACAAAGCAGCATTGCAGAAAACAACCGCGTTGTTTCTGCCTGAATCTGCTTTCCCCATGGGGAGCCCGAGAGCCCCAAATGGGAAAGCAGATTCAGGCAGAAACAACGCAGCGTTTAGCATTTCCCATTTGGGGCTCTCCGTAGGCAGAAACACTACGCAGCATGTAAACACAACCGCGTTGTGTTTCTGCCGGCTGTGGCTTTCACTTTGGGTCTCCGGTGCTCACCTGGGAGCACCGGAGACCCAAAGTGATAGCCACAGCAGGCAGAAACACAACGCGGTTGTGTTGGAAAACGCTGCAGTTTTTCTTTCCGAGTTTCTCAGGCTCCTCCGAGCCGGAGGAGCATGAGCAACTTGGAAAGAAAAACCGCAGCGTTTTCCAACACAATAACGTTGTATTTATGTTTACGGTCGCTTCAAAAGCGACCGCAAACATAAATACAACGTTTTTAAAGCTGCGGTTTTATTTCTAAGTTTTCTGGGCTCTTCCAGCCCGGAAAAGATAGAAAAAAAACCGCAGCTAGTGCTTATTTAAAAAAATAAATAAATAGCACTTACTGAGATTCAGCTGCAGCTTTCCTGCTCTGGTCTCCGGTCCCCGTCCTTCGTGTACAGCACTAATGAAGGGAAAGCCACCCAGCGGTAGCTTTTGTTTACTACAGCTGGCTGGCTTTTCCTTCATTAGTGCCGCAAAAGCCAGCACAGGAGGGCATCCATTTCACAAAATGGATGCGCCCATGTGCTTGCTTTTGCGAATTTGAGCTTGAATAGCTCAAAATTTTACATAGGAAGTTTTAAAAAAGAGAATGCTAATATTTTTTTTTATGTTGCCTATCTATTTTTTAAATACAATTTTTTACTAGACCATGCCTTTAAGTTCCACTCACCCAGTTGAATAAAGGGTCTTTTGTAATGTGGAATTTCCAACATGTCACCAGCAGTCCACCAACCCTGACTGTCACCCTAAATGTGTACCAATGCTCAGTATGTGTGTTATGTTTGAAACTACCAAAGAAGCTCGGAGGTAGTGATTTTACCAAGCTGAGTTCCAATGTACGTGACCATTAGTTGCACCCGGATTCCAAGTATTACTATTTGTGGCTGTTAATTTATTTGATGTCCAGTGGTAGTTGCCATTTGTTTGTTCGTTATGGAAAAGGAGGAATGTGGTGTGTCACCCCTTTTAAGGGAAAGAGTCCCTCCCAGGGTTTGTGCTAAGGTCACATGTCGGTGACCATGTGATTTTAAGAATAAAAGGGACAAGCCAGTTCCGGCTTGTCAGTCGATGGTTACTGACTCCTGCCTGATGTTGTTACAATCGTCCGTCCTGCTCCCTCCTGCAATCGCCCTGCTTCACTGCACACTCAGCAACACTCCGAAATAAGCACACGGGAGACCAGAGGTAGAAGGGTATTTGCATATAATGAAAGCACGTATCCAAACCGCCTGGGTGGACTGCTCTGCTCTCCCAGGCCGGCAACATCCTTATATACAGTTTAGGTGGCTATTCCATTCCTAAACAACATTACTCATGTCAAAGTGGATGCCTGAGGCCTGCATCCGGGCCCATGTATGGAGTGTAGCAATCAGAACCCAAGCGATAAAAGTGTTCAAGTTCTTATAATGGACTGTTTCATGAGCACAGGGCAAAGTGGCCGTGGGTTCTGGTTAGGCACTGTTTAATCTGTGTACATTCTCTCAGCAATGGTTTTCCATCCCTGGAGGCATGACGGTCACGCATTCCACAGCCACAGTGACCTTGCCGGTGCCAGATCCCGTCTCCTCCTGCGCAGGGGCCTCCAAGAAAATAGAAAAAACACATAATTAGATCACATAACATACGCCCACTTTTCTTTTTCATCTCTTTCATTTTTACAAGTGTTGCCTAATATTTTGCATTTCTACATTTTCCATACCCTTCCTAGCTATACATTTTATAATAGCGATGATGCAATATATACACAGTAATAGTATTACCAAGATCATGGTGCCTGCTGCAATTTTGTGTCCACGTTCTCCCATAGGCCCTATTAGCCATGCCCACCAATCCATTGATCCACTGCCATCCAAAGCTATCTGTTTGTATATCTTTTCCTGTTGTTTTGTTACTGCGATGTCTTTTGTTATGATGCCGTCTTCTTCCAAATATACAAAGCAAGAATTGTTAAAAGTAGCGTACACGCCTCCTTTGTGTGCTAAAAGTAAATCTAAAGCCATCCTATTTTGCATAGCAGTTGCCCCTATGCTATGTATCTCTTTTTGTATGTGCCCTAATGCGTCTGCTGTAGCATTGGAAAACAGTTCTAATGAGGCAGATATATTCACTATGGCCCTTTCTAGTTCAGATATTCCCAGTGATGGGATCAATATTCTTACAAATTGGTGGAACCCTGTCTAACGTACCACCAGTGGGTTCTCCCTGCTGTCCCTTTTTGCCCTGTGTACCCCTTTATTTATTATGGTGCAGACCCCCTCCCATTGTCTTGGCAATTTTTCGCCCTCTGCATAGCCAATACAGCCCTGGTGTGTATAGGTGTATTTGGTAGCTATTTCCATTGTACAGTAACCCGTTGTATATCGCCAGGCCCACAAAGTAGCTTGTTTCATTTCTACTCCCTGTGTCCTTACACCTACAATCATGTTGTCTTATGATGCGTCCCCTTGCATCCACTATATCCCCGTGTATGTCATACATGGTTACATTTTGCTCTCTGTGCCCATCCTCATCATAACACGTGCATATTACTCTTTTAAATACATATATGTAACTTTCTCTTGTGTCTATCGTGATTGTCATGACACAGTGCTCGTATCTTCGTACCGCATAGTCCTGTGTTTTCGCCCCCCACCCCCTGATTTAATGCAAAATGGTGCAAACAGTGATTCTTGGAACGTAAATGAAGGTACAGCCCGTCCTGTTTCATCCTTTCTAGTCCCTGCCCTTACATCCCCCACCCATTTTTCCATAGTAAATGGTTCTGCCACCAGCGGTGTCCCTTGTTGTGCATGCGTAGGGAACTGTGAACATAACCAGCAAATGGATATGTTGAAAGTATCGGCCACCGCCTGGGTGATGTTGAGGAAGCCATTCATGTGCCATTTTGCAGTGGAGATCGACAGTGGTGAGGGCATGGGCCATATGCATGGGTGCATCTGGAAGACAAAAATAGACATATATTTATCCAGATATCTCTGTAGTACCTTTTTTGGTACATACTTTCCGTACTTTTCTCACACTTTCTGCCCTTGTCGTGCACATTGCTTTCCATGTATTCCCTTCCTTTGTTCACTCTTTTCAGTTGACTGAGGTGTCTCATAACTAGACCTTCACCATCCTATTGGTCAATACAGTATTCAACGTTACTTATCCTGTCTGTTACAGTGGATGGTCCTTTCCATTTAGGTTGACTTTTTGCAATTCTACCCACATTATGTAACATCACAATGTCCCCTGTGTGTAGTATCATCTCCTTTCTTGTTTTGTTGTGTTTTCTTGCTGTGTCAATGTCTGTTTGTTCCTGTGTTTCTAATGTCATTTTGCGGATGGTCTGTAATTTATTTACCAATGCTGATATGTAATCTGCATCTAAAACTTCATTATCTTTGGGTGCCCCCGTTGTCAGTGGCAGCAATAACTTCTCAGTGCTGGGCATGCTTCTTCCAAACAGTATTTCATAGGGCGAGTACCCGGTAGCTGAGTGTTGTCTTAATCGTAGTAGGATGTCTACCGTTGTTTTTGCAGAGCAGTTTCTTGTTGGGAATGCCTCTGGCCATCTGCTAAATGTGTCAATGATCACCAATATGTATCTGTGTCCTCTTGCTGTTCTTGGTAGTGGTCCCACGTAGTCTAGATGGATATGTTGCCATGCTTCTGTACTTCGGTGCTCGTGTTGGAGTAGTCCCATCTTCTCTTTTCCTCTTCTGTCTCTTTTCCAGCAGGTCATGCAGTTTGACACATGCGTTCGCCAATCTTCCCTTATCGTTGTCCACCAGGCCATTGCTGTCAGTCTCTCTAACCCATTCTCTCCTCTCTCATGTGTTCATAGACTTGGGCCCATTGCAAGACATCTTTCCTCACGCTGGTGGGCAGTATTATAACCCATTGTCCATGTTGTTTGTACCACCATGTGTTGTCCTTTCTTCGTACAACATCGCATTCTTTATTTGCGTTGATGAATTCTATGAGTGCATCATCTTCCTCCTGTAAGTCTGACAGAAGTTCCTCCCTTCCTTTCTGTTTCTTTGTCTTTCCCCTGCGTAGTGTTATTTTCAGTGGTCCCTCCCGCTCTTCAACATACCAATCCTCCTCCTCTTTCTGTGGTTCTGGGGGTGGTGGCGTCGGCCATTCTTCTTCCAATTGCTCTCCTTGCTCTGTGGTTTGGGCCCGGTCCTGTACTTGCAGGGGGCCATGGGGGGTACCAGTGTACGTGAGTATTCTTTTATTGCCAATTTTGCTGTTGCGTCTGCCCTGTTGTTTCCTTCAGCCCATCGTCCTTTTGTCTTGTGAGCTTTTGTTTTGATGATCCATATTGTATTGTGCTGTCCCGATAATTCATCAATGTCTTTCCATTCCTGCTCGAATTTTATAGCTGAACCATCGATCCCTCGATAGTGTTGGTCTCTCCACCATTGCAAGTATATGGTGAGTCCTTTAAACACACAGGGCCTCATTACAAATCGCCCGGTATGGAAA
This sequence comes from Ambystoma mexicanum, assembly GCF_040938575.1. Classification (NCBI taxonomy): domain Eukaryota; kingdom Metazoa; phylum Chordata; class Amphibia; order Caudata; family Ambystomatidae; genus Ambystoma; species Ambystoma mexicanum. Next base: position 1,666,408,249 of record NC_090929.1, read on the forward strand.
CAACGGTGGCGGTAACCCGTCGCCACCATTGTTTCCATGCCGGGCGATCACAACTCCTGCAGGCGGGAGGTGATGTTCCCGCCAGGTCTGACCTGGCCGGTTTAACACTGCCCGCCTGTAGGCGGACGAGGAAACACCGGCAGCATTACGAGATGCTGCCGGTGTTTCCATGATCCCCATTCCCATTGAGTCCCATAGGACTCAATGGGAATGGGGATTAACACTATTCTGCCTCCGTGATTCCCGGGAAACCGGGGTTGTAATGCCCCGGTAATTCCGGGAATCACGGAGGCGGAATGGTAATACGAGTCTGGCGGTAACCAGGCAGTTTTACCGCCTCGGTTACCGCCGGACTCGTAATGAGGCCCATAGTCTGAGTCCACCACCACTGTTGTGGCAACTTCCGGTGGTATTTTCTGCATTGCCCTAAGTGCCAGTACTACCGCTTGGAGCTCGCCATACTGTGCGCTTTTTCCTTCAAACACCATTGCCACTGATCATTTTGCTTGTACACTACTCCTGCTGCTGCATGTAGCGTGTTATTTACATATGTAGAACTCCCGTCACAATAGAATGTGGGGCCATCAATATCTTTATCTGGTGCACATGCCCTGAATATTTTGTGTAATGTGCTCACCGTTTCTGCTATGCATTCATGTGGCTCGTCTACCTGTATACTGTCTACTGGTATGTACTTCTCTCCTCCTTCCTCAAAGTGTAGTGTGATTGTAGTTAATAATGCAATCCATTTACCTATCCTCTGTGTGCTGACATTCCCTTGATATAGTTTGGAGGATAATAACATCTTTAGAGGTTTGTGGTTTGTTTTAATGATGCATGTAGTCCCTCCCGTTATGTATCTAAATTTGTTGATTGCCCAGTATACTGTGCATAGCTGTCTCTCGCTTCTGGAATATTTCAATTCTGTTATTTTGTAGTTCAATGAATTACATGCCACCAGTTGATGCGTATTCCCATATTTATGTGTCAATATGGCGGCCTGTGTACTTTCTGATATGATTGGCCATATGTAAAAGGTTTGGGCTTACTAACGATGGTGCCCCTGTCAAAAGAGAAATTATATTGCGCCTCCTATTTCAATAAATATATGTATATTGGCCTACGCCAAGCTGCTCAAAAGTCGCTTGCAAAAGAATCCGTGTTGCAAGGTCCTGACCTTAAAATCAATGTAAGCCGCCATTTTAGGTTAATCCGCCATTTTAGGATTTGCTTTGTAAAAGTCACCCGGTGAGTTAAAATGGTGGACGATGTCATTCCAAAATACAACATGACCGTCTTGACCTCTGTACATAGCTAATATGTAACTTGCCTGCAGGCCACTGGCTGAGGTCGTGAACTGAGACCTTGTCCTTCGTTGACCTGTGAGTAAGGGATTACTCGTGCAATGAAACTAATCCACGAGTATACTATAAAGACAATGTATTCAAATACTGAACATAGAACACTTGTTTAACCACATTGTATTAATGTTTAAGAAGACTTACATGGAAAATCCAAGAATACACAGTTGCTGTATAGGCTTGTTGATACATGTATTAAAAGCAAACCAGTCATATGCGGTTGTTCGAGACTTGGCATGAAGCCTAGATCGATGATGTATTAATGGAATATTAAACCGAAGTGGGGCTGGACATCGTGCTCACAAAATGTATAAAAAGCCAATGCATTCTAATGTACAGCGTCTCTCACTGAACACACTGAACCACGCTGGAGTTCGTTGTGTTGCACTGAGGGCCGATAGCTATCTGACTTTGCTCTGTTTTTGTAACTGGATTCAGTATAAAATAAAGTACTTTGTGTGTTCCTTTGTAACCCGTGTTTGGTGTATTTCCTTTTGGGGTACTCAGCCCCGATATTCTGATGTTGTTTTCACAGTTGGCGCCCAAATAGGGACCCTCAAGATTGATGCCGGATTGTTCAAGGTTGACACACGCTATCGGACCGGGATCGGACGGCGTGACAAAAGGGGCCCCACTGAACGAGATGCGACACCTCAGCAGCGCTGCACGACCCGATCCCTGGCCGATTAGCTTGTGGTCCGAGATGACATCTTGACGAGGGTCCACTTATCGAGGCGGGCAGATTTGCCGAAATCACCATACACGAGGTAAGATTAGTTAGGTAAGATTCTTTGAAATCCGATCGGACCTCCTTAGGTTTGGTCAGGTGAGTCGTGACCCGACTCTTAATTCAACCCTGAACATTTTTATTTGGCGCATTGTATCTGCAGACACAATTATTGACCAGGTAACACCAATAATTTCATATGCGTCGGAAATTGTCTACCTGCTTCAGGGCGTTGTTCCGCAGTGATAGACAATCTTTGGAATTAAGCCATCCGGCACCACAGGAGGGGTCGCCGGCATGTACTATGTACTGTAAGCATGGCATTGGAAGTATAGTATTTAATGACATTTGGCACAGACAAACCAGACATGCCTCCGAACTTCAGTGGCCAATCAATGGTAGTTTTGAAATCCCTCGTATTGAGTATTTAGAGTCAATTCTATTAAAGAAAAAGGCTAGACCTGCAGCATTTGATGTTTTGCAGAATTGGAAAAAAGAAGCGTTGCAACACCTTAAAAGTAGAGAAAAGCATGCGCGCCGTCATAAGACGAACGCCGATAAAGCATTATTGTATGACCAAGATAAAAATGCTGAATCGACTAGGAATATGGATGGGGCTTTCTCACTTGGAATTCAAAAAATATATCCTTCCAAAGACCTCCATGCTTCCGATGAATTCATAGATAAATTGTTAAATGAACGAAGGCCTGGTGCCTCTGCGTGTTACACATTACCAATGTTGGTGTAACACTCACCTGATTTCCACAGAGGCGCTGGGCTGGACTGAGCTGTCGCCGTGTCTTCTAGTGTGACTCGTAGATCTCGGCCTTCTCCTAGGGCTGGTCCCCTTCTCACGATGTACCGGACGTGTAGAGTGAGGTGTCTGCAGACGGAAGAACAAGGATTTAGGAACTGGATTGACTGAACTTCTCCTTCCTCAGTCCTCTTATTCGAACCAAGGGCGTGGCTTGCTCACCTTAGATATATTAAGGTCGGGCTCTCCATCCTGGTCTCTGCAGGGGCGCAAGTACCAGTTACTTCACTGGTTCACTGACAATCCTCTTGATTGCAGAGGTTGAAGTTGGAAGATACCGCCGTTTACCGCACGAGCGGTTTCTTGATAGTTATTGGAGCACCCTTAATTTAGTCCCTTGCTCAGTCTCAGGGTGTCAAGATTGAAATTGTAGAGGAATGATGCGGCGAGCAGGTGAGTAGGAAAGATGACCGGTTGCTGTCACCCTTTCTAATGTCTCTCTTTGTCCTGCAGGTTTAGGTGCAATGGACGCTGATGAATAAGTGCCCAGGATCGTGCAAGCGCGTATATACGAAGAAGATGAAGCGCGGTGCACGTAAGTAAAATGACTGCTGTTTGTTTCAAAAGCACGCCTTAATGTCTCTTTTGTCCTTGCAGATCGTGGATGCAGAGAGCGTTGCTAGATGGATGCCGGCGAACGTGCGAGCGCGTAAGTAGAAAGTTTATGGTTGGTTTAGAATGCGCCTTAAAATGTCTCCCTTTGTTTTGCAGATGCCGGCATGCAGCGCTTCTTGAAGTTCAGAACGTGCGGAGCGCAGGTAAGCAATTCAAGAATGCAATGCTTAATCAAGTCCTTTTCTTTGCAGATGTTGATGGGGAGCCGAAGAAAGCGGCGGAAGGCTTTGGAAGATGCCGCCGTATTTGGTAAGTAAGAGCGCTGCTCTCGAATTGAATTCTGCTAACCTGTTGCTTTGTCTTGGCAGGTGCACCTGAGGATCGGATCTCTAGCAGGTTAGGAATTCGTTTTCACAGGAACTGGAGCTGAAGAATCTCAGGAAGACTGGAGCTAACACGGTGAGCGTCCTGCTGCAGATGCAGAATAACGCGAAGCACGTTTCATCAATCGGGTGTGGTTTAAATAGCCTTCTGTAGTGCTTAGGCATCTTCTTCCACAGCCTTGCCCAGGTAAGAAAAGAGTTCCTGTGTTCTGATTCCAGGGAGTGGCTCCTGCCCCACCCAGACAGGAAAAGTAGTTCCAGGCAGAGAAGGATCAGAAGACCATCGAGCTGGTAAGTAAGCAGCATGGTCTGCTGCAGGTAGGTCCACCCAAGCACTCTTAAGCATTATGAGCCCGGCGCTTCCAGCGCCGGGACCGGTCATCTTTATGAGCCTGGTGCCACTGGCGCCAGGACAAGGTCCAAAAGGTCCCGATAGGGACTGGCTGGTACCCAGGATCAAGGTTATGGGCCTGCTTCCAAGGATGTGAGGCAAGTCCTGACCCCTTGGAAGCAGGGATCATGACAGCACCCCCCCTCAAGGCCCCTCCCAAGCTTGACTTCTCCGGGGGTCTTGGTTTGTTAGGAAATGTTCGATGAAATTTCTTGACTAAACGAGGTGCGTGGACATGTTCTGCAGGTTCCCAAGACCTTTCCTGGGGGCCATAACCTTTCCAGTCAATCAGGTAGTTTAGCCTTGATGTGGAGATTTTGGAATCTAAGATGTTTTTGATTTCAAACTCGAGTTCTCCATCAACTAGGATAGGTTCTTGTTACGTCTCTTACACCTAACATCCCCTCTGCGGGTGCCACGCCCCCACCCTCGGCCTCTTGCCGTCCCACTCACTCACGTACACATCCGATTGCACGCATGTCCAGGCGCCCATTCAGTCAACATACCCGGGGGTTTACTCATTCACCTGGCTCTTACTTTCCCTCCCGCTCCTGGCAGCTACACTGGAGGCTTCCATGTCGCCAGGGTGCCCTGAATGGACCTCGGTGGATCCGCGCGTCACGCGTCACGTGACTCTCCATTGCAGCAACACTTCCGTATCACGTGATTTCTGTCACTCCCCATCACGTGATACGCCGTCATGGGATAAAAGAGTCCGGAAATCAATGAACTTCGCTTCACAGCTGTTTCCACCCGCATACCGTGACGCTCGTTCTGTTGCTAACTCTACGGACTTTCTCGACCACGTTTTCTGTACCACGGATTGCCTTTGCCTTGCCCAAGTATTAACATTGGATCACCAGTTGCCGGACTACCTTTGCTCATTGGATTCCTAGTGCCTTTGCCTCTTGTTACCTCGTTTTGGAACTGTTTTCTCGCTACCTGACCCTTGGACTGTCCCTGATCTGCCTTACGGATATTGTTTCTTGCCTTGGATTCTTGGCCTCTGGCCTTCACGCTGGGCGTTTGCCTGTCTGCATATCCACCACTTAGGGAACCCCAACGCCTCTCTGCTGATATTGAAACATCTATTACCAACACATTAGGTAAGCCATTTAGGATCATTTCCCTGTGGTTCTACTCTTGCCAACTGCTCTGTGCTTATCCTATAACCCATTGCCTTACAGCGTTCGAGGGGTCCTTTTCCGGCTGTTCCCGAATCCAGGCCTACGAACCACTTCACCTGTGGCCTCAAAGACCACACAGGCAGTATTTTGGTGTTGTCTGTGCGGTACTTGGGGACGGAGGTATCCTTACTCTGCACGACCATCAAGTCTGTAACAGACTGTGAAGCCTCTGGCCGTCGGAGTATGGATCCCTCCGCCGGGGACCCCGTGACCGCTTTAATGCAGGCCGTAGCAGCTCTCAGGACTGACATGGCCACAGCCACAGCCGCCATTCACCACCGCCTAGACCTCCTACAAAGCGCACATCATTCCCCGTCTGCGGACATCGAGTTTAGGGATGCCACCCCTCCAGTCCAGGCTATACCTGCTTCCGCTCCTGCCCCTGTACTGGTCCCAACCTCCTCTCCCCTTGCTGCCCCAGAACGCTTTCAGGGAGACCCACGGACCTACCGCACCTTCATAAATCAATGTAGACTCCATTTCTTGTGCAGACCTCAGGCCTTCCCCGATTCGGTAACGAAAGCCGCTTTTCTCTTATCTCATCTGTCAGGCATAGCGGCCACTTGGGCAAATCCGTTCTTAGAGGGCAATCACCCTGTATTGTATGATTTTGAACTTCTGGTCACAGAGATGGCTAAAGTGTTTGATACCCGCTACAAGGCCCAGGCAAGGGACCTGGAACTATTGGACCTTACACAGGGTAAACAAACATTGATCGAGTACATCACCCGGTACAACCAACTCGCCGCTGAAACCTCTTGGCCTGAGGAAAAGAGGGCGATCGTGTTCTACCGAGGACTCAGTGGTGCTATGAAGGACGCCCTTTCAGTGGTCCCTGCCCTTCCTTCTGTTTTCACAGACCTTGTAGACCTTGCCCTACAGGTGGACGCCCGCAAATCCGAACGAAGGATGGAATCCACGTTTGGGCAGCCATCTCCAGCGCCGTCTTCCGTCGGTTCCGAGCCCATGCAAATGGGCGGAATCCGGAGTCCCATAACACAGTCAGAACGTGAACGTCGAAGAACCAATAACGCTTGTTTCTATTGTGGTCTAAACGGACATTATGTAAAAGAATGCCCCCGCCGACCGAGAAACAAAGCGCCGGGTTTTCAGAAGGCTCGCCCATGATACCGGGGGCACCGGCGAGCCCGTTCACGACCCCCGCTGAACCTGCATTTGGTCCTATCAGACCTGTTACAGTACAAGCCCTATTGAAACCCACCAGAGAGATCGTTCATGCTGTACAAATAGTGATAGACTCCGGAGCCACGGGTTGTTTTATGGACATTGCTCTAGCACATCGTCTTAACCTACCTCTGATCCAAAAGGATCACCCCGAACCGGTACAGGCTGTTGACGGCACCTCTTTAGCCTCCGGCCCGATTAAGCATCAAACCGCACCTTTGGAGGTGGTCATACAAGGTACCCACAAGGAAAACTTGTCGTTCGACCTCATTACCACACCACAGTTCGGGGTCATACTGGGAATACCCTGGTTGAAACACCATAACCCGTTAATCAACTGGGGTATGGGACAAGTACTATTTGAGTCAGAAGAATGCCAACATTTCTGTCTCATAGAACCTGAGTCACTCTCATCTCCTGCCTCTATTCTCGGCGCTATGGTTTCCTCCCACATTAGCGACACGGCACCTGATGGCACGTCAGCACACACCGCGGGGGCCGTTATGGCAGGCATCCCCAAAGAATACCAAGATTACCACATGGTCTTCGATAAGACCGTAGCGGAAGGCCTACCTCCACATAGGCCCTATTACTGCCCTTTCGATCTCCTTCCAGAAGCTCCCATACCCAAGGGAAGGGTCTACTCGCTATCACCATCCGAGGAACAAACCCTAAAGCACTATATACAACAAGCCTTGCGTTTGGGTCATATCCGGCCGTCCTGCTCTCCGGCTGCTAGTCCTATATTCTTTGTACCAAAGAAAGAGGGTGATTTACGCCCATGCGTGGATTACAGACGACTGAATTCCATCACAATAAAGAACAGATATCCTATCCCTCTTATTTCCACGCTCCTGGATAGGCTGACTAAGGCATCGATCTATACCAAACTAGACCTAAGAGGGGCATATAACCTGGTCCGAATACGACGCGGTGACGAATGGAAAACCGTGTTTTGTTCCCGACAGGGGTTGTTCGAGTACACCGTGATGCCCTTCGGGCTTTGTAATGCACCTGCAACGTTCCAACGTTTCATCGATGACATTTTTTCTGATATCTTAGATACGTATGTGGTGATCTATCTAGACGACATCCTGATTTTTTCTTCCTCTTTGGAAGACCATGTCTCTCATGTCAGGGAAGTCCTATCACGCCTTAAGAAGAATGCATTGTTTGCCAAGCCCGAAAAATGCTCGTTCCATGTCAGAGAGGTGGACTTCCTGGGTTTCCACATTTCTCCTGGGGGACTATCGATGAATCAATCCAAGGTCCGTGCTGTCACGGAATGGCCAATCCCTGGCAACACGAAACAATTACAGTCCTTTATCGGCTTTGCTAATTTTTACCGACGATTTATAGTTGGGTTTTCTTCCATCGTATCTCCCTTGACAGCGTTAACTAGCCCTCTTGTCCCCTTTATCTGGACCCCCATACACCAGAAGGCGTTTGACACGCTCAAATCTAGGTTTGTCTCAGCCCCTGTGTTGCAGCACCCTGACCCAGATCTACCGTATGTACTAGAAGCAGATGCCTCTTCGTATGCTCTAGGTGCCGTGCTGTCCCAACCGTGCCCTGCCACGGCCTGTTTACATCCGGTTGCTTATCATTCGCGGGAGTTCTCCGCAGCCGAATCCCACTACACGGTGACCGAGAAAGAACTCCTGGCCATCAAGGATGCCCTCCAGGTCTGGCGGCACCACCTCATGGGGGCAAGGCACCAGACGATAGTGTACACAGACCATAAGAACCTCCAGGACTTGGCCTCACTTAAATGTGCAAATAGCAGACAGGTGCGTTGGCACTTGTTCTTTGCTGCTTTCGACTTTGTGGTTAAGCACAGGCCGGGTTCGGTCCATGGCAAAGCTGACGCTCTTTCTCGCTCCCCTGGGGGGGAAACGCTGCCTCTGTTCCCGGACACGGTTTTGGGAAAGGGCCATGTCATATGTCTATCTACACCATCCCCACCCATGCTTACGACCATCAAGCAATGGGTTTCCCGACATCCACACTTACTCAATGAATGGGATATCGTACTTCAGGAGGGGTTGCCATTCGTCCAGGGTAGACTGTATCTTCCCACGAGCGATGTCCGCAATCAGGCGCTTGCTTGGTCCCACGACGCGGCTATCAACGGCCACCCAGGGCAGCAACGTACTCTTGTGTTGCTACACCGATGGTGTTGGTGGCCATCCATGAGACGAGACAAAGATAACTATGTTAACACCTGCTCAGTATGTGCTCAATGTAAGGCTCGTAGGGGACGTCCCTTGGGGTTACTCCAACCACTGCCTATTCCCCCCAGGCCTTGGCATACCATCTCCATGGATCTTATCACAGACCTACCACGCAGACAGGGCTATGATACCGTTTGGGTTATAGTAGATTCCTACACCAAAATGGGCCGCTTCATCCCCTGTACCGGCATTTCCTCAGCCCCGACCCTTGCCCGCCTGTTCTTTAAGGCTGTTTTTTGTCTTTTCGGTCTTCCGCAGGTCATTGTATCGGATCGTGGGTCACAGTTCACTTCCTGCTTCTGGCGTGCCCTCACCAAGCTCCTAGGCATTGATGCTCACTTTTCTTCTGCCTATCACCCAGAAAGTGACGGGCAGACGGAGAGAGTTAACCAGGCCCTGGAACAGTACCTGCGTTGTTTGACCCTCCAGTATCAGGATTCCTGGTTTAGCCTACTCCATCTCGCTGAGTTTGCATATAATAATGCCCGACATTCTGCTACGGGTTTCTCTCCCTTTTTTTCTATGTACGGTCAACATCCCCGCACTCTCCCACTACCTGACCTCACTACTGCCACTCCTGCTGCTAACGCCTGTGTTCGCGATCTGGCCGATGTCCATGCTCAGACCCTTGTCCATCTTCATGAGGCACAGGCAGTTATGAAAACAAAAGCTGATAGGAAGCGGACGGCGGCCCCTGATTATCACGTGGGTGATCGGGTATGGTTGTCGACCCGGCATCTACGCATCCCCGGTTGTCGCAAACTGTTGCCCAGCTTTGTTGGTCCCTACAGAATCACTCGCGTCCTGAACCCTGTTGCTTTTCGCCTTGGGATCCCTTCTGCCTGGCGGTTCCACCCGGTTTTTCATACTTCCCTCCTCAAACCCTGTCTTGCTCCTACCCGTATCACTACGCCCCCTGCTCCCGTTTCACTATCCACCCCTGATGAGTACGAGGTCAATGCCATCATGGGTTCTCGTCTTCACAGAGGGCGCCTTCAGTATCTCGTTGACTGGGTGGGTTATGGCCCTGAAGATCGTTCCTGGGTTCCCTCCTCTGATGTCCATGCCCGTCTCCTTATTGCTCGATTCCTTAGGGACTGCCCTGCCTGCCCACGAGGTCGTGGGCCGTTGAGGGGGGACTCTGTTACATCTCTTACACCTAACATCCCCTCTGCGGGTGCCACGCCCCCACCCTCGGCCTCTTGCCGTCCCACTCACTCACGTACACATCCGATTGCACGCATGTCCAGGCGCCCATTCAGTCAACATACCCGGGGGTTTACTCATTCACCTGGCTCTTACTTTCCCTCCCGCTCCTGGCAGCTACACTGGAGGCTTCCATGTCGCCAGGGTGCCCTGAATGGACCTCGGTGGATCCGCGCGTCACGCGTCACGTGACTCTCCATTGCAGCAACACTTCCGTATCACGTGATTTCTGTCACTCCCCATCACGTGATACGCCGTCATGGGATAAAAGAGTCCGGAAATCAATGAACTTCGCTTCACAGCTGTTTCCACCCGCATACAGTGACGCTCGTTCTGTTGCTAACTCTACGGACTTTCTCGACCACGTTTTCTGTACCACGGATTGCCTTTGCCTTGCCCAAGTATTAACATTGGATCACCAGTTGCCGGACTACCTTTGCTCATTGGATTCCTAGTGCCTTTGCCTCTTGTTACCTCGTTTTGGAACTGTTTTCTCGCTACCTGACCCTTGGACTGTCCCTGATCTGTCTTACGGATATTGTTTCTTGCCTTGGATTCTTGGCCTCTGGCCTTCACGCTGGGCGTTTGCCTGTCTGTATATCCACCACTTAGGGAACCCCAACGCCTCTCTGCTGATATTGAAACATCTATTACCAACACATTAGGTAAGCCATTTAGGATCATTTCCCTGTAGTTCTACTCTTGCCAACTGCTCTGTGCTTATCCTATAACCCATTGCCTTACAGCGTTCGAGGGGTCCTTTTCCGGCTGTTCCCGAATCCAGGCCTACGAACCACTTCACCTGTGGCCTCAAAGACCACACAGGCAGTATTTTGGTGTTGTCTGTGCGGTACTTGGGGACGGAGGTATCCTTACTCTGCACGACCATCAAGTCTGTAACAGTTCTGGAGATTTAGTCAATCCTGTCTCTGGCTGCACAGGTTTTAGTAGCGAGACATGGAAGACTGGGTGCATTTTCATATGAGGGGGCAAGTCCAACTTGACTGCCACTGGGTTTATTATGGTAGTGATTGAGTAGGGTCCCAGGTATCTTGGGTTGAAGGTGCGCGGTCCTTTTAGGGGTAAATTTTTGGTGGATAACCAGACTTGATCCCCTACTTGATATTGAGGGGCCTCCTTCCGATGTTGGTCTGCTCCTTTCTTGTATTGTTCCTTAGCCCTTTGCAGATGAGAAGTGGCTTCCTTAAAGGCTTGGGTGATTGCAGAATGCGGGTGGTCTACTGCTGGTGTCCCTAGATCCTGAGGTGGATCCAGATTAGAGGTTCGAGGATGGCTACCATATAAAAGAAAAACGGTGGTTTTCCGGTTCCAGAGTGGACTGAATTATTGTAAGCGTACTCGGCTATCCAAAGGATGTCCTTCCAAGTTCTTTCTGTTTGTTGCAGCATGCAGCGTAAGTACTGTTCCAAAGTTTGATTGGTCCTCTTGGTCTGTCCGTCGGTTTGGGGGTGGTGACTGGTTGAAAGCCTTACATCAATTTGAGCCAACCGACAGCAACTCTGCCAAAAGTGGGAGACAAATTGACTTCCTCTATCCGAGATTAAAACTGAAGGAAAGCCGTGCAACCGAACGATGTTTTCGAGAAACTCCCGGGCCAGGATTGCTGCTGACGGTAGACCTTTCAGTGGGATGAAGTGCACCATCTTGGAGAATAGGTCCACGATTACTAAGATCGTATTATATCCGGAACATGAAGGTAAGTCGGTGATGAAATCCATGGAGAGAGTATGCCAGGGACAAGGTGGGATGTCAAGTGGGCGTAAGAGGCCTGCTGGTCTCTCCTTTTGACTTTTATTTTGAGCGCACACTCCACAGGACATTACAAAGTCTCTGATATCCTTTCTCCAAGACGGCCACCAGAAGTGACGCTTGATCTTTTCCGAGGTCTTGGCCGTACCGGGGTGTCCCTCCATTAGGGAGTCGTGATAACAAGAGATGACTTGATTCTGTAAACTAGCACAGGGTAGATATAACCGTTCTTGGAAGTACAATAGGTCGTTCTTCACCGTGAAGTCTTTTCCCTGAAGATGCCAATTCTGTATGTCTGCTGGAGTTACAAGTTGTTTAACTTTGGCTTCAACTTCTTCGATGGATTGTGTGCCGATTAGACCTAGGATTCTTTGTTCGGGAATGATAGGTACGGGTTCAGGATTGACCATGTGCTCTTCCACTCCCATCCGGGAAAGGGCATCAGCTTTACCGTTCTTGTTGCCTGGTCGGTAGGTAATGACGAAGTCAAACTCGGCAAAAAATAGTGCCCAGCAGAGTTGTCTGGAGGATTGAGCTTTAGCTGTCTTTAGGTATTGTAAATTGCGGTGGTCTGTAATCACTGTGACTGTGTGTCTGGCACCCAGAAGATAGTGTCGCCAGGCCTTGAAGGCGGACTTAATAGCCAGAAGTTCCTTATCGGTAATGGTGTAGTTGATTTCAGGAGCCGAGAATTTGCGGGACCAAAATGCCACGGGGTGTAACTGGTTTGTTTCTGGATCTCTTTGCGATAGGACTGCACCCATCGCAAGACTGGAGGCGTCGGTTTCTACAATGTAAGGAAGCTCTAGGCGGGGATGTCTCAAAACAGGAGCGGAGATAAACTTGGCTTTTAACTCTTGGAAGGCTTGCTCCGCCTCGGTAGACCACACAAAGCGTTTGTTTTTCCTTAGAAGGGCAGTAATGGGCTGGACTATTCGGGAGAATTCTGGAATGAATCTACGGTAGAAATTGGCGAAACCCAACATGCTTTGGACTCCTTTCACCGACGTTGCTGATGGCCACTTAATGATAGCGTCTACCTTTCTTGAATCCATGTGGACTCCATTTGGTGACAGAATGAATCCCAGAAATTCGACCTCGGTGACATGGAAACCGCACTTCTCAAGCTTGGCAAAGAGTTTATGTTGGCGAAGCCTCTCAAGAACTGCCCTGACCTGTTTCCGGTGATCGGCCTCAGAGGACGAATATATAAGGATATCGTCAATGTAGACAACTGTACACACGTCAATTAGTTCTCTGAGGACGTCATTCATGAAGTACTGGAAGGCGGCCGGGGCGTTACATAGTCCAAAGGGCATTACTTGATACTCAAATAATCCATACTTGGTGCGGAAGGCCGTCTTCCATTCATCGCCCTCTTTTATTCGGACCAAGTGGTAAGCTCCTCTGAGATCCAACTTCGTATAAATGCGAGCATTCTTGACTTGGTCTAGAAGTTCAGGGATCAATGGCAAAGGATATCTGTTCTTGACTGTAAACTGATTCAGGGCGCGATAATCGATACATGTTCTGAGATCCCCTTCCTTTTTCGGAACGAAGAACAGAGTTGAAGAGGCTGGAGACTTAGAAAGACGAATAAATCCATTGGCCAGGTATTGGTCCAAATACTGCCTAAGGTGGAGATTTTCTGGTTCGGTGAGAGCATAGATCCTACTACATGGAGGAGTGGCCCCAGGTACCAGGTCTATCTGACAGTCGTATGACCTGTGCGGGGGTAGGGAGTTGGCTTGTTCTTTCTGGAAGACATCTTGGAACTCTAGATATTCAGGAGGCAGTTGGGGACCCTCGGACGTAATTGCTGCCAGCTTAATGTCGGACTTCAGATAACAAGTGGAGGCACATTCCGGAAACTGAATCGTCTTTGCTCGCCAATCAATTTGAGGATTGTGTTTTTCTAACCAAGAGATCCCCAGGATAATTTGAAACTGAGGGGCCTTGATCACATCAAACACGATCTCCTCACGATGTCCATTTTGGCTTACTAACGTCACTCCCTCGGTGGTATGGGTAACTGGTCCGGAAGCTATTTCCGTACCATCCACTGTGGTAATAACGTCTTTAACCATTTTAGGACAGAGAGGTAGATTCATCCTGGATGCCATCTCGCGATCCACATAATTGCCGATTGCTCCACTGTCAATGTATGCCTTGATGGCATGCAAACGATCTGGCTTCTCGGGGCTTATTAGGACCATGGGCACGATGAAATGCGAGGTCAAAGAACTGGTTTTAACGCTCGGCAAGCGGACCTCTACACTTGTCGGGCGAGGTCGTTTCCCGATTCTGGCTTTTCGATGCTTTTGTCGGAAGCTCCAACGGTCTTCTTAGCAGGTTTTCACCGGGCATTCACGAAGAAAATGTCCTGAATTCCCACAAAAGAGGCACAATTGCAGCTGTCTTCTTCTTTCTCGTTCCTTTTGTGTTAATGGCCCTTTCACGACTCCTATTTGCATGGGTTCTACGGTATCGACTCCTTTGGCGGAACTCTGTGGTCTTGAAAAAACCCGAGCTTCGAATCTGGAGCGATCAGCCTTCCTATTCTGTAACCTGTGATCCAGTTGAACCACCAGGTCAATATATTCAGAACAATCTTGCGGAGGATTTACTACTTGGGCCAAGACATCTTTGAGTTCTCCACGTAACCCCCTATAAAACACCGTAATCCTTTTATCCTCGGGCCATACTGGACTGGAAGGCCTGAAAATTACGAAGAATCGGGTCATCCTGGGTTACCAGGGGAATTGACCAGTCTGCAGCACTGCCACTTAGATATGAAAGTACGAAGGCCACTTTGGCCTGATCAGTGGGAAATGCAGCTGGCCTACACAGGAAGTGCAGACGACATTGATTGATGAACACTGCAAACCTTTTGGGATCGCCTGAGAAGCGTTCGGGTGGAGCCAAAGGCACATTTCCAGGTAGATTAATTTGTACAGGATTAGTGGAGGTCGCTGGGATATTACCCCCCCCTGGGGTCGGCAGCGGTGTTTGCCCCGCCTGCGTTTGTAACAACTGTCTAACAAGATCATCTGTGCGCTCTTTGGACACAATTAGCTCCCTCCTTAGGGCGTTCGTTTCCTGGCGCGCTGCTAGTACTTCTGCTCTTAATTCCCCTAGCAACTGGGCTAGTTGGTCAGTATCTGAGGTTTCCATTGCGCCTGGGTGGAGGATTTGTGGTGGGCTTCGCGTTCTGTAACGCTCACCTAATTTCCACGGAGGCGCTGGGCTGGACTGAGCTGTCGCCGTGTCTTCTAGTGTGACCCGTAGATCTCGGCCTTCTCCTAGGGCTGGTCCCCTTCTCACGATGTACCGGACGTGTAGAGTGAGGTGTCTGCAGACGGAAGAACAAGGATTTAGGAACTGGATTGACTGAACTTCTCCTTCCTCAGTCCTCTTATTCGAACCAAGGGCATGGCTTGCTCACCTTAGATATATTAAGGTCGGGCTCTCCATCCTGTGTCTTTGCAGGGGCGCAAGTACCAGTTACTTCACTGGTTCACTGACAATCCTCTTGATTGCAGAGGTTGAAGTTGGAAGATACCGCCGTTTACCGCACGAGCGGTTTCTTGATAGTTATTGGAGCACCCTTAATTTAGTCCCTTGCTCAGTCTCAGGGTGTCAAGATTGAAATTGTAGAGGAATGATGCGGCGAGCAGGTGAGTAGGAAAGATGACTGGTTGCTGTCACCCTTTCTAATGTCTCTCTTTGTCCTGCAGGTTTAGGTGCAATGGACGCTGATGAATAAGTGCCCAGGATCGTGCAAGCGCGTATATACGAAGAAGATGAAGCGCGGTGCACGTAAGTAAAATGACTGCTGTTTGTTTCAAAAGCACGCCTTAATGTCTCTTTTGTCCTTGCAGATCGTGGATGCAGAGAGCGTTGCTAGATGGATGCCGGCGAACGTGCGAGCGCGTAAGTAGAAAGTTTATGGTTGGTTTAGAATGCGCCTTAAAATGTCTCCCTTTGTTTTGCAGATGCCGGCATGCAGCGCTTCTTGAAGTTCAGAACGTGCGGAGCGCAGGTAAGCAATTCAAGAATGCAATGCTTAATCAAGTCCTTTTCTTTGCAGATGTCGATGGGGAGCCGAAGAAAGCGGCGGAAGGCTTTGGAAGATGCCGCCGTATTTGGTAAGTAAGAGCGCTGCTCTCAAATTGAATTCTGCTAACCTGTTGCTTTGTCTTGGCAGGTGCAGCTGAGGATCGGATCTCTAGCAGGTAAGGAATTCGTTTTCACAGGAACTGGAGCTGAAGAATCTCAGGAAGACTGGAGCTGACACGGTGAGCGTCCTGCTGCAGATGCAGAATAACGCGAAGCACGTTTCATCAATCGGGTGTGGTTTAAATAGCCTTCTGTAGTGCTTAGGCGTCTTCTTCCACAGCCTCGCCCAGGTAAGAAAAGAGTTCCTGTGTTCTGATTCCAGGGAGTGGCTCCTGCCCCACCCAGACAGGAAATGTAGTTCCAGGCAGAGAAGGATCAGAAGACCATCGAGCTGGTAAGTAAGCAGCATGGTCTGCTGCAGGTAGGTCCACCCAAGCACTCTTAAGCATTATGAGCCCGGCGCTTCCAGCGCCGGGACCGGTCATCTTTATGAGCCTGGTGCCACTGGCGCCAGGACAAGGTCCAAAAGGTCCCGATAGGGACTGGCTGGTACCCAGGATCAAGGTTATGGGCCTGCTTCCAAGGATGTGAGGCAAGTCCTGACCCCTTGGAAGCAGGGATCATGACAGTTGGTCATGGTGTCAGAGCAGGAGAATAGGAAGAACAGCTCATAATGTATTCATGCAGGCTCCCAAAGCGAAGGTGCGTCATGTGGAAGACAACGGTCTAGTTGTTTCACGTACATCTGACGTACCCGTACCTATCCTTCCTGATAAAGAAGGAAGTGTTGCTAGCTTACGCGTCTCTTCTGCCTTTACCGACGCTCCGTAAGTCTGCATCTAGGATTTCCACCTTCCGGAACTTCAGACTCTCATTACCTTCTTATTTCTAACTTCTGCCTTCATGCTGCATCTCATACCCACAGGCATATAATCTGGCCATATTCCACATTCACCATTAGTTTTGTGTCGGGAGTTCCACCCTTGTCAGTGAGTGCAACAAAACTATACTTCCCCTCCAGCTCTCTCTCTCCCGCCGTGCCTCACACTTCCCTCTCCATTTCTGTTCGCTTTAGCACGACAGCTCTTAACAAACCTGAACAGACTCCTTGGACTTCCGGACATCTCCGAGAATATCCGGACCCCATGAAGGATCTCATTCTAAATTCCTTGTACGTCACATCTCCTATACTCAGTGCTCTTCTTTCCTCGCAGTCTTTCTTGCTGGCACTTACCTCTTCTGTCTTGTTTCCATTGGTAAGGTCTTCAATCCTCTTCGCGTTCCAGCTCGTCTAGAGTAACAGCCACCCAGGGTTTTTTCCCCCAGGAGAGTTTCCCTGGGGGTCTTGCCTTCCTCCTCACTGGTATTCTTTACAGGGAGAGAGGGAGCAAGATTCCCACGGGAGATTTTCCAATTTCTCCCAGTTGCCTCCGTTGCAGACCGCAGTCTGCCCAGGATAGTGATATTTACATCGATAATTCAAGATCAGTTGACAGATAGCGACGCCTTGAGGTATCGGCTTGCCAGGGCGGACGGCGATCAGCTATGGAGCAACAGATCCATGTCGTTAGAAATGCAGACCCTAAAACAAGATAATTCACAATTAAAACAGCAGATAGGTAGTGCCTTTTCTGAAACTCCACCGTCACCATTTCACACTGAAAAGATTGACGGAAACCCACTCGAGTTGAAAGAGTTTCTAGACAGTTGTACTATTCAGTTCACATTTAAACCCAGATTCTTTCCCACAGAGAAAGATTGTCACAATTCGCTTCCTTCGCTCCCATTCCCACCACTTGGGGGCATGATTTGGGGTTTATTCCCTACTGGACTTTCCTTCTGAACCTTATGCTACAGTGCTGTGATGAATTGGGAGCGCTAAATCTTTATTTGCCAAACTACTTCCCTTCCGGATCCATTCCAGGTTTTTGCCAACCTGCTTTAATCAAATGACTATGCTTCCCAGAATGTCTGGCCCACTGCTTCATCTCCACCCTTGCAGGAGAAGGCTGGGTGGAGGGTAGGCAACACCTGTGGCTGCAAGTGCAGCAAGCAGCACACCTGCAGCGTGTGCTCGTTAAGCAGGTTTAAAAGCCTCAGTTTGCTTCAGTCCAGCGGTGGTCATTGATGCAGTGTTCCTGTTTGTGTCTGGTCCCTTGTTCCTGGTTCTTAGCCTTGTGCCTAGTTCCAAATGTCCATTGCTTGTTCCTTATCCTTGGATTTGGAATGTATGTGCTTAATTGATTTCTGCTTCCCAGATTCCCTTTCTGTCTTCCTCTGTTTGCAGGTAGCATTTCTCAGTGCTTTCCCTTTTGGTGCAGCCCAGTTTGCCTGTGTTCTATATTTCCTTGACTTGTCCTTTGCTGCTGTATACCTTGATGCTTTAGTCTTTCCTCTTCCACATTTCCCATGCCATATTCACTGCCTTTGTCCTTACCTGACAGATACCTGACAGAATGACCAGCCCACTAATCCCATTGAATATGTCAAATTTAAGAAA
Organism: Ambystoma mexicanum; assembly: GCF_040938575.1. Classification (NCBI taxonomy): domain Eukaryota; kingdom Metazoa; phylum Chordata; class Amphibia; order Caudata; family Ambystomatidae; genus Ambystoma; species Ambystoma mexicanum. The sequence goes on from NC_090929.1 coordinate 1,666,426,681, forward strand.
GAAAGGTAGCAAAGCCTTTAACAAGTTTGTACAGAAAGTTTCCCCTACATTTACCTGTGACAATCAAATCACTAGTCCTGACATCAATGAACTCCTTGTCACTAATGGGCATTTATGTGCAGAGTATTTTTCCCACAGGATGGGCCATCTTACATTGCCTGATCCTAGTTCTGTCTTTTATTCTGACCCAGATTCTATGTGAGCACAAGCCTTAGTAGCAGAAAACAACACACTGATAGGCTTATTACACAAGAGTACCTCTGGCGTTGAACCACATGATTCCAGTTGTGCTTCACCTCAGATTGAACAGTTTCATTATACAAACATAAAGAATGGAGGGGTTCCTTGCATAACTTCTGTTTTCTACCCTCAGTCTATAGCATACTCCTTTGCACAAGTACATACTGTAGTCCCTAATGCTAAGAGGTCTAATGTCAATAGTTTGCTTATAGGACACATAGACCAAGTTGGTAAGAGAAAGAATAAGTCACAGAACCTGCAAGCAGTAAATTACAATGTACAATCGGTGCACATCCAGATTGCTAGTGCAGGATCCAGCCTTGATGCCACCATGCCTCCCACTGTGCCTACTAATAGCGGTGTACAGTTTAAACAGGGCTCATTTTATGACAATTGTCCTGCTGTTTGTCAGGGATTGCAGTTAGCTGAATATTTACAAGCCACTCCTTTACCAAAGATTTCCAGTGTAGCAGCCCACCATAACCCTGAGCTTGCACACATGCAAGCTTCCGATTTCCAAACACAATCCACAATGGCGGCATACACAGAATCAGTCACTACAGTAGGCTTAGGCTCTGCTCTTGATCCAGCTGCTGAGACTGAAGTAGATGTTCAAGCTGATGTTGAAAACAATGCTACCTCTGTGTTCTCTCTTCCTTCTGCCAATTTTGGTCACAACGAACAGTCAGAGACAGTACAGATTTCATGTTCTGATGGACCCATTCCACAGTATACAGAACCAAAAACCCGGCAGGCGATTCCTGAACTGTTGATTGTTAATCTGCCACTTTCAGAAACCAAAACAGATGAATGGACAATTGACGAAATCCTGATTAACAGAGACTTTACTGTGGTGATTCCTCTGGTTGAGTTTGACTTCTACAAAGAAAGAGACTCTGTGTCATCCACTATGGAAAGGGACTGCAACGGTACAGCTCGGTCTTTCGTTACTGGTGCCAAGGAGTCTACTGCCCTAAAGGTGCCTTCCATTCCTGAGCCACAAATGTGTCTGTCGACTTCTGAGACTTCAGTCTGTCCTCCTACAACCATTGACTCTTCTATAATTCAGTTCACAGCTCTGCAGTCATCTTTGGCACATGTGTCTTCAATCAATGAACCACTGCCATGTCTGCCATTTACTCAAGAGCCTCCACCATGCACGTGGTCAGTCCCAAAGACCTGGACATGTTTGTCTTCAGCTACCGAGATGGCTCCAGCTTGCATGCCTTCAGCCTCAAAATTTCCTCTTGCATGCCTGGCTTCAGCTACAGCGACTCATCCAGCATATCACTCTTCAGCCATAGAGCCTCCGGCAGTCCATCCTAAGTGCATGTCTTCAGTCCCAGAGCCTACCGCTTGTCTGCCTTCAGTTCATGAGACACCTGTATCCTGCCTAGCCTCGCTGCCAATATCAGCGGGATACCTGTCTACACCGTCAGATTCTGCAGCATTTTCTTCTGCTCCAGAGATTCCTCCTCAATCCCAACCATTTACTGCTGATGCACGTCCAGCCTGCCCTTCTTATGCTTCAGGGGGATCACCAGAGTGCCTGCCTTTTACACCAGACAGTTCTCCCAACTGCTTGACTTCAAATCAGAGCCTCCCAAATATGCAGCATCAGAGTTTGAGACTTTTGCCAGCATGCCTGCAATTTCCTCACCTCCCGCATGTCCGCTCTCGGCAGAAAGGCTAACAGAGCACCTACCATTGTCTAATGTATGTTGCACTACCCTGCCTTCCTCCTCAAGGATTTATAAGTGCCCGCTCTCAGTGACTGAGTTTCCCGGGCCTTCCAACTCTGCTTCAGATCCTGTAAGTTCTTCATGCCTTTCTTCGACCCATGAGCATCTTCCTCTGCAGAAGCCTGCCTACGACTCTTCTAGACTGCAACCTGATTCTATGCATTCCAATCCATCTGCCTTTGCCCACAGGCCACCATTACCATCAGTGCCACCTCCAAAGAAAAAGCACTCCTATCATGGAAAGAAGATGCCTTGTGCGGGTGGCGGGCACCAGAAGACGTCTGTAGGAGGGGGTATACTGTCACGATTCGCTTCCTTCGCTCCTGTTCCCACCACTTGGGGGCATGATTTGGGGTTTATTCCCTACTGGACTTTCCTTCTGAACCTTATGCTACAGTGCTGTGATCTTTATTTGCCAAACTACTTCCCTTCCGGATCCATTCCAGGTTTTTGCCAGCCAGTATGCTGCTTTAATCCAATGATTATGCTTCCCAGAATGCCTGGCCCACTGCTTCATCTCCACCCTTGCAGGACAAGGCCGGGTGGAGGGTAGGCAACACCTGTGGCTGCAAGTGCAGCAAGCAGCACACCTGCGGCGTGTGCTCGTTAAGCAGATTTAAAAGCCTCAGTTTGCTTCAGTCCAGCGCTGGTCATTGATGCAGTGTTCCTGTTTGTGACTGGTCCCTTGTTCCTGGTTCTTAGCCTTGTGCCTAGTTCCAAATTTGGATTGCTTGTTCCTTATCCTTGGATTTCGAATTTATGTGCTTAATTGATTTCTGCTTCCCAGATTCCCTTTCTGTCTTCCTCTGTTTGCAGGCGGCATTTCTAAGTGCTTTCCCTTTTGGTGCAGCCCAGTTTGCCTGTGTTCTATATTTCCTTGACTTGTCCTTTGCTGCTGTATACCTTGATGCTTTAGTCTTTCCTCTTCCACATTTCCCATGCCATATTCACTGCCTTTGTCCTTACCTGACAAATACCTGACAAAGATAAGGTGGGATTTCTGATTTCCCATTTATCGAGTCCAGCATTAGCATTCGCTACCCCTTTGGTTACCTCGGGAAATGTCATCCTTGATTCCTACCCCGCCTTTATTAATAGCTTGAGGACCATGTTTGGTCGAAAAGAAATTTCGATCTCCATACAAGAAAGGTTACACGATTTGAAACAGGGAACAAAAGACCTCATTTCATATATCACGCTCTTTAAACAATTGTCCTCAGAGACCGGATGGCCAGATGATGGTCTTATCACTTTATTTCGGCGAGGGCTGTCAGAAGAGCTCAAGGACGAGGTCTCGAAGATTCCTAGACCAGCAAATTTGGCCGAGATGATTTCTATTACTATGCAGATAGACTATCGGTTACAAGAACGCCATTATGAGAGGAAGAAGGGTAAGAGCCCTCAAGCCCATTCTGAGTTTGTTCCCGGAAACACAAAGCCAGTCTCTACTGAAGAGCCCATGCAAATTGGGACTATGAAGGGTCCCTTATCCAATACAGAAAGGGAGAGGAGAAAGACCTTAGGACTGTGTATGTATTGTGGTTCCTCAGTACACATTCTAAGAGACTGCCCCATAGTACCACTTCGTAGAAACCTATCCCAGGTTCTGGAAAACTCCAAATCCCTACCGTAGGGGGAACCACGGTAGGAGTATTTAGACAGGGTTCCCCTACTAGAAATGAATCTCTCTCCGACATTGGGTTTGTTGATCAACCTATGGTAGTGATATCTTTGACAATAAACCTCCCGAATACTATCCTAAAAAACGTCCCTGCACTTATTGATTGCGGAGCGGCTGGAAATTTTTTGGACGATGAATGGGCAACCAAGAAAGGGGTTCCTAGAGTAACCAAACCACTAGCCATTCCGGTGTTGATGGGACTCCTTTGAGTTCCGGCCCCATCCGGGAACAAACCATACCTTTAAACTGTTCTGTGATTACTCACCAAGAAACCATGGAATTCGATCTCATCAGAACGGCCCATTTTCCGATTATATTGGGTCTCCCGTGGTTAAGATTACATAATCCTTTCATCAACTGGTCAGTCGGTACTCTCTTTTTAGGTTCCGAGTACTGTGTCTCTCATTGTTTGTCCCTCTCTTCGGTAGGAGTACATATCCCATCGGAGATAGAAAGATGTCAGAAAATTCCGTCCATTAGTCACATCAAACGGATTCCTGATTGCCATCAACAATACCTATCAGTCTTCTCTACTCCCAAATTTCCGACTCTTCCACCACATCGCAGAGACGACTGCCATATTGATTTACTGCCCGATCAACCAATTCCATTCGGTCGCATGTATGTACTATCCCACAAAGAAAAGGCCGCTTTGAAGGAGTACCTTCATCAAAACATCCAAAACGGGTTAATTTCTGAATCCAATTCTCCTGCTGGAGCTTCATTATTTTCATTCCGAAAAAAGATTCAGAAGAATTACGACCGTGTATAGATTACCGCGGTCTGAACAGGATCACTATTCCAGACAAGTATCCCATGCTGCTGATTCCAGACATCTTGGAGGCAGTTCAAGGGGCCTCATTCTATACTAAGCTGGACCTCAGAGGAGCCTATCATCTCATCAGAATTACTCCCGGAGATGAATGGAAAACGGCTTTCCGTACTCCTTTTGGACACTACCAATATCATGTTATGCCCTTCAGCCTGGTCAACGCACCGGCAATCTTTCAAAGATGCATGTACCATCTATTTTCGGATATTCTTCTTCAGTTTGTTCTAATATATCTCAATGATATTTTGATTTTCTCCAAGGACAAAGAAGAACATATCCGTCATGTCAAGAAAACCAACTATATTGCAAGGCGGAAAAATGCGAATTTCATCAAAGACAAATAACATATTTAGGATTTGTCCTGTCTCCTCAAGGGATTTCTATGGATCCTAGAAAGGTATCATCAGTGTTGGATTGGCCTCCACTAACTTCCATAAAAGAAATCCAGAGATTTCTGGGTTTCACAAATTTCTATCGCAAATTCATCCCCAGTTTTTCTGAAACAGTTCAGCCTTTCACTAGGCTGCTAAAAAAGGGGGTCTCCTTCGATTGGGATGAAGAGGCACAGAAAGCCTTTGAAAGGCTAAAACGCCATTTTACTTCAGCAGAGATATTGGCAACCCCAGATCAAAATCGAGCTTTTGCGGTGGAGACGGACGCTTCCCACCAAGCGCTGGGGGCGGTTTTACTCCAAAAGAACGACCAAGGAGACGAGAAACCAGTAGCTTATTTATCCAAGACATTTAGTTCTTCGGAAAAGAATTATTCTGTCCTTGAAAAGGAGTTACTGGCTATTAAAAGAGCATTTGAAGAGTGGAGACATTTGTTATTGGGAACAAGATACCCGGTCGAGGTACGCACGGATCATCAGAATCTCAAGGTTCTGCAGCAAGCCTATACAACTAATAGCAGACAAGCGAGATGTGCAAATTTTTTTGCCATTTCGGATAGAGTTTACTTACCTCCCGGGGAATCGAAACCTCCGTGCGGATGCTCTTTCACGCAAAGATTTCTCCCCTTACCAATTCACCCCAGAACCCTTATTCGCTAAAGCCAAATTTGTAGCGATGATAACTGACTTTCTTCAAGATCTGAAACATGCAATGTCACAGAATAGACAGACTTGTGAAGAACTAGCGGGCCATCACCCGCTTAAGTTGAATCAAGGCTTTTACTTTCACAAGGCTCAAGTCTTTGTTCCCTCCGTCTCTTTACAAAAAGAGGTGCTCCAAATGTGCCACGACTCCAGAGCTGCCGGACATCGAGGGTTTCGAAACACCTTGGAACTGGTCTCTCGACATTTCTGGTGGCCTACAGTAAAAACTGATGTCCGCAATTATGTTTCCGCCTGTGTAGTGTGTCAACAGTCCAAGACTCCTCGAGTTCTACCCTACGGCTTATTATCATGTATGCCTATCCGGGATCAACCATGGAAGTATATTTCTACTGATTTTATTGTTGATCTACCAATCTCGTCTCAACATACCACTATTATGGTAATTATTGACTATCTTACTAAATTGGCTCAATTTACTCCTCTTACCAAGATTCCCGGGGCAGAACAGATGGCAAAGGTGTTTTTAGCAGAAATCGTCTCCCGACATGGTCTTCCGGACACAAATGTTTCTGATCGAGGTCCCCAATATACCTCTAAATTCTGGAGATATTTGTGTCATGAATTGGGAATAAAGAGATCCCTCAGTTCCGGATATCACCCACAGACCAATGGTCAGACAGAACGTTTAAACCAAACGTTGGAAGGGTATCTTTGGTGCTTCGTGTCCGCAGCCCAAGATGACTGGTTGGGATTACTTCCATTGGCAGAATTTGCATACAACAATGCGTATCATTCCGCCTTGAACTCTACCCCTTTCTACTGCTCCCATGGGTATCATCCATCCTTTTTACCCTGCATCTCTTCTCCTTCATCGCATTGTCCGGGAGTTGACCGCATTGTTTGTGACATCCAGGAAGGTCATGGACTGGCCCGTCAATCTTTGAAAGCAGCCCAGGATTGAGCCAAATGATATGCAGATCGTCATCGCAGAAAGATACCTTCACTTCAGAAGGGAAAAATGGTTTGGCTAGCTTCCCGTTTTCTCCCCAAACATTTGGTTCCTTCCAAACTGTCTCCTCAGTTTTTTGGTCCCTTCAAGATCCTCTCTCTAGTAGGATCATCAGCGGTTCGGTTAGAGCTGCCTCGTTCCTGGTCTCGAATTCACCCAGTTTTTCATGTTTCCCAGATCAAGTTATCTATTCCGGACCATTTTGTTCGGACTCCTAAGACTCACCCCCCACCAGTGAACACTGATACAGGTCTGGAATAATGTCAGGAAAAAGGGCTGGTGCAAGAAAGGAGTGTGCAAAAGGCGGTAGAGGTCTGTGGAATTCACAAATTCAACTCTAACTACATTTCCCAGCATTCTTTGGGGAAGTTGTAGTTGCGGGACGTGCGGCCGTTGACACAGCTGGTAAGGATTAACAACCGTTTATAAGGAGTAACAGAGCCACGGCAGGTGTGGCTTATTTTGTGTATCGAAGCAGGAGCAGGCGAAGCTACGACGCAGGCAGCAGCATGTGAAAACTCTATACGGGAACACGGACTACCGGCGGCGGCAGAATCCACTTTAGAAGCTGAAAACTGCTACGTCCGGGAAGGCTCGCGGGCCTCCCGGACTTGAGTTAAGTACAGGGCGAGTGGCGGCGGGCAGAATCACGCACATAAGGGTATTATTTGCTGTGTGTGGAACGGCGCGCTTACTGCTCCGACATAAGTAGTTTGTCTTTGTTTCTAGTACCCTGCTGCCTTGAAATCCAGTGCTAGAAGTTTGCTCGCTCGCAACTTTCATTTATCAATGGGGGTGGAAGAGCCATTACTGCATTACATGACAGCAAATCAAGTTCTAAAATCAAAAGGGGCATATGTTATTTGTTATTCATGTTGCTGCAAATACGTTCAATGTTTCATGTTACGTGTTAATACTCATTGTTTTCTGTAAGCCCACGGGCCATGTGTTTGTTGATTCATTGTGGGATTTTCTCCCAAGTATGACATGTGCTGGGTATCATCTATGTTTTGTGTTTATGAGGTCATAGGGGCAGGTCTAAGACTATGGTAGATGCACGTATTAAGGTGTTTCAAATCTCAGGTCTATATGCTGTGTATGGTATGCCTGATACAGGTGTAAAGTGTTCAGTGGAAAATAGGTAGGGTTTTTTCCCGTTGCTTTCCCTTGTCCTATCCAACATAGGTTTTCCTAACCCTTTTACCAGTGTTCCTATTTTCCCCCCCACCCTATCCACAACCTCTTCCTAACTCCTCTTCCCCCCATTGGCTGCCACGTGGTGTCCTGTTTATTCTATCAGGTGCCTGTGCCATTCACTGGTGGAGGGTCGACTTCATTCGGCTTCTGTGGTTCGGGAGAGAGTGTCGAATTCTCTTCCCTTGTACTGAGTATTATTGACATAATAAGCCACCCCCATATTGGGATACTTACAACCACCCAAGCCAAATGGACGCGACACCTCTGCCTTTAGCCGATGTGCTAAAGGCTCTTCAGGATATTCAGTTGGAGTTGGCACATGCCAGACAAGAGTCAAATAATCTAAAAACACAAGTTCAGTGTTTGGTAGCTCAGGGAATTCCTTTGGAAGGTAACAGAACTCAGGGAGCGTCCACAAGTCAAAATCCAACAATCATTGTGAAACCTCCGAGTAGTGTTCCTCTAGCAGCGCCGGAACGGTTTGCGGGAGATCCTCGCAAATATATGACGTTCCTCACGCAATGCAGATTACGTTTTTTGTGTAAACCCACAGCTTTTGAGAGTATACTGGCGAGAACAGCTTTTTTAATCTCCTATTTAACTGGAGATGCAGCGGCTTGGGCCATGCCTTTGGTACAAAAGGATGATCCATTGTTATATAATTGGGATGGTTTTTTGGCAGAATTTGGCAGACTATTTGATAGAAGAGAGGTGTCCTTAGCACAGGACAAAGAGTTGTTGGGATTGAAGCAAGGAACAAGGGATTTGGTCACCTATGTCACACAATTTGATCGGCTGGTAATCGAAACAGAGTGGCCAGTGGCTAAACAAACAATGTTATTTTACCAGGGGTTACGCAAAGAGCTCAAGGATGCTATTGCTCAAGTAGAGCCGCAACGAAGTACTTGTACGGCAATGATTGACTTGGCATTACGATTGGATCATAGGATGAATGAGCGAAAAGGGAATAGGAAAAGACCGGAAGTAGTACCATTTGCAAGGCTGGATAGAGGTAGAGGAGGAAGACTGAGTGAAGTGGAACCTATGCAAATTGGCAGTATTAGAGGTCCATTATCAGCCTTAGAAAAGGAACAACGTAAAATGAATAAATTGTGTCTTTATTGTGGGCAGGCGGGACACTTTATACGTACCTGTCCCAACACCCCGCAAAAGAAGGTGGGTGGAGAAAAGAGTACTAAGGAGTCGGGAAAAGAGTTGGGCCGACCTTAGGGGGAACACAGGTGTCAGGCCCGAACTAACTCAGGTTCCCCAGATTGGTGGCAAATACGATGGGAAGTAAAACTTCTCATTTATACATTCTGGTAACATTATATTTTGCGTGTACTAAACAAGAAGTGATGGTCATGGTAGATTCTGGGGCTACAGGCAACTTTGTGGATATTTCATTTGCTGAAAGGTTGGGATTACCCTTGGTTGATAAACAGAAGATGGAGGGAGTGCAATCTGTCGATGGTTCACCGCTAATATCAGGGCCCATCCGGAAACAGACACAAGTTCTGGAGATGATTTGTACATCTGGGCATAAGGAGGAAATCACGTTTTATTTAATTGCAGCCCAACAGTTTGGATTAATTTTGGGTATGGCATGGTTGGTGCTACATAACCCTCGGTTTGATTGGGTAAGACAAGTCTTGTGGTTTGAGGAGGAAAATTGTCAGGAACATATGGTACCAGAAGTGGGACCTGTCCAATTTATGGTAGAGAAAGGATTGAACAATCAGGCGGTGGGGGCCATGAGTGGAGAGATTCCGTCACAGTATCAAGAGTTTGTCCAGGTATTTGACAAGAGGGTAGCAGAGCAATTACCACCTCATAGACCATATGATTGCTTGATTGATCTTGAGGAAGGAGCAAAATTACCTTGCAGCAGGATTTACGCTCTTACTGAAAAAGAAAATAAGTATTTACGTGACTATTTGGATGAGATGTTGGCCAAGGGGTTTATAAGACACTCTACGTCCCAGGTCTCCTCACCATTGTTTTTTGTTCCAAAAAAAGAAGGCACTTTACGAACTTGCATAGATTACCGTGCATTAAATAAGGTGACAATTAAGAACAGGTTCCCATTGCCTCTGATTGCAGTCCTTTTAGATCAAGTAAGGACAGCCAAGATTTATACTAAGTTGGACTTGAGAGGAGCATATCATCTGATAAGAGTGAAAGAAGGTGATGAGTGGAAAACCGCTTTTCGGACAAAGTTTGGGTTATTTGAATACTTGGTTATGCCTTTTGGTTGATGTAATGCCCCAGCGGCTTTTCAGTTTTTTATGCAAGAGGTATTGCATGACTTTCTTGATGTTTTTGTTATTGTGTACATAGACGACATTTTGATTTATTCAGAGTCACTAGAGCAGCATGTGCAGCATGTGAAAGCTGTGTTGCACAGGTTGCAAGCTTATCAACTGTGTGTTAAGCTGGAGAAATGTGCCTTTCATGTGACTCAGGTGGAGTTTTTGGGCTTCATTCTGACGGCAACAGGGATTGTGATGGATCCTAAAAAAGTGCAGGCCGTCAGGGATGGGCCATCTCCACAACGCATAAAGGATATTCAGTCTTTTCTGGGTTTTGCTAATTTTTATAGGCGGTTTATTAGTAATTTCTCAAACATTGTTACCCCTATTACACAATTACTCAAAAAGGCAGTGAGGTTTCATTGGAGTGTTGAAGCAGAAAAAGCGTTTCACGAATTGAAGATAGCCTTTACCACTGCTCCAGTACTAAGACATCCAAACACTGAGAGGGTCTTTCAGGTGGAGACAGATGCCAGCAATGTGGCCGTAGGAGCTATTCTTTCCCAAAAGGATGAGAATGGAGTTTTGCATCCGGTGGCATTTTTCTCTAGGAAATTGTCTGGATGCGAACAAAACGATTCCATCACTGATAAAGAACTATTGGCTATCCGTTGAGCATTCCTTGAGTGGAGGCATTACTTACTGGGAGCAAAACTTCAGGTTGTGGTAGTAACAGATCATAAAAATTTACAATACTTTAAGACAGCTCAATCTTTGAGTCCAAGACAATTAAGGTGTTCTCAATATTTCAATGAATTTGATTTTGTGGTGACATATAGGCCGAGAAAGAAAAACGGTAAAGCTGATGCTTTGTCCCGGCAACAGAATTTAGACAATACAATAAGTGAAACAAAAACAATCATTGCACCCGATAGGATTATTGGGACTATTACCACGAAGTTGATTGAACAGGTAAAGAAAGCAGTATCATCTAGACAACTGCAAGAGTGGCAAAGTAGTCATTCGACTAGGACAGTACGGAATGGATTACCATATCATCAGGGTCGATTGTATTTACCAACCAAGATGTTGCAAGAAAAGGCTTTGTTTTGGTGTCATAAGTCTCCCTTGGCGGGACATGCAGGTCAGAAAAAAATGAAAGTGATGTTGGAAAAGTACTTTTGGTGGCCCACATTAAGACAAGACATTATGACTTATTTGGTACGATGTGAAAATTGTTTAAGAAATAAGGCAGATCATGTTAGGAAAAGAGGTTTGTTACAGCCATTACCGACTCCTGAGAGACCCTGGACTCACATTTCGATGGACTTCATCACAGATTTGCCCCCTGACAATCACTTTGATACAATATTGATTGTAGTGGATTTCTTGTCAAAACAGGCACACTTTGTGTGTTAGAATACCGGGAGCAGGTCAATTGGCTGAGTTATTTCTACAACACATAGTGAGATTACATGGTCTACCTAAAAGCATTGTTTCAGACAGAGGTTCTCAGTTTACTTCCAGGTTTTGGCGTGCTTTTTGTCGACTATTAGGAATCAACTGTGCTCTATCCACCAGTTATCATCCTGAAACAAATGGTCAAACGGAAAGAATGAATCAAACACTTGAGCAATATTTGCAAGGGTATTTGGGGGATGGAAGAGGATCCTGGGTGCAAGCTCTTTGGTTAGCAGAATTCACATACAATAACACCTTTCACAGTTCTTTGGGAATGGCTCCTAATGAGTGCCTGTATGGTCAGGAGCAGAATATGATACCTGAACATTTGCCCGAAATAGAAAGTATACCAGCATTGCAGGAGCGCAAACAGTTGCTTTGGAAGTCAGACAAAAAGCACAAACCAATTTGGAACATGCCAAAAGACAGTATAAAACACAAGCTGATAAGCATAGACAGGAAAGTCCTAAATATCAAGTGGGGAATAGAGTGTGGCTATCAACTCCAAACCTCTCCATGATAGGATCACGAAAATGTATGCCTAGATTCATTGGGCCTTATACCATTATTCAATGTATTTCTGAAACTGCTATGAAATTACGTTTGCCTAAGAATCTAGCGATACACCCAGTATTCCATGTATCTCTTCTTAAACCCGCAGCTCCTGGGATGACAACTAAACGACCGCCAGCAATCATGAAAGAAGGACAGGTGGAATATGAAGTGGAACGAATTTGTCAAGAAACGGGGCCAGAAGCTGTGGTATTTAATCCAATGGAAAGGCTATGGACCGGAGGATTGTTCTTGGGAGCCAGCAGGAGCAGTGCATGCTCCTACGTTGGTGAAACAATTTCACTTGCGCCACATGTCCAAGGCTGGTTTGAGGAAGGGCCGTGAGAGGGGAGGTAATGTCAGGAAAAAGGGCTGGTGCAAGAAAGGAGTGTGCAAAAGGCGGTAGAGGTCTGTGGAATTCACGAATTCAACTCTAACTACATTTCCCAGCATTCTTTGGGGATGTTGTATTTGCGGGCCGTGCGGCCGTTGACACAGCTGGTAAGGATTAACAACCGTTTATAAGGAGTAACGGAGCCACGGCAGGTGTGGTTTATTTTGTGTATGGAAGCAGGAGCAGGCGAAGCTACGACGCAGCCAGCAGCATGTGAACACTCTATACGGGAACACGGACTACCGGCAGGCTCGCGGGCCTCCCGGACTTGAGTTAAGTACAGGGCGAGTGGCGGGGGGCAGAATCACGCACATAAGGGTGTTATTTGTTGTGTGTGGAACGGCGCGCTTACCGCCCGGACATAAGTAGTTTGTCCTTGTTTCTAGTACCCTGCTGCCTTGAAATCCAGTGCTAGAAGTTTGCTCGCTCGCAAGTTTCATTTATCAATGCGGGTGGAAGAGCCATTACTGCATTACATGACAGCAAATCAAGTTCTAAAATCAAAAGGGGCATATGGTATTTGTTATTCATGTTGCTGCAAATATGTTCAATGTTTCATGTTACGTGTTCATACTCATTGTTTTCTGTAAGCCCACGGGCCATGTGTTTTTTGATTCATTGTGGGATTTTCTCCCAAGTATGACATGTGCTGGGTATCATCTATGTTTTGTGTTTATGAGGTCATAGGGGCAGGTCTAAGACTATGGTAGATGCACGTATTAAGGTGTTTCAAATCTCAGGTCTATATGCTGTGTATGGTATGCCTGATACAGGTGTAAAGTGTTCAGAGGAAAATAGGTAGGGTTTGTTCCCGTTGCTTTCCCTTGTCCTATCCAACATAGGTTTTCCTAACCCTCTTACCGGTGTTCCTATTTTCCCCCCACCCTATCCACAACCTCTTCCTAACTCCTCTTCCCCCCATTGGTTGCCACGTGGTGTCCTGTTTATTCTATCAGGTGCCTGTGCCAACCACGGGTGGAGGGTCGACTTCATTCGGCTTCTGTGGTTCGGGAGAGAGTGTCGAATTCTCTTCCCTTGTACTGATTATTATTGAAAAATATGAGGTAGCCAACATCTGTGACTCAAGATACAGACAAGGTCGCCTTCAGTTTCCTATTGACTGGAAAGGATACTCACCTTCAGAAAGGACATGGGAAGCTGTTTCGGGGGTTCATGCCCCCAAATTGGTGAGAAAGTTCTATCACTTTCATCCCGGAAAGCCGGGTTTACCTCCCCTGAGGAAGGGTCATACTGACACATTACCAACGTTGGTCAAGGTGGCAGAGCAGGAGAATAGGAAGAACGGCTCATAATGTATTCATGCAGGCTCCCAAAGCGACGGTTCTTCAGGTGGAAGACAACGGTCTAGTTGTTCACGTACATCTGACGTACCCGTACCTGTTCACGTGACTCCTGATAAGGAAGGAAGTGTTGCTAGCTTACGCGTCGCTTCTGCCTTTACCGACGCTGCGTAAATCCGCATCTAGGATTTCCACCTTCAGAAACTTCAGACTCTCATTACCTTCTTATTTCTAACTTCTGCCTTCTCTCTGCATCTCATACCCACAGGCATATACTGTGGCCGTATTCCACATTCACCATTAGTTTTGTGTCGGGTGTTCCACCCTTGTCAGTGAGTGCAACAAAACTATACTTACCCTCCAGCTCTCTCTCTCCCGCCGTGCCTCACACTTCCCTCTCCATTTCTGTTCGCTTTAGCACGACAGCTCTAACAAACCTGAATAGACTCCTTGGACTTCCGGACATCTCCAAGAATATCCGGATCCCATTAAGGATCCTATTCTAAATTCCTTGTACGTCACATCTCCTATACTCAGTGCTCTTCTTTCCTCACAGTCTTTCTTGCTGGCACTTACCTGTTCTGTCTTGTTTCCTTGGTAAGGTCTTCAATCCTCTTCGCGTTCCAGCTCGTCTAGAGGGACCCGTCCAGGCTTCTGCCGTCCAGTCCGAAGAGTAACAGCCACCCAGGGTTTTTTCCCCCAGGAGGGTTTCCCTGGGGGTCTTGCCTTCCTCCTCACTGGTATTCTTTACAGGGAGAGAGGGAGCAAGATTCCCATGGAGGATTTTCCAATTTCTGCCAGTTGCCTCTGTTGCAGACCGCAGTCTGCCCAGGTTAGTGATATTTATATCGATAATTCAATATCAGTTGACACTGCGCCACCTCCGTATGTTCCTCTTCCTGCTGCTTTGCCTCTCCTTCCTGTTATTCCTGCTCTACCTGCTGTTGTTCCCGTTGTTCCTGCTCTTCCTAATGTTCCCCTTCCTCCAGCTCCTCCACCTCTTCTTATCGCACCAGTTACAGTACCTCCATTGAATTTGCCTGCTCCCTCTCTTCCAAGTGGTCCTGAGCCGCTTGTAATCGATCGAGGTGCAGGGTCAAAGGTTGTCACTCGCAATACTGTACCACCGGAGAAGAAACGTGAGTTAATTGCATGGGCTAAGTATTGTATGGAGAAGGATGATCAAGCTAATGTTTTTGCCACACTTTGTAATATGGATAATTTTCCTGAGAAAAATGTTTTTATTGAAGGTTTAGGGATTCAGTTATGTGTAATGTGGGGAAAGTTAAATAATACAGATCTCCCGCAAGGGTTGAGGGATCTAAATACTTTAGCGTTTTCTAGAGACACTGTGGAGAAAGTAAGTGAGCATGTCAAGAGGTTATTTGGGTATAGAAAGGTGTTGGAAAAGTTGCAGAATGAGGATGACGAGGAGGAAAGTATGTATGTACAGAAACGGTTCCTTCCTTGTTGTAAATCGATATCTGAGGAAGCACGAATTTGTACGAAGGACGCACTTAGATGGATTTCGGATATGTCGATAACTCCAGTTGAAGTATATGACACATATAGTCAGTATACGCCAGAAATGCAGAGGAAAGGGATACAGGTAATGATAGAGTACCTACAGGATGATTGTGTAAAAAGAAAGATTAGTTGTCCCACAGAGTTATTGAGTTTTTACAAGAGAGCTTTTTCACTGGACACTTCTTCGACTGCTTGAGCGCTCGATTTAGCTCTGTTGCTTAGTAAGTGTTCGGAGTCACCTACTTCTCAGTTGCCTATGAGAGAGGTTCCTCTGACATTTGTTCCAAAGGTTGAGGTTGCGGCCGATGCTGCACAGGGTATAGTTGCTGTGAACATTCCTGCACATTATGTATCACAGTTTGTTCACGTCCCGTTCTCAAGACAGGAAGAGAATACTATTAGGCAATCTATTCCTGATAATAGGAAAAATCCGACAGGATTCTATAAAGAAATAGAGTCCGTCTTGCAATCCTCAGCATTCACCTTAGTCGATATCGATTTGTTATTCCCTGTACTCCTGCCCGTAGCTTTGTGGAAGCAAGTTAGAACTATAGACGACGTGCCAGGGTTGGGAGATACATGGGTAAATATAACTAGACTCGATGGAGAAAGGCCAGTTGGTGAAAGACCGCCTCAGGTGATATTAACTTTGCCTGATAGAATCATTGCTAAATTGAAACCCATAATTCCAGAGAAAAGAATTATATGGGACAAACTTACGGCCTGTGTCCAAGGAAAGTCTGAGGGTGCTACGAGTTCTTTAATCGGTTCGAACAGGTATTCTCGGAGTTCAGTGGACAAGACCTAGGCACAGAGTCTGGGAAAAGGTTATTTGTGGACAAATTTGTGCCTGGATTGCTGCCTGACATCCAGTCACAAATTATGTCTTCTGAGAGCGCTTGGCAGGCGAAATCGCAATCAGAAGTACTGCACATGGCTCAGTACTACGAGAACCGTGTCAATAATGAAAAAGATAGAGATGAAAAACGAAAAGGTGATTTGAAAACTAAAGTGCTATTGCAGCAAATTTTTAGAGGCCCCACAGGGGGTAGTTCTCAGATTAGAGGTCAGTATGTCCCGCAAGGGAATGTGCCCTTGGGTCCTGTGAACATTAACCAGTGCGCCTATTGTCGTCAAGAGGGTCATTGGCGTGCACAATGCCCCGTCCTTCGACAAAGGTCGAATAACACATTTGGATATATGGGTAGACGATCCAGAGGTCGCCCAGGTGTATGGGGCCCTGGTAGAGGTCAGTTTACACAGGATCCTCAGTAACCTTTCTCGCAGGATAATCAGATTTCGAGTGTGGACACCAGGAACATATTTGATCATCCTTCCGCTGCATATTTATCTGAAGAGCTTCCTTTTGATGACATTCTGTTTCGTTAGGATTGCCCGAAGCAGGGTTTGGAACCTACACCTATTCCCGTCAATCAGAAAGGTCCCTACGTTGAAATGGTGGTGGGAAATAGGAAACATCCGTTTTTGATAGACACTGGAGCACAGAAGTGTTCCATTGATCATTCACGGGTTCCAAACATTCCACTGTCAGGGCAAATCAATGTTTCTGTAGGGTTTTCTGGAACACCAGTTGTTTGTCTGGTTTCTTCGCCGGTACCTATTTCTTTGGGTCCCTTTACGGACCACTGTCCATTTCTGTTGACTTCGAATTGTGGAGAGAACTTGCTGGGGTTGAATCTGTTAAAAGAATTAAATACAGTGATTTATTATTCTTCTGATGGAGTGCGCTTGACGATTTCACAACAGCAATTTTCTGACTCACAATTCTTGACTGGACCTTTGGCGCCAGAATTAATTAATGTACCAGAGAGCTTGTGGGCTGTTGACGACAATGATGTCGGTGTTTTACAGATTGAACCTGTTAAGATAGTTTTGCCACGCATTCCCCAGTATAAGATTTCAGTTGAGGGCGAGCGAGCTTTGAAATGCATTGTTTCCGATTTTGTTACATCACGGGGTGATTGAAGAAATTTCTGGAAGTTTGTGTAATAGTCCGATTTTACCCGTGTGCAAGAAAGGCAATAATGCATTTCCATTCCGTTTCATAATTGATTTACATGCCATTAATAAAGTCGTGGCTCCACAATTTCCAATTGTGCTTGATGTAAGGACAATCCTAACCATGATTCCAGCTACAGCTACTTACTTTAGTGTGGTGGATCTAAAGAATGCTTTCTTTAGTATTCCTAAACACAAGGATAGTATATATTTGTTCTCGTTCACCTTAGGGGGATGCTCATTCACATTTACTTGTGCACCTCAAGGGTACACAGAGAGTCCTAGCATTTATAGTAGGGCTTTGAAAGAACAACTTGATACCCTTGAATTGCCCTCTACCTGTACATTGCTTCAGTACGTTAATGACTTGCTTTTAGCTGCTGACTCTGAGAGCGCCTGTAAGGAGGGCACTGTGTTATTGCTTATCCATCTAGCTAAGCATGGTCACAAAGCTTTGCTTAAAAAATTTCAATATTGTTGCCAGGAGGTCGCCTATTTAGGCTATCTCCTGTCAAAGGAGGGAAGAAGATTGACACCTGAAAGAATAGAACACATTTCTGGCATGTCTGACCCAAATACACAGAAGAAAGTTAGAGCCTTGATAGGTATGGCTTCTTACTGTAGGTTGTGGATCCCAAATGTTTCACTAGTGATCAAACCGATGTTGGCTTTGACAAAGAAGGGCATTTCTTTGCCATTTCCATGGAACGTGGAACACCAGCAATCGTTTGACTTACTTAAGACTGCATAATGCTCTGCACCAGTTTTGGGCACACCAAACTATGAAAAGGCCTTTGTGTTGTTTGTGCATGGATGTGCTTTGGTTGTATTAACACAGGAACATGGAGGGAAGAATAGGCTCTGCGGTTACTTTTCTTCCGCCCTTGATCCTGTAGCATGCGCTTTGCCAAGATGTTTGCGAGCTGTCGCTGCTGCTGCGTCTGTAAAACAGAGTGAGGGAATGTTCGTAGGCCATGATCGAACCCTGATGGTGCCTCACTCTGTAGATGTTATATTGAACAAACTCAAACGCATAACCTCACTTCTGCACGGTTGACACAATATGAATTGATCTTGTTTGCGCCTCACATTCAAATTAAGAGGTGTTGTGTTCTTAATCTGGCTGAACTCCTACTTTTCCCGCAAGATACTACTTGCGGCGATGAAGAGTCACATGATTGTTTGTATACTACCGAACAAGAGACAAAGGGTAGAATTGATTTGAAAGACATCCCTTTGGATAATCCGCAAGGAGAACGGTTTTGTGATGGTTCCTGCTTCAAACCTCTGGATGGTATATCCACAACTGCTTATGGAATCACCAAATTAAGTACGGTTGTGGAAACTAAAAGAATCACACATAATTCTGCACAGGCCGCAGAGATTATAGCATTGACCCGAGCTTGTGAACTTTCCGAAGGGCTTGCAGTAAATATATATACTGACAGTCAGTATGCCTTTGGGGTGGTTCACAACTTTGGGAGACTTTGGTCAGAAAGAGGGTTCCTAACTTCACATGGCACTAAAATCCGACACGACTCCCTAATAGTACAACTACTCTCAGCGCTTGCGCTCCCTACTCAGTTAGCAGTTATGAAATGTGCAGCACATCGAAAGGTTACAGATGACATAGGGAAAGGGAATGCTTTCGCTGATCAGATAGATAGACAAACTGCTACCGATCCCCTTACGGAGATGTATGTTTCAAGGGAGACTGTAAATGCTTATGCAATGGATGAGGGTGTTGGGTCCGTATGGGATATCCAAGCTGATGCCACGTTAGAAGAATCCAAAAGGTGGGCTGAAGGCTTGGGGAAACTTGATGATGACGGGTGTTGGGTGGATATAGCGGAAGGGAAATGGCTACTCCCTGATGCGTATGTAATGATGATGGTCATCATGGCCCATGGTCCTACGCATGTATGTGCCCAGAAGATGACAAAAATGTTAGAGAAAGTTTGGGTAAATGACAACATTTCGAAAATTGCCCAGCGCTACGTCCAGGATTGCATGATTTGCCTACAACACAATGTGGGAAAGGGGACAGTAACTCCAAGGGGAAGTTTTGGGCCACCCTCTGTCCCCTTCGAAGTTATCCACTTTGACTTTATTGAAATGGAACGATGTGATTATAAAAAATATGTGCTGGTGGTTATCTGCGCTTTCAGTAAATGGGTTGAGGCTTTCCCTGTTAAAGATGCTACAGCCATGACTACTGCAAAAACCATGTTAAGGGAATACTTCCCGCGGTTCGGGCTACCAAGAGTTATCTGGTCGGACAATGGTCCACATTTTGTCACTGCTGTAATTCTGCAGATATGCGCGGCATTACAAATTGACAAACGGTTAAATTCGGCCAGACATGCTCAGAGCGCCGGACTAGTAGAAAGACACAACGGTATCATTAAGAACAAGCTCGCTAAGACGTGTGCCGGCACCAAACTAAAATGGCCGGACGCCTTAACGATCATGTTATTATCTATGCGTACAACCCTTCAAACTAAGACTGTGCTCTCTCCATTTGAGGTGGTAATGGGGAGACCTGCCAATATTTGGAACCTTCCTAAATGCAATTCATTGAGAAATGTTGAAAATGTATTACTTTCATATTATTGCAGCCAGTTGACTTAAAACCTGTATTTGATTTATCACCAGCTACGAGAAGCTTTACATGTGCGATACGAGGGCCTGGGCCACAGCATACGGCCTGGAAGCTGGGTGCTCGTCAAAGCATTTGAGCGCTCTTCCTGCCTTGCGCCTCGCTGGCGTGGGCCGTTCCAAGTCCTGTTGGTCACCCAAACAGCGGTGCAGGTCTCTGGGAGAAAGAACTGGATCCACGCGTCCCATGTCAAGAAACTTCCTCACCCTGTGCCACACGTTACAGAAGAAACAGATCCCCTCGCTGATACTGCAACCAACGATCCCAAAGCAGTAAGTAGCACTGATAGTGTGTCGGAGAATCTCTCTGAGCCCGTGAGGCTTGGGGAAGCTGCCATTTTGTCTCCACACTCTCCAAAAGTTTTGCATCCGGAAACTGCTATTTCAAATTCAGCATCCTCACTTGTTTCTGACACGTTGCTTCCAACAGGAAGTGACAACATATTGTTTCCGGATCAATCAGTACTGGGAAAAGTAAGGTACAATCTGCGTCCAAGAAAATAGACTTACGGCACGGTTCAGCTGTGCATTTGAAGAAGAAAAGGATCATCGAGGGCTTGTTTTTGCCCAAATTTGAGAAAGGGGATTCTGTTGGCTAGGGTTGTGGAAGGACTAAGAAGTCGCTCGACCGGGAGGTCGCCAGCAACGAACATTGGGGTATCCGTTTGAAGACTACAATGCCTGCTACTGCTACCGCTCGTATGGGACTTGTAAATAAGGGGTGACCAACCGGGACAATGGACAAAATGCCTGGGCCCCGAAAATGTATTGCTGTATTTTTATAATGATATTTGGGTTTTTAATAGTCGCTGCCTTAGGATTGTGGTACCTTGAGGAAACTCATTCTTTAGAACTTTTGGTACCTACTGAAAGTATACCTATTATTCCTACTCCCTTTGTACATTTGCATACTCTATTTACTAGGGACTCCCAGCATAGACAAAGGTACCACAATAATACTCTACTACTTATCATGAATTCTACGCATGCCATTTTTAATAAGTCTAACTGTTGGGTCTGCTCACATTTACCGCAACACAGGGATAAGGGGCTAGGTTGGTATATTCATCCTTTACCTTTGACAACTGCTTGCTATGCCTCTCTTAGAGCACTGTTCTTTGGCCGTTGGAATGATAGCATCTGAGGGATCTTTGATGGCACCAATTTGAATAGTTTTGAGAAATGTGTTTTGACTCCCCTGGGATGCTCGCTTTTCACAAACAGGAGTAAACCTAATGTTGCTTCTGTTAGGCCTTCTGATAAACTGTCTCGTCCTTTCCAATCTTTGATTTCCTTTAAGATGGCTCCAATAGGCAATAAGGATGCCATGCCTCCTTCTTACACTGTTAATCATAGCCCTGATTCAGTTTCTTTTTGCATACAGAGGAATGGAACTCAGTCAATGGGAGATTTTCTAGGTTGTGCCAACATTGCAAATTTGACTGGGGAAAACAGACCTTTGTATGTAGGCGAACCTGTCTACTTTGTCTGCTGTAATGTAGCATTCCCATGGTTGCCCAGGGATTGGCAGGGAACCTCTTATTTGGGGATCCTGTTACCTGGGGTGTTTATAGCTAATACAAAAGAAGTTTCAAAGGCTCGTCCACGGCGGGACGAGAATGGTGACACCGTAGCACAAATTTTGGGAGATATAGCTAAATCAGTTGTGCCATTTTGGGGGCAGATAGCGAATTCAGAAGATATCAGAAAACTAGCGAGAGTATTGGAGAGAACCATCCACTGGACCACGGACATACTCTATAATATGACGTTAGAACAGAAGGCGATAAGACTAGTAGCACTATAAAACCGGATGGCATTAGATGTCATTCTGGCTGAACGTGGTGGAGTGTGTAAATTAGTGGGGTCTGCTTGCTGTGTTTTCGTACCAAATTCCTCCCCAACCATCTTCAAGGCAATACAGAATCTGCATGTCCTTAGCTCAGAACTACATGTTGGCGAGGGAAACTGGGATCTTAGCGCTTGGTTCTGGGACTTCTTGCGATCTTGGGGTTGGAAGGTACTTTCAGTCTTGCTGATTATTTTGGGAATCCTGTTGTTTCTTGGTTGCTGTATTCAGTGTCTACCTGGTATGTGTTCGATCCTAGGGGGATGTTGCGCACAAGCGATAGGTTCGATAGGACATAAAGTATATGCCCCAGATAAAACTTCCAAAGAATATGTGTTGAAAGAAATTTTAGCAAATGACCTAATGGCAATAGATATTTCCGACAGTGATTCAGGGTGCATGGACGATGATGCATGGAGTTATTTGCAAGGAGATCCAAAGTAGTTTTAGCACTTGGCAGAGGCCAAAAGGAGGGTTTGTCAAAAGAGAAATTATATCGTGCCTCCTATTGCAATAAATATATGTATATTGGCCTACGCCAAGCTGCTCGAAAGTCGCTTGCAAAAGAATCCGTGTTGCAAGGTCCTGACCTTAAAATCAATGTAAGCCGCCATTTTAGGTCAATCTGCCATTTTAGGATTCGCTTTGTAAAAGTCACCCTGTGAGTTAAAATGGTGGACGATGTCATACAACATGGCCGTCTTGACCTCTGTACATAGCTAATATGTAACTTGCCTGCAGGCCACTTGTTGAGGTCATGAACTGAGACCTTGTCCTTCGTTGACCTGTGAGTAAGGGATTACTCGTGCAAAGAAACTAATCCACGAGTATACTATAAAGACAATGGGCCTCATTACACGGTAGGCGGTGAGCCATGGCGCTATTAGCGCCATGGCTCATGCCGGTAAAATACCGGCACCGCCTTGGCGGAAAGGGGATTTACCGCCCCATTCCAAGGTTGGAGGGGCGGTAAATCCCCTTTCCGCCATTGCCCTTCCCCATTCCCATTTCTGCCCCATAGGGCTCTATGGAAATGGGGAAGGCGCTAATTACGGCACCGCAATTTTGCGGTGCCGTAATTAGCTCCGAGGTCCCTTAGCGGGTTGGATTTTAACGCCTGCAAGAAGCAGGCGTTAAATCCTCCAACCCGCAAAGGGACCTCGTAGTACGGCGGTAAGGGTTAACGGTCACCGTTGCCATTAATGGTGACCGTTAACCCTTACCGCCGTCCGTGTAATGAGGCCCAATGTATTCAAATACTGAACATAGAACACTTGTTTAACCACAATGTATTAATGTTTAAGAAGACTTACATGGAAAATCCAAGAATACACAGTTGCCGTATAGGCTTGTTGATACATGTATTAAAAGAAAACCAGTTATATGCGGTTGTTCGAGACTTGGCATGAACCCTAGATCGATGATGTATTAATGGAATATTAACCCGAAGTGGGGCTGGACATCGTGCTCACAAAATGTATAAAAAGCCAATGCATTCTAATGTACAGAGTCTCTCACTGAATATACTGAACCACGCTGGAGTTCGTTGTGTTGCACTGAGGGCCGATAGCTATCTGATTTTGCTCTGTTTTTGTAACTGGATTCAGTATAAAATAAAGTACTTTGTATGTTCCTTTGTAACCCGTGTTCGGTGTATTTCCTTTTGGGGTACTCAGCCTCGATATTCTGATTTTGTTTTCACACCCCGTTCAATAAATCCTTCAATTTCTGAAAGGCCTCAGTGTGTTCTTCAGTCCAATCAAACCTATCGGATCATAATAGGTCATATAGTATTTTAGTGTATTCTGCAAATAGGGGAGTAAAGTTCCTTGAGAATCCCAAGATCCCTATTGCCCGATGTAGTGCAGTGTGATCCGTTGGGAGGGGCAATGAGTTAAGCAGTTGCAGTCTGTCCCTGCATATGCTTTTTCCTTTTCCTGATATTGTTACCCCTAGAAATCGTACCTCTGTTTGGCAAATTTGTGTTTTCCCACCATTCAGTTTGAGTCCCCCTTTTTGTAGTGCCACTAGCACCTCCCCTAGATGTGTCCTATGTAGTTCTTCTGTCTCGCTACACACCAATACATCATCTACATATTGGATGACATTTTTCATGCATATTAAGCCCTGCATTATTCGTTTCATGGCAGCGTGGAATATTGTGGGGCTGTCTCTGAGTCCTTGAGGTAACACATTCCAAACATACACCACCCCTCAACCGTGAATGCTGTTAGTTCCCGTGAATCCTCGTGTAATGGGAGAGAGTAGAACCCCTTAGAGATATCTAAGACACTGAAGACCCTCATGCATGGCTGTATTTTTGCCATCATTTCTGGAAATTAGGCAACTAACTGTGGTCTGGACTGTAGATGTTTGTTGATTATGCGGTAGTCAATTGTTAAACGGAATGAGTCATCAGGTTTCTTCACTGCCCATACCGGTGATACAAATGGTACCCACCCTGTATGTTCTGTAATGGCCCCCCTCTCCTGTAGGGCCCTTAGTATATCATTTATTTGTTCTGCCGCCTCAGGGGAATTCCACAGGGTTTTATGTATCGTGGGATGCTTGTTAGTTTTAATACTACATTATCCTGCGTCCTCCCAAAATCTAATATGTGTTTTGCCCATATGTCTGGAAACATCTCCTCCCACTCTGTTAGGATGCCATTTGTGTGTGTGCGGATATGTGTGTCACCCTTTGTTGTTGCTGTGACAACCGCCATTGGTATCACTTGTACTGTGCCTGCTGTACCTTGAAGGTGGAGGCTCTAAATACAAAATTACAAATACATTGGTACAGCGAAAAACACTCTTTTCACTTACCGTATTTGATGTTGCCTCTGCGACTGTGCCAGTCATAGGCGAGAAAGAGAGTTTCCGGGTTTCGGCACCAAATGTTACAATTGTCCATCCTGCTCCCTCCTGAAATCGCCCTGCTTCACTGCACACTCAGCAACACTCCGAAATAAGCACACGGGAGACCAGAGGTAGAAGGGTATTTGCATATAATGAAAGCACGTATCCAAACCACCTGGGTGGACTGCTGTGCTCCCCCAGGCCGGCAACATCCTTATATACAGTTTAGGTGGCTATTCCATTCCTAAACAACATTACTCATGTCAAAGGGGATGCCTGAGGCCTGCATCTGGGCCCATGTATGGAGTGTAGCAATCAGAACCCAAGCGATAAAAGTGTTCAAGTTCTTATAATGGACTGTTTCATCAGCACAAGGCAATGTGGCCGTGGGTTCTGGTTACAGCTTGTTAGACACTGTTCTATCTGTGTACATTCTCTCAGAAATGGTTTTCCATCCCTGGAGGCTTGACGGTCACGCATTCCACAGCCACAGTGACCTTCCCGGTGCCAGATCCCATCTCCTCCTTCGCAGGGGCCTCCGAGAAAATAGAAAAAACGCATAATTAGATCACGTATTAGATGTGTATCTTTTTCTGCAGTGCAATGCTGGCGTTGCGTGGCAGGTAGAGGAGAGGGCCTGCTGCTGCAGGGCCCTCCACACTGAAAGTGCCCCTGCTGGGCAACTCTGTCCCTGATGCCTCCCCCCTATGTCAGCAGAGCCCCTACCAGCAACTTTGCATGTATGTGTCCGCAGAGCCACTGCAGGGCAACTGCATACATGCCAACCCTCCCTATTTAGGCGGGAGACTCCCGATTTTTCAGCGAAAAATCAGGCTATTTTTCACTGTCTCCCGCCTGAAATAGCTGTAGCCCCAATGCATTCCTATGGGTAAATGTTGGTCTCCCGATGTCCCTTTGGAAATCTCCCTCCCAGCTGTGTCTGAATGTTGGCATGTATCCAACTGTGCATCTAGGTGCCGGTGCCCCAGGCCATTGAAGCGCCAGTGTGATCACAGGCTGTCAGGGTGCTCCCTGTCACTGGATGTCCGATTGGTGCCCCCATCGGTGGGCTCCCTGGCCCTGCGTGACTGCAGGGTCAGGACTGTTCCATGGCACCCCTTCTGGGGGACATGGTACCTCCTAAGTGTGTAAAAGGAAGGAGAGGGATCGGAGGCACAACAGTAGATAAATGGTTTTTCTATAAGGTCTGTGTGGAGTTGAGATGTCTCCTTGTGATTATTTTAATAGGTCAATTAATTACACTTCAGGTGCAGCAGGGTTAACCTCGAGGCCAATCGAGGTCCAAAGCATGACGAACACAGAACACACATCGGGTGTTGCCACCCGATAGCCCTATGCTGCACTCCTATTGGGACACAGTCCCAGGTATGTTTTTTTTAAAACAATAGTGAAAAGGAGTCTCCCAAGAGAATGGAACTCATTATATTTGTGTAACAGAGGTAAAAAGTAAACAATACAAATCAGTCACACTGTACAGTCTCAGTGAAGAGGAAGCCCAGAGGATTTTAGGCCTCATAAAAACAACGGGAGATGAGCTACGAGCCACTGACAGACCAGAAGCATTGATAAAGCAGTTAGAGTGGAAAATACGGAGAGAGATCAATTTGAAATTACATGCTACCACACTGACACATTATTATAAGGCACAGAGAATCCCTCGCGGACTAAGAATGAGCCTCGAACCTACCTTATGCAAAGAGAATCCAAATTTTGTAAAAAGATGGAGACAGATCCTGAACAAGTGCTCCCTTGATCTAATTCTCCCAACGATTGAAGAACTTGCACATAACCTGACGACACTGGATGAGGAAATTAATGTCATTAAAGATACACTGGGTAAGAGTTTTACAGCAGACCAGCTTAAACAAATCTTGGAGGAGACCAACGATAAATTAGCTAAATATAAACAAGAATTGGAAACAAAGAAGATCAGGAAATTCAGAAGGGATACTCAGGACTATAAATTAGACACTTGGCAAGAATACTACGGCCATTGAACAACGAGACCACAATCTCAGCGGCCCCTGAGGACAGGACCCCAGAATACCGACACCACCACCTCAGAAGCTTCAAGCACAGAACTAGAAGTCAGTGTCGACACAGTAACAACTGTGCCATCCACCTCAGCAGTGGATGGGAACACACCCAGTGCGGTCGACTTTTTAGGAAAAGACCAACCAGATGAGGACAGAGGAAGAAAAGAATCGGAGAGGAAGAAATTGGCGGGGAAGAAGGACCTAGTCGTCAATATCTCATCATACAAACGGTCACGCATGGAATTGAAGGTCTTACGTAAAGGCCTTTCTTTCGTGCCTCAATGTAATTCCAGTTTATTGAAGGAGAATATTTACTTTTTTAAGCTCATGAGGAAACTTAAACTCAAGGTGTTCTTCAATTCCTTTGAAGAAGATGAAGACACAAGGGAATCTTCAGAATTCTTGGAACTTACACCTAAGAGTACCTTCAATCCTCCCGTCAATAATCATGTGTTGACAGTTTTTGAAAGAACAGTGTTGGATCAGTTTAAGAAGATTCCATTCAAGTCCGAGAAATGTGGGAACTTCACGGCCATCGAGCGACAAACTCTAAAGAGATTATTGGATAATAAAGACATTATCTTCAAACCAGATGATAAGGGGGGTGCTCTGGTCCTAATGGACAAGATCAAATATATTAGGGAGGTCGAACGACAACTAGATGACCAGGAAACCTATAAAGAAATTGATTATGATCCAACAGAGAAGGTGAAGAAACTAATCAAGGAAACATTAGATGAGACAGAAGACAGAGAAATCATTTCTGAGAAAACCAGCAAATTTCTGGAGAAGACCCATCCCATCACACCTGTGATATATATTCTACCCAAGATACATAAAAGATTGTTGGACCCTCCTGGACGACCGATCATAGTGGCAACAGACAGCTTACTCGAACCGCTTGCGAGATATCTTAACAAGATCCTACAGCCCCTTATACAAGAAACTCCAACATATATCAAGGATACAACACACTTTCTTCAAAAACTTAAAGAGGTGCAGTTTGTGAATGGAAGAGATATCCTATTCACAATGGATGTTACATCTCTGTACACGAACATTGTACATGAAGCGGGCCTTGAGGCAGTTGAATGGCTTCTGTTGAGGTCAGACAATTGTCAAGGAGATAAGATCTTTGTCCTAACATTACTCAAGTTGGTGCTCATGAACAACTTCTTTAGATTTCAAGATCAATACTACCTACAACTTTCAGGCACCAGCATGGGGGCAGCCATGGCCCCGGCCTATGCTAACACATATATGAACTACTTAGAGAATGAACATGTGTTGACCTCAGCGAGATGGCTTCGCCACCTCACCATATTTGTTAGATACATAGATGATGTATTTGGCATCTGGTCTGGCCCAGAAGACGAGTTGACGGATTTCTTTGAAATGATGGACAGTATGCATCCACAAATTAAGTTCACCACTCAGACCAGCAAACTCAGGATTAATTTCCTGGATGTGGAAATTTACATCAAAGAAGCTAATCTTGAAACCAGGATATTTACCAAGTCAACAGACAGGAACACCCTCCTACTGGCGACTAGCTTTCATCCACACCGGAGTATTGAGAGTGTCCCATTAAGCCAGTTTCTTCGCTATCGGAGGAATATCTCAGAGGAGTCAGAATATGCGAGGCAATCAGTGACCTTGCGTCACAAGTTCAGAAAGAGGGGATATAAATCAGATTCTATCTCCAGAATTGAAGAAAGGGTGGCCAACATTGAAAGAGATACTCTGCTCACGCCCAAGGTCAAGAACAAGGACGACTGTATGGTTTATGTGACCACGCACTCTAACCAAAGCAGAAAAATCAGGAGCATCATTCAGAAAAATTGGCCCATGCTGCAAATGGACCCTGAAACACAATCTCTTTTTAAACAAACACCTATCGTTGCATATAGGAACAGGGGGGCTCTCAGAAACAGTCTGAATTGAGCCGAAACACCTACGGACCACACAGTGGCCACACGACACAGAGGAACACAACCTTGTCACAACTGCCAGCACTGCAGTAACATTCTGCTAGGGGACACTATCTCACATCCACATACAGGCAAACCTATTATACTCAAACACTCTTGTACTTGTGATTCGACCAATGTGGTTTATGCTCTGAAATGCCCATGTGGGCTCTACTATGTGGGGATCACTATGAGGAAAGCAAAACTAAGATGAACTGAGCACAAGTCAAACATTCGGACTAAAGGTTTGAGATCCCCAGTGTCCATGCACTTTGTGGAAGCAAGACATTCGATTGCCCAATTAAGATGCATCATTTTAGAACAAGTGCAAGTGGGACCGAGAGGGGGGATGTGCATAAACGATTGTTACAAAGGGACATTTTCTGGATCGACCTACTGGATTGTTTGAGCCCAAGAGGCATGAACTGCGAGTTTGATCTCATGTGCTTTGTATAAGTGTCAAATGTGTTTTTCCACACTGTTATTTTCAAATTGTAATGTATTGATCGGACGAAGGAATTGTTTAGTGATTGGGGCTAATGTGCATTTGATAATATGGCTCTGGTTCAGGTGTACCATTGAGAATCTTGTAAATCCAGTTGAGAATGATGACGATTTAATATTATACTAATGGGGCCAGTGATGGCCATGAGTTTGATTGAGCTACTTTGCCTTCATATAAGTATCTAATTGCCCATTATACTGCTAGGGGAATCATTCATAAACCCACTGACAGGGAGGGCACACACCTTCACGTTGTTATACCCCTTTGGGCTATGTCCAAATCTATAGGGTGGAAACACGACTTAATAGGTAATTGAGTCACAGGAGTAAGCTTAACAATTTTTGATGTACATACTTACACGACTTATTAGGTCACTGAGTCACAGGAGAAAGTTCAACAATTGTTGATGTGCATACTTACCCTATGTGACACTGTACCGGACAGGACACAGTGGTTTCCCATTGTGTCTCCAGGTCCGGTTTCAGTGGGCATACTGAATGACTAGTGTGAGGTGGGGTACCACGCAGTCTTATTCTGCTCTGGTGCCCCGCCTCACGCTCTACTATAAGTTGGTCTTTCAATTCTCTCTAGTATATGTAAGGGAGCGAAGTGGCATAATCACGTCTTCGCATTACGTAATTTTGGGTTTGCTTGGCACAATTACTGAGCATTTATATCTCGCAAGCTGAATATTGCACATATACATGTAGTCCCCAGGACAACCAGCTCGACACACCAATATTGCTTATTATTGTTATACCGAAAGTTTTTTACATCTGTGCCCTAGTTGACACACACTGACAGTGATATTAAAAAAAGGGGGGGGGCAATGAACGCACATCGCCCCTTAAACGCATCAAAATGCAGGCGTATCATTTTTTGGATGAATCCGTGTCAACCACATCCGTACGTGTGGATGCCCACACTAATATGGCGAATAGGGAGCTAGCGCGCATGCGCGCCGCCACCATGACAACGTAATAACATTTTGCAGTCTCAAGCCGCGCGTCTGCTTGACGGACGTCTCGAGAGCTGCGTCCCGCTAGAGATCAGGTATGTTTTCACAGCAAATTAGGCGCGGTGATAGTCACTAGTGCACGGCAAGTTATGGAACAGCTATACGCGAGCGGCACCTTGTTACTTGGTTGCATGCTCGGTTTATTCACAGATGACTGGCACTTATGCTTCATGTAATCTGCACACACGTCAAGAGATCTGCTCACGGGTGGTGCCGCCATGCCTGCCTACACACCTATGCCCCCTCACTCATAAGTATGGCTTTATTACAACCACTACGCATATTATTTTACTAGTGAATGGTTCCGTATACAATGAGCATTACATCTGTCTCTGATCATGTTCAACCATTTTTGAACTCCAAACTTAGCACATTATCTCTGTTGTTGAACCCTACAGTACGTATCCTTCGTGATCGACTTCCTAACAGCTTACTCAGACCCGGGCCGATGCTTTTGCCTCTGGACCGGGTGAGTGGTGTTACATGCATCAGATGAATTTTAAATACATAGAATTGAATTTACCCATAAGCTGAGCCATGTTATTTTTGTTATTTTTGCTCTTAATGCAGGTTGAGGTGTTTTCATTATTGCTTCAACTATAAGGTCAGTGACTTAGATTTATATCTAGCCTCCTTAATTATTGGCCCACATTCTGGAGTTAATTAGTTTATCTCTGTTATTTTTAGGAAAACCCCTATGAAACTTTACACATACTGCCCTGAAGATGGGTTCATCGGAACCCGAAACGCGTTGGCACCTTTAGGAGTGTTTAGGACAAAATATAGAGCAGAGAGGACTTACACTGCTCATCCTTTGATATACACATTATGTTGTTAAAATTGTGGATTGACTGATTTGTGCAATGCTCAATCATAATTTAATGTTTTTGGAGTGTGTAAGAATACAGCTCTGAGCTCTCTTCAATTGTATGCGACATTTATATTGATTCATTTTGTACACACTGAGACTATACAGTGTGACTGATTTGTATTGTTTACTTTTTACCTCTGTTACACAAATATACATGTTTTACAAAGGTAGCGGGCGCCCCTCTCTCGCAAGAACAGACATGATAACCTGTTCAGTGGTTATTAACCACTTGAGAGTTCGCAGCCACTGCTTTTACTCACTGTGCCTTTCACAGATGGGAAATATCCATTTGCATATCAGTCTTTGTCCTGCCCAGGGGCAGTCCAGCACCGAAATACAATGGCAATTCCAATCTGAAGGAGAGTACCACCAGCAACCCCATACACGTGTTTCACCCTTGTTGGGGATCATCAGTGAGGTGAAGCTGATGCCTCTCTAAGCACAGCGAGAGGGAGACCACGTCTGGTTGCCCCCAGGAGACCTAGGGTTACCAATCCCAGGTTCCTTAACAAATAGTTTTACAAAGGTAGCGGGCGCCCCTCTCTCGCAAGAACAGACATGATAACCTGTTCAGTGGTTATTAACCACTTGAGAGTTCGCAGCCACTGCTTTTACTCACTGTGCCTTTCACAGATGGGAAATATCCATTTGCATATCAGTCTTTGTCCTGCCCAGGGGCAGTCCAGCACCGAAATACAATGGCAATTCCAATCTGAACGAGAGTACCACCAGCAACCCCATACACGTGTTTCACCCTTGTTGGGGATCATCAGTGAGGTGAAGCTGATGCCTCTCTAAGCACAGCGAGAGGGAGACCACGTCTGGTTGCCCCCAGGAGACCTAGGGTTACCAATCCCAGGTTCCTTAACAAATAGTTTTACAAAGGTAGCGGGCGCCCCTCTCTCGCAAGAACAGACATGATAACCTGTTCAGTGGTTATTAACCACTTGAGAGTTCGCAGCCACTGCTTTTACTCACTGTGCCTTTCACAGATGGGAAATATCCATTTGCATATCAGTCTTTGTCCTGCCCAGGGGCAGTCCAGCACCGAAATACAATGGCAATTCCAATCTGAACGAGAGTACCACCAGCAACCCCATACACGTGTTTCACCCTTGTTGGGGATCATCAGTGAGGTGAAGCTGATGCCTCTCTAAGCACAGCGAGAGGGAGACCACGTCTGGTTGCCCCCAGGAGACCTAGGGTTACCCATCCCAGGTTCCTTAACAAATAGTTTTACAAAGGTAGCGGGCGCCCCTCTCTCGCAAGAACAGACATGATAACCTGTTCAGTGGTTATTAACCACTTGAGAGTTCGCAGCCACTGCTTTTACTCACTGTGCCTTTCACAGATGGGAAATATCCATTTGCATATCAGTCTTTGTCCTGCCCAGGGGCAGTCCAGCACCGAAATACAATGGCAATTCCAATCTGAAGGAGAGTACCACCAGCAACCCCATACACGTGTTTCACCCTTGTTGGGGATCATCAGTGAGGTGAAGCTGATGCCTCTCTAAGCACAGCGAGAGGGAGACCACGTCTGGTTGCCCCCAGGAGACCTAGGGTTACCAATCCCAGGTTCCTTAACAAATAGTTTTACAAAGGTAGCGGGCGCCCCTCTCTCGCAAGAACAGACATGATAACCTGTTCAGTGGTTATTAACCACTTGAGAGTTCGCAGCCACTGCTTTTACTCACTGTGCCTTTCACAGATGGGAAATATCCATTTGCATATCAGTCTTTGTCCTGCCCTGGGGCAGTCCAGCACCGAAATACAATGGCAATTCCAATCTGAACGAGAGTACCACCAGCAACCCCATACACGTGTTTCACCCTTGTTGGGGATCATCAGTGAGGTGAAGCTGATGCCTCTCTAAGCACAGCGAGAGGGAGACCACGTCTGGTTGCCCCCAGGAGACCTAGGGTTACCAATCCCAGGTTCCTTAACAAATAGTTTTACAAAGGTAGCGGGCGCCCCTCTCTCGCAAGAACAGACATGATAACCTGTTCAGTGGTTATTAACCACTTGAGAGTTCGCAGCCACTGCTTTTACTCACTGTGCCTTTCACAGATGGGAAATATCCATTTGCATATCAGTCTTTGTCCTGCCCAGGGGCAGTCCAGCACCGAAATACAATGGCAATTCCAATCTGAACGAGAGTACCACCAGCAACCCCATACACGTGTTTCACCCTTGTTGGGGATCATCAGTGAGGTGAAGCTGATGCCTCTCTAAGCACAGCGAGAGGGAGACCACGTCTGGTTGCCCCCAGGAGACCTAGGGTTACCAATCCCAGGTTCCTTAACAAATAGTTTTACAAAGGTAGCGGGCGCCCCTCTCTCGCAAGAACAGACATGATAACCTTTGTAAAAATATACATGTTGTCTACCCACATGATATATGATCTTCGTGGCTCTTGATTGTACTAGGGCAGGTGGACATTATTTCAGTTGATTTGAACAAAGGTGCATTTAATGAATAAGAAAGAACAGTATATATTTATATGTATATCTTTTCTGCATAACTAAGAAGAAATTTACCATAGTGGGCTGTGAGTTCCATTCTCTTGGGAGACTCCTTTAAACTATTGTTTTTAAAAAAACATACCTGGGACTGTGTCCCAATAGGAGTGCAGCATAGGGCTATTGGGTGGCAACACCCATGTGTGTTCTGTGTTCGACCTCCTAAGTGTGTGCCATGTCTGATGATCAGAGAAAGAAGAAACGCATTTAAATGCTGAAAATACAATTAAAGTTCTTGAACCGAAATTAGGTATGCGTGCATCTTTAAACACGAAAAGAATCCGGGGAGTTCAATAAACTCTTTCTTTTGTGTCTATGGAAGTTTGTGTCTTTCTTTTGTTTCCATCGGCGCGTCGCCTCGTCCTTCCTCTGTTTCCACGGCGCGTGTTCAGTTTCTCTTTTCCTTCTGACAGTTGCCCTGCGGCGAGGCTTGGAACGCTTCCGCAGTAGGAGGGCCATGGCTGTGCTTGTCAAGCTGCGATTGGCTGGCCCAGTGTGAGTGGGCGTGTCCCGCCGGCGGAGATCCGGCTCCCGGCTCGGGTGCTGCTGAGCTGACGGAGGTCTACGTGGAACGTTTGCCACCGCAGCGGAGCAGGGCCATGGCGGAGCGGAGAGTGGGGGCCAGTGGGCCCGGCACCAACCTGCTCTTCAGCCATGCGCCCCCGGACCTCAGCTTCAGCGTGCCCTTCATCCCAGTGAGCCGGGCGGGCCTCAGCGCGGGTGAGACCCGGGGGCAGGAGGGGAACTGTAGGGGCGAAACGTCAGCTGCAGGGAATAGGAGCACAGATGCCAAGTTAGGAATTTTATTTGCAGGGCATTTTGGCATCTTTGATAGCCATCCCACTGGCACAGCACATTGCATGAAAAACTGTTTTTTTAAATTGTGGTGTGTGCTACTAAGTGTCTTAAACATGATCATCCCTATTCAGGGGACACGCACACGTTCTAATCCCGGCGGACTCAATTGCACAGCTTGTGTGATCTTGGCCAAAGCCCATTTTAAAATGTCTGGTGGAAGCCAATGCATTTAGCTGTGAAAATCTCCTTGTGTACAGTGTTTCAGAAACAAGACGTCATAAGATGTGGCTTAGTTCGTTTTTCAAAAGAAAAAGTACAGTTGATAAAGCGTGTTGTTTCCCCTTTGCACTTATATGATCACACAATCACTTTATACAGGGGTCTGCAACCTGCGGCTCTCCAGATGTTTTGGACTACAATTCTCATGACCCCACACTATTGAATATGCTTGCTAGGGAAGACGGGAGTTGTAGTCCAAAACATCTATAGCGCCATAGGTTGCAGATCCCTGAATTGTATCATAAGAAAGGGGGCCTATTTGTGGAAAGTTATGTTTTGTTTCTCATAACAAACATTTTAGATATTTTCCTTGCAAGGTATTGTAGATCAGGGTGGTGGTAATAATATGGCCTCTTTAGTGAATATCGTGCATGTAGTGATCCCTTTCATCCCATCTCCCCCTTGCTATCCCTGAGGCCAAGCCAATTCCAGCAGCATGGCCACCTACCTTCTCGGTCATCTGACCCATGAAGCATGTGTCAGTTGAGGCTTTTGCCGCCACTTTCTCTCCTTCTTCTCTGGTTGACTCGCATCCTGACACAGCCCTTTCCATGCTCCACGCTTCCATCTCTGATACTCGTGTATTGTATTGTACTTATATAGCACACCAAGGCCTTGGGCATCTGGGTGCATTTCTTACAGAGATAAAGCATAAGTAATTACATAGGCATTCAATAGGTAATTTACAAAGAGATAACAGTTGCATACGTATTTACATATTGAGGATGTGATGCAGTTGTAAAGGTATACAGGAAAGAAAGCAAAGTTATTACATAAGCATACAAGGGTAGTTTGCAAAAAGGCTAACTATTAGTTACAGGTGAGTATTTACATAAAGATGAAGTGGCGCAATTGACAGGGAGCAAGGGAGAGATATCCACGGTATGTCGTTCAATGTGTAAGTTGATTAGAAAGGACGATCAGACAATTTGAGCCAGGTTAATTACCTGACTTCTGAATGGATGGAAAGAAGGTTTGGCTCTGAAAGTTGCTGGTGCAGAGTTCCACATTTTGGCTGCGAGAACTGGGAAACTACTGCCATCTGCCCTTTGGAGCTTGAACCTAGGAATGATCATGCAGTTGGAGTATGATGATCTGGATGGCCGGTCTGAGGATTTCAGTGTGACTTTATCAATCAAGTACTTGGGTGGTAGGTTGTGTAGGCATTTAAATGCGAGTGAGAGGGTTTTGAAGGCGATTCTTTGGGGAATAGATAGCCAGTGTACGCTGCGCCTTAACTCTGTGATGTGGTGAGATCTAGGGTGTTTGGTTGCTGATCTGAGTGCATTATTTTGGATGATTTTAAGCTTTTTTTGGTTGTGATGGTTAGTGCTGAGGTAGAGAGCATTGGAGTAGTCTATCTTGGATAATACTAGGGCGCAGGGGTCTGCAACCTTTGGCTCCCAGATGTGTTTGGACTACCATTCCCATCCGGCCTGTACAGCATAGTCAATGTCAGGAGATCATGGGAGCTGTAGTCCGAAACATCTGGAGAGCCACAGGTTGCAGACCCCTGGCAGTTACCTGTGGTCATGAAAGGTCTACAGGCATTGATAAGCTTGCACGTGTATGCAGTCGGAAGCAGTCACGTTGATTTGTCTTGTCAGAGAGATGGAGGAGTCGATATAGATACCTAAAGTTTTTACATCTTTTTAGAGAAGACATTACCTCGTATGCTTTCTTCCTACCATGCAGCTCCATGTATCCTCCTTTGGAAGGTCTGACCTTTATTCCACCCATAGTTGTGCAGAA
This sequence comes from Ambystoma mexicanum, assembly GCF_040938575.1. NCBI lineage: Eukaryota > Metazoa > Chordata > Amphibia > Caudata > Ambystomatidae > Ambystoma > Ambystoma mexicanum. Next base: position 1,666,463,081 of record NC_090929.1, read on the forward strand.
AAAGGGGTCTGTAAAATATGAATCCAGGTAATTGCATTTCATTAGCGGGCTGGAAGTGGGCGCTGGACTATCGGGGAAACTCGGAACGCGGGCTGTGTTGTCTGGTACAAGCGCACGTTCTGAGCAGCCTCGGTGCTGCTAGCCTTCCCCCATTCCATTCCCAGCTTCTCCTTTCCTTCCACCCCCTTCACCTCTTAGCACTTGTGTAGTTTCCTATATGGGTACAAAGAGAGTGCAATTTAAAACAAAATAGACACTTACATTATAGATCCAAAGTTTCCCAAGTCTGTTTCCTTGTTGACGACCTCACGGTCATCAACATTGAAAATTTCTGGGGGTGGGGGGTAGGGGATGGGGAAGTGCGACGCTGGGCCACACAGCAATGTAAGTTTAAATAAATGAATGGAACTAAACGCCATTAGCACTCACATAGGGAAGTACACAGGTGCTAATTGTGATATACACCGAGGCGGCATGCTTTCCCTGTCGGTAAATTCACTGCCGCCCATGATAAGGGACCTCTGCTTCGCTCGGGCCCTTAACTATCGCCTCAGTAAAAGTTGTAGTATTACCCACCATTTGAAATGCTAGCCGCCCATCTTGCAACAATGCACTGAAATTTAAACTTTCCCAGGCAAACTTGGAAATCCTATCTTAAACATGTGCACAGTGGATGAATTGAGTTAATACCCTGGGAAGAAACTCGAAAACCTTCTGTTTTGAGTTATTGATTTGTTCGGTAATATTTATAAAGCGGTGTTACCTAGTGCTCTTCTGCCATGTTTGTTGGCCTCGTTGCATGTGGCTCTGTAAGAAAAGAGTAAGAGGGTTTTTTGGCGAGGTAGTTGTAGAGGCAGATGCAAAAACTGTGGTGTTCATGGGTGCAGGTCGGAAGCACTCGAGACCTGATTGCCATTTTGCTTCTATGATATTTGTGGAGACACTTGGGGTGGAATATGTTATCCGAAGGGGAGACCTCAATATCTGATAGACTGCAGAGTTTTGGGTCTAGTTAGCCGCTGTTGTAAGGGGAGTGTGATAGCGCTAGAGAGGAGTGGTTCATTATACCCGATTAATGTTCATGTTTAACGGCTAGGCTTGTTGTGAGGGGGGGTTTGTGTGTAGTGCAAGGTTGTAAAGATTTTAGCCATTGGCTGTTCAGTCGGGGAGAATAAGGTAGTAGACCAATGAAGAGTTTTAAGTGGTAGGGGAAGGAATTGGTCGGAACTGCCCTTTAGTGAGGTCATCTGTGCCATCCAAGAAAATGCTTTGGACTGGCACAGATGATCCAGAAACCACATAAAGCAAACCATAACATGGAATTGCAAGGTACGAATTCATGTTGAAATCATGACGGTGCACAAGTCCAATATCTTACTCATAGCCACATTGTTCTATTAGCGCTACCGCTTCTTTTTATTACAGAAGCTTCAGCTGTGCTTGTCAGCGTGCATGTGAAAATGTGCACTGGCAAGCATTTCCTTTCTCGCCCTGCCTGTGTTTGCCTCTCTTGTTTGGACAGGCTTGGAAATGACCCACAGAGTATGAAAATGTTTATATATGATGTGGGAGTAGTCGGCTTTCACTAATGACCTGTTCATGCTTGTATATATGCTTCCCCTCCCCCCTACCTCAAATCCTACACCGTTACTCCCTTCTCCTACCACCCCCCCCTTTGTAAATGGTTCTACTTATTGTTCTAATGACCTGTTCATGGTTGTATATAGGTTTCTCTCACATTTGTACCTGTTGTTATATTGTAAAGCGCTTCGGCTTAAAGCGCTATATAAATTCAATAAACATACTTTAACTTTATGGACAGATTGTAGTGGCTTTAGTCACAACTTTCGGTGTACATCTGGTGATGAGGGAGGCCCAAGAGAACGCACAAGACCGTGTCGAAGTAAAGGAAAAAAATGACAACTAATTAGTTGCAACAGAATGGACAAATCGGGTCCCATTTATTAAACCAGTAAGCCAAAAACAGACTGTATCCCTTTTAGTCAAACCCACCCTCTCCACCACCTCATCTGCCATTAAACCATCCACGTGGTCCGACCCCACACTTATCACGACAGGTACATCCAGTTAACCTCTCCAGCCCCCTTCAGAACACTGGGTATATGCATAATCAATCCACGTCCGTACCTTTATTTCCAGTCTCTCATGTGTGGTCACATGTTGTTCTACTTCTAGCCTACACCGCCCACTAGTGCAGTTCTGCAGGTAAGAATACTCCATTATAGTAACCGGCTTAAACCAGCAAAGTCCAAAAATGGCTGCTGGGTGTCCTTCACACAGTGCCCCAGATTGCCTCTGAAGTGCTGATCTTAGCATTGCATGTGCTCCATTTTAGGACTCTCTGGAGCAAGCACTGGCTATTGCCAATAGGTAAGGAGATACCATAACACATCTCTGCTATAAAGTAAAGAAAAACACGATCTCTCTGGCTTGTATAAGTACTAGACATAGTGCATGTATGCATTACCTGGGACATCACTTCATAATATACATATATATATCCCTCTATTTTCATTTACCAGCACTTACAAACGACTCAAACCGTGTGACGTCACATATGTACTGCCATGTCATTCCACTAGGGCTGCCATTGCGAACACATTTTGATCCGAACAGTTTCACAGTACGAGTTGGGGAAATGCCCGTAGGGATACAGGTGTGTCTCAGAACCAAAACTGGACAGCCTCTCCAGTTTAGGCTGATCAATCAAACAGTAGGACATTGAAACATTTTTTTTATTCATTTATAAAAATCCTAGGGAAAGCAATGCATTCTTTGGCACAAAACACACATACAGAGTTTACCATTGCTAAGAGTGGAGGACATGGGTCCTTTATAGTGGGGTTAGAGAATGCGACTTGAAGGCCAGATGATGCAGGGGATGGTGGAAACCTAACCCAGGCACGAGGACAGGACAGAATGACAGAAGCAGGAGGGTGCAGGAAGTGCTCAACTAAGGATGGAGGGGTGATAGAAAAGTGCTGTGGGAATGCCAATGGGAGAGGGGAGAACAGGGTGTTGCCGTTGCATAGAGTGCTAGGAAACAGATTCTTCAGAAAGGTGAGTTTTGCGGTTGGATTTAAATAGTGGTAGAGTTGGAGTAGTACAGAGAGGGAGAGGAAGGACATTCCAGAGAAGGGGAGCGAGGCAGCAGAGGGGGCTAGAGTACTGGCAAGGAGGTGAGCTGAGGATGACCTTAAAGAGTGAGGAGGAGAGCAGGGAGTGAGATGAGCAGATAGGTAGTGTGGGGCGAGTCCATAGATAGTTTTACTTAGACCTTTGTTTCATAGATGGCCAGTCAATCTGGCGACGGGCAGAGGAGGTAGAGGTTGAAAAGTGTGCGTGCCGCGAAGTTGACGACTTTGTCCAGAGGTTAAAAACCATGGTTTGTAAGGCCATAGAGGAGATTGGCATAGTAGTCCGATCTAGAAAGGACTCGGGAGGAGATTCGCTGTTCAGCAATATTGAAATGAAGAAGAGACATATATATTTTTCTGATATTGAGGAGGGTGAGTCTGGCTTCAGTGGCAGATCTGGAGATGAAGAGCGAAGTTGTGTGATGGGTCGAATATGACACCAAGGTTAAGAGCGGAAGGTAGTCGGGAGACTAGAGAAAGAGCCTGTTTGGCTGGTAGTAGAAAACTTCAGTCTTCATGAATTGGAGCATGAGCGAGTGAGACGCCAGCTGATCTTTGATGAGGGAGAGACAGTTTGACATTTTTTACAACAATTAGTGAAAGGAGAAGATCTGAGTGTCGTCAGCAAAGCGTTGATATGGGAAACCAGAAGAAGAGATCAGGGCTCCAAGAACTAAGTATAGAGAGTGAAGAAAAGTGGATTATGGATAGACCCTTGGGGAACTACAGCAGTAAGGGGGGTGAGTTGGAGGTAAGGTTATTCCAGGACATCTGAAAGTGTCTGGGGACATGGTCTGAAGCAAACCAAGCAAGGGCCTTCTCTTTGATGCCAAGGAGATAATGTTGAGAAAAGGTCAGAATGGTGGACAGTATCGAAGGCAGCAGAGGGGTCAAAAAGAATAAGAATAGGTGAAAGATTTGCATGTCGAGCAGAAGAGATGATGATGCTGATTTTGTGGAGAGCTGGCTCGGAAGAATGCAGAGGTCGGAAGCCAGATTGGAGAGGGTCCCAGAGGTTGTGAGTATCAAGGAACTCAGTAGGTCGATTGTCCTATAGGATGAGGGAAAAGTGGCATTGTTAAGAGAGGAGGGTAAGATTTGCTTCACAATCTTCAGGGAAGTGGGGGTACAAGAAGGATTAGCTACGAGAAGTAGGGCAAGATTCTCAAAAGAGTTGGTGGGTGCAGAGGAATATATAGTAACAGCAGAGAAGGGTAGGAGTGATGAATCAAAGTGAGCAGGAGGAGGGGATAGAAGGTAATTAGCGAGGGTATTGGGAATGGTAAAAATCTTAGAGACAAAGTAGAGAGCAAGATCATTTGCAAAAAGCGTAGTGGAGGTGGGTTTAGGAGTTAAGAGAACTTTATATACCGGAGGAACAATGCTCTTTGGATCACAAAAGAAAGTCCAATATATAGGAAATCACATTTGTCAAGAAGCAGTGAGCTTGTTACAATGTTGTGAGTTTGAGGGACATTCTAAACAGGTTGTGGAGGAGAGTAATTGGAACAGTCACCGGGGACAATACATAAGTGGACATCCACAGATTAAGGACCGACCAACATTAGACATTTTTAAGTGCAGGTAAGCAGCACCTCCCACTGTTCTTGTGATGTGACCATAATGGGTGAAGTGTAAGAGTGGAGGCTGAGGAAGTGAGAGACTGAGGCAGGTTTGAGGATGGGGGAAAAAAGTTAACTAGTAGGCATATGAGGGGTAGGTTAAGAGGGTAACTCAGTGGCAAGGAGATAGGCTTTTGGTTTGGTTTTGGGCAAATGGGTGTGCACTGTTCCTCGGATGTCCGGGGAAGAGAATTCCATGCAAGTGGAGCGAGAACAGAGAAAGAGCAGACGCAAGAGGAAGCACAGGAAGGGTGAGGAGCTAAAAGGATAGTCGAGGAGGCAGAGTGGAGATTACGAGAAGGCTTGTAGAGTTGAATTGAGGAGGATAGATGCAGTGGTGCGTTACCATGGATAGATTTGTGAACCAGGAAAATAAATTAAAATCTGACCCTATTTTGCATAGTCAGTATTCCAGCCTGGTGACTGCAAGGAAGTAGGTGTGAAGTGATGAAATCCAGAGTCCTGTTAGACAAGTTAATGATCTTGTCGAAAGGACAGAAGACCTAGTTGGGGAGACCAAAAGAGGAAGAGATGCTTGAAAGTGTCCAAAGGAGGTTGAGGCGAGCTGCTGTTCCAGTTTTGGAGATGAAAGTAGAGAAGGTTCATGGGTGATGTTGAAGTTTCTAGCTGAAGAAGAGTAGGGGAGAGTGTCGGGTGGGAACTGGATAGGCAGAGGAAGAGATGAGCGCTTTTGGCAGGGAAGAAGTGCACATATGTTTTGGTGGAGTTTAACATCCGAGCGTGCAAAGCCATCCAATATTTAATGGCAGAGAGGCAGTTGGACATTTTGATGAAGAGATCCGAGGAGAGTTCAGGAAAAGATAAGATGATTCGGTCGTCATCTGCAAAGAGTTGGTACGAGAACCCAAAGGAGGAACTTGGTGCCCCAAAATCAGAGGTGTTTAGTGTAAAGAGGAGCAGACCCAAGACGGAGCCTTGTCGAACACCAACAGTTAGAGGAGTGAGTTGAGCTGTTATTTCTCCAGGAGACAGAGAATTGGGTAAGTGCAAAGTACGATTCAATCCAGGCTTTAACTCAATCGCGAATACCGAGAGAGTATTAAGGAGTTCAGAGTGATCGACCCTGACAAAGGCAGCAGACGGGTCAAGGAAAATTGGAATACAGGATAGTTTATAGGGCTTAGCAGAGTCAATGAAGTCGAACACATTCATGAGTGCAATTTCTGTGGAGTGACCAGAGCGGAAACATGCTTGTAGGGGTTGCAATGGTTGTGGATGTCTAAAACAAATTGGTAAGATGCTTGAACGAGAGACCTGGGGCGAAAGTAAGGCGGTAGGTTCGGGTCCACCCTTTGCTTTTGTAGGAGAGGGTTGACCGTGGCTGTTTTGAAAACCGAGGGAAAGCAAGCAAAGTCGAAGGACAGGTTGAAGAGTTCAGCAAGCTGAGGGGCCACTAAAGGGGGTTTGACCAGCTGAGTAGCAAGAGGGTCTGATGGCGGCACAAGAGGAGTTAGCCTTCCTCAGTAGAAGGACTTTGTCAGTATTAGTGTGACTAAAGTGGGAGATGGAGTAGAGGATGATGGTAGAGTAGGCAAAGAGTAAAATGTAAAAGTGAGGGTGAGGAAAGAGTCTTTAATTTTGGAACTTTCTGCAGCGAAGCATTCAGCTAGGCCATTAGCTGTGATAGGGTAGTTGATAGCCTTAGACCTAGGAGTGAGTTTAGGGTGTCCTGTAACTGGCAAGGAGGTTGGTGGTGTATTGAGGGTTAGGCAGAATTGCTTTTTCGCTCTATCAAGAGTGGACTTGAGAGAGTTCAGGGCAGAGAGGTAGAGTTGCAGGTCCTCATGTGTGTAGGTACGGCTCCATTTGTGCAGAAGCCGACCCATGTCTGTGTGAAGAGACCATAAACGGGGTGACCCATGGTTGAGGATGCTGAGACTTTGTGGTGAAAGTAAGCAGTGGGAAATGAGGGGGAGAAACGAGTCGTATGGTAGAGACTGGAAGCTGGAAAAAGGCACTATTGGTGGAAGAGGCATCGGGTGTGAAGGAGGAGAGTGAGAACTGTAGGTCGGAGAGAAAGGGGGAGAGGCAGAAGGTTTACATTTCCTTTTTAGTAATAGGTGAAGCAAGTGGTGAGAAAAGTTCAAAGTGTGGAAAGGAGATGGTGGTGGAAACAATTGAGTGATTAGATGTGGATGGTATGATAGTAGTATTAGTGGCTGAGAGAGGTGGAGCTGAGTAAGATGTCCAAAGACATACCCTCTGTGTGGGCAGGTTATGGATGGAGTGACGAGCATGGTCACTAAGAAGGGTCATTAAGAAAAGCAGATTTCTGAGAAGTGGTTGGAGAGGGACGGTTAGTCACCGAAGAGTATTAGGTGGTGTTTAGTGGAAAGAGAATCTAGGAGGTGCCCAAGATCATCAAAGAATGGTCCAGTGGGACCAGGAGGGTGATGGATGGAGATGTGAACCAAGTGAGGCAGAGCAATAGTAGAGATGGTGAATTCAAAGGTGGCCAGAGAGGACGTGGCATTGGGGTGTCCAACGCATGCACCTCTGCCATTCAGTGGAGGAGCCTGAATGAAGGATAGTTTGGAGTCGTGTAGAGCTGCCAGAGTGGCAATGTCAGATGGAGAATTCCAGGTTTCAGTGATAAGAAGGAGGAGAGTTGACTTGAAAGTAGTCCGTGATAAAGAAGGTTTTGCTGCATACAGACTGAGCATTCTAGATTGCAATGTTCAGTTGATGAGGTAAAGAAGAGTAGAGTAGAGTAGAGTTGCGTTTCAGAGGGAGAGAGGTGAGGTAGATAGTTGTTAGAGGAGGTATAGTTGGCTCACCATCTTTGTTGGAAGAAGGTGGAGCAATGGGAGTTTTGAGTTGTGGGTTTTATAATAGGGATAGGAAAGGAGGATGTTGTAGCGTGATTGGTGAAAGCATAGGAAGAGGCCAGTAGGAGCAGTAGGAGCGGGAGTTAATGCATATAGGTGATTAGCACAATGTGGAGAGACAGTACAATAATTATGGAGCTTGGCATACTCGCAGGTGCAACATCGAGAAAGGCACATGCAAAAGCTCATAGGCTAAGGGGTAAAGAGACTGGTCAACAGCTGATCTACACCCTTAACTGTTCCGCCCTTAACTGGGATGTCCCTGGCTGGGCACCCATAGTGAGTTCAGAAGGGATGATGCATGTTCCTTGGCACCTGATTGCCTAGTCCATCAGTGGCTGGTCTCTCTGTTATTGTGCCTGGTGTTGCTGGGGTGAAGAGATTTCTTCCTGAATGGTGTTCCCAGAGGATCCTCTAGTGGCCTCCAGCTGGAGATGGGGTTGATCCAAGGTGGCCGTAGTAAGCGAGAGAGTGATAGTAGTCCAGTTTGGCAGAGTCCAGATTAGAGGATTATTTTTGAAGAACAGTGAGACGATCAGAGGATTGAGTTGACCTTTACCAAGTGCAAAGATTTTTCTGCATTGTTGTTTTCAGGGTATGGATGAGAGGTGTAATCCAGGGCCACGGTGGGGAGGATTTAGGAGTAAGGTTAGTGCGAGGAGAAGGGAGCATAAAGAGCAGTGCTCAAGTTAGTGAAGGCTTCTTCAGGGGATGCAAAGGTGAGTTCAGCGTAGGCGGAGAGGTTTGTGTAGGTCAGCAAGATTGTTGGGGAGGATGGAGGAGGGACATTTGTACTTTGTAATAGTTGTAGATCGAGAGTGAGGAAGAAGCAGGAGTGGTGAAGACGGTAGCAATTGGAGGGAGAAGGCACAGTGGAAATATTAGAGGCATACAGTTGCAAGGAAAAGGGAATAATGTTAAGGGAGTTCCCATTTGAATGGGTGGGCAGAGAGTGGGCATAAGAGAGTGAGTGGACTTAGAAGAGAGTTAGCCAGTGGGGCAGGGAGGGATAGGGAGAGAGACACACAAACACAATTAGCTGGGAGATGTGGTCAAAGAATTGACCTACCAGAGCTGGTGGCTGGTAGAGAGCGATAAGTATGCCATAGGGGGCACTGATGATATAGTGTATTCGGATGAGGGAGAATTAGCAGGAAATTGCGGAGTAGGAGAGAGAGGAAGTTTGGAGGATGAAAGCAGTCCTTCACCACCCTTCCAGGCAGGATCATGCAGGACAGCAATGGTGCAGAGTCGGAGGGAGAGATCCAGTTTTCATTGAGGTAATGAGGTCAAGAGAAGGAGAATGAGAAAGGAAGTCGTCTGATGAAAAAGAGGTCTTATTGCAGACATACTGTGCATTCCAAAGAACAATAGAAAGGGAGTGAAATGTAAAATTGTAGCGACATTGAGTCTGAGAAATGGAGAGGCGCTGGGGGTAGATGTGAGGAGAGGATGTGTAATGGAACTTGGGGTTGGATTAGGGTTTGTGAGAAGAGAGGTGGCATCGAGGATAAGATTTGACAGGAATGGGATGAGAGTTGAGATGGTTCTGAGCCGAGGAGAGAGAAGTAGGAGGGAATGGAAGATATGGCACGAGAAGAAGCAATAAAAGCTACTTACAGATAAGTAGCAGGACAGAGTAAATTAAAAGCTCCTAGGTAAAGAGGCTGGTCTTCACCATTCACAGTTCGGGCCTTAACTGGGACACCTCTGGCTGGATGCGCCTATGAAGTTCAGAAGGGATGACACACGCTCTGATCACCTGATTGCCCAGTACATCAGTGGTTGGACTCTATTGTGTCTGGTGCTGGGGGATGGGGCGATTTCTTCCTGATTGGTGTTCCCAGAGGAATCTCTTGTGGCCTTTTAAACTAGAATGTGTAAGGTTTTCTTACTTTAACACTGTCCTCAAATGTTCTAAGACTCCATGTGCCTAACAGTCAATTGTTTGTTTAGGTCCCCAACCATGTGCCAATGTTGGGAGGAGATGAATGCCGAAAAGGAACGGGATTGGGTGTGAAGGCACGCCCCTGTGCGCTCAATCCAGAAAAAAATACAACCCTTTAGGGAAAAACGGACAAGAGATTTCTTGCAAGGATACAGAGTTTTAATAGCACAAAAATAAGGATGCAAGCAAAGAACTCTGCTGCTCGAGAACATTCGGCCGAAAATGAGTACACTCAGAAGGTTATAAGGCAACACATCATCATCACATACAGTAAAAACCCACATGGCTGGTTGGTGAGGCCATATACATGGGCCTGCTCCATAGGGGATGCCAGGCTGCGATTGGCCCCAAATCCGTCTTCCATCACGTGGGATTTAGCTGGGATCATCTATACAGGGAGTGAAGGTAGTCTTCCTCATAAGTTACTTTTGCAAGACAATGTTACTTTATCATTATGGCGTGCACCTGGGAAACTCGGGGACTGGCACAGGGGGAGCATCACGATCATGCTGACCCGCACATCTACGCTTAGTTCATATATCACTCTCCGCAACCAAGGTTTCCACCCTAGCTTTGGACTAGAATTTATTCCACCCTGTACCTCGTATTACAAAGTGTGTTATTATGGGATAAGGTGAAATGGTTGTGTTCTTTCAGATCTTTTATGACCACTGGTTTTATAGTTGGTAGTCTGAGGTCACCTACTATCTCGGAATTCAGGGGTCTTGGACTGGATCGGTTGTGGGTGTAATAACTCCTGGTGGTTTGGGTGGGGGTTGGAGGTCTGCTGGTGGGCTGGCTGTGATGAATGTGCACGGCGAGGATCCAGGTGCTGTTTCACGGCCTTACAGGGCGCATTCCTTTTCAAGATGACAAGTAATTTCAACAGTTCAGGAACAAGGGGAAGTTTCTATGGGAATTAGCAGCGTGGGCCCTTTTACCATAAGCACCTGGGCTTGTTTAGGTTTCCTCATCGGCCCTGTGTTTACCGGGCAGACACTGAATTTATCTACCGTAACTATGAAAATGGCGTCTCTTTATATGTGCGCACTACGTCTATACATCTGTATTTCATGCAATATTGTGTTCGTACAGGGTTTCTTAGCATGTCTCACTACCCCTTGGTAATTGCTATCTATGGGACTCTCCTCACTCTAAAGCGCATGGGGGCGGTGGGAAAGGTTAATTTTCTTCCCAACAGTTGTCCCAACTTGTTTAATATGCACTACTGTTTTTAAAGTGCCTGGATGGATAGCAAAATGTAGTAAGTGCGTATCTAAAAGACGCCTGTCCTGGTCAAGTTTCCCTATTGTACAATCTGCAGTTTCAGGGTTGGATCACTCCACTCGTTTCTTTTGGAAGAAGCTCACAATCTCAGGAATATAGCCTTCAGCTCACTTTTTGACTTTCTTCATGACTCTTTCCATGGCACAGTTTCTCACTCTAGCCACTCAGTCTTTCTAGGCTGCTTGAGATGATGGCCACACACTCCTACCAGCAAGTATTTCTCCACCTAGGTGAAAATGTGACAGCAAGTATTCTCAGTCCCACCTCCGCCCAGCCTCCCTTGCCAGGGTATCACCATGAGCGTAATAGCAAGTGTCCTCCCCCCTCACCCCACTGTTGCTGGGCCGTTGTCCTGCATATCGCCCACCAGCCCTTGATCGCTCTCATGGGTGAGGTTACAAGCCTCCACAGGTTCCTAGTTCTCTATTCATGCTCTATGGCTCCCTCCAGGGGTCTGGGTGTACAGCCCCCAGACAGCTTTCTGAAGCATGCCCGCCTATGCAGTTCATGAGATCTATTCCTCAGCCGGGTTGTAGCAGTTTGCTCTTTTGCTCTCCCTTGGTGCTGTATATAACAGTCTTGGAGCCCAAGGAGGCTTGTGGCTCTCACTCTAGCTGGCTTCTTCTCAACTTCTGCTCTCTCCAGGATCAGCTTCCAGACTATTTCCAACTACTCCATTGAGCTCTTATGGAGCATGGAATAATCCTGATTATTCAGTGATATTTTTGATTGGTTGTTCTATGCCCTCATACTTAGTTTGTCCCAGGATTGGTCCTGACCCAATGTAGCATCCTTTCATTCAGGTGCTCCCTTTTCCTTCCCGAATTTCCAAGGTGCTAGCCTTCATTTTTCCACTGCCCCTCACAATTGCTGGCCTGGCTTTCTTTCCTAGCAAGGACCAAGGGTTTACAACCCTTCTGCCGTTTTGAAGTTGGGCGATCGCAAGTCTGGCTGTGTCTGGTTCAGTGCAGCAAAATGGGATTAAGTATGGCTCTCTCGTGGCATGTTAAATTATATGGTGCTGCATAGCCAAGGAGTTGGCGTCGATCTGGACCGGGCACACATTAACCTCTGTGCATTGGAGAAGCATTCTCTTGCCTGTGTACTGGCAAACCTCTGCATGCCGGTGGACCTCTGGAGTGACACTTCATGGCCCCAGCAAAGTAACTAGGAGCAATGTTGGAGTGGGCTCTCATTTCAGGGAGTGGCAGAGGCCCCAGATGCAGTTTTGGTATGGATGTCTCTGCATGGTCTTGACTTAAATTTCATGGACTGTAATAGTGTTGCAATCAGTCTCTCCTTTACTGTATCCATTTGGGTTGGTTTTTAAAGAGTGTTCGATCCGTACCGTGGTTTCCAAGATGCGCAAGTGGTTGGGAAGTGTGAGGAGCAGCAGAAAAATTCCTGCATCTATCTTCTCCGGGTAGTGCATCGTGAAGCATGTGGGCATCCCCCTGCACTCGGAGTCTGCTATACCTCTGCAAATGCTGCACTTAATTTGGCTTTATCACAATCTTTATTTCCTAAGGCAACGGTCTACAACCCTTGGATCTTATGTTTTGGATCACAACTCCCATAATCACTAGCTAGCTTAGTCAATGGTGAGCTATCATGAGAGTTGTAGTCCAAAACCTCTCAAGAGCCACAAGTTGCAGACTCTTGCCCTAAGGAGATAAATTTGTGTAGGTGATCCACATCTAGCATGGTGTCATTTTCATGTTCCGTGCTGCACTTTTGCTTTATATTCAACGTGGTTATTGCAGTGACTGGCGTTCATGAATCGCAGTTGCTGGTTAGGCTTAGAGTAGCGAATAGCAAGAGGATCGTTTTTGAAACTCTTTGCTTACCTTTTTTAGTTGTGTAATAGAATTGTATGCTAATTCTTCATTGTTGCGGCATATGTTGACTTGTGCATTGAAGATTGTTTATTAGTGTTGCAACCACATATCACTTTTAGTTTCTGCAGGCATAAACAAAACTGTGATTAGAATGCATTGATTGGTTTGTTATGCGATTTTTGTCTTTTATGCTGCACATATCAACATAGTGGTTTTAAAGCGCAGAGCCTTGTCCCTGTTGAGGCAAATCTTAACCTTCACTGTAGTGAAAAGAAAGTGGGGCCCAAGGAGAGTGGGAAAAGACAGTGAGACAAAGTACAGACTCCACTCACAGCATGTAGGGAAATTAAAACGTACATGTGGGTGATCCTGATCATGGCGTGTCCACTTCTTCACACAGAACCCCTCTCCCCCGACCCACCACTGTGCTGATCAGAGCAGACTCAGCACTAGGCTCCAGTTCATTTACAGTTTGTGTTAATGCTTGTATAGTATTGATGAGGACTTAACAGTCTTCTATTTGTTCCACAGCATAGGGCACTCTGATTGCGTTTCTGCTTTGTATGAAATATTGGTAAAACGAATCCCAGGAAAAATCCTCTTTCGTTTCGTCCAAATAGCACAATTTATATTAAACAACATTGGTCATAGAAAATATTGTAGTGACGTGCTGACATCACAATATCCTTTTTGTAACCAGTAACGGGAACCGGGGACAGTTCAAAATAGGGAAGATTGTAAGCCGAAGTGTGCCTTAAGTTCTTGGTTTGTTGCGTACCCGCTGCCTGCAGGAAAGAGCTTGTTGGGTGGAACTGTTAGTGCGCCATGGTTTGCAAGTAATTGGTGGGAGAAATGCAAGTTTGAGTGAGGTGACGAAAGGAAATGGCTTAAGCCGTGGAATGGTCATACTGTGCCTACCACAAAGGGGAACCCCACTGAGAGAAGTTATGTTACTTCATTGGGAGCCTAGGCCACAGAGAGTGTGTCAGAAAGCATAGAGGATGAGATGGGAAAGAGAGAGTCTTCTGAGAGACTTTCAAGAATGATCGACTGGAACTCGGGGCTTCATGGGTGTTGAGGAAGGAGGAGACGCCTAGGAGGGGTTCAACTTGTTATGCATGCTGTGAAATATGGCCAAAGGTCCCAGTCACTATGTATGCAAGAGAGATAGTAGGTGTGACTTGCAAGCTGGGAAAGCTTCTCCAAAGACGGGCAACAGTCTAAGAAGAACTTACAGACTGAAGTATCATTTCAATTCTACGCTGGGAAATGTTTTAAAGTACAGTTTGTTTAATTTTTGCCATATAGATGCAATAGGGAAGATGGCTCAGCGGCAACGTGCTCGCCTGGAAAACAATACGACACGAAGCAAAAGAGGTTCGAACCCCGGGTTCGTGCTTAGAAACCTCTGGGTATTAAGCGCGTTATAAATACGCAACTAAGACATATTCCTGTAACAGCATCTCGATGCCCCCGGTGTGTTTGAGCACTTTAAAAAAGCAAATAAATAAATAATAGAGGAGCCCTGTGTTATGTTGAATTTAACTGATGTCGAGTATTCTAGAACCTGGCTTCTAGAACATCTCAAGATAGCAGTTGAGAAGCTGGACGTGGGTGAGCAGGGAACTTGTGTGCCCCAGGTGTCTCCTCTGTACCAATAAACACACTTGTTCCAGTTCACAAAGTGTGCCTCTATGACAAATTGCTGAGGAGGTGCTGTCCAGATCCCAGAGGAGACCGCAGAGAAGGAGAGCGGCTCTACGGCTCTAGGACCGCCTACACCTTCAACGCCGGTGAGTGAAGGGAACATATTGGTTGTGCTGGGAGGAGAGTTCCCCTGCTCCTCCACCACCATAGCACCAACAAAAGAAGGGCCAGAGAGCACTACATCCCAAATATAAATATAAACAAGGGCGCACGATCAGCGCCACTGAATCAGCACGAACACAGCTGATTGGAAGCCTTAGACGAAACGACTTGCAGAGGTGCGACATTCCCCATTGTTGACACGGGTACTATGGCAAAGCATCTGGACATGCAGGAGCCTGGTCCCAAGTTCAGATGGTGACCAGTGCGCGGAGCAGTCTGGTGCATCTGCTTTCTCACTTCCTCTCACTTGCTGAAGTGAACAGGAAGGTCTTGAGTTTCTTCCGGAACCGGGTGTGGTTCTGCTCAAGTTTCAGAGAGGCAAGGAGACTGTTCCAGAGGGAGGCCCCAGCCGAGAAGATAGATCTGCCCCCAACTCTCTGCTTGGAGAAGCGTCTGACCCTCGGAGAGTTGGAGGTGGATGAGCAGGGAGCTCGAGAAGAGAGAGGTTTTGGAAGAGAAAGTTGGAGGTAGAGCGGTCCCAGGCTCCAGAAAGCCTTGTGGACTTGAAGTTGATCCTTGCAGCCAGTGAAGCGATTTCAGAGTTGTAGAGATACGATCCCTGGGCTTGACGCCAAGGACAAGTCTCTCAGTCCTGTTCTGGATAAGTTGTAAAGGTCTAAGAGTAGAGGCAGGAAGATTTAGAAAGAGGCTGTTGCAGTAGTCCAGCCTAGAGAACCAGAGCTCTGGAGACGGTGAGCTTCTGGGGAAAGTGATAAAGGGAAGAATACATCTGAGCAGGTGCAGCTGATGGTTTGACTTCTTAGAGACGCCAGAGATGTGAGGAGATACTCTGGGAACAATCGGTGGACTCTTCAAGAGTACCTGTGTGCTTTCTATGGAGGATAGTTTGACCACTTGAAAGAAGCATCTCTACTGAATTGCATTGTTGCTGAGGCCTTGAGGATTTTTTGCACCCTTCCTGAAATAGCTTACCCAGAAAGGGGGAAGGGGACACCAGCTACTCAGGATCCACTAGAAAATATGAATAGTCACTCGCGAAACTAGAGAAGCACTTCCGGAACAAAACAAATGTTGTTCTGGAGAGTTTTTTTTTCTTCAAGGAATAGTGGATAGTTATATAGCGACACTTGAGGGAGCCTTATTGCTACCTGCAAGTTAACTGGAGTTCTAGATGAATACATCAGAGATCAACTAGTACTACACACTTTGGACCAACAGATCCAGCAGATACTGTGGCAAACTAAAGATCTGATATTAGATCAGGCAATTGATATGGCTAGAGCACTCGAAATAGGAAAGAAATGCATGATGGTTGTACAATAAGAGGGAGGGGCTTCCATTAAAAGAATAGAAGAATATGAGGATGACGCGGCCGTTGCCTTAGTGAAGAAAAACACAGCAGCTACAACATGGCGTAGAATAAATGCTAATGACAGATCTGAGAAGAGCGAACGTCCCCAGTCGAAGTGTATAAGTGTGGTGCAACAGGCACCAGAATATTGAAAGGGAGTGTCCAGCCGTCAATGCTGAGTGTTAAATGTGGTATGATCGGGCATTTCGGGAGAGTGTGCAAAAATCCCAGACCTAGACATGTTGCACAATAAGAGCACTGGAAGAAATGGGTGGGACCCAGCAGCCTTCTCACTATAATTGATCCTCGAGCATCCTATCGCTTAATTGCAACAAAAAAAACAAAACAAAATTATAATAAAATTATTCTTTTTTTAAAAAAAGGACCATGGGAAAAAGTTGAAGTGAATAAGGTACTACTCAAAGTGATGACGGACACTGGATCACCTTACACAATTTTGGATGCCCTTACGTCTCAAAATGAGTTGGGTTGTTCCATGCAAGAATTGAAATACTCAATGTGATAGCAACTGGTTATGGCCAAAGCTCCATCAACATATTAGGATTTAAGTGGGTACACCTCAAATTTGAATAAAGAGGAACTTATTGCAAGTTATTTGTACCTCAGAAAGGATCGTCCATGTTATGTTTGGACGAGCAGGCTGTGTTGTGAATGAGGATTCTTCCAGGAGAAGAAAAACAAATATTGAGTGTCGCAACACAAGATCTTTCATCCAAGGAGAGTATGGTTGAACAGTTTCCAGAAGTGTTCAATGACACCGTTGGGAAGCTCCAAGGATTTAAACACTGCATAGTGCTAAGAAGAGGAACAAAAACAATAATGCACAAGGTGCAGAACATTCCTGTCAGCAACCAAGATGGACTTCAGAAAGAATTGATGAGGCCTTGCAGAGAAGACATCATTGAACCAATTGAGCCCTCAGATTGGTCCTCTCCTATTGTTATTGTGCGGAAGGGAGACGGTTTGATACGCATGTGCATAGGCCTGAGAGACCTCAATAATATCTGGATTGACCAACTCCCACTAGCAAACATCAATGAACTCTTAATGACAATGAAGAACGTTTGTTTTGTCGTCCGCTTATCACCAGATAGTGCTAGATGCAGAGTCAAAACATTTAACTTCTTTTGTGATTCCTTTGGGTGCATTTAGGTACCAAACGCTTTGCGTTTGGTTTGGCACCACCGGCTGCAGTTTTTCAAAGGCTCATGCAGCAATTGTTTGGAGGTCTGGAAGGGGTCTACTTCTTTCAAGATTATGCTTTGATAGCGACACGCACTAAAGAGCATGGAGCATAATGCAAAGCTTTTAGGTGTCCTGCAGATAATTAGAGAACAATGACTTATGCTGAAGATGGAGGCATGTAAAATCAAGGTGCAAGAAATGACGTACCTCGGACACGTAATAAATAGTGGTGGAATAAAGCCCAAGAAGGAACTTGTGTAAACAATGACGACCATGCCTGTCCCCGTCAACAAGGATCAACTCTGGTCTCTCCTTGGGTTGGCTGAATATTACTGAAAGTTTGTTGCATTTTCTCTGTGAAGCATACATCACAAGCAGGCTCTCATGAGGAAATGTGTAAGATTTGAGTGGTCCGAACAGTGCCAAAAAGAGTGGGCGATGATAAAGAGTGATCGGCAAAGCACCAACTCTTAAAACGTTCAATACTTCAGCTACCAGCATAATCACAATAGATGCTAGTAATGTAGGTCTGGGAGGAGTACTTGAAAAAGCTAGCCATAGACATAGCCAGGCATTTTTTAGGGATTCGAGCAATGCAAGGTGTTTGTAGTGGTCCTTCTGGATTACACATCCAAGTGGGTGGATTATGTGCCATGGAGGAAAATATGACAACCGGAAAAATTGTGAAATTTCTAGAAACTATTTCACAGAGAAGATGATCTAGAGGAACTAGTAACCGATAATGGAGTGCAGTTCATTTCTGTTAACATGCAATCAAATGTGAAAGATCAGGGAATCGAATATAGATGCACTTCATTGTACCATCCGATGGCGAATGGTCTCGACAAGCGCATGTATGGTTTCATGAAAGGAATGATGCAGTTAGCTGTGGTGAATTCATTACCATGGAAGGAGACACTGAGAGAGTCATTAAATGCATACAGGATGACTCCCCATACGGCAACCAAAATCGGACAATTTGTCATGATGAGGGGCAGGGTGTCTTGTGGGAGGTTGAGTACCTCATGGTTAATGGGGAAGAGAGTCAAGAGGGTTGTTATGGATGAGACCCTTAGAAGAGTAAAAGAAAAACAGAAGAGAGTACAAAGAGCACTGTGATCGGGTGAGAGCTACCCGTGAGGTCGTATTGAAGGAAGGAGATCTGGTGAGAGTTTGGGCATCAGAGAGTGGCAAAAATGTAGCAACGCTCCAAGTAAAGTGTTGGAAGGAAAACAGCAGTGCTGGAAGATGGCAAAGTTTGGTCCTTTGACATTTTTCGCCCCAATGTGGAAGTGGCGGGAGATGGGGATACAGAGCAGTTTGCACGCCCACCAGAGGATCATGGACTATCTGCACAGAGGAGAGGAATTTTACCAAACACCAGAAATGACTTCATGTGTCATTGAACTGTATGCTTTTCTGACATGTTTGAAGATTTGTTTTCCCCTTTATAGGTCCCTGTTAAACCTTCCAAACCCCTTCCCCACCCTCCAACCTCCTCTTTCATTTCTCCAGTGTTATGGGGGGAGGGGAGATATTATGTTGGATTGATCTGATGTCCGTATTCTAGAACTTTGGTTCTAGAACATAGCGAGATAGTGGTTGAGAAGCTGGAAGTGGGTGAGCAGGGCACGCATGTGTGCCTCAGGTACCTCCTCTGTACCAATAAACACACTTGTTCCAGTTTACAAAGTGTGCCTCTGTTTATAACACCCTGTATGAATTCAGTTGAAATACTAGCTTAGGTACTCACGCCTGTAAACCTCTCCCAAGTCAAAGACCGGTGCTTCATCTTTGATAACTTGATGTATTTTGTGGAAGGACCTCTTCATATGCAGATTTCTTAAGTTAAATAATTATAGGAACATTTAATTAGATTAATATATTTGCTTTCTTTTTTTGTACTATTACATGATTCTACGAATAAGAAAGTGACCTGCCCCCCCAACTAAATCCACAATTACTTTACAATATGCATTTTTATTTTATGCATACCAATTGATACGTTGCTACATACTCTTTGTGTGGATCGCTACACAAGAAATCTAAAATTTGCTCCGGTTGTCTGAATGATAGCAGTCTTATGTCAGGATGTTTAGCTATGGGGTGCACCTAACAATTGGGGAAAGCTGGTGGCCATCTTGAAAACCTACCGGAAGCTTTGCATATGTTGACAGATTCTGTATTCAATCTAATCTTGAGACCCCGAAGCTGGAGTTTAAACTTCTTGGAGTATTTGTGGCAGTGTGAATACGTATTGCGAGCCATCATTCTCCATAGTTGACTCATGTAACTTGTAGCAGATATTTCTGATCTTGGTTCCTTGGTGTGAGATGGTCGTACCAGTGATGTAGGCAAACTAACTAGACTGAATTCTGGGTGAGAACCTGCAAGAGCTGCTTTTCCAAGGGAATTGAAAGAACATTGTTGGCTGATAAGATGGATGGTTATTCCAGGGAACGCAATGCTGGTCAAGGTTTATGCACACTCAACCAGGCTAGCTATAACCCATGACCAGTACAAGGAGAAGACCATATATTTAATTGGGGGACTTGGTTAATTTACCTTTTTTATTTCAATGAGGTAAGACAATTCAGAAATGCTCCCTTGTGACCATCTCTCATGTGTGGTTCATGCATGTTTTAATACCGTAATTTACTCTTCTTTACTTGTGTTTCAGATGATGCAACCGAAGTCGGAGAGGAGGACAGCTTTCTGGGTCAGACCTCTGCCCCCACTGCCCATGCACCACCGACTTTTAGCTACTTCTCTCAAGCGTCTGGCAACAATGACCCATTTGCAAGTATTGGACAGCCGCCTTCTGCGACAGGACCATCTGTAGTGACCACGCCCTTTTCCAAAGCATCCACACCTCAGGTTGCTGGATCACTCAATGGACACAGCATGCCTTTATCACAAGCTGGCAGCATGCCAACTGCATTTAGTGCACCTCCAGTTCCCCAGCTGGGGACTGGTACGTATTCAGCTTCACCCCAGAACTTTTCTCAGCATGTCCCACCCGTACCTTCCACGACCTCCACTGGAGCCAGCCAGCAGGGGTATAATCCTTACCGGCATACCAACCTGAGCAGCAGAGCCAACCCCTACATAACTCCCCCACAGCTCCAACATGGCCAAGTGCCCAGCCAGCTGTCAAGCCACCCAGTACAGCAACCACCCTTTGCAACGCCCAGCCAGATGTTCCACAGCGTTCCCACATCCATGCCACAGGTAAAAGAAGTACATTTTTATTTTATGGGGGCTTGTATTCATGTTGAATATTTAATTAACATCATGACAGTCACGCTACACTAATCAAAACCATGTGAGGTAGCCAAAGTCATTTGATTCGTAGATGAGTGCACTGGTGGTCAGGGGACGTGTTGTAATTCATCCAGTGGTGTCAAAATATACCATGTAGCAAGAGGCAATCCATGATGTTGATGCTTGAGGTTTCATAGAAACTGTGAAATAGTAATATACCTGGAAATAGTTCTGGGCTCCACCAGACAGATTTGTTTGCAACTCAGTGTGCAAACTTCACATGTAAGTTCTGTAAAGAAAACACAGTGCAGGAAGCACTTTTGGTTGGTAAGAGTTCTGCAGGCCTTTCCTCATTCCCACATATCTCGAGATGCCTAGAAATACATTTAAAGCCCCAGATTATTCTTATTATTCATATACTGAAATATGAGAGAAGAGTGGGCTGCTATATGACAGTATAGCATTGCTGAGCTCTTGGATACTGGAAACCACATTCTAATACCACGGGTAACAGAGTTTAGGAATCTGGTTTGAAAAGTCTTCTGGAGCACTTGTAAGTCCTCTATCAAGCATTTGGGCGGTCTGAGTCCTGTTTCTGTTGTCGTAACGCTTTTGCTTTTGAGCCAAATGGCAGACCTTTCAAGAATTTGTTTACGGACTCTGACAAATCTAGTAACATTGTCAGTGATTCCCCAGGTGGAAGCTTCTCTTATGTATCCTGGGAAAGACGGACGCTACGAGACTCTGACCCTGGGCGTGGCTATTTGCGAGAGGACCATGTAGGGGAGGTCCAACTTCAGGGAGACATAAAAATACTGTAATTCTTAATGACACCCATGTACTTTAGCAACATTCCTGTATGGCCTATGGTGATGTTTATGGCGAATATCTGGGTTCTTATGGCAAAGACTGTTATTTACCTACCCTCACCCTTATATAGTACTGAGACGAGGAAGGGGGATGGAGTAATGAGGATGACCAGAAGTGTTAAGCTAATGCTACGTTCTAGTCTTTGGAAAATGCTAACCAATGCTGGGACATTTAAAACTGACACAGCTGAACATCAAGAGAGAGAAAGACAGAGACTGCTGCTGAATCCAACTTGATCTGACGCTGGTTGGGACACTGGAGGCAAGTGGATTGCAGCACACAGCACAGAGGCTGACAAGAAGGGTGTGCAGAGAAACCGAGCCGAGATAAGTTTGCTGCATTACTGCCACGGGCAGCTGGAGCCGTCAAAGCAGAGGAAGGCAAATCCGGAACCAAGCGGCTAACTGGACACACTCCCAGTCAGCGGGTCGAGAGCAAATGCATTTTCACCTCATAATGATCTAGAAGCGATGGTAGAATTTCCAGAATTCCTCTTCTCTGAATTCTTCTTTTTCTTTGTAAAAGTCTTTCTTTGCTGAAGAAAGGACGGTCCCTCCCAGGAGCCACAGTCCCCCAGACAAAACAGGAAGGGTCTGGGACCACTGAAAGGTATGTATTGGATGTGTGGATAAAGCCCAGGCAGAAAAAAAACAAGATCTTGTAGCTGGATTCAGTGCCCAATGTTGTGTACTTTCCGAATGCTTAGGAGACTTATTGTCTGTATAATGCTCGGCTCCAAAGTGGACTTCAAAGAGGCAGTGGCGGGATAATGCGCAAGCCAGGGTACTAGGCAGAATAAGAAAAGGCCAATATGAGTAATAAAATGCATAACTGGATCAGGAGTGATGAGGAGAAAGGTTGCAAAGAGACGGCGATGAAGCTGACAGCAAGATGGTTAAGGAAACTCGCATATCAAGGAGTGGTGTGTACCGAGAGATTCCAGCAAGAATAGCGGTAGTAAGAAAGGCAAAAGACAGAGTAATCCTCACAGAAAACTAGCGTCTAACCCACAAGTGATAGGGTTGCAATGCTCCGAGCGCTGTGAGCCTGGCGAGTAAATGGATGGTGGACGCCATCTTGAAAGAACACTAGAACGGCCCTGTAGCGTTGTGCATACTGTATGACGGAAACACAGCAAGCAGCCATTTCCAGCCTTTCCATATGGAAAAGCGTAGTGCTATGACAGACTCGAGGAACGCTGAAGCCGCCAGTGAAGATCAGTAAGCCCTGTGAGAGCGGATGGGATACCGGGGTGCTTCAGGGGGAATGCTGCATACTGTTGACAGCACGAGATAGCCTAATTAAAGGAATTAGAATAGTTAATACGAATACTGAACTTTGTTAAGAAATGGTTGGTGACACAGTACTTGACAAGCAGTGTTTCCTGGATGCAAGAGAGTGAATGGAGAACAGAAAATCCCTGGCAGGATAGCAAACCAGACAAACTGTGAGCCTGGGACTCGCACCCATGAGCGGATCTAAAAAGCCCTGGCAGGATAGTGAACCAGGCATTTGTGAGTCTGGTACTCGCACCCAAGTGCGATACCCTGGCAGGAGAATAAATCGGGGGTAAGAAGAGAAGTTTTAAAAGTCTGAGGTAAAAACCCCTGCCCTGAAATAAAAAGGGAAGAATCAAAATTTTGGAATAGTGATAACCAATATAAAAAGAGAAGAATCGTAAGTAACAAAGTTGCGAATGACTTGGAAGGAGAGTACACCAGTGGTAGAAAAAAGGATTGAGAAAGCCCAAGGGTCCAGACCCCTCCTTTGAAATTCTGAAATGTGGCCATCATTGCAAAAGGGAAGAACCATACCTCCTTTTTAAAAGAATAATTGAGACCCAAAGAACGAGAGAAGAAATAAAGCTGCGTATGAAAGGGGTATGAAAAGGATTGAGAAAGCTTAGGGGTCAAAAACAGTGACCAGCATCACAACTGAAGAACCGTACCCCTTTAAGGATAACTGAGATCCAGAGGCTGGGAGATTGAAACATTCAAAAGAACTGTGTGCTTAAGGGAGACTCAAGGGAGCCGTCACCCCCCCCCTTGAAACTGTGAAGTGAAACAATGTATGAAAGGAGAAAGCAGGGGAAGACTAGTCCTTCTGTGATGTAGTGGAACACTCTTTCCGAAAGTACCGGATAGACAGTGGAAGACCTGAAGAAACAAATGGGAAGGGTGGACCCCTTTTGCTGGTGGAACTTTATTTCTTTTCTTTTCTGCACCTTAGACCTTTGAAAGAAAACTGTGTATAGCTTACACAAATCCCAGAGTTGCATTTTGTAAATGAGAGGCCTGGCAGCAAGGATTGTTGAACCAAACAAAACCTTTATTCAGGATGCAGGTAGAACTGCTTCAACTTAAAAGGCTCTTAATAAAGATTACTACTTCCTTCTGTAATAAGGATGAGGCTTCACAAAGGTGTAGCTAGTTCTCATAAGCCCACAGCGTCTCGGGTTCCTGCAAGGGAATGGAGAAGACACACACAGTCCGTCATTTGTCTCCACCTTATATAGGGGCTGGAGGGTTGTGAACCAATCGGGGAGGTATTGTTCAGGTAGTCTATAAAAGTTCCCATAAGCCCCGCCCCCTTTCTCTCATAACAAAGGTTGCTTCCATGCCTGGTCCGTCAAGCCCGTGCAACTGAAAGGAACGCCGGCCTCCACGTGAGCCGACACCGCCGCAGTCGCTGGACTTCTGCAACGAGAAATGAAAGGTGAGCGTTGCCGGGGTTCTCCGTAATCCGGTACTCCCACTTGTTTTCCTGTCGCGGCTTTCCACTGCCATGTGAACGGAACTGCTCGATGGTAATCCACCGGCTGTTAGGGAGCATAACTGGTCTGATTGATGTTACCCTGCTGACATGAGAGTATATTTCTCGGGTATAGGGGAGCGGGTACGGCCGGGAGGCTTCTGTTCTGGTCTTCTCTAACCCCACCTTCCGAGGACTCGCGGCCATCAGCCGCCTGTGACAATGTATGTCCTCGCCATTGTTGTTCTACTTCGTTTGGTCTATGTCGAACGAACCATGCTTTCCTCCTTCCATTGCTCAGTGATTAATTGTTCTCCTTTGATCTTCTCCGTTCCGTCGTGCCGCTGCTGGTGTCCTTTCTTCAGTGTTCCGTTCACAAACCCCCCCAGAAGACTCCTGGAAAGGTAATCCGGAACCACCTGGAAAGCCGCGGGTTTATGTACAGGTCTGAAGTTATATTCTTGCAAAGTGAGAAACCACCTTAACACACGCTGATTGGAGTCCTTCTGTACGGCCAACCACTGTAGTGGCGCATGGTCAGTTAACACAGTGAATGATCGGCCTAAGGGATAATATCTCAAAGCTTCAATAGCCCATTTGATAGCCAGACATTCCTTTTCCACCGTTGAATATGATTCCTCATGGGGTAGGAGTTTTCGGCTAATAAAGGCTATAGGATATAGATCCTCTTCAACACCTTGAGAGAGCATGGCTCCCAACCCGGAGCCAGATGCATCAATCTGTAGATGGAATTCTTTTTTGAAGTCCGGACAACACAGGACTGGTAGGGCTGAAATTGAATTTTTTTAACTGGTGAACGCCTTAAGAGCCTCTTGGTCCGATTGGATGTCTTTCTTGTAGGTGCTTTTTAATGCTTCCGTCAACAGGGCTGCAACTGAGGAAAACAGAGGTATAAACCTCCTGTAATACCCCACAAAACCCAAAAAAGCAAGTATTTGTTTACGGTTGTTGGGCATGGGTAGCTTCAGAATGGCTTCAACTTTGTCCAATTGTGGTCGAATTTTACCTCCGCCCACTAGATATCCCAGGTACCTTGCCTGTTGGGCTCCAATGGTTGTCTTCTTTGGGTTTATCTTCAAGCCGGCTTTCTCTAGTTCTTTTATGACTTCTTTAAGATGTACAAGATGTTCTTCCCAGCTATTGCTGAATACTACAATGTCATCTAAGTACGCCGAAGAGTAGTTGCTATGCGGAGCCAGGACTTGGTTCATGAGTGCCTGGAACGTGGCGGGTGCCCCGTGAAGCCCAAAAGGCAGGACCGTAAACTGATACAATCCTGATGGAGTGGAGAAGGCAGTTTTAATCTTGTCTTCTTCAAGGGAATCTGCCAATAACCCTTAGTGAGGTCTATAGTTGTCAGATATTGAGCGGCGCCCAGCCGTTCTAGTAACTCGTCTATACGTGGCATGGGGTAAGCCTGGTAGGTGGAAATCTCATTAAGTTTTCGATAGTCTGTAAAAAACCTAGTTGTTCCATCCGGTTTGGGCACCAGGACTATCGGGGAAGACCAGTGACTTGTTGATCTTTCGATAACCCCCAGTTTTAGCATTTCTTCCACTTACGCCTGCACCACTGCCCTTTTGGTTTCGGGAAGACGATAGGGTCTTACTCTGACAAACTGGTTGGGTTGGGTCTCGATCTGATGCTCTAACAATGATGTTCTGCCCGGAAAAAAGGAAAAAACTTCACTAACAGGGCTAAGAACTTTCAGGAGTTCTTTCCTTTTCTGTCAAGTTAGGACCCCAGTGAACAGTCTGTAGTGTGGAGAGTTCCGTCTCGTTTTTCTGTAACTCTTGACTCCCCACATTCACTCTTTTTGGAGCTGGGCTTGAATCTTTCCATGCCTTCAGGAGGTTGACATGATAGTTCTTGGTTTTTTCCCTTCTGTCTGGTTGTTCTAGTAGGTAATTTACAGGGCCGAGAACTTTTAGCACTGTATATGGACCCCTCCACTGGGCCAACATTTTGTTGTATGACGTGGGTAACAGTACCAAAACCTTGTCTCCTTTTTGGAAGGACCTTACTCTGGTGTTACGGTTGTAATACTTCTCTTCAGTTAACTGTGACCGGTTCAGATTTTCCCTAGCCAGTTCTTATTTTTGTTAGGTTATCCCGAAGCTTGATGACAGTCTGTGAGTTGGGTTTCTTCTTCTTGTTCTTCCCACTCACTGCAAGCTATGTCCAACACGGTTCGAGGTTTATGCCCAAACAGTTCAAAAGGGCAGAATCCGGTGGATGACTGCGGGGTGTCTCTTAATACCATAAGTACCCATGGTAGCACTCAGTCCCAATTAGTGCCCATGGGTTCAGTTACTTTCTTTAACATTTGCTTGATTGTCTTGTTATATCGTTCTACCAGACCATCTGTCTGTGGATGGTATGATTGTTGTGCGTATCTGTCTTATGTTCAGCTGTTGACACACTCTCGGCATCACTCCTGATATGAAATTTCTTCCTTGGTCGGTATGTATCTCGGCTGGTAGTCCCACCCGACAAAAAAAAGGGACCAATAGATTACAGACCTGTGTTGCACTTATTCCTTTCATTGGAAAGGCCTCGGGGTAACGTGTGGCGTAGTCTACAATGACCAGGATGTATTGGTAACCATGGCTGTTAGGTTCTAAGGGTCCCACTATGTCCACCCCTATTCGGGGAAAATGGTTCCTTTATCAGGGGCATTGGTTGTAAAGGAGCTTTGGGAGGTATTCGGGGGGGTTGGTTTTCTGGAAAACACACATTCTTCACAATACTTAGTCACATCCCGATACACTCTGGGCCAATAGAACCTTTTTAACACCATGGCCTGTGTTTTTTCCCTTGCCAAATGTCCACCTGTTGTCGTATCATGGGCGAGCTTCAAGATAGTTGTCCTGAAACCTTGGGGAACCAATAATTGTTCTACCTCCATGTTACCACTATCTTTGGTTACACAGTATAACAGGCCTTTTGAGGATTTAAACCATGCGTAGCTTGTACTCTTCTCTGGATGAGTAATGGCCTGGTTCCATGCGGATCTCAGCGCAGGATCTGTGGCCAGCTCGCCTCGAAAAGTAGGATGTTTTTCATCTGGTAACCAGTCTATGACCCCCATGAATTTCTGTCCTTCTACCCACTTTATCTTCTCTCTTCTTTCTTCACTTCTACTTTTCTTGGGAGATCGTGGGCTGGGTGGTCTTAGTTCCGTTTGTGAAAAAGGGGCTGTTCGTAACCATTCTATTTCTTTTACACAATCCTGGAAAGAAGGGAGGTCGGTTCCAAGAAGAACTGGGGTTGGCAAACTAGGCATAATGGCAACCTTCATTTTGGATTCTACTTCCTTTACCTCCATGGTAACCTCTTTAGAAGGGTATGCTTTAGTGTCCCCATGCACACACTTTATAGGGATTGGGTCCTCCCACCCAACCTTCTCCCCACTTACTTCCGGTCTGATTGCTGTGGGTTCGCTTCAGCTGTCAAGAAGAGCCTGTCGAGTTGTTCCATCCACACGGACATCCAAGAAGTGTGGCTCTTGGCCCCTCTGGTACTCTCTTCCTTGAACAAATCCTATTTCCATTGGCTCAGCGGGTTTGGGTTTCTTTGGACAGAACCTCACTATATGGCCCCATTCTCCACAGTCAAAACACTGAGGCTGTCTGCTTACCGTTGGCCATGTCATGGACTTGGATTCCCCTCATAACTGCCTTGGTTCTATCAGTCCTTGGGTCTTCATGGTCATGCTTCGGGGAAAGGGATCAGTCGTGGGTACTCGGACTGATCCCGCTTTTTGAAAGACTGAGGCGATTTCGATGGCTTCCGCCAGTGTTGGTCGATGGTGTTGCCTCACCCATCTTTGCATCGGTGATGGTAAAGCTTCTGTAAATTGCTCCAGTTTTATTTTGTCCACCATGTCTTGATTACTGCTGCTGGAAGGTTTTAACCATTTTTCGGTCAAATCTTGAATCCGATAGTACAATTGGCGGGGTGTTTCCCCAGGTTTCAGTTTTGTCTCCCTGAGCCTGATCCGGTAAGCCTCATCGTCCATGCCCATACGTTTAAGGATGGACCTCTTGATTTCCGCATATGCAGTGTCTCCTGCTGGATTGGCCGCTTGATAAGCGCCTTGCATACTGCCAGTGAGCAAGGGGGCTATGAAGTGTCCCCACTTCTCAATAGGCCATTGGGCGTTGCAAGCAACTCTTTCAAAATTGGTGAAGAAATAACACGGATCCTCACCAGTTTGTGACCATGTATGTCCTCGCCATTGTTGTTCTACCCCCTTCGTTTGGTCTATGTCGAACAAACCATGCTTTCCTCCTTCCATTGCTCAGTGATTAATTGTTCTCCTTTCATCTTCTCCATTCCGTCGTGCCGCTGCTGGTGTCCTTTCTTCAGTGTTCCGTTCACACACATTATATTGAGTTTAGCATGTAAGGGTCAGTTTAGGGTTTTTGGACACAGGACGCTTTTTGGTTGAACATCCTGACACGGACTGTCTTTAGTTTTGTTGAGGCAGGGAAACCCCTCTTAGGATTATGGACAGATGGGATTTCTCCAAACCCCTTTTTCTTTTATGATAAATAAGTCTGTAACCAACATATAACGTGCCACTGTGTCTTGAGTCTTACTCTTGATCCCTTACAACTCGCTTCAGAAGGGAAGAGCTTTGCTGGTTTCATGGAGAAACCCCCAACATGAGCCTGTGGGTGGCGTTTCACTTCCCTGCCCATAATTATAATTGTTCTTTTTATAACACGCTTAATACCAGCACGGGGATCGGGATTCAAAACTCTGTTGCGCTGTGTTGTCTTGCTTCCAAGACAAACGCGTTGCCCCTGAGATAACCATCCTCATAGTTGTGAGGACCTTCTTTCTCCATGAGGGCTCTGTGTGCAGGATCAGTTACTGGATGCTTTTCAGGGCACCTTCCTCTCCAATGCTTTATTTTCTGCTCTGTTTGTGCCATTGCCAGAAGGAGACCAACTAAATGCTTATCACTTAGTCCTTCCTCGAAAGGAAGCCAATCAGCTTGAACTGCTAGGTCAAGCACCACTGTTTATAGGAATACATGTAACCACAGATATGTTTCAGCCTTGTTGAACCTCGTCTTCAATTACCAAGCACAACAAGCAAGCCTGTGCACACTAAAGACCCGTTAATGGCTGCATTGTAACCTAATAATCCCCCTTCTGAAGGCATCTTGAGTTGGACACAAACCGGTTCAAGTGTCTCAAACCAAGTTTTATTAACTTAAAAGGCAGGGTGTAATGATGCCTAACCTGCCCTATGCTAAGGTGGGATTTCCCTATCTAAAGAAAACTAAGAATTGTCTGCGTCAGTAATGTAACTACATCTGTCTGTGTCCCCTCACATCTAACTGCATACAATGTGTAGGGATGTCGGCATCAACAATGAATAGTGTTCAAAGTAAAGTTCAGAGGTTAGTCTGGCTTCTAATCCACTCCCCTTCCCCAAGTTCAAAGTAATTCATCAAACACAGGGGTTCCCTTCCCCAAGAGTTCAAACGTTCCAGCTTTCAAACAAAACAACGCTTGACTCCAAAGTCACAAAAAGGTCAACACAAACTTATTTTTCAGTGTCTTTTTCATTCAGGGGCACCCGGTCTAGGCACATTTGTCAGACCACACGGTGCACCCATTACTGGTCACGCAACTGGTACCCCTTCCTTGACTGCTTTTCCTTTAACACCATTCCACTGCTTCTCCTCAGCAGTGAGTATGCCTCAGGCATATGTGTCACACTCTCCTGACATGGTATTGTGGCTTGTATGGCCACCATGCACTTCTTACACCTTATGCTCCCTTATCATATACAGTTCTTGCAATTTCTTCACTTGGACTAATACTGGACTTCTCATATCATGCATACAACTCTGTGCTCTTTTAGCTTTGCTGGCACTTGTTTCAGTTAATGCAGTTCATCATTTCATTTCAGTTCAAAAACTTCCTTTCAGTAAGAGTCACAATCTTTATTTCGCTCCTATTAAGATGCAAGAGTGTTCCAAACTAGCTTTCATTTTGTTCGGTATTCAAAATGACTTTACATATGTTTCAACTTGTTTGAATTTCGTTCGACGTTCACAGTGCTTTACTTTCATTTTGTTCTATTGTCCATGGCTTTAGTTCAATCGCTGCTTGTTTCCCCTTCCTGGTAGCACTCATGGGTTGGTCTTACGGCTCCTCGCGAGGACCCCTTGCTGCCACGGATTTCCTTTTCTCAGTGTGGTCAGTTGCGCTACTCCCGGCTGTCGTCTTGTGGCTCACGCACACACCCAGCAGTGCTTCCGCGGTGACGCAGGATTCACACAAGAGTTTCCCTCTGTCCCGCTGGCCTCCTTCTTATGGCTTGCCACCGGCCTCCAGCTTCTTGTGCTCTTGCTTCCCACTGCATACGCTCTGCACTTTTCCACGCGTATTGAGCGCTTCTCCTGCCACGTCAGAGAGGTCTGCCTGCACACGTCAGGTAGTGGGCGTTCTCCCACTGCTGACTTCGTCTCCACAGCTGACTCCATTTCTTTCAGGCTTGCAGTTTTTTAAAGTTCCACCCTCCATTTTCATACAAAAAAGGACTAGACATCTAACCATCAAAGCAGCACAGCAGTCCTGTTTTGTTCTTGTCCTCCTCCTGATCCCTGTAGCTTACTGGTGCAATGTGGGGAATATTTTAGGGGAGTCGCATATAAAAGAGGCTAACCAAAACCCCATAAAGGCTTGAGGGATGGAGGGGCATGGTGAAAGCAAAATGGGGGATACCATGTCTCAGCAAGGACGTCCTCTCACCACTCTCCAAGTTTCCCCCCCAACCCCCCCCACCCACCCAGGTGATCCTCCCTTACATATCCACGCCTAGGGTCCGGATCCAAAAGCGATGGCCTTTCCCTGACCACCTGAGAAGAGGCTACTTTGGGGGTGGGGGGGTGGGGGAAGAAGTGAGGACGCCCTCTTCCCTCCGCTGCTTTCTCCTTCTAGGCACCTCTGCTATCCCTCATCCTTACTTGTAGCCCCCTCTCTGCAGCCCTCTGTCAATTGCCAGCTAGGTTTGTGCTTTAGAAATCCTATACATACCCCATTCCACTTTGGGACACTCGCTGTAAACAGAAACCGGTCATCTAAGGGCAGGCTGTGCATAGTTTTTGCCATTGGTTAAGGCTAAACGGAACTTTCCAGGCATCCCTTTTTCGTTGTTTCTAAGACTCCCCAAGCAGCGCAGTGTTCCCAGAAGAGTGTCTCCAGCTCATATGTATGTACTGAGCTGTTAATTCTCTGTTACCAGCGCCTAGATGCCCACGAGCTTTTGTTGCGTTTGTATAAATGTTTGAATTAAATAAATATGTGTTGGAGCCTGTGGATATCACTTGGAGCTAGCAGATTTGTTTCTAGTCACTTTACTGAGCAGGCAACCTAGCAATGCACATCTTGTAAACCGGTTTGTGTTTTTGAGTGAGCTTTGATTTTAGTCTCGACATGAGTGGGTGCTGTAAACGTATTTTGATTTATTGCCTTATTGTTTTGCTTAGCATCGTTCGATTAAGCCAGTGCTGAAAATTAAGCACTGTTCATGATATGGCAACACAGAACACGTGCCACAAAGCTGATGGTTTCAATTGTTTTGCGCTTGTCAAGATGGGTAATGGTTAAAAGCTTTTAGGTACAAGAGCTTTCACTACAAATTAGAAGGGTGCTCTTGTCTCTGAACAATACAGTAAAAGGTGTAGGCAATGGCTAACATGGAAGTGCCTCAGGCTTTCACTGTCCTCCAGGGAGCATGGTCTCCCTCTGCATCACTGACTTCTTCGCTTTCCTAGTTCCAGGATAATGGCATCCCACATGCTTTCCAGCAACTAGCCAGTCGGGGAGCCAGGGCAGCAATCTGCCACAGCAGTATACAACCGCATTCTGATCCGTTGTCCCCGCGCTGGCCACCTTGTTCTTTCTCTGCTCCAGCCCCTCTTTTCAGCAGGGTCCCGGCTTGGCATTGTGGTGGTGCGTGTCTCAGGTGTTGGGGACCGGGTCCACAGTTCGTTCCATTGCTGCCTTTTACTTTACTATGCCACCTACCAATCCTGACTCAAGAGAAGAGTTATAGGAAGAGCAGGATTGCTGGACGGCAATGAGGAATTTGCACAGGAGGCATTGAGCTGCTGCTGCACCGAGAGGCTAATGAAGATCGCCCTTTACTACCAGTAACTGTCTGCTCTGTGCAGAAGGTGAGCCAGGTAGAAGCTCCAGAGAAGAACTGGATGGTATTCTGAAAGGCCATAGAAAGCACCTCTATTCTGAAAGGGTTGCTGAACAGTCTCCAATGAATCTAAAATAGAGTTTTGTTTAGAACGTTGAGGGCCACTTGATGTTAGAAGTGCAGAAGACGTATTAACAGCAGCACTTGTTAAGTGCTGTAAAGGTGAGGAAAGCCCTTGATCCCTATAGGCACCCGGAGAACCCCTGCAATTGTTGCCAGAGAGCAGTGAAGTGCCTGAGAATTATGAAAGACCTTAAGAAATCAAACCGAGGCAGCACCGAGAAAGAAGTGGAGGCTGAACGATCCTCCTCTGCGATACTAAGAAGTCTTGTGACGGAGATGAAACCAATCTCGGTGAGAGAAAAGAGTGGTGTGTGGTATCCTGTAAGACCTCGAGAACTATTGCTTGAACCCTGTTTGGTTGTGGGATTCCCATTAAACTTTAGGTGCCAATAAGTGTAAACATAATGTAGTTCCCATTATCAGCTGTACTGCCCTCTGTTTAAAATCCTGTTACTCGTACAAAACCGTTTAAAGTCTGACTAACATGAACAAAGAGCCCCATGTATGATTTTTACTGCGGACTACCAAATCGGTTTAAACTGTGTTGCAAAAATAATTCTGGCTGGGGAAATAAAAAAATTTCTGTAACCTTTTTTATTTTAATTGTTTTTTTATAAAGCGCATAATACCGCAGTTTGGTTTCGAAGCACGGATCCGGGATTCAAACCTCTGTTGCTTTGTGTGGTCTTGCTTCCAAGACCAACGCGTTGCCCCTGTGATATCCTACGTTCATGCATTGTATTCCAAACTAACACATATGCTAAAAGATAAATGTGATGCACTTGTGAGTCACATGTCCATATTGCTGGGGGGGGTTTCTCAACCAATCGGAAGTCTTGTTTAAAGGGGGAATGTAAAAAATACGTAATTAGTAACCAATGTTAACCAATAAATGACCTTCCAGGGTGTTGACTGGTTTATGTTGTCACAGAATCTAGAGCAATTTTGTAAAATGAGATTTTATCGCCATGGGCCCTATGCGCGATCTCAATGTCACTTGTTCTAGTAAGATCGTTGTCTCTGTCCGCCCTCTGTTTCCTCTTCCTTGCCTCGTCGCGCCTTGAAACACTTGTGTATAGGAGCATTACAAATGCCATATGACATCATACCTTCATCAAAGTTTAGACTGCAAAAACATTTTGTATATGAGTAAATCAATGTGTATAGAATCAGACAAAAATAACGACGGATAGAGGAAACCGATTATTACAAACCTTTGTCTACTTCAAAATAACAAAAAGAAGCAAATCCATTGCATTAAATTATTCACCTTCATTCAATCACATGTATCCCACTCTACTCCAATCAACTTCAAACCTTCAGTTTAATTCCTAACGGCAGTAAAATCTTCAATCCCAGCACACCAGTTCACATCAGCTAATAGGCTAAAAGCCAGCCAACACTCTTTGCATGAATTTGAGCAGTGCAAAAGTCACTCAGGGTTGCTACCCCCCCACCCTCCCCCAACATCAGCATAACCCACCAGTCCTCCACAATGTAGATTCTCGCCCTTTCTATGAAGCGTCCTAAATAGTAGCTTCTCAACTCCTTTAGACTGTACAAAGCAAAGTAATGTGTTCCAATGTTTCCATCTCCTGCCGCCGTCCACAGAATCTGCAGCTAATGTCCTGTTTTTTGATTTGAAAATGTGTAATGTTGTAATTTGTAAACCAGTTTTTCAGAGAGACATAATTTGCTTTGTTGGATACATGTTTAGCCTAAATCTCATAAAGGCATATCTGTATCTCGTGCATGGGAATATGGTAAAGTACTTTGGGAGACAACTATGATCTTTTGTCTTTCGATTCATGCTCTCAAATCGACACTGAATTTTCCTGACTTCCAGAGTGCTGATCCAATCCCATTGCTGAAGCCTTTTTTTCACTTGCACTGGATGGTTTACCAAAACCTCTTCATATACTTCCAAAAGATGGAGAGGCAGTCGTTTTCCAATGTAGGAGCAGGCTCGTGTTGTCCTTGTCCATTTTGTCTCTTACAGTGTGGTATGGGGCTGCAACGGTCGGCATAATACATTTATGTCAGAGGCAAGTTGTTTTGCATGTCACTCCTGTGTCTAATGAGATTAATGCTAGCTTGTACCTAATGATCACTGTTGGGATTCTAAATGGTAGTCTTAATACTATTCTCCAAAAGGATCCTTCCAGTCACAACCATGGCTTCTGCCAGGTGCAGTAGAACACCTCTGCCCCCTACGTTAATGCCAGAACTACTTTTTGATTATAAAAAACCCGCACAGGGCTACTATAAAATGTCCCATAATTCCCAGGTATTGCCCTCCCCTGTCAGATTTCTACATCTGATCTTTAGTTACTGCAATCTTGGAGCATCACAAATGCATGAACCCAAAGAGGTCCTATACGGAATTTTATTATTAATTCAGAGTTCACATGCCATCTAAAGATATTTCTGCCAAGATGTTTGATGTTGCAGTGTTTCTCTTGTTGAATGTATCCATATTATGCCTCCAGTCTATGTTGGTGACCTATTGGTGTCTGGTCAATCAGGACCATGTCGTCTACGTAAAGCATCCAACTAGGTCCTTTTCCCCAATCTTAGGGAGGCGGGATGTGTGTATCTTGACACCTTTTTAGAGCTTCTGCGAAATCCGATAGAAACTGACCAAATGGTGTCAGAGCCAAAGGGCACCCATGCTTTGGGCCCTTATGGGTTAGTATGGCAATAACCGCCGGGCCAATACTGCCTAAGGTAATGCCCCCGGGCTGAAGTATACTAGTGGGTGTACTTGGAGGATCCGCCAGACAATGTCTAGCCATACGTGGCCCCCAGTCCTCCACTTGGCAAAACCCTGACCCCTGAAGTTGGGGGTAGTACCCCACTGACCTATTGATAATGAAATGGTGGGGGGTGGAGGGGACTGTCAACTAGTGAAGGCCATTTTTTATTCATGGTTCCTGATGAAGGTCGGGGCCAGAGAGGAGACGTGCAGCGGAGGAGCCAGTCCATCCACCAGCTATCTCCAGATAAGGAAGAGGAGCTGGGCAAAGCACATTCCGACTCTGTAAGACCCAGACCTTGCTGAAAAAGAAAACTCTTCATGCATCACTCATTTGCAGCCCTTATGAGTGTGATAGAGTGCTCTTCCAGCCAGTGAAAAATGTACTCTTGCTGGTCTTCCTGATGCAAGATGTCACATGCTTTTTATCAAGTGGTGATGCAGGCATTTGCTGATCTCTATCACAAGACAATACTCCCCAAGTCGTCCTACACACAGGAAAAAGGCAGACCTAATCTAAAGTGACCAATACCAATCCACAGTCATAATGTGGAAATAGACCATAAATCACTTTATGCACTACACCAACCTAGTATTGGCATCCCCTATAAAAGAGGCAGAAACCTCCCAATGCTGAAGGGATTATGACAGTGATTCAGAGAGCAGTGTAGTGTGAAGGGCAAACTGAGGTGCCTTAATTAGTTGTCACAATGGGCGAGGGACTGGGTTGTTGTGAGCAGCCAGACTGAGAAGTATTTTGTAGACCTGCTTGCAGGGATGTGTTGGCCCCAATCACTGATTTAGATCTGGAAGAACCACCAGCTGGAGGTGTTGCCCAGACAGTGGTGGAATATGTAAGACAACATCACAACTAAAGGCATTTGCATTTGTAATACACAGTCTAAGGTAGTGGGGCTTAACTCCCCATAAGCACCCAATGGTGGTGGGTGAGAATACATATTCAGCGATGTAGATCCCCAAGGGAAAAAAAGGGTGACTGGAGCTCTGAGTCTCACCTAGGGGCTCCCCACCTCTGTTGCCAGCAGAAGATGGGTGGCAACAGAGCAATAAATATTTGCTCATGTAACAGCTTTGCTCATCACCACTCCTGCTTAGCAAAGGCGCCAGGAGAGGGGTGGCCCATCCCAAAGAAGCGATCCTAACCTCCAGTGAGGTCTTTTACATCCTTACTGATTCACTTGCATCATTGTGGGGTGCTGGTAAGTTCTTAAAGTGACCAGTGCATGGCTGTCCTTTTGTAGCACTACTGCGTAGTAGTGAGGGGGAGCACTGTTACCCCCTTCCACACCCACCACCCACAAAGTGCTTATGTAGGAATGGCTAGACTAGCTGGGTGCAGTGATTCCCACTTTTTACATTGTTGGGTGCAATCCTTTGCACGTTATCCCTAATGTTGCCTCATAGTTGCCTTTAGTCTGTCATAGTGTTCAAACTTGCTAACTATTGTGCTAAGTTGGAATCAAGAGACAGACAAGGTGGGATTTTGAAGAACACTCAAAACCTATGCTGTCCCTATGTTTCTGGAACCCGACTTCTAAACAAAGAAGTGTAAAGTATTGTGCATCTGGATATCCTTCACATTAATAAATGCCACCATCCATACAACCTATTCTGACCCGATTACTGTCTCCACCACTGCAAGCACAAAAAGCCTCTCTTTAACAGAAGTAGAATAAGTGCCTCTTCCCAAAAGGAAAGAATGCCGGATGGTTTCTGACACCAGTCGGATAGTTCTTTCTCCAAACAAAGGGACTCCTTGCCCCGTGGTACAGTTCAAATTAGAACAACAAATGTCTCTTCAAGCTTCCCCTCCTTGGGGCTATGTGTCCGTCTTGGATCAAAGGGGCTCCTTGCCCTGTTCCCCACTTCAAAACAGAAGAACAAGTGTATTTTCAAGCCTAGCCCTCCTTGGGGTTGCCTGGCAGTCTTAGATTAGTCTCTCTTCTCGGTTTAGTCAGGCACTTTGTCTCAATCTCTGGCTTTCTTCTATCATTGAGGGACACCTTTTCCTGTTTCCCCCTATCAACAAACTTTATGGCATTCTCTCCAATGAATTACCTTCTGGATTTTACCCCTCCCTGGGGCATTGGGTCTGGCACACTGACTTAGGGTTTAGTGTCTCAGCCCACATTGGGTGGCTTGGTTTCTTTCAACTTTTCTGGGGGTCTACGTCTCTCATCCCACCTTGGGGTTTGATGTCCATCATCCTGCCTTGGGGTCTCATTTCTCTTGCACACCTTGGGCTGCCTTTTGCCTTTTGCCTTTCTTTCCTCCCTCTTCCAGTTTCCCAGGAGCAACCGCGTACCTTCTGTCTCTGTGTGGTGCTCCTTTGGCCTGGTGTTCCAATAGGCCAACGTAAGTGTTCCCCTCTGGCCTCTTTCCAGAATTCTGCTTCTTACAGAACTGATGGTTCTTTTGCACTGTTTTCTGGTGGGGCTTTGGCATTGGTTCCTCGTTATGTCGATTGCTCGCTGCTTATGCATACTCCTACATACCGTCCCCTTTCCTCCATACTTCTGCGACATTTTATCCTCTGGGACCGGAGCACTTTTTAATGAACTTTTTGTTGTTCTTTTATTTTTACGCTGAGCCACTGCACGTGACTGCAGTCCTGCCTTCCTGAGCTCGGAGCACTAGCATCACTGGGAACATTTCCTTTTTGTTCCCTTGTTTTTCATTTTCCTGCTCCGGTTCCACAGTTGTTATTCTTCCGTCTATGCTGGAGAGTATGGTCTTTGTGTCCAGTTCATCATGCAAATATTGTTTTGTGAGGGCCGATTCCCCACTCTCTTTGCCTGGAGTGCTTGGGCCCGAACACTGGTAGGACTCATGCTTCTACTGCGACTCCCTCTCCGTCTGGGCACTCCAGCGTCAGCTTATCAGGTGGTAGCAGGTGTTCCAGCGGATCCTCCACCATATTTACAGCAGTTCATGGAAGTAAAAAGGATTCGACCGGTAAGCTTGTTCCTTTTTAGGGCACACTGGCCAGGGGACTCCTTCCCGGGGTCCGAGAGGGGCTCAAGTAGCTGTTACCCCGGAAGGGATCTAATCAGCACTCTGGAGCTTCCTCCGAGGTACCCTGCAAAGGGGCTGCCAGGACTGGTTTTTGGGGCTAAAGTTAGGCCCAGTTCTTCTGGAGCCGTTTTCACTGGGGTCATTCCCGAGGTTTCCACACCTGGAACTAAGTGTACTGAGTATCGGCTCTAGGTCCCTGTTGAGGTGACTAAATGTAACGGGGTTACCCCCCTGAGGTTCCCCATCTTGGGGCTATATCTAAGGCAAGCAAGATTGACTGGCCCCCTTCGAGTTCTCTGGCTTCAGGGCGGTGACTCTAAGCCTTCCCACACTCGGGCCTTTGGTCGAACCGATCCTGCTGAGGGGGCAAAGAAGCTTGTTAAACACCTTAAGTCTTCCAGTACCGGGTACGCTGAGGGTCCCTCATTGGGGGCTAATTTAACAGGAGTCTCTAAGGGGTCGCAGAAATGCTCAAGATCTGCTTGCACCGTCTCTGATGAGGTTACTTGTCACAAGGCTAAAATGGAACATAGGTCGCCTGATTCCCCTGTGGTGACCACGGCCTCACTGACACCTGTGACGCAGTTCACCTCAGACGTTAACAAAATGGCGGTCCAACCCTTGCGGTCCACTGCAGCCATTTTGTCTACCTCTCACACCAACGTTCACAACGGCTGGTACTGAGGGGCCTGTCTTGGGGGCTGAACAGCCTTTTCCACGTTTTGTGGATAACCAGAACCTGTTCCGCCCTCCAATGGATTGGCGTGCTCGGACTCTGCTGCTGCACACAGTCTCGCTCCCTCCTACGTCTGTTCCTTTGGTTTACATAGATCCAGTTGGTGGAGGACCATCCTGGCAACCATCCTCGTTGCAGTCCTGCGGGTATGCCTCTTCCGAGCTGTCTCTGCCCACTCCATTGCCTAGACCTTCTTCTGAGGATGCATTTTTTGGGAAGTTTCAGACTCTGATGCATTCTGATCCCATGAAGGCGTACTTTAAGGATTTTTTAAAAAGAAATGTATCCTAAGCCGCCTGAACCGGCCCCTGCTCCGGCCCTCCCTGTGCAGGTCCCGGAAGGGCCACCTCCTCCACCACTTCCTGTGGAATGCAGTGATAAAATCTCGTCAAAAATGTCGCCTGTACAAAAAATCGCAGCAAAAATGGCATAATGTATCCGGCGGTTGAGGGGGTGTCCCCCGCATCCTTTACATGGATTGTGGTGGCAAAACCACAGCCTTTTTGCAGCAATATTCTGTGTCCACCGCCATTTTTGACGCAATTTTAACACATGGAACCCTTCCTGTGGGGCCTTCTCCTCCACTGCCTCCACTTTCCCCTGTGGAAAAACTCCCGTTGCACAATCAACCCTGCCCTTGGAGCCATAAGCGCCACGTGCGGCTCGTCGGGTTTCTGCTCCCGCCACACTGGATGAGGATCAAGCGAAACAGGACAGTGACTACCAGCCCTGCTCTATTAGAGCCTTTCATGACTGGGTTGTGGATATGGTGGCGTTGCTAGACATCACAATACCTCGAGCCTCCGGCTCCACAAGAAGGGATACTTTCTGGAACCT
The DNA here is from genome assembly GCF_040938575.1 of Ambystoma mexicanum. Classification (NCBI taxonomy): domain Eukaryota; kingdom Metazoa; phylum Chordata; class Amphibia; order Caudata; family Ambystomatidae; genus Ambystoma; species Ambystoma mexicanum. Next base: position 1,666,502,738 of record NC_090929.1, read on the forward strand.
TTACGGTGTCTACACAGGAGCACACCTGCCTGTTCCTTCAAAAGGATGCCCTGGCCGAAGCCCACAAGGCCTGGGAAATGCCTCATTCCGGCAACGCTTAAACAAGAGAATTGACGCTCACTACAAGCTACACGTGTCTGAGGACATATTGTCTGCATGTCCACTCCCCTCATCCGTGGTGGCAGCAGCTAGGCTCCAGTCGAAGCCTGCCTCTACATCTTCGCCTGCAGCATCTCCGATCCTTTCCAAAGAGGACAATCTTGTTGACGCCATTGGGAGAAGGGTTTTTTCCAATTCAGCTTGTCAGCTGCATCAGGCTAATACCAAGCTTATCCTGGTGGCTGCTAATGTCAAGCCGTGGAAGGAGCTTGCCGAGTTTCAGAAATCTATTCCTCCTGATAGACTCAAAGACTTTAAGGGCGGCTCTACTTAAGGCTGCAGCCCATCATGTAGACACTTCCGCTCAATGCCTTATGGTCGGAGTAAACATCTCCTGCCAAGCGTGGCTGCATGCTAAGTTTTCAAAGGAAGTTCTGGACAAGGTGCTTGATCTCCCCTTCGAGGGTAAAGAACTGTTCCACTCCTGCACGGATGAGGAACTCACAAAGACCAAGGCAAGCTCTCAAACTGCCAAGTCATTGTCGGTCCTTGCGAAAACCCCAGCAAAGGCACCTTTATACTCGGAGGTTGGGGGTCTCAAACAAGGTCCTTAGCTGGTTTTAGAGGCTTTCAGGACCACCGTGCACACAGCACATAGGCTCCCCATGGTGGCCCTCGCCGGAAACAGCAAAGCTAAGGTGGACAGGTTTTCTCTCGGTCAACAGCCTCCTCTTCAGCAATGGGTTGTCTCCCTGCAGATAAAACATTTTAAGTTATATTTTCCATCGGTCGCACAAGACTCCGGTGGGAGGATGAATTTCGTCTCATCTGGAGGCGTGGCAGACCATCTCTGAAGACCGATGGCTTTTGACCGTCGCCCCGGCTTGCTTCTACTTGCCCCTCCTCCTTACTCTACACGCTCACCCTCGTCTCCAGCAGACTGGATCGCCTTCCCTGAGAGCCGATGTACAGAAACCTCTAGACCTCAGAGCAGTGGAACCTGTTCCATTGCAGGAGCAAGGGGAGGGCTATTACTCCTGTATGTTTACAGTGCCCAAACCCATGCAGGCTGGCTTGCGCACTATCCTCGACTTCTCCATCTTCAATCTTTCTACCCTAAGAGAACAGATAAACTCCTCTCTCAGGAAGGGCGATTGGCTCAGCGTGGTAGACCTTCAGGATGCCTATTCTTATCTGGGGCCTGCATTGAATGTTTCTGCGGTTCTCCATGGGAACGGAACACTTCAGTATCGTGTGCTTCCGTTTGGTCTCAGCTCGGCACTGCGTGTCTTTATGAAGATGATGGTGGTCATCGCAGCATTCCTCAGACTGCAGGGAGTTCATGTATATCCATACTTGGACGATTGGCTGCTGCGCAGTCCCTGCCTGCAGGCCGTCGTGGCCAATCTTCAGTCACTCCTTCAGCTCCTGTTCCATCTTGGGCTGCCGGTGAACTGGTGGAAATCGTCGGACGGTTGCTCAAGACCTGATCTTTCTCGGTTTCCATTGGAACACAGTCAGTACCAGAGTGTTCCTGACGGAGGACAGACTTATGGACCTTTCAGCAATGTGACAACTCTTCCTACAGTCCTCCCACATGTTGGCCTGGTTCCAGAGACTCCTGGGCCTCATTGTCTGTTAGCTCTACCTCTTGCGTGCCTGAAAATGCGGCGCACTCAGCTTGCTCTTCGGAGCTGCTGGTCCCAGGCTACGGAACCGGATTCCAAGATTATTCCAGTCCCATTCTGCATGACAGCAGATCTTCAATGGTGGTCATCCGCCAGCAACCTTTCAGTGGGGACCTCCTTACAGGAGCCCTGCCCACAAGCAACGCTTACTAGACTCCTCCCTTCTGGGGGGGAGGGAGGGAGCGACACTGCGTCACCTTGAGGTGTACAATTTGTGGACTCCTCGGGACAGGCAGTTGCATATCAATTACCTGGAGCTCTTGGCAGTTTTTCTGGTGCTCAAGGCTTTTGAACCCTCTACCACCGACAGTGTGGTTTGAATTCATATAGACAGTTTTGTAGCGATGATTTACATCAACAAACAGTGGGGCACCAAGTCTCCCCCTTTGGTGGATCTTGCTATCCAACACAATGTCTGGCTTCAAGCTATGCACATTCCAGGTCACATCAATGTGGCTGCAGACTCCCTCAGCTGCCAATCTGCGGCGAGTTAAGAGTGGGAGATGAACACTGATGTTCTCACCAAGATCTTCCAGCAATGGGGTTCCCCAGGGGTGGACTTCTTTGCAACATCATCATACCGGAAACGCCCTCTTTATGCTTCCAGCAACGGGCTCGGAGTGTCTTCCTTGGGTGATGCTCTCGAGAGACAACGCAAAAGCTTATGATTTTACTCCTCTGCCACTGATTCATCTGTCTCTCTGGAAACTCAGAGTGCATCAAACTGTACTCTCCTCTTCATAGCTCCTTGGTGGCCAGCCAGGTTCTAGTTTTCGGAACTACAGCACCTGTCGGTGTGCTTTACGATCAGGTTGCTGCAGATTCTCGACCTTCTCCACCAGAGCAATCGCCAGTTGTGGCACCCCTCCCCACAATCAATCAGCTTGGCGGCCTGGTGCCTAGTTCCAATCATTAGCGCAGTTCAACCTCTCAGAGAACAACATGTGTATAATTCAAGCGGCAGGAAAAAACTCCCAGAGAGCTCAATACAGGAGCAAGTGGCTCAGTTTTTGTCATTGGTGTCTACCCAAAGAGCTTGATCCCAGACAGGCTTCTATTGACTGTGTCTTGTCTTTTGTATCTGACCTTGCAGCCTCTGGCATCCATGTCTTATGCAGGACATACTTATCCGCCATTGCGGCTTCTCTATCTACAGACAGTTGCTCTTTTTCACTGGGGAACCCAGTCATCAATAGACATTTTGCAGGTTTTCTGCATCTTTTCCCGCCGGTTCGGGCCCCTCATCCCAAATGTAATCTGAATGTGGTCCTCCCTGCTTCATGTCATAAGACTTTTGAACCCATGTCTACTACCGAGCTCAAATACCTTTCTTGGAAGGTGACCTTTTTGATTGCAGTGACATCTGCCAGACGAATAAGTGAGTTTCATGCTCTGTCGAACATCCGTTCCTAACTTTCCACAAGGATAAGGTTGTGCTTCACACTCGCCCTTCTTTCATTCTGAATTCCTTTTAAAAACCAGTCAATATATTTACAGGTCTTCTTCCCAAACCCGGTCTCCGATGCCGAGAGGGTTTTACACAGTTTCGATGTCGGACGTGCTCTGAAGTTCTTCCTCGACAGAACAAGCAAACTTAGAAGTTCTTCACAGCTCTTTGTTACGTTTGGTGACCCGAAAGAGAAACCAGCCTCGACAGCGTCCATCTCTCGTTGGATAGCTACATGTATTTCCGAGGCCCACAAAATTCAAGATCTTCAGCCCCCAAAGGGCATTCATGGACATCTGGTTTGTGGCAAAGCAGCTGCAGTGGACTTCCAAAAATACATCCCTTGGGAGTCCATAACCAAGGATGCTTTGTGGGCTTGCCCATCAGCATTTTGCCGACATTACTGTCTTGACCTGAGCTCCCAGGCTGATGCCCAATTCAGCAGGTAGTTCATAAAGATGTGTTCCAATGAGGGATTTTCCATCCACCCGTAGTTCCTATGGTTGGTGCTTGGGGAAACTCAAACAAGAATGGAGGAAAGGGGACGGGATGAAGCAGTATTACAAAGTTACTCACCGTAGTGACTACCTCACTCCTAGTCCATAGTCCCCCTTCCTCCATACACCCACCCACCGTCCCCGCTAATGAGTATCCTCTATTGTTGCTAAATGGTCCTGGACCTGGCAATGGAAAAGGGCTCAAGGGTGATGTGTGGGGTGGAGCTCAGGAAGGTGGGGCTGCGGTCACGTGCAGTGGCCCAGCGTAAAAATAAAAGGATAAAAGTAAAATAAAAATTATCTTAAAGTGCTCCGGTCCCCTCCCAAAGGAGGCAATGTAAATATCCCACAAGCATGAAGGAAGGGAGACGATGGTTTAGGAGGAAGGTAGTCACTAAAGTGAGTAACTTTGTAATTCCCCACTGCTTTGGGTTCACGTAACCTGGTCTTCTCTGGTCAGAGTCTCTGCAGGGCTGCCGAGCGTTCTGCATGCTTGACTACAGTTTGGTCCGCCTCGCCGGGTGTGCACTGGCTTTTCTTTGCCTCATCTCTGTGTCGATGGGCCTTTAATCACCTTAACCCAAACAGTCTCACCACTTACAAAGTAAGTACACATTGTACATAAAGCAAGTTTATTGTACAATACTCTGGGGAGCAGTTGGATGGTTTTGCAGGACCATACTAACCCAAGTCTCAACAAATCGGTTCACATCTTTACAACAGTTAAAACACTCCTAAATACTTTATTGCAGTCCACCCCAAACCCTCTTCAGAGAAATCGCATCTTTTCCCAATTCCTTAGTTTTCATTGGCCACCTTTTTATCTAAATAATTATATTCATAGCGCACCTTCTTAAGATTCGTCCGTAGTAGGTCTTGATGCCAACACATATAACTGGCCTACGCCGTTCAAACCCTAACTCTTGATTTGCACATGGCTCGCATGGACAATCCTCTTGAGGAGGCTCGGGGAATGATTTCTGTTTGTTCGTGATTCTATCTCATTTCCTAGGCCACCGTTCAATGAAACTTTCCAATGTACAAAAACTCACACTTCATCGAACAATTGAAACTCCTAAATAGCTTTAGGCACTAGCTTACCCCATGTTTACTACTGACCCAAATAACGAAACTCCTTCTGTCACGCTCTCAGGCAGCAGGAGATTACATCTACTTTCTACAAGACTTATCACACTATTAAAAACACAGGCCTTTTTCAGCAGCTGCTGACCGCGAAGGTTGTGAAGTTCACCTGTCCTCTGCCGTCTGAAAACCTGACAGTCAGTTTACAAGAGAGCCCCAACTACCATGTTGTGATTTATTGTGAAAAGGCCACTATATTGAGATTCATTAATTCCCCATTTATTTATATTAGTGTGCATGTATGTTTTTACATTTGGTGAATTTAATACTTTATCTTTATGCATGCGTGCAAGATGATATGGATCAATTTCTAGACCAGCAGGAACACTGGAGTATCCCACTCATAATTCACTACACTTTTTATAACTATGAAATTGCAACATGGTGCCCAGCTCGCTGCCACCCCCAGTCATCACTATGGTGCACGCAACAGGAACCCTTTGTAATCACAGGGACCCTTCCTGACCACCCCAACATTCCCCTGTTTAGTTAATATTTTAACTAAAAAATCATAATCGTCATCTTGGGGAGCATCCCCACAACCATCTTGCACACCGTTCTCGATATGTGCATACTTCTCTGCCGAACAAACCCAACTCGTCCCCCCCACCATTCCCGCAATCTATCCGCTGCTCCACACAAGCATGCTAATGTGGTGGAGGACACAAGACTCCTTCAGTTTGAGTACCCATGTGGGATGAAGTGGTGGTGACCCTAGCCTTAGACACGGTTACAGTACTCATGGCAGCAGCTGTCGGTACTTGGGCAGAGCAACATCGTAAATGTATTTAGCAAGAACAGAAAAGAATGAGAAAAAAGACAAAAATGGGCAAAAAGATCTTCACAGCGTGGCTCAACCAAGAAGGTAACCAAGAGAACAAGGAGTTGATCCATGACTCGTGGGTGATCCCAGCCTCATTCTCCATGATCACTTTCAGTTTATGCAAGGCAGCAATAGTTAAGGTGAGAGTACAGTTTTCTGTATCATTGGGAGGCACAAATGTGCAACAGCAACTCCCAATTTTCCGGCATACTCTGCTCTCCGTTGCTATCAGGAGGTCGAGTATGTACCGGTTTTGCAAGTCATGAGCCTGGATGCCTGCAACTCTTCTTAATGGCACTAAACGCTGACTCGGAAGTGTTCACAAAGAGAAACCGTTCATACCTGGTCACCTGGAGCCATTTGGCGTTTGCCGCTGCTGGGGCGCCAGGTGCCAGGAGGGAGGCGAAGAAGGTCTCTGTGTGGCTAAACAGCCAGTATCGATCTTGGAATGTCGCAAAAGCCTTTAATGCTGCTGAAAGGTAGTTCAATCTTCTCCTATTTTGCAATTCTTCCTTGTTTCCCGCTGTCAAGCAAAGTCTTTAATTTGTCCATATAGGTGATGTAAAGGATGCAAGGGGCACAGGGGACAAAGGGGGCACAGAGGTAACTTCAGGCATTGGATTGGCCAAAATTATAGGTTCTTTAGGGATCGCGAGGACAGGCACATAAAGGATAGAGAAACTGCACACACCTTACCAGGCTGGAGGCAACTGCCTGTATGCATTCTGTCCACAGGTCCAAAAACTGTCAAGAAGAGCAACCGCACCTCCAGCCAGATCTGTGATGCGAAGCATGCGACTGCAGTTCCCATTTGTGCCAACGGGCACCATGTCATCACCCTTAAAACACAAGGTAAAATGGGTGTCTGTATCTTACAGGTTTGTCAGACTCCATGAGCCACTTCAGATACTGCAAATGATTTCTCCATACTGTCCCATACTCTTTGTGCAATTGTGCCACCCTTCTGAGAATCCCCTCATTCCTTCGGCCCTGCAACTCTTCACTCCTTGCTCCCATCGATTTTTAGAAAAGATAGGTCCTTCCAAGGTCATTTGAACTCTTGATCACACCTAATATTTTTCTGTTCTGTACGATCTGCAATTGAACATTTATCACTTGGTATGATTGATCCTGCAATTGACTGCCCTTTAAACTACCCTTGAACCCTGCACAGGGCTAGGCGCACTAGGCATAGCGCATCTGTTAACTGTATCTCATTCAGGATAAATACCCTGGGAACGCCAGAAGCATGGGGGATGAAAGGGCAGATGTAGCAATATCCTACGTATATCTCTCCCCAATCTCCTCACATGGCTGTACCATATGTTATCCGCTGCAAAACCATGTGCATTCATTGTAGGATCTAATTCATCATCGTCCTTATCAAAAAGATTGACATTTGTTTTTACTGTTAACCTTTTCTCCTCTGACCTCATGAAACTAGACCATTTTAAATATCCCCTTTTAATACCAGTTGCCATCTTCAGACCTGATTACACAGGGACCAGAAAAATCACAAAAATATACATTTTTACACAATTTACAATCTTAAACTTTTTCTTTCTACATGGAAAAAAACGGTGAATGCCTAGGGCGCACTTAATTTCTATGCCTGCTCGTGCTTCTGTGCAGGTGGAAAGCTGCCAGTATCCCTTCGAATATCCCTTGGGTGGATCCAACTCTTGTTGTCGTCCACCTTCACGGCAGTCAGAGTTGGGTAGATCACGGTGTGCGCTCCATGGAAATGCTGTTCATTCCAGCGACGCACAAAGGTACGAATGTAGATGTGGCTCCCGGGGAGAAGCTGTGCCTTGTGCTGATCATCGGTAGTCTCGCCACTTTCTTCTGTTGGTGAGAAGACACAACCTGTACGATATTCTTAACACTTTTCGTTAATGCTGTAATGTATTCCCTAACCTCTTCTCATAGGACCGCTACAGTCTTGTGTGCGTCTGATGTCATACATGTAGATGAGAGAGGTCATGAGTTTGTGAAGGCACAAGTGGTGGTCCCTTCCTGACTGGTTTCTCAGATAAAAAGCCAGTCGGAGGCAAATATGCCTTGATTTATTACATTCTGCACACAATTTGGCTAACCATTGTCAGATTTTAGAACCTCGCAAATTCCCTATCTTGGAAATACTTCTCACCTGAAAATGTGCTGCCGATTTAGTATATGGGTGCTCGCAGGGACCAACCTCAAGCCACCAGGAGAATGGACAAGCCATGCCAATTGGATATCTGAAGTTGCTGCACCTGGTTATCATGCCCACACAATCGATGTGGCGCTCCTTCAATGGGCCTGGGAAAGACGCCCCTCATTGTATTTCTGGGATTGAACTCCTTGCATACAACACAATTCCCTACAAATCTACTTACCTGTTCTTGGAAGTTGGGGATAAACCATTGCTCCTGGAACTTTGCTGCGATTTGTCGGCGAAGCATGCAACGGGTAATGTAGTTACTCTAGAGCCAAAAGAAGGAGCTCTATAGGCATTACTAGCTTCCACGTCGCCGCCTGTCTCCAAAGCAAATCTGTCAGTGAGAGAACACATCCTCCCTTTTTCCAGAGCTCCCGTTCTTCTGTTGGGGCTTTCCCTTGCATTTCTGTTATCTTGTGCACCTGTACTGCCGTGTACAGGGCTGTAACTGTACCTGTTGGGACACGTTTTCAATTTTCTGTGAATCTTTGATAGGAAAATATGCAGCTTCCTTCGCTGCCTTGTCTGCGGTAATGTTCCTGAGAGCTATTGAATTAGTGCAGTTAGTATGGGCAGCACACTTTACTAGACATCTCTCTGCTGGCAAGTTAACACTTCAATTAGCTGGGATAGCAGCACAACATGCTGGACAGGGGACTCGTCAGACCTCCTAAACCCTCTTCTCTGCCATCTTGATAACCCAGGATGAATGGTGGAGGTGACTTACGCAGAGTCAGAATAAACAGTGACTGCCTTCCCCTTACATATTTCTGGCGTTTCTAGTGCCACCTGTTACGCCACTTGTGCAGAGTAATGAGAAGGCAACCTTCTCTTCAGTCTGACTCAGTACTCCCCATCCACAAAACTACAACAGCTGCACCTGTATGCCTCTCGCCTGTCTCCTGGTTGATCGGTCAAAGACCCATCAACGGTAATTACCCTACAACCCCCTCTGGAATTTTAAGCATTTCTCCGGGTCTCTGGAAAAGTCCCTTGAATCTCCAGCATTTTGAGATTCTTTCCGGGTCCTGTCATATTCTCCACCTGCTTGGCTGCCGCCGGTAGCCAATCAGGTGGAGAATATGACAGGACCCGGAAACTGCGCTAAATGTTCGTGCCCACTGCCTGCAGCTCTATAATAATAGCGCTTTCAATCCATATCATTGGATTGAAAGCACTATTACGGCGGCGCCACGTTCATTTTGCTTACCATAGCACTGAAAATAATTCATTCAATGCTAGAGTAAGCAAAATGAAGGCAGCGCCGCAGCAATAATAGTGCTTTCAATCCAATGACATGGATTGAAGGCGCTATTATTTCGGCAGTGGCACCTTCAACACTTGGGAATTTGCATTACCCCTGGCACAGCCGGAAATCCTGTCTCTAAAATATTATTGAGGGGGTGCAAATCCGGGACCATCCTCCAATTGGACACCTTTACCTTCTTCACAGGGTAGATAGCCGTATTGCATAGGGACACAGAAGGTTGTATTATGCCTTGATTTAACAACACTACAATGGTCTCATAAATCCCTTAGTCTGCTTCCTTAGACATGGGGAACTGCTTAACCCGTGGTTATATCGCACCGGGTTTCAATTTTATCCTCACCGCTCCAGCACTCTTTAGCAGCCCCACATCAGGAAGTGTAGCTAGGCAACGTCAGGTCATATGACATCAACGCCATTTAGCATTGGGCAAATAGGCCAACGCCCACTAACACGAAGCAACAACTATAACAACACGTAGTTCGGATTCACCATTATATAAACAATAGATTAAGCTCTCAGCGCTTTGGTTAACATTATACCTGCAAGATAAACTGGCACAGCGCTTATATGGACACGCTGTTTTTGAGCTACCCAGTGTTGCTATGGCAACGTTGTAGCATTTTAATCACGCGATCAGAGATCTTTTAGCTGACCTATGCTGTTAAAGGCTGCTGCAACCAACACCCTCATTCTCTGAACTTGCGCTCGGCCACTCGGCTTTCACAACGCTTGTGACATGCATTGAAGCAGCTATCTGGTGAGTCTTCGGATTCATTATCCATGCAGATACAATTAAGCTCACACAGTAGGGACGTGAACTAGGCTCTATTAATGTATTTTTACTTCAATATAATGTAGAAATGGAAATATACTATAGGTACGTATTTACAGTTATACCAACTACCACATTTCTTCTCTTGCAGTTAACTAGAAATAATTTAGACCACTGCGAACGTAACACATGGAATCCCTTCCTATTTGACTATTCGGCTAGCAACCTATCTACTAAATTGGCAGGTAAATGTTGGTAAATGTTAATACCTAATTTTATTTCTATGTGGCCACCTAAATACAGGCTTAACATTAGTTGGACACTTTTTTTTCTGCATAGCAACGGAAACATACTCAGGCCGAGTATAAAAGAATACTTTATTTTGCCGTGACCTTGCGCATCACCAACGCACTCTCCACAATTTACCAGGTACTTTTAGAAAAATACTGTTACCAGGGATGTGGCTGTGCTCAACAGATACCATTTAAGCAACTCTGTATACATGTTAGTTAAAAATAATGCCATTGGACTCTCTACTGACTCTAAACAATATATATTTGTCACCTCTTCTCTTATCCCTGCCCCTCCTCCCCGTTTCCTTCCCCTGTTGATATGTTTTCTGGTTCTGTATTGAACTGTATTAATATCTATGTGTAAATTATTTCATCGTATGTTTGATTGGACATATCTCAACAATGTTTTTACTTTGGATAATGTGACAGTCAATTATAAACTACATACGCCCTGAGGACGGCACGGTTTGGGTTGAAACCCGTGTTGGCGTTGGTTTTTTACGTGACTTTGTACTATGGTAGTTTCTGCGGAAACGGTGACGACAATACTTGTAATTTTTTTAACTTATTGCTTCCATGTACTCTGGTCATTTTTTGTTAAAACACAGCACGAAAGTGTTCTTGATGTTGCAACCTTATTTAGGAGGTATTAGATTTTCAATCTTGAATTGAGTTTATGTAGTATGCTATGAGTCACAATGTGTAGACTTTGTTTAGTCCATTAACAAAATATTTGCAACCTAACCAGTGGCTCTGGCATAATTCTTGAATATTAGGTATTGGAGAATATTTTATAAAACATTTTTTTGGGGTAGCGCAAACAGTGATGGACTGGCAATTCCATAAAGAAACCATGCTGCATGCACGGGACCTGCCCTAATTGCACTTTAGTTACAGTAGGTCTGAAAACTCACTGCTTCCCTTACCGGATACAACCCTGTGGCTGAGCATACAATACCTTCCACCGTGTAGGTAATCGACATTCGCAACTTGCTCAGGATGTCCCTTCTCAAAAGATTTGCTGGCGTGTCTGTACAATACAACAAAGGAACTGATAGATTTTGATTACTCATCTTGTTACAAAGATAGTCAATACAAGGAACCAATAGGATAGTCCAAGAGTCCATTGTTTTGCCTGACCACGGGAAATCGACTTCCTTGATACAAGACTTGGTAGCCCTTGTGTCAACCATAAATGAAAACATTTGGTCACCTACCTGCACACCTATCCGGGGGTTCCTCTTTCGCCGCAAGGGGTGTCGAAAGGATAAGCCATGTACTTATGACACATTTCTCTTAGATTAAGTAAAGAACGAAACATCTGCAGTTACCAAGTGTTGGACAGTTAAAGATGCGAAAGGCCAATGCAAGGTGGAGTGAGCAAGTCGCCAGAGGCCGAGAAGTGCAATGACACTCAGCAGAATTTTATTAAAATTGCAGTAAATACAAGGTCGAAATGGACAAATGTGTGGTCTCCTCACACGTGATTCTGAAGTTAAAAACAAGGGCTATTCGTTAAGGCCAAACAAAGATAAGTGTGCCTACACCCTCTTGAATGTCCCAGAACAGAGTGCAGGCTTAGAGGTCAACTACAAAGGATGAGCCTTGACTTGGGAGTAGTCTGACCTTGCTTATGGCACCTAGTTTTGTTTTTCGTACATGCTGCTGACGAGCCGAAAGTAAGGTAGGGAAAGCATGCCAACCAATCAGAGGGTCTGTGTAGCAACATGCTCTACAATGTCGCAGAGCCCAACCCACTGCCATTTTTGTCTGCTACAATCAGTATTCTATGTATTTAAAGGTAGTTTGAGGCATGCCCACCAGCCAATGGAGTTATTAACACTTAAGTATTCTGTAGGTACATATGTTCCCCTAACCAATCCCTCCCTTTAATAGGTTTTAGTTTGCCACGTAGGATGACGTCATAAATGACGTACATCGAGGTATAACACCTTGTATAATCACATTTGCGGGTGATTGTGTGAATTCATGCCGGTTATTCGCAAGAGTGCCCTACTTTATTTCATGCTGGTACTAAAGTAGTACTTTGCCATATTCTTTGTCCGGTTATTTGGGTCCGAGATCATTGTTGCTAATTCCATCTAGCACATGAGACGCTTCAAGGTGCTAAAGCATTGTAACCTTACACTACTACATCCCAAAGCACCCTTTTAAGATGATCTTGGATGTGAGCTACTGATTATTTAAATTTAATGTTGTGAAGTATTTGTGTAGTGTGAAAGTTAAATGTGTAGTGCAATGGACTATGTATATGGGAATTGGGTGATTTGGACTGTACTATAATATTGGCATTTCCAACTTTAATAGATTTTACAATCTGTTACCTTTTGAACTGATTGTTTATGAACTTAATGTTTCCTAGAGAGAGCCACAGTAAGCGAGAGAAAGAAAGCATACTCCATCACGGAGGCAGGTGGAGATCAGGCCTGAGGGAGAGAGAAGAAATCCAGCTGGCAGAGACCTGAGGCCTCATTACGAACCTGGCGGAACGGGTTAAACGGCGCCGTAAAAGGGGCCGGCGCTGTTCAACCCGTTCCGCCACATTACGAGGTCCCCTCGCGGGACACGGTAAGCACGCCTGGGAAAACCAGGCGTGCTTACCAGGTCCCGCGAGGGGAAGAGGGAGCAAACAGGCCATCTCGTAATGGCCCTATGGGGGCTGAAATGGGAATGGGGAAGGACCGTGTCCGGGTCCTTGGAGGGAGGAATTACCGGGCCATCCGAACTCGGAATGGCCCGGTAAATCCTCATTCCGAGGATCCGGACACGATTTTGGCAGCAGCCATGCCGCCAATAGCGGCATGGTTACCGCCGAACTCGTAATGAGGGCCCTAATCTAAAAGAAGAGAGTAAGCCAACAGATTTCTAGATCTCAAACTCTGGCAGGAGCAAGACGGAAGGAGAAACTAGAGCCTGCTGGGGCTATATCCCAGATACTGGCTGAGAACAGAGAGCTTGCTGGGGGATATATCCCAGATACTGGCTGAGAACAGAGCGCCTGCTGGGGCTATATCCCAGATACTGGCTGAGAACAGAGCGCCTGCTGGGGGATATACCCCAGAAACTGTCCGAGAACAGAGAGCCTGCTGGGGCTATATCCCAGATACTGGCTGAGAACAGAGAGCCTGCTGGGGCTATATCCCAGATACAGAGAGCCTGTTGGGGGATATACCCCAGATACTGGCTGAGAACAGAGAGCCTGCTGGGGCTATATCCCAGATACTGGCTGAGAACAGAGAGCCTGCTGGGGGATATACCCCAGATACTGGCTGAGAACAGAGCGCCTGCTGGGGCTTCATCCCAGATACTGGCTGAGAACAGAGAGCCTGCTGGGGGATATACCCCAGATACTGGCTGAGGACAGAGAACCTGCTGGGGGATATACCCCAGATACTGGCTGAGAACAGAGAGCCTGCTGGGGCTATATCCCAGATACTGGCTGAGAACAGAGAGCCTGCTGGTTGTCAGCAGAAATACAAAAGTGCCACTTAAGAGACGGTAACCGAAATTAATGCTGTTAGAGATTTAAAGGCAGAGCTATGATGTAGCTGCAAAGATGGGTAAAGACTAAATGAGAGGTTGTAACAAGATTGACCAACTGACTAACAAGAAATCTAAAAGAACCAAAAGGGAAAGCAATTTAAAGAGTGTCAAAGGTGAAGACAATTAAAGCATCGTGGCCAGTGACCGAGGATTCAAAGGAATCCGTGAGAAACGGTGCACAAGCCAGAGCAACATAGCAATGGAAAGCTGTGTTCAAAGCTTGCATTTTTGGGTGCATGCCACAGACTGGATAAAAAGCAAGAGCCACCATCTTTCAAGCACTCCATTCATGAGACTGGACTTTAATAGCTCCTAGGTCACGATGGTTAGCTCCTGGTCAGAGGAAAATCCTGACACCCAAGAGCTAATACCAGCTCCTGTTCCATGAATTCCAATTCTGACCCCTGCTCTGCACTAGGCACCTTATTCCTGACACTGTGTACTTTGGGGGGAACCTGAACAGGGCACTAGGTTCTTTAGAACGGACCCATGCTCCTTATTTTACTTACCCTCTATATCCCTGATACTCTACTTTAGTCCAGGGAAGCCTGATTAGGGCACTCGGTCCTTTCGAGCAAGCCGTAGCACGGACGCCTCTGGCGTAGCTGTCTCTTTTGAGTTGTAGTGGAAACCCCTGGGCCGTCCATGGGTTCATTCCCCTGCCACACACATAAGAAGTTTGGGCTAAACGGTAGTCTGAGCCTTGCTCAGGAATTGGAACCTTTGTCTTGGGCAATCATGGAAAGAAACCTTAGAGAAATGATAATAATAAATATCTCCCCGTTTTGCTTAGTCCAATCTTACTTGCTGCTTGCTTTGCTTAAATGTCTTCTCATAATCCACTGCCCTTAATAATAAAAGCGGTTTAACCGTTTTGTATCGCAAGCGTTTGGTTTGTCTCCCATCATCCCAGGGCTTAAAAAGATACGTGGACACCTCCTTGATGGCAGCAGTTGGCTACTTATCGCCATCATGATTTAAGAAGACTAATCTGAGCCTCTTACTCACAGGTCTGAGCTTTACAGCACCGGGTGTATCAATGCATGGCTATTGGGTGTCTGGTCCTTTAAGCACTGCAGCCTTGATGGAATGTTGAGGTCTGTCAGTTGGCCTCAGGAAAGACAGGAGCATGTAGCCTGAAGGAGTGTGGGCGAGACCACAGGAGTTGTCCACACAGCCCCTTCTCTCTGAGGTGGCACCTGGAAGGAAATGCCCAATAGTGATTGTGGGCTACAGTGTGATCAGGTACCTCAACCCTCTGTCATGGATTACCTCGCTGAGGTAGGCAGGGTTTCTAGGCAGTGCCCATTCAACACATCTAGTAGGTAACTACATGAGTGGCCAGGTGCTTGGGAGGTCAAGGGCAGGGAAGAGCCCATGTCTGGGTAGCCTCCTTATCTGCCTCTAGCGTATAAAATACCTAGAGACTTAAATGGTTCAGACCCTGGCTGGTGGGCTGGTGTTGCCCTTGGGAAGAAGCCACAAAGGACTAGATGCTGATCATGGGCCAAGAGGCGGCCTCAATGAGATCGAGAAGAACCTGGAGCACATGTGTTTGGAAGGAAAATGTTCATGGCCAAACAAAGGCCTTTGTCTGTCTGCAGAAGCAGAGAGTGGCTTGCCTTAGGACTCCAGGAGATGCAGATGAAGAAATATTGACCACTATGATTGTTGGAGACAAGTGGTGATGTTCTCGCTGTGTTAAAGTGTTATCGTTTCCCTACATGGAATACTGCACTTGTATTCTGGATTCGGGTTGTGTTAGCACATCTTGCCAGGTAGGCCTGGCACTCTTGGGGTATTGTGGAAATCCCTCTACAGCCACACTATCCATGTTGAGCAACACAAGCCTCTGAAGTCTGCTCTTATGCTCCGAGGTTCCCTCTGAAGCAGAATGTGATGTTACCCGACTGCAGGTTTTTTTTTATTATTTATCTATTTATTACATTTGATTACACGCCCAGACCCTTAGGTATCACGGTTGCCTGTGCCTGTGCAGTCCACAAGCAGAGAAACTGCACCACAGCGGTTGTGAAGGCTGCATGCCCGTAGGTTCTAAAGCACCTATAGAGTGTTACTGAAACACACAGGCGAGAGGTACCATAGTGCGATTGTTTCGATAGTGCCTTTGTATTGGTAACTAGTGCAACCCTTTTTGCTTATGGCAGATGCTAGCATACTTTCAGCATCCAAGGTTATTTCTTGGAACCCCATGAGGGACGTCTCTGCTGGGAGGGAGGGATTTCCGGTTGCTTTGCCACATGGAACACTGGGTTCTTTCTCACTGTTTCTATTTCACATCTGATGGATGGTGAGAACACGGACTCGTCGGTCTTCTAAACCAGGCCCATCGTTCATCGTCTATTATCTGTTCACGTGGCGTGGTGAAGCTTTTATTTATGCTTAGAGAGATTTTTTAAATTGTTAATTGGACCAGTTTGCAATCTGTGGTATACGTCTTGGATAGCTTTCCATGCTGTACTCGCAGTGCAGTGCAGTGCTGTGCAGGCGAGGAAGGAGTATTACCCGAAGGATTTGTCCTACGTTTGGTTGTAAAGCACGTGGTTGCCCTCCTGCTTCGGTAATGGATGAACAGCTGATCGTGCAGCAGCTAAAGCAGCAGGGCTTCCCCGATACAGTTCTCTGCTGATCCGTGCATTGCAGCCTCTGGAATGCCATCAAATCGAGCTGTATTTGGAAAGTCTCACTCACGTACGTTACCAACGTAAACATCCTTCCCTCCATTTATGCCATTTGTCGCATGTTCTCGCTTAATTTAGACTTTCTTTTAAAAAACTTAATTCTTAAGGTCGGGAACTTTTATTTCTTTTGGTACTTCTTTGCATACCCCTCACATCCACAAGCAAGCGTTCACATTATTGCGTCTCGCTTCTTCTGAACACGAGCCTGCACCTGTTTCAGTGCATTCTAGAAGCCGGGCAGGTAAGAGAGGGGGGCAGCTGCCAAACTGGCTGAAATTTCTTTTTGCGCCTAGTTTTTCATTATTCATGCTTTGAGCTTGTAGGGAGCGGGCTGCTCAGCAACCGTTAGGGCCCACCGAGATTAAATTCATGCTCTCCTCCCGATTTACTGGATCTTTGTGAGAATGTACAGACAGGGCCGATTTTACACCAGATTGCACCCCAGCCGAGAAGCACCGTTGGCGCGTCCTCCCCCATCGTTGGCACCCCCCACAGCTTTTCTGTCATGATCGCTATAGGTACTTATTTTTGTGCTTTTTCAGTTAAGAGATTAGAACAAACATGGATATGCAGTTTTAAAAATTCATTTAATCTTTACGAAATTAAAAGAAAACCATCAGCCTCATAGGTGCTGTCTGCACTGTATGTGCCAAAGAGTAGTGCCTATTATTCTGAATGTGGTGGGCATGGCATCTTGCTTTCTTCTCCATATTCTCAAACGACATTCCTAGGCTACCCAAGTGTTTTAGTCACGGGTAGGAAGGAAGTCTGGTGAGTTAGGTCTGGGGTGCTTGATGTTAATTCATGGTTCACTTCTCGGAGACTGACTTTTTAGGCTACCTACATACGTGTGGAGGAACCTCTCATACTTACAATATGTTTCTAAGTTAAAAATAGCCATTTGGAATTTTATAAATCATTAATCTGGCATGTGTAGTGAGTAGTTTAGCTGCCACATAGACCCCTATAATCCATTGACCGTTTGTTTAGATTTTTTCATTGTTTAAGATCCTAGCTGAAAGCGGTGTTAGCATTTTCCCCTTAAATTTCTTAATTTGAAAACTGAAACTCGACATTTCCCCTTAAAAATTGAACAGCAGAAACTGCGGCATGCCCTGAGCAAAGCATTAACCCAGCGAGGAGCAATGCTCCAACACAGTGGAAAGAGGCCACGTCGATCTGGGCGTGTAATGAGAGGCTAAGTACTCCAGGGTGAGACGGGAGAATGTAAAAAAAGCGCAAAATAGATAATGCCCATGGGCAACATAGCTAGCTGCAATAGAAGGTAAAAAAGGGCCAATAGGACAACACACATGGCCAATGCGGAGAGAGCTGTAGAAGGTAAAATAGACGAAATAGGAATGGAGGCTAAATTATATATAATAAAGGGCCTGTATTTTGTTCCAGTCTACCATTTTCTTCGGCCATGCTCGGGTGTTAGGTCATGATATTGCACTTTCCTCTGCTAGTCAATGCTCTGATACCGTCGGGTGATGCACACACTCTTCTCAGCACTCACCCAACATGTGTTATAGGTACTGGGCATCACATCATCTCTTAGCCATTTAAAAGCTGGCTGGGCTGTGTTTAAATGTATGATTTCAGTCGGCGCCCCCTGACAGAGCACATGGCTTAAGCATGTGATGAAATGACTTGGGTCTTGCTTAAGCCCTGTTAGAGTAGCGACACCTGGGGGCTCCGTCCTTCTCGCCGGGAGGAGAGGCCCCTGTGACCATGGGCTCCTGTTAGGGTTAAACTAGACCTGAGAAGCGGCAGAAGCCCAAGCTCTGAGAGAGGACACTAAGAGACCAGAGTGCATGCTGGTACTTTGGGGCTGAGAACAGGGAACATCTTGATGAGACCCCAGTGACCACCGCTTGACCCTGAAACCACCATTGCCTATCCTGGCACCCATGAACTGCTGACCATGGTCCATAGTGCTTTGGGCCCTTTGCTGCATTAGCGCAAGTCCGGAAGCCGCTGCCTGTAACTTAATACTACATTAAAACTCTTACAAGTAGTTCAAACCACTGGTCCAACACTAAATCTGGAGCAGATCGCATTACCCCACATTGACTGACATGATGGGTTAGTTCACCAGAAGTACACTTGGATATCACTGTGTTGTTATATGTGCCCCTGTCATACCTAGGGGTATCTTCCAACTCCACAACAATCCCTGGACCCATAGATCACCCTGATGTTCAACGTGCAGCTGTGTGGTTGCACATCATGAAAAATACCGGCCAACACGGCTCACCAATAATCATTCCAAATTCATTGTGCTACATATTAAATATAAATTCAGACTATACTATGTTTGCTATTCCTGGAGAGCCTATACCACAGTAATCGGCCTACTTAATTTTCTTCCCCATGTATTGTTACATGTGCGTTTCAGAGTTCTGTAGCACTTTCAAATACTCAGACCAGGCTGTACACATATACCCAGTCCCCATGTAATAGCCATTAATTAGTATCTGTTTTCTTTTAGAACCAGTATTAGTCTTACAGGAGTACCGGACTGTGCATATGCTAAACTAATTACTTGCATTGCACATCAAATGTCTTATATTGTTTTCCTGTATCACTTAACACGTGCGCAGAAAATGAGGGCACGTTTGGCGTTTGTACTGATTATTTTTCTGATCTACATATTAATGCACCTGCATTTTGGTGTACTTATAACATAGCACATGGCTCATATTCGCCGTGGATGAACTCCCTCCATTCCTTACTATACAGTATCTGCCTTTATTCTTTGTCATCGTATGATAAGGTATTCATCGCATTATTCACCCCCAGCCTGAAGATTCAAATAAATAATGTGTGTACCTACATGAAATTACGTCTTTTCCCATAAGGCAAGGGGTTTGGATTATGCTTCTTCTGTAAATATGGGCCGCAAAGTTACCAGTGTGTCGCAAAGAGTGCAAGTTTGCAAAATAATAGTTCCCATCCTCTTAATTGTTGTAGATGTTGATTTGGGTGTGCATTTCATTATGGGCTTAGTTTGTCTATTTCAATCAAATACGTTTTTCATATTGACATCCCAAATGTCAGTAGCCTCCCAGTATGAACTCTGACGATTCAAAAGCACCCCCACACCACCCAGCATTAACATTTCTCCATCTCTCTATTTGCCTATCGTCCTGGAGATTGGGAATGTTTGTTGCCCTTCAAGGATGTTACACCTTGCATTAAGGGTTTCTCAATATCGGATATAAGCATATTCTGCGAGAATAGCTCAGCCTGTTTAGCCCCTGCAACAGAGACATATCGAGGCTCTGTACATTAATAAAATGAATTCAAAAGCACCCCCCTTTAAAACACCAGAGACGGCGTCTCTGGTATTAGGAACATTTCATTGAAATAATAATTTGAAATTGCCTCGTCTTCCAGAAGCGAGTGTCACCTTTAACCGTTATTGGCAGCGCTCGCACTGCATCATTCATCGGTGCCTTGCAGCGCATCATACACAGTGTCGCCGAGTGATGGGTGCTCTTGGCATTCTGGTGGGTGCCCAGGAGGTCTTAGAGACTTGGATATTTCTCCACGCGCAAACATGTTAATGTGATGGCACCAGCGCTTCTCAGCAGGACGAGAATAAGTTTGTCATGGTGGAAACATTTTTCAGGTGGCCTAAAATGTTTTCATATTATGGTCACCGGACAATTTTATATGGCTGGAACACTTCATTGTGACAGACGACGCAATAATTCTCAGTAGGTCCCAAATTGAAACATGTCGATTTATTGGTCATTGAAAAGAATATGTTGACAACAAAGTGGAACATGTCATTTGAAGGTCGTCCTAAGTATAGCGTTTATACTATAATCCAAAACTGAGGGCGCGTTCTTCATGAATCGGGCAATGCTGTGCACAAGGCCTCTTAAAGCCGCCCATTCTTGAAGGTGCTGCATCAGCTGCGGGTGTGTGATAGCGCGCACCTCTCGCCTGTTGGTCCTTCTTAACTCCACCGGAGGGGCAGGGGCAGGGGGTGCTGGGCCCAGGTGAGCGCAGGCAGACCGGCTCCAAGCAACGGACACTGCCTCCCTTCTTCTGAAATCCCCCTCCACTCCCTGGCCAGCAGGCAGGTGATTTCATATTTGGTCTTATTAGTTCCACTTACCATACCAACACCGACCGACCAATGACTATCTTGGCAGTGGCAGGCTGTCAAGATAGTGGCTTCTGGGCTTGGGCTCCTCCTGGCTGGGCACCTGCCGCAGTCTACATCCTGCCTGGCTGCATGGGCGCTTGATCCCAATGATTCCTCTGCAATTTCTGCGCCAACTGATAAAGAGGGTCACAGCAGGGCACAGGCTGCCCAATCAATCAACCCCTGCCATGTCAGTCACTGCATCGCATGCGCTGAAGGCGGTCACGAGCGCCCATGCCTGAGGCCTGGCTGCCTGGCGCCATCCGGGGAAGCAAGCAAAAAATGTTATTTGCTGCCCTGAGCTGAAACTGCTTACAGCTAACAAATAGCAATAATGCATTCAAATAATCAACGTGGCTGGTGTGGCCTGGCTTTGCAGGAGCACCGCAAGCAGATGGAATGCAGAAACTGCTGTCAATTGCATGTGCTCGCCACTTACTCAGACTGGCCTGGCCCGGGTCTGACTGTCGCCCCGGCGTGCAGTGTAAATTAATAAAAACGTATGTAACAGTACACAAGTCAGTTAAACATTATTTTTTCACTCAGATGTGGACTCTCGGCTGACTACTGGTGCGGCGCCCCCTAGAGGCTCTGACACGTCAGGCAACCACCTGATCTGCCTGACACAAAGACCGGCCCTGTGTACAGAATTTACGAACATAAATGTGTATTTTTGGATATTTTCATGATCTCATTGATTCGAAGGGTTCTCCGTTAGCGCATGTTTTGTTAACTTTGCTTGGTGCATTTAGCTTTTGCTGCCTTCTCCTGGACTTTTGCCTTCAGTTTGCCATTCTAGATTTATTTTTGTCTTTTAGTGTAGGTTAGAAATACCATTAAGTTTACTTTCTTGTTTTATGATTTTCACCATGTGTAGGTAAAATGATCCTGTAATATTGGCCACACAGAAGCAAGCCTCAGTCGTGTGTTTCAAAACCAGATTTCCAAATCTGTGTCAATCTTAAATGTGTTGACCGTAGTACCTTTGGAATATGCTATGTATTGGCCCCGCTTTGCAATCTCCCTGACTCCCCTAATACCTTGGTGCCTCAATTTAATGATTGGAGGACTTTACGTTTTGGATAACCTGACTCCCGTCTTGTAAAGAGAGAAGGTAGGCAGGCATCTGTAATGCTTTTGGACGAATTCTTGAGCCCAAGCAGATGGGATCAAGTGTACAAATGATCCAACTCTCTGCAAAAAGATATGTTGGTGGCTAGGAAAGTATTCTATGCCAGTTGAATATGTGAGACACTGTCAAACGGCACAGAACTGTTTAAAGTGTATCAGGAATCGGCAGTTCAAAGAGACTACTATAAAGGCTATTTCATCAAAGAATCTATGGAATACACTTGCCTCTGTATGGAACCAGGAATGAGACACGGACACAAGGGGGTGGGGGAATGCATCTCTGTCCCTGCTTTAAGAGGTGATTCCCTACCTAAAACTAAGAGCCTGTCAATGTCAGAAAGTCCAAAGCAAAACCGTCCCATGTACAAAGTACTATTCTGGCCCTCACATTCTAACAAAATTATGTCTAAGGTGAAAAGGGTAATGTGTTTGGCCTTGAGTGGTTTATAAATGTTCAAAAAAGGAAGAAAACTCAGAACTCCAACACAAACGTTCCACAAGGCTAGCGTTCCTTGTTCCAGGGGGTAGTTCCCTTCTCCTTGTTAAGGATTCCAATCAGCGTCACACACTGGACCAGGACACTTGGTTTTCGCCAGGGATGTGGTGCTCAATAGGAATGCCCTTTCTTTAATTTCAATGAATTAAAATTGAACCGGTACCCGACCCATCTCACACCCCCTTTTACAAATATCCCGGGTCACAATGGACCATGAATCAGGCCGGTTGGTGAAATACAATATTTATTTATTCTTAGAACAAAATCGCACACATTTTAATATTGGGCAGCAATCACCATTGGGGTGATAATTCCAATGGAAATGCAAGCAATGCACTTGGTTAACCTTCTAGTAGAACATATCCAAAGCACAATTTAATAGGAGCACTTTTTGAATTTGGATAGATAGCACCCAAGTTAAGGTTTCCCCCTGCAATGTTCCCTCAACCCACAAATAACCAAATTCTGAGTGGATAGAAAGAAGCAGCAGCTAGTCGGGGATGAGAGGCAGCGAACAGAATCAAAATCCGATGATTTTAAACCCTTTGTAATAACATGAAATGACACTCGGAAATTGACAAATAATTAATGTGCGGTTAAATCTTTGAGACAAATACTTCTCAGGACAACAGTAATGCATAAACCCTAGCAATCGCAAGGCAAGGGATCAACAAGAACCATACAATTAAAAAACAAGTGGAAAATTAGAACATGCTGCAGCCGAATGACACGTTGGAAAGTTGCAATTTTCTCACTTCCCGTTTAAAATGACACAAACGAATTTGAGAAAAAACGGGTGAAATACTTGAATTCTCAATGCAGTTTGTGGGCTGGAGGATAAATATATATATATTTTTTTAATTTCTTTTATTGAATTTATGCAAACAAAACAACACAAACCAAACAAGCAGCATAATCATAATGGTTCCATTACACATCAATTTATCTTAATCGCTGCTCCCACAACCCCTCCCTCCCACCATGAGCCTATTTGTCAATCTCATTCAATGTCTGGCACATGCGGCCGGGTTTCGTTCTCTTCGGAGTCCGTTGGATCTGATATTATTCCAAACAATTCTGTTATTACCGTTTTCCAAGCCAACCGGGTACCCGCCTCCCCTTCATCAGCCCGGCTACTCGCTTCTTGCCATGACACCGTTTCAGCCTCCGTCCATTTCTGCAAGTCCTTCCACCATACATCCACCTTAGGTTTGTGGCATTTCTTCCACCCCATGGCGATCCTGCGTTTCGCAAGCACATACGCCAGATTTCTCAGTTTCTCAATATGCTTGAGTTTCCGTGGCCTAGGGAACCCGCCCAGTAAGCATGCCCAGGCCGTGTCTGTGACGAGAGTAACCCCTTTCTGAGCCAGTTTCTGTGCCACTTCTCCCCAGTAGCACCTAATAATCGGGCACGACCAAAACATGTGTCATGTCAGCGTTTTCCAGGTTACATTTAGGACATACTTGTATTCCAGCGTTTCGGAACTTGGATATCCTCAGGGGGGTCATGTATGCCCTATGTGTTACATACAGCTGTATTTGTTTTAATCTGGCATTTGTAGACACTTTTTTGTGGTAACCCAGGGCACGCTCCCATACCCCGTCCTCCATCGGGGCCCCAACTTCCACCTCCCAGTCCAGTCTCAGATGTGTCAAATCTTTCCCCGCCTTAGCCATCACCACCTCATACAGTCTCGAGATCTCATGACCCCCTTCGGATATATCATATATTGTTTCCAAAACTGCATCTAGTTCTTCTATCAAAACTGTCTCTGGCCAGGTGTTCTTAATCATCCGCTCCAATCAAATGTAAGTGACATATTGGCCCGTGTGTAGCCCCGCTTCTTCGTTGAGTTCTAAACTCCTTAATGGATCCCTCTTGCCAAACATCGCCTAGCGTTCCCAGCGCCACTGATTCCCAGTAGGTCCTAACAATCGCCCTCAGCTGATCATCCCCTCCTGTCAAAGCAACCAGCGGTATCTGCGGGAGGCACGGGACTTCCATCAAACGACAAGCCCTACGCCAAATTTTCCATCCAAGCCTCAACATCTTAGGACACCCCCTCATTTCAGTTTCGCACAGCCAAATCATTTCTTTCAAATAAAACTGGGCGCAGTCCTGTCCAAGCACCCTGTGCTCAGGGGTCACTTCATCAGAAAGCCACTTGGCCACATACTGTAACTGTCCCGCCAAATAATAAACCTCAAAATGAGGCAGTCTGATACCTCCTTTTTCATAAAAGTTCTGCAGTTTCCCTACACATGCTGTTCAATTTACTGAAAAACTTCTTGGGTATTATGTATGGGATATTACTAAAGTAATGCAGGAGCCTGGGCAGAACTACCATCTTAAGCATGGCCCCCCGCCCCATCATCGCCAAGGGCAATCTTGCCCAGAACTGCATGCTGTTCCTAATTTTCTCGACGGTTACTTCCGTATTGTCTGTGTTCTTCTTGCACCGTGTGATATACATCTACGCCCAAATAGCGAAAAGAGCTAGTTGCCCATGGTACCTGTAGCACCGGTAGTCCTTCTACAGGGATCCCTTTATAGCTACCTAGCGGGAATATGACAGACTTTTGGGGGTTCACCGAGATGCCTGACAACTCTGCGTACCTTTCCATCACTTCAAGTATGTATAAGAGATTTTCTTCTGGGTATTCCAAGTACAGCAACAAATCGTCCGCGTACAAGGATATCAAGTGTCGTTCCCCTCCTACCTCAATGCCAATCGCATCATACTGTGCCCTAAGGCATATTGCCAGAGGCTCCAGGGCTAAGATGTAAAGCATCGGGAACCAGGGGCACCCTTGTCTGGTGCCTCTGTCAAGTTGCCATCTTTCGGATATCACCGCTCCAGTTCGGACCCTGGCAAGCGGCTCACTATACAACATCTTGGCCCACCTGATATAGCCCGGCCCCATTCCATACCCTTCCAAAGCAGCCAATAGCCATGACCACTTGACCGAGTCAAAAGCTTTAACTGCATCTAGAGACACTATCGCCATCTCACCCTCGTTCTTACTACCCCATTCGACCACCCGGTGAAGCCGCCTATGGTTGTGCGTTATGTTTCTGCTCGGGACATAACCCGTTTGATCAGGATGTATGAGTTTACCAATCACTTTCTGCAATCAATTTGCTAGGACAGCCGTGAGAATCTTGCTGTCCTGATTTAGCATCGACATAGGCCTGTAGGAACCACATCTATGCTCCGGTTTATTGGGCTTGGGCAGCGGTATTATGATCGCCTCTCTGAGTGATTCAGGCAACCGTCCTATCTCAAACGCTTCATTAAGCATGTACAGCATTGCGGGGGGGAGGATTTCCTCTCTCTATACTTTATAGAATTCGCTGGGGAACCCATCTGCTCCTGGGGTCTTACAGGTAGGCAGCTGCTTCACAACCTCTTCTAACTCCTCCAACGTGATTGGCTCGTCTAACTCCTCCCTCTCCTCTTCACTTATCTTGGGCAGCCCTATGTCTTCTAACGTTTCGATTATCTTGCGCTGGTCACCCCTCTCATCATCTCCGTACAGCACTCTGTAATATTCCACAAATTCTTTGTTAACCCCCTCTTGTGTGGCCACCTCATCTCCGTCCTCCCTAATAGTAGTCCTAATCGGAGGCCTAGGGGTCTCGCTTTTGTATAGCCAGGCCAAAAGGCGGCCTGTCTTGTCTCCCCCCGCGTGCTGCCTCTCAACATATTTCCTATAATTGAGATTGCAGAGTCTTTCCCAATGCCCTGCACATTGTTGCTGTAGTTGGAGTACCAGCTCCGTGTCTACATCACCGCTCTTCAATGCTGTTTCTAGCTCAGTTTCCACCCTCTGCAGGTCAGCCAAGACCCCACCCTGTAACCCTCTTGACTTAGCAATGGCCGCCCCCCGCATCACCACCTTAAAAGCTTCCCATAATGTGCCCGCAGAATCAACACTCCCAGTATTCTCTTCAAAGAAGTTAGTAATCTCTTCCCTTATATCTTCTCTAAAGACGATCTTTGAGCGCCATGTAGGGATCTGCGCCCTCGGGGGGGGGGGGGGGCGCAATCTTGCCATCCGAGGATTAGGGGTGAATGATCCGAGAGGACCCTGGCCTTATATTCGATTTGAGTAATCTCAGACATCACATCTGCTGTGGCAAAGACGTAATCGAGCCTAGTGTGCAGTTGGTGCGGGGCTGAATAGTGCGAGTATTGCCTCTCAGTGGGATGTTTCATCCGCCACGCATCTGTAAAGCCAAAATCAGTTAACAGCATCTGCAACGCTCTCGCCGCTGGGCTAGGCTTACCCACCCTGCCATCAGATCTGTCCACCACAGGATCCAACACACAATTAAAGTCCCCACCCCAGATCACCGCGCTCCCTATACAAGTTCTACGATTGGTACACAAGGCTCTGAAATATGCTGCTGTGTTTTGGTTGGGGGCATACGTGTTTACTATGCATACCTCCCTGCTCTCCACCAGCCCTCGCAATATAGCCATCCTTCCATCAGTTTCAACTACCTCTTGTATCATTTTGAACGGGACATGCGGTTCCACCCAGATTAACACCCCCCGGGCATATGCAGAGTATGGCGAGCCCACTACGGTCCCTCTCCACTTTCTCTTAACCAGGTCCAACTTCTCTTGCGTCAAGTACGTCTCCTGTAGTAATGCGATATCTATTTTCTGCCTTTTCAGATACATCATGATTTTGTTTCTTTTCAGATAGCTGTTAAGGCCCCTGACGTTCCACGTTATTATCCTGAGGTCCCCCATAGGTCATTAATAAGCACCCTCCCGATCCTCCGCCGATTACGCCCCTTCATGCACCGCAAGTACAACATGCTGATTCCTCCAAATAGGCTTGAAACAAAACTTAAACTCCCCATAACCACACACACACTCAACTTCCCATCCCCCCACCTTCTTCTCACCCACCCCTCCCCCAACAATACCCTCCCCAACCGTTGCCCAGCTCCATTCCTGGATCTCGGGCACCCCCACATCTAGCCCTGCCTAGCACAAGCTTCTACTCAGGGCTCAGTAGGGTAAAGCCGCCCTAATGGCCGCTGAAACTAATAATCTATTGGGGTAGGTCG
Organism: Ambystoma mexicanum; assembly: GCF_040938575.1. Classification (NCBI taxonomy): domain Eukaryota; kingdom Metazoa; phylum Chordata; class Amphibia; order Caudata; family Ambystomatidae; genus Ambystoma; species Ambystoma mexicanum. Next base: position 1,666,530,113 of record NC_090929.1, read on the forward strand.
TCCACGTTCTGTTGCTCCTTTCAAAAAACCATTACGCATACAGTTGCCAAACCGTTACCAATTACAGTTACACTCACTATATTCCAGTCCACATTGAGCACCAGGCTCAGATTGTGTACAAAGTTCAGTTAGTTACAGTTTCTCTATACCATCAGGGTCTTCCTCCTTACTAAATCTTCATTCGGTATGATCCTGCCAGTCACGATCCGCTTCTTGTTCCGGGCAGCCCTGCAGATCCAGCCATGTGACAACATCCTCAGGGGTATCAAAAAATAGTGCTTTGTTCTTATGTAGCACTTTCAATCGTGCCGGATACAGCAGCATATATTTGACTCCCGCCGCCCTCAGCCTTCTTTTGACGGCGACGTAACTATACCTCTGCACCAGTATCGTATAGTCCGGGTATGCTGTGATGTTGGTGGATCCTCTCTCTATCGTGCCACCCTTACGAAAATATTCGAGGATCTTTTCTCTGTCCCTGTAATTCAGGATCCTCGCGATGATCGGTCTTGGCGGGGCCCCTGGCCGGGGTTTCCTCATTAGGGCGCGGTGCGCCCTCTCCACCGTAAATCCCTGCGAAAGATTCCCGGCTCCGATCCCTTGTAGGATCATGTTTTCGACATAGTTTGTGGGGTCTTGGCCTTCTTCCCCCTCCGGAAGGCCAACCACGCGAATGTTGTTCCTCCTCGCTCTTCCTTCTGCCTCTTCCACACGATTTTCCAGGTTGGCAACCTGTTGTTTTAAGACATGAATCTCCTTCGCATTGCTCGTGCTAACATCGGTATTAATCTTCACCCCACTTTCCAGACCGCTGGTCCTTTCTGCAAGTGCCCTAACATCTTGACGTAGCAGGGTGAGTTCCGTACCTACAGCATCGATCTTATTCTCTAGAGCTGTGCGTAGGTCCGCCATTGCGAAGTCCCATTTAGCACTCAGTCCCGTTATAGCCTCCAGGATCTGGTGCTTGTCCCCTTCGGGGGCGTCTTCCGCAGGGGTCACGACCATGCTCTGCACCGATGTTGAGGGGGTCCGTTGCGTTTTTGTGAAGTCTCCATCGTGGGTTGCTTAGTCTTGGTTCTCAACCCTTTCGCCGACATGGCGCTGCCCTCCACTCCTGTACGCCTCCGCCTTAGTGCAGCTGTTGCACTGTCCTCGGTCCGACAATGGTCTGGCTCCCAGGTCCCCTAACTCACATTCGAGATGGCACTTCGAATTGTCTTACGGATGGGCTATGGCCTCACACTCCCCATTCAACTTCTGTAGGCCTCGTCGCCCAAGCATCCAATGTTATCTCCTCCTGCGGTCAGCTCGCCGAGGCTCCATTAGCGTATGCCAGGCCGGGCGCTCTCATGGTGCTAGTTCGAACACTCCGCCATATCTCCCTGTCGTACTATTCCTCCAGGCAATTTACCGCAGCCATGTCCCGCAGTTCCGGGGAATCAGTTTCGTTTCTCCTCGGAGGCCTTTCCTTTGTTAGCCGCCATCTTGGTGCCGAAGCGGCCACACAGTCGCACCAACAAAAATATGTATATCTCACGAATCCCGGGGACTATGAACTTCTCCAGTGAACTTCACTTGGCCTGCGGCTTCCGACACCTGATCCCCGAAGTTCTAGGCGCTCGTTGCAGTTTCAACGGGTAACTTTGGCAAAAATAGAGTCGGATCATCAGGAGCTCCTCACGCAGCACGTCCTATTCCATGGCCAGTTAGCCACGCCCCCCTCTGGAGGAAAGATAATATCACAGGGACAATATAGAGGTGAAAATAGGCCTCTACCTTCCAAAGCTCTCTCAATTCGCCAGCTAGAGTGAGGTTCTTTTTAGGAAAATACAGCAGTGAAAAAGAGAATCTGTTTTAAAATGAAAGACACATTTTACTTAAACTAAATTTCTTGGCTAAGAAAAGAGGAACGCCACCTGTGAATATAAAAGTTACGCTGCATTTGTAACCCTTAATGCAGTGTACCCCTTTTCTTTAGGGAAAATGTATTAATTTAAACAAAATATCACAAATTACTTATGATCTATGCAAGATAGAAATGAAGAGTGGCGCTAACGCTTGGAGATCAAGGGCAAGAGCACAGAATTCTGACAGTTGGACAAGTTATCAGGATATGGAGAGGGTGGCTTAGAGAGTGGAACAAAGACAAAGGGTCAAGATGGGGTAGACTATGTGTTATGGGATGTGGGATACTCGCAGTCCATGCTTGGGTTTGGGAATTTTTGAACAGTCAACGGGGTTCTGGTCACTACACCGCTCGGGTCACCAGGTAGCGGAGTCTCTTGGCAAAAGGCAGCTGGGCAAGGTCTGGTCACTGGATGGCAAGTGCAGCTGGGCAATTCAGGTCGCTGGATGGCACAGGTAGTGGACAAGCTGGCCTGGTCTCGGGATGCTAAGGTACCACAGCCTTTCCCCTGTTTAATGGGATTTTAGTGTGATCTTTCTTAATCTAGGCCTTTGCTAGAGTGGAGTCAGCTATGCTTTGGCCTGGCAGTGAAATCTGGTCAGCTTTGCTTTGGCCTTGTAGTGGAAGTCTGGCAGGATGAATGTGGAAGATAGGAACGCAGGCGCTGGACATTCAGGAGCGAGAATGTGGAGCTCTGTCAACCACTCTTATTTATAGAGCATGGTGACATCACAGAATTATTGGTGGGCAGAACTGAGCTAAGCCTACCTCCAAGAAGCATATAGGACAATCAATGTTGGTTGCCTCCTCGAGGAGGAGTCCCAGTTTGAGGTTGCATTTTATGAGGTAAAAATCCACCCCACAGTACTTTTTTGCAAAAATCAGTCATAACCTAATTTACACATTTATGGCACTTTACCAAATCACATGGGCAGATTACATATTGGGCCTCATTAGGACCCAGGCGGAGTGGGTTTCCGCCAGCGCTAATCGCGGCGGACCCGTCCGCCGTACTACGAGTTCCCTTAGCGCCATGGAGGTTTTCTCCGCCTGGTTTTACCAGGCGGAGAAAACCATGGCGCTACGGGACCTCGTTGTTAATTACGCCACCGTATTTTACGGTGGCGTAATTAACTCCTTCCCCACTCCCATTATACCCTATGGGGCAAGAATGGGAATGGGGAAGGGCAGAATGGGGATTGGGGATTTACCGCTCCGCCGAGGTCGGAATGGGGCGGTAAATCCGCCAACCCCCATGGCGCTATCGACGGCTTTCCGCCGTGCTTCGCGGTGCATTTAGCACCGCGAAATCCGCCTGGGTCCTAATGAGGCCCATTGTATGTAGAGCATAGCAGTCCAATCCTCACGGTTGTGGGACCTTGTTTCGCCCTTCTACCAGTTTTTTGGGCTTTTCAGTGAGAATTATATTACTTAAAATCCTAGGACTTTACACGTGTATAGATTATTATTAGGCATATTGGTGTTAAAATTCGCAATGGCATCATGGATACCTTCCTTTATAATACCCAATTCTCTGCCATTTCTTTTCCCCATGTGTCAGTGAAGTCTAAGACGTCTTAAATGAAAGCCCATAAAATCACATTTAAACTGATAACTTTTCACATTTTTGTAAAGTCCTGTCGCAAAGATAAGTCTTACAAGTTTTATGGTGCAGCCATCTTTTTGTCGTCGCAAAAACGCAGTTTTGGTGTGTGGCAATGGTGCTCACAGGAGCCAGCACAGCTGTTTTGCTGATTCTGCTGAAGTGCTGCTTGGTGAGGTGGGGGAAGTACTGCCGAGTGGGTAAATATATCCCACACACTGGATTTCTCTTCACTCTGTTTTATAGTCAAGGAGATCGGTTCCGTGAGTTTCTCTTGATCAACAACACAACTGGTACACAAAATAACGTGGCTCTTTGTCTTTATCATGTTAGGCTACATGCTATACTCTCCTTCCAGGTTTTATCTCTTTTTAAAATATATTTCCACAGCATTTTCCTAGTCCTGATGTACTCTTCTTAGGACTTCTTGGCGCAATATATTTTGCACACTGCCCAGCTTGACAATGCCTGGTATACTTTCCTGCCGGGTCTTTGCCATACGCATTTGCATCTGCCTTGTATACTCTCCTACCAGGTCTTTTCTCATGTGGGTTCCACGCACACTTCCAAACTTGATAGTCTCTTATGTTCTTTATCTTGTACTGTATCTGCTTGGTATACTATCCTGCCAGGGCTTCTCTTATGTGTATTGCATACACTCAAAAACCTGAAAGTCTCTTGAATGTTCACTTGCTCTTTCATGTGCTTCATTAACAATATTTGGGTTTGCCATGGCTGCCAATACGCTCTGGTGTCCCTGCTTCCATTGAGTGGACTCACCGGCTCTTGCTGGTATATTCCATCTCTCACACGGCTAGCCGGTGGTGATGGTAGTTTGGCGTTCCTTTATTCTCACCTCCTGTTTTTTTGCTTCTCCACCTCTTGCAGTTCCTGCTGAGCTCTTCTGCGTCATTTCAGCTTCAGGAAGGCAGGGGCTGCCTTCCAACACCTGCAAACGTCCAGAAGCTTTCCGTCGGCATCTGGGATTCCCGCAGCATGTTCTCAATCGGTCACCTTCCCTTTTCCTTGTCCGCGAGTCTGTTTGCTCCACGGAACACTCTCCAGCATCATGGTCTCGGTCCGTACCGAGAGGAGCAGCGTTCTCCTGCAAGCAGTGCACCTTTGTCCACTACATTGGCAGTTTAAATTTCCCAGCCACTGGTATGCACTCGCAACAACGAGAGCGTAGCTTGTGCTCTTGGCCTCCATTGATCTGCATTACTTGGCTCGTCCTCCTCGACACAGTATTCACGTATTTATGGGAATGGATGTCCATTCTTGACGACTTGCATGTAAAGTCCCAGTAATTGCTTTCAGTGATCTTTAAGGGCAAGCCTGTTCTGGTTAGTTTGTGGGTAGTCTGAGAAGGTGTTTTCATGAGTCTTAAAAAGCAAGTCCGATTTTGACAGGTTGCCTACAGATCTTGTGAAAAGGTTTTCAGTACCCTTCCTAGGTGGATGAGGAGGTGTGACAATATGCCATTAAGGCAGTGGGTATGGGTGTTGTATCTTCAAAAGAAAAAGGGGTATACAATGTCTCGTACGATGGTTCCATATTACTCTCACAGAGGCTGCCTCTTTTGATGACGTTGGACCACGTTTCCTCAACTTCACTGTCTCTTGGCTGGCTCAATTTCGAGTCGTTACTCCAATATGGAAGATGCTCAGTGGGACTGCTGCACTCTACCTGCATAAACTGGTAGAGTGGTATGTACCTTGACGGCCAGTCCGGTCAAGTTTGGCAGCTAGATTAAAAGAACAGTTTTCAGAGAGTTGCATCGAGCGGGCAAATGCTTACGGTAAAGGGTAGCCCTCTCTTTAACGCTCATGCATTAAACATTAAAGTGCACATTGTTAACGTCTTTCAAGAATAAGCTGAAACGTTATTTGCTTGCTAGTTAAGTGACTTCATTGTCCTAATTGGTGGCTTCACCTGTTTTTATTTAATGTTTTTATGTTTAATATTCTTCAGTTCTGTGTTTCAGCGCATTGAAATGGTGTTTTCTTGTATATGCCTGCTCTTAATAAATGCATTTTATCACTTTTGTACTTTCCAGTAACCCATTATTTAAAGGGCCCCTTTCAGCAACTTAAAGGGCCTCTCCTTACCTCCACTTACCCAGAGCTACGTTGCCCCGATTGCACTTCCCCTTTCCCTCCCCTGACACTTCCCTTTTCTCCCCTCCCTCACACTTGCTCTATCTGAATGACACAAGACCGAGTAAGATCGTTTCTTCTTTCCCCTCTGTGTTCCCTCACTTGTCTTGTCGCGCCTAGAAACACTTGTGTACAGGCTTGTTATAAAAGACATATCATGTATCATATCCCCTGCCCCCTAAAAATGTAGTTTGCAAGCTACTAACCAGCCATAAAAAGTCACTTGCCCCCTCATACCCATACAAGCAACACACTGTTCTTCCTCGCCAAGAGTTGACTATCACTAGCCAGTGAGTGCAAAGTGTGAGCCCTAAATAAAATATTCTAATACTTCATACAGGGCTCAAAATTTTCATTCTCCATTCGCCTTTTGTGAGTGATCACTAACTTATGGCGAGCAATAAAGCCTGTTCTGTGTGTATGTGGATAACTGCCGGGGGGGTTGAGGGGCGTGTAACTTTTCAAGCCTGGCTAGTGGCTTGCAACATGAATATTTTGCCCCGGCTTCAGTCTCCAGGAGCAATATCTCTCTGTAGTAGCAAATCCTTAATGAAATGTGTGTGAAGTAATGCAAAATACTGAAATGCACAGCAAGCTAATAGTTGTACTACAGAAGGCGCAGAGCCTAATTAATAAAGTGTGCCCCACTGGACAAAACACACATCAACAATGTTACGCTAGTAGGAATGACCTATACATTTGAAAACTGTGCCAGGGCATAGGCTCTTGAACTGGCACATATTAGTGTCAAGATATTAAATAGAATTGTTGATATGAAATACTAGCATATTGCCATCCTATGCCTATTTACATTTGATCTATCTTTGAGTGTCTACATATTCCAATGTGCTACCAATTGTGTAAGATTATGCTTGCTACTCTAGGGTTCTGCTATTATGATGCTCAATGTGGCAAGTGACCCAGTGGTTATACTCAAATATACCTGCATTTATTTCTGTGGAACACCGTGGAAGGGGAATTAAAAAGCCAAGTGCTGCTGATTGTGAGCCTGGACCTTTCAGAACACCAGAGCAGGTCGGAGTGTGCGGAAACGTCTTTGCAGGACAGACGTTATCCTTAGTTTAGCTGTCTTACACTCTTGCTTCGAATTTTCCATCTAGTGAAAGACGTTGCCTTGAAAGCCAAGAGCGCAAATCGCACGTTTTCATGCCAGTAACGCAGAATGACTCTGCAGCATGTAAAGCACTAACAGTGATTCAAGGAGCCTCCACACTGCAATGCAATAAAGGTGATATTCTTCATCAAGGTAGTCCCTAGAACCCGGGGCACCATCGCCATTAAATGGCTGTCTCACTCTCTTGGAGTATAGATCTTCTCTGCCATTACTTGTCTGTCTAGTGTGGATGCCCATCACAGGTGTATTTTGATCTGACCTTCACCTGCCCTCCATCCATCAAAAACGTAGCCCATTGCCTTATGCCCCCCCTCTCTCATCAACCCCCTTTCTATTAAAATGTTTTTATTTAAAGAAAAAGGCTTTCATTCCTACAACATGCCACTCCCTACTTCTGCATTCTGAGGCCCACAATCTACAACTCCCTTTTACTCATCCTTCTTGCAACCACTCTGCCTGTTGGCATAAACTCCTTCCTCCTACCTACCTTTGCAGCCTCACTCTCCCCCCCCCCCCTGCAGCCAATCATTCTCTACTTTTACCTTGATTCTCCTCTTATTACTCGTTTTATTTATTTTGACTTCCTATTCCAACACCTGACATCACACCTGCAGTTCCTGCCTCCGGTGGCCTTTTGTTCGTAACTCCCACCATCAGACTGGTGTGGCCAAAGTGGCATGCCCACACCCCAGCCCTAAGGTGAGGCACAGTCTAAATCGACTTAATCGGGCAATCCCACTTTCCTACAGGGACAGTCTACCACTGGATACTATTGCAAAGAGGTTATTTTATTGGTTAAGTGAAATGGTGCTTTTGTCTTGTTGAATGATTATTATTTGGTACTGTGAGAAACCAGAGGGTGTCTTACCCGCTAGTCCCTGGGGATCGATCTCTCAGGTGTCCAGGGCACGGCCATCTCCTTTTGGATCCAGACTCTGGGGGTGGACCAGTGAGGGTGGATCACCTGGGTGAGGGGTCTTTGGGGAGTAGGGGTGAAGCACCGATGGTGAGACCCGGTATTCCCCCCCACCCCCCTCTTTTTAATCTTCTACCCCATCCTATTTTATAGGATTTTCCGAAGTCTGAAACCCCTGCCCCCTTACACAAACACTGGGCAGAGGAAGTGGATGACTGAGAGCACCCAAACTAACACATCGTACTGGACATGTCCTGTTAAACGGGTCAGGCACTATACACCTGATATCAATTGGCTCTCCTTACATGAATAACAGGCAAAGCCTAAAGATGAACTCTGAGCAAGGTGAAACACGAGCAGAACTTCTGGGATTAGGGCACACCGACTGGAGCAGAGCAACAGACCATGGGATGAGAGCAGCGGGCCAAAAACCCCCAAGGTTTCCCTACTAGAGGTGGCTACCTCCGACAGACAGCGAAAGACACCTGGAGACAGCCAGATCCCATAAGTGAAGATTGCATTGTGCTTCAAGGATGCCAGCGACCCTCCTGGGTGAACTGCAGAGTTGGGGAAGCGAGGCCAAGCCTGTGGTACTAACCTTGACTCGTGAATTAAAAATAGAAAAACAAGAAATGAGCGCACACAGCCAGTGAGCTGGCAAGGGACCCGAGATCGGTGTGTTAAAGGGAATTAAGTAGCAACATTATATCACAAGTGAAGGCTGCACGCTTGAGGATGAGATTTGAAGAAAGGCAGACCTGTGAATGAACTTTGGAGTAAAAAGGATACATTGTTTGCAGTTATAAAGCAGACCGACAGCAAACGCAAATTTAGTGAAAGTAACTGTGAACTTTGAGTCAAAGTGGTCCTGCGGTGGTCTGGTAAAAGTGCCACGCACATTCGAAAGGGGTCTGAGCACGAATGAGGGAGACACGAAGTACAATAAACTTGGGGAAGGGAGCCCCCCTTGCAAGATTTTGTTGAACTGTGATGTGAGAGGTCTGAACCCGGCAGAGGGGGACCTTTGTGAATTTTATGTTAGAAATACAATCACTGATTTTTCCTTTTGCATACATTTCTCCTTTTACACTTTTTATATAAGAGTTAGGGCCATGATACCTTTGGGTGACCGTGCGCTTTATAAGAAGAGATAACATAACATAACTGTGCAGGCATTAAGTTTTGTTAGCATAGGCCATTTTGATTTGACTGACGCCACTAGGACTGTTCTGTTTTAATGTTTGATGGTCCAGACTACTCCCATCTTCATTATAGAGCTAATTAGGATTTTCTCCGACCCGCCTCCCCCGCCCCCAACATTTTCAATAACCTTTTTACAAATTGTATCCATTGTGTCAGTGTCATTCATACTTGTGATCCCATGCCTTCCCTACACCACTGACTGGACTGTGCTTTACACAAAAACATCTGTAGTGATGATTGTGGGGATGTCGGCTGACTGTGTTGTTGCTTGGCCTGTCACTCTTAATCCCATGACATTGTACTGGAAGGTTTGTTAGTATGTGACAGATTGTTCTTTAGGAGGGCTGCAGGCAGAGGAAAAGTGGGCAAGTTGATTCTGTAACTGCCTTATTCGGTGAGCGTTACTGTTAAACGTTTTTTTCACCACACTGGAAATGATGGATGCTGGAAGAAGCAAAACAATGGTTTAGGTTGTTAGGCCTCCGGCAGCGTGGAAAATGTCTGGTTGTCATGATGCCTACCCCAGGGCATCCGGATCGAGTCTATCAGCCCCGGGAGCTGGCATCCAGATACTCATTAAAACCCCAACAGCCCCAGCTGGGGGCTGTTTGGATTAAGTCCTGGCGCCATTGGCGCCAGGCTGATAGTCTTTACTTGCCTTATGCAGACCATGCTGCAAATGAGTCCAAGCCAACGTGAGGCCTGGATGGGACTATTTTATTACAGGGATTATTTTTTACTCCGGCGTGGTTCTGGGGAAACTTCTTACCTGGGACTACTTTGTAGGCTATTTAAACCACGCCCGAGCAGCAGCTCATGCTTTGTGTTATTCTGCATCCAGCAGCGTAACGCTCACCGTGTCTGCAAGTCAGCATCCAGTCTTCTGCCACGCCCGCCTCGAATCCGAAGCTCCTAGACCAGGGGGGTCTCCAACCTTTACGTTAGCTAGAGCTACTTGTAGTGGAGGCCAACAGTGGAGAGCTACTAGCGGGCGATATCGGGGTGGGGATATTTAGAAACCTCAGAATTTTCACCAAATTTTTTTTGGCTCCATTATTTCCCCTCTTTAAACAGATGGAATAGCATATGCCTTCACGAATATATTAAGGACTTCAAAAACCTCTTTATTGCATTATTATTTATTGGTAGCTGTCTCAAAAAGACAGATATTTGTTGGACTTCCACACAAATATCCTGCAATTTTTGTGCCCCTTCCTTTGCGTTTTATGCAGGCTTTCTACATGCTAGGCACACTATTGTTTTCCAAATGTGCATTTCACACTTCCATAAAAAAAAAAGTAATTTCCAAATTGAAAAATGCTGCTTGCATTCACGAGTTTTCTTTGAAATGTTTTTTTTGTCAGACACCACACATACTCCGTTATTTGCCGGTACAATAGCTCAGCGGGTTGAGCGCTCGCTGCTGCGATCTGAGCGTGATCTGCAGGTCAAAGTCCCGGCAAAGCCAACACATCCTTTCATCCTTCTGAGGTCGATAAATGAGTACCAATTTCAGTTGGGTGATATTGCATGTAAATATGTGCTCTGTAAAGCTCTTTGGATAAAGGCGCTATATAAATAACACATCATTATCATTATTTGGGTGCCACTCTGTGTTTTAGTACAAGTTATATTTATAAAGATTTTAAATGCTTGTCAAACTGGTTAATCACAAATAAATGCTTCTGTTATGCTGATAGCAGTTTTTAGAAAATTAAACTGTGCGTTCATGGGTGCCAACTTTTGATTTTCACTACAGGGGCAGAAATATCCCCACCTCAGCCCTGAATATAAGCAAGCAACCAGCCCAACCCATACCCTGGCCAAACACATTGTATAGCACTTTTTTTATAAGGCATTGCAAAAAGTCATACAATTAACAACCTGTAGTTTTGAATATATAACATCTCAGCATCGGTCTGTCAACCTGCTGAGCTACCCTGGTAGGCTTCTACTGTACAGCGTGTCTATGGATCGCTTAATGTACTAAAAGTGGGTGTACCTATGTCATGGAAGTGATTTAAAGGGGAAATGTACAATGTGGAATTTGGAAAGAAGCCACATAAAAGAAATTGTACCATATTCTAAATATTATTTTGAACATTTCCAGGCGAGCGGCTACTGTGATATTTTCATTGCGTGGTCACAATGATCCTGATCCTGCCCCAGCCCCTCCAACATCTCTGGCAAACAAGAGCAGCTTGCTTAAGCAAGACTGTCGTGGGGGCGCAAAAGGCCAACTGTGGTACTACAGGCGGCCTGCAGAAGCATAACGTGATACTGACATTTGTCAGTGGATTCACAAGCAGCTCCATGTGGCACAGCAGCCAAGCTCCCCGCCCGCAATTGGGGCGACCAGGGTTCGGATCCTGAACATGGAAAATAGCTGCAAAACGCACCATTAATAATATAACTTAGGATAAATGTTTATTTTTCGGTATCTTCAGCGCGGGCGACTGAAAAGGCTCAGGCGAGCTACTAGTCGCCCGCGATCGACTGTTTGGCGACCTCTGTGGACCTAGACAAAAGGAAAAGAAAGGAGAAGAGGTTAGATCACGGACATTATTTGATTCCTTACCTGATTCCGGACCCAGCACATCTCCGAGCCTGGAAAAGACATTATTTCAGCACGCGTCGCTTCGCCAGCATCAGCGCCGCGTTATACTCACCAGTCCACCGCATCTTTCAACTCTGCACTGCCTCCATCATTTTCTTCGTCGAAACCCAGCACCTGCGGGGGAACACAAAAGGAATCTCAAGGTGAGCCGAGGAAACCGACAAAGACAATCTCTTTGCCACCATAGGCTTACCTGCTTTACCACCGGAGGTATTATCCTTTAATTCGCTGCATCTTTCTGTGCCGCACCTATAAAGGGATAGAAAACAGCAAGTTAAACTCATGCAACTTTTACCGGACAGTGTTTGGTAATACAGACTCTTGCCTGAACGCCATCAGCTGCCTCCAGGCAATATTCTTTTGGACCCAGCTGCAACCTAACGAGGGAATGGAACAAGAGTGAACATCGGACATATTGAACTCTTTGAACTTTATAGACACCGGAGTCAATATTCCTCCGGAACTCCTCCAGTACCTTCAAACCAGTGAAGTAACCGGTATCTACGCACCCCTGCATGCCATGCAGGATGGAGAGCTCATCATTTAAAAACATAAGGTGAGGTTACCAAGAGGGGATATCGGAGGTGATTAGTGGGGAGAACGAGAACAGTTGGGGGGGGGGGGGGGGGGCATCACTAAAGTCCACGGGTGGCTAAATCCCTTTCTCCACTTGCAGGAGAATACTTCTACGAGTCCAGGAAACTAGATTAGGCGGGCCAGTCCAGACTGTCATCTCTTCACTACGCATCACGTTGGTGGAGACCGCAGCTGTCCGGGTCCGATCCACGCCCCTGTGGGAACCAGGTGAGCGTAACACTGGTTTACAGTTGTGTACTGTAATGAATCCAGGAGGTTTGTCCATCCTCCACAGGGTGCGGGGGCAGCCTCCCTCTTAGGCGACTAGAGAGGAGGGCCCACTACGCAACACCCTCCCTGGGATCAGGGCAAGGAGATCCCACTGGGGGTGACCCAGATTCTCATTCTGGGGACAGGGAATGACCTAATGACAGCAACATCCCCTCTCCCCTTCCCTTGGAGTCCGACATACTTGTAGTGTATATGGGGACTAAGCAGGACCATTATGTACAGAGCCAGTATAAGTTGAGAGGCTTGGTTTCTGTCCTGGATATGGTGCTGCCTTTGAATGAACACTGTTAATAGGGAAGGAATCCCGGTAGTCACTAGTCCACCAGACAGGTTGGAAAAAGTGTCTACTCTGTCTATGCCCGGGAAGGGAAACGCATCAAATTATATATGAGACAGAGCTAAAAAAACAGGTTGCACAACCAAATAGGTTCCAAAGAAACCCGTATATAAATGTTAAATTAATACACATTAAGAATTAGTAAAACACACAATAACAATCATCACACAAATGCTAAGTAAATACAAAAGGATCTTACTAGATCATCACATAAAAAAACATAGGATTTCGTCATTAACAATCAAGTGGTTGATTAACAAAGTGAAAGATACATTCAACATATAGCTGGTACTGGATCAGTTTCTAATCACTATTAGATAACACAAGTTGTTCTTTTCCCTGTACCAATCCAGGAAAATGTCTGCCTTTGAATGAACACCTGGACTAACCAGGTCGTTTTTTTTCCAATCCACGGATGAACAGCCAAACGGAAGAGAACATCTGCTGAGCAGGACAAATCTCACGCGAGTGGAGCCGAGCAAGGGAGGAGTCCCGCGCAAGACGTACGCCGAGGAGGAAGAAGGACGTTGGAGCCCTGACGAAAACTGAGTCTCTAAGCATCACAGGACCCCTCAGGCAGGGAGCACGCCCCCGCCAATGCAGGCAAATGCTGAGACCACCAATTACCACATGGAGAAGATCACCCGAATCGAAGAATTACCAGGGCCAGAGAAGGGGCAAATCCAGAATCTGCCGGGCTTAGAAAAGAGCCTGTAGCCCGCGAGGGGCAAATCGAGAATAGTCCGGGGCTAGAAGAGCCCATAGCCCACGAGGGCCGAAACAAGCAACCGAAGAGGCGGTAGACTCTTTATCGTCCATAACGGATGAACTGCGAAACCAGGAGGGCCCTCGACGCCTGTAGCCTGCGAGAGATCAGTCAAGTAACCATCTTGGTCAGGAAGACCCATAGCGCACAAAGGGAAAATGGGGGGGACCTAAAGGGGCGATAAACTCCTTTTGCCTGTGGAAAGCCACCTCCGACCGGGGTAAAGAAGGCACATGGCCTACCCGAGGCCAAAGAGAAATGCAAACAACCTACGAGAACTGTATCACAAACTGCAGGGGCCGCTGACGGCCATAGCCCACAAGGGGTTAACCAATGAGCAGCAGGGCCAAGAGGGACCCATATCCTAAGTGAAACTAACATGAGTGGGGCTGAAGAAGCCCACTGCCTACCTGAGGCTGAAGACCCAGGAAACCTCTGAGATCTGTATTCTTGGAAGTTGCCTTTCCAAGACCTAAAGAACAAACTCCAATATACCTGGAGACTGGGTAAATGCAGGTAACTGGCAGAGGCCTTATTGAACAAACTTGTTTGACATATTGTTTATTTGAAAAGATGCTTTCCATTGAACTAGACTCTAAGTTTGTTGTGAAGAGAAGACCCCTTACTTAAGTCTTCAGAGACTTCATGCACCAGTGGGTGGGGTTCAGAAACCCACCTTGTCTAATGTCCCCTGAGTTAAGTAACTGTGAGAAAAGCACCAGCATAGTTGTTTTCTATCTTCTTTCTCCCAAGAGTATGTTAGTAATGGGTCATTTTAGGGTTTGGACCAAGGACTTTAATTATGTTGTGACCTATTGATGAGCAGCCTTTTTATTGTTTTATAGTGTAATGATTTCACCTTGGCGATAATGATGAGAGAAGATTATTCCTTGAGCTTTCTAGTAAAGGTGTTTGAGTCATGTCTTTGTCTCCTATATCTGGCTTACCACAGTACTCACTTGTGTTATTTGCTGCTTGTCCAGACATAGACTAATACCAGCAAGTGAGACCACAACCGCTGTCCTTGTATTTTCTGCTATCCCTCCAATGTCTCCTAAGTGGCTGGTTAGAGGTGAAATACTGACTGAAGTGTTTTGCATTTTTTCCCCCCCCCAGCCTTCTCATACACCACCATTGATGCCACCGCCTCCACCAATGCAGGCGCAGCAGACGCCAAGACCTGCTGGTCCCCTGGTGCATGCACCCCCTCCTCTTTTCCTGCAGAACCAGTATGAGCCGGTCCAGCCACACTGGTTTTACTGCAAGCAGGTAGAGAGCAAGGAGATCTGGATGCCATTCAGTGTGCTGGACTCTGTCAATTTGGAGGAGGTGTTCAACTCTGGTAAGTGCTTGAAGGAGCCATCATTTCACATGTGTACTGTGCTTTCACTGTAAGTCATTGATAGTTGCATAATAAGTTCTGATTAAAATATTAGTTTATCCGTGGCTGTCGTTGTGAATTTGGGATAATCTTTGCGGATGAGGAAAAAGGTCCTGATGACTTGGACCTGGGACGATTTAGTTAATCACCATGGAACAAGATATATCCAGTCAAACATTAAGACTTCAGGCAATGACAAATCCAGGGTCGCAATCCAAACCAGCCACACAATTCTTCAACAAAGCCCATCTAGTATCGGCATGTACAGGATTATTCTAAGCACCACTCGACCCGTTCAAATTGGTTATTCAACAAATCAAATCCTCCATAAGTGCCTTGATACTAAATACATGATTATTCCAGAAACTGAAGTGTCATAATAAAAATACCCACAAACGAGAACTATTATGTTGAACAAACGTGTATGGTTTCCATTCTACGTGCATTTGAAACAGGATTCTCTGCCTGTAATGTTTTCCATTGTAATGTGTTAAATGCTTGTATTTCAGAGTTTTGTTTGGTGTCCGGAACAGTGCATGCTAAAATGTTCGTACCTATGCGGTCAGTTGATCGGTTTTAACATGGCTGTTGGGTCGAGGCTGCTCCCCTCCCCTTGCTTTTGTATATAGTCATTAAAAGTTGTTGTCCCCTGAAATTTCACATGGAAAACAACCTCCTACTTCCCAGACTTTTTGCAGGGGCTGTCCTGGCAGCACTAAGAAGATCTGTCAACAAGGCAGCCCTTGGAGCAGACATTGGATATGCTCCAGCCTCGTCCTTGTTTCTTTTAGGTGTAGTACTGGAGGCTCCAATGGTAATACACACCTAGTGATGCACCTTTATTTTTATTGCTGTTGCTGACCAGTAGTTTCAGGCACTGGGCACTTGACTACATGTGTGTTTAGATTTGCAGTTTCCCCACAATCTCTCCAATGTAGTTATGATATGTTTGGAAAGATTTAGCACGACCGCTGTTGGTTACACACCACCTAAGGTATACCGTATGGGCTCCTTTATTGTAGCATTCTGTGATTCCTTATTTGTCCTTTGCTAAAGTCACTGCCACAAACCCTCCAGGAAAATCTACACCCAGATCAAGTTCCCATTACAGCATATACAATTATAAGGGGGGGCCATCGACCTCTATGTTCTTTATAACATCTTGATACCTTTTTTGGACCTAGAGTTATTGGACAAGTACTGCTCGAGCACCCAGATCCTACGTTGACCAGCTAGTGAGCCAATTTTATATTTGATGTCCCTCTGTCAGGTCAAAGGCTAACTTGAGTTTCTCAGGGTCAAAAGGGTGGGCCCACGTTGGTATAGTTGGGGTGATTTTGTCAGTCCTCCCTTTACCCATTCAGAAATTTTGTCTCAATACAATGTTTGGAAGTGGGGGCGTAGGACTCAAATTTCCAATTGAACTTCAGCTGACGTACTTGTCGGAGAATCTGAGCTCCCGGATATCCCATTTATGTTGGCCTGAGTTGGAGCACCTTAACAGCCTGCCATCCGTAGTGTCTTTGGGTGATAAAAAGGGAAGCCTTTTAAGGGGAGTGAGGTTACAGATTGCACTAGGCCAGGGGTCGGCAAGCTGCGGCTCTTCATGTGATATACGCTGAATTTCCCATGGGTACGCTCCCTGTTCACTATACTGGCCAGAGAGACCAAAAGATTGCAGACAATTATCTGATGCTTAACTTTTCTTTTTTTTTTTATCTGTTACCCATCTAGTCCATCAAGAGAGACAGTTGTTTTGCCATGACACATCTCTGTATATCGAGGACCTCTAAGCCACCACCCCATATTGATCCCATTAAACCTTGCGAGCATCCCTACATGTCTTCCCTTTCCATATAAATCTGAATATGCCGCCTGTAATTGCAGTAAGTCCTCTTTACTAACTGAAGTGGGGATCGCCTGAAAGAAGTACCATTGTCTCGGGAAGGCATTCATATTAATGGCATAGATTTGCCTGAAACTTTCAGTCTACTCTATGTATACGATTTGGCCGTGGCACAATTGTTTGCGGCCAAATTGACCGCGGTCAATTCGGCCGTGAAGACCTTTTTGCCGTGGCCAAATCCAGCCAAACTTACACCCCCCCGCGGTCCCCAATACATTCCCCCACCCACCCACTACTTACGTTTTTGGCGTCCGCTCATCTTCTGACCCTGCGGCCTCGGATCTGTCCCTCCTACGCGGGTTGGTTCCGACGCTGCAGGGTCTGACTTTTTTTTTTCATCCCCTGCCTCCAAGGGACGCCCCCGCTGCCCCGAAAAGCAACCACTACCAAACATGGGGAGCGAGGGACCCGCCCCACCCCGGTGAACCCTGCACCCCATGTTTGGTAGCGATTCCCCAATTTGATAGTTTACAAGCGATCGAATGGTACTGGCTGAATTCAGACAGATTTACCATACCATCAATTTGCAAACTATTCGTTTGGGTGCTACCGTTCATCTGTCCATATCTTTCTTCATTTCCCAGAAGTGTTTGGAGGTAGTATTCTTGAATATTCCATAGGGTGATTTCGATAAATTAAACCTCAGTATTCTGGGGAGTGGTCCTCCCATGGAAATCTATAATCTGTGTGCAGTGAATTTATAGTATCACAGCACTCTGAAATATTTTACCCAGCAGTAGATTTGTTCCGCTTTATCGGGAAGGCTGATCTTGTCCTAAATCCCTTCAAAATATTTACAGTTTTGGGAATTATAGCTCTGCTGTTCAACATATAGAACAGCAGATCATCTGCTCACAGAGCGCCCCTCTGCTTCAAACTCCTAGTTTCCCCATTCATTTGTATCTATTTAGCCATTTGTTCTTTCTAAATTCGGAGCAATGGGGATAAAGTGCATCCATGCCTAGTACCGCTAAAGAGTTGAACGGGCTGCAACAGATTCCAGCTTCTTTTCATTCTAGTCCATTGTGCATAAACCTTAGCTGTGATTAGGTTCAGAAATGTTTGGCCAAAAGTAATTTTCCATCAGAATCAGATCTAGGATTCTCAGTTTACTATGTCACATGCCTACTTCCCACCAAGTCTGTTCGGTAACCACACACAGTAATTGGAACTGGGAGGCGTTTTTCAGGACAAGCGCTACTGATTTAAGGGGCATTTGTAAGAGAAGAAGGGTCCTCGCACTAGAATGAGGAGTATATGCTCTTAGCAGACACCTGCGAGTGTTCTCATGTAAGTCCTAGGGACTTGTCACTTCAACTGGTACATTTCATTGAACAACAGTAACCTATTTGTTATATTCAAGCTGACACTAATTGGTAGTCTTGAAGACTCCAGCCGAAGAGGGGTAACACGCACCACTCGCAATATAACAGCCCCTGACGAAAATCCTGATTCCAACATGGGGATTGAGATATGTAAGGCCAAGGCGGAGAGTGATTACTCAGACCAGCAAGAGTTGGTGTCCGGTCAACGGTTCGACACCAAAATGATCGAATGACCAAAGGGTCGAGGTAATAGGACCGAAAACCACAGGGTCGAATTTAAAAAAAAAATAAAAAAAAAAATAAAAAAAAAAATATATATATATATATATATATATATATATATATATATATTTTTTTTTTGGGGGGGGTTTTGTATTGTAAAAAAAAAGTTGTTTTAAAAAAATAAAAACTTCGACCCTTTGGTCATTCGAACATTTGACCTAGAACCGCAAGAGTCTACATTTATAGACAACAGCTATAAGAACATTTACTTATTTGTCAACATAGGACTTTGTTTTCTTTTGATTGGTGCTATATCCTAACCAAGGATGAGTTTTTCTTTGTCAATGGATTATAGAGTGTTTGTTGTCATACACATACAAGTTTTAGGTTATTGTAAATATGCACTTTATAGGTTTGGGTAGTATAATTGTCATTTTACACATTGTTTGTGAGACCTGCGAAATATCGCAGAATGTATGAGTCTACATAGTTTTGCATAGAGTCCAACAGCTGCTCAAACTTCTTGTGAGTGCACAAGTTCATATACTATAGCAAGGGTCAAGTCCACAGGGTATTACACATGCAGGGTCGACAAATGATTCCCGATCGGAATGGGAGGATTCGACCTCTCAGCTGTTCTAAACCCTCAAAGCGGACCCATTGCATACCGACTTTACATTCTGCACCTTAACATATTAAACTCCATACCATCAATGCCCCATGCTGCTCTGTGTTTCCCCATGGCATTATTTCACGAGGGAGACGGAGATTACCCTTTTCCTGTCCAGGAGCGAAACCCTGTGTCCTGCACTTTCTGTTCCTTAATTGGTAATTACCATCTCCTGTGTGAGCATATTCCAGGACACTACATCCACGCTTGCCTCTCTTAAGCCTTTGCGCTTCGCACTATGCCAAACCTCTGTCTCTGCAATTGCACACTTCTTCAGGTCAGGCCACCATACGCGAATATTGGGGCCCGCTGCCGCCTTCCAGGCGATGGCTAGCCTGCGCTTTGCTAATATACAAATAGTCTTTCATTTTCGTCAAATGTGCAGTATGCTTAACTCTACCACCTCTCCCTTTCCGCCAGGGAAACCTACCTAGTAAGCAGGCCTCTGGTGGCCATTCATGCATCTCGATCCCCCCCCCCCTCCCATGGCTACTTTTATCCTCGATGGATGTCCAAAATGTTTTAATAACTGGACAGGTCCAGAACATCTGTAGCAATCCTGCACCTTCTTCCTCACATATAGGACAGCACTGTGTGCCCGCACCTGGAATCAAGGATATACTTGTTTTTTTAAACTTGATTTTATTGGCTTTTATAAAGAGAACCAGACATTTTCAAAGTGACAATAAACATGAATAACCCTTTTTAGGAAAAATAGTCCAGTCTCTTGATCATTCACCACCGCAGTGAGCCTCTCCATCACCATCATGCTTTGCACTTTTTCCCTCACACTCCCCTTTCTTAGGGAGCGTTTCGTTTTTCCAGCATTGGGCAATAAACAATCTTCGGAAGTCTAAGTTCTTCCCTATTTTTCTGCGGGAGCCTTAACAGCTGCAGTGGGACAGGCCCAGCCCTATCCCTGTCACCTCTTCCATCCAGCTCAACACCTCTTTCCAATACATTTCTACCTTGGTGCATCGCCACCACATGTGGGCCAGGGTCCACCGGTTCGCGCACCCCCTAGGGCACAACGGGGATGCTCCCGGAAACATCCTGGACAGTTTCACCGGATCTCTGTGCCATCCCATTAACAGCTTAAAGTTGTGTTCTATTGTGGAGGTGAACAGCCCTCCCTGAAAGACCACCTTTTATATATCCGTGACCACTCCTCCTCTGTAATCTCTGCACCCACTAACTCCACCCAATATTTCTGGAAGGTATGTCTCCCCTCTAAACAGGTCTCGTTCATATACAGTTTGGACAATATTCCCTTCCTTGTCACTGCTTGCTCTAGGACTTTTTGCCACTAGTGTTGGTTCCCTAGCCACCCCGCCCTCCCACTTTGGGTCTGTGCAGATTCCCTTAATGCGGATATATTCAAATATGGAGATTGCGTCCCCTCCCAGCATATCCCGCACCATACCCCATTCATGGAAGCACCCATCCTCAAAGAGTTGTCCCACCCTCTCAAGACCATTTCTGCGAATGCATGAAACACTTGCGCCCAAGCTCAAATGGGGGAGCAAATAGCCGGTCAAGTGGCACAGCGAGTAGAGCGCTCGCTTTGACATCCGTGCAGAGCCTGCTAACGCAGGTTCGAATCCCGGCGGGGCCAACCTCAGCCTTTCATCCTTCCGAGGTCGATAAATGAGCACCACACAGCGTGGGTAATAATAAGCAGCGCTCAGATACCTGAGGGTTCGTAGCGCTATATAAGTGCTAAATTATTATTATTATTTATTTATGATAGGTTATTTATAACACGCTTAATACCCAGAGGTTTCTAAGCGCGGACCTGGGGATAGAATCTGTGTCACTCTGTCGTCTTGCTTCCAAGGTTGAATTCCTCGGAATAAATTGATTTACAGTACATTTTCTTGGAATACGATTATTGACACTTTCACTTCTCTTTAGTATTAACTTATGGACAGTGCACGTTTTACTGCTTTTCAAACCTTAGTCAGAATTGTATTATAGTCAGGTCCTTGTTTGGGTGGGCCTTGTGGAGAGAACGCTGCCTGTCGGACCCTAACGTTCTCTTTGAAGGTGGACATTTAGCGCACAGGACTTTTTTCGAACCCACTCATCTACCTATCCATTCTATTTCCAAGGTGAGCATGTTTCCTCTGAGCTATCCTCCCGGGACATAGTGATTACATAGGGGATACCACGATGTATAGTCCTGTGTATCCCTAGAATCCCGCCAGACTGACCAGAAGACTTCTAATGTGGGATGGGACCGAATGCGTTCTGGTACTGATCCGGCCGGGGACCAAAAGTAGTCGATGACAAAGGGTGCACTGCGAGATCTTCCAGGTAGGTCAAATAGGTCCTCAGATCTTCCCTCATATGCTCCAGCATCCCCCTGATTTGTACCGCCTTGTAATACAGGTGTTTCCCCATATGAATCTTCGAAGCTCTTCTGTAACTTCTGAGAAAAACAAGAGCTGGCTTGGGATGGATGCAAACGGATATAGCAGTCTGCGGAGGACATTCATTTTTATGGAGTTCATTCTTCCATACCAGGTTAGTATCAGAGGGAGCCACCGCTTCAGGTCAGCAGGGAGCTGGGCACGAAAGGGATTATAGTTTGCCGCCACCATCTCTCCTAAATTCCTTGTCACCCATATGCCCAAGTATTGAATGCTACTCTGGTTAACCGCATGCCATGGTAGCTCTTTACCGTACATGGGACGGGGGCTCCGTGTCAGTAACGGCATGATCACGGACTGATTTTAAGCCCCGAGAGGCGACCATATTCCACTATCTGGGCCATTAGCGCTGGGAGGGAAACCTGTATATTCGTTAGGTAGGCCAGTATATCGTCAGCAAATAGGGACATTTTACACTAAGTTCACGCCCCACAATACGCTTGAACTGTTCATTTACTCTAATTGAGTAAATTAGTTCTCGGAAGGATAGCTTAGGGGCAACCTGCTCGCCTTCGAAGCAAGATGACACGGAGCATCACAGGTTCGATCCCCAGGTCCGAGCTTAGAAACCTCTGGGTATTAAGCACGTTATAAATAGCCCATAATATCAGTTGCAATCGCCAACGGCTCCATGGCGAGGGCGTATAGGAGCAGGGAGCAAGGACATCCCTGCCTGGTCCCTCTCGAAATTTCAAAAGCCTCCGTGAGTCCCCCATTTAGCCAAACCTTTGCCCTAGGCTTGTTATATAATGCTGCCAACCATTTAAAAAAGTTTGCTCCCAGCCCCATCCTCCCCACCACCCTCGTCATGAAAGGCCACTCGACCCTATAAAAGGCCTTTTCCGAGTCCAACGTCACTAGGCAGGTATCCAACCCTCCCACCTGCGCCCCGTGAATCGGGTTGATTTTTTTTTTTTCCTGATATTATCTGATCCTTGTCGTCCCCTAATGAATCCCACTTGGTCCCCATGCACTAGGAGTGGCATCCCTCTCTCCAGTCTCGTTCCCAGAACTTTCGCTAGTATCTTAACGTCTGCATTAAGAGGAGAAATAGGCCTATAAGAGGAGCATCTAGTGGGGTCCTTCCCTTCCTTTGGGATCACTGATTGCCGCCTTCATCGTGGGGGGGAGGGGATCACACCCCAAGCACGCATTTAAATACCCTCACTAAATGCAGAGCCAGTAGGGATTTAAATAATATGTAGAATTTTATCGTAAACCCATCCTCCCCAGGTGCGGTCCCCGATTTAATTCCTGCTGTTGCTCGCGTGACTTCCTCCACGGTTATGGAACCCGGCTAAAGTTACTGCTGCTACTTTGGGGAAACCCGGGAATGGTAGCCTTTCCAGAAATTTGTCAATTTGGGATTCGTGCCCCGCCCATTCTGACGAACAGAGGGTTCTATAGTATTCTACCAATGCACTCCCTACACTCTGGACGTCATGTAGGCACCTTTTATCCTCCGTCCTAATGGGCCAGATGGTCCTCCTCTTTTTCTCTTCCCTCAATCTCCATGCCAGGATCTTACCTGCTCGGTCCCCCCTCTCATGATATTTCTGTTTCAGGAACAGGAGTTTCTTTTCTGTATCCTGCGTCAATAAGGCTTTTAATTGTGTCTTGTACCGCCGTAGTTCCATCTCTCTGGCGGGGGCTCGATCGATTTTGCCGGTCCTTCAAGCGAGAGAGTCACGCCGGGCTAAGCGGACTACATCAGCGTGCCCCCTGGTGGCCACCGGCAAGGATATTCTATACCGAGTCATGTACGTGCAATGCGTTGGGTACAAATGCACAGGTTTTAAAACTGCCGTTCTGCAAGACCTGTCTTGTGTAAAGGAGAGCCCTAGTCCATTGTGTCAGAGACCAATCTGCATAGGTCCCCTTCCTAGCCCCCTCACACTCTGTGTTGCATTTTCCCGCCGACCCAGCAGTAATTTGTACAGTCTGGAAATCACGTGGCCTCCCTCGGTTGTATCGTAAATAACCTCTAAGGTGATGTTGTTTTCAATCCCATTTTGCACCTTTGGCCATTTTCCCACCATCTTCTGGACTTAAGTGCATGTGCAACAGGAATTGCCCGTCAGAAATACCTGAAGTCCGCCAATCGTCCCTCCTGCATTAGATCTCCCACCGTGGCCACCCCTTTATCCTCCCAATGCATCCCCATAGCCTTTCTAAACTCACGCCCCCACCCCTCAACCTCACCACCCCCCATTGCTGCTAGGTGGATGTGTTGGGAGTAAGGGCTGTCATTACCCATGAGTTTCCATGCCCTCTTCCATGTCTTCCTACTGAGAGTTGACACATGTGGATCCTATAGCAAACTTCACCCATTTACCCAGAGTATTTCTTTCAGACAAAAGGGCTCCACCCAGGGTTGTAACAGCTGGGTACCTAACAAGGCTTTATCCGCCAGCCACTCTACAGCAAACTGCAATTATCCCGAAATATAATATAGCTCCAGGTCAGGCACCCTAATTCCTCTGTGTGTATAATCTCTTTGCAAGGTACGCAATGCAATCCTATTCCTTTTTCCACCCCTGAGGAAGTCCTTCATAGTACTGCTTGCTTCTAGAAGAACCAACCAGGCATATCATATGGGATGTTCACCAAGTGGTATAGTACACGCGGAAGCGCCACCATCTTAATCAACGCCGCTCTGCAAGTCATTGACAGTTGCAACTTCTTCCAGAACTGCACCATTCTGCCACGACGATCCGTTGCGGCTTGTGTATTTTTCTCTCATCCCCAGGATCATGCCAGATATTTACACCCTGGTATCTAAATGTTTGCGGTGTCCATTTCCGCCCTAGAGTTGGCAGTTGTCCTACTTCTCAACCATGCTGATTACCGAACGAGAACAAACCAGGCTTTTCTTTACTGATGTGTATTCCAGAGATTTGTGCATACCCATCCAACACGTCTAGCACACCAGGAATGTTATCCGCAAGGTTCTCTAGGTAAAGCAACATGTCGTCTGCATAAATCGTTATGACATTTTATTTTATTTATACCGCGCACCATTAACCCTGAGGCATGAGGGCGCCGACAAACCAGCGTATGCAAAGTCAATAGCCCATATACTGGGCAAAAATATGCAAATGGTTTGTATCCTTCACAGTGATGCACCCATCTGCATATTCCGCCCTCAGGAATACTGCCAGAGATTCCAAGGGAAAAATAAACAGCATGGGAGACAGGGGGTATCCCTGTAGCCTTCTTCAGTTCCCAACTCTTAGAAATATGCGTCCCCGTCCGTACCCTAGCTTTCAGTGCCCTACAGATCAGCTGTAATCACTGGAGGACTCCCAGTCCTATGATATGGCATTTATAACGCGCCTATACACAAGTATTTCAAGGCGCGACAAGAGGACGGGGAGGGGAAACGGAGGGAGGACAAAAACCACTATCTTACTAGACCTAGTGACTTTCTGATCGTGCAAGGGAACAGGGAGGGGAGGAGTGTGGGGGGGATGAGGATGGAGAAGTGCAAGGCAACAGAAAAAGGAAACCAGTAGCGCAGCCAACGGGTGGCAAGTGCGGGTGCTCAGAAGTGCAGACAACAAGTATCTAATAAGTGCTGGAGAGGGGACTGTAGGGTTACAGATACAGACCACAAGTGCAGGGGTTGCCAAGAGGGAGTGCAGGTTTCACTTGGACAAGCAGGGACCTGTGGCTGAATTCAGAGGGTGGCCAGGTGACCAGTGTGTGGATCAGACAGGAGATCAGCAGGTAAGAGGAAGAGAGAAGGCAAAAGCAAAGAGGAAGGTCTGTAGGTGCTTCCGGAACCAGAGCTGGTTCTGCCCAAGTTTCAGAGAGGCAGGTAGACTGTTCCAGAGGGAGGCACCAGCTGAAGATCATCTGCCCCCAACTCGTTGTTTGGAGAAGCGACTCATCCTCAAGGAGTTGGAGCGGAGGGCCATAGTAGGTAGATATCTTGGTAGAGAGAGTTTGAGGTATTGTGGTCCCTGGCCCCAGAAAGCCTTGTGAACGATGCAGAGGGTCTTGAACTTGCCGCCACTGGGAGCCAATGAAGATATTTCAGTGCTGGAGGGATACGATCCCTGGGCTTGAGGCCAAGGACCAGTCTTGCAGTCTGGATGAGTTGTAGAGGACGGAGAGTAGAGGCAGGTAGATTTTGAAAGGGGCTGTTGCAGTAATCCAGCCTAGAGAGGACCAGAGCTCTGGAGACAGTGAGCTTCTGGGGGAAAGTAAGAAAAGGAAGAATACCTCTGAGGAGGTGCAGCAGGTAGTTTGACTTCTTCGAGACATCCAAGATGTGAGGAGAGAAGGAGTGTGCAGTTGAAGGTGACCCAGAGGTTCATAGCCTCCCTGCTGAGAATAGCAAGAGGCCCCAGGGTAGGCGGCCAGAGAGTGGGAGGAAAGGATGGAGCTGGTGATCCGATAAGGAGGATTTGTTTTACTGGCATTAAGGCAGAGATCATTGGTGGCACACCACTCCTGGATTGCAAACAGAAAATCCGGGATGAGCGAGGGAGAAGAGGCAGCTGCAGGGAGCCTGAAAGAGAGCAGTGTATATGCCACATTGCCCCAGCACTGTATAGAGCCAATCCCACCGGACAGAATCGAACACTTTTATTGCATTGAGGTAAGCCACTGCACAACTCTCGTCACCAAATTAGTGCAGTCTATAAGTGTAATCTCCTCAGATTCCAGGACGTATTTCTACCCGGATGAAACCTGTCTGATCTTGATGTATTAACGTACCTATTATCTTCTGCAGATGGTTAGCAAGGATAGCAGTGAGGATTTTACAGTCTATATTTATCATAGAGAGAGGTCTGTAACAGCTGCACTGGGAACGAGACTTCCCGGGCTTCAGAACTGGTATGATAACAGATTCTCGTAAACTACCTCTCAAAGGCTTCCTCAAACCGTTCCAACAGCCTGGGCTCCAACACCTCTTAAGTATTCTTTGTAGAACTCTCCCGGCAGCCAATCCGCTCCCGGTGTTTTACCCGTGGGGAGTGCCCTAATGGTCTCATGTATTTCTTCTACCGTGAGCGGGACATCAAGTATCTCTGTCCTCTCCAAGTCTAAGGACGGCAACTCAATCTGGGACAGTACCTCTTCCATTTCATTATAGTTGCCAACCTCCTTTTGGCAGTAGAGGTTCTTATCAAAATCAGCGAATACACCACATTTATCTCAGCCTGCATTCTGCGCACCCACCCACTCGTGTCGTCAATGGCACAAATTATTTCCCTCTTCTCTACTGCACAGCCACACAAGCATCCTTCCAGGCTTATCCTCTTCAGCATGTAGCTATTCTGTATACTTAGCATCAACACTCCCACCCCCGTCCCCTCTAAATGCCTGTGTTCTGCTGCCACTATGTCCTTTCCACTAAAGACTAGGTCCGCTAGTAGTCCTTTCCTGATGCTGCTCATTTTTCCTATTGCCTGCTCTGGTAGCACTGTCTTAAAGGCCTCCCACTGTATACTTCTACTGTCAACACGGTCCTCGTTCACCTCAAAGAAGCCATCTATCCTTATCGCTAAGTGATCCCTGAATGTGTCATTTTGTAGGGCCTCAGCCTGTAAACTCCATGCCGGAATTGGTGGCCTATACGCAGTTTCCCTCCATACTGTAACCAGTGGGGCATGGTCCGACAGCACCCTGGCCAGATATTCACTGCACTCGAATTCCCAGCCGTATTTACCGCAGTGATTATATGGTCAATACGGGTGTGCACAGCATGTGGGGCCGAGTAGTGTGAATAACCGCGTGCCTGCCCATTTTCAGACCTCCATATATCTATAGGCCTCAGATGGCCTAGCAGTCCTGCCAGAATTTTGGCTGGGAGAGCCAGCTTCTTGTACTTCCTGTCTGACCTGTCAATGGAGGGATCTAACTTGCAATTCACGTCGCCGCCCCAAATCCAAAAGACCTCTGTATATGGTCAGCCGTAAGTACAGTGAACTAAAAAAGGGGCCAGCGCCGTGATTTGGCACATATGTATTAACAATGCACACCTCACGATTCTCTGTGTAGCCATGTGTTAGCACCATCCTCCCGTTTCATTTCCAACATACGAAAGGGAACGGTGGGTGGCTATCCAGATTAATACCCCTCTTACGTACGCGGAATAATATGATCCCACCACTTTCCCACCCTATTTCTTTGCCACGGTATTTTGCTTCTCTACTGTCAGATGATTTTCCTGCAGGAGCGATATGTACATTCTTTCTGCGCAAATATGCATATACTCTACATCTTTTGATGTACCCATTCAGGCCACTGACATTCCAGGTCACTATCATAACGCCACTAGCCATAGTTCCCAAATATCGACCCCTTGTGTCCCCATCAGGCCCTCAGTCCTTCCAATAATTGTTCTGCCTCTCTGCTCCATAGTTCAGTTCCACAGCGAAGATATGTTAGAAATTACTCTAGATACACTCCCCGGGGTACTGTCTCCTCCAATAAACAAAACATCCCCAACCACAAACAAAGACCACCATCAGGGGATCTAAACCCACCTCCCCCAAACTACAAAACAATGACCCAGTTGCACCAGGATTATTTGGGCGTAACCACTTCCACTGCCCCCAATCCTCCCACCTCATGGAGACATACAGCGGTAAGTTCCCTTAAACGGACACTCCTTTGTTAATGCGGGGGTGAGTGCAACCAAGCCTCAAGTCCGCAGCTCAGTTAATTCCCACCTTCATGCCAGGTGAGTATGGCTCCTGCTACTTGCTTATGAATGTACCTTCATGCCCTTTGTGTAGTTTAGCTCTTTGCCGCTGTCATCCATTTTTCTGTGGTGTCAGCTGTTCTGTCTGTCCAGTGTAGGCGCTATGCCCACACGATTCATCCAATCTTGTGCCTCAGACGTGGACTCAAAGAAATGAGCCTTGCCGTTGTGAATAACTCTATTTGGCTGGTTAAATCAACATATATTTCACATTGGCATGGCGTAACCTCTCCTTGATATGCCCAAACTGTGACCTGTTTCATTGCATGAGGGTGCAGTCTGGGAAAATAGCCAGCTTTGAGGATGCTCTGTGGATGGTCCCCCCTTCCTGGGAGAAAGCCAATATGTGTTTCTTGTACTTATACTTCAGAATTCTGGCTATTATAGGTCGGGGTTGGGTCCCAGGCGGTGGTCTTCTATTAAGTGATTGGTGCACCTGCTCTACTGTGAAGCCCTGTGTAAGCTTCTAGGCCTCCATCTCCTGCAGGAACAGGTTCTCGACGTATGTCGTTGGATCTGGGCCCTACTCCCCCTCTGGTAGGCCAAGGATTCAAACATTGTTCCTCCTTTTCTTCCTTCAGCATGCTCGGCCCTCTGTTCTAGGATTCTCACTTTCTCTGTTAATAGTACCACATTAGATTGAGCAATCTCTGTTCACTTTATTCTCCAATACTTGTGTTTCTGCGCTACTTAGTCTTTCTGTGATTGAGCGTTATTCAGTGCAGCAATTGCTGTCAAAATTGATTCCGCCCCCGACTGGGGCTCCACTTGTGTTATCAATGTTTCCGCCATGTCTGATCCGTCTGTACTAGGAGCTGCATCCTCCTTTCTTGTGTATGTCTCCATCATAGTCCGTCTACCCTTCCCCTTGTACTCTTTGCCTGGCATGTATGCTGGTGGGGGCGGGGGGGGTCTCTTTTCGGCTGCACTTGCCTCCTGAAGTTACACCGGTTGCAACCAGTTGGTGATCTGAGTCAGTGGAGACTGCCTCCACCATCAAGGTACCAGTTATTGGTCCCACTACTGGGGTTGGAGCCAGTATGATTGTCCTCCGCAGTGCAGTCTCCGATCTCTGCGACTGACATTGGTGCCACCCGGGAATCAATCTCCCAAAAATCGATCAATGTTAATAATCTTGAGGGTCCTCTTCCACCTCCTCACTTCTCTACCGACTATGGTTGATCTGGAGCGAGTGCCCACCCTGCCGCCTTGTCTCGCAGCTATACCAACCTACGCATTGGGCACTCCACAGTGTCTCACTGTTGTCTGTTGGGGATCCCTCGTTGTGTTGGGCGGACCCACTTGCCTGTTTGTGTCGGTTTCTTCAAGCCCCAACCCTTCGTGTCACAGCAGCTCCCAGCACAGTGCAGCAGGAGGAGGCCTTCGCCCCCTATATAAGTCCTGCTGGTGCCTCCAGCATGCGCACCTCTCTCCCTGCAAACCCATTCTTCTGTGCACAGCCTCCCTGTTTCACCGGGCCTCCCCAGAGCTCTTCTCCCCGGTGGCAACTCTCCACTCTGGGCGGTTTCATCCCTCAGACTCTCCACTCAGATCTGTTCCCTGCAGTGCTCATGAATATTTTCATGCTTCGGCAGCGGCTGCCGTTTTGGCCCTTGTGTCTCTGCCGGTCTTCGTCTCTGCTAAGCTGTTGCAGAATAGATCACAGCCTCACGGTGTCAGCCTCCAGTGCTCTTGTGTGTTGCACCCACCGTGTGATGTCTGATACCGGGATCTATGAAGTACAGACCAATAGTTACTGAATCAATGTTGGATCACGCAGGAGCTTTCCGAGTCCAAGACTGTACAGCATGGCTGCAGACCTTTCCCCCTGTGTTACAATGTTATCCCACCGCCCTCATTGGTTACCGCCTATAGAACATGTCAATATCTCCCTACAGTCCCTGGACCGCTTGGCCACACACTATTAAGGCCCACTCCTCCAACATGTGGTCTTGTTACACCATTCCTGACGGATCCAGGTATGGGATTGGTTACTCAAGGATAAAGGCATATTGATTAATTGAGACTGTTGCGTGATATGCACCTCTCCGTTCCAGACACAACTGGTGGGAACTGGCGAGACCAACTCTGCCTTTATAAAACAATAGGCCTTCTCATTGTACCCAACGCTGTGCCACACACAAGTGGCCTCCCCAACCTTGTACTTTACTGGTATCACCACTGCTCCTTCTATCCCAAAGTACAGGACGTTCCAGACATGGCTCCACCCTCATCTCCTTTAAACCCCAGGTGCTGATGTGATTGGGGCACCTCTCTAATTTCTGGGATTTGTTTGCTTAAGTTGTGCCTCTACTTGTAATTCATATAGGATGACCATATTTGGGGAGGTCAGTAGTGCTCTTAAATCTTCGCTCGGGTTCTTGGCATCACAAATCCATATGCCCCATTCTCATGACTTTGTCGTTCAAAGTGCTCATCCCTACCAGCTCACATTCCTTTCCACCATGTTCAAGCCCTGTTAGGAAAGATTTCATAATTTTATGTAATCTTCCCTCCATGTGTCAACCCCCTAACGTTTTGCTGCTGTTTAGACACCATTGACTGACTTTGCCAGAGAAGCACAGCCTTCAGCTGCACTCCTCCGGGCTTTCGCTCACTTTTTGTGGGGAAATTGACATGCCCTTAAGACAGTCGGTACTGGGAGACTTTGTTTCCCTTAGTCCTTTCCTCATGTTGCAACTTTTGTGCAACATGTAACAAGTGGGCAATGTATTTTACCATACAGCACACTTAGGTCTATAGTCATTTCCAAAGGCCCTATATACTCTCGCTGGACTTTTTATGAACTGTGCAGATGTGTCATGGACAGGACTGGTGGCAGCTATCTTTTTGCATTATTTTTAACCCTTTCCTGCCATGTTAACCGCGTTTGGCACGAATAGGTGGCCTGGCGCCAAAATGGCCATGCCACGAGGTTCTTTGTCCTGTCCTTTGGCCATCTTGCCCCTTCACCTTCCCCAGGTCGAGTCGACCCGGGTCAGTCCTTATTTGGTCATGTACTTTCCTGCGAAACCCAATGCTTTCGCGGGCTTCAGCATGCCTTGTGTGTGTGCGCCTCCAGGATGTGGGCTGGAATGTCTGATTCCAATACACATCCTGGGTGCCAGAGAGTCTGGAGTGCCAAGAATGCCTGGGACCACCGTGGTCCGTGATTGGTCCACGTATGGAGTGTGTTTGTGAGCAGATCTCCCATTGGGTCCTCTCCGTTTTGGCGCGAAGGGAACTTTGGATAAGAGAAAGCTGAAAACACCACTACCATGTCGATGAATTCTCACTGAACAAAGGATAGGATCCAAGTATCCTGCAACTACGAAGCTGAGTCGAGGAACCGCTGGTGACCCGCTGGAAGGTTTGGCACCCTGAGCCCGCTGTCGACCCTCTGCATCTGGTCATCCTAGGTCTGCGAAGACGCTTCGACCCATTGGAATAGTGGGACCAAGTATTCTCTGCACCTTCATCAAACCCTGCAAGTAAGATTTCTCAGAAGTGTCCCAGGGCCAACCAGTGGACTGACCAGCTTACCCAGTTGCTTTGCTCTGTCGCCGCCGCTGTTTCGAGGAGGCCCTCGAAACTTGGTATGCTGCTAACTCTGCGTCCCTGGCACCCTCACACCGAAATTGTGTACACTTGGCGTTCCCAGGTCTGAAGTGAGACGAGTGCGCCAGGACCGGAGTAAACCCCGTTACTGTGTTGCCCTGCCGTGACAACGACCTGTGCAAGTTCGCTGCATTTGTGACCCTCTTGCCCCTGAAGCCTTCTGCAGTGAAACTGGGCCGATTCCTCCACCCGGAGTGGAGAAATTGCCACTATCCAGTTTGGGAATCATCGCTGTATCTTAGGAACTGAAAGGTGCTGAGACGTGTTTTTTGCCTTATTCGAACCTGCCAGCGAAGTGGACTGGACTGGCGAAGTTTGGGTCTGCTTGCGTCGGGGACCGGTAAGTACTCCTTACCCCAACCAGTGGCCCCTAGCGCAAGAGCCCATTTTTACGCACGAGTGGCCCCTAGGGGCCCCTCTCTTTTCCACAGCTATTGCGAAATAGCGACTCCATCCCACATTCTCAAACTGCCTCTGCCCTCAAGTGGAGGTCCTTATTGAATAGTGGAAACTTGTTCTGCATCGCCTCATCCACCTTTCTGAGCTGCTAGAGACCGCTGAAGAGACCCTATTCCGCCCATTGGCACAAGCGCGTGCATGTACTATTGAGCACAAGGCTCCTCTCTTCGTAGGGCTTAGACTGCCTCTTAGTTAGGTGTATCATTGATGTAGAACAGGGCCTAAAGATTACCTGCACTGCCTGTTTCCTTCCCATCTAGGTTGTCAACATAGTTTGTGCATCTAACCCTTTAGAGTGTGATGTATTGGTTTACTTAGTGTTACTGTGATTGTTTTGCTATGGTCTGTTACAAAGGTC
The DNA here is from genome assembly GCF_040938575.1 of Ambystoma mexicanum. Lineage (NCBI taxonomy): Eukaryota > Metazoa > Chordata > Amphibia > Caudata > Ambystomatidae > Ambystoma > Ambystoma mexicanum. The sequence goes on from NC_090929.1 coordinate 1,666,562,708, forward strand.
TTGTAATAATTGTGGATTTATTTTTGATATAACACGTGTCTGGAGTAATTTGTAGGTGTCCTTGCTCTGTGTGCTCATTGAGGTCCTTCAGTCACCCTCACCCCTCCTGAGACTTAGTCTTGACTGCCTGCCATAGCTACCCTGATTGGTCTGGCTTGTCCAGAGGTTACCTTGTTCCAAGAAACTAGGTTGGCCTTCTGAAACTCTGCCCCTCCAGGTCAGAGTTCAGAAATCCTTCTTAACAAGCCCCATGGCTGGACACAATTTGTGTTCATCTATGCCCCTCGTGTGCCTCTGACCTCGACTTCTCTCCTGCGGAACGGTAAAGGGGATTTGTTTTTCAAGCTAACTACACAGACCCACGGTCTACTTCAGGGCCTGTATTCTATTCCGTTCGCAGTGCACTAGGCCTCAACTTCCAAGATGGCGATACTTCTGTCATGCTAAAACATTGAGCTTACTTCTCCCATAACACCTTTCTGACGACATCTTCCACATGTCTCGGCTCTTCCCGTACACTACGCTTAAGGCAGTTTTAAATGCAACAACTAAACACTGGACCTATAATACTACCCAATCTATAAACTCTGCAGCCGCAACAGTAGTTGATTTGGTACGCATTCTGTGTTTCTGTACGTAAGTGTCTATCTAATATATATCAAACCTAACTAAAACAATGTGCTCCATCTGTGCAAACCTCAATCTGTTTCTGCGATAATTCTTGCTAATAGGTTTTTCTCAACCTGTACCCCTTTGCCTTGCTGGAATGTTGGACATACATTCCCCCCTTAGTTAATACCCCATTAACTTACCCTTCTCTGTGATCCCAGGGTACCCATGCTCTACACACATGATGAAAACTCCACCCACCCACCACCCCACCGTGGACATATTCTTGAGGGGTACCTGTCATGGGGCAGCGTGCTCCATCACCGGACAAATCAACCCAACACTGCACATAGTTATCTGGGTCTGGTGGGGGCATGGCCACTGTCCTGTGGGGTTCAGGTGCTGTTCTAATTTTATCATGCTTGGTACTCCAACCACATTCAGTCTTATCTGTCTGGATGTATTTGTTTAATCAGAGAGGCACTCTACCCACGCCCATCGACACCCTCATCATGGCATTCTTCTGCAACGTCTTTGTGCAACACCTCAGGATCATTTGACACAAACAAACAAAAAATCGCAAGCAGAAAAACCATGATGGAACCAGCGTTTTGATGGCTATTTCTAACTGCGACGGTGCCCATGAGAGCATGGCATCAAACCGGTTCTCGGCGTTCACTCCAGCTTCTTTCTCCATGGCTATTCTTAAGTTATGCAGGGCTCCTATTGCATGGGACACAGATAGTTATCTGCATCATTTGAGAGTATGTATATACAGCAAGACGGGCCAATCTTCTTGCACACACCCTCACTCCATAGCCGTGAGGAAATCCAGAAAGTATCTGTTCAGTTGTAATTGAGTTGAGACCCTGCTCCGTTTGGTTCGCCATCTGTAGAATTTCCCATAGGGTGATCTGCAGCCAATTAGCATTGGCTGCAGCCTGGATACCTGACACGAGGAGGGAGGTAAAAAAGGTTTCAGTCTTGGTAAATGGACGATATTGATCTGGATGTCATGATCTCTGCTTCCAAAAGGTCAGGGTTTTCCCAACTCCCTTGGAAGCAGATCCATAACCCAGGTTCCGAGTGCCAACCAGTCCCAATTGGGACCTTTTGGACCCAGTCCTGGCGCCAGTGGCACCAGGCTCATAAATATGCCCAGTCCCAGCGCTGGAAGCGCCGGGCTCATAATGCTTGGGTGGACTTACCTGCAGCAGACCATGCTGCTTACTTGCCTGCCAGTTGAGCCTCTGATCCTCTTCTGTTTGGAACTACTTTTCCTGTTGGGTGGGGCAGGAGCCACACCTTAGATTCAGAACACTGGAACTCTTCTGGAAAGCAGGAACTCTTTTCTTACCTAGGCGTGGCTGTGGAAGGAGACACCTAAGCACTACAGGAGGCTATTTAAACCACACCCGATGGATGAATCTTGCTTTGCGTTATTCTGCATCCTCTGCAGCAGAACGCTCATCGTGTCTTCTGCATCTGATCCTGGGTCTAAGGAAAAAGGCTTACCATCCTGAATCCAGTCTTCAGCAACACCTATAAAGACAAGAAAGAATAGGTTAGCATTACGGTCTTCAGTGACAGCTCTTCACTTACCTGGTCCATCGGCTGTCACCAACGCCTCGCGGTGCATTCCGGCATCTGAAAGACAAAGGCTTACCAACTCTTCGCACGCTCCGGAGGCCTTCGGCGCTGCATCCCGCATCTGAAAGACAAAACAAATGCGTTTAAAGACATTGGGGAACTTTAATACTCACGTGCCATTACTCCTTTCCACATCTAACCCAGTGGGTATTCCGGCACCCTGCAGCCGCTCCGAACTTGTACCTGCAAAATAAAAAGACAGTTAGAGCGCATCGTGAAGCAGGCAACAAGCGCTTACTTACGTGCTTCCAGGCGCTTCTATTCATCACACGGGCTCCATCTTCAACTCACTTCAGCCCGTCATCCGCCATCGCCGGAACCCTGCAAAACAAGAAACATCATTACTAAAGACTTTAAAGACATTAGAATTACTCGAAACTTACCGTTCGTGCAGTAAACGACGGACAGCAGTCCTCTGAAGTCAAGAGGCCTGCTCCCCTTATCCAGTGAAGAAACTGGTTTCAGCACCCTGCCCCGAGGCAGATGGAGAGCACGGCGTTCACTTACCTAAGGTGAGAGCGTTAACCTTTGGGGTTCTACAGGAGAAGAGAAAGGGAAGAAGAGAGAGACATTCAATAACCCAGTTCCTTAATCCCATATTTTCTATCTGCAGACATCTTACCCTTCAAGTCAGACATACAGTGCACAGAGGTCCAGCCCAAAGAGCCAGCCGTGTGTTGCACATCACCTTTGAAGATACGGTATACGCCCAGTCAAGACCGGCGCCTCTACGGGAATCAGGTGAGCGTTACACTGGAATCGCCTTTTCTCAAGTGCATATATCCATTTTCCTGCTCGTGCTGCAAGCGAGGGCCGTGTCTTCATTACATTATATCTATCCATGTGTGGCCAGGTCACATACAGTGCTCTGCCTGGACCCTTATGTAACAACGGGCACTGTTCTACCACCCGCTTTACCGATGCCTCCACCTCCCCTCATTTCCCATTCACCAATGCCATGTGGCTTGGTTGCACCTTCAACCTCGGACCCTACAAACATTCTACCCTTGGTGTCACTCTCGGTGGCCTCTCGTCTCCCTGCTTGCCCTCCGAGCCCCACTCTGCCTCCTCTCTCACATCTGTCTGTTCGTATCGACTCATAGTCCAGGCTTTCCGCCCATGGAAATCCCTCCTCGTACCAGTCATTGTTGTTTCCTCCATTCTCATCCTCCTTTTCAACATGCAAATCCCTAATCGCGGTGCTATCAATCATAAATAAAATATCACCTGCTCTCCATTCATCGGTACCCAATGGCACTCTTCGCCCCTCCTCCAGTTTCAAACTTTACTTGTCCAAGCCCTGCCTCTGTCCTTTTAAGCACTGTTTCTAGGTCTCTTCGTGCCCTGTTTTCTTTTTAAATAACTAATGGGGTGCGTGTGATATCTGTTGCTGGGGGCTGCAGAACATTTTCATAGGTTGCAGAGGCCCTATGTGTGCGGCGCTGCATGAGGCACATACTCTGGATTAGTGTAGCCTGTGGCTGCTTGCATAGGGTAACACCCCTGTGGGGCTGGTGGGGCTGTGGCAGTTTGCCTGGGCTTCTCTGGACTCGGTGGGGCTGAGGGGATGCGGGGGGGGGGCTACACTAGGTGCAGGGTGACACAAGGCGCGTGTATTACAGTATCTCCCCTACTAGAGTCCTCAAGAATGTCTTCCAAATCCTCAACAGCTCCAAAATGCCTTTTCTATTATTTAGCTTCCACCCCTTATACGCAACTAAATACGTATACATGTGGCCCAACCTGTCTTTATTCGATCCTTCTTCAGGCCATGCCTTCTACATCCTTGCTTTCATATCAGCAACCCACTCCATGTGATACTTCATGATCTACTTGCGATACAGCAGGTGTCGTACACATATATTCAATTGGGGTTTGTTCCGACAAACCTATACTTTTAGTAATACTCTGTTTGCTAAACACCCAACCAGCGGCACCAAACTAACCACCCTTGTCCTAATAAAAAACCCTCTCCCCCTCCTCCTCTACCCCACACACTGAAACACCACCAATCCACACCACAACTATTTCAAACACACCAAAAACACCTTAATTCACAAGTTTATTTCACCACAATTGAATACACATGGTGTAGACCCTTCCGCAGTCTCCTCTTCAAAATTAGGGCATTTACCTCCTTGTACCCCCTTCTGTCTGGCAAAAGGATCCCAGGCCCACCATATGATGGGCCTACACAGCAAAGTCACATTTATGTACAAATGGTTTAGACCCTTCCTTTATCCCCTTGCCTCGGGAAGAGGGAATTTACCTCATCACAATCCCTTGTGCCGACTGGAGGGCTCCCAGGTTCTCCATAAAATGAACCTCATCACCAATAGATATATCCTGCAGTGCTGCCTTTCCTCCGTAATCGGAGGTCATGTTTTACTCTTCTTTTTACCTCATAATATTCTGTGACATGTCACCTTTCCCCTCAAGAGGAGCGCCCTCTGGATACATACATATTTCCGCGGCTTGTGGAAACTGCTTAGATCACATGCTATGCATAGGCCGACATCTAGTGGAAGCTGCAGCGTATTAGCTGTGGTGTTCGTAACTGCAAAAAGGGACAGTAATACAATGCCTAGTGACGTCCACCGTGCCCATGGTCCTTCACACGTAGAGGTCCCTCGGATTGTTTTTTCCGCCATCAACAGACGCTTAATCGCAGAGTTCTTCTATTGGCTAACGCCATTGAGTGAAAAATATTCAGTTAGTTACTCTTTCTATCCTTTTTAATTGCCAACTTTCGACAACATCTTCGGCAGTGGAAAGGACGAACGTCGGCCAAAGACCTTGATTCGACGCACCCCTTCGTCCTTGGAAGGCTGCACTGGGCCTCGGCCCTGACAGTAGGGAGAGTTGGGGGGGGGGGGGGGGGTGGAGCCTCGGCCCTGACAGTAGGGAGAGTTGGGGGGGGGGGGGGTGGATATTTCTTAGGACTCCAAGAGAATGCATATCCCTCTTTACCCTCTCTATTTTTGCCTTGCTACCTTACCTTTTAAATTATGGTAAGCGCACCATTTAAATTCTGCCCAAGTTGCAATAAAACGTTTCTGTGGAAAGATGGGCACCGGGTGTGCAATCTTTGCCTTGCACGGGGACCACGACGAGGGACATTGTCGAGCTTGTCAGCTCTTCAAACTGAAAACACTCAAGGACCGAAAGACCAAACGTCAGGCCCACCACGCCATGCAGGTCGAGTCTGCCTTGGACGTGGAGTGGGGCTTCCAGCGATGGCAGCATCGCCATCTTTTCGGACGTTAAAGGCGATGGGGAACCAATCGATTCCCATGTGCTATCCCCCGGCCCCAAGAGACAGGCCAGCGGCACTGTTACGGGGACGACACCTGGCGGCAGTAACACACATTGTGCAACTCACACCAAGCACATACCCTGGGCCCGAAAGTCGACACGCCCAGACACGGCTCCAAGGGGTAGGTCCACAAGCTCCCTGTCCTCTGGGCACTCAAGATCTCGATCGCCACACGAAAGGCCCTCAAAGTCGTGTGAAAAAAGCGACGCAGATGCCATGCCTAATAAATCAGCCAAAATCAAAGCGTCGGGGGACGCGGCTTCGGACCGCCCTTCGTCCGAATTTCGACAGTTTACTCCGTCAATCGGCAAAGAGCTCCAGTTCCTCGACATTATCGAAACTGGTCCAGAAACATGTCCCAGAGACGCTCCTCAAAGGGAGAACGTTGAAAAAAAATCCTCTAAAAGCCATCAATCTTCTATAACTCGTCATTCCCACAAGTAGAAGGGTAGTACATGTCCTGACCCTTGCCCCTGGCTCTCACTGGCAAGTTAGCCTTCCAGTTAGGGCCAGGTCAAAGGCCTTAAAACCTCATCCAAGACTCTCTTGGAGTCACTCCTGGCGCCTTTGGCGCCAGGCTCATAACCATCAGGAAGACCAACATTAGAATTGGACTAATTACTTGGGACTATTTAACTTGGGGGGGTGGGGGGGGTTAGCCAACATGGAGGCACACACATAGCTCCGTTACAAGGAAATGAGCTATGCGGTCTAGTCTTTTGGGTGTGGCAGGCCTGGGACTACTTTACCTGGACTACTTTGGGTGTGGCAGGCCTGGGACTATTTTACCGGGACTACTTTACCTGAGAGTATTTAAACCGCACCCAAACAGCAGAACCTGCTTTGCGTTATTCTGTTGTGGGCAGCGTAACGCTCACCATGTTCTGTTCTTTGATGCCAGTTTACCTGAAACCAAGGACCTGCAGAGAGAAAGAACACTACGAAATGTACCTGGAACAGTATCCTGTCTTCAATCCATCGCCAACTTCAGTTCCACTCACCTGAAGGTACGAACTCCATCATCCGGCACCGCATGCATCCTAGAATACCATAACCTGGAAAGAGGAGAAAGAAAGACAGCATTAGTAAGTGTTTACTCACGTTTCCTCCCGAATGAAGAAAGCCACACAATTCTTACCTGGGTAGTCATCTCCTGGTCAGTATCATTGCTGGTACATTACGGCGCTCGGCGAGGAACATCGCAACCTGCAAGGAGAGAAAAGACACAGGTTAGCAATATAAAAGGCGAAACAGCCGCGCATCGCGCATTACTCACCGGACAGCATCGCGCACACCGCGCTTTCGCCTACCGCCAATGCTCATCTTCAAACTGCATGACCACACCAAAATACCTTTCCATACCTAAAAGGAAAGAAGCAAGACATTATTATTCGAACTAAGAGGAACATAAGAACTGCATATAAAGACTGTAAAGCAGCAAACCTACAGAGTCGCAGCAAGCCTGGATTCCCACAGGGGGAGGGGCTAGCACCAGTGAAGTAACTTGGTCGCTGCTTGAGCCCTCCCCCCACCATCTACGCGCCCCTGCCACGAGGAGCAGGACGGAGAATCCACCTTTTACAATATTAAGACCCATCTTTGACCAGAGGCCTTACCAAGGGACCGGGAGAGGGTTCGAGGGTGCAAATCATCCAACCAGGGCTGGGTGGCGTCCCCGTGGATACCAGGTGAGCGTAATAGTACACCTCACAAGGAAAAGGATATGGATTCCCAAGGAGAGAGTACCTTAGCAGGCGATTTAAAACACAAGCAACATACTCAAGAAATAACACAAACTCCAATCTCTATACCTACTTCAACTACTATACCTAGCGCCTCCCAATGGTCCTGTTAGGACATTGATAGGGTAATGCGCATAATGGCTTTCGTGCAGATTTCTTTGAAAAGAATCCACATGCTGTACACCGCCTACAGAATATACGCCAGCCACTAATGTTGCATCCACCTCTCAACTCCCAGCAAAGAGGTAATGCCCAGACACCCTCCTACTCAGTCCCCAGCTAGACAGTGCAATATGATTTATGATGCCTATTCAGGCACTGAACAGCAGGATAACCAAGGGGAGGGGGGGACACTATTACGATGAGGACGTTTACGCCATGGCGCCTCCTGATAATCTTGATGCACCGCTGGCAGATTCACCTGTGGACATTTAATTATATGCTTATAAAAGCAGCTGGTCATTTTCAAATCCAAACCCAAGAGAGACCATTGGATAAAGATTTTGTGGAGGATATATTAGGGGATAAGAAGGCTGTGATACCACGCATCCAGTCTATACAAAGGAGAATACAGCCATCACTAAAAATGCCAAGCCAAACAAGGGCTGTGAACCCACGTATTGAAAAGATGTTCTGCCCTGCACCTACAGATCCACTTTACATAAGGGGTCAACTTAAGCCAGACTCGTTGGTAGTGACCACTACACCAAAGAGGGCAGGACCACTGCTAGCATCTTCTGAAGGACCCTCAGAGAAAGAAAGCAAAAAAGCGTTGCACTCTAGGGAGAAAGGTGGCCACCTCAGTGACCTTTCAGACAAGGATTGCAAACAATACCACATTATTGGCGAGTTACAATTGCCACAAGTGGAATGCAGTTGCAACTCTAATGGCATCGGCACCTGAACCGCTCGAGTCACAACTATCCCTCGCAGTAGCGGAGGGAAAGGCGGTATCAAACTGCATCCTGAAAAAGAATTTGGATGCTGCAGATAACGCTGGCAGAATCATCGCCAAGGGAACAATATTGAAACTCCATGCATGGCTTGGCCAGTCCGGTTTCAAAACGCAGGCAACTCTATATTAAACATGCCTATAGAACCAAATGTCCTGTTTGGAAAAGCTGTTGAGGATGCTTTAAAATCGGCCAAAGAAGAGTATGACACTCTCAAATCTTGGCCAACTAACAAGCCACCAGGCTAATGAGGCAGAAGCAATTTCATTGCTTTTGAGGCCAAAACTCACAAAGGGGTTCCAGTTATGGCCAAGGCCAGGGCTCATCCTGGGGAAACAATCAGGGACAGGCTTCACGGGGTTTCCAAAGAGGCCAGCGCAGATCTTGTGGCTGGGGGAGGTCCTCCACTTCCAGAGGTGGAGCAATTCCTCCTAAACAATGACCACCTGCTTCAGGTCCCCTCCAATGCCTCTGCAGTTGGAGGACGAATAACGCACTTCACCCAAGCATGGGAGGGAATCGCCTCGGACAAGTTGGTGCCATCAACCATAGCAGGCGGTTATTGCATGGAACTATTTCAGCGACCCTCAAATCCTCAGTTGCTTCAAAAACCAACCATGAAGGAGGAGCAACGCATCCTCCTGGAAGAGGTTGCAAAGCAGCTGCTCAAGGACTCCATCAAAATCGTCCAAGCGGACCAGGTAAATAAGGGTATCTATTCAACTTACTTCCTTGTGCCAAATAAACATCTAACAATGCGCCCAGTATAAGACCTACGCCCTGTAAACCCCTATTTCAAGCCACAAAAATGACGCTACAAGAATAAATACCACTGCTTAAGCGGGGGCACTACATGGCAACATTAGATAGGAAAGATGCCTATTTTCATATTTCAATGTTCCCAGCATACAGAAGATTCTTGCATTTCAAGATGGCAAACCGGCACTACCAATTCAAGGTGCTACTCTTCGACTAGCATCCGCTCCAATGGTATTCACCATGGTACTGGTGGTGCTGGCAGCGCACCTGCGCAGGCAGGCACTCCCAGTGTACCCTACCTGGACGACTGGCTGATTGTAAGGGAGTCTCCCCTAATTTTCAGGAAAAATAGTCAAAGAACCATATACCTTCTCTTCCAATTGGGCTTCTTGATAAACGAGAAAAAATCAAGCTGTTTACCCAACAAGACCAAACCGTTCCTAAGAGCTGTCATAACCACTGCAGAAGGCTTTCCATCAAAGGAATCAGTACAAAACATTCTGCTGCAAGTACCCCAATAGAAGCCAGTCAACAGATAAGCGTACGCAAAGCTATGCGTTTGCTTGGCATGATGGCATCTTGCATTTACCTGGTCCCACACGCACGTTTGCGCATGCGCCCCATGCATGAATGGTTGGCGAATTAGTGGTCTCAGGCAAGCAGTCTGAGGGACGATCTAGTTATCATTTTGCTAACACTAGTTCAAGACATTTGGTGGTGGACGAAGGAGAATCTGTTGAAGGGAAAACCCTTCAACAATCCAGAGGTGCAAGCGGTAGTAACAGACTCATCATTCTCCATCATCTCACAGCACATGGTCTGTGGACTCGCATCATGGCACAGAACCACATCAACCTGCTGGAACTTCTAGCGCTATTCAAAGTGCTTCAAGCTTTCGAAGCACAGCTGACCAGTTAGTCGGTACACATCCTAACCGACACCACCACTGCATTGTTCTACTTCAACAAGCAGGGTCTGTCCAAGTTATCACAGAAAATATGGAGATGGGCACTGACTAGGGATGTTCTTATCCTCCCAACATGTTCCAGGGGAACGTAACACCCTGTCACTCGCTAAGCAGAGATCCCTTGACAGAGGAACACAAGTGGCAACTAGACACAAATGTCATAGATCACATCTTCTCACAATGGAGTTACCCCACACTAGACTTGTTCGCTACAAGAGAAAACAAGCAATGCCCAGATTACGCGTTCTGGATGAACTGTTGAGGGAAATTTGCTTAGTCTCCGCCCCCCCCCCCCCCCCAACTCCTCTAATGAGCAGGGTGGTGAACAAGATTAACAAAGAACAGATAATGCTCATCCTAGTTGTCCCATGTGTGCAAGGAACCATGGTATCCACATCTGCGGAAACTGGCGACGTGCGATCCCATAAAACTCCTGTGCCCGACCAATCTGCTGACCCAACACAGGGGAATAACCGTACACCCTCAACCTCACTGGGTGAACCTGGCAGCATGGCTCCTGAGGTCATAGAGTTTGGGCATCTTAACCTACCACAACAGTGTATGGATATCCTCAAGGAGGCACATAAACCAAACACCAGACACTGTTATTTCGACAAGTGGGGGAGATTTGTAACTTGGTGCCAGTGTAAACAAAATAAACCCTGTAGAATGTACTCCATCCCACATTCTAAATTATATGCTCCACTTGTTAGACATGGGGTTAGTATTCAACTCTATAAAGGTAGGTCCACCTGACGGCTGTATCACCTTACACCACCTCTCAGAGTAAAGTATTGTGGTGGAAAGTTCCTGTCATTAAAGCATTCTCCAATTTCAAACCCACCGCCAGGCCGCGATCTCAATGTAGTACTCACGAAACTCATGGGACCTCCCTTGGAGCCTTCTTATGGCTATTGCATCCATAAAAAGAGTCGGTGAACTTCAAGCATTGTCAGTGCAGAATCCATTCTTTGTCATACACAAGGACAAATTGGTTTTACGAACACACCCTAGGTTTTCACCTAAGTAAATTTCCAAATTTCACGTGAACCAATCCATGGAGCTACCGTCCTTCTTCCAGAACCCTACAAGTTCAGCTGATGTAAAACAGCATACACTAGATGTAAGGAAGCCAGTCCTTTACTATGTGAACAAGGCTAGACCGCTTAGAAAAACAGACCAACTTTTTGTCTCCGTAGCACCAGGCTGAGAAGACCGCATTTCCAAGAATGCCATCTTCAGATGGATAGTCGGATGCATCCAGCTATATTAATCATTATCAAGCAAGACACTGCCTTTCACACGAAGAGCTCACTCCACAAGGGGGACAGGAGCTACCATGGAATTAATCGCAAATGTCCCGCTGGACACCATTTGCAAAGCAGCTACATCGAGCTCAGTGCACACTTTCACTCAGCACTACTGCATTGACACTCATTCCAAAGCAGATACACAGGTGGGACAAGCGGTTCTAAAACATCTATTTGCTGATGATCCTTATCACAGCCCGCCACCTTCTCCTAACACTGCTCGCTATTCTATGCATAGTATGTGATCTAAGCAGATTCCACAATCCTCAGAAGGGATACATTACTCACTGTAATCGTATGTCTGATGCTTGCATCTGCTTAGATTCACATGCGCCCACCCTTCCACCCCTGAGAGAAGGTGCATAGATGTTATATGAGCTTCTCTGATATGTATCTGCTTGGATACACCTGTACTCACGATACACTTTATTCTACCTCATGTCGGAAACAAAATAATCTGAGGGACCTCGATGCGTGACGTGCCATGGGTACAGTGGAGGTCACACTAGGGATAGTATTACTGGCACGCCCTGTCGATGTCCCTTTTCGAGTTTACAAAACAGCTCTAATACTCTGCAGCTTCCACTAGATGTCGGCCTATGCATAGCCTGTGAATCTAAGCAGATACAAGCATCATAAATACAATTACGGTGAGTAATGTATCAGATGTATATATTTCTGTTAAAGGGACGTTATGGTTAAGTTGCGCAAATAAAAACATATGAAATGCAAATGAAAAAACTTCGTTAAAGGGACGTAATGGTTACAAGTAAAACCGAAAGAAACCTCAAATTCGCGAGTTATGGTAAGCTAAGCAACCATAACTCGCGCCACCAACATGCACTGCTAAGACACACCCAGGACATCAAAGATGACATCACTCATCACTGATGACATCACATATTTAGGCCACATCACATATTTAGGCCAGGTGGTTTTCACTGGTGGTCAGAATATTTAAATTCAAAAGGTGTTATATATCTAGACATTAACCTTGTTGTATGTTCATAAAGTACTTTGCTTAGGGTTTGGTCTCAGGCCATGGTGCACATACATGGGGAAATAAGCACTATTTATTTGTATACATAAAGATGAGCTTTAATGTTAACATTTTCTGGTGACGCTGTTCCTTACTTTACTTTTCCTGTATGTGCCTCTCAGTTGTATGCATTGTGGGTCTTCATATGTATTGTTTGTACTAGCACAAGTTTATAGTAAGTCTTGAATTGTTAGTTTGTAGATGTTTAACAATACTCAAAACTCTAAGTTAGTATTCATTATTGTACTTTCCAAAATTACAAGATTATAAATATTGTACTTCTATGGTGCGTGCTGCAGCCATTGCCTATGTTTATGTATGATTAGATTCCTGTATTTACAACAACACTCCAATGTAAAGTTTTGTTTAGATGAGTACATTCTTTAATAGATTAAGTAGTTCATGATGGGTCTCCTGATCACCCGTGACATCTTGTTACCAACATTGTAAACACAACCCCATGTAGGGACTTCATCAAAATTAATTGCATATGTGATGTCAATGAAATTTGTGATATCATCTTTGATGTCCTAGGTGTTAGTCTTGCCAGAGCACAGTGGTGGTTTCAGTTATGGTTGCTTAGCTTACCATAACTGGCGAATGCTGAGGTTTTTCGGTTTTACTTGTAACCATAGCGTCCCTGTAACAACGTTTTTTCATTGACTTTCATGGGTTTTTACCAGTGCATGCTAATTTCGTACAACTTACTAATATCACACTTACCCTAATATAGCAACATATTTTGCCAGTTTAGAAAGTTTCATCTTAAAACTCTGCAATTTCCCACCTTCTAGCATCATTTTTAACGCTTAGGCACACTCTTTGCAACTTTTCTCACTGTTTTTGCGTTCGTCCACGCCTGCAAATGTCTGACCTCATCCTGGACTTTCTGGGCAGTGTCACATGACTGTACGTTCTGCATGATGATGCAGGATCTAGTTCCTCTCACCCCGCCTGTGGTGGGAGGTTGGTAGAGTGTCTGGATCCTCTTAACCCGCTTAGGAGGTTCTGGTTGCTCTCACTCCGCCTTGGGGTCCGGTTGGGCCTCCAGACAGGCGTTCTAGTAGGCCGATACAGATTTTCTATTCAGGCTCCTTCCTGTCATTCTGCATCTTACGAACTGGTGCCACCTTCGCACTGACTTCCGGCAGGGCTTCAGCATCGGTTCCCTGTTCTTTTGGCTCACAACTTAGGTGTTCTCCACGGTTTGGGACTCACATGAGCCAGGCTTTTCTGATCAGTCGAGAGTTCTGCAGGCTATATCCACCATGCAGAATGTGAGCTGGCTTCTCCTTTTCACACCTCCCAGGAGGAGGTGTCTCCTCCTCTGCAGCTCCTCTCCCTTCGTGTAGCATTTCTGATTGGGTCTTTATCCTCCACAACCAGGGGGTGGGTCTGTTCTCTGTGCTCTTCTGAGGTGTGGACAGTATCTGAAAGAGTCAGAAATCATACCAGTCTTTTGTGGCAATAGTTGCACGTTAGTATAGAATTTAACTCCCATATACACAACAAATCATTGGTTTCCTTAGGCAGTGGAGGATAACATGTATCTCTGTTTATGGATTTCCAGTCCTCAGTGTGGTGTGGGGGGGTGATCCAGTTTGCCCCGTCCCTCCTAGGGGGTGTGTAGCTTAGCAGACTCGCCTCCCTCGTGCCAAAGGGGGTCCCCCTCTCCGCTCTCCCCTCTCCCCTCTTCCCTCTTTTCTCTCTCTCTCCCACCCCCACCTCGGTTGCAGAGACCATTGGTCCTGAGATGTGAAGAGATCTCCAGAACATAGAAGAAGTAGGGCAACAGTGAAGAAACCTCGATCAGCAGACGGTAATCATGGCAGTGGTATAGATTTGCCTCTTCATCCAGGAGATGACTGGAGTCCAGCGACCAGTGCAGCAGAGAAGCCTTCACAGGATGCTTCCGAAAACTTTAATGTCCTTTTGACGGGAGGCTTTCGGTGCAGTGTGCAGCAGTGGTTGGCCCCATCAGTCTAAGGGTCAAAGCATCAATAAGGGTCTTCTCTGGTGGCAGTAAAAGCAGCAGGACTTCATTAGGGGATAGCTTTGGAAGTGCTGGTTGTCCGTGGCAGCAGTTTCTTCTGGGTTTTTAGTGCAGGCTCCTCTTCTTCCAAAATTGTCTCTTTTGGTCAACCTTCGAAACCGTGGCAGGCCTCTTCTTTTCCCAAATTCCCCCCACTTACACATGGCAAGGATCTGCACCAGTTTAACGAGTAAGGGCTGTCCACTCATGGTCCACCCTAAACCCACATCTGCCCCGCAACAGACGCTTGTTGTCAAGGGTTTGCGCTGGAAACAGTTGGTCCCAAACCCAACCCTGACCAGTTCTTCCACACACTAACACTGGAAACAAAGTCTGAGCCCAGAAGGGCATTACCTTGTATGGTGTTTCCTTAACGAAGAGCGCAAGAACACAACCAGTAAGCAAGGTGGCCAGTGGACAGGATTTAAAACACATGCATGGTTTTTGGGAGTATATGGTGCTTGAAATGGGATTATGCCGTAAAAAAGATTGTGCATGGTAGTGCACTGTAAAACATGGTTCACTGCCGCCAGCCTGTTCCATGTACCTCCAAAAGGTAAAAGGATGTTACAGAAAACAAAGGAAAGGGGAATAAAACTCTACCCCTGCAGCACATCACTGTAGTGTAAGGTGAGGTGCGCTACATAAAAAGGTATTGCCAATCACTGAGCAGACAAAAATGTCATGCAAAAATGCTGAAATTCGAGGGGCACATTTCCCTGCAATTATATGGCGGGGCTAGGGAGAGGGGGGAGTTTAGGGTTATAAAAATATATAAGGGGAGTATAGGGTGATGTGGGGAGTCTCCCCCTGCATATAATTGTTGGGCAAGGTAAATTAAGCTAAAAAGGCTTTTCTTTACTCAGAGGTCAGGGAAGAGTTCAAGGTATAGCAAATTGAAAAAAATGGGAGGAAAATTGGAAAAGCAGAACAATACTGTTCAGCCGATCCCTAGCGTCGCTTGTCCTCGTACTCTCCCTTCTGCTTTGTGCTCTTCAGCTTCTAATTTCTCCTCTGCTATATCTGTGATGCTCAACACTCGCTTGTTTCTTTCAGACAGGCGCTCCAAATCGGGGTTTCCTCAGGGCCCAGCGTTCTAAATTGGCTTCTCGACTACTTGACTGACTTCTATACTCCTCTCCATCGTCCCGATTACCGGCTCACTGTGGTGCTCTCTGGTTCCAGCTCCACTCGCCTGTCTATCATTCTTTCAAAGTTTAGTTCTGTTTTCATAAGCACCCTTGTCGTGATGCACTCAGCCTGCTCTGTCAGTTAGGAATGTGGGTATCGTGGCCAATTTGTTTCTGGAATTAAGGGGAGCTGGTCCTTTCCTCCCTGCGGCCTGCCTGCCTCCGCCTCAACCTCCATGCGCTCAGCCTCCTCTCTCGTTTAGAAATGCCTGCAGTCCCGTGGATTATTATGAGAAGCTGAGACTGTATGTATGTATGTAAATCATCTTTTATAGCGCCGGCAGCCCGCAGGTATCACAGCGCTTTGACAATACAAAACACAGAACTAAATAACGGACAGACCTCCTGTGTCTAGCTCTAAAAAAAACGGAGGGAAAGGCTGGAAGCTCCTGGATTATCTAAACGGGTAAGTCTTCAGGAGTTTTCTAAACTTTGAGTGACTGCCTTCCATTCTGAACTTCGTAGGAAGTTGTTATTTCCATATTTCAAGTAACTTTTGGTCTCACCCTAAGTTACTAGGGGAATCCAGACGTGGACCCCTTGCTTACTATTCTTAGAGAGGCACAGCTACACCCTACTGATGAGGTTCAACCAGACCGAAACACGTGTCTGGGGTTGCTGTTGGTACTCTTGTTCAGAGGAGAATTGCCTAGCATTTCGGTGCTGGACTGCCCCAGGGCAGGACAAAGACTGATATGTTTGGGATATTTCTTCTCTGTGAAAGATGGTGAGCTAAAGACTCTGGGTAAGTCTCTCGTAACCAGGACTCATGTCTGGCAGAGAGTCTCCCAGGACCCCCCCTTGTTATTTCCATCTAGCAATAGTGGACATATTGCATTCGTTTGGAAATGGGCTGATGGCCTTCATGAGCCGCAGGTAGTATGCTGTCTTTTTGCAGGTAATTAGCCTGTGCTTCAGAGTTGACAGCGGAGTTCACCATAATGCCAAGGGTTTTCACCTGGGTAGATACTTGGATTATAGCATCTTTAATCTGAAAAGACTCATACCCCGCCCCAAGTTTTACTAGCAGACGGCTGGACCCAAACAGCATAAGTTCGGTTTTAGTGTCGTTGAGACACATCCAGTTTAACTGCATCCATTCGTTAAATATGCTATAAACGTTTCCAATCTTTGCACTACCTGCGCTGTGGGAGACCTCTAGCTCTAGTATATGCTGCGTATCATCTGCGTAGTTAGTGAAAAACACCCCTGTTTCAACCAGAATGTTACACAGGTTACGCATGTAGATGTTAAAAAGCATGGGCGAGAGGCTAGCACCCTGGGGGACTCCAAATAGGATGGAGATAGGGTCGGAGAAGCTATTTCCCCAGTGTACTCTTGCTTGGCGGTCTGAAAGAAAAGAGACCAGCAACTTCAATGCCATTTCGGCGCAACCCACATTGTTTCTCAGTGCTTTGACCAGAAGTTGATGGTCAACCAGGTCAAATGCCGCACTGAGATCCAACAGCATTAGAATCCCTATTTTACCCTTATCCACCAAACAACATGTGATTCTGAAGGTCCAGCATAGCCGTCTACGTGCTATGTGAGGCCCTGAAACCAGACTGTTGTTGGTGTAGGGTTACATGTTTTTCCACATAATTCTGCAGCTGTCGCTATTCTGTCCAAGATTTTAAGAATGAAGTTAGAGTTAGTAATAGGACGGAGATTCCCCGGGATCTAGTCCAACTTATTTTTACCAGAGGAGAGATGGTAACCTTCTTTATCTCTTTGGGAACTATACCCTCCTTAAAGGAGGCATTAGCTATTCTCAAAAAAAATCGGAGCGAATTGTTCTTTATATTGGAGAATGATGGTTGGAGGTAGCACATTTTCTGCACAGGACATTGGTTTCATAAGACCTAGAACTTCTATTAGCTCTTCTTCAGTTATGGTAGCAAACATGAAGGTCTCATGTCCGGCCTTAATATTGGTCTCCTTGGACACTGTTACCTGATTCAGTGTTTTTCTGACTTTAATTATATTTTGTCTGGCGTTGTCTATTTTGGCTGTGAAGGCGTTTTGCACGATATTGCAATCTGCCTTAGAAGGAGAAAACGGCAGGGTGAGATTTTAGGGTTTCTCTACACTCTTTAAAATTTCAAAGTGGACATAGTGAACAGTAATACATAAGGTTTAGAAAGGGTGCAGATGGTGGCTGATTGCTGTTGCCAAATAGAATTCTCCACCGTTATAAGAGGTACCCTTATTGTTTACCTTTTGGTCTCTGCGATGTTTAAAAATAAGTAAAATCTTTTAAATTAAGTTGCATTGCTTATTATAATCGGACTCCTGCTTACACCTGCAACACTTTATACATTGGCTATCGAATTTTCCAGAATGACTAAATTTCCCTTACCTATTAAGTCCCTCAGCAGTTTTCTGGATTTTTAGGATTTATTTTTTCACCTGGTAAGAGTGTGAGCCTTTTTTCCCACTTTTACATGTGTTTTGCTGTGTGTTTTTAACATTTTCTTGTGTTCATAGACTGTGGAGCTTCACCTACTCCATAGGCATCATCTTTTTACTGTGTTTTACACAGCACTTTTAGTGCAGTAAAACAGGGTTGTCTTTTTCAGACTTCCCACTCTAAAAACTCAATTTCTGATGCTTGTTCATCTGCTTAGAATCACATGCTGTGCATATGGTCCGACATCCAGTGGTAACCGCGGAGTATTGCATCTTGTCTTTCGGGGACCGAAAGGGGACGTCGGCATAGGCGTGTCTGTAACATTATCCCTATCGTGACGTGTGTAGTACCCAAAATCCCTCACGCGCCAAGGTCCCTCAGATGGTTTTTTTCCGCCCAGATAACTGATCGCCCTATAGCGGAGCTCTTACTAGAAAAATTGTTTATCTTTACCGAATTGTCAGTTTATTCCCCGTTTAGTCACTTCGCCAATAACTACATCTTCGACGAAGACTACGGGGGTTCGCCTACGGCTGTGGATTTTGGCGCCTAAAATCCGGCAGCCGGATTGTCCACGTGGTCGGGCCCACTGGCCGACCTATATAGTAGGGAGCGTGGAGTCAGGGTGGCCATATTGTTTAGTATATCTTTTCTCCTTTCTCCTCTTTCCCCTTTCGGTCTGGTCATCCTTCCCTTTTGCTATGGAAAGGACTCCTTTTAGATTCTGCCCTAGTGTAGGGTCAGATATCCTTGGAAGGACGAACACAGGACGTGTAATGCCTGTCTCCCCCTAGAGCACGACGAGAAGCGGTGTGCGGCGTGCAAACTCCTTCTGCCTAAGACCCTTAAGGAGCGCCTTGTAAAGTGGTGGGCTGCGTATGGTATGTCATGCGTGGAGCCCCCCCTCCCCCACCGCCACACCAGCCGAAAGTGACGGGGGTACTTCGGATGACCAAATGTCCAACGCAGATGTTATACACCTTGAGGCGGACACTTCTAGATCCGCCACGCCCGTCCCCGACCCTTCCAGGCTCGACTCTGGTCTTGCTACAGGGACCACACCCGGCGACAGGGGCGTACAAGCGCATCGCACTAAGCACACAACCCCTACACCAATTTCGACGCCTTTGTCGAAAATGGCAAAAGCGCCAACGGGGCAGCCGAAGTTTTCGCCGGATCGCTCTGATCCAAAGCCTTCCCCGCATTCACAGCAGCATATTGCGACTGGGCAATCAAAACTAACCAAGGGCGCTACTCTTCGGGAACCCGACGCTTCGACGATCGCCAAGGCCTCGATAGGCCTGAAGACTACGGCTAGGCCTCTACCCGGAAACCCAACCGTTAAGTCTCCTGGTGGCGCGGACGGTATTTCTACTGCCGACAAATCATCAGAGCTTTTTGTCTCACGACGATTTGGCGACTATCCAAAGTAGCATCGGAAGAATTGCAGCGGCAGTGGCCTTATTCCGGTTCCACCTAAGATTATGGGTCAATCCGCGGAAAAGATTTTGGCGGATGGGAGTCCCGATTCTGATGAGGCTTACGTAGATAGTCAAGAGCCTCTCTCCGACACCCTTGGAGGTTCCCGTCGACACCACAGTGCGGAGAATGTCACTTCTCCTCGTGTATGCCCGTTTGGGTCCTCTAAATGGACTACAGAAAAATTCGAGGGTTGTATGGATCGGCTGGAGCAGATTATCAGTTCTTCTGATCATCCGTCTCCCGAAAAGGGCTCTGGTAGACCCTAACCCCCAAATTCAAGTAGATCAGTCTCAGGTTTTCCAACAAGAAGACATGATCCATATGGATGCTTATAGAGACATCTATAATGAAGAGGAAGCGTCCTTTCTTGAAAACTGAGGATCAACAGGATACGACCGACAACTGGGAGGAAGTCCAGCAGGAAAGTGAAAACCCTTGGACACAATAAGATCAGGACTCTGATATTTTGTGCCTAGATTCTCCTCCGTCCACCCCGGCTCGCCAGGCCTCCCCTGTGGATGACCAAGTGGCTTTTTCAACTCCATGTTGAAAAAACTGGCAGAATTCTTCAAAATAGCCACTCAAGAGGCGGTACCGAGGATTTCGTGGAGGATATTATTAAAGAAAAACCTCCGTCGAGTCAATCCATCCCCCTTCTTAACTCTGTTAAGAGATGTGTAGCTCCCTCCCAAATTATTTTGGCCTTCTCCTACCGACCCTCTGTATATCAAAGGGCACGCCATCCCGGACTCACTGGTAGTGACTACCACTCGAAAGAGGGCAGGGGTACCCCTTGGAATGGGAGAATCACCACCGGACAAGGAGTCTAAAAGGTTGTATGCCCTGGGCAAACGTGTCACATCAGCAGCTGCATACACCGTTCTGGTTGGTAATAATTAGGGTTTCCTGTTTTAGGGGTTTATTATTTTTTACTTCCGGGGGTGTTTTTTCAGTGTTTTCAAAATGTTTCAGAATCTGTGTATCAGTGTTTTCCTGTTTGTCCACTTCAAAAAATTGCGGATAACTGTTTTTTCCAGTGTAAATACACATATTATTTTATTGTTTCATTGCGCGCATAAGTAGGGTAATGTCTCTTAGAGCAAGATGTTCTGAACACTTTCCAGACAATAAAGATGAATGTGTTAATCCAGTAATATCTAACATTTCTACAAGAAATTATGCATTACTTTTTCAGGGCCTCTTTGCCCATCCTTGTCCTTTCTTTTCTTCCCATGAAGGCTTTGATTTGTGAAAACTAGCTTTCCACATTGTACATACTTCTAATTTTAGCAGAGAAGGCATAGCATGATAAAAGGATTTGCCGGGGAGCAAGCACCCAGTTTGGTGGAGATGAGTATTGTTTTGCTTGTAAAAATAAATTAACTCCAAGCAGATAACTGTTTATCAAGTGCTGCTCACTACAAAATGGGAAGAGAGTTTCATTAATGTACCCCCTGAGGGTTGATTTTTGGGGGGTGAGCAGGCCAAAACTGTGTGCCTGGTGTGGGAATATCGGGGGATCCTATAGCAGAATTGTTCAAAGGCAACTCAGCAGGTTAGGTGATTGTTGCTGAGATGTAATATGTTTATATTTCGCCGTATCGTATGGCTTTTTTCCTATTCCTGCTGCATCATGTGCTGTAAAGTGTTGTTTTGACTGGGGATGAGCACAGCTCTCTAGCTTCACTCTGTGTGGGAACTTTTGTCCCCATAGCTAAAATCAAAAGCTGGTACCCATGAATATTTGGACAGTAAATGAGCATATCTTTAAGTGAAATATACAAATGTAGTTCAATTGACCTTCCCCTTAGAAGGAAGCGTGCAAGACAAGAGTATTGGACTTTAAAAAAAAAAGTAATGAACACCAGAAAAATAAACAGAGAGTAAATGTTCCAATTTAAATGCTGGAAAATTATAAAACGTGTACACCTTTTAAACCCAGCAATCTGTAGTGAAATATTCCCTGGAAAACAAAATCCCAATACAAGACAATTCATGCCATCCCTGCTCCTACTAAGGCACCACTGGGAAAGGGGAAACAGTGTTTTTCAGTTTCAACCTAGGAGGCACTTTTTCTTCCGGGGGTGTTTTTCCGGTGTTTTATCAGATTTTGCTGAAAACAGTAAAGCCTACTAATACTACGTTATTAGCAAGCTATGCTGATGCCCAATGGAACTTACTTCAAGAAGGCCTCCAGGAGGTTCCTGAACCCGCCAGAACAAAGCTTCTTGCCATTGTTTCGGAGGGAAAACTGGTTAACCAGAATGTGGTGAACACCCTGGACACTGCAGAAACAGCAGGCAGGTCTCTTGCACAAGGTACTCTTCTGAAAAGACACGTATGGCTGCGTACATTGGGCTTCAGACCTGAGACTCAGGCCTCCCTCATTAATAAACCCATTGAGGAGACCAACCTCTTCGGGAAAGCAGTTGATGAAGCGTTGGAGACGGCCAAGAAGGAGCACGAGACTATTAGGTCTTTGCACCAAATTACACAAAAACCATCCTCCCAGAGGGGTAACAATTCTCGGCGGTCGTTTCGAGGAACAACTACGGCACGGGTAACTTCAACACGAATCAAACATTCGGAAGCCCTACTTACTACTCCTCAAGGGGTCAGAAACGCGGCAAAGGTAGAGGCAGAGGCCCCAATCCCAGAGGAGCCACAGCCTCTGGTCAGAAATGACCACTGAGTCCAGGTCCCTCCCATGTCTCCCCGGTTGGGGGGCGATTAACATCTTTCCTCAAGGCATGGGATGGGATAATTTCCGACCAATGGATCTTAAAGACGGCCGCCCATGGTTATTGCGTGGAATTCGCCCGACCTCCACAGTTCAGACCGCTGCGCTCACGGCGCCTTTCATCGGACCATCTGGAGATCCTGATCCAAGAGGTGGAAGCACTGCTGGGAAAGGACGCCATAGAAGCCGACCCTATTCTTCAGTTAAACAAGGGTTTTTATTCGGTGTATTTCCTTGTACCCAAAAAGGATCTCACCATGCATCCTGTTCTGGATCTGCGCCCAGCGTCTGGGAGCGCTAATTCCGGTGGAAGACGGCCTTGTCTTGACCTCCAGCGATAGGGTTCTGAACATGCTCTCTCAGATTCCTCAATATGTAGCCAGTCAGGAGGTGACGGTACGCAAAGTAATGCGTTTGCTAGGGACGATGGCGTCATGTATATACTTGGTTCCCCACGCGCGGTTGCGCATGCATCCCATGCAAGAGTGGCTCAACAGCCAGTGGTGTCAGGCCAGCAGACAATGGGAAGATCTCTTAGTTGTCTCGCTAGCCCTCGTTCTCTCTCTCTGCAGTGGTGGTCAAGAGAAAACCTCTTGAAGGGGAAAACCTTCACCACCCCTGCAGTGGAAGCCACTCTCACGACAGACTCATCTCTCACAGGGTGGGGGGTGGGGAGGGGGGTCACCTTCGTCAGCAGACAGCCCACGGAGTGTGGTCCCCTCAAGTAGCGTCCAACCATATAAACTTAATGGAACTACTAGCGGTGTTCAAAACATTGAAAGCATTTCAGGTGCACCTGCAAGGGAAGACGGTACTGATCCTAACGGACAGCACTACAGCAATGTATTACCTGAACGAACAGGGGGGCACTCCCTCTCCAGGGCTATCCAAGCTGTCCCAAAACTTTTGGATATGGGCTCTCAAAGACAAGATTTTTGTTTTCCCAACATGTTCCAGGGGAACTCAATCTTCTGGCAGACGTACTCGGCAGAGATTTTTCTCTGCCAGAAGAATACGAATGGCGACTGCACGAAGACATTGTGTCCAACGTCTTTGCAGAATGGGGTTTCCCAGAGATCGACCTGTTCGCTACTCCGGAGAACGCCCAATGCCAAGACTAGGCCTCCAGGTACCCCCAGAACCGATTCAAGGGGAACGGTCTCTGGATAACTTGGTTGGGAAATGGGAAATTTGTCTACACCCCCCCCCCCCCCCCCCCGACTCACCTTCTCAACAAGATAGTGCACAAGATGCACCAGGAACCAGTCACCATGATACTGGTGGCCCCCATGCAGGCCCGCCAACCCTGGTTCGCTCACCTGATGGAAATGTCCCTCTCCACACCAGTTAAGCTGTCCTGCCCGTACAACATGTTGTCTCAGGACAGGGGGGGAGACCCTACACCCATGCCCACAAACTCTGAACTTAGCAGCCTGGCTCCTGAGATCATAGAGTTTGGACACCTGCAACTCCCTCAGAGATGTATGGATATACTCAGGGAAGCGAGAAAACCTAATGCGCATTATTGCTTGTCAGCAAAAGGAAACGTTTTGTCATCTGGTGCAATTCCAAGGGTGTAAATCCCATTGATTGCTCACCCTCACACATTGTGTTGTATCTAACCCACCTGCTGGACTCTGGGTTAGTCTTCTGTTCCCTAAAGGTTCATCTGGCTGCTCTGTCAGCCTACACCACATCACAACAAAAAGTATTGTGGTGGAAAATACCAGTAATTAAAGCCTTTATGGAAGGGATCAAGAGGATTTATCCTCCCATCTCTCACCCAGCCCCTGGGTGGGACCTGAATGTGGTTTTGACCAGGCTCATGGGAGCTCCCTTCACGCCTATGCATAAAGCAAGTCTGTAAGATCTGACTTATAAAACAGCCTTCCTAGTGGCTATCAGTACTATCAGAAGAGTTAGCGAACTACAGGCCCTGTCTGTATTAGACCCCTTTGTTACAGTCCACAAAGATAAGGTAGTTCTGCGCACACATCCTAGGTTTGCGCCTAAATTCATTTCAAAGTTCCATGTGAACCAGTCAATCGAACTACCCACTTTCTTCCTGAACCTCACTAACATGGCCGAAAGAAGCCTTCACACATTAGACGTGCGCAGGGCAGTCCTGTTTTACCTGGAAGGAACTAAACCACAAAGGAAAACTAAACAATTCTTTGTTTCAGTGGCAGCTGGTAGAGAAGGGGATCCTGTCTCTAAACCGGCGATTTCAAGGTGGATTGTCAAATGCATCACACTATGTTACACTCTTGCGAAGAGAGAACTGCCCTTCAAGCCTAGAGCACACTCTACTCGAGGCACTGGGGCATCCAGAGCATTCATTGCAAATGTTCCCCTAGAGTCCATTTGCAAAGCGGCAACCTGGAGTTCTGTACACACCTTTACAAAACACTATTGCCTAGACACTCATTCTAGGTCTGATTCTCAGGTGGGACAAGCAGTACTAAAACATTTTTTTTCTACTGTTCCTTCTCACAACCCACCTCCAACTCCGGGTACTGCTCGCTAGTCTATGCACAGCATGTGATTCTAAGCAGATTAACAAGCATCAGAAAACATGCATTACTTACCGTCAAAGCATTTCTGATGGTTGTATCTGCTTAGATTCACATGCGCCCTCCCTGCCTCCCCGCTCGGGGTGGAAGGAACATAGACGTCTTACTACTTTCTCTCTTTATGTACTCACTCACTATATCCTTGGGCTCCCTCATGGCAGACAAAATACAATCAGAGGGACCTCGGCGCGTGAGGGATTTTGTGTACTACACACGTCACGATGGGGATAGTGTTACAGACACGCCTATGCCGACGTCCCCTTTTGGTCCCCGAAAGACAGGATGCAATACTTCGCGGTTACCACTGGATGTCGGACCATATGCACAGCATGTGAATCTAAGCAGATACAATCATCAGAAATGCTATTACGGTGAGTAATGCATGCCATTCTGGGACAGACTACTCTCTCCCAGAACATGTAAAGTTACCATTGACTTTATTCTTTTTAAATTCACAGACCCAGTACAACCTATCTTACATAGAGTACTGGAAAGGGTTAATAGTTATTCCTTTTTGTCTGTCTCTCATGGAACATTATTCTGTTCCCCTTTCTTTAAGATTTGTCTGGTGGCAGTGGTATCTACCATATTTTTCCTACTGCAGTTTATTTAAATAGCCTTGGTACTGTTTAGGCTAAGTTAGTAGCCTCGAACTTTAATCTGCTGGACCCCATTTGCTTTTATTTGGTTCCGGGTGGGTTTATTCGCCATTTCTTTTTGTAAAGGTCTTTCTTGTCTTTTACTCTGCGTGCCAAACCAGGTTTGGTTCCTTTGTTCGCCGTCCTTTGGTGGGCTTCTGCACAGAAGCCCTCCTTAGGCGCCTGAATGTCTGAGGGGGACAGGATGTCAGGGAGGGGTTTGAGACTCCCTGCACAGGGTCCCCTTGGAGACCCATATCGCACTCTGTATGATTGGCTGTGGTGACTGTCCCGCCAGGATAGCCACCCTGCTGTGTGATTGAAAGCCAGGCTGCGTGAATGGGGGAAAAACTGCATAAAAAGCAGGTCTCTGGGACTAGGAAGGCAGAGTCGCCACTGGATTGAGAGAACCGAAGAGAAGCTGAAAGCAGAGGACCACTACCATGACTGAACCTCCCAGTGAAGCCCTGCTGCGGGTCCGAATCTCCAAACTTCGACGAGAGAGAAGATCTGCAAGGAATCTTCTTCCCTTGAGCTGTTGGGACCAACCAGTTCGCCAAACACCAAGTAAGGCCTCCCTCCCCTGGTCGAATTTGCTGTGCATCGCTGCAGTAAACCGGATAGCCAGGAGGCTCGGACCCTGTTTGGGTTTTAAGGAGCGCACTTTTTATTTGTTGCTTTGCTCTGCTGCTGGTTTCTTCCCTGGGCAGTGCAGGACCCTCCAGTTTTCCTACTTCGTGTCAGTCCGACAGTCGCTTCAAGAACCGTGAGCCTGCAGGACCTGCCAGGAACTTCTGCCTCAGCTACAGCCTTATTCTTCATTTAAGGTACTGTTTAAACCCCGTTGTTTGTTCCGTCTGACCGCGGTGAAAGTGTTTGAAATCTTTTGCCAATCCGAGGGCTTGTCCTCCTCTACTCTTAAGTAACTTTTCTTGCGACCAACTTCTTTTCAAACTCTTGGCAAAGACTTAACCGCAAACTACTCTGAACTGTGTGATCCTCTGCAAAGACTCCGAACCATTGACATTGGCCCAGGCCTATTGAGTTGAATCTTCATTGTAGCAAGCCTTTTCTAGATTGCCCTGCCTACTTACTTTTTGTTGCTGCTTAACTTTGTATAACCTTGCCTTTCCCTCCCTTTTAAATTGCTGTAGTGCCATTTTGCTCACACTTCATTTTGAGCTTAACTTGTTCAGAATTCATCCGGTGTTGTGTAGTATATTAAGAGCGTGATTTTTCTGCTGCTTTACTTAGTGAACTGTTTTACAACTGATGTGTAAATAAATGTATATTCTTTTACTCAGAAACCTTGAGTCCGTGTAAGTTGCTGCCCTTTGTGTAACTTCTGATACTGCTCACTTTACTCTTGAGATAAGTCTGGCTGCTCAGCAATCACTACCACTTTACTGCGTAGTATGGGCTTGTACCAAAGGTGAATTTGTACTGTCACTTGTAGTCTTAATTGTGTGTGGTGTTCTCAAAGGGTACTGCATATGATTCTGCCTAACATTAAGTTAGACCAATCCTTTTATTTGTACCAGTTGTTGCAATACATCTTTGACATAATTCACAACCCAGGGTATCTGTCAGTCTTCAAGCTTCAGTACTAGAATCCATTTGCAACATTAACAGTTCATTTTTAGCTTTGAAACTGTACACCTTTTTAGATAAAGCATCTTACCGAAAGCAACTGTAAATCTTTCCTAATGTGGTAGTGAACAATTCGCCTCTCCGTTCTGACGCTAGACTGGAGCCGTAGGAATGAGGGCTTTGTCTAATTTAATGGCAAGAAAAATTTGAATGTGCACATGTCTGGCTTTGGTGAAGAGTCATTGCTTCCTTTGAACGTTGACTAATGCTAGGGGCCAAATGATATTGCTCTGCCAGGATCCAATTGCATGTTTGCCTGGAGGTCACCGGAGTGGAGTCGCAAACCAGATACCAATTCCCACTGGTAATTAGTATGCATAATTTCCAACTACCCATGCAGAAAATAATGTATCCTTTAATTGTAAAACCTGTTGATAGTTGCAAAAATGCTGTCTAACGTTATGAACTACAGTGAAGGGCAAAATAGTCTACAATGTAATAGAATTGCCAGCAGAGCGATATGAACAATGATTCACACTCTGGGAAGGGCGCTCAGCCAATCTGGTGGCTGGAAAAGCGGGTGAGAACACACTGTGTACCACTCACATTTTCCAGCCACTCAAGGACCTTTCCGGGTGGTGACTTCTTTATTATGGGGAGTCAACAGGGAGCATCTCCATGTTACCTACCCATGCCCCCCACACTCCCCCTTTAACCCTAAAGACATACCACCCCCTTCCTCCACCCCTTCCTTCTCTCCCCACTTACCTTCTGGACAATCTTGAGTTCACATGTTTTCATCGAAGTCCGCCACTCTGAACATTATAGGCCCAGGAGTGTGTTAAAACAATTGGAATTACTTTCACATATTAGGTATGGTATTGTAACTAAGGTTTGATGAGGCGCTGAGTGGTGTGAGAAACCATTGCTAAGGGAGGGCTCACTGCGTGGGACATTTAGACCTGCCCTGACATTAGGTAGTGTACAGCTCATGGCAGTGCTGCATGAAATATAAACGGGTCCATGGTATGTATGTATGTATGTATGGGTGGTGGCCTGGCAGTCACAACGGCTCTCGGTAGATTGAAAAGTATTTTATCAGAAACCTGTAGGGGTCAGCATGTCTGGGCTTTTAGAGAGCATTGGGAAGCACTTGACCCAGTTAGCTGTGCACTAAATGCTCAAATATATATCATGGTTCTGAGACTGCATGCAATAAAATGTGGTGTTTTTTCCAGTCCAGCCTGATCCCGAGAGTGTTGTCTTGAGCACAGACGGTGGCCGCTACGATGTGCATTTGTATGACCGAACGAGAAACGCAGTGTATTGGGAAGAGGAGGAATCCGAAGTGCGGCGGTGCACCTGGTTTTACAAGGGAGATGCCGACAGTCGGTTTGTTCCTTACACCGAGGAGTTCAGTGAGAAACTGGAGGTGTGTACTGGCCATTCACTGCACAGGGGCATCAGCAGGATGCAGTAAAAAGTTCATAGTTACTAATAATGTAGGTTTTCATTTTTGGGTATATGTTAAGCCCTTTGTTTATTGACAGGTATTGAGACTCTAGGATTCTTGTTTTCTGTGTATTAAAACAGAAACTTGCATAGCTTTTAGAGATGTGTTGACAAGCAGTCCATACTCTAGAATTAAGAAACGACATCTACGGTTTTATTAAAAATCCTTGTCTTGCATGTTAGACTTCACTGTACTGTAAGAATTGCAATTGGAGCAAATGGCTGTGTGAAATATAGCTGCTTGCAAAGCAGGCTAGACAATCCTTTATGCAGCGTTGCCTAAACGTTTTTGATTTTATTAGCCACTGTGACTAAAGGGAATAGCCATTTCACGCCTCATCTTCATCAGTGGGCTTCGAGGGGATTGGGTCCTCCGACGTATTCCATATCTATGACAGGTAATGTCCACAGCTGTGCTGCTTCGAAAAATCTTTGGTGTCTGCGTCCTGCGTCGATGACGTCGATGCGCCGTCCCCGAGGACCTCCTCCGACGGCCGACGTCACCCGATGTGATAAGTAGGACGCACGACGCCCATAGCCTCAGTTCCGTTTTTTCCGCGAACGTGTTCGCTTCGTGAATCTCGGTACACCTCGACTTGTTGGAGTTACTGTTTTCAATTCTCGGTTCGTTGAACCTGTTCAGTTTGTTGTGAAGACCTGTTCGTGGCGATGTCTTCTTCGTCTTCAACCCCGCGTCCAGGCTTCAAGAAATGCGGGGACTGTGGGTCCAAGATGTCGGTCACGGACTCGCATGACGCCTGCCTCTGGTGCCTCGGGGAGGCCCACGATACAGACGACTGTGTTGACTGCCAGTCGCTCACGGCAAAGGCCTTGCGGGAACGCAAGAAGAAGCTGTCGGTAGGCCGGGTGTCTAAGCCCCGGAAGTCGAGGTCTGCGGGGCTTTCGACGGATGACTCGAGGGGCGACTCTCCGCGTCATCGTCGGAAGTCCAGTGGGTCTCCTTCCAGGAGTCGGTCTCGGCACTCCTCCGCCTCTTCGAGGCATTCCCGGAAGCGCCGGCATAGGTCGCCTTCCCCGTCCTCTTTCGAGGACTCCGCCCGTTGGCGGGTCGCTTATCCCTCCATGCAAGCGACACCGGAGGAATGGGCTTCCTTCGGGAAGCAGATGCTAGCGATTCTTGAATCGCAGGGCACCGGACTGTCCGCGCCTCCGAGTGGGGTCGGTCGGCACCGGTCGAGAGACACCGCTCTTACGCCTTCGGGCTCGGGTGGTCTGCACGGCTCATGGGAGAGGTCCCGCTCGGACAAGGGTAGCCGTTCTCGCCATGCCCGTTCCAGGTCCCGGTCCTCGACGCGCTCGAGACCGCGTGATCCTTTGCCGTCTTCGAAGAAGATGTCGACGCCTGTGGCGCCGAGGTTGTCGACTATTTCTCTCGAGGCTCCGCCTCCAAGGGGGTCGTCGACGCCGTAGGTGCCTAGGTCGTCGAGAGGAGCTCCGGCTTCGAGGCCTGTGTCGACGCCGCCGATGCTGGCGGCGCTGCAGCTGACGTCGATGCCGATTCGCTCGACGTCGACGCCTTTTCTGTCGACGCCGACTCGAGGCGGTGGTGTCGGAGGGGCCCCGTGGCACGGGGTTTGCCCCTAGAAAGGCTCTGGCTAAGGTCAGGCACTGCTTTGGTCCCCAGAGGTCTTCCTCTCCCCGCCTGGAGTACATTTCTGAGGGTGATGAAGGCTCTGATGGCGGCTTGGTTCCGGTTACGGTTCCCGATGAACTCTCGGGCCATAGCCAGTTTGGTGACCTGCGGCAGTCGCTGCATGATGCTAGTGGACTGGACACCTCTCCGGAGGGGGAGTTTTGTAGGCCGGAGACTGGCACTCATGCCAATTCTTCATATCGGCGCCTTATGTCTCGGGTTACCGAGTACTTGGGTTGGTCAGCTCCCCCTGGGGAGTTCGTTCAGGATGATCTCACGGACATCCTTGATCTCGGTCCACCCACTGACCCGGTTTTGCCTTTTCATATGGCTCTGTATAGAAGGGTGGCAGCGGCTTGGACTGCTCCGGAGAGTCTCCCGGCAGTGGGCAAGTCTTTGTTACGAAAATACCGTCCAGCCAGTAGCGACCCCTGCTACTTGTCTAGGCACCCCACTCCGGAGAGTTTGGTGGTGCAGGCGGCTACGGCCCCGGCAAAGCAGGCGTCGTATCCTACCATCCCTCCGGATAGGGATGACAAACGTTTTGACGGCTGGGCGAAGAAAGTGTTTTCTTCGGGGGGTATGGCGCTTCAGGTCGGCCAACTCCATATGTGCCTTGTCTCGTTCCACACACACTCTGTGGAACTGTGTTGCATTAGCGGCTGAACATATTCCCAAAGGGGGCGAACGGGATGGTTTCCTTGCTATGGTTCAGGATGGCAAGGATGCCATGTGTGAGCCCGTTCAGTCGGGTTTGGACTTGGCGGATTGTGTCAGCTGGTCAATGGCGGCGAGCACCGTAATGCGCAGGTTTGCGTGGTTGCGGAAGTCTGGGTTCGCTCCTGATGTGCAGTCCCGGCTCCTCAACATGCCCTTTGACGGTGAACACCTTTTTGGCAGCAAGGCTGACGACAGCCTTGAGAGGTTGCAGACCTCCAAAGCTGCAGCGAAGTCGTTGTGCGCTGCGGTTCGCCAACCTCCACCTTTTCGTCCTAGGGGACAGCAATGGAGGGGAGGTTCCTTTCGCATTACTCGTCCTTCAGTAAAGCGAGGGGAGCTAGCAGTCAAAGAGGCCATCGTAAGGGTGCCAGAGGTGGAAATAAAGGTACTCGAGGTGCCAAGGCCGCTCGGGCAGTTGCCTCTTTGCCCTCGGGCAACGCCGCAGCCGCTACCACTCAGTCATGAGGCCAGGTCCCATGGTTCGCCGGTTGGGGGAAGGCTGGCGCAGCATCTTGCAGAGTGGCAAGCCATTACTTCGGATGTGTGGGTTCTGGAGATAACCCACGGCTACTGTCATCCTTTTCGGCAGAGGCCTCACGACAATCCACCAGGGAGCCTCTCTTTGAAGAGACCGGATCCGCTCCTTGCGCAGGAAATTCAAGCCCTGCTGGAGAAAGGCGCCATAGAACTGGTGCCTGTAGCGGAGAGGAACAAGGGATGGTATTCCCCTTATTTTTTGATATCGAAGAAAGACGGGGGATTGGGACCCATCATGGACTTGCACGGTTTGAACAAACTCCTCAGGAAGGACAAGTTCAAGATGGTGACTCTTTCTCAAGTCCTCCAGGCCCTTCAACTTCAGGACTGGTTGGTGTCTCTCGACCTCAAGGATGCTTACTTCCATGTGCCGATCCATCCCAAGCACAAGAAGTACCTGAGGTTCGCGGTTGGCGACTCGCACTTTCAGTTTCAGGTCCTGCCGTTCGGATTGACCTCTGCCCCGAGGGTTTTCACAAAGCTCATGGTGGTGGTGGCAGCGCATCTCAGGAAAGGGGGATTCACGTCTACCCCTACCTGGACGATTGGTTGATCAGGGGGAGCTCTCCCGAGCAAGTCCTGGATCATCTGTCCGTCACCTGCCACTCCCTTCACAGGCTGGGCTTCTCCCTCAATTTAAAGAAGTCCCATTTGACACCAACGCAGCGGCTCCAGTACATCGGAGCAGTGCTCGACACGTCCCTGGGGCAGTGTTTTCCTCCTCAGGTGAGGGCTCTTCACATTCAGCAGATGGTGCACAAGTTTCAGTTTGCCCAGAATCTCCCAGGGTCCGAGTTCTTGAGACTGCTCGGCCTCATGGCATCCTGCATTCTTCTGGTGCCAGAGGCTCGTCTGCGGATGAGTTCTTTGCAGTGGGCACTCAAGCTCCAGTGGTCTCAGTCCTCCGGCAGGCTGTCGGACCCTGTTCAGGTGCCGTCCTCAGTGGCCCAGGACCTTCTGTGGTGGGCCGTCGAGGGCAATCCGATGAAGGGGGCCCCATTTTGGCTGCCCTGGCCGGAGGTGATGATCGTGACGGACGCATTCCTCACGGGATGGGGAACTCATGCCAACGAGTTGACAGTCAGCGGTCGTTGGTCTCCGTCGGAGTCCAGACTCCATATCAATCTGTTGGAGCTGAGGGCCGTCGGGCTAGCCCTGAAGGCTTTTCTGCCAACTGTGCGCAGAAAGAGTGTCCGGATTCTAACCGACAACACGGTGGCCATGCACTACCTCAACAAAAAGGGGTGGGGGCAGGGTCACTTCCGCTGTGCAGGGAGGCGATGCAGCTCGAATTCTGGGCCATCCAGCAGGAAGTTTCGATCTCAGCTGTTCATCTGGCCGGAGACGACAACGAGACGGCAGACGCTCTGAGCAGGCAGAGTTCGATCTCTCACGAGTGGGAGCTGGTTCAGGAGATTCTCCTGGAGATCTTCGCCCTTTGGGGGACCCCTCAAGTGGATCTCTTCGCCTCCAGTGTCAACCGGAAGTGCAAAAGGTTTTGCTCGCGTGAATTTCCTCCAAAAGGAGGCTAAGGAGACGCGTTCGTGGTGGAGTGGTCATTCCCACTGCTGTACGCGTTTCCTCCAGTCCCCGTCATCCCGCAAGTGCTGCGGAGGTTACGGCGGTTCGGTTCCCGGATGATCCTCATTGCTCCGGCGTGGACCCGGAGGACGTGGTACCCGGACCTTCTAAACTTTTCTATGTGCCCTCCACGTCGTCTTCCCTACCGAGACGATCTGCTCTCAGGTGAGGGGGGGGTCAGGTTCTCCATCCAGAGGTCAGATCCCTCCATCTTCACGCTTGGAATCTGAAAGGTTGAGGTATAAGGATTGGGACCTCCCTGAAGACGTAACAGAGGTGTTGCTCTCGGCCAGGCGTCCGGCAACTAAGTCTCTGTACCGTTGCCGTTGGAGAAAGTTCTGCGACTGGTGCAGAGTTCAGAATGTGACATTCCCATGGTTCTGTCTTTTTTGCTTTCTTTGGCCCACAGGGGCTTGCAAATGGGGACCATTAAAGGTTACCTGGCGGCGCTGTCCATATTTAAGTGCTCGTCTGAAGAGTGTTCCTATTTTAAAATTCCTTTAATTTCGCAGTTTTTGAAAGGGCTCACTAATGTGTTCTCTCCGTCACCTTTTCTGGTGCCAGGTTGGGATTTGAACCTTGTTCTTAAGTTTCTTATGGGTGCTCCGTTTGAGCCTTTACATTCTTGCCCTTTGAGGCTGTTAACTCTGAAAACTGTGTTTTTGGTTGCGGTTACTTCCGCTCGCAGAGTGAGTGAGTTACAGGCACTTTCAGTTAAGCCACCCTTCACTGTGTTTCATAAGGACAGGGTTGTCCTTGGAGTTCGTCCTTCTTTTCTTCCGAAGGTGGTTTCGGAATTTCATTTGACCCAGAAGTTGTTCTTCCGGCGTTCTATCCTCCTCCACATCCTGGTAAGGAAGAGGAGAGGCTCCATAGGCTTGATCCTCGGAGAGCGTTGAGCTTTTATATTTCGCGCATGTCCCGGGTCAGAGTGGACAATCAACTTTTCATTGGTAACGCTGGAAAGCGTTTTGGACAAGCTGTGATGAAACAGTCTTTGTCTCGTTGGATTATTTTAGCTATCTCCGAGTGTTACCGCTTGGCGGGTAAGGACCCTCCGGCTGGCTTGCGGGCCCATTCTACCAGAGTGGCTGCGTCTACTGCCCTGCAGAGGGAAGTTCCTATTCGTCACATCTGTGATGCAGCCACCTGGGCTTCAGTACATACTTTTGTACGTCACTATTCCCTCGATTCCATCAGAGGGCAAGATCTGGCCTTTGGCAAGGCAGTTCTCTATTCCGCAATTTGATTGGGCATGCTAAATTTGTAATCTAAATTCTTTCCCACCTCCTTGCTTGGTACTGCTTTGGGAGTCTGTCATAGATATGGAATACGTCGAGGGACCCAATCCCCTCGACGAACAAGTTACTTTCTTACCTGGTAACGTTCTTTCGATGGGATGGTCCGACGACGTATTCCATATCGCTCCCTCCCTGCCTTCCCCGCTGCAGAATTTCTTTTGCGATTGCAGCTTGCGTTCCGCAAGGCCTTGTGTGTCTGACTGGCAGAAAACTGGTGGCACACGTTCTGGGAAAAAACTATAACTGAGGCTATGGGCGTCGTGCGTCCTACTTATCACATCGGGTGACGTCGGCTGTCGGAGGAGGTCCTCGGGGACGGCGCATCGACGTCATCGACGCAGGACGCAGACGCCAAAGATTTTCCAAAGCAGCACAGCTGTGGACATTACCTGTCATAGATATGGAATACGTCGTCGGACCATCCCATCGAAAGAACGTTACCAGGTAAGAAAGTAACTTGTTCTTCTTTTTTTTCTGTTTTCTGGCTGTTTTTTTTTTTTTTTGTTTTTTTTTTTTTAAATTTCATTTTTGCTGTTATATTTTTTGGTAAACAGGCACAACACTATGTATCCTCCTCTTTTAAATCCATTTCTACTTTCCCTTATCCCTATTTTTCTTTTCTTTTTTTAATTAGTATATATGGTTAAGAATAACATTTATACATAAGCAAAAAAAGAAACCTCAAAGGACGCCAAAATATATTGTGCTAAGTCAAAAAATCATAATAAATGAGTACAAACATATTTCATCTTTCAATACTATTTTAAAACCTTCATAAGAAATACATAAAACTTACTCTACAATCTTAAAATATATGCCGTCTTATTGGAAGGAATAAATGGCAAGTCTTCCTTACTTTTACTTCCTCTAAGTTTACACAACTAAAATATATATTTCGAAAACTCAATGCGAGAGATGAGCTCAGCTGTCTCATTGACATTAATCTAGCCCACAGGGCATCCGAACAATCCGCACTCAGGGAATGTATGAACTTTTGAAGGAAGAGTTGTCTTTTTTTCTATTAGCTTAGCACATATAATTATTGAATGACAGACCACTTCAGACTTTCAAAATCTAAAATATCTTTGACCGACAAAAATGTTGTCTTGGGCCCAAGACTTTGTTAAAT
The DNA here is from genome assembly GCF_040938575.1 of Ambystoma mexicanum. Classification (NCBI taxonomy): domain Eukaryota; kingdom Metazoa; phylum Chordata; class Amphibia; order Caudata; family Ambystomatidae; genus Ambystoma; species Ambystoma mexicanum. Next base: position 1,666,598,142 of record NC_090929.1, read on the forward strand.
TGAAATCTTAAATTCCAAAGTCTGGCCCATGATGCAGTACACTTTTAAATATACGTTATTGGAGCTATTGGGGTCGAAAGAGCTTCCCTATAAGCAGTGTAGGTTTTAAAGTAATAAGTGCATCTCTAATAAGTTGGTTGTCATACTTTTAACTTTTTAACCACCAACTTGGGTTGGTCAACCGATATCGACTTCTGTGTGTTAAATGCAGTTAATATCCTTTCACAGCTCTTAATACATTTCACACCAGCAGAATCTATTTTTTTACATCGTTGAATATTTCAACAGTTTAAATGTAGACTTAGTGTTTCCTTCCAAGAGCTTTCTGTACAGGATAAGTCTATTGCTCCAGACTGTGGATCTCTGACATCATACCAAATTGTTGTTTATTTCTATAGCGCGTACAGCCCGCAGGCATTGGGCGCTTACACAAACACAGGGGAAAAACAAACATAAAAACAAGACAAACAAGGGCAATACTAATATATACCCTAGCTAAGAGTGGGTGAATCCTAGAGCAACCTGATCAGTTAACTAAAAAGGTGTCTTCAGTGCTTTCCTTTAGAGACTCAGACTGGAAGTCTCTCTGATGGCTGTTGGCAGGGATTTCCAAAAGGATGGGGCCAGTGCCCGGAATGATCTACCTAAGCCTCTTGTTCTGTTAATTCTTACACCCCGTTATACTGATAGATTGGAAGATCTAAGTTCTCTGGCTGGTTTATAGGATATGATCTTTTTTTAAGGTAATCCAGAGAAAGGGAGTGGTGAATTGTTAAACCCATTTTTAACTCAATGTTTTGCTTCATGGGTAACCAATGTAGCCCACTCCTTGCATTGAGGATATGAGCTGTCCTGGGGATGGACATGGCGATGCGGACGGGGTCCTTTTGGATGGTCTTATATGTCCTGAGATTAGACATAGATGCTCCGCACAGCAATATATTGCAGTAGTTTAACCTTGACATAATCGTCGCTCGGGCGATGGTCTCAGAATAAATTTTATTGATAAAAGGTCGTATGGACCTCAATATCCTCAGATAATAATTGCAAGTTTTGCAGAGATTTTTTACCTGTGCGTCTGAATTCAGGGAGGCCTCTAGTACGACCCCAAGGCCTTTACTTTCGGTTTAATCAGAATCCTGTTGCCTTGCAACGTGAAATTGACATATTCGGGTCCAATTTAGCGTGGCCTTGGGGTGAGCCAAATATCATAAGCTCACTTTTATTACCATTTAAGCAGAGCCAGTTTGATGACATCCAACTTTCAATGGCATTGTATATGTTCTTTAATATGAAAGAGTCTTGTTGATAATCTCTGCTAAGCTCGATGACCAGCTGCGTGTCATTGTTGTAGTTGGCAAAGAAGGCCCCTAGTTTTTCCAGTAGGGTGCAAATTGAGCGCATATACAAATTCAAAAAAAAGTTGCGATATTGAGGCTCCTTGAGGGACACCAAATTTGATAGAAGATGCCGATGATGAGCCCCATTGTATGTGAGATTCACCATTAGATACAAATGACTTAATCCAATTGACTACCTTATCCGAGCAGTTTCCCTGCTTTTGTAGCCATTCTAGGAGGCGTTCGAGATCGACAAGACCAAATGCTGCTGACAGATCCAACAGGATCAGCATCCCCGCTTTTCCACGGTCAATAATTTCAAGCATATGGGTTTGAAGTTAAACTAATGCCGTTTCTGTGCTATAAGTAGGACGGAAACCCGCTTGCCTGCTGTGTAGATTGTTATTGTTCTCTGTAAAGGCTTTTAGTTGTAAGGTGGCAGCCTTATCTAGGGTTTTTAATAGTAATTGGCTATTAGTTAATGGCCTGAGGTTGCTGGGGTCCGTATGATCCACGTTCAATTTCTTGGGAATAGGCATAATGGAGACCACCTTGATATCTGTCGGAACCCGTTAGTCTCTGAAGGAGGCATTTACAAACTGTGTCTAGAATGGCATGAATAGTTTAGCATTTTCCAGTATAGGTTTGGCGGGGTAGAAGATTTAAATGGCAAGAGGTGGGGTTCATGGAAGACAATATAGAGGTGGTCTCATCCAAATGTATAGCGGAGAAAGCAAAACCTAAGCTGGATGTTGTACCTTCTATCTGCTTGTTAATGTCTCCTGGTGCCATATCGGGACTCAAAGTTGCCAGTATTTTGTCCCTAGCCTTTGAGATTTTACCTTCAAAGGCTTGCGCTATGCGGTTGCAGTCTTGATCAGTAATTAAGACAGGGTGTTCTGTGGTTTTAGGCTTTTCCAGCGACTTTAATATACTAAAGAGTTGTCTCGTGGAGTTGGAGGATTGTTCAATCTGTGTTGTTTTTCTTGGTTTCTATAGCTAAGGCTCTGTTTGCTTTACCCTGCATCTTCCATTCCTGTCTAGTGGTCTCAGAGGGGTGTTTAATCCTGCTGAGTTCTAGTGCCCTTTTTTTCTTTTTTCCATCTTGTCTAATTCTGGCGAGAACCAGTTTTTATGTCTAGGGTTCACTCCAGTTGTTTTTGTCTGTATTGGGGCAATTTTATCAACTGTTTCTGTGAAAGTATTCAGAAGGTGGTGCACATGGTCAGTCTCTTTAGAATTTGCCTTGACCGCATCAATTCCATGCTGAGTGTTCAAAGTACTCACTTTTTTGAAGTTACGACCCTTGACGATTTTCATTGAATTTATAGGTCTAGTAATTGGATTCAGGAGTTGCAGAGAGAAACTGACCATTGAATGGTCTGGCCAAATGTATGGTGTAGTGTCAAGGTCTTTGGGTAATTACCAGAAACCTTAAAACCAGTCAAAGATGTGTGAATCCCCTGTTGTGGTGCCATTATTTATAATTTCATGGCCACAGTCTGCCAGAGCAGACTGTAGAAATATTGCCTCCTCATCACCAATGTCTCCATGATCGATTGAAATTGCCCAGGAGGAGAGTGGATGAATTTGAACCACTAAAGTTGTTAATTATTCCTAATATTTCATTATTAAAATCTGGCATATTGCGGGGAGGGCGATAAACCAATACTATGTTCACACAATGGTGTTCTAACTGAATAAGGGGGATTGAGACAGAATTAGTCAAATTTAAAACCGATCCCCAAACCTGGCCTTCCATTGCATTCAATCATTTAAGATCCAAGTCATCAATGAGTTCCAGCCCATGTGGAAGGCTTGGAATGACCTTCATTCTTACAAAATCAATTGATGGTGTGAGCGGACAATAGTTGCCTAGGATTTGCTTCATTTGTGAAATGAAAACACAACATTTCTGACTACTACTAGTTTTGTTAATCCTAGTTCTCTGCTTGTTAGAAAAGTGAAAACCAAGATAAACTAAGTTTCCAACTTCTTCTATTCTAGTATTATTTATTGACTAATAACTATATCTTTTCTTTTAGCTTCCTAGTGAATACAATCTTTTCTGATTTATTAGTTTATTTCTAGATCAATTAAATTAGCAAAAGACTCAAAAATAATTCATGCTCCTCTGCATACCTGCTGGAGTCTTGTCTAACAATATAACGTTGGCATACGCCAACCACGCTATTATTTTATTCCTAATTTTTGATGGGTAAGTACCTCAATGCTCCCGGGCTTCAAACATAGCAATGCAATCCTGTCTCAAGCTTAAAGTTGTCTTAATCGGCCTAGATGAAGATCCCCCTACTATCTAGTCTATCTTGATATGATATGGCATTTATAACGCGCCTATGCACAAGTGCTTCAAGGCGCGACGAGGCAACAGAGGGAGGACAGACAACGATCCTACTAGGCCAGGTGTCCTTCAGATCGCGCAAGTGCGTGGGAAGGGGGCTTGAATATTGTCAGAATGTAACAATATCCGCATATTCGCGACCAGTCGAAATACCCCGTTCTCTAAGTGTGTGCCACAATCTGTTCCTATTCACCTTGTCAAAAGCAGATGTCATGTCCAACGTTGCAGAGTACAAAGGTGATGTGCCACTAACCAGTGCTTTTTGTTGAACCAAAACATTTAATGATGCCCCATATGTTTCCAAACCTAGTCTGAAATATTGATTACCTGTTCGATTTTGAATCCCAATCCTTCAGACTAGTCTGGCCAGGATCTTACATGAGGTATCAATCAAATTAATAGGGCGATAATTAGTTGGTAAGGTACGATCACCCTTTTTAATTATTTTCGAGGACCCACAAGGAAAGACACCATGGAATAGACTTGAAAGTTGTGCTTTTGAATAGTGTTATTTTGTATTTAAATGTGCATTTAATCGCCTGATTTGGTGTTTTTGTGGTCCCTCCTCTAGGTGTTCACCTTTAACGAAGGTAGGGATGCAAAAGGGCCTTCTGCTCGCAGGGGATGTGAGCACATGGTCTGTGTAGTTTTTTCAAACACAGGTTGTAACAGAGGCTTAAAACCTGGAGAGCCACATCCTGTTTGATGCTACAGATAGTGTTTGGGTTTAGTATCCTATACATAATCCAGTAGACGGAGTCTTAGGGTGGAGTGGAGTGCTACTTTCAGGACCTGGTGCCGGTGTTCAATCCTCTTTCTTTGGCAATTGCTGCTGCCTGTTTAAAAACCCCTTCTCCTGTGGAGCGGCCGCGGAGTCCTGACGCTGAGTCTTATGGTCTTGGGACTCTTGGGCTAGCGGGCGCCTGGCGTTCCGGTCTCCGCGGCCAGTTAGACTCGGAACATCTGAAATCTGGACCCTGTTGATTGGGAGAACTCGGGAGGAGTCCATGATCCATCAACAACAGTCTCTTGCTGCAGCAGAAAGAAAACACATGGCGACTGCTCTGGGCCTCCGGACTCGTCTGAGAGGAAAAGCTGCTCCGAGCCCGATGCTGCCTGTGCGGAAGTCAGTCCTCCAACTGACATTTATTACTACAATCGATGATGAAACCATCACAGAGAATGTCAGTATCTTCGTTGAATATGACCCAAACGCACAACAAGGTAAGCCAAGCTACCCAGCCTGTATTACCAGCACAACAAACATTTCCTGATATCCAATCTGACCTACCCTTTCTTCCACCACAAATCACAGACTGTAACCCTGTAAACTTGGCTATAACTAAAGAAAACTAATCTCAAGCCATGCGACCACTGGCGAATGCCATAGACTAACACCCCTCACGACCGAAACATCACTCGAGCTGGTCTTGAGGAGTCCTATGGCGGACCGCTCTCTGCACTGCCCTCTGTCTCCCTGGAGCGAGAGACGCCGAATGTTCTCCCGCTGGGGGTGCCGTGGGGCGGGGCCAGAGAGGGTGAGGATTGCGACCAGCAAGAGGCCGCTGTGTTCGCGCCCCCCCCCCCAGACCGAGAGATGTTGAATGCTCCCCTGTTGGAGGTGGAGGGCGGGGCCAGAGAGGGCGAAAGTTGTGACCAGCAAGAGCACTCTGCGTCTATATCCTTGGACAAAGATGCGACTATGAGCCCTCTGATACAAACATCTATAAAACAGGGGATGATGAAAGAGACGGGGCCAATGAGCTCTCCAAAGGAGGTCACACCGCCGAGGCTCCCCCAACAAGCTACACCTATTGCCACTTCCTTCAGCCAGGACAAGTCTCAGTCACGAGCTACCAGCTCATACGGTCTCCCTCCCTCGCACAAAGACGAGGTAGTAGGTAGTCCTCTTTCTCCAACAAATTGCGTCGACAATTTTGCCCTGACAAAAGAGCAGACCACTAATGGAAAAGAAAAAGCTCTTCAAGCGAAAATACTTTGGTTACAATTGCAAACAAACAAAGGAAAAAAAGACCCTCAACCGGAAAACGAGCGACAGAATGTGCTTACTCGTATAGCGCGACTGTCTTTAGATTTGACAGAAATTAACACCCTCATGAGTGTGCATGAAAAATCAAGAGGAGTAGAAGAATTTCAAGCCTCAAAAATTTCTCTTGCCACATCATCCAAACCTGGAGCTTAGCCAAGACAAATGCAACGATCAAGAAGCCAGCGAACCGGGCAGCTCACCTGCCAGAACATCTCGGGTGCAAAAACATCTTTATGAAACCAGTTGTCAATGTGAAAAAGTGGAGAACCAGGATGTGGGTCGCACCCCAACCATGATGCTAGACCTCCAAAATCTACTAATAGCAACGACATCCCATTCGCTAATACCATTCCTCAAGCTGCATGAGGAGAATGTAGAAGCAATCAAAGATCAAGCTGCCGTCATTGCACTCTATCCATACTAAACAAATCCACATTGAGAATTTCATCTTAGGGGATCCTCAAACGCTAAAACGACCAACCTCTTCTAGGAACTGTGATTCAGCAGACGAAAGATCCCACTCTGATGACAGAACCACCGGTGCTACAACCATCTCAAGATCCAAGTCTCGACACAGAATCCCAAGTTGTAAAGGAACGTCAAAACTTTGTTAACCCAAACAAAGGATTCCCAAGACAAAACTACACCGAAAGAGAACCCGAAGAATTCAAAGGAACACCAGACAGGATCTCGTGCCTTCTTGAGGAATCTAACACTCCCACAACCTCAATCTGTCCAATTACCAGCTAAAAGGGCAGAAGCATTTCTTCCAACAAGTAAGATGAATGAAACTGCAACACTCCCTGAGACAAGGGACTGCCAGATAGCCGTACAACATCTCGAACCGGACGAGGCAATAAAAGAAATAACTGACCGCATGAATCTATCAATTTATAATCATGATATAACAGGATGTGAACCTGAGCAGCTGTCCGATTCAAACCATACGGGAATGATCATTTTGGATCAATATTCAGCAGACCATTCCATATATTCCACAGATAATACGCTATCCTGCAAAGACATTTCTGATGAAGAATTAGAACTATCCACAGAAGCCATCACTCCATCACCAAATAGACAAAACAATATGAGTAGGGTCTCGCAGCATATCTACGACCAGCATGCAATTTATGCGCATTTGACTGTGCCTACATTTCTAGATCCCAAAAAAGCGCAAGAGAAATTTGTAATCACTCTCTTTTTCTAATGAAAAAGAGGGAAATACCAGGGACCTTAAACAGAACAAACATATTACATCTATTCAATGCCTTCCCAGAACTAAGGGACATAACCTCAAAAGATCTAAAATTAGTAAAATTTACAGAGGAACAATACTTGGATTCGGCTGAAATTGAACTCTCCAGTGAGGCCACAATGAATGACATACTAAAGATGGACAAACGGCTATCATTTTTGGGTTTTCTGTGTGCCGCAGGCCCAGGGAGGCCGACGACATGGCACGTTAGACAAAGCTCAGCAATTCTGATATAGAATGGTCCACTAGGATTTCGATCATCAGTGAAGACTCAATCCAACATCAAGTGACCCCAAGAAGTGGTGAATATTGGAACTCTGTAGCATTAGATGGAATTCGAGGTCGTACCCTAGAAAGAAATGACCGAAGATTTTGAAAATAATACTTGGCAGATGGAAGTCCACTCATTACAACGGGTGGAAGAAGATGCAACAGAATGGTCTATATGCTTGTTGAATACACGCGGACACAGTCATTTATTCCAGAACGTGAATGTGATATTAGCAAAGAGCCATTTAATTTGTTTTCAAGAAACATGGCTGACAAAGCAACCAGTGTGCAATGGCTTTACAGTACATATAAATCCAGCTGTAGTGCAATTGAAGGGTAGACCGGCTGCTTGACTCCTTACTCTGATTAAAATAGACTGAGCATGGAGAATAATCAAATCCTATAACCTGAACTCCTGGGTCCAATATACGATACTCCATAAAACACAAACAGAACAAGACCATAGATAGCAACTAAAGTTTGCCTCCTATCTAGGAATCTTCAGTTTATTTTGGAACCCAAGTCCTTGTTTATGGATACGGTCCTCACAGCACTTCAATCCAAGCGACCTATGGTAATATTGAGATCATTCTATGTGGAGATTTTAATATCTACTTATTTGAGACACGGGAACCGTCTGTAAAAATCTGATCTGTCAATAAGAGTGAAAATATGGGTGAAAGAGGTGGTCCTAAGACAGATGAGACAGATGGAAACTCCCAAGATGCAAATAAGGATATTATTCCCACATGGAGAAGTGGCCAATCAAAGGCCATAATTGAATATATATGTTTCTGAGGCTTGTGGAATTTGCTTAGATCACATGCTGTGCATAGGCCGACATCTAGTGGAATCTGCAGAGTAGTAAAGTTTGTTTTTCGAAACTCGAAAATGGGCGTTGACCTAGGGCGTGCCAGTAATACTATCCCTAGTGCGACGTCCACTGTACCCATGATCCTTCACGTGTGTAGGACCCTCAGATTGTTTTTTTCCGCCATACTTGTCGGAAGCATAGTTGCGGAGTTACCTGGCTTTCAGCCATTTTCGTCATAATTAATCTTAAATTCCCCGTTCTTTAAATCCCACGTCGGGACTCTGAAGATCGATGCCGGTCCGAAGAACGAATAGCCGTCGAGACTGCACGACAGACTTTGGGCCTCGGAAGGCCTCTGGCCACGGCCCTGAAAGTAGAGAGAGTGGGGGGCGGACATACTCGCACTTCTTTATTTCCTACATACACTTGCCCGCTCCCATAGACTAACATATGGAGAGTACTCCATTTAAATTCTGCCCCAAGTGCAACAGCAAGTTCCCTTGGGTAGATGAGCATAACACTTGTAATCTCTGTCTGCCTAGGGATCACCCCGAAGCTAATTGCAGAGCGTGTAAGCTCTTTAAAGCTAAAACACTAAAGGACTGCTCCACTAAACGTTGGCCCCACTACGCCAGGCAGCTCGAGTCCATGGAGGTGGTGGGTTCCTTCAGTGATGGCAGCAACGCCGCCGAGTCAGACGGCGAGGGCACAGGGGCGTCGATAGAAATCCAAGCGCGAGTCCCTGGCCTCAGAGGATTGTCTGGCGGGGCAGTTATGGGGACCACACCCAGCGACACAAGCGCTACACACTCTACTGCACCTAAGCACACCAACCCCAGCCGAGACTCGACACGTGTGTCGAGCGATCGGAAGAAATAGGCACAAAGAGAGCGGTCCACAGATCCGTGTCCTCTGGGTGTTCCAGGTCGAGATCGCCTCACGACACACGGCAACCGTCCACGATTGCCAATGGTGCCTCGCTCCCCAAAGTTACAGAGGTATGGTCGTCAGGAGACGAAACCAACCTCTATCCCCAAGCAGCACAAAAGTCTGCTCCGGCAGTCCTTTCCATGTCTGCCTCTGAGTCTCGACGCACGCCCTCTAAAGCTACAGAACCTTCCCAAACTACCCCCGAATCTTGGCGCCAGGCGTCGAGGGATTCAGAGAAGGCCAAACCATCAGGGAAACTCTCCTCTACTCATGGTAAAGGGGACAAACAGCAGAAAGTCATCAGAGACCACATCTGCACCCCAGGTCCAGAAGGACAAGCATAGATCTTCAGATAAAGAGAAGTCCAAAACCCCTGACCCTGTCACTAAAACTAAACTTATCTGTCCCACTCCACAGGATATGGAAATAGAAGAGGAACCTCAGCAAGAGGTGTTCATTCCCAGTTCCAGGGAATGGTGCTCTGAGGACATCGACAGGGTGATGAACAGAATGTCCTTTATGGCTAATTTCTATGAGAAAAACCCTGATTATTTTCTGAGCTATCGGAATACCCCTGACACCACTACTCCTTCAGGATCCAAAGACCCTCAGCCTCCTAGTGAGAAACCTCGTAATGAGACTCCAGCTCAGGGCCTGATTTCAGACCCATTCCCTATTTTACCTTACCATCAGTATGCTGAAGATCCAGACATACAGACACTGGACAACCAAACGGGGGTCGATTATTACGGAGACGACGAGGACCAGGATGAGGAGGGGGGTAGACGAGACAGAGGTCTATAATCTAGACTCACCTATTCCTAAAGATCCACCGGTAAATGACTCACCTGGGACCTCAAGGAAAGAACACATCTCTGAAATCAGGAGACGGGTCCACTGGCTCCCTTTTAAACAGAGAATCATTTTCAACACTCTCTCCCTGGCACAAAAATGCCTCCATGATGCTGCCCCTCCATACCTTGTCCAGAGGATTGTCAAACACACCGTGACAAGACCTCTTAGGGAGGGGTACTCTAACCTCATCCTTGTGCCTAAAGCCAAAAAGGCCTGTGCAGGCGGATCCAGTTTTCCCACGATAGCCGCCACACAATGGAATGCCCTTCCGCTCAACCTAAGAATGATTGAGTCCCACCAAGCCTTCCGCAAAGCAATTAAAACACAACTCTTAAGAAAACAATTGATTGGTATTAGATTATGTCTACTAAAACATGTATATGTACTACTGCTGAATTTTGTACCTGCAACTAAGAGACCTCTCGGTCACATGTAACCTTGTCAACTGAAAATGCTTATACATTTCATGTGACAAGCGCCACAATGCCTCTGGTCTGCAGGTGCGCTATACAAATGCAAATAAATAAATAAAATAATGAGCCACTACTGAATGAGGTTTTAGCTAGAGCTGCAGAGAACTTTCAGATAGACACTCAAGGGGCTCAAGAAGAGAGGGACTTTGCAGAGGAAATGATGGGGGAGAAGAAGTCCATCACCCAAGCCATACCAATTCTGAAGTCTATCCAACGCGGAATTGACTCCTTCCTCCTCACCCCTAATCTCACCCGGGCAGTCAACCTCAGAATTGAAAAATTATTCAGGGCTGCCACTTCCGACCCACTATACATAAGGGGTCAGCTCAAGCCCGACTCATTGGTAGTGCAGGGACACCTCTAGCATCATCTGAAGCTCCCCCAGACAAGGAGAGCAAAAGGATATATGGTCTAGGAAGGAAAGTGGCATCCACTTCCGCTTACCAGGCAAGAATCGCGAATACCACCACTCTGCTAGCAAGTTATAATTGTCACCAATGGGAGCAGGTAGCTGCCCTCATTGCCTCTGCACCAGTACCACTAAAGGGCCAGTTAGCCCAGATTGCGTTGGAGGGTAGATCGGTGTCCGGGTGCATTCTAAAGGCGACTTTTGACGCAGCAGATAATGCAGGCCGGCTCATCGCAGAGAGCACGGTCTTCGAGACACTCTTGGCTCAGACAGTCAGGGTTTAAACCTGAGACCCAGGCTACTCTTATCGACATGCCGGTTGAACAGAATGTCTTGTTTGGCAAAGCGGTAGAGGAGTGTTAGGCAGAAACCTGTGCAGTTCCCTCTGGGACCACTGCAAAAGATTTAGGACTACAGGTGTTTGGCAGTAAACCCACTTGGTAGCAGTCTGTACCACACAGATTCACTTGGTAGCTGTGGCTGAGCAGTCAGACTTCCCTCAAGAAGAGTTAGGCAGTATACAGAGTATTCACAATAGGTCAAGAGCACACAATGGAACAAGTAAACACTGACCAGGGCTTGGTGTAAAAGAGATATAATTATTTATTTAAAACCACATCTAGAAAAACACACAGGCACTAATAGTAAGCAATTCACAAACACGGTCACTAAAAGATATACACTCCCTTAAAAGAATATTAGACAAGTCTTCAGTAAAGGCCCACTTATTTTCAGACAGCGGTGAGCGCTTAACGTAGATGGCACTCTAATAGTTCGTATTAAAAGGGAGGGAAAAGCAGCGAACAAATTGAAACAGATCCCAACACTTTTTCACGAACACAACAAGAGAGGAAGGCAAAGTAACACCGTGAATTCAGAGTCAATAGGCTGGATCCGCTTTAAGGGGATCGAAACGAAATGTGTCCAAGGTCACATGGTTGCAGTGCACAAAAGTCTTGTAATGGTTCAAAAAGGAGTTGGACCAAAGAAAGGGACCAGTTTAGAGGGTCCAGGCGGCCAGCCCAGTCCAGAAGGTTAAGGAGTTATTATTACCTTGTTGCAATCTTTAGAAAGGGAGGCCTGGCGGACACGGTACCTTAAAGTGGTAAGAACGCTCCAGCGGGGGCAGTTGTTCCTGGCAGCGGGTGCAAGTCGGTGCTTCGTCCGGGGGATGAGAGGATCTCGTCGTGGAGGAAGAGAAGAGTCTGTTACACTGCCAGTGAGGAGACCAGCCGCGGAGTTTCTCACGTACAAGGAGCGGTCCGTTGATTCGCAGTTCAGTGGTGAGTGGCTATCCGGCCGCTGGGGTGCTTGGCACAGGCAGTTCGACCACAAACCGGTCTGGGGTGCGAAGAAAAGAAGGTAAACTGGTTGTGCCCACCAGTCAGGGGAAGAAGCCTCTCCAGCCGGGAGATCTTCTGTCGTCGGGAAGTGGTGAGTCGGTTCTGCAGGGCTCCACCGGTGGTGTCGTCGTGGTAGGTCGGCTCAGCTTCTCCCTCGTCGGATTCTCAGGTCCTGTGGCGACTTCTAAAGTTCCAGTTCCCAAAGCCCTGCTTTTATGCAGCAGACCCCCATTCACTCAGCCTAGCTGTCACTCAAACATGCTAAGTGGTGAGCCGGCCGGCTCACCACTTGGGCCAATCACACAAGAGTGCAACTTGAGTTACCAGGGTAACTCAGTCCAGGGTGCCTAAGCCCCCTCCCACAACCCTGTGGTACCCAGACAGAGTGGCACCACTTTTGGAGGCTTCTGTGGAGAAGCCCGCCAAAAAGTGGAACAAAGGGCTAGACTTGGGTTGGAGTCACAGAAGAGAACACAAACGCCACTTTGGAATAGAGTCTTGGCAAAAAATACCAACCGGAGAATTAATATTAATTAAATAAACCGGCGGTATGTTCGAGGCTATGAGAATTAAATAATTGAAGTTGGTAGCCTCGAACAATGGGAAAATCCCATAGGAAAATATTCGCGGTCGAATATAAAAAGTAGTTTCCACTGCCACCAGCCAAAACTCGATCAGGGGGGACGGAGACGTGCCCCCTCGACTAACGAACCCCAGGGCAATCGAATTGCCCCGACCAGTACGTCCACAATATGATGGTTTGTACTGGTTTCTGTTAATAATTTGGGACTAGTAAAGCCAATGGTGACTTTACATGCCCTGGGAGACAGTAGTCAGTCCCAGGGTATAGAGTCTATGGTGGGGTGTCACTATGACACCCCTGTGTTACTGCACGGAGGGTGCTGTGCAACACACATAGGAAAAACACATGAGTCCCTATGGAGCAAAGGACCCCATAGCCCATAAAACACATAAGCAGTCAAAGGAACACCATAAATCATGTCCAAGAGTGGGAGAAAAAGAGTCTCACTCTTGGCAGGAGGAAAAAACAAACCCCAGAAATCCAGCAAAGCTGCTGAGGGGACTCACTAGGTTAGGAAATTCAGCCTAAAGAGAGAATTCTCCCTAACAAGAAGGCACTGAAAACCGCCAAAGAGGAATACAATACCCTAAGGTCCCTGGGACAATTAACGAACAAACCCACGAACCAAAGAGGGAATAATAATTTTCGTTGCTCACGTGGCCAAAATTCCCAGAGGGGTTCTAATTGCTCATAGGTTCAAGGTACATTGTGGGGTGGCAACCAACAAACTTCCCAAGTTACGCCAGAGGTAACGAGAGGGGCCATGGTAGAGGGAAAGGCAGCCCAGGCAGAGACGGTACGCCTCCCAGCAAACAGTGACACTCCGCTCAGGGTCCCTTCCCATGCCTCCCCAGTAGGGGTGGCGCATTTCCACCTTCACCCAAGCATGGGAAGGGATCACCTCGGACAGATGGGTGCTGTCCACAGTGTCCGCGGGATACTGCATCGACCTGTTGGAGCGCCCCTGCAACCACCCTCCAAGACAAAAATACACTCCCTGGACCACCAAAAGATCCTCCTTGAGGAAATCGTCAATCTTCTCGCAAAGGACGCGATAGAACTCGTCCCGGGCAACCAGGTAAACAAGGATATTTATTCAACTTACTTCCTAATGCCAAAAAAAGATCTGCCAATGCGCCCGGTATTAGACTTGAGGCCTGCAAACAAGTATGTCAAGCACCAAAAATTTCGCATGACTACACTCCAAGAGGTAATCCCCCAGGGGATCTTAATTCACTAGCAGACGCTTTCAGCAGAGACCCCCTCCCGGAAGAGCACGAACAGCGTCTACACTAAGAAGTCGTGGGAGACCTCTTCTCACAGTTGGGTTTCCCCACTATAGACCTATTCGCCACAAGCAAAAACAGACCATGCCCAGGATTCGCATCCAGGTTCCCCCAGCCAGACCCCATGGGTAACGCTCTATGGATGAACTGGTCGGGGATGTTTGCCTACGCTTTTCCACCAACCCCTCTGTTGAGGAAGGTGGTCAACAAGATGCACAGGGAGTCGATGACGCTCATCCTAGTTGCTCCCATGTGGGCGGGACAACAGTGGTTCCCGCACCTGCACAAACTGGCAGTGTGAAAACCCATCAGACTCCCGTGCTGGCACAACCTAATATCCCAGCACGAGGGACAAACGGTGCTTCTCCAGCATGGGGTCTGGCATGGATTCACATGCTCATGAATATTCCCCGTCGTCAGGCTGGGAATCCTCGGTAAAGAAAAAATCAGTATCAGTTTCGTTTCTGATCTGTCTTTCTTAGAAGTAACCAATCACTGATCTCTGGGTCATACTGTCCCCAGCCAATGACTGCCCTCTCCCTAAGCCCCTCCCCTGGCAGCCATCCTCAGATTTTTACCGCACGTTCAAGTGTTGGGAGTCCTCGTGCTTTAGCTCTCGAGCTTTTACTGCGTTTTCGCGCTTTTTCAGGAGATTTTCTAATTTTTTCGGTTTAATCGAGCCTCAAGCTCCACCGTTTCTACTTCCGATAACGGGGACCCGTTTCGGAATTCTTCTATGCCCCTCAAGGATGAAGTTTTCGTTGAGCTACGCTTCTTGGAGGATTCCAGAAGATCTGTGGCCTACCTCAACGGACATGGCCCAGTACAAGGGAAGCTCGACGCCCGGATCCAAGCTGTTCAGGAGCTGCCCGGGATGCGGATTGCAAAATGTTTTCAAGGAGGACGAGCATTCGAGATGTCTCTACTGCCTTCATGAGGACAAGACGCACGTGGAGAAGGACTGTGCGTTCTGCAAGAACCTGTCGGAACGGACCAAGCAAGATCGTCGTTCCCGCCTCACCGCCTGGCTGGAGAAGGGCACAGCAGGTGAGAAGACGAAGAAAAAGTCTGAGCGGTCTTCTAAGTCCTGTGAGGGCGCCCCGGCGATGGGGGGGCCCAACAAAAGGCCAAGCACCGCGAGTCGGCGGGCATCGGGAGCGCCGAAAGGTCGGGTTCTTCGGCTGCCAGGCAGGGCGCGACTTCCCCGGCACGAACAACCACGAGCCAGCGCTCTGGTTCAAGGAAGAGGAAGTCCGAAAGCCCGGGTAAGCTTCTGGAGAGGCCCCGGTCGATCTCGAAGGGAGCCGAGGGGGAGCGAGGCGATGACCCTCCCCCCCCAAAGAGAAGGCCCAGGACGCACCTAAGGTGGTGAGGGCCTTGATCCACCCGGCAAAGCCCTCTATCGAGGTTGTCGCAGCGGCCCTGGTGAAGCCGGCAGAGGCTATGCCAGTGGAGGCGGGCTCGGGGCCCAGAGTTTCCCTGCCACCGTGGAGAGAAGCCTCTTTCCAGACCATCGTTAAGACCCCCGTGAAGACCCTGGTGGAAAAACAGGGGGTGGGGGGGCCGGTGGCCATTACGGACTCGGATTCAGCCTCCGAGGAGGATCTGGTGGAAACCATGAAAGGCCTCAACGAGAGGTTCGAAGGCCTCAACGAGCGGTTCGAGAAGGTTCGATCCCAGTGGAAGGTTCCTGCTGAGGTGATCGAAGATAGCGACGATGGCGACAACGAGGGCCCAGTGGAGCAGCCATCCCGTCCGTCGCAGCCATTGCCCGAGCCCCAGGATAGCTCGGCGGCCATTTTGTTGGCAATCCAATCCTTATGTACTGAGATAGGGACGAGGTTACCACGGACCCCGACGAAGGATCCAGAACCAGGACTGTCGGGAAGCCCTCCGAAGAAGCGGAGGAGAGTCCACCCCGCACCGCCCTTCGTGCCCACGAGGCCTGTGGACTCCTCATACCCTTTGCCGGACCCTCGGGATGATACGGCGACGGATACGGGGACGGACGACGGCGGCAATGATAAAACGGACATTCCGTCATCACCCCCCCCCTCGGGCCTCTCCGCCCGACGAAATTGGCTCTTTCCACACCATGATAGCCAGGGCATCCGAGCTCTTCCAGCTCTGCCTTGAGGAACAGAAACCAGAAGGTTTTCTTTACCAACGACGAGAGGCCAAGAGAAAGACGGTCCTCGCGGTACCGTTGCTCGACGACATCTGGGACGAGGTGCTGGCTATCCTGAAGAACCCTTCAACGACACCCGCCAAAAAGGACAGGTACGAGAAGTACCGGGTCCCCGATGCCGCCCCCTTGTGCCTCAGGGCCCAGCCCACGCAGCGGCCAAGAAGAAAGCGGCGGGTGCGGCGGCTTCAACTTCCACTTCCCAGCCAGACAGCGAGGGCAAGAAGTTGGACTCCATGGGACGACGAGTCATCTCGGCGGCGACGACGATTAAGGCGGCCAATGCCTTAGCGATTGTGGTGATTGTGGCCCGTTACGACAGGGAGCTTTGGTTCAAGATGGCTCCCCTGCTAGACTTCCTACCGGACGACAAGAGGGTGGAGGCCCTACAGATTCTGCAGGAAGGTGAGGTGGCGTCGGATCATGCCATAACAGTGGCAACGGACATTGCTGATACCGGAGTTCGCCAGCTGGGCAACGGGGTTTGCCTCCGACGACGAGGATGGCTCAAGGCGACGTACTTTCGCCAGGACGTCCAGACCGGCAACAACCTGTTTGGGAAGACGGTGGATGAGTCCATCCAGGCCATCAAGACCGACACGGAAACAGCCCGCGCCCTAGGAGTCCTTCAGCAACGGCAGCCCTTTCGGAGCTCCGGAGGCAGACCGGGAGCCTCCAAGGGATCCATCGGTGGCTCTTCTACTTACCGCCAGGCGGCCTGCTCCTCATCCCAGGAGGCCTACAGAGGCCGCGGCAAGCAAGGAGGGTCTCGCCGCCGTCGTCAAGGAGGCCAAGGCGGCAAGGCCTCTTCCAAGCAGGACTGAACCGGCCGTAGCGTCGGGCCCCCACCAAAGCACCCCAGTGGGAGGCCGGCTGACGAAGCTCGTCAGCTTGTGTGAGTCCATCTTCACCGACCGTTGGGTGCTGGACACCCTGGCCCGCGGACACTCGCTAGAATTTCAAAGAAGTGTCCTCGCATTCCTCCCGTGGCCAGGAAGGAGAATCACGTCCCTCAACTGCTGTTGGAGGTAAGGGCGATGCTCAAGAAAGGTGCCATCGAGCTCGTCCCCAAGAGGCTCCGGGGCTCTGGAGTATACTCAAGGTACTTCCTCGTCAGAAAGAAGACCGGCGGTTGGCGCCCCTTCCTGGACCTGCGTCGGTTGAACAAGTACATCAAGGCACAGAAATTCAGGATGGTCGCCCTCCAGCACGTGGCCTCGCACCAGTGGCGGCGCGGCTGCGCCTGCAGGGGATCCACGTATACCCCTACCTGGACGACTGGCTAATCCGTGCAAGGTCAAGAGAACTCGCCGTCGAACACGAGGACCGTCTACCTGCTCTCGGAACTGGGATTCGCCATCAACTACCCCAAATCCCACCTGGTCCCTTCGCGAGTGGCACTGTTTTTGGGAGCGAAGCTCGATACAGTGGATCGATTGGCATCTCTGTCGGAAGAAAGGACGAAGGCCATTTTGGGCAAGGTGCAGCACCTGTTAGCCACTGACGTGGCCAGGGCGAGGTCCATCAAGTCCCTCCTCGGGATGATGTCCTCATGCATCTACCTTGTGACCCTTTGCAGACTTCGGATGCGTCCGCTACCAGAGTTCCTCGACGCCCGCTGGATTCAAGGGTTGGCAGCTTCGAAGACAGGATCCCGCTCGACGAGGAGTTCCGTCGGGCGATTCGATGGTGGGGTACCCGTGCGTACCTCACGGCAGGCACAGACTTCCAGACCCTGGCGTATCAGGGGACTGTGATGACGGACGCCTCCCTGGAGGGATGGGGGGCCCACACAACGGAGATCTCCACGCAAGAGGCCTCTGGCTCCCGGAGGAGAGGTCTCTCCACATCAACATCCTGGAGCTACGAGCCGTGTTCTGGGTGCTCAAATCGTTCCTTCCGTCCCTCAAGGACAAAGTGGTGAGGATCTTGACCGACAACACCACCACGATGTGCTACATCTGGAAGCAGGGAGGCACCAGATCCCCAGCCCTTTCCAGGGAGGCCCAGGATCTGTGGCACTGGGCCGTCGCCCAGGGGATGTTTCTGGTTCACTTCCACCTGGCAGGAATAAAAAACACCATCGCCGACTCACTCAGCAGGGAGCTGCGCTCGTGCCACGAGTGGGGAACTACGCCAGGACCAGGTGGATCGGCTTTCAACGATGGGGCAAACCCCAGATAGACCTGTTCGCGACGGCGACGAACCCCAAGTGCCAGAGGTTCGCCAGCAGGTTCACACAGCCGAGGAGCATGGGTGACGCTTTCTCGTTCCCTTGGGACGGCCTGTTCATGTACGCGTTCCCTCTGTTGCCGCTCCGTCTCATCAACCAGCTGAAGAGGTCCAGGCGCAGGATGATCCTCATCGCACCGGCGTGGCCGAGACAGATCTGGTTCCCAGACCTTCTGGACTTGTCAACGTCCCCACCTATCAAGCTGGCGACGGACGCGGATCTTCTCTCCAGAGGAGGAGGTGCCATTCTTCATCACGACCCGGAGTCGCTGAACTTGCAGGCCTGGCTCCTGCAGCACTAGAGTTTGGAGGATACGACATCCTGGCTGACTGCAGAGAGGTTCTTGCAAAAGCCAGGGCGTCCTCAACCCTCAAGTGCTATGGACGTAAGTGGAAGAGGTTCTCTGTCTGGTGCCGTGCACAGAAGATTAACCCTCTGTGGATTACGGCCCCTCAAGTATTGCCGTACCTACTGTCGCTGGCCAAAGCTGGACTAGCTCAAGCCTCCATCAAAATACATCTGGCTTGCATCTCCCGATACACCAGAACTACAGGACGGGCGTCCTTGTGGTCTCATCGCCTGGTGAAGGAATTTATGAAGGGACTATTCCGATCGTTCCCGCCGGTGAAGGCCCCTGCCCCGGCGTGGGAGCTCAACGTGGTGCTGACCCGGCTCATGGGGGGGGGGCCCATTCGAGCCTATGCATTCGGCGCCATTGAATTTCCTGTCGTGGAAGACAGCATTTCTCGTGGCCATCACCTTCGAACGACGAGTGGGAGAGATCCAGGCCCTATCTTGCAAGCCTCCATACTTGACTTTTCACGACACGAGGGTGGTGCTGAGGACGCACCCCTCCTTTATGCCCAAGGTGCCGTCGGACTCCCACCTCAACGAGCCCTTGGTGTTGCCAGTTTTCTTCCCGTCGCCTTTGTCTCCAGCCGAGAGGACTTTGCACTCGCTGGATGTGGCTAGAGCGCTGAAGTTCTACGTGGACCGCACAAAGTTTTCGGAAGACATCACAGCTGCTTATGAACTTTGGACCTGTGAATCAAGGGAATACTCTCTCGAAGGCTTCCATTTCCAGATGGCTCTCCGGCTTCATCATGCACTGTCACCGGTTGGCAAACCGACCGCTGCCCGGCTGTCCGAGAGCCCATTCGTCCAGAGCGTTCGCTGCTACCACGGCATTCCTGTCTGGTGTGCCCCCTGCTGGACATCTGCAGGGCTGCTACGTGGAGGTCGACTCACACCTTCACAAGATTCTACTGCGTTGATCGGGACTCCAGGGAGGAGTCCAGGGTCGGCCAAGCAGTGCTGCGCAACCTGTTCACTTATGGTGAGCCTGGTGAGGAGGTAAGAGATGCTTAATGTTGAGTTGTTGTATTGCTTAATGTTGAGCCTGTTGCCACCTCCTGTGGTTGTGCATGTTTATACTGCTATGTATTCTTATATTCATGAGCATGTAAATCCATGCCAGACCCCATGCTGGAGAAGGAACAAGTTACTTACCTGTAACTGTTGTTCTCCAGCATGGGTCTGGCATGGATTCACATGCGAACCCTCCCTCCTTCCCCTCTGCGGCTCGTCACTTGGTCATACTGCCACTTTACGTGATACCAAATCTGAGGATGGCTGCCAGGGGAGGGGCTTAGGGAGAGGGCAGTCATTGGCTGGGGGCAGTATGACCCAGAGATCAGTGATTGGTTACTTCTAAGAAAGACAGATCAGAAACGAAACTGATACTGATTTTTTTTTTCTTTACCGAGGATTCCCAGCCTGACGACTGGGAATATTCATGAGCATGTGAATCCATGCCAGACCCATGTTGGAGAACAACAGTTGCAGGTAAGTAACTTGTTCCATCCTCAACCCAGCTTCATGAACTTGGCAGCATGGCTCCTGAAGTCATAGAGTTTGGCCATCTCAATCTGCCACAGAGATGTATGGATATCCTAAAAAAATCTAGGAAACCAAACACAAGACACTGTTACTTTGATAAATGGGAGAGATTCGTTATCTGGTGCCAGAATAAACAAATCAACCCATTTGATTGCACTCCTTCCAATATTGTCACCTACATGCTCCACCTGCTGGACGCAGGATTGGTGTTTAATTCACCCAAGGTACACCTGGCGGCGCGGTCAGCCTACACCACCTCCCATAACAAGGTGTCGTGGTGGAAAGTACCAGTGGTTATAGCATTTATGGAAGGGGTAAAGGGACTTCACCCTCCAATTTCGAACCCGCAACCAGGATGGGACCTTAATGTGGTGCTTGCTAAACTCATGGGGCCCCCCCTTTGAACCCATGCATAAAGCTAGTCTAAAACACCTGACCTATAAAACTGCCTTCTTAGCCATTAAATCCATAAGAAGGGTCACTGAAATTCAGGCCCTGTCAGTGCAGGATCCTTTTTTTACTGTTCATAAGGATAAACTGGTTCTACAAACTCACCCTAGGTTCTCACCTAAATTCATTTCAAAATTCCATGTTAACCAGTCCATTGAGCTACCGGCCTTCTTCCAAGAACTCAAAAGCTCTGCTAAGGTGAAACTACACACACTAGATGTGCGAAGAGCGGTCCTCTACTACGTAGACAAGACCAGACTGCTAAGGAAGACAGATCAACTGTTCGTCTCTGTAGCTACAGGCAGAGAAGGAGATCGTGTCTCCATCTCGAAATGGATAGTTAAATGTATCCAGCTGTGTTACTCTCTTTCAGATAAAACTCTGCTTTTTACACCAAGGGCCCACTCTACTAGAGGCACTGGGGCCACTCTGACTTTCCCTGCAAATGTACCCCTTGACTCCATTTGCAAAGCGGCTACATCGAGCTCTATTCACACCTTTACTCAGCACTACTGCATTGACACTCCTCCCAAGACAGATACTCAAGTGGGACAAGCGGTTCTAAGACCTTTATTTGCTCATGACCCTTCTCACATCCCACCTCTTTCTAACACTGCTTCACTAACACTGCTTCACTAATCTATGCACAGCATGTGATCTAAGCAGATTCCACATCCCTCAGAAGGGATACATTACTCACTGTAATCGTATTTCTGATGCTTGTATCTGCTTAGTCACATGCGCCCGCCCCTCCTCCCCTCTGAGAGAAGGCGCATGGATGCTTGTAGTCTTTATATCTGCTTGGATACTCTGTACTCACGCTACTCCTCATGCTACCTCATGTCAGAAGAAATACAATCTGAGGGTCCTACACGCGTGAGGGATCCTGGGTACAGTGGACGTCACACTAGGGATAGTATTACTGGCACGCCCTAGGTCGACGCCCATTTTCGAGTTTCGAAAAAACAAACTGTAATACTCCGCAGCTTCCACTAGATGTCGGCCTATGCACAGCATGTGAATCTAAGGAGTTACAAGCATCAGAAATACTATTACGGTGAGTAATGTATTATATATGTATATATTCTCTCCTCACGGATCCTGGCAGCAATCCAACAAACCAAAGTGATCCCTACAATCACGAGCGATCATCAAATACTAACATTCTCATGGACAGGCCTCGGTCTGAAGCAATACCAACAACCTTTACCCATGATGGAATTGAATGAACAATGCACCAGGCTACGCATCAAGCCGACTCAAGCAACTTCTGTAATGGATAAATATCAGCAAGCTGACAAAGAAGGGCTCGAGAAACTTAACTATGGATGGCTTCTTGATCCTTACCAATAACAAGTAAAGACTAACACAAAGCAGATTACGACCCATACTCACCATTTCAGTTCACAAATTAAGGACAAGAAAAAAGAACTACATAAACCTGTGAGAGAATTAAAGAAGAACAACACTCCAGAGAATCTGAAGTTAATAAAGGCCGCCACTCAACAATACCGAAACTGGATTAAAATGTACAAAAGCACACTGTACCAACTGGACACAGAAAAAATCATCCTTGCAACATTAAATAATCAAAACATGCGTAATTTCTGGAGCCTCCTGAACG
Organism: Ambystoma mexicanum; assembly: GCF_040938575.1. NCBI lineage: Eukaryota > Metazoa > Chordata > Amphibia > Caudata > Ambystomatidae > Ambystoma > Ambystoma mexicanum. The sequence goes on from NC_090929.1 coordinate 1,666,620,506, forward strand.
CAATTAACAGTTAACAACATCAACTGATCCAGAATGTCCGAGGACAAATGGATAGACCATTTTTTAAAATCTATATCGCAAAAGAGGACAAACAGTGATAGAAGAGGAACTGACTCAAGAGTACTAGAAGAGGAGTTGGACTAAATAAGATATCACCAACATCATTAAACATCTGAACAACTCCCGTGCTCCTGGCCCTGATGGCCTAACACACAAAATCATTAAACAATCACCTGAAGTCTGGTCTGAGATCCTGATGCAAATCATGACTCTAATCTGCATAACCAAATCCCAACCACATGGAAACATACAACCTTGATCCCCATCTACAAACAGGGCAATAAGGCAGACCCGCTGAACTATAGGCCAATTGCTCTACAGGACCCTTTGGGGAAAATCTTAGGGACTCTCCTTTTGACGGACCTATGTGCCTGGGCCAGGAACACCTAACAGCGTTGCGATAAAACAAACAGGCTTTGTGCAAAAAGTAGGGACAAATATAAACCTAATAACTCCTGAACCTTATCAAACAAGAAGCCATGCTAAAGGAAATCACAGTATGGGCAGCGTTTGTGGATCTATATCTGGCATTTGATGAAGTGAATCGCCAATTGTTATGGGAAAAACAAAAAAAAAATGGAAATGTCCCACCCATATATTGGAACCCATCAAATTGCTATATTCAAACACAAAGATACTGGTAAGATTAGCTAAAGAAGGAATACAATCGGTTTATATCGAGACCTGGAATGGCCTGAAGCAAGGGTGCACGTTGGCTGCAACTCTTTTCAATCTATACACTGCTGATTATGAACATGAGACAACAACTACCACCTCCAATCCTCCGATACTAAACTCTACACCACTATCAGTGATGATGTATGCGGACGATATTGTCTTACTTGATAAAACCCCACAAGGTCTTCAAGCAAGTCTCGACCGAATGGGAGACTATATAGAACGGAATGAATTTAAGGTAAACCTTGGCAAAACGAAAATATTATCTATCACCAAGCCTCATTATAAGAAACAGAAAAACCCCAAACTCCATATGAAAGGAACAACGCTAGCTGTAGTGACCACATACAAATATCTGGGCATCTTGATTAATAAATCTCCAGTTGAAAAGGAATGGGCCGATCATCTGCTTGTAACGCCCACCTGGTTCCCACGGGGGCGCTGATCTAGTCTGGATTACTGCGGCCTCTTCTAGCGTGATGCGCAGGACCCGGCACACCGATTGGACCGGACCTCCAAATCGTGCTTCCTTGGCCCGTAGGAATATCCTTCTTATGGTTTGGAAGGTTGAACTCTCCATCCTGCTTCTGGTGCAGGGGCGCGCGTTCGTCCAGTTACTTCACTGGTTTTCAGAATGGCGCTGGCAAAATCCACTTGACTTTCCTGAGCGATGCGCCGTAAGTATGAAAGTTCAAAGTTCAAGTGAGGCCCCCTTTATGCTGTCTTTCTCACCTGTGATCTGTCCTTTATTTCAGGTGCAGAATGAAGGCGATGCGTCGAGGGGTTAACCTGCCGAGGTGAGTAGTAATGAGGGCGATCCCTCTAGATGTCCTTATCATTCCTCTGAAATGTCTCTAGTCCTTTCCCCATAGGGGCTGGGGTACGGTACCTGCCAACGGGGCGGCGCCGACCCGAAATGTGGAAGAAAAGCCGGTAAGTATTATGGCTGTTAATCAGGCTTTCCTTCTGTGTGTCCTTCTGCTCACCTTTTGTTTCTTCCTCTCTCCCCTAGGTGCAGAGATGTGGCGTCCGATGCTGACAGCCGCGATGGAGCCGAGAGATGTCTCGAGGACAGGACAGGTGAGTGAAGCGTGGCGCTGCAGTGAGCAACGCGATGCTTTTAAATTGAAGTTTTCCTTCAGGGATGCTGGCGAGAAGATTCCGGATGCAGGTAAGAAGCTTGAAATAATCCTTGGTTTTCACCTTTCTCTTCTCTTCCTTCCTTGCAGGTCTTCCAGGTTCAAGACGGGCGTGGCTGTAGTCCAGGAGCAGGAGCAGACACGGTGAGCGTTAAGCTGCAGGAAGCAGAACAACGCGAAGCCTGAGCTGCTGTCTGGGCGTGGCTTAAATAGCCTCCAAAGAAGTCCCAGGTATGTATCCTTCCCCAACTAGGTATGTATCCTTCCCTGGCCACGCCCGAGTGAAAAAATAGTCCCTATGAAAAAATAGTCCCTTTCAGGTCTCAGGGAGGCCTGAAGCGTGCAGCATGGTCTGCATCAGGTAAGTGCACAAAACGCCTCCCTTTATGAGCCTGGCGCCTATGGTGCCAGGACTGATGTCCAACATGAGCCTGGCGCCAAAGGCGCCAGGACTGAGTCCAAAGAGTCCCTATAAGGGGCCGCTGGGCTTTTACCCGAGGGCATGATGCCTGCTTCCGTGGGTGCTGGGCCTGGCCTGATGCTCCGGGGGTAGGCATCATGACATCTGCTCACCAAAATCCAGTCACTTGTACAGCAAGAAAGCATACTCCATGGAAAATTCAGAAAATTCTCTTTCACTCCAATCTGAGCCTTTTACAGAAACAAAGTGGTTCTGTGTATAACCTATGGAAGTAAAACTATGATTAAACTGTCTCTCATGATATGGCCGAAGTTAGAAGCCATTTTCTGGAGGAAACCTATGATGCTTCCACCTTTCATTGCGATCACAAGAATCCGCTTTGAGATCACCACGCAATCCTTGGCTTCGATTGTGCTTTGGAAGAAAATCAACCTATTCCGCAAAATGATGAGTGAAGATCCAATTCCAGCCATAGACATCTTGAGAACGAAGGAAAATGCAATATGCAGCAAATCACTGCTTGAATGGAAGGCACAAATACTTATGAGCATTGCAAAAGAAAACATCACTATGGAAATGCTTTTGAATCGCCCACAAGAAGGAAACGGAATTTCATGCGGAATGACTGGATACATACAATGAATGAAAAACTAAGGTTTCAAGAAAACCTGACATGTTTTCTGGACATAAGACCATTAAATGATCCAGCAACTTACGTAAAGACATTTCCGGACAAACTTATAAGAAATCTTTACTTGAAACTGCGAATGAATACTACCAACAAGATCAAGGCTTGCAAGAGCAAAACAGATAGATCCCTCTCAACAACTCTGTAAGAAGCCAGAAACGATCGAGACAATTCGTCATATCATCATGGACTGTACAGAATTACAATCGGAGAGATCTCAATGTCGAACTTATTTTAAGATGAAAGAGACGATGACAGATGAAACAAGATGGTCGCAAATCTTATTAGGCAACGATAAGAACTTTATTTTCATCATTATCCAATTTTGGATTAAAATCATGAAAACTGATGCACTGTCGACATAAGAAACCTAATATGTAAACGACATTCATTATACACTGAATGAGAACTAAGTAGAGATATGATAAGATGAAATGTTTCTTTGTAAACTATAACATTTTAATTAAAAAAAAAACAATATCCAGTACAATAAAGTCACCTACACGTTTGTATAATCCCGTCTCATTTTGTGTCTGTTAGGGATTTTCAGAACCTTTTCTGAGAGGCCAACCTAGGTTGATAAGCAAGTGCTTTTCACATTTGGTCCTGCCAAATCCTCTCAAGTTAGCCTAAGTTCACCAGTTAAGCAGACTTGGGAGATCGGGGGTTTGGTGTGTAAGTACAGTTAAGAACAATTGTACAGAGTGAAGTGATAGGGATCCACTCAGAGTATACAATAATGCAGTTTATTTGCTCCAAACGCACACAAAAGTAGATTTGGTGAATACTGTGTACTACAGCACACATCTATATACATATCGATCTATGCAGGAAGTATTCTCCAAGGAAGATTACACAGCGTTTTACAGTTAAAACAGAAATCGACAATTCACCTAATTGTGAAGTAAAGTTTGGGGGAGGGAAAACTTTATTAAAACAAATATAACACGAGCGGGTCCCAGTCACCAACGCCTTTTAATTGTAGTCTCAGCCTCAGATGGAGAGCTGGTTCAGGCCCGAAACACGTGTCAGGCTGTTCCTGTGTTGAATAAATCCTTTGGACTACAAGCCCTCATTTGCATTTTTTCTTGGCGCAGTGTGACTGGGACCCGCTCGTGTTTAATTTGAACTTTCTTCAGTGGAATTATACTGGCAGTATAGCCACGCTTCCCAGACACCTGCGGCCTTGTTGCCCACTTTTTCTGATTGTATTGGATAAAAGCGCTGTGGATTCGTGACTTTTTCTGCCAAATTGTTTTCCTCTTAAAACAAATATAATACACCCTGCCCAATAATTATAAGGCAGACACCTAATTTGAGCACCCCTTCCCTATCCAGTAACTAAATCTAAAGTTTGAGTGTTAAGGTAATTCGTAAGACAGGCAAGTGCCTTGAATGAGCGGTTGAGGGGGGGAAGAGGGGGCAGGAAGTCTCAAAGTTCCCCTGCACAGGTTTTGGGCTCAGCCAACCGGTAGGTTACAATGCAGTTTAAAAACACATTTTTTAGGAAGGTGGGTTTAGGACAAAATTAGGGGTACACTCCCACCACAATATAGTTTACCCAAGGGAGATCCTAGGCCAGGACTGGGCAGTGCTAGGGAGTGGACTTTGTCTATGCAATCCCTAGGCGGTGTAAGGAACTCGTGGTGGCAACAGTAAAGACAGACACAAGTGATCACAGTTCAAGGGTGTTTACTAAACTGTATATGCGGGTAGGAAAAACGCCCAATCTAAGCCTAAATCTAACATGGGAGCAAGCTACGAAAATCAAATAATAAAAAGGCAGTTCTCATGGCGACTTGCCAAATAAAAGGGCCTATACTAAGAAAAACCTTTTGACAATCCTTACGGTAAATGCGAACAAAGAGTGTGGGATAGGATTCACAGGAAAGAAAGAAGTGTTCACAAATAATGAGCCAGGATGCAGTAGTCCGGTCTCCCTTCCCCACGTTTTGAGCACGGGACAAGGTAGGACTCTGGAGCAAAAAGTCTCTCGTCTCCGAGGACCTGATGTCTTCAACAAAATAATAAACAAAAGTTTCTTTCTGCTTGCACTTCACCCCTGGTTCCCCCTCTTCCGGGCTTGGGCCCTTCGATTGTTAGCCTCCCGCTGCCGGTTTCAGTATGACTTTTATGACAACCACCTTCTCCAGAAAGAACATGGCATGATGACCTGTGTGGTCACAAATAATGAGCCAGGATGCAGTAGTCCGGTCTCCCTTCCCCACGTTTTGAGCACGGGACAAGGTAGGACTCTGGAGCAAAAAGTCTCTCGTCTCCGAGGACCTGATGTCTTCAACAAAATAATAAACAAAAGTTTCTTTCTGCTTGCACTTCACCCCTGGTTCCCCCTCTTCCGGGCTTGGGCCCTTCGATTGTTAGCCTCCCGCTGCCGGTTTCAGTATGACTTTTATGACAACCACCTTCTCCAGAAAGAACATGGCATGATGACCTGTGTGGTTTTTTCCCACTTTGAGAGTTCGCAGCCATCGCTTTTTGCTCACTGTACCTTTAAGAATCATATTTGTGACATCTATTTGATTCACCAATCTTAATGTTTTGTGTGAACAATTCACTGTGGACATCCCTCGGTCGGGTTCACTCTTGCCAACTTTACGATGCAGGACTTGCTTACCTTAGCTTCACAATCTTCTGTCGGTCAAGGGCTTTCGACTGTACAGGGGATTTTACTAGACCCCTGTATGACCACTTTGACCCCCTTCTCGCCTTTCTCGCGAGGCCTTCTGGTTATGGTAGTTCGACATGGTAATTGCTTAGAATTTCCTGAGTGAATACGTGGTGCTTGACTCTTCTATGCTGGCTTTCCTGTTGTGCATCAACAGTTCTTTGTACTTTCTTTAATCAGCCACTTGCTACTTTCGTTCAACATAGTTCTGTTTCTTATCCGATCTGCCCGCGAATCACCTGCTGTGATGAACCGCTTGGCTTTTCTTGTCTCTGAAGTCCAGGCAGGTACCATGGGACCCAGCATCTCTCCCTGGCTTGGTTGTCAGCGGAGGAGGGCCCTGTGTACCATTGACATCTGCCACAGCACACACTGGCTACTGTTCATGGTCTTGCGATTCCTTCTGGTGAGGTTTCATGGGCCTGGCTTGGAAAGGGCAAGGTCGCTTCTCTCCTTGCCACCCTCTCGGTATGCACAGTCTTTCTCCTCTTCTCGAACTGCCATGCCGAGTTAGCTCGCTCGTTGTGTGGTCTGCCTTGCTCGTATTGTGCTCTCGTGCTACACCTTTTGTCCGTGTGGGGAAGGGACAGGCAGTCAGGTGTGTGCAGTTCTGGTCAATTGACTGACCCTTGTGTTGGGACATATAAGATAAATGGTTCGGTTGGTAGTCCGTTGTTCTTCGAGATATGCAAAAGTGTTCGCATCAGAAAAAGGGGGGTTGTTATGGAAAATTATACTTTGTCCTAGGGGTGTTGGTAAATTGAGAAGGGCGATATTGGTGGGGTTTGATAACCAAATTGAAATGAACGGGATTATTAGGGTGGACAACAGAAACAAGAGGATTCTCGGAGTTGGACCAGAGAAGTTCACTTAGGGGAGGTAGATGTCGTATAGCCTACAAGTGCCTCAGGGGGTCTTGTCCTCTTCTCCCTCTTCCTCGGTATAATACTGCGCCTCACCTGAGGCTTTTCTCCGAGCACAACCATGGGTTCCCCCAGCCAGGTGATCCTTTTTTCCGTTTGCCCCCGCAGTTGGGGACCGGGGGCATCGGCCCTTCCCAGGCCATCTGAATAAAGGATGCTCGAGGCTGGCTTGGGAGAATACCCTCCGGTTTCTCAAAGCGGTTAGGGAAGCACAAAGAGTGGTATATACTCTTGCACCATGAACTGACTGTGGATTGTGACCAGATGGCCCAAATTACCATTTCAACTAGTTAGTCACACAAAGCACTGACTAGGAGTACTATGCAGGAATCTGCAAGTTCTTGCACTTGATTGGTGGTTTCCGGCTTGCGAGGGCAGGAAGATTGCTCAAAAAGTAAGATGGCCCAAGGAGAAGTATTAAAACCTGTGGGGCAGCTGTTTTGAGTATATGGTACACAAAATGGCATTATTGTGGTCATAAATATGGTGCACAGTAGCACACACAAAATGTTTTAAAACTTGGTTGACTGCCCCAGTCTGTCCTAGGCGGATCACAAAGGCATAAAGAAGGCTGCCAGGCAAAAGGGGAAAATAGTTACAAAGCCCTTTGATAGTGTTGTTGGGGGACTTTCTATCCCTTTTCTTTATAATAAATTGAAAAATGGGCAATAGACTGGCGCCGTTCAAACACATTTCAAGAAGGGTTCATAAGGGGCGTGGGCTCCTCTTTCAATGGGTCAATCCTGATCTTGCTGCAAAATAAGGCATGTAATCAACATTTGCGTGACATTTTTGTGCTGTGTTGATTTTACATCAGTATTTGTCGTAATTAATCGAGTGAAGCCATGAGGTTAGCTGGCGAGGTGGGGTCTACCGGCGGGCTTCCTCAACATGCTGATCTACTTGCACTCGAACATTAACCTTAGAGTGAGATTAAATCAGGCGGGAGCTCTATGTAAAGAGATCAGCACTTTGAGGGGACTACACCAGGGATGTACCCAGGCACCTTGTTTAACATTTTTATTTCTGACATTGGCGACAGTTTGGTGAAGTATGGGCTGGTGTTGCCTAGACTAAGTTCTCAGCATCTGGAATGGATGGCCTATGTGGACGATGTCCTTTTATTGGTCTATACTGAAATCGGTCTGCAGAGGTTGCTTGGGGCCCTAAAAGAGCATCCAAAAGTAAATTATTTGAGAATTAACAAAAGTAGGACAATCCTGACACACTCCAGCTCCCAAAGACCGGCCACATTTAAATAGTCCCTAGAGAGGGTACCACTGGAAACGTTGGACCATTTTACATACTTGTCATCACCAATCTTTTCAAAGCTCATAAATGTACTCTGGTGGCTCTCCCCAGCTCTAAACAAAGAGATCATTAATTCAAGAAATTGGGAAGGTTCTAATTAGATATGGCTGATTTTCTTTTTAGAGCCGGTGAAAAAATATTCTACTGCAAAGGCCATCCCCAATAATCTTTTAAGGTTTAGAAACCATATTGTGGTTTGATTGGAATTGGTTCTAGGCAGCTGAAGCTGCCTTTGGAGGATTGTCATCTTTGCCAAATTGTGTTCCTAGAGAGGTGGTCAGATTTGAGCTGGGCCTTCTCTCGCTGAAAGCAAGATTACTGTGAGTCTCCTTCTGAATGTTGTAATCAATGGAGTGACAAATGTAAATTGTGGTTTTGCAATGTTGATTCAGACGCCAGTCACTGTTAAAGTTAAAATGTGGTAATGGGATTGGATCACCACGCGGGAGGTCCTTGATAAATACAGACTCTACCAAGATTTATTCCTGGACCACAAAGTGGGGTCGCTTAACCCTATATTCAGACGTTTCCCAATATGTACTGGATGCAACAGTTTTTACATTTCAGACTGAACCTGAATCGAACACGCGAAATCTTTAAATATTAGAAGTAAAGATGATTCAATTAGTGGTTTATGTAGATTTTGTAATTCGTCTGATTCATTTGAAACTTTGAAACATATACTTTCACTGCCTGAATTTAAGGGAAAAGAAGCAATTCTTTTTTTTTAAATATTGTGAAGAGATTTCAGAATATATGATGAAGATATATTTTGGCACCGGATTGTAGCTGGTTCTTATACATCAATTATAATTGTCATATAAAGATTTCAAATTTAGCCTGATATAATTATTGCGAAAGGACACTAGATGTTCGTTTTTTTTTTTTTTTTTTTTTAGGTACCCAACCTGCTCGCATAAGGATCTTCTTCTTTTTTGATAATTCTTGGCTTTTGCTGGGGCAGTGACCCTTGTTTTGTGACTTTTTTTGATGCACTACAGTGCACCCCATTTTTCCCTGTGATGATGCCGTTTTAAGTGCCCCACTCTCAAAACTGCTGACCTGCATGTTTAAGACCTGTCCTTTGTCCTTCTTGTAGGGAGTGTGTTAGAGTGGATGCTGATGATGCTTATTGTGAGGCTGGTAGAGAGGTTGTATATTCGGTGAATGCTGTTCAGAGAAGGTTGAGGAAGAAGAAGCCCTATTCCATTGTACTGATTAGTGGGGTACCTGTTTCTATGCTCATAGACAGTGGAGCAGACTACACTCTGATCAGTGTGCAGGTATGGAAAGAGAAATGTAATTGTTGAACGTTTTGGGAGGATAGTGTGAATGGGTATGGGGATGTGCCTATAGACATTATAGGAAGTTTGAAGGAGAGCTACAATTTAAGGAAAGGAAGTCCATAGGCACCATTTATGTTGCGAACAAAGGTGGAGAATTGCTTTCGTGGAGTGACGAAGCAGAGTAAAAAATTAGACTTGATGCGAGTCACCCAGACCAGGTGTTATCGGTGAAGAGTGTGAGAATGGGTCAGGATGAAGGTTAACTGTTGCTATAACTACACAATCTCAATCTGTTAAGCCAAGTTCACCACTTTTTGCCATGTCTGCAATTAAACCGAAGAGGCAAATACTGGCTATAAAGAGGAAAATGCCAATGAAATGCTCCCGTCTACACCTCCCACCTGCATGGTAGAGCCCAACTCAAGTAATCCTGAATGTTCCCTGGAGGAAGCACACCCTTAGTGCGTTTTAATCGGTCCCTTTGCTCTTTTATTGTATTGAATGTACCAGTTAGCTCGCATTCTTGGGGAAACCTACTGTGACTAATTCAAAACCTCCTGTAGAAAGCGTCACAATGACTAGCTTATCCAATGAAGTAATGGACTGTGTAGTTTGCTGTCCCATTTGCCTTCTGATAATTGCATTAAGCCGAGAACTGTTCGGCTGCAAGCTGGGAGGCTTCACAGCAGTATGCCCCCAACTAATGGCCCACACTTCAATTGTGTTATGATGGAAGCCGAACTCCAAGAAACTGATCTTATCTTTCCCCCTCCCACTGCATCTCATGTAGCACCTGTGGCTGTGTCAACCTCTGCAGTTACTGCATCATTGCCGCCCTTTGAGTGTTGGACAAAGTACGCTCTTCATGAGTCCATCCCCGAACCCTCGCTATGTGGAGTGGTGGGGGACATGATGCCATCACAAGTGGACACTTCTACTAAACCTACCCTGTTCGACAAGCAAACTTTTGATCCTCATGGCTCTAGTAGTAGGCCACTATTGGAGGGAGCACTCTGCCAGGCTGATTAAGTTGTAAAGAGGCAGAGAGGCTGCAGGCTAAGGCCACAGGAGCAACAGGGGTTTCTGGCCAAGTAATGTTGGACAGCAGGCTATCTGGCCCCTTACATCCCGGACAGCAAATGGCCCAACCTGTTTATACACAGACTGGTGTGGGGAGCCCAGCCCACAAGCAGTGCATTTGTAGCACTGATGTATCAGATCTCCTTAAAATAAGACATCAAATGTAATCCCTGATTGAGGCAGTCGGGTAGGGAGTGGCCAAGGGGAGCCTACATACTAACTGAATGACACAAGGCCACATTACAGATTGATGCCACATGGCCTAACTCCACCTGTAAATTGCTCTGTCATCCCTAACATATCGCAGGGTGGAGAGGATTGTAGTAGTAGCAGGAACCAAGCCAGTACCAAGTCTGGATGCACCGAAGAGGTTGAAGAGAGACAGCTGACAAAGTCCTGAGAAGCTGTGTTCCTGACAGGAGTACATCACACTGTGCATCTCTAAAATCTAAACCAACGGTAGATGGAGAGTCCTGGCCCAACAATTCTGGTAAGGCAGAACTCCGGAAGAGTCATGACCCACCCTCCTCAACCACCAACTCGCGCAGCGGAAAGATATATTTTTTTTTTTTGTTTTATTGGTTAAGTATAGTTAAACCTTAAACATTACATCCTTTTTTTTTTTTTTTTTTTTTTTTTTCCTTCCATAAAAACATTATTCCTTTTTTAAAACTTCCTTAGGTCCAATTGTCATCAGGTAATGATTGCCCAATCATTGTCCTAGCCTCTCTGTTATCTTATGATCCACTGCTCCATTAGTTCAAGGTGTGATCAATCAAGGTAGTTAGATACTTAAGTATCTAAACCTATTCGTACCGTTCTCTTACTGATCTGATCTGATCTGATCTCGTCTTGATTCAAGTTCAACATTTCAACAAATTTCAATGCATCGAGAGTTTTGCCAGTTTTTTCCACAGTGAGAATTCTTTCCCAATATTGTTCTTCCGTATCCTGGGTGATATTCAATACGTAGTTTCCCATATAGATCTCTCTTTTGCTTTTTAAAGCTGGACAAATTAACATAACATGTCTTATCGTTTCCAGTTGGTCCTTCCGTTTACAGAACCGACAGTATGCAGCTGTTCTGTCAATTTGTCTTCTTTTCCATTTCACTTCTCTGCTATTCCAAATGTTGAGTCTGCAACGCAGCAGCAAGTCCCGATAGTGTTCAGTTGGAAATTTCAACAGATATGGCGGTAAGTTGTTCAAGCCTTTTCTTTCCCAGATGATGTTATGACATAGATTTCTTCTCAGTCTTTGTTCCTGGGTTTTCTCCCAATCTTTTTCCTGAATAACTCTTTTTGCTTTGTCCGGGTTATTCTTTAGGGTATCCTCCTCCAGATTTACTTGCTCTAACTGAGCCTTACATCTGCTTTTCCAATCATTAAGCATTTTGTCTTCATTCAGGATGTTCGTCCGGGCTAGGATTTCAAATGGTTTAGGTGGTATATCCAAAATGCACTTTCTATATAAAGATAGGGTTTTCCAAAGTACGACAGAGTTTATTGATTGGAGTCTGAGCTCAGTTCTAATGAGCTCCACAGGTAGTGAGGTTGGTAGGCGCAAAATTTTGCGCCAAAAATACGCTTCACAGAGATTCCAAACCTCCCATCTCAGGGCTAAGAGTGCTTCTGTGGCATAAGTGATTACTGCCACCACTTTTTGCTTGTAGAAAGTCACAATTGGAGTAAAAGAAAACTTTCCATATCTGCGATGTAAACAAATCCCTTGATTTGTCAGAGCCACTAGTTTTTCCCGGATCAGTGAGTAGTGCGCCTGTTCGTTGCAGTTTTTGTTTATCATTATCCCCAGGTAGAGTGTCATTTCTACTTCTTCCAACTTCTGGTTTTCTAATGACCATCGTATGGTTTTTCCGGACTGTCTTCTGCCCCGACTAGATTCCATTGTTAAGATCATGGATTTTTTAATGTTCATCTTCATGCTATTTTCTTTTAAGTAGTTGTTAAAGGACTCAATCCGTCGTAGGCCTATTGGTGTTTGATCGATGAATACCGCATCATCGGCATACAGCATCCAAGGTATTTCTTTTCCATTTATTTTCGGCGGAAATGCACGAATCTTCTCCTGAGCTATATTCATATCGGCCATATACAGGACAAAGAGGAAAGGGGATACTGCACAGCCCTGCTTGATTCCTCTAAAGGTTCTAATCCTCCGCGAGAGTCCCCCATTGCTTGTAATTTGGACTTTAATTGAGGTATCAGTGTATAATGTTTGAATAGCTTCAAGCAGATCCTTTGGGCATCCCCAATTTCTCAACTTTGACCACAAGAGCTCTCTATTGATTCCGTCGAAAGCTTGTTCGAGGTCAATAAATGCAAGATAGAGTTTTTTTTTTCCCGGCTAATGTCTTTGCCTTTAACAAATTGATCAAAAAAAGATTCAAGGCAGTGCCAACTCCACTTACAAAGGCTGATTGTCTTTCATCTAGGATTTTCGCCTCGGTGGCCCATTTTTTTAGATCTCTCAGTAGCAGTGATGCAAATAGCTTACCGATTGAGTCTAGGAGTGCTATGGGCCTATAGTTCCTAGGGTTTTCCCGATCTCCCTTCTTATATATCGGTACTATATAAGCCTCCGTCCATGTGGCTGGTATTTGTTTGGTTTTCATGATTTGTTGAAATAGTATATATATTAGATCCGTCCAGGACTCGGTTTTCTTTTAGTAATTTGTTTGAAATGCCATCTGGACCAGCTGCTCTTGAGGTACTAAGTTTTTTTATCAGGGTTCGGATATCATCCTTGTCACAGTTCAAGGCCCACGGAGTTGAGTCCGAGATCTCTTTTATGGTTTTTTCCTGGCTTTCGCCTTCAAAAAGGGCAGTGTAGTGTTCGAACCATTTGTCTTCTGAGACTTGATTGATACCTACGGCGGATTGATTGTGCTCTCTGTCGTTAAGTAAGTCCCAAGTACTTCTAGCGTTGTTTGCCGATATGGCTGCTATCATTTTTTCCGCATCCCTCTGCAGTCTTAGATACCGAGTTTGTCTCAGCCAATTTTTATATGATTGTTGACATTTTCTCAGGAGTTCGAGTCTTTCTGGGCCATTTTTCCTTTTTATGAGTCTCACTTCTGACCTATATTGTTTCCTTCTTAACACTAGTTGTTCATCATACACATGTTTTTTTGTAATGTTCTTTTTTTTAGTTGGATCATACTTAATCTCATGGGCTTCCAACAGCCATTTGTAGTCCACTAGCTCTTCATTGTTGTTTATCGCTTTTTTATATCCTAGTATTAGATTCGGGATTGCCCGATTTTTAATTCTCAAACGGTTTCTTCCCCCTGTAGCCTCAGTTTCCATTGTTCTTTCCGTTCCTCTATTGGTCCTTATTTCCCAGATGAGTTCAGTTGCTAACAGGCAGTGATCGCTACTCGTTTGTTTTTTTACTGTAAAGGAAAGTATCCGATCCAACATGTTTCCTCCCACAAAGCAATAGTCTAAGCAAGCACCTGATTTCCCACTGTGCCATGTATTAGCCCCTTGGAGATCTCCCTTAGTCTGGCCATTTAACATCTTCATCTCACGGATTCTCATTTCTTGCATCCATACCTTTTCTTTTCCTAGCAGGTGTTCAGTAGCTTTGATCTTACCATCTTTATCCAGGATTTTGATATTCAGATCTCCATTTAGTATTATCAGCTGGCCATATTCCTCCATCATGGACTGATCAATTATCTCTGTGATTGACTTTATGAAGTTCGTCTGACCCTGCATGTTCTCACTCCAGTAGACATTGATCAGGACCATTTCTTTCGGGATTTTTGGGCGTTCCACTTCGGATGTTACTTTCAGGATTTGTACATAGGGGTTTGGTGTCAGATGTTCCCTTACTTTTAGTGGACATTCCAGTTTCTTAAGTATCAAGAGGCCTCCAAACGGTCTACCCTTTGGCCCCTTTCTAGCCGGGTTTGTGTAGACCTCATAGCCCTCACATATAGGGGGTTTACGTAGCCATGATTCTTGTATTGAGATAAAGTCATATTGGGTCAGGAAATCACATTTACTAGAGAGCAGATGTTTGAAACCTCTTGTATTCCATGAAGCACAAAGGATCCGGTTTTGCTCTTTCTCCGTACTCTATTGTTTCTTCTTGGAATTCAAAGCATTTGCCATCCAGGCCCATTCCTTTCTCCGATTATCTACTTCAGTAGGTTTATTCATATCTCTCCTTAAGTTTTCCGAGTTATCCACTGTGAACTTCAGGGTTTTCAATATCTCCTTACTCTTTTTAGTTGATAAAGACTCGTCCTCCTCAAATTATTTCTCTTTCTTCCTTTTTTCATTGTTTTTCTTCAAATTTTCACCCGGAATTGCAAATCTAGTTTTTACTGGGTTTTCCTTCATTGGCTCCTTTCTTTGTTCTGTATGGGCTTTATCTTTTAATTGTCTAGATTCCTCGCCCCAGTTTTCTAGTAGGAACCCTTTTTTTCTTAATGTGTCTGACACATCCAAAAGTTTCTGCTTTGTGTTTTTAGATGACAAGTGCAAGATGACTTGGTCTAGCCTTTGTTCCTTTGGGAATTCCACTATTTTTATATCTTCCGTTGATATTGTCCTTGGTGACAGGGCTTGCTTGCAGAGCTCCACCACGTATCTTCTATTTAAGATCACCCTTCTTGGTCCATTTGCAGCTGTTTCTAATTTTAGATGATGTCCTTTGGATAGAATGGATTTCTTCTGGGGTGATCTTAGCGGTAGCACTTTCCTTTTCTTGACTTCAATGTCCTTTTTTTTTTCCTTATCAGTAGGTTCTTTAAGACAGGGGTTATTCCGGATTTTTTTTTCCAACCTCCCCTCGTTCGCCATTTCTTTTCTTCTTTGTTCCAATGTCTTAAATCTAATAGATTCCTGGTCCGAATCCACTTCAGTTTCCTTTGAGCCCCGTCTTCTTTCTTTTTCCCTGGTGTTTTCTTGGGCGATTTTCTTGTGGGGCTTTGGTTTCAGATCTTCCTTGGATTTTTGGGTTAGATCTACTGTTTCCCAATTATCTAGAGTTTGCCAATCCGAGATACTTATACTATCCCAGTCCTCGTTCTCACTATCGGATTCCAACAGCTCGATGAGATCACTCAAATTTGCTTGTTGTTCTGGATCCTCCCTGCTTTCTTCCCTTAACACCTTTTCTTGATCTTTTAGTCCCTCGGTCTCTACATGTCCACTAATACTCATCTCTCTTCTAGATTTCTTAGCACAATGTGAGTTCTCTCTTCTTGGTGGAGTTCTCAAGTTTCTCAAAAAGGCTCTTGAACCATTTACTTTGCGTTTAAGGGGTTCGTTTTTAGTTTTTTTCCCTTTTTCATTTAATGCACTTACAGTCTCCCTACCATTTCGGTTGGTCGGATCCTTCGGAGTTGCCCCTGCAAATATGGCAAAGGCGGATCGTTCTAAATTTACAGAGGTCAGTTTGTTAGTCTCCTTTATCCCAGTCGGGATCGAGGTCACTTCTTCTTGGTGTTGCTCCTTTAGATTTGGGAGATTTGGTGCATCCTTTTTCAATTTCATTGGTCCTTTGCCTTCTTTAAGTTTTCTATCCGTACAATCCTCCTTATTCCTTTGGTTATATTTGTGGGTGCTTCTCATCCATTTACAGTCTTCTAAAACTGCCTCCATTAACACAGATTTATCAGTCGCATCTCGCCTAGCTAGATCACTAAGGCGAGATTGCCAAATTTGAGTTAGTTCAGCTTCTTTGTTTGTTCTTTCATTTAAACTCTGTAGGGCCGAGGTCATATTTACATGATTCTCTTTTATTTGAGAGTTGGTGATAGTTACCTCTTGTACCGAATCTTTAATTGCCCCATAGAGTTTGAGAAAAGGGGCTATTGTTATAGTTAGCGAGGACATAACCACTTTTTCAATGTGATTCAAGTCTTTTTCTCTTTCAATTTTACAGGCCTCAGTTATTGTCCTTAGAATTTGTTTATTCCATGTGTCTTCTGTAGGCCTGTTTTCCTCATCCAAGATTAAGCAGCTGGCTAGATTGCTTCCCGTATGATCCTTCCTTATTTGTACGTTTTCCATGCCTTCATTCACCCTAGCCACTGGCAAAGTTTTGTCTCTCCCGTCCCAAAGTGGCGGATGAGTTTCTTTCACAGTTGTTATCTTTTCTCGATGTCCAAAAGGAGGTATGGCGGTATTCTCAAGCTGTTCTTTATCTAAGGCAGCCATTTTTTCATTGATCAAGCAAAAACTCCTTCTTTTTTCTCTTCCTATTTTATCCGTCAGTATAGTGATGTCTTGCATAATTTTATCTGCCAAAGATAGGTTACTCAGGCTAGCTGGTGCAGTATCTGCTGCTCTGTTGTTGTTCGATCTTTCTAACGGCCTCTGCCCTCCCAGGCGCGGGAATTAGTGGAACCTGTGTCGTAGTCATATGTAAAAGCTCCTTTATTTACTTCCTTTAGGGGATTTGCAGATCGATTCTCCTTTTCCTTTGTGGGACTAATTCTTTCTTCCCTATATGGTTGGAAAATGTCTATGGGCTCTTTCACTATCATCGATAGTCTTCTGGGGTCAGTATTTTTATTCTGGTTTATCGAGTCCTGCAGAGCGTCTTCGACCTGTCCCAGATCCAGCATATCCCATTTGTCAACTTGATCCCATGATGTTTCTATTGTTTGCTGGCTATGAACAATGCTAGTCATTCCAGAACTAAGTTCTGCCGCTATTGGCCTTGTAGGGTTTTCTAGACTTCTGTCCAGAGTTTCTTGAATTAGTGATTCACTGAGGTCCACTCCTATTCCATCTTTATGAACTATTCCGAGGGCCTCGTCCTCTGTTTGTAGCGTCATCTGATTTCCTACCATGTTTTCAAGTGGATTAGTTGATAGTAGGTTTGATTTTGTTGTCTCCTTCTCCTGTGTGGAGTTAGAGTTCTTACCTGCTGGCACTTCATCAGGTGGAGTTACTATCTCCTCACAAATATCCTCAATTGCTATTTCAGCTATTTCATTGGATTCCAGAATGCTTTGTCCTGCTACTTCCCTCTCAGAATTCTTCTTTGATACTACCTCTACCTGGCATGGAAATGTTGATGGGGAAAGCATTTTTATGGTTTCTCTTTCCGTGGAGATGGTACATGCCATAGGTAGTTCTGGAGAGTTGGGTGCCAACCACAGCTTATCACCTTTTCCCGCCAACTGTGAGGGCGATTTTTCCATATTTGATTGATTGTCTCCTACCGATAAGCTTTTCCTTTTATCAATACCGAATGGTAGTCGGCTTTGTTTTAGCATCGTAGTTCTCAGGGTTTGCTCCAGGCTCCCATTTATTTCTGGGAGTGAAGCGAATCTCTCTCTTACCTGCAGTCGTGTTCTTAATCCTGTCCCTTGCGTACCCTTTGAGACCGGAATTGACTTCATTCTCTCGAAGTGATCTTCGGTATCTCTCGGCGCAGTAAGTTCCCGCAACTGGTGTCCAAGCAGTACCTGTACCGCCACCGCCAGCAGCCGAACAGCTTAACAGCTCCTTCAATCCACAACAAACGATGCCCTTTGCGCGCCGGGCTTAGTGCCGCAAGGGTGTCCGGGGGCAGGTCTTATTGCACTTCCTGATGTCGTCACGGAGGGCGGGCAGGGGGCGGAGCCAACTAGCGCTACAGCGCTCGAGCCTGCACGGCCCTCTCCTCGCAGGCAGGCACCTCAAATCCTCCAACGGCTGTCAGAGGGCAGGTGAGGGGGGTGAAGAGGGGTCGCAGCCACAGCTTAACAGCTCCTTCAATCCACAACAAACGATGCCCTTTGCGCGCCGGGCTTAGCGCCGCAAGGGTGTCCGGGGGCAGGTCTTATTGCACTTCCTGATGTCGTCACGGAGGGCGGGCAGGGGGCGGAGCCAACTAGCGCTACAGCGCTCGAGCCTGCACGGCCCTCTCCTCGCAGGCAGGCACCTCAAATCCTCCAACGGCTGTCAGAGGGCAGGTGAGGGGGGTGAAGAGGGGTCGCAGCCACAGCTTAACAGCTCCTTCAATCCACAACAAACGATGCCCTTTGCGCGCCGGGCAGCGGAAAGATATCTTGGAGAAGGGGGTGAATATTTTTAAATGGGGTCCCCAAACTGTCCCCCCTACCAGTATGAGTTCAGGGACACGTTAATTAATAAATGCTCTCACTGGATGCAGACAGTGAAGGGGTGTGTGTTTAGGAATCGCATTATAAGCTGCACCAGGATTAGCCAACTGTGGGGCTTCACCCTTGACTCTATTCCAATTGACCTTGTGGAGCCAGTTTTGGCCAGGAACATATTAGCCCTTGACTGGAGATGCCAGCTAAAGACCACCACAATAGAACTCGGTGCTCAGCCCTTGGGAACCCTGTCACGGCAGTCAGTGCTCACAGGAGCAAACATTGTCCCATTGGGGAGAAGGGTTCGGATTGATTCTCCCGACCTCTCTATTTTACAGCCTAAGGGTCATTAATATATGTTTTTTTTAATTTATATTTATTTTATTGTTGCGTCTGTAGTTTACA
This sequence comes from Ambystoma mexicanum, assembly GCF_040938575.1. Classification (NCBI taxonomy): domain Eukaryota; kingdom Metazoa; phylum Chordata; class Amphibia; order Caudata; family Ambystomatidae; genus Ambystoma; species Ambystoma mexicanum. The sequence continues at coordinate 1,666,639,269 of NC_090929.1, forward strand.
TAAAACCTTACACAACATTAAACCCATTAACCTGTATATAAAACATTAAAACAAGTACAAATCATCAAGAATAAACAGATAAAATCAGTCTATTAACAATTCATCTCCATCTCTAAAAAGAATAAATTAAGATGCATATCTCAAATGCACTTTACGATTTCGTTTCATGCCTATGTTAATTTTTTCCAATTCTTCCATAATACACTTCATTTTGTATAGTACCAACGTTAAAGAAATACTAAATCCCCATATGAGCCGACTCCAAAATAAGTCAACTGACATAACGAGGTCTCTGTCATATCTCCCTTCAAAGCAAATTGCACGAGTAGACTCAAAATGAGTACAAAAAAGCACCAAATGTTTGTGTCTCAGTGGCAGCAGGGATTTTACAGAAATGACACCTTGTTTCCAGCAATCCTCCCTCTGTTTCAGTGCTGGAAGACCAATGTCTAGTCCTCTCCAGAGTGGGTATCTGATTCATTCTAAAGCGCATATATATTGATCTTACCCTCTCACATGGGAAACATCGAATGTAAAGGGGCAGGCATTCTTTAGCATGACCATAACAAGCATATTCCTCATAGGTAGAGAGTTCCCCAATCTTATTTGCACCATCAGCCCAATCCGCCCTCAATAAGAACCTCTTAACCAACCCTGGACGTTGGATAAGATCTTCTGATTTTAGACCAAAGGAGTCCAAAATAAAGGTCATTTTAAAGCAAAATTTCTTTAGATGGAACCGTTTCAGTTCTAACCAACTCAGATAAGGTTTCATATAGTGAGTTATTGGGTGGAACCAACATTTTTCTATATAACAATAACTGTTTCCATTTAAGTCTGGTTTCCATGGAAATCAAACATAACTCGCTTCGAATAATAGCATTGGGGATAGATCTTGATAAACCGAGTAAGTCCTTCCACAGTTTCCCTTGTAGCGTATTCAGGACAGGACCCATTTCGTGAGTACAGATGTCCAGGCCATATAGTAATATTGGCTCACATTTTGCCATATAAAAGCGCCTCAGAGGTAGAAGTGAAAATGTACATGTTCTTGCTTTCAAGACTCATTTGTGAAGTAAGGTTTTTCACTTTGTCCTCAAGGCTATGTCTCCCCAAGTTTTCAGACTTACTTTATTAGTTAGGTTATAACCTAAATAAGTAATGGCTTGGACCTGCTCTACCGGTTGTTCTCCCATAAACCAAGAATATTTTTTTTTTATTTTAGTGAATATCAATATTCGTGATTTCGAAGCGTTTGGCGCCAAATTATTAAGTAGGGCATATTGGTAAGAGACCCATCTTCAATCTGAGTCCCCTAGGGGTACGATCTAACAAAATAAAATCATCGGCGAATGCCATCCATTCGATGGTCACCGTACCCAGTCTAGTAGGAGCAATAAGAGGACCTTCCCAAATGCCCTCAACATCACTGACCTACAGATTAACGATCTGCGGAGCCAATGAACAGCCTTGTTTCACTCCTATATAGGTGGGTATATTCTCTGATAATGTGCCCTCCTTGGTTAGACGAACTCTAATTGAAGTGTTCGTATGGAGAAGAGCTAAAAGCTGTACAAGTTTAAGAGCGGTGTTCATCTTCAGCATCTTACCCCAAAGTCTCGCTCTGATAACCCCATCAAAAGCGTTGGAGAGATCTAAAGAGGCTAAGAATACCTCCCCTATATTAGATTGATGGACATAATCTCTTAAATGGGCCAGTATCGTGCCGCTCAAACTGGTACCTAATTCCGCTCTAAAACCAACCTGAAATCTACTAAGACAGGAATTTACCCTCACTGCTTGATTAAGGTCTCTTAAAAGTAATATACCAAAGACCTTACTTGCCGCATCTAAGAGGGCTATAGGTCTATAATTGTTGGGATTAAGGATGTCACCCATTTTGAACACGAACTATAATGCTTTGAGTCCACAATTTTGGTATAATGTGGGTCTCAAAGATGGACTCAAAGATAGGTTTTAAGACCTTTGCCCACAGTTCCGGTTCCGCCTTATAGCAAAGGGAGGGATGCCGTCCGGCCCTGGTGCCCTTGACGGCTTAAATTTATTAATCGCCCAAATGTCATCCCAATCCCAAGGACAACCACCCTTAACTGGGGTTTCCAAGAGTGAATCTGAGTCCACAACGAAGACCGGCGGGAGAGAGAATTTTTTAAGATAGTAGGCATACCAAACCTCCTCTGAGATGGGGCAATCTAATTTATCTCTGGCAGGGGTTAACATCGAATTTAAAGTCGCCCAAAAATTAACCTCCTTTCCCTTACAGAGATTTTCAATCATGTGTTGGTGAACTTTTAAGTAGCGATCCATTTTCAAAGATTTAATAAAATTCTTATGTCTCATAATGATTCTTTTTTTGTAACTCTGAAAAAGTTCTTTCGGAAGGATCAGGTGGGTAAGTTTTGCCAATTCCCTTTTAGTACGTTTGGAGTAGTGTATCACCGAATCCCGACTAACACTTTTTCTATTAAGTGACGTGGGTCTCGAAAGCTTGGTGATTTTATAGGCTCAAGCCATGAGTATATTATAAAACAACTTCCCATTGGCGAAGTGCTGCCTTGATGTATCAAATGTAGGGCCTCACTTAGGTGATTCAGGATAAGAACCTTACATTTTTTAACAGTATGGTGGTTCCAAGTGACTGTTCTACCATTAGGGCCATGTATTCAGGTTTTACTTGTCTCGCTTGGGTCTGCAACAAAAAGGGGAAATAAATAGGGGTATGATCTCCCAAGTCTGAATCTAGGGGGAACAGCGAAGCCCTAGATTGCTTCCAGGTGTTAGAGACATAGAAAAAATCTATCCTCGAGGTCTTATTTCCCCTCTTCCAGGTGTATTTAGGCAGCGAATAGTTATCAGCATGGTCCACCAATCCCAAGTCCCATGTTTCAAGGAAATGGTCCCATCGAATCCCCTTCCCAACAGTGGAACAAATCTCATTAGGAATATCTCCCCTCTCATTCCACCAACTACCTTCTGCACAGGCGGCATTAAAGTCCCCACCCCCCCCAAAACGCAATATGATTTCCCAACCCCTTCTCGTACCACTCCCCTAAAATCTCTCCCAATTCCTCTTCTACAATTTCAAAGGGCGTTTTAAGCTCGTTCCAATATATGGGGTTTATGTTTGGTCCCAGGATAAGAAGCCCTCACAATGAGCCAAATCTTTGAGACATACTTTTACCACATGGCCACTATATTTAATCTAAATGTTACTTCATTTAATGGAATTGATGTTGTTATATTTGTGATGTTTTGAATTTGTTGTGGAAAACCTTTATGGCTCAACGCTGAATAAAGGTATGAATAACTGACTGGCTATGTGCAGCTCCCTCACCAAATACTCTCCTCCTAGGTCCCTTTGCTCCCACTCGCTGCTGGTTAAACGCTTCTCCAAGCTGTGGGCAGATCTCTCTCCTCGGCTGGCTCTCTCCTCTGGAACAGCCTCTCTCCCCCTCTCTCTCTCTCCTCCTCTCTCTCTCTCTCTCTCTCTCTCTCTCCCACTCTCGCCTGCTCGCTCTCTCCCGCTCTCTCTCTCCTGCTCTCTCTCCTGCGCTCTCTCCCGCTCTCTCTCTTTCTATCTCTTTCTCTCTCTTTCTCTCAATCTCTCCCCTCCCTTCTTGAACCGGATCGCCTCAGGTTCCGCAAGCAACTCAAGAGTTTTCTCTTCTCCTCCTTCCCTCTCTCCCTCCTGTGCTAACTATCCCCAAAGTCTGAGATTGGCGGCCTAGTCCCTCAAGAGTTGTATAGGGTCCTGGCCTTCTGCACAATCGCCACCAGCATCGGCCCCCCTGCACTGGCCTCGGGGCCCACACCTGCATGTGGTTTTGTCACAGGCCTGTACTTACCGGCTAGGTGGTTGATCTCCCCCTCGCTTGGTACATCTTCGCCCTTGCACTTAACGGTTGCCTCTGCATCCGGCACTTCCCCACTGGGGGCCCTTCCAGCACATAACCGCTGCCCCCACCCCTTTCTCTTTTCTCTGCACTTGCACGTTCCGAATGTCACAAGGCGTAGTAGGACCGCTGTTTGTTTTATATTTTTGTTCCTAGCTCCCTCCCTTTGCCTTGTGGACATGGGGTGTTTCGGTTATCTCCCCCACTACCTGTCATTTCAGGCAGTCAGTAAGAACAAGGTATCGTGAACAGTGCTTAAAAAAAGTACAGCCACCATTTTAGGCAAATGGTGACCCCTGTGTCCCTCCTGCAGCTGCAAAGGCAGCCTGCGGTAGAAGTCCCAAAAAGTAATGCAAAAAGGTACCCTCCCCTCACCCTGTCAGATGAACTTGCACCAGTAGCTAGATGTTACTGGAACAGTGAGAAAAGGGAGACATTGGTTCTCCTTGGCACTCCACATAAGGTGGGGTTTGCTGATCTCACAAAATAACATACAGGAGGGACAAAAGGGTGTCCCCCTGCCCTTGTAACAGTAGTTAAGCCAGGTAAATTAAAAATGGAATGCTCATGGAGCCTCCAGCAACACTGCACAGAAAGTGCTGTTTGCTGCTATAGTAAACGGTAGATGCCAGAAAACATGGATGAAAGCAGATCTCCATTAAAAAGTATCAAAAGGAGATGAAAAGGGTTCCCTAGTACAGAGTAAATGAATGAGTGAGTCTGGAAAAAAGTTCCCACTCCTCAGGGGAGAGAGTCCAAAAATCCAATATACCAGCAGAAATGCCTGGGAACTAGCAAAGTGGGAAGAATTACACTCAAGAAGGAAATTCTACCTAACAGCAGCTCCCCTTGCTTCCTCAAGGCCTCCTGTTCCTGCCCCTAGCCGTGAGTGACGCATTCCACACCCCGTCATTCCACCCTTGCTTTGCTCGATTAGGTACTTTCTTGTGAGCAAAATGGGAGATGTTGCCCCACCTTCACATTTTGTAAGACATTCTTACTTGGTGCATTATTTAACATTTCATACCTAGTCAGAATCCTATTTCTACACTTTTTATTCTATCCGTTATGTTATATGTTGAAGACTTTACCAATCTTGCATGCTCTTAGCCATAGCTCTGCCCTCCTTTCAAAATACAGAGTCGTTTTTATTTAAAGAGCCCCACCATTGCATTTGCAGTCTCTTCCCCACTGAGAAAGCAGGAATGTTTAAGCAAACACACCCGCCAATGAGGTACCACTCGAAACGTGCTGCGTAACCGTGATCATTTTTGACAAATCATGTTCAATAGACGTTGATGTTCTGAATCAAAAGTGGTTATAAACATAATCTCAAAAACATGGAAAGTCAAATTTTTGTATAGATCACCAAACCAGTGGGTGGGTAGGTGCTTGGAGGTTCTGCTATCTGATTGGAACAATTGGGTAACTTGTTTGAAAAGGCCTCAGAGCATGATCAGTATTGTGATGCATAGAGGGGTGCCCATCAGTTAAAGAGCATGTCAAGTTGGCATTGGTCACTTGATATCTGAGCTCTCTGATGGATAATCCAGTTTGGGAAGCTGTCACTCCAAAGAGATGAACACAGATGGGATACCGTTCACTGTAGGCAGGTGGATAGAGGGTGAATGACCAATTCCTAATGAGAATTACGGCAGTACAAGGTGGTAGCTATTTTTGTTAGGCAAGCTTCTCATAGAGTTAGAGCATGCAACAGCCTCCTCGCCAGCATTGTTGGTGGAGGTAAAATCTGTATATTCAAAGAGGCGGGGGGCAGAAACTCCACAAGGTTTAACCTGCAGATATTGGAGGATCTATTGAAGAACTATTGGTGGGTGGGCTTTATATAGTGCAGGTCTCTTACTATTTAAATGTATTGTGCTCTTGAATTCAGTCGCATGTATGACCCTCTCTTGGCCACTAAATTGACACACTCTGCTAGCCATTGGTGAGTGATCACTCACTCTTCCAACATTTGTGGTGCATGTATGTGGAGAAGTGGCGTACATACCAGGTGGCAAGGGACTTTTTTGACTGGCTGGTAGCTTTAGCGTGCAAATGATTAGCCCTGGCTCTGTCTTCTGCTTCTCATTTGGCCCAGGCATCTGATAACGATAATAGGAGCCGAAGCATTGAGACTATGCCTTCATGAATCCTAAGATGCACACGTTCACATGGTCAAGTTCTGTACAGAAATGCGCTGAGGTTTGTGATGCTTTAATTCATTTGTGTTGTCTTTTTAGATTGAGTACAAAAAAGCTGTGACTGGCAACCAGTGGCATAAACGCCTGGAGTTTGCGAGCGGTGAAACAATCGTCATGCACAATCCCAAGGTAACCTTGTTGCATGTGATCTAATTGAATGACTGTCCCTCTGGTTCTCATAGGCTTTAAAGGACCATGGCATTGGATTGTCCCACTAATGTTTGGATATTCTGTGTGCAGCAAAAAATTACCTTACGCATAGCTACGCTCTCTTCTGTGTGGACTCCTCCTTTTTCTGGTATCTTTTAGGATGACTGCGTGTTTGCAGAGAACCACCACTTTATTATCATTATTTTTTCTCCAGGTTATCGTTCAGTTCCAGCCGTCCGCGGTTCCTGATGAATGGGGCACCACGCAGGATGGGCAGACAAGGCCTAGAGTTGTAAAACGTGGAATTGATGATGATCACGATGAAATACCTGATGGTGTGTAAAGAAAAGTAATGCAACCTCTGAGTGTAATCTCCTTTCTGCAACATCAGTGACAATGATGGCTTTAGATAACTTGGGTCGAGCTGATGTGTGCCAGCATTGTTTACTCGCTTGGTTGAAGGCTGTGCTCTCGGAACATGACGATGATTGGCACTTCTACCTCTTCAGAAGCACATCCTGCTTCACCAATAAGGCAGTGTCATGAATATAGTGTCACAATGGGGCTGTTTCTCTGGTTAGATCTCATCTTGGGGGGGGTGGGGAGAGGTGGAGTGTTAGGGGAGGGGCTCTGTCAGTCAGGTGGAAACCTTTATTAGCATGTACTTGTAGTTAAAAAGATATGCATTTGTTCCCAAAAATGTGCACACTTTTTAAGATTCTCATGTCTGTCTCACCTACGGATCACTTTTACAGTCCTCATTTTAAGGTTAAAGGGTCTAACCAACGGTTTGAGTATTATGCTGCACTCTTTTGGTTTTTGATAAATATGCAGACAGTGCTTCCTGGCTGATCTGTCTTGCGAGAGAGCAGCGCTCACTTGATACTTAACCAGTCTGATATTTGTGCCAGTTAAACTACTTCTGAATGTGGTTGGACTTGTGAGGTGAGAAGTATGGCAGTGCCATCCTTATATAAAGGCTCTTGTGCTGCACAAAATAAAAGGTAATTCCTTTAAAATCCAGGCCTTTCAGGTACAGAGATGCTGTTTTGCAGTGGTAGCATGCATGCTGCCATCTTGATGATGTGCTTATTCGTGTCCTTTGCAGGTGAGCTACCAGAAGTCGACCATTTGGTGTTCATGGTCCATGGCATCGGCCCAGTGTGTGACCTACGCTTCCGGAGCATAGTCGAGTGTGGTAAGTCTAGCTGCTTTTCAGCATATTGCGTGAGACAGCATTCAGTCCCCTGAATCTCTAGTTGCTCTTTCTTGCTTTTGGACTGTATCAAGTAGCTTCAGTTTGAATGATGGCTGCTGTCGTGTCCGAGCTATTTCTGCAGGAGTGTAGATGAGCCCACCAGGCCCCCTAAACTCGTACGCCAATCAATTCTTTAAAACAATTGCCAGGCAGGAAAACGCAAGGGGAAAGGGGGAAGTGGATAAAATAACAGACTGGTCACCCGCCAGTCACCCTCCCCACCTTCAACCTTCTCCTAATAGGCTATTCTCCTGACCTAAAAGGGAACACAGCAAATCATTAACACTTTTCTCATCACAGCCCTTACTGTCTACAGCATGAATTTCCCTTAAAACCTTCACAGTACATGTAGCCTTAGCCTTTTAGCTGAAAGGCTCATGTAGAAAAAGACTGTGTTGCTGCTGAACTGCTTGAAATGTGCCACAACACTCTCCTCCCAACCTTGTGCTATTTGCACATGCCTTCTAATTTTTCAGGCTACAATCCTAGTCTTTATTTTACCTGTTTTTTTCCTGTCTTTTTTCCTTCCGATTATGAACTTTAAAAAAAAAAACTTGAAAACTTTTTAACTTTAAAAGGTTAAGTGGAAAGTCTTTTCTCCAATAACCTATTTACTTTTAAAACATTCACCTCGCTGCTTGCGACCGGTGCCTTTTTATCGATGACTCTTTGCATCGGGACAGTGCAAGACACAACTTTCCAAAGGGGGAGTGATCCTTGGGGCTCATACGCTGGGCCGGGAGGGCTGAACTCTGAAGACTAACGTCTTTTTCTATTCAGGATGCGGCTTCAGAGAAAGACGTGCATGACATACTAGTCAGTTGCCAGGTCCTTTACTTGGAAAAGGCCTTTGGTGCAAGGCATTCTCACAGTTCAAAAACAAAGAACGTCTTGAAGCTTGCACGTGCACACTAAAGAAGAATTACCGAATTGCTTCTGTGCATGAATTAGTAATGTTAAACACGCACAACGCTCAGCTTTAGTAACAGTCTTGGAAATCTAGTGAAGTTAACACCCACGTGTCTTTGCCTTATCAATGCATGCATGCATACCTTTCTCTACCTGATTACACAAATACTTGATTGAACCAAAGACTTAGCGCCGACACCCTCAGTGGGGGCACGGCTACACCTGCTATATATATATATATATATATAATATATACACCCACCCACACCCCTGCATCCCCACCTTTCCTACCCGCTACCCTCCTCCATGTGAACCACCCCACCACCTGCAGCCCAAATGAGAGGCATGACCAGTTGTCTGAGTGGAAGGAAAATTGCTGCAGCAAAATTTATAAACCTTCATAAAGTTAGGAGTTAACTTACAGGTGTTCCGTTTCGCTGCTACCCTCAGGATTCTGTGCTGAGGAATAGCATCCTAACTAACCCCCCTCCCCCCCGCCCCTTCCGGTCTTTGCAGACCCGTCGAGGCCCCATCACACACTACCCTTTGGCCATTTTTCTTTTATTTTTTTTCATTTTTATTTTTTCATTTTTATTTGCATTTCTTTTCCCCTTCTATTTAAAGGACTGGTGCGGTCAGAAATATTGTCCCTATGGTTCGACCATGTGTTTTTAACAATACGTTGATCGATCGTACACACATTTCCTATGCACCTTACTGTAATTTTTGTCTTTTGTACACAATCGAAATCGGGCAGCAGTCGCGGCCATCTTGTGATAATCTTATCACTTGCTGCATCGCCCAGGGTAACCTGTCTTTGCGGCACTAAATCATATCCCCCGCCCCTGAGCCTGACATCACCAAATCATTGATATTCTCCGCCTTTCTCCCTGACATTACTGGGCAGCGTAGCCAAACGCGCCCAGTCGTCACCTAAGCGACTTGACGCAGAACCTGGAAAACAACACACATCGTCTCACAACACAGAGCGTCACAATTCGGAATATGAAACTGTACTTTAAAAAGAAACAGCAGGACTGTACAATTGGTAAAGTACATTTATTTCACAGTAAATGCTTCGAAAACATTCGGCGATTGACATATTCAATCAAAATGGAACTGTTTTTCTTTGCTCTCGATCCACAAATGTTTATCGGGAGTCACGCGCTGTTCCTTTTGGGTACACAGGGTGTTCATTTTGGGTAAAAGAAGCACTTAGGTAGCACAGTGAATTGCAAGGCTTGTGCATCAACTTGCCACTAGACCACTGTAAAGGTTATGTTGCTCCTAATGGATGGTACAGCGTAAGGGCATATCAGCCCTTGGCAATCGTCCCAAAAAAGAGTCAAATAAATCCAGTGATTGACATGTAGCTGCAGCTGATGGTTGAAGAAACCATCGGTTGGGGTCTGGAATAGATGACAATCGCAGAATGGCAGGATGTTCCTGTTGGCAAAACATAAAAGTAGAAATGTGTCTCAGTAGCCGATCTTTATTACAATTAATTATTTTACTTATTAGTACAGACGTGACGCAATGTGAACAGAGAGAACACAAAGTGGAAAGTACTCCACTATTTGCTTCCGAGGATTGTGCAATGGAGTATGTTCAGCTCTAAATGTAATGGGAAAGCTGAGGCAACAATTCGAGGTGCACAATGTAATGATTTATTAGCGTTGAACCAGGGGGAAACAAGTGGTGGTCTACATGCGTGTCGATGCTGAACTACCCATGTGCCCGGTAAAAAGACCAGCACACAAAGGTTGTACTTGCGTTTCATTGCAATATGCCACACAGAACGAACAAGTGCAATGTAACCCAGCAATAATGGTCAGCTAATGATATTTGGACTAGTTCTGGTATAAAATCATCTAAAGTGAAACTTGCATTATATTCGGCATTTCCATTCTCTTGGCGTAATGCAGACCGTAACGCAGACTCCGTTCGTGTCAACGATTTTTCATAAACTGAAACCTTTCGGAATGGTCCCTGTCTCTCAAGTTCAAAAAACAATAGAACCTTATACTGTGTGTGCGACGCGTGGGCTTTCTCAGCTCGCAAGCAAAAATTCAAAGCGGGTGACCTTCACTCACAATGAACATACATTCTTAGTTTGCAACATCTCGTGTCAACACATCCATGAGAACTGGAATTGTGAAGCAGGGGCACAGGAGGAAAAATATTAGTGCCAAGACCACTTGCAAAAAATGTGCACCTCTCCACAAATCCTTTGCTATTACGAAAACCTGCAAAATGCATAACCATGATAGAATACATACTTCCATGATCTTAGCAATATAAGAGCCCACACCACTGCAGTTGGGTACTAACAATGAAAGAGCGTTCCAAGGGTTATTTGTTATGTGTATCACTAAAAAACCGACACTCCATGGTCCTGCGCCATAACCGGACTAATGCTGCTAGAGTACAAGAGAAGACGAATGTAATTATACAGAGGGCTCATGTGAAGAACGTGCGAGAATGCATTTGTCATGCGTGTATGCTTAAGCCCCTTATGTGCCACTACCGTCACGTACGGTGGAGAGTCATTTTCTATGTGCTCCACCAACCTCACTGCTACCTCACCTACTGTAAATGTATATGCATATAACTAAATGCTGTAGTTATTAAAACATAGTGCACGAATAAGGTGCTCAGACTGGTTATATTCGAGACACATGTAGTAAAATCGAAATGTATGTTCTCAAGTGATTCAAATAAGTATTATAGAGTGTTCAAATGTTTGTGATGTTTTCACCTTTAAAGTCGGCAACACACGAGGAAGATACCTTTGTGAATATGTGCAAGGTCATTCCCCCTCCCACCCTGCGAAGACTGCCAAGCAAGAAAGCAGAGGCCCGCGCCGCGCTGCTCCACCTCCCCCCCGACCAGACTGGAGCCGCTTCAAAGATTTGTAGCCCCCTCTGCAGCTCCCAAGGCCACTGCCCGCCACCTGCGTTATTTACAACACGGCAGTAAACCTCTGCCTGAATACACAGATCCACCAGCTCCCCCTCGTAAACCCCACAACCCACCGGATCACCTTAAGACTTATGACTCTGTGTAATCAAGACACCCAACACTGTGGCAATATACAGCGGCCCATTCATAATAACTTCTAACAAGACAGAAAGACATGTACCGCCCGTCCCATGCCCTAAGACCCAGCCCCTCGACCTATGGTACCGGTCAACAGGACACTGGTAATCGTGCCCTGACAAATGACCATCAGACCCCTCACAAGGTGCATTCCTCCTGTGTTGCATTAACCTGTAGAATAACCTATTGAAAGATTTACTAAAGAGAATAATATTGCAATGACTGAATGACTGCGGTGTGCATGGCCTAGGGCAAATAAGCCAGGAAAGGCATTAATCTCTGACACAGGCCACATTGGCACAACAACACCGCCCGGATGGACTCAAGCCGACCTGCCGGGCCCAGCCCAACCCACGAGGCTGACCAGTGACGTCTTCCAGCCAAGGCCAACCACACCACAGCAGCACCTATAGTTAGTCGTCGCCACCCAATCCCATTGAACTTGTGCCCCCTATAGTATGTAGGTTCTGATGACGATTTTTGTAAATATATATGCCTGTCTTTGCTATTGTCAGACAGAGCGCTCTCGGAGTTTGCAGAGTTCTTATCATGCCCTATTCTGATTGATAAACTCCCACTTAAGCTCACCCGCACTCTGTCTTGGCTTTATTCCCAACTTGGGAGAGTCCATCATTTTCTCTCATTGCGGGCAGGATCGTGCTGGTTGGGGACGCTTGCCTTCAACCGGCTACCATTTTCTCCCATTTGCTCCCTTTAAGAGAGGCCTAGTCTGTAGTACTACCATACCATGTAATTAAATTACAGTTGAAAAACCTATCTCCCTCACCGTGCTCTTACCATTCTAAACATAAACACGATGCATTCTGACCAGAATACGGTTCATTTCCCTTCATGATGGCAAGCATGATGTATTTTCTCTTTTTATAACTGAAACCCCCGCCCCGTACTGGCCGCCGTTTGCCCTGTCGCAAAACACCAATATTCTAATTCTAACATCGGAGGCCCTCCCGCCCGCTGCACCGGGGCACAACCTATACAACTTATAAACCTACTGTCCTCCAAATACAACATTGCACCCCATTCCCCGCGCTGCATCGTGATTTTAACCCTCCTGCGCACCCAAACATTCCAAGGGGGTCTAGAGAAAACAATGGCACTTGCAACAGCACAACAAAAAGTCAAACACTTGTGTGTAGGCGCGTTATAAAACATAACGCTCAAAATATGCATGGGTAAATCGCCCAACAGCCGTTGTGGGAAACAGTACTTATCCATGGTACAGTCCGCTCATATGCCTCGGCATGAATCCTAGCCCCTTCAGCCAGTCGCCATTAGCCACAAGTCTCCATTACTCCCCAATGCTTGCATTCCCCATGTACTTTAAAAACATGCATAGCGGAAGAGCGCAATGCGGCTTGCTAGCATCCCAACGCTGCGACAGGACCCAAGATATATGAAATGCACGTTAACTCAAGTTAACGCCATTGCTCCTTCCTAAGACTGCCAGCTACCCCTCATTCGACTGGGCCCTAGAATATCCCCCTCAGGCCTGTTTTCTCAACGTCGTTCCAGCCCAACTGCCGTGTGCCGAGGCCAACCCCATGTAGGCACCATGCCATGTCCCTAAAAGGAACCCTATTTCGTGCATGATTGCTGGTGCTCCTTGACGTCCTACAAGGCCTTGTATAGCACAATATAATACAGGCCCGATAAAGTGCTACCATTTTTATTTTTTTTGCATGCGGCCAGCATCGTGAAACGGCTCGTCCCCATATGCAAAGCAGATGGTTAAACATAAACCATGTTACCCTCCCACCCCCCCTTACCCATGATAAGCATTTGTCTCATGAAAGGGAATGTGTTTGTAAACCGTTCTGTATGCATTGCCCGGCGCGCGGGCCCATCCTTTTCCTTAACTGCATACTGCCTGCAAATTCAGTCTCCCCCAGAAATGCCAAGGACGACGAACGGAAGAAACAAAAATAGAGGAACCCCGATAACCCGGGCGGTGTCCTCCCCTTCCCCTTGGGGGCGAAGGGGAGGCGCCGGCCGAAAGCGTGGCAAGAATTGGGAAAGCTCGCGAAGAGCCACAATGGAAAGGGGCGGAGCTAACCCCTTATAACGGACGGGCTCCTGTCTGCCTGCAGCAGCCATCCAGCCTTTGCAGAAGGACACCCGCCCGCAGATACTAAGAGGAGGATTTTGTTTTCCACCCACCCACCCTACAAACAGGGCAAGGCACGGACAAGCCTGGTCGTCGACGTCGCAGGACGGCGAGGTGGTGTGGCAGTGTTTGGGCGACCAAGCACAAGAGACAGACTCCGGATGAGTCAGGAGAAAGCCGGAAGGGTCTTCACCCTTCTCAGACCAGCGCCCCTTGAGAGCCTAAGCGGCAGGGGCGTGTGGGGGGGGGAACAACAAGGGCTCAACTTCCCCCAAGGAAACTGCACTCTCACCGCCCACAAACACCTGCAGGGGCAGGCGAGGCTCAGGTGCTAAGGATTGGGAGAGTTGGGCCTATACTGAACTTTTGGAAGGGAAGGGGGAAGCAAGTTGTTGGACACGGAGCAGTCGCTGCATCTTCAGTTATTTCCACTATTGTGTGCAGTGTGATTTTATGGTGTTGTGGGAAATAAATCTGCGGCCTTTTATGCCAAAAACAGAAAAACAAGACTCATTCTATACATTTCTGGGGGAGGAAAAGGGAATGAGTAGTTGCTATGTAATGGGTCCAAATGGACAGATGCACGGGTTATCACCCCTCCCCATATCCACTCTATATTGCAGAAAACTGTTAACACATAGTATTACAACGTAGAGATAAGACACTTATACATTTCACCTCCCTCGACGACCCATACCCAAAACCCCCTAAGCGTCACTACAGCACCCATCATGCACCCGTCAATTAGTTCCCACTATGCAGTGACAACTAAGTGCTGCTGTGACATATCTTAAGTTTTGGGTGGGTTTGCCACCCATTCCCCCCGCGTTGGTGTGGGCACCCACAATCCAATATAAACCAATCCCAAACAACGTTTGGGGCAAATCATACTACTCTCCTCTGTATACCTTATCGTCCTCCTTGCCGCACAAGGATGCTGCTCCACAATTCCATTTCCAACTCCGACCAGGACATATAGGATGCCCTTGTCTGCGTTACCCATCCCCCACCGCCATCCCCAATAAATAGTGCATATTGCGCCTCATTTTTATGTATTCGTATTACTGAAATCCCTGTCCTCCCCTCCCACACAAATGAGGCCATACGCGCCGATAAAATAAAGCAACATATGGGACAGTTTCTGCACACCATATTTGTCAATCCTCTGCCCCCAACGCTGCGTGGCAGCGCAGTCTAGCGCCGGTAGCACTCAAATCCTTAATAGTTCCTTGGCTGGACCTCTCCATTCATTGTTCCCGTCATGTTCCCTCCCGCATTTCCACGCAAAAACCAATTTTTCACCACACAAATACCCCTTCCGAAATTCTGCAGTCTGCCATGCCATAATTATCTCCTCCTTGCCTACACTTAATCTTTCACCGGTCGCTGATCCTTGTCCTCCAATTGCTACTTTCCACTTGGGATGCAGCCGACCTACACAAACCACTTAATTTACGAACATTGCCGTTAACATTGCCCAGCTCCCCCGGACCCTGTCCCCACCTCACTACTATATCCCATTCCTGTGCCCTGACATTCATCCTGCCATACTACCTTCCGCCCTCCGAGTTGCGCCCTTTGACGGTCGTGCGATACGACCCGATATAGCCTGCATTATATAACCGCTGCACCCCTACCTGGCAGCCGCACATTGTGCCCGCCCCGACCCAACACGGCAAACATTGTGTTCCCACTATAACCCGAACTGGCTACCCACACTACCGGCTCCCACTACCTCAAACCTTGCTTTTCCCTTGCTGAACACTCCTGACCAGTGCCTGTCCACCAATGTACTGCCCTCGACCTCCTTCCACCAGCGAACACGGCCTCTCCTTCTGGAACATGGATTCTCTAGCCTCTCGAACGCTGGAAACTCCTTCTCCCTGGACTGCAGCAACAAACAGGAAACCGAAAAAAGACTGAGCCCACGGCCTGGGGACCCCTTTATGGGGCCAGGCCTGTGCCCCGTCGCACTGTCCTGCGTCACCCTCCTCTGGGCGGTGCCCCCCAGGCCGTGGACCTGACCCCGCCGTGCCCAATGAGGGGGTCGGCACTAAGGGGGGCCGCCAATGCCATACTTCGAATGGCGCAGGTGCCCGGCGGTTCGTGTGCGCAAATTAAGGAAAGCTGTTAATCTTCCCATCACTCGGTTTCTTTCTGCAGCTAACTACTAACAGTATATTTACACGTGTAAATTAGTTTCTCTTTTCTAAACTTCTTCTCCAGGAAATAATTAATTTAGCCTTATTGTTGCTGTAGCTGGCTTGACTTTCTTTCTCTGCTTGGCTCGCAACTGAAGAGTTTTCTGAAAATGATTTTCTTTGAATTTATCTGAAGCTCTAAATTCAGACCATCTCTGGTTGATGGCTGAAGTAAGTCAGAAACTGCTCAAACTGAAATGGGTTGCTTTCTGTGATTTAATTTTCAGGAACTGGAACTGTTGTAACCTGCTCTGGAAGTTGAATGAAAGGCAACTTAGAATCTTAAATAAGATTCCAAACTACCTCACAATAGCACAACAGCCCAATAGCCAATCAGTGCTGGGTATCGGCCTCCATCTTGTCTTGGGATAACACTAGTTTCCTACAAAGAGAGTTAAGGAATAATACTGTGTACTGAAAAGACATACCTCCCTGCTACCCACAGACCTAATGAATAACACGCCCCTTACTTCCAGCCCCTGCCTTAGACACCCTGACTCCATCTTATCAGTGAATGGTGGGGAACCCTGACAGTGGAGCAAAGAGTTTCTTTCATCACCATCTTCCTCTACCTCTAGGGCTCAGTTGTAAACTGGAGCAGGCAGCAGCTTAAGAGTGCCATTCGAGATCTCGTACTGAAAGTGAAATGGGAGTGGTAGGGGTGGTGGCTGTAAGTTATGTTTACTTTACCTTGCATTGTCAAATCTCTGAAGCACCAGTCGCAGACTCTCGCAACCTTTCAAGCTGCGACCCTTGTGTTCTAACCATTGCCTGAAGCTGGTCATGACATAAAGAAACCAAGACCTGGTAGTTCTTTCTGGAGTCTTCAGTAGGATGCCTCAAGGCAGACATTCCAACCAGTGAACTATGACCTCCAGTCAGAAATGAAACTTCACCCTGGAAAGGATTTTAGTCCTATCTGCTGCAGATTTACTGTCCTCTGCGGTGGCAGCACTGTACATGTATTCTCCTGATAGTTACTTTGAACTCCCCACACCTTTTACCCACTTGCATCTTGTGTCTTCACATTCAGTTCCTTCTCCTCTTACCCGTCTGTTAGTCCGTGTTTATGCCTCCTCTTGCACTGTTTGATGCTGCATCTCCTGTGCGTGCTTCCTCTTCCATCGCAGAGTCACTGCCTTATCAAACATAGGGGAATTACTCTCGAGCCTGCAGAACATTTTTTCCACTGTTATTAAAGGAAGCTCTGCAATAGTAGTTGTCATTGTTCCAATTTCCCTCACAAAGATGTTGGTAGCATCTTGTCGTTTATTTTTGTTTCACTTTCTGGTAAACTCTCACTCCAGTGCTGTTGCTGAGAGTGGGTAGAGAGTTGGATAAATGATGGGATAAGCTCAGAGGATTGGTAAAGCACGCCCTGGGCATTGGCTCTTTGGGATCATTGGGATGTGTCCGGCCACGTGATAAGTCCTCTGTGTGCATGTTGAAAGAAAGGGTCAAAGCGTGTATAAAAGTCTTTTGGAGAAAGACCCAGGGTCTGTCTGACTGGTCCCCAATGGATTTTTAACAATAGTTTATATTCTTAATTTGAGTTTAAGAGCTGATATTGAGAGGTGTGCTTTCTATGCTCTCTGAAACGCTAGGATGGCAGAGTTGGAAAATTCTGACCTTTTTGCAACTTTGCCTCTCTTTTGAAACCCCCTGCATATCAGACTATGACTGTGTCCTTGCTGCTTATTTTTTTTATAACATATTTTTATTGTTTTCTTAAACATGACATCAAATCATCAATTCCACAAACTCACCCACCCCCAGGAAGAGTAGGATCACATGCTGTTCTACTTTCTAGAAATGTTTGTGCCAAAAATGTCAGATTTTAATATTTTGCGGGCACCATTGTTCCATATAGTCCGACTTCAAATACTCCAGCACCGCCCCCCACCCCTTCGTAAAGGAGTTCCTCTGTGCCTCTAGGTGGTGTGTTATCTTTTCCATTGTCATTTGTGGTCAAACTTTTTGTAGCCAAGTAAACACTAGAGGCTGGTCCTGTTTTTTCCAGTTTTGGGCGATTGTGGCCCAAGCTGCAATAACTAAGCCCATGAAACTTCTCCATTGTGCTTTGTGGAGTCTTTTGGCCTGTAGGTCCGTTAATCCGCACAACCACACCCGCTCCCCCATTTGAGCTGCATCAGGAAATATTTTTGCCATTTCCGTTTGGACCTCCCTCCAGAAACCCTTCACACCCTGACAGTCCCACCAGATATGCCTCCATGTGCCCTTTTCCGTGCACCCTCTCCAGTAGCTATCCGACTTTTCCGGATACATTGATTTGATCCTTTCTGAGTGTAATGCCATTGCGTGATGATTTTAAGCCACATTTCCCAGGTCTGGACCACCCGGGTGAGTTTTGGGATACCAACCCACAGTTCCTCCCACTGCTGTCTAGAAATGTCCTCCCCCAGCGTCCCCTCCCATCTTTTCATGTATGCCCATTTGATTTCTTCTTCTGGTGTGTTAATGAAGTGGTATAGTGTTGACACCCGTTTTGTCGCCCCGGATTGGTTATTATATATCTTTCAAATGGTGTTGGATCCCTTGTGGCTGCCTGAAATATCTCTGGAGTGGTGAGCCAGTGCTTTATTTGCTCCTATTTATATCTGGCTGCATCCGTCAGTTTCCACATTTTTTTGCACTCTGCAAACGACCTTAATTCTTTGTCCTGGGTCATTTCTCCAATTTTCCTGCACCCTGCCTCCTCCCATTTTTCAAATCCCCAGGATTCGCAGCCCGGTGGGAACAGTGGGTTTCGACATATAGGTGTAAAGGGACTGGTCATGATTCCCTTCCTGGTTTGAGCGTCCCATGCCTCGATGGTGGTTTTCATGACCTCACTAATGCGAAGATTCGGATGTCTGTGCTGTTTGTGTTTCCACAATAGGTCCTGCAGGGGGGGTCCTAGCCACTGCCTTGTCTTGCATTGCCCAGGTGGTGCATTGGTCCTCTCCCAGCCATTCCCTCAAGATCCAGAGTTGTGCAGCTTGATATTTCTTGAAGTGGGGGAGTGCTAGGCCCCCTGCCCTGATCGGTGCAGTGAGGATGGCCCTGGCAACCCTAGGGGGTTTTCTGTTCCACACAAATAGCGAGATGGCCTTGGACAGTGCTTTGAAGAAAGAGTTTGAGACAGTCACAGGGAGGGCATGAAAGTAATAAAGCATCTTGGGGAGAATGTTCATTTTTACTGACTGTATTCTGCCCCACCATGAGACCCTAAGTGGGCACCATCTGTCTAGATCCTTCTTTACACTATCCAGCAGTTTAGGATGATTGTTTTTGTAGATCAGGCCTGTTCATGAGTGTCACCGCTAGGTACTTAATACCTTCTGTTATTTTTAGATCAAGCTTTCCCGCCACTTTGCCCAGAGCCCCCTTATCTCCCGCTAAGAGCAACATTTCTGACTTTTTTCTGTTTATCTTTAGACCTGATAGCCCCCCGAATTCCTCCAGTTCTTTTAGGGTTTGTACTAGGGAGTTCTCGGGGTCCTCCAAAGCCAACAGCATATCGTCTGCGTATGCTATAACTTTGTTGTCTGCCCGCCATCTCTATCCCCTTTACCCCTGCCGTTTCCCTGATTTTAATTAGGAGAGGCTCTAAGATGATAGCATAGAGAAGAGCGGAGAGGGGGCAACCCTGTTTCATACCTCATGATATCTCAACCGTGTCTGTTACTTCCCCGTTTATTGCTATTCTTATCGATGGGGAGTTGTAGTTAGCCTTTACCATATTGATAAATTGGTCCCCAAATCCCATGTGTTTCAGCGTTCTAAAAAGGAAGGACCATTCCACCCGGTCAAAAGCCTTTTCGGCGTCTAGGGAGAGCAATACTGTTGGTGTGTGGGTGAAGCCTATTTCTTCTACCAGGTGGATAATCCTTCTTAAGTTATCATGTGTTTGTCTACCGTGGATAAAACCTGCATGTTTGAGTCTCTTCTTTAGCATCCTTTACTTTCAATATTGCCAATGCATTTTGTTTCCCTTTGAGGAGTCTTGCAAGGTATCTATCCGCCTTATTGGCCTTGATATAGTAACGTTGCTTTAAGTAAAGTAGGGATTTCTCTGCTTTTTTTGTTTGGAAGCATATCTAATTGTACCTGCACGTGCCTCAGCGCCTTCTTGAGGCTTCTTGTGGGATGAGCTACCATCTCCCCATGAATGACCACTATTTTCTTTTCCAATGTCCTCTCCCATTCATAGGTCTGCTTGTCCTTGGTGGCTTTTAGGGCTATTATGTGCCCACGTATTACTGCCTTGAAGGCCTCCCAAACTGACGCCGGCGGTACTTCTCCATTGTCATTTAGGTCAAAGTATTCGTTAATTTTTTTCCCCCCACGGTCCCTCCCAGCACACTGTCCACCAGAATGTCAGAAGGCATTCTCCATTTCCAGAGACCCCTTCCTCTACCTGGGATCTGGAAGTCCAGGCATAATGAAGTATGATCTGATATAGTAATAGCGCCCAAATCTATACCCTGGATCTTCCCCAGCAAACCCACCGACACCCAGAAGGAGTCAATCCTCGACATCGTGTTATGCACGTGTGAGTAAAACGTGAACCCGCCGGCCTGACCCTTCTTTTCCCTCCAGACATCATGTAGCGCCATATCTTCCATCTTTTGTTTAAGTTGTTTGGACGGGGCTCTCTGATCATGGCTTTCTCCCCGCGCTCCTATCCAGCTTGGGTTGCCAGGCTAGGTTTAGGTCTCCTCCCAGTATTATCTCACCCTTCGCAAATCCCTCTAGTTTCCCTAGGGTGTCTATCAGAAATCCATCTTGTCCCGTATTTTGCGCGTATATAGTCGTTAGGGTAATACTGGATCCATCTATTGTGAGGTTAGCAAATGCAAACCTCCCCTCCTTGTCCACCTGTGTATCTAAGAGGATTGCCCCAACACCCCCCAACTCACTGGAATCATCAATCCAGCTCTTTTTTTCCCCCACATTCGCCTGCGCCCATATCGTGTACCCTTTCAGAAATATCTTCTTTTTATCTTGTGCCTTAATATGAGTCTCCTGGAGGAGCAAAAAAAATCCGCCTTCTCCCTTCTAGCCAGTCCCTCCAACTTTTTCCTCTTCACCAGCGAATTCAGCCACCTTACATTTAGTGAGAAGATTCTAAAATTCACCATCTCGTCTAGTCTGTTGCTAATGTCTGCTTTCCCGCTATTCGTGATCCCACCCCTTCTCCGGAGTCTCTCCCACCCCCCCATCCCCCAAACTGTTCAACTTACCCCCCAACTATTAACTGAAACTCAACTTTGATCCCAAGGAGGGCCCAGGCACCTAAGGTTGCTAGGGCGTTGCGCCTATCGCTCCTTGCCCTCTCATGACTCAGGACTAACTTTGCGGGGAATCCTAAACCCCGCATCTCCCGCTGACCCAGATAGTGTCCCCTCCAGAACCTCTGCCTGGCCGCCGCATATATGATATTCCGTGATTCATTCGAAACCATCTACTCCTGCCTTCTCTACTCTTAAAACCGTCCACTCTGTGTTCCCTTAGAAATTTCTATTTCTCACCCGCTGGGTGTCTTGCTGTTCCCCCACCATTTTGTTTCTTCATGTGCCTTAACACCTCCCATCCCCTTGGCCTCTTGTGCAGATCCCCCCTAGTCCTGTCTCCTCTTACGACGCCCTCCTCCACTTGCAGGCCCATTGTATGGAGTCCTTCCTCACAGGTGGTCACTCTTCTCGGTTTACCCTCCCACTCAAATAGAAGACCAAATGGAAAAGTCCACTTGTATCTGATTTCTTTCGCCACCAGTTCTTTCACTAGTGGGGCCATCTCCCTTCTTTTTAAAAGTGTCGCCGAGGCCAGGTCTTGATATAATTGGATTTCCACCCCGTTCATCCTAATGTGGTCCAGCTGCCTTGCCTTCCTTAGAATCAGTTCCTTTTGCGGATACGATGATGGGGCAGCCAGCACATCCCTTGGCCTCTCTCCTGGGGCACCCAATCTTTTCGGACCCACCCTATGGACTCTATCGATCCCAATTCTCTCTGCGTCTTGCTCCTCTATTATGTCCCCGAAGACTTCTTGCACCGCACTCTTAAGGTCTTTGTCCAACACAGATTCCGGCATGAATTTTATGTGGATATTGGACCTACGGGAGCGGTTTTCGAGATCTTCACATTGAATTTCCAGGTTGTGGGTTAACCTGACCAGGTGTTCCTGTGTTTCACTGCACTGTTTCGCTTCCTCTTCCGCATTTTGTACTATTCTTTCTAGGGTGTCCGTCCGTTCCTCCAGCTTGGCCACATCTATCCTTAACTCTTGTACTGCCTGCTTCATGTCGCTCCTCATTGAGGTAAACTGTTCCTGCACCGTGGACATGAACTTGTCCTGGAGCTCCACAAACCAGGCCCGCATTTCGTCCTTTGTCGGCTGCAGGGAGCTCTGGTTAGGGGAGGTAATGTCTGATATGGGTTCTTCGCCTGGCCGGTCCTTTGAGGTCATTGATGCCTCTGAGGACCACATTTGTAACCGGTTTGGATCTTGTCTGGGGGGGTTGCGATGCGGACTGTGACGCTCCACCCTTCCCTTTAGCCCTTGACATTTTCGCTAGATTGTGGGCTGGGGCCTGTTCAGACTCTGGGAGTCTCCCCTGTGCTTGATGTGGGAGCTATCGTATTGGCTTCGGGTAGAAAAGCGACTTCACCCTGCTCTGTGTTCGCGCACCATAGAGCCGGGCCCCAGGGGCGCTGTGTTTATGGTCGCCTCGGTGCAGAGTCTGTGCTGCCACCCCTGTGCCTTCCCCAGGGAGGTCCTTGTTCAAGTGAAGACTTGTTCCCCCACCCTTGATGCAGCTTCCCCCCCCTTGCAAAACGCCGCTCCGTTGACAATGAGGGCGGTGGAGGAGGTTGCTGCGCTTCTGGTAAGGGAGCGGTGCTTGCAGGCCGATCAAGCATTCCCTGGCCCACGCTCGATGGGGAGAGGCGAAGTGCTTAGAACTGTGCACTCACCTCTGTCTCCGGTTCTCCCCGTTTCTGCTGCCTCAGCTCCTCCGCGCTGATCCACCGTCTGGCACCTCCCCCTCGCGTCTTGGCCGTTACTGCCGCCATGTAGTCGGGGGGGGGGGCCCAGCCCTCGGCGGCATCCCCCTGTTGTGTGTCCCCGTGGGGGGGGGGGGTGGCGGCGATCGTCCCGCTGTCACCCGCTCCTCTCCGGCGGCCCGCGCGCAGGCCCCTGCACTCCCTGCCAGAGGGAGAGAGACGTTGCGTCCCTCCGCCTTGCCTGGACCCCGGGACACGGCTTCCAGCCGGCGAGCGTGGGTCCGCTGTTTTAAGAGCAAATATGTTTATATTGTGCACCCGACGGCGCGTGATGTGTGCCTTTGGTCGCCCCCAGACCTCAGTGTGCCGTTCTCCTCCTCTTCCAGCGCCGCCCTAAGCCGCCGCGTCTTTGGCAGGGTTTCCCTCGGTGGGGGAGGGGCAGTCGCTTCTCTCGGGTGTTTCTTTCCCCAAACTTGGGTTTCCCACGCAGAAACAAGGACGACTCTGTTCCCGTCGCCTAGCGGGATGTTCCGCCGCCTAACTGTGCAAAAACCGCACGGAAATCTTCACATTGCTTTTTTGTCGGCGGCCCGGCGAGAGCGCGCCTCAAAAGCGTACAGCTGTCGGTGCAGAATTCTCTTGCATTTACTTTTTCCTGTGTTTTCACTTTGACACACAAGCTACCACCGGGTGTGGCTCAGCAGGCACAGATCCTCAAGCAGGGGTCAGGACAGGTTGTTCCCACTAGTCCAGGGGTCAAAGCACCGACGAGGGCCTGCTCGAAAGGAGGACAGAGGAGCAGAGTTTACCAGGACTGGGCTGTAGGGGATGCCGTCTTCCACAGGTTTTAGGCAAGTTGCACTTCTTTGTAGGTGTCTTGGCTTTACCAATGATATGTTGAATTACTGCAGGAGTCCTCCTTTTATCCAGGGTTTGGACAAGAGTTGCCACCAGTTCCATCAATGGTAAGTAATCCACAATATTCAAAAAGGGATTCTCATGTGTGACAATTTCTGACCCGAGAGGGCAAGAAGGTGGCTGCCAAGGCACAAACGTCCAAAGGACTGGTGAACATATCATGGTACAGCCGTTTTAGAGTATGTGCTCTTAATGGTACGCACATTTCTGTTTTTTTTTTTGTTGTATTTGTTTTAAAAAAAAATGGAAGTAAAGGGACACAAAGTATCCTTACCGCACTTCATTTTAAGGTGATGTGTGCAGCTTTAAAGTACAAGCATTCCACAAAGGAAGACATGATCTCCCGGGAACTTGTCGTTTTAGGAACTGTTCATTTTCCTCATAAACGTGAGCAACAAGCAAGAGAAGTAGACATGAGGGCTTTCCCTGCCTCCAAAAAGTCAGTACAGGATGCAGACAATAGCAAAAAAGAGGGTCTCCCATTAAAGTCATGGGGGGAAACTGTAAAACACAGCCACTGACTCGACACATTTGGACTGATCACCAAGCTATTACACTTCGGGGAAACATGGATAGTATGTCACCAGAATTGGTGTAATCGGCATTCCCTTTAGTAGACACGGAAATCATACCTCTAACAGTACATTAAAATCACAGGTGCAAGTTTCAATTCGTCTTTGGCCTAAAACTCACTGGACCGAAACTGAATGCATGACAAATGTCCAGGGGACAGTAAGCACCCCCAAAGTCACTTCTTAAAATTTCAGGTGAGTAAAATGTTCAACATAGAAGTTAGGTTATTTGATATTTGTGTAGCACCTATTGCCATTGTTATAGCTTTGATGCGCTGTTGTGGAAGAATGCCCTTCATAAGACTAGTCTGTGCAGACATGTAAACAAAAGTAGCAATACGATGCATGTGGTCAGTAATGCAGTTCGGTCAACAGCAGAGATGACTAGGTTAAAACATTTTATATTATGCAGCGCATATTGCAAAGGCACAAGGAAAGACGGCTACGTCAGTGATTGACAGCTTGACCAAATTTGTTGTGGGACTGGATATTATAAATGGTCCCTCAATCCCTAGGGCAACTGTCTACAGTTGAGGGCTCTGCTATGCATTTACATGCAGAACACATGCACTAACATGCAGTCACATGAAAATAACATGCGCAATTGTCAGATAAGACACAGATACAATTAGTGCAATTCCCCTTGTCTGTACCATCTCGTTATTGTGGTAAATATTTATTATATAGTCAAACGTGGTGGTGGTAGTGCATAGTTCCCTGTAGAGAAGAAAAATTACCAAACTAGTTGTCAGTTTCATCACCCGTCACTAGGACATCTTGTCCTCTAGAGGGAAACCACTTGTTACCCCTCTTCCTCACTAACCCCTCTATCTGAGGACTTGTCTGGAGTAGTCCTGACCCCTGAACCTTGGGAAGTGTGAATTCCAACAGAGAATTGTCCTCCCTTTGGGCCCTGCAATACCCCTTGCCACCCCACAAGCCAAATGCTGAGCAGCTTGACGTAGACAAAATGCAGTCCATCTGGTGGACCCTCGGGTGTGCACAAATTACAAGTTGCTGTTTCAGATGTGGATTGTATAAAGGCATATATAGATGCACCCAGATTCTCTGACATTTCTGGCAGTGATGGAGGTGAAGGAAGGGGTATGCCATCGGGTCCTATGTTGTGGCCTCAAGTCAGCAGCACAGAGTCAATCCGTGTGAATGGGGGAAAAAGCAGGTAAGTTCTACTTGTACCCCACCAGTGCGGATTTGGCATTAAACCCCTGTGGGGGACCAGAGGAGATGCCAGTGAAGAGTTCGAGAGGTCAGTCTGAGAATCTGAGGCCCATAAGAATATGCAGCACAGCAGGAAAAGCATCAAAGGAAACTGAGAAAATTCCGATAAAATGCCTTGTGAATATTCTCGACCATGGGGACCCCTGAGGGTATGCATCATGAATAAACCACCACCCCAGGGCCCAGATATACTTACTCACAGTGTTGGTTCCAGAAAAGTCGGTTCCAGAAAAACGAATCAATCCGGTAAGGATAAAGCATTTATACTTACCCAGCGGTTTCCCAGGGACTTGAATCCTGGCCATTGACAGAAAAGAAGCACAAACTGCCTTCCTAGGAGTGAGCCCCCTCTAGCCAGAAGCTAAAGCAGCAGCGAGGAAGATTCCAGAAAGGTGCTAGAACCCAGCAAAGCGGGTACCAGCGGCTTGAAGTAGAAAGGGGGGAAGCCCAGCCACACAACTGTCCGACAGCGAAGACTATGGTGGGGGCGAGCTAGGATAGCTGTGAATAGCAGATGAGGCAGGGTGTTGGAATCTCAGTATGGCAGTAAAACCGGAAGCTGCTGGTAAAACCACGTGGCGAACGTCGCAGCATGTCACTCCTGGCCTGCAACCTTAGGACTTACCTTCGACCAAGAGCTCTCAATGAAGTACCACATTGGCTGCCTGGTATCTAACGCTACTTATTATATCAACTCCTGAGACCAATCAGGCCTTACCTTGACGTGCCAAGCTGTACTACGGTAGCCAGGGCTATCATTGGAGCCACCTGGATTACTGTGCCAGCAGTCTGTTAAGCGTGGGCAAAGGTGAACTCCACCACCTGCAGGTAGTACAGAATAGCACAATGAGGGCTGTAATGGGACTACGCAAAACGGATCATGTATCTGCTGCTGGGTGAGCACTGCATTGGCTGCCCATTGCAGTGAGAATCCAATTTGGCTCCCTCTGCATCGCGCACTCATACCTTTTTATGGCAATAGTCCACCCTACCTGGCCACTCAGCTGAAATGGCTCCTGGACAGACATTGCCTGAGGTCTAACAACTCAGGGCGTCTCTGGGTGCCAAAGGCCAAATTTGTGTTGGTACAGAGAGGCTGTTTCCCCTTTTCAATTTCTTATCTGTGAATGCCCTCCCACTTGACCTCAGGCTTTGCCCAAGCCTCCCTCTCTTTAAACACAACCTGAAAACTCTTCTTTTTAAATACACTTTTTGTTGGTTAACTGACCCTGGTCTGCATGGTCCACTGTTGCTGTTTCCTTGTTTTCTGTTGTATGTCTTGATCAGCGCTTTTATAACTCTGGACCCCTGTCTCCAGTGCTTAAGAAATAAACTAAATAAATAAAAAAAACATGATTTGAACCATCAGGTGGACAGAAGAAGCCTAGGAATTACGATAACCAGTCGGAAATCCCAACCAGAGGTCAGCCCAAGACACGGTTCAGTCAGTATGGCCAAACGTGGGCACTAGAAATGGAGCAATAGTGGGAAATCCACCAGCAGGAAGTCCACCTGCTTCTTCGGAAAGTCTTATCATAATGGAGTCTAGGAACAGGGTCACTCCAGGGCCAGGAACTGGTTTACATCAGTTCAAATCAATACATATGGCGCATGTGTGGGTTCAAAAAAAGCCTACGTTTGCACAACAGCTTGTCTCGTGGTTCTGCTGAACAAGGGAAGCCCCTAAAACAATGTGAAGATCCATTAAAGGGTTGAAACGTTGCAGGAAAGAGCATTTCTTTCATGTTCCTACGTATTCTTTGATTTAACTCTCACTATAGAGCTGTGACTGCGTTTCTATAACATAAATATCAATTTACTATCTCTTTATGTATATTAGCTAGAATCGCACATTCTTGTTTTTTCTTGAAACTCCATGTCAACATGTTGGTAACCTTACAAAGGCCTATATTCTGCTTTCTGTTCAAAGCCATATTGTCTCATGCGGTTTTACCACTATACTAATCTTTCCATATTCATTATCCATATACCTAATCCAATTTAAAAAGGGACTACGGTTTATGAAAAATGTTATGTTCAAATTGCTTCAGATCCTGAAGAAGGGCTTCAAACCAGTGTTAATTCCTTTATGTTTTGTGATTCTATGACCATGAAGCAGTCTGTATGGATAAAATGTGTTCTAACAAATAAAATGCACCACTAGAGTATAATGCAGTCAATGCTTCGTTTTCTTCTTTCATTTTCTTATGGGACAAACAGCCTTGGTCTTTTCCTATAAACTATAACAGCTATCCTCAGTCCCTAAGAGATCATTCACATTGTTGCACGCTTTATATTCATGGCGATTGTCTTCTTTCATGGGGACAACAGTACTGACTATGGAAGAGTGAAGCTGGAGGTGTGGGTGTGTCCAGTTGACTGGGAAATGGGTACATTGAAACGACTTAGTACATGGTCAATGCAGTCATGTTCTCCTCTGATTGGTTCCTTTAATTGCACCTACCAGAGAGAGTAATTATTTCATTTCTAACAAAAAGCCCCAGGACAAGATTGGCTAGAGTACTAGAACTCCCAGGGGGCACACCATATCAAAGATGCCCTTAGAATGGCAAGCAAGCCAGCTCGCTATGCCAGGGCTTCCTATTCATGTGGCACAGTGTCTTCCACTTTCAAACCCTCGCCTCTTCCACTCACTGCTTACTGGTTCTCTCCTCTAGTGGATGACTTCAGGATGGTGTCCCTCAAGCTGCTTCAGACGCACTTCAGGAGGGCTCTGGAGGAGGGTAAGGTGAGGCGGGTGGAGTTCCTGCCTGTTCACTGGCATGCCTCGCTCCATGGAGATGCCACTGGCGTGGACAGGTGAGTCCGTTTAACATGATTTGTACTCCAAAGTCAGGATTTGTGGCTAATACACTTTGTGTGGTGAGGTTATTGCCTGTCTGCAATGAAATGTGTGTTGGTATTTTATTTTGTCCATTAAGTACATTTGTTTGCATTTTCTTGAGTATTAAATGGTTTCTGTGAAAAATGGTATCACCACATGCTACAGTCACACTCACTTGCAAGAGAAAATAATTCTTAATAGATGCAGTAGTAAAATCTTCCACATTTATTTAAATTTTGCTTAACTTGAAAGCTCATCCTTCCATGCTTAATAGAGTAGCATACATATTGGCCTTTCCAGGGCAATTCCATCAATTTTGACTCTATTTTGCCAATGTTGAACAGTAGACTTTTTGAACCTCACACACAAAAAGACCAAAACTGCTCCTCTGACGTAGAGATGTTAATGTATGTCTATTTCGAATGGATTGTGTCCTCGAACGTATTCCGCATCTTTGACATGTAATGTCCACAGCTGTGCTGCTTTGGAAATATTTTGGCAAAGTGCATCCTGCCTCGATGGCGTCAGGTCGATGTCCCTTGAGGGCCTCCGTCGAGGGTGACGTCATCGGATGTTATAAATAAGACGTACGGCAACCGTACCCTAAGTCCGTTTTTTCCACAATATCTACTTTGATAATGTCTTCTTCTATCCCGCTGACCCCGCGGTCTGGCTTCAAAAAGTGTTGGGACTGTAAGTCCAAGATGTCCATCACAGACGTGCACCGTATCTGCTTGTGTTGTCTGGGCCAGAGCCACGACATGGACGACTGCTCGAAGTGCCAATCGTTGACTGCCAAGGCCTTGCAGGACCGTAAAGGGGAAGTTGTAGTTAGGTTGGGTATCCAAACCCTGTGAGACCCAAAAGTCTGCTGGTCTTTCCACCGACGACTCGAGGGGTGACTCTCCCCTTTGGAGGGAGTCCAGGGGCTCTCGGTCCCGGAGCGGTTCTCGCCACTTGTCAGCCTCATTGAGGCACTCCCTGAAGCAGCGTCACCGGTCACCTTACCCGTCCTCCTCGGATGATGGCTCCGCGAGGAGTGGCTTGCTCCACTAAACCTCTACTCCGGAGGAGTGGGAGGCATTCAGGGAGAAAATGCTGGAGATTTTTCATTCTCAGGGCGCTGTTCCGACCGCGCCTTCAGTTGAAGCCGGCAGGGAACGGTCCCGGTCTGATGCTCGCACGCCTTCGTGCCCGTGCTGTCAGCGTGATAATCATCGGTAACTGTCGAGGTCCCGTTCGGACAAGGCTCTGGTTGATCGCCAGAGACGTGCCAGGTCCAGGTCCTCGTCCCCGACGAGACCGTGAAAGTCTGGGAAGGTGTCGACACCATTGGCGCTGTGTCCTTCGAGGGCGGCCGTCGAGGTCTTGCCCTCGGACCGGCCCTCGAAGCAGTCTGTGCCTTTTGTCGACGTCAACGCGGTAGCAGTCGGCACCCTCGACTCCATCAGGGCCTACAGGCCTGGATTTACTGAGGGAGGCCCCTAGGGCTGTGGAACCTCTGAGGCAGGTTCTGTCTAAGACTGTGAGGCCTATTCTTGACTCCAGGCCTGCTCCTGTTCCCCGGAAGGCGTTCTTCCATTCTCTACAGAACATCTATGAGGATGAGGAGGGGTCTGATGTGGGGTTGGAGCCTTTTGATGCTCCTGGTGACACTCCTGACATGGTCTTTTCTGAAGACAGTCAGTTGGAGGATCTGCGTCAATCTTTACAT
This sequence comes from Ambystoma mexicanum, assembly GCF_040938575.1. Lineage (NCBI taxonomy): Eukaryota > Metazoa > Chordata > Amphibia > Caudata > Ambystomatidae > Ambystoma > Ambystoma mexicanum. Next base: position 1,666,669,424 of record NC_090929.1, read on the forward strand.
GATGCCAGTGGCCTGGATACCTCTCGTGAGATGGAGTTTGGCAGGCCAGAACCTGGGGCTCATACTGACTCCTCCTATAGAACGTTGATGTCGAAAATTAGAGTAGCTGGGGTGGTCTGGCCCTCCAGCTGAATTCGATCAGGATGACGTGACAGACATTTTAGATCAGGGTCTGTCCACTGACCCAGTGTTGCCTTTTCACATGGTATTACAGAAAAGGGTGGCTGCTGCTTGGAACACCCCGTAGTCTCTTCCTGCGGTCAACAGGTCGTTGACTAACAAATACCGGCCATCCGGTAGCGACCCCAGCTACCTATCCACTCACCCCACTCCTGCGAGTTTGGTGGTTCAGGCGGCCACGGCGACCTCGAGGCAGGTGGTGTACCCCACCATCCCTCCAGATAGGGACGACTAGCGCTTCGATGGATGGGCACGCAAGGTATTTTCGGCTGGGAGTCTGGCCCTTAAATCTGCCAACTCCACCTATGGCTTGGGCAAATTTTCACACACGCTTTGGAATTCTCTTTGGCGGCAGAGCGTATTCTCGAGGGGGAATAAAGGGATGGGTTCCTTGCTATTGTACAGCATGGCAAGGATGCCATGTGTGAATCCCTTCAGTCTGGGTTGGACACAGCGGACATTGTCAGCCGCTCAATGGCTGCGAGCACCGTGATACGCAGGTTTGCGTGGTTGCGGAAGTCGGGATTTGCACCGGATGTTCAGGCCCGTCTCAACATGCCCTTTGATGGTTCTCATTTGTTTGGCAGCAAGGCTGGCAAGAGCCTTAAGAGGTTGCAGAAATCTTTGGGTGCAGCTGTGCGTTAATCTCTGCCTTTTCGTCCTAGGGGACCGCAGTGGAGGGGTTCCTTTCATTACTACTCTTTTGGTAGAGCTAGGGGAGCAGCCAGTCAAAGGGGCCACCTGTTACGCTCACCTGGTATCCACGGGGATGCCACCCAGCTGTGGGGACTCTAGTGCACTTCTCAGCCGCTACCAGGTATAATCAGCGGAGAAGTTCTGCCTGGAAAACAGGTGGGCAATGTTCAAGACTGGGCAACTGGGGTAAGAGCCTCCCAACACCCCGTATGCCCGCAGCCCCTCCCCGGACCTTTCCTCACCTTGTTATGGGTTTTGGCATGCTCTCCGTCCTGCCTTCTTGGCAGGGGCGCGTTGTCCTTTGTGGGCGAGTGCGAACTAGTTACTTCTCTGATGCAGGCCCTTTAGAGTCTTTCAGTAGGTCTTATTACTGTTATACTGTATGCCTTTCTTGGATTTAAATAATGTCTTTTCTCTCTCCTTAGATGCGTGGAAGTTCGCTGTGGAACGTTGGCTGAATTGGGACTCACTGGCAGGTGATGGTGCTTAGAGAGCTCCTTGATGCGGTAAGTAGGCACTATGCACAGCGCTATGATGCCTTGCCTTTGCTAACCTGTTGTCTTTTGTTCCCGTAGGTTGCGGTGCTCACCCGGAGCAAGAAGTCCCAAGGCGATGCTGGTCGATGGGCGACTCGTGAGGTAAGCTGCCGGCACAATTGTAAAATGTCTAATGTCCTGTTTCTCTCCTTTTGCAGATCCGACGGTCCGGGAGGCTCGCTGTTCCTTGGATGCTGTTTGCAGGAGCTGATGGCAGCTAGCGGTGGAATCGCAGGTAAGCTGCTGCTATTAACAATGTCCTTTTGTTTTTCAGATGCTGTTCTTCCGAGGTTCGCAGATGCAGCTGAACACGATGAGCATCACGTTGCAGGAAGCGTGTTATCCACGTCGGTTGTGGTTTAAATGGCATCAAGAAAGTAGTCCAGGTAAAATAGTCCCTAGGCTACCACACCCAAAACATTATACCACATAGCTTGGTTCCAAGGAGCCAAGCTATGTGGATGCCTCCATGTTGACTGGCACTGAAATAAAGTAGTTCCCAAGCACAAGTCTTCATGAAGTATGAGCCTGGCGCTAAAGGTGCCATGACTTGGCCCCAAGAGGGCCTAGGCAAAGGATGCCTAAGCTTGTTGGGGGCCTGAGCCGAGACCCCTCCTGGCCCATGGGCCTGCCGGGGGGTTTCAGGAAGTGGATTGTGACACCACCGTAAAGGTCTTTGCGGTGGACGGGGACGTGGTGCTAAAGCCGCTCAAGCAGCTGCCTCTTTGCCTTCAGGCACTGCCGCAGCCGCTCCAAAACAGTTATGAGGTCCGGTCTCATTGTTCGCCGGTTGGGGGCAGGCTGTCTCAGCATCTCGAAGAATGACGAGCCATTACTTCAGATGCGTGGGTTCTGGAGACAATAACCCACGGCTACTGCCTACCCTTCCTACAGCGGCCTTGCGACAATCCACTGAGGAATCTCTTTGACGGTTCCAGATCCGCTCCTTGTGCAGGAAATATTGACGCTGCTGGAGCAAGGCACTATAGAACTAGTGCCTGTGGCGGAGAGGAACACGGGCTGGTATTTCCCATATTTTTTGATTCCCAAGAAATACTGAGGACTGAGACCCATCTTGGACTTGCGTCGTTTCAACAAGTTCCTCAGGAAGGACAAGTTCAAGATGCTCACTCTTTCTCAGGTCCTTCAGGCCCTTCGACTTCAGGATTGGTTGGTGTCATTGGACCTACAGGATGCTTATTTTCATGTGTTGATCCATCCAAAGCACAGACAGTACCTGAGGTTCGTGGTTGGCAGCTTGCACTTTCAGTTCCGGGTCCTGCCATTCGGGTTGACCTCCGCCCGAGGGTCTTCACCAAGCTCGTGGTGGTGTTGGCAGTGTATCACAGGAGAGGGGGGGTTCACGTCTACCCCTACCTGAACAATTGGCTGATCAGCCTCCCGAACAAGCCTTGGATCATCTTAACGTCACCTGCCATTCCCTTCACAAGCTGGGATTCTCCCTCAATTTCAAGAAGTTGCATATGACACCTTCCCAACAGCTCCAGTACATCGGGGCTATGTTAGACACATCCTTGGGGAAGTGCTTGCCACCCAAGGTGAGGGCTCATCACATTGCCCAGATGGTCAACAAATTTCAGCATGCCCAGTGTCCCGGCTTGGCATCCTGCATTTTTCTGGTGCCAGAGGCCAGGCTGCGATGAGATCCCTTCAGTGGGCTCTCAGGAGGCAGTGGTCACAATTTTCAGGCAAGATGTCGGATTTCCTTCAGGTTCCGCTCACGGTCTCGCATGATCTTCTGTTGTGGGCCAACAAAGGGAATCTGATGAAGGGAGAGCACTTTTGGCCACCATGGCCGAGGTGACGGTAGTGACGGATGCTTCCCTCACAGGGTGGGGAGCTCACGCCAACGAGCTGACCGCCAGCGGTCGTTGGTCTCCTCCGTCGGAGTGAAAACTTCATATAAATCTTTTGGAGCTAAGGGCCTTCGGGCTAGCCCTGAAGGCTTTTCTGCCGTTTGTATGCAGGAACAATGTCCTGATCATGACGAACACAGTGGCCATGCATTACCTCAACAAGAAGGGTGTGTAGGGTCGCTCCCGCTGTGCAGAGAGGTGATGTAGCTCTGGTTCTGGGCGATACAGCAAGGAATCTCGCTCTCGGCAGTTCATCTGGAGAGGCAGAGCACGGTCTCCCACGAGTGGGAGTTAGCACAGGAAGTCCTTCAGGAGATCTTTGCCCTTTGGGGAACCCCTCAAGTGGATCTGTTTCGCGACCAGTGCCAACCGGAAGTGCGAGACCTATTGCTCGAGGCAATTTCCTCCGAGAGGAGCTTTAGTGGACACGTTCGTCGTGGATTGGTCATTCCCACATCTGTATGAGTTTTCTCCGATCCCCGTAATTCCTCAGGTTCTACAGAGGTTGCGAAGGTTCGGGTCCCGCATGATCCTCATTGCTCTGGATTGGGCCAGGAGAGCGTGGTACCCGGACCTACTGGAAATCTCTCTCACTCTCTCTCTCTCCCACCCACTCTCCCACTCTCTCATTCTCTGTCTCAGCCATCAAGAGGTGGAAACTCTCAACCGTCATGCATTGTTTCTGAAAGGTTGAGTTATAGGGATTGGGGCCTCCCGGATCATGTGATGCAGGTGTTGCTTTCGGCCAGGCATCCGGCAACCAAATCCCTGTACCATTGGCGTGTTTTGCAACTCGTGCAGAGGAAACAATTTCGATCCTTTTCAATGTTCCCTTCCGATGGTTCTTTCTTTCTTGCTGTCTTTGGCCCACAAGGGTCTTCAAGTGGGTACCATTAAAGGTTACCTGGCAGCGCTGTCTATTTTCAAGCGCTCGTCTGAAGAATGTTCTTACTTTAAGATTCCTTTGATTACACAGTTTCTAAAAGGACTCGCGAATGTGTTCCCGCCGTCCCCTTTTCAGGTGCCGGTTTGGGATCTGAATCTAGTCTTGAAATTCTTGATGGGTACTCCGTTTGAACCTTTGCATTCTTGTCCTTTAAGACTGTTGACCTTCAAGACAGTTTTCTTGATTGCAGTTACATCTGCTCGCAGACTGAGCGAGTTGCAGGCACTTTCGTCTAAGCGACCCTTTACTGTGTTCCACAAGGACTGGGTTGTACTGAGGGTACATCCTGCCTTCCTTCCTAAAGTAGTGTCTGAGCTTCATCTGAGCCAGAAGGTGGTATTTCCTGCTTTCTATCCTCCTCCTCATCCTAGTAAGGCTGAGGAGAGACTCCATAGGTTGGACCCTAGGAGAGCTTTGAGCTTTTATCTTTCTAGGATGACCAGGGTCAGAGTGGACGACCAACTTTTTGTGGGATACACTGGACACTGATTGGGCCAGGCTGTTACCAAACAGACCTTGTCCAGGTGGATTATTCTCACCATTACTGAATGTTACCGATTGGCTGGTAAGGACCCCCCTGAGGGTTTGCAGGGTGACTCCACGTGGCTACATCCAAGGCCCTGCAACGGGGTGTTCCTGTTGGGAACATTTGTGATGCTGCAACGTGGTCTTCCATCCACACCTTTTGTCAAGCATTACTCCCTGGATACTCTCCATGGTCAAGATATGGCCTTTGGTAAAGCCGCGCTTTATTCTGCCATCTGATTGGGCATATTCAATTTCTTCTCCCTCCTCCACTTACTGGTACTGCTTTGGGAGTCTGTCAAAGATGTGGAATACGTTGGAGGACACAATCCATTCGAAGAACAAGTTACTTACCAACTGGTAACATTCTTTCGACTGGATGTTCCCCATAACGTATTCCACATCTTTGACATCACCCTCCCAGCCTACCCCTCTGAAGAATGTCCTGTGCTATTGCAGCTTGCGTTCCCACTAGGCTATGTGCAGTCAAGGAGGCCTGGTGTGCAGTTAAGGCAAACGTTATGGAGGGGAAGAACATGAACGGATGTTACTGGCGCCGTGCGTCATATTTATAACATCCGATGACGTCGCCTTCGACGGAGGCCCTCGGGGGACATCGACCAGACGACATCGATGCAGGACGCCCGCTGCTGAAAAATTTCCAAAGCAGCACAGCTGTGGACATTACATGTCAAAGATGTGGAATACGTTGGAGGAACATCCAGTCGAAAGAACTTTACCAGTTGGTAAGTAACTTGTTCTTCTTTAAAGAAACACAGACTGAGGTAAGCAATAACTTATTTTAGGATGGCATACAGCTAACTCAAGGTAAGTGAGGATCTATCAGCAACTTAAAGGTAAGTATAACCTAAAGCAGACTTATTCTAACAGCAAGTCAGGGGAAGCAAGACCCAATTGGGGGACACTTATACATTTATATCCTAACAGGAATAGTACATCTGAAACCAACAGCATTAATTTTGGGGAAGATACGCAACCAATTCAAAGGTGAGTAAATTAACCTTCTATATACTTTTCAGAATGGCACAACACACATTCAAGGAAAGTAAGAACTTTTGTAACTGTTCAATCTTAGTTACAGTTACCAACTAACTTTCACAAGTCCACTTTTAAACACTTGCAGGGCATTTAAAAAATGAAGATCCCCTGCAAATGGAGGAGAGGAGAGCTTCAGAGAAAGCGAAGCGGGAAGCGGACCCACAGAAAGAGGCAGACAAACTGAGACAAGCTGTGTTGGAAGAGCCAAAAGCTTGCAAGCAACTGCTGGGCGGTGTACCTCACCGGAGGAGGGGGGCTCAGTACACCCACAGCGGTTGCCCTGTAGGCACAGCTGGAAGAAAGACAAAGGTGCAGGTCTGTGGGGTTGCCTTGGTTTAATCGGCAAATAGGTGAAAAGCCGGCGCGGGATCCGAACAAGAGCCTGCCTGACAGAGGAAGCCTACCCACCAGTAAACCTTCACCGCAGCTGCACGTTACACTGGTGAGTCGACCCAGAGAAGTTAGGGAGTCCTGGGACGTGCCAACAAACCTATGAAGACTTCGGAAATTATTTTAAATACAGACCAAGTAGAATTAAAGGGCTAAAGTAGTACAAATCTCCTTAAATGAGATGTCAATTTGGGGAAACTTGGAACAACCATTGCCAAAAACCAAGAGATATTAAGAAGGAAGGTGACAGACAGAACAAGCCCCCATATATGGGATGTCAATACGAGGGAAGTTGGAACAAGTAATATCTGAAGTAATGAGATCTAAACTGTAAAGTGCAACTGTGTTATGCTTGAAAGAAAGTGAACATTGTAGAACGACCTGGTGAAAGAGATGCATCACGCAGTGAACCCTTTTTTTTGGAAAGCCATACCTGACAGGAGAGTACACCAGGGGATCTGCAAGAGCCAAAAGGGGTGGGGGGGACTCCTGGCAGGGGAGTAAACCAGGAAATCATTGTGGAGCAGTTGTATGAAAAAGAAATTTTGGAATTTCAAGCAGTTCTTGAAATTAAACATTGAGCTATCCTCAAAGTAGAAAATACTTCCCTTTTGCTATACCCCAAACAGTGTTACGGAAGAGACATTTGCTTTGCCATCTTGAGGAAAGTAATATGTGAAATACATTTTCTTTAACTTTAACACAACATTGTCGGAACAGAACATTTTCAACAGTTTTCCTGAAATAGTTCAGTGGAAGGGAACCAACCCCTGGAAAAGGATTGTTTTGTTGCAATTATACATTATGATTTGTACACACTTTTGTTGAATTGAAAATGGAGACATTTACCTTGCACTTTTTGATTGTGTATGTTAGTGTGAGGGTCAGATATATTTTGGACACAAGGTCAGCTTGCTTTAGTTTTGGTTTCATAGGCGGGGACACTCTCATTAGGATAGGGGAAGATAGGCCTTTATCCAAATCCCCTTTTTCTTTAATAAAAATGACTAATGTTGAAAACATTACAACTTTGTGTCTGCCTCTCATTTCTGACCCCTCACATAATATTCATTCACTTTTAAAGCTTTATTCGGTTAGACCTTTAGCAAAACATAACCATAACAAATACGATTTATACATTAAAATTGATAGGCAGGGTTAAAACACGCACATACCATAAAAGTTGTACAAAAAGGATGCAATCTGGTTATACAAAAGGAAACTATTTAGTATAAAAACCTCCTGGAGCAGGATTGCCTCAAAAAGAAACCTCTGAGAGGAGAGCAAGCTTGCAGCCTCTTGAAAGTGTCACTTACATTATCACACAATGCCCAACAATCTACTTCTTGAGAGCCAAACACTATGCACATATCTAGCTATAGAAAATATTACCTTCTACTCCACTGAACTGGTTAAGAACAGCATGGCATCACATGTATTTCTTATATGGTCCTTACATGGTCTTGGCAAAAAGCTTAGCCTTTCATTTCAGGTCATCTTAGGAGTCATGCCAGCATTCTGAGGGGATGGTCCAGAGGGGTTCTACATTCAGCCCCATTAGCATAGATTTCACATGCCGCACCCACCCACAATTGGCTGCACTATCCAGCTTAAAGTCTCTGAGCGCATCACTTTCGGGGAGCAAGCCAGTGGCGGACCAGATTCTTACCCAGTATAGCACTGGCTTTAGAGCAATCTGTGTGGCTACGGTCCATGTCTGCAGGTCCAGAAGGATCAGTGAGGGCTTCTTTTGAATTTGAAAGGAATATTTGTATCAGATGGAATGTGAGGTATGCGCAGTATAAGAACAGTATCTAAGTTGCATCGATTACACGGGCCTCTATGATGTGTTTTTGTAGATGTGAAATTGTTAACCTTTGTCCATTGCAGAGTCCCGGTGATGGCATAAGATTGCGTAGTAGCATAATTACAGCACCTATTTTCAGTTTTAGCTTGTGAGGAGGCATTCATCCTACAGCGTTTCACTCTTAGACTGAAACTTCAGCCGGTACTTAACTGTTCATTGACACTGGAACCGCTGTGCCCAATGTGAAGAGAAGTGGGGGTGGAAAGAAGCAACTTGAAATTATTCCAAATGCGATAGTCCAAGGTGAAGTTGACAGTGGAGAACCATGCTCATTCTGTTTGTTAAAATGAAAGCTGTTGTTGAATTGGAAGGCCACACAGTGGTGCACTTTGCCGTTTGGTCAGCCGAGTGCAACCGAACACTGATACATTGCATCAGCTGAGTACAGAAACGTACCTAAGCTTTATTTATATATATATATTTCTGATGTTTGTTAATCTGCTTAGAATCACATGCTGTGCATAGGTCCGACATCCAGTGGTCACTGCGGAGTATTGCATTTTGTTTTTCGTAGTCGAAAAGGGGACGTCGACAAGGCGTGTCTGAAACACTATCCCTATAGTGACGTGCGTTGTACCCACAATCCCTCACGCGTCGAGGTCCCTCAGATTGTTTTTTTCCGCCCAGCTTCTGGTCGCCTTCACGCGGAGCTCCTCGAGAGACATTGCAACTCCTCGACCTTTGGTCGTTTTTTCTCATAATATTAATAATCCCTCCCTCGACGCAGTTGTAAGCTGTTCTCCGCCGAAAAGAATCTTCGACGGAGGGTCGAGCGGAGGAAATCCTTCGGCGCTGCCGAACACGTGGCCTGGCCTCGCAGGCCATATACAGTAGGGAGAGTGGGTTCGTGGGACATGTCTGGGTCTTTTCTGAGAATGCCTTTCCCTTTCCCCTTCCTTTCCCTTGGGGTGCTTATCGCGATTTATTGCCTCGGCTATGGAGAGGACACCCTTTAGGTTTTGCCCGCTTTGCAAAGGCAAATTTACTTGGAAGGACAAGCATTCACGGTGTAACCGCTGCTTGCCCCTCGATCACAAGGAGGAAGGTTGCGCGGCTTGTCGGCTTCTTAAGCCTAAAACTCTAAAAGACCGTAGGGTTAAAAGGTGGGCGGCCTACGCTATGTCGAAGCCAAAGGTTCACCCGCCGCTGCTACCACCGACAGTGACGAGGAACGCGATAACACGACCTCCGCTACGGAAGTCGAAACCCCCTCTAAGGAGCGCTTGCGCGCTTCGTCGTCTGTCCCCGGCCCCGACGGGCTCGGCTCACGCCCTGCTTATGGGGATGAACACCCCGGCGACACTGACGCACACAAAGACTCAAATAAGCACACAACCCACGGCTCTTCTTCGTCTAAGACGAAAAGAGCTTCGGCGCCCAAGGAGACGCAGGTTCCACCGGCGGCCTCCTCGGACCGTTCAGGTTCGAAGCCCCTCTCGCAACCGCAGCCGCGACCAGCGACTGGGCTTTCGGCAAATAAGGGCGCCGCCCCAAAACCATCGGCCGGCGCGCATCAACAGAAGGCGCATACCGCCGTAGAACGTTCGACACCCATAGCGTCGAAAACGCAAGCTTCCGCCGACAAACGAGTCGCCGACAAACGAGTCGCCGAAAGCTTGGCGAGGATCGCTGTAGCCGACGCCCAGAAGCGTACGCCGAAGAACACGTCGAGCGATACGCATAAGTCGAAAGACACGCCGAAAAAGCCCGAAGAAAGGCAGGGACTACCCCCTTCAGTCGGGGGGTCACCCAGCACACCTGAAGGTTTTTCGGAGGGCGACGGGACACTTTCCTCGACGCTTTGGGAGAGGTCGAGCCGTTTCCAGTTAGATGACTCTATTTTTCCCCCGCCAGACCGCTCTGGGGTACCCCATGAAACCATGGAAAGACTCCACCTCTGTATGGAGAGGATGGAAAGGTTTATGAATATCCAGACCTCTCAAACTCCCAAGAGGACTAGAGAAGGGCCTCAGGAGGACCCCAGGGCCAAAAATCCAAGGCTAGTCGATCCCCAGGTGGACACAGCCTCAGACTTCCATAACGTATACGACCTCACTGGGGAGGAAGAATACTTGGAGGAGGAGGATGATTTCATGGACGATCAAGAAGGACAGAACCAGGAGGAATGTCTGGAAGACAGGCCAGACATTATAGAAGAAGGCTTCCGAGAAGACACTGAAGAAGGACCTTCGCACCCCTGGCAATCCCCATCAGTGTATTCCGACACTGATGTCCTAAACCTAAATCCTCCAGACAATTCACCGGTTAGGAACACGTCTCCAATTGACGATCAGCCCACTTTCAATGCACTGTTGCGCAGAGCAGCAGCACATTTCGAACTGGACACTGGGGAGCTCTCTCCAGAATTAGACTTTGTGGAAAAAGTAATTAAAGAGAAACCCCCGGTCAGCCAGACCATTCCCCTCCTAGCTTCAGTGAAGAGAAGAATCATCCCTTCGCTGGCCACTCCCGCATTGATCAGAGGGGTCAATCCGAGAATTGAAAAACTTTTCACTCCTTCTCCCTCAGACCCGCTCTACATTAGGGGACATTCCATTCCGGATTCCCTAGTAGTATCTAATACTAGAAAGAGGGCAGGGGTACCACTTTCCACCAGTGAGGCACCCCCTGACAAGGAGGGCAAAAGGCTATATGCCCTTGCAAAAAGAGTTACTTCCTCGGCTGCCTTCTCAGCAAGAATTGCGAACAACAATTCTTTGCTTGCTAGCTATGCAGACGCGCAGTGGGCCAAACTGCGCAAGGACGCCGAGGAAGCACCGGAGCCTTTACGTACACGCCTACTTTCAACTATTGGCGAAGGAACCCAGGTGAACCAGAGCATTGTAAAAAACTCTCTGGACGCGGCAGAAACAGCGGGACGTTCCCTGGTGCAGGGAATACTCCTAAAACGCCATGTATGGCTGCGCAACTCAGGGTTTAAACCGGAGACACAGGCGTCTTTAATAAATAAACCTGTGGAAGACTCTAACCTCTTCGGAAAAGCGGTGGATGAAGCTCTAGAGATGGCGAAAAAAGAGTTCGATACTATCAAGACTCTTGACCAAATCTCTAAGCCCACTACCAGACGCGGCTATGGCAGCAAACGCTTTTTTCGTGGCCAACGCCAACAACAACAACAACAACAAAGTCCGCATCAACAATACCCTGCCACCAATTACCAGACCAATAGTGGGCAGTACAGCCAAAGAGGCCAACGCCGGGGTAAAGGGAGAGGTCGGGGATCCACCCCCAGAGGCTCCCAAGCCCCCAACAACTCCAAGTGACGCGAAGATTCGCGTCCCCTCCCATGCAACACCGGTCGGGGGCCGGATAACATCCTTTCTTCCTGCATGGGAGGAGATAACGTCAGACCGTTGGGTACTTTCCACCGTAGCCCACGGATACTGTATCGAATTCAACAGTTCCCCATCCTACAGACCCCCGAGGGGACGTCGCATGACACCGGAACATCTTGCCATCCTTCTCCAAGAAGTACAACAACTGATGGAAAAAGGAGCCATAGAGGTCGTGCCTCTATCTCAGGTAACGGAAGGTATTTATTCAGTGTACTTCCTTGTACCCAAAAAGGATCTAACCATGCGCCCTGTATTAGATCTGCGCCCAGCGAACAAGTTTATCAAACCCCAAAAGTTTCGTATGGTAACCTTACAGGAAGTGATCCCACTGCTTTCTCAGGGAGATTACATGACAACATTGGACATGAAAGATGCATACTTTCATATTTTAATGTTGCCAGCGCACAGAAAATACCTCAGGTTCATGATAAAGGGCAAACACTACCAGTTCAAAGTGCTACCCTTCGGCATAGCATCAGCACCAAGGATATTCACGAAGGTGCTGGCAGTGACAGCGGCCCACCTGCGCAGCTTGTCCATCCCAGTTTACCCTTACCTCGACGACTGGCTCATAACAGGGGATTCTTACGAAACATGCTTCTCCAATACCCAAAAGACGGTAGACCTTTTGTTCCAGTTGGGCTTCTCCATCAACGAAAAGAAGTCCAGTTTAGACCCCAGTCAAATCAAGCAATTCCTAGGGGCTCTAATTCAAACAAAGGACGGCCTCGTCTTCCCCTCCAAAGAGAGGGTCCAAAACATGCTGTTTCAAATCCCTCAATATGTGACCGGTCGAGAGGTGACGGTACGCAAAGCAATGCGCTTGCTAGGAATGATGGCGTCGTGTATTTATTTGGTACCTCACGCGCGCCTGCGCATGCGCCCAATGCAAGAGTGGCTCAACAGCCAGTGGTGTCAGGCCAGCGGACTATGGGAGGATCTAGTTGTGGTCTCGCAAGCCTTGGTTCTCTCGCTACGGTGGTGGACAAAGGAAAACATGGAAAAAGGGAAACCCTTTGCCACACCCGCGGCGGAAGCCACTCTAACCACAGACGCATCCCTCACAGGATGGGGGGCGCACCTATCCCATCAGACTGCTCACGGAGTGTGGACTCCGAACGTAGCATCCAAACACATAAATCTACTGGAGCTACTAGCTGTGTTCAAGGCGCTAAGAGCCTTCCAGGAACACCTACAAGGCAAAACAGTAATGGTCCTTACAGACAGCACTAGAGCCATGTACTACATCAACAAGCAAGGGGGCACCCACTCTCCAGGCCTGTCCAAACTGGCCCAGAATATATGGAAGTGGGCTCTCAAACAGGACATGTTCCTACTATCACTACATGTACCCGGGGAACTCAATCTGCTGGCAGACAGTCTCAGCAGAGATTTCCCCCTGCCCGAAGAGTACGAATGGCGCCTGCACGAAGACATCGTCTTCGACGTCTTCACACAATGGGGATTCCCAGAAATAGACCTGTTCGCAACCCTGGAAAACACACAATGCCTAAGTTACGCCTCCAGGTACCCCCAGAACCAATCCAAGGGGAACGGTCTGTCGATGCAATGGTCAGGGAAATTTGTTTACGCTTTTCCCCCCGACTCCCCTTCTCAACAGAGTGGTGCACAAGATGCACCAGTAACAATTGACCATGATACTAGTGGCCCCAATGTGGGCACGACAACCATGGTTCGCTCACTTGATGGAGATGTCTCTACCCCCCCCCCCCAGTAAAACTCCCCTGCCCGTACAACATGCTGTCTCAGGACAAGGGCAGGACTCTGCATCCATGCCCCCAGAACATGAACTTAGCAGCTTGGCTCCTGAGATCATAGAGTTCGGACATCTACAACTCCCGCAAAGATGCATGGACATCCTCAGGGAAGCCAGAAAACCAAACACTCGCCACTGCTATTCTAGCAAATGGAAAAGATTTGTCATCTGGTGCAGGAGTAAAAGCATCAACCCTATTGACTGCTCTCCCACACATGTGGTCCTATACCTGACCCACCTATTGGATTCAGGTCTAGTGTTTAACTCCATTAAAGTCCACCTAGCTGCACTTTCTGCATACACCACTTCCCAACTCAGTGTCGTGGTGGAGGATCCCTGTTATAAAGGCCTTCATGGAGGGAGTAAAGAGAATACACCCCCCGATAGCTGACCCAGCTCCCGGATGGGACCTTAATGTGGTACTTACCAGACTCATGGGCTCTCCATTCGAACCCATGCACAAAGCATCTCTTAAACACCTCACGCTTAAGACTGCTTTTTTAATAGCTATCACCTCCATCAGGAGAGTAAGTGAACTTCAGGCTCTTTCTATTCTAGACCCCTTCGTTACAGTTCACAAAGATAAAGTGGTTCTACGCACTCACCCTAGGTTTGCTCCGAAATTTATTTCGAAATTCCACGTAAACCAATCTATAGAACTACCAACGTTCTTTCAAAATCCTTCCAATTTGGGAGAAAGGACTCTGCACACACTAGATGTACGCAGAGCGGTCATGTTCTACATGGAAAGAACCAGACCACTGAGGAAGACTAATCAGTTCTTCGTCTCGGTGGCAGCAGGAAGAGAAGGAGATGCGGTTTCAAAATCCACTATTTCTAGATGGATTGTCCAATGCATCACTCTCTGCTATACTCTTGCTAAGAGAGAACTGCCCTTTAGGCCAAGAGCACACTCTACTCGAGGCACGGGGGCATCCATAGCATTCATTGCAAATGTTCCCCTTGAGTCCATCTGCAAAGCGGCTACCTGGAGTTCTGTGCACACCTTTACAAAACACTACTGTCTAGATACACACTCTAGATCTGACTCCCAGGTGGGACAGGCAGTATTACGACACCTTTTCTCTACTGTTCCTTCTCATAACCCACCGCCAACTCCGGGTACTGCTCGCTAGTCTATGCACAGCATGTGATTCTAAGCAGATTAACAAACATCAGAAGACAATGCATTACTTACCGTAAAAGCATTTCTGATGGTTGTATCTGCTTAGATTCACATGCGCCCACCCTTCCTCCCCGCTCGGATGGAAGGAACATGGACTTCCTTTATATATCTCTCTCTTTTCTGTACTCACTCACGTCTAGAAGGCTCCCTCAGGGCAGAAAAATACAAACAGAGGGACCTCGACGCGTGAGGGATTGTGGGTACAACGCAAGTCACTATAGGGATAGTGTTTCAGACACGCCTTGTCGACGTCCCCTTTTCGACTACGAAAAACAAAATGCAATACTCCGCAGTGACCACTGGATGTCGGACCTATGCACAGCATGTGAATCTAAGCAGATACAACCATCAGAAATGCTTTTACGGTAAGTAATGCATTGTCATATATATATATATATATATATATATATATATTTTATTTATTTCTGAGGCTTGTGGAACCTGCTTAGATCACATGCTGTGCATAGGCCAACATCTAGTGGAAGCTGCGGAATATTACAGTTGTTTTCGAAATTCGAAAAAGGGACATCAACAGGGCGTGCCAGTAATACTATCCCTATTGTGACGTCTGCTGTACCCATGGTCCTTCACAAATCGAGGTACCTCCCATTTTTTTTTCCCTCCATACTAGCTATTTCGCGGTGTTCATCTTTCGGCTTACCGCCATTGATTATATATTAATACTGATAGTTTCTCTTATTATCCTTTAGATCACAATTACACTGACTATCGAGTTCTTCCGACAGCGGTGAAGGGACGACTGTCGAAGACTCCCGGCGATGGATCGGTCCGGCCTGTGGCCCTGACAGTAGGGAGAGAGGGGGGCATTTTAGAATGTATTTGCCCCTTTTCGTACACTACACTCTCCTAGCTGCTGTTATTTCGTATGGATAGGACCACCTTTAAACTTTGTCCTAAGTGTAACCAGAAGTTCCCGTGGGTTGACAAACACCTTGTGCGCAACCTTTGTCTCCCTCTGGATCACGTCGAAAGGACCTTTTGAGCGTGTAAGCTCTTTAAACCCAAGACACTAAAGGACCACTTAACTAAACGCTGGGCCCACAACGCCATGCAGGTCGAGGCCACCATGGACGTGCAGGGGACCTTCAGCAACGGCAGCAACGCTGTAGTATCCGACGGCGGTAGGGTTACTCCGGTTTCACAAGCGCAGGCCCCAGACCCCAACAGGCAGGCCGACGGCCCTGTTACGGGCACGACACCCGGCGGCGGAAGCGCTCTCACAACCCCCGCCACCAAGCACACAACCCACGGCCCCGAGATTCGACACCTATGTCGAGCAAACAGCAACGCACGACGTCGAGGGAGAGGTCCATTGAATCACTGTCCTCTGGGCACTCCAGATCGAGATCGCCGCATGACAGGTCCCAGCTGTCAAAAGACAGAACAGACGTAGTCGGTGAAAACATTCCTGAACGTCACACGTCAGCTGACGAGACTTCGATCTGTCCATAGTCGATATTCGACGTTCTGCGTAGATATCTGTTTAAAAAAAAAAAAAACATGAAGGCGAAATTAGCCCATTTAGTCAAAATGCACGTCCTAGAAGGCCTTGTTAAATCAAGGGAGTCTAAGAAGAGCTCTTCGAAGACCCCTCATAGGGATAAGTCACAGAAGGATAGGTCCCCTCACCAAGAGTAAGGCACCTCAGGAACAGGATTCCCTGTCTTCAGCCTTAAAGAAAAACGCTACGCCTTCTACTGTAGTCCCACCCGCTCCAGAAGATGTAGGTCTCCCATCTCAATCAGTGGTCATTGCTAGCTCTGCCCAATGGTCAGCTGAAGATATCGATGGGGTCATAAGAATGTTCTTCATGGCAAACTTTTATAAGAAAGACACTGATTGCTTCACAAGCTTTCACTCTACCCTCCTCCCCCACAACTGCGCCCTCCGGGTCTTCGAACCCTGTTGAAACCCCTGCTAAAAGGTCCTGCCCGATGAGCTAGTGCAAGATCCCACAGTCATTGACCTATATGACCCGGACACCGACCGATCACAAAGACCTCTATGTTCAAGAGGCCGCAGACCCTTATGTGTATAATGAGAACGATGAGGGTGACCCAGATATAGACATGTATAACATGGACTCCCCAGTTTATCGGGATCCCCCTGTTGTAGACTCATCGTCCTCTTCTGAACGAAGTGCTCATCAAGGCGGCTGAGCATTTCCAAATATCTACTCAAGAGGATCATCCCGACGAGGATTTCGCTGACAAAATCTTGGAATATAAAAAGGCTGTAACTCAATTAATTCCCCTACTCAAGTCTGTTCAGCGAAAGATACAACCCTCGCTGGAACCATTATTAAGCGTCACGCTTGGTTACGCCTATCCGGTTTTAAGCCAGAGATGCAGGCCACTCTCATTAACATGCCCATCGAGCCCAATGTACTCTTTGGTAAGGCCGTTGAGGACGCCTTGAAGACTGCCAAAGAAGAATGATGCACTAAAATCATTGGGCCAGCTGACCAATAAACCTTCTGGCCAGGCGGGAAACAGCAATTTTCGTCGCTCACCCGGACAAAATTCCCAGAGGGGTTCCAGCTATAATCAAAAACAGGCAACAGCCTGGGGGAACAATGAAAGCCAGGCCTCTCAGAATTACCAGAGACGACCACACAGATCACTCGGTCAGGGAAGGGGATCCTCCTCCAGAGGTGGTACCCCCCCCTCACAAACAGTGACAACCCACTTCAGGTGCCCTCCCATGCCTCTCCAGTAGGAGGGCGCATTTCCAACTTCACCCATGCATGGGATGGTATATCACCTCAGACAGATGGGTGCTATCCACTGTAGCGGGCGGGTACTGTGTAGAGCTCCTCGAGTGACCCCGGAACCATACCTCATGCCAGAAAATCCACTCCACAGAAGACCAACGCATCCTCCTCGAGGAAATCTCCACGCTGCTCCTTAAATTGTCCCGGCCAACCAGATAAACAACGGTATTTATTCAACCTACTTCCTTGTGCCAAGAAAGATCTAACAATGCACCTAGTACTAGACTTACGCCCTGCAAACAAGTATGTCAAGCCACAAAAATTCCCCATGACTATGCTACAAGAAGTAATCCCTCTGCTAAAGAGGGGGGACTACATGCCAACACTGGATATGAAAGATGCCTATTTTCAGTTTTCAATGTTCCCAGCGCACAGAAGATTCTTGCGTTTCAAGATAGGAAACCAGCACTACCAATTCAAAGTGCTGCTCTTCAGAATAGCATCTGCTCCAAGGGTGTTCATAAAGGTACTAGCGGTGGTGGCAGCACACCTGCGTAGGGAGGCAAGCCCAGTGTACCCTTACCTGGACGACTGGCTGATTACAGGGGAGACTCGCCTAATTTGCAGGCAAAACATTCAAAGAACTATCAACCTTCTCTTTCAACTGGGCATCTCCATAAATGAGAAAAAAATCGAGCCTAGTGCTGAGCACAACCAAACAGTTCCTAGGAGCTCTCAGGAACTCCGAAGAGGGGTTGGTCTTTCCACATGTTACTGCAAATACCTCATTATTAGGCCGGCCACCAGACAAGCGTACGCAAAGCAATGCACTTGCTATGCATGATGGCATCTTGCATTTACCTGGTACCACACGTGCGCGTGCGCATGCAACCCATGCAGGAGTGGTTGGCGAAACAATGGTCTCAGGCAAGTGGTCAGTGGGACGATCTAGTGGTTGTTTCGCCAACACTAGTAAAAAACCTTTGATGGTGGACAAGAGAAAACCTATTAAAAGGAAAACCCTTCCACGATCCAGAAGTGCAGGTGGTTGTCACAACAGACGCCTCACTCGCCGGGTGGGAGGATCATTACCTTCATCACACAGCTCAAGGTCTGTGGATTCATGCTACGGCGCAGAACCACATCAATCTGCTGGAACTACTGGCAGTGTACAATGGCCTTCAGACATTGCAGATACACCTAGAAAACCAGTCAGTGCAAGTCCTCACCGACAGCACTACGGCGATGTTTTACATTACAAACAGGGGGGGTACACGTTCTCCAAATCTATCCAAGCTAGCACAACAAATTTGGAAATGGGCACTCAAACGGAATATATTCCTATCGTGACAGCACGTTCCAGGGGAACTGAACTCACTGGCAGACTCATTGAGCATAGATGCCCTACCAGAGGAACAGGAGTGGCAACTAGACTCGGGGTTCGTAGAGCTTGTTCGCTACAAGCGAAAACAGACAATGCCCACAATTCGTGTCCAGGTTCCCCAGCCAGGCTCCAAGGGGAACGCCCTATGGATGAACTGGTCAGGGAAATTTGCTTACGCTTCCCCCTGCCCCCCGACACCTCTCATGAACAAGGTGGTTAACAAGATCCCCAGTGATCAAGTGACGCTCATCCTAGTTGCTCCTATGTGGGCAAGACAACCCTGGTATCCACATCTACAGAAACTGGTGGTGTGCGATTCCCATCAAACTCCCGTACCTGTCCAAATTACTCTCAGCACGGGGAACTTGGCAGCATGGCTCCTGAAGTCATAGATTTCCGACATGTCAACCTACCACAGAGGTGTATGGATATCCTTAAGGAAGCGCGAACACTAGACACTGTTATTTTGACAAGTGGAAGAGATTTGTAATTTGGTGCCAGTCTAAACAAATTAACCCCCTTGAATGTACCCCAAGCCACATTCTAAATTCTATGCTCTACTTGCTAGATTCAGGGTTAGTATTCAACTCGATTAAGGTCCACCTGGTGGTCCTGTCGACTTAGACCACTTCCCACAATGAAGTATTGTGGTGGAAAGTGCCGGTCATCAAGGCATTCATGGAGGGAGTAAAGAGACTGCACCCTCCAATTTCAAACCTGCCACCAGGTTGGGATCTCAATGTAGTACTCGCTAATCTCATGGGACCCCCTTTCGAGCCTATGCACAAGTCAAGTCTTAAACACCTGACTTACAAAACTGCCTTCTTAGTAGCCATTACTTCCATAAGAAGAGTTAGTGAAATACAAGCATTGTCAGTGCAGGATCCTTTCTTTGTCGTACACAAGGATACATTGGTTTTACGGACACATCCTAGGTTCTCCCATAAATTAATCTCGAAATTTCATGTAAACCAGTCTGTTGAGCTTTCGGCTTTCTTCCAGAACGCCCAAAGCTCAGCTGTGGTAAAACTCCACACACTAGATGTAAGGAGGGGGGTCCTTTACTTTGTAAACCAGACCAGACTGCTAAGGAAAGGCTACCTTACTCACCGAAATCATATTTCTGAAGCTTGTATCTGCTTAGATTCACATGCGTCCACCCTTCCTCCCCTTGGAAAGAACGTGCATGGATGGTAATGAGCTTGTCTATACATATCTGCTTGGATACATCTGTACTCGCGCTACACTTCATGCTACCTCATGTCAGAAAAATAACAATCTGAGGGACTTCGGCGTGTGAAGGACCATGGGTACAGCGGACGTCACTGTAACGCTCACCTGGTATCCACTGGGACGTCACTCAGCCTGTTCTGACCTCTTACGACCTCGAACCCTTTCCTGGAGGCTATTCGACTGCAGACTGGGCCTGGAACACAGGATTGGTAGAGTTTAACTCCCTATTGTCTGTGTGCTTGAACCCCTTCTTCCCCGGGTCCAGCCCTTCCCTTTGATCCACAGCTCACCTTGTTTTCTTGGATAAGTGTGCTCTCCGTCCTGCTTTCAGCGCAGGGGCGCATTGATTGATGCGGGCTCGTTGCTGCCTAGTTACTTCACTGGCAAGAGTCCGACAGGTAAGTAGGAGTCTTTTGAACAGTTCTCTAACTTTGTTCCTTTCCTTCCTTGGATGATGGCCGGCGTCCGGGGATGGCGGCGTGCTGCTGAGGTGAGTAGCGCTGAAGGTGAGTGAGAGCGCGATGCACTCCTTACGTATTTGCATTGAACTGAGTTCTTTTTCTGTGTCTTTGAGGTGCCGCGATGTTTTCAGCGTGGATGCCGGTTATGAAGAACAAATGTGGTGGGTAAGCGCGGTATGCGGCACCTCTAGATGTTTCCACGCTAACCTGGAGTGTCTTTTCCCTCTTGCAGATGGATGAGAAGTTCCGGAGACAGAGTTCCCCCAGAGCGGCTGGTATTCAGGTAAGCGTTTGAAGCTCGTACAGTATTTAAAAATAAACGAAGATTTGCAGAATGCTTACTAATGCCTTTTTTCTGTTCTTTTCCCTTTTCCTTAGGAAGCTGTGTGCCGGGATGGGAATGACACCGTCGAAGATGCCCGCAGAACAGAAGGAGCGATGAATGATGGGCAGAAGCGCCGCAAGGTAAGGCTGTTCCTAACGATGTTCTTGTTCTTGCAAGAGCTGAGCGCAGAAGAAAGATGCCGGCCTACTGGAGACCGATCCGAACACGGTGAGTGTCACGCTGCAGGTGCAGAAAACGCAAAGCATGTTTCTCCTTCTGGGTGTGGCTTAAATAGTCTCTGGGTATCCCAGGTGGCTCTGGGCTGAACCACACAGAAAAGACTAGACCGCACATGCAGTTCTGGGAACCGAAATATGTGGGGGCATCCATCTTGTCCCCATCAATGCACTACAAGTCCAATCCCCAATGTTATCCTATGGGAGTGAGTGAGTCTGGTGCCACAAGCGACAAGTCTGTCTCCAAGTGGGTCTTTGGAGGGATGGAGAGGCCCTTGAGGCCCTTGTGGGCCATGTAGGTGATTGTGGCCTGGCTCCAGCCTGACATCTTGGAGGGCTGGTGACATGAGGGGCAGGAATCATGACAGTCACACTAGGAATAGTATTACTGGCACGCCCTGTCGACGTCCATTTTTGAATTTCGAAAACAACTGTAATGCTCTGTAGCTTCCACTAGATGTCGGCCTATGCACAGCATGTGAATTTAAGCAGATACAAGCATCAGAAATACGATTATGGTGAGTAATGTATTATATATATTATAGGGCCAGCACATCTCGCTGATGGTCATCTCCTCCCATGTGATCCTCCCTCATAATATCCCCCCCAGGTTCAGGATCGGGTAGCTGCTGATGTTGTCTTCTGCCCACATGGGAGATCATCTCAGGCTGGCGATCAGTGAGGACTCAACAGGATTAATTACATCCCCCAGAGGTTAGATGAACATTGTCGGAGAATTATGGAGGCAGAAGCTTCTCATAAAGTATCCAGTGCTTCAAAGTTACTTCCCTCCAAGATAAAAGGTGAAGGGGCTCCCGACTGGCGAAGACTGCAGCTGGGCCTTCAGAATATCAAACCTTATGCTTGTTGGCTTGGCTTAACTCAGCCTTTACTTTTCCTTTGTCTTTTTCATGCTTGCATGCCAGATTCTGGCGCTCAGTCTTTCTCTGTTCTGTGCATAGGCCAAAAAACCTGTGACACCATCAGTAATGTGTTGAGGTCTCTGTTGGGTCGAAGAAGGTTATGACTTAGGGGCTGGCGTCGTGATCGCTGAGATGATCTTCGGGATCAAATAGTGGGTTTATTCTTTAGTCAACTCCTTCTGTGGTTGAGTGGAAGCAGGTGATGCCTTTGAAAGGCAGGGACCTGACCTTGTCCTGCAATTATGATAGCAGCTTGTTTTTTTATTTTTTTATCCAGCCCACCCTTTTGGGGTTCAGACTCGGGCACATCTCTTGCAGTTGTGTCCACAAACCCTGCTGCTGACTCCAGCAGGTTGTGTGCTGCTTTTGCCTATCTCTGGAGAGGCCTCTGGCAAAGTCTGCAATCTTGCACCAGAATTCATTGTGTCAGGTGGTGAGGCTAGCATCCAAGTTACTCTAGCACAGGTGGAAGGTGCTGTTAGGGTAGACTTATTTTTAACCTTTTGCATCCACTGTTTTTTCTTGTTGAACCAAGACCATGAGGGAAGGGACTCAGAGGTGAACTAAAGGCATAGGGCGGCAGGGGGAGGGGGCTGGGGATTTGTTGTGCCAGAGTGACTGACTATCTTCCGTTTAATTGGGAGTCGATCTTTCATCCTCTGCAATGTGCACATCGCCGCCATTCCTCCAATAAAACATAAGAGAAGTCAAATGGAACACTTTATTTTATCCACGCCTCTGTCAAATTGGTTACATGCAATTATAATTAATGAAATAACGAATACAAAATAACTAATTCCAAAATAACTAATTGTTTTTGTTTTTTTAATACTTTTCCCCCACCCCCATTGTTTTGTATTTGATATAATCACTGCATACCGTCAAATTAACTGTTCATTGGAATTCAGCTGAGGGACAATTGTATTTTAATAGGTGAACCGCACCCCCCGCCCTCCACAAGCTAAATCCTCTGGACTGACCTTCATTGCATAGCCCATGAAAAGCTGCCTAGAGCCCCATCTTCCCTTTGTTCCCCTCTATGGGATGTGTTATTCAGGGGCCGGCCCCTCTACCGCTGACCATCTTTTTTTTTTTTTCTTGGGAAATCCAATTCAACACCAGGAAACCCGGTCGGTGTAGACTCCTGGCAAATCAGTGCTGGCTAGAGATGGACGCAGCAGGACCTTCTCGCTCTGGTTCCACACCTAAGGCAGGGAGATGCGCCTCAGGCAACATCTCCCAGGTTGTCATGCATTGGGCCTTACTCCTACATCACTTGAGTCCATTGCATGAGTGGTTACCTTTCTTTGCTTCTCACTCACTCAACACTGGGCGACAGCATCCAACTGCTGCTGCAGTGCAAATGGCCTCAACTCGTTGCCCTGGATCAACTCTGGGCGAGGGACGGTCCACACAGCCTTGTCTGTTGCACACCTGCATATTACCAGTCTGCATACACTCCCAACCCTGTGCTGTTCACTTGCCCAGACCGCCTGTTAATGGTAGTCGATTGGGGTACCCAGGGAGGCCGGGCATTCTACACAAATGCCCTACACTTATCAAGCTTTCATAAATATGAGGAGGCTAATTTGAGGCCAGTATTTTCAGGGCTCGGTTTAGGGCACTTTAATAGCAGTGGACCTAACTTTTAGTATATCCTTTTACTACAATTGTGAACTTCTTCCATTCCTATTACTGCAATGCATATTGACACTTGCATATTTAGTAGGTTTGAATAATATATGCTTTACTCAGAGATTCAAAATAAAAAGCTTGTAAATGTTTTTTTTTCTTCTCCATAATTTAAAATTCCTACGTTTTGGTCATCCGCCATATATTTTGGTACATCCCACGCTCTCCTTGCTACAACATGGACCGACAGGAGCACCAAAATCGTGGGCTAGGACTTGAGGGGCTGACCAGGAATGGCCTAGAACAGTTTCCACTCTACGCCAGATTGGGGTCTCCACCTATAATCCCCAGTGGGAACTGAGGAGAGATGTTTCGGAATCAAACCTTTTTCCATAGAGTAAACACCGGATTTGATTTCATACATTTCTTAGTCCATAAATCTGAGCATTTTTCCATTTTATAATAACCATTGTATAGTTGCAACAATCTCATCCATTTGTAATATAAAAGGCTCATTAAAAGAATTAGTATATCTCACAATACAGAAGTTCACCCATGACACTACCTAAATAGATAAATGATCTCGCGCTCCATCTAGAAAAGTGATTATCATAACACGTGCTTTACATGGATACGAAGTACAAATCATCTCACTCACATAGCACAATAATGGACATCACAAAATAATAAACACAAGTAACAGGCCAGCAATCAAAAATGTAGTGTTTACAAAAAGCAATGATCTAAAAAATGTACAGTGACTCTAGAACAGTTTTCACTGCCCGTGATGAAATTCTTTCCCCTTGCCTTCACCAGGAGTATAAAGAAAATCTCCCTGCCGAGCATTGGGCGTCTTCGGCATTTTACCAACGAGACACTGCTGGACATCCTGTTTTACAACAGCCCTACCTACTGCCAGACCATTGTGGATAAAGTGGGGCTGGAGATGAACCGGCTGTATGACCTGTTCATGAGCCGCAACCCAGACTTCAAAGGAGGAGCCTCTGTCGCTGGCCACAGTCTGGGTTTGTTACTGCATGTTTCCATATGAGCACATGATTGGTAGGAGGCAGGCAACATTTTAGGGGCCTGTTACTGGTGCACAATGAGTTGGGATGGGGGTGGATTGGCACACAGCGGGAGCAGGTTGTCTAACAAGTTTGGTGAACAGTGGTGATGGTGGGCTGCTTCAAGGTAGTCCGACAAGGTAGGTGGTCACACAGAGAGCTAGGCTGGCACACACCAAACACATGCACACACTTATACATACTTAAGGCTTGAAACCTCTACACTCCTGAGATGTGAGAGCAGAATTGGCCATTCCTGCCAAGTCGCACACAGCAAAGTGCCACCCAATAGCCATCACTGAAGGTTGACCTCCAGTTCTGGGGCAGATGGGCAATGCATAGTCGTATTTGCCTCAGGAAAATGTCTTTGACTATAGTGCAGTGCTAATTTATATTGGCATAGCAACCCAAGACAGAGAGCGCTCAAGGATGCATACAACTGCATACATATTTCCCCCTCATCAGGGATCATCAGTGAAGTATAGTCTGGATCCTTGTGGTTGGAGCCTTGGGGCATGGCCAAATGTTCAAATCACAAGGATTCAGTCTGTACTACCCTGATGATCCCTAATAAGGGTGACCCGTGCGTGCAGTTGTCTGCTTCCTTCAGAGCTGTCTATATTGGGTTGAAAATGCTGTGTGTAAAATAGCACTGGCCTATAGCCAGACATTTTCCCAAAGCAAAGGCTTAATATTTTGGCTAATTTGCATACCCACAATGCATTGCCCATGTGGCTCTGAGCTGGAGGTGAACTTCCAGTGATGGCTACTGGGCAGCGCTTGACTGTGTGAGGTTGAAATTGATGATGCTGATTATATTTTTCCAGTATAACTATTTTAAAGGCGAAACATTAACTTTGCAATGTTGGTTGTCTTCCAGCCTTAAGAATATCATCACTCGACAACAATCAATACTACTCTTGCTACACTGCTTTCTTCACAAATCACTGGGGTAATACATCTTGTGAGTTTTGCAGTATTTTCTTCCCCAGCAACAATCGTACATGGTCATGTTTGTTGCCACACCCTCCCTCTGTCGCATCGCTCATGAATATCCTTAGCATCGCTTCCCAAGGTCTTCCACAAGGATTCTAACCCTGTTGGGTGCTTTTCTGCTGTGGATTTAGCTCCATGCATTCAATTTAACGGCCTTTTTTATTGTGATAAAGTACTTCTCTGCCAGTTTGGAGGTACTGCTGTTGGTGAACGCCCTGCACAGAGTTGTAAACCACACTAAACCAGAACCCCTTTTCCCTCTGCTTCGTAGAAATGTCTTCTTATTCGGGCAATAGCTGGCTTAAATGCGAGTTCTCCGATCCATCCCCGGGTAGCTGTAGAGTCCTGAGTTCACTTAGCTTTGTATTTGAGAGGTGTCCTAGGGTACATTTATTTAACTGCTATCCTTATATTTTTCTAGCTTCAAGCAGGTCCTGATGCAAGGGGCCAATATTACTGATGACATAAAAGGCATACATACTCCTCTTGATTGAAAGTTGTCTTTACGTAATTGATTCACTAAAGTAACACCAACCCCCAAGAATTTATAATTTGCATGGGAGAAGTGGTACCTTCTTCCCAAAAGCACAGGTGTGTCACAAGATGCATCAAGTAAACCGAGTCTCCCCCAGGTTGGAAGAAGATTGTGAAAAATGCATTTTTTTGTTTCACCAGGTTCTTTGATACTGTTCGATATATTATCCAACCAGGAAGACTTCACGATGGCCAGTACCACCTCTGCTTCACAGCCTGCAGCCAACGGCCTTGGGAAAGCTGATCCTCTGACTGAGAAGCTGGTAAGAGGGGGAGGGATCTCTTTTCCCATGAGTCGTGGCAGACGTGATCTTTGCACCAGTTAGGCACTTTTGTACAGTAGCGATTTTCTGTTGTTCCCCCATATCCAATGTTCCCTCTAAGCTGTGCGCATGTGCGCTTGCCCAGCTTCCTTCTGGGTGCCAGTCAGAAGAATTTTACCAGCGCACGCAGACGATTCCCACCTATTCAAATCAGAATTAATCAGGCACAAGCCACAGCAGGTACCTAATATTTGCTTTCTCTCAAAATTAAGCTAAATTATACTAACTATTCTTGATATTCTGATGTAACCTATTGACATTGCCATACTATGCAAGCTTGACCTTAAAAACCTAAAATGTCTAAAAAATAGAATACACCCACACAAGGTTAAAAATGAATATGAAAAAGTGGCTCAATGAACAGAAGATATAACTAGGATATGCCTGCACACATGAACTAAATTATCTTCCCTCCCCACCCAGGATTCTATTCTTGAATCTACCACAGTTCTACCGTATGACTCGAACGGCGCCCCGGGCCATATTGAGATATTACCAGACAACCTTGACTCTACCTACCTTAGCGAGTGATGTTCAAGCACAAGAATTTGTTACTCATGGTGCCTTAGCAAAAGCATTACCCACATTATGTAACCCGAGTGTCATCTCAAATATGGGGTACAGGCGCTGGTAAGCAGGCTGCCAGGATATTTAACCTCATCCCATGCGTCATAATCTTTGTACATAAATCACACAAGCACTTTGAAGAGCCCCCCTTGCAAGTTAACACATTATAAAACTCAAATATTAATTTACCCTCTTAGGATTTTGAGTAGGCAAATATTATGCCCAGGGTCTCCTAATTTAGCATTGCAAACATTACCCTTTGAGTGGAGGGCAACATTGCAATATCATTTACTTGGCCTGTAAGGGATAATTGCTATGGACTCTGTCTGGCATTATTCATGTATAAAATGAGGGCAACAATATTCAGATAACTAGAATGCTTTTCACACAATCTGCAACCTTTCAAAATGTTCAGAGTTCCATGGGGGGGGATATACCTTAACAAATTATGTTAACTCGCTCCTATACAAAAAATGGTTTCACTGAGCACCTGGCAAAACCTACTCAATTAAAAGGTGGGGCATGTTGCAAACAATCTTGCACTTCATAGTAATTGTGCACATGCAGATTTATGACATTTTCTTAAACTGCACATAATGTCATCATAAGGCTTTACATTGGATTTGCTTGCAAAGTATCCCAGTTAGAGTTTTACTTCTACAATCCTTCACTTTTTACAGAGCCCTGTCAACTAATATTGGAGGATAGCACAGGAGCCCGGGAGGAGAATGGGTGGAAGGGAACAGGAGAACACTTGAAGGCACGCGTCCCCAAAAGGCATTACCCTCCCCGCAAGAGAGGCAATAAGAGACACACCCAAAAGGGAATGAGGCTAGGACCAAGTGCGGGTAAAAGTAAAAAGGTTCTTTATCTAATCAAATAGGGCATGCAAAGGACTCTGCAAGCTCCGAGAGCGCTCTGTCTGACAATAGCAACGATAGTCTTATTTATTACAAAATTTCGTCATAGAACGCTACACACTATAGGGGGCACATAATCTTGGGGATTGGGGGCGTCGACTAACTATAGGTGCAGTTGTGACGAGCCGCTCCTGGTTGGTGGACATCAGTGTGGTGGCAAAGTGGGGCGGATAGGTCAGCTGGGCACATCGGGGTGGGGCTGCCAGGCCAGGCCAGGCGCGGTCAGTGTCGTTGATGGATAGATGCCCTGACTTTCTGCCCTTGTGGCCACACACACAACATTCATTCATTTAGATAATTCCGGTTGTCCCGTAAATCCTGCAATAGGTTACTCTAAAGGTTAATAAGACACAGGAGGAATACATATAATGTGAGGCTTTACCAATACATCAAGACACTGTTACTTTTGACCTGTTGGCCGGGTGTCATAAACCTGGGGGTCTGGTCTGAGGGCATGGGGTGGGCTGCACTGTCATTCTGGCCTTGTTAGATGTAGTGAAGAATTACTTTATGATGTGTTAGTACAGGGTTGGATATCTGCTCTCCAAGGCCCATTAATTTAGGGTGAACCGGAGGGCCACTGGACCAGCGAGGGTGTACCTCTGGCCCCTTGGGGCAGTGGGGTTTTAGGACCGGGTTGTAAATAATTCATTTGGCCGACCATGGCAGTCTGGGACATGGGGGGGAGGCGAATATTTGAAGCGGGTCCATCAGAATGGGGGGAGGTGAGGCTGTGCTGCTCGCACACCAGCTTGTCCTGGCGTGCCTTGGTGGGAGGGGAGGGGAGGGGAGATGGCCTTGGGTGTGTGCGTGTGAGCAATTTTCTGTGCTTAGGCTGCACATGTAAAACAATGAGATGATTAATAAAGTCAGTAATATAAAAACGATCACACATTTCTACCGTCTATACATTTGTATATTTATATCTGTCTACGATAATTTGGCATTGTTACATACATCATTAAACGACTATATTTTAGCAATGTCACACGGTAGTAGCTGAATAACACATGAGGTAGCATTAGGTTTGATGGTGTACTCAGAAGCACGGAAGCAATGCATTCAGAGACGATAATACATTTTCATTCTGGCTTATACATTTAAACGTGTCCCTCTATGCACATACACACACACGCTTGCAGTAATGCTCAGTTTGCCTTCCTTTGTACTTAGCAGCATTCGTTAGTTAACCCTAGGCGGTCGGTATCACTTTCTTTCCATTACACATGGTACCGTATATGAGCGAAGACCATGCTTGTTTTACCAAAACTTATGAATTAGTTCTTTCTTAAACATGAGTGTTTATATTTGATATAGCAACCTTTGTAAACCATCAGGCATTGGAGTGTGTTTAAACATTGACAAGGGTTCATACAAAGTGGGTATTGACATCATATATTTTTACATGTTACGGGTTAGATGCAGGGTCGAGGCCTGTTCTGTTAGGATGGTTTTCTGTTATTTTCCAGACTTGATCCGCGAGTCAGGACACTTCGGGGACAGTGATGTACTGCGGAAGGTAAATGATACAGTGTTTGTTCTGATACTTGTTCGTGTCTGGTTGCTCGTGAGAACAGGCTCTCGGGGGATCTGCCGTGGAGTGGAGGCGCCAGGGGAAGGGCACGGATCTCTGTGTGGGGGTCAAGATGCAGCATTCGCAGGCAGGCTGTCTCGTTGGGTTTCAGGTTGTAAGTATCTAAAATGGAGTCCATGGTACAGCATGATCAGTCCTGTGTGTCGATCAGTAGTCACCCCGTCACCTGGGCCCTGGTGACAGGGGGGCCCCTGACGAGCCACGAAACTCAAAAGGTGGGGTCATGTGGGGGGGTCTCCTGGACCTATCCTCCCATACAGTTCCCCCATTTGTTACTTAAGTAACGAATACTGTAACTCGCCCAACCTTTGGCGCTCTTTTTCATCCGCAACCGCCTCTTCCCATGCTGGTGTACCTTTTATTGGCATCCAGGCTCTACATACCCCTCTCAGGCTTTCCTCTCTCCTAGCCCCATCCAGGTCCACCCACACCTCTGTATACCATTCTCTTTCGTGGGGTTCCCTTATTGTGGTGTAATACAACCGATCTACTATGTCCCTATCATAGGGTAAAGGTATCAATCTGTACTTTGGCCCGGGATCCTCACCTGTTTGCACTTGAGTCTCGTGCATAACCTGTGCCGCTCCTCTGGTGTTGCCCTTTGTCACCATCATCATTGCGCCATTAGGCACTGTATTTGCACAACACCGAAGACCCAGCTGGCACACGCAAAAAATCAAGAGTAAAAATACCGCAATAGGCATCAGCATTTTGATCGTCAATCCAAGCCATGATGGTACCCAAGAGAAGAGTTTGTCAAACCAGGTGCTGGAAGCTGCTCCTCCTTCAGTTTTCATTCGTTCCCCAGGTTGTGCACTGCTGCGATGACATGTGCCAACTTACCATTATCTGCGTCTTCAGAAGGTACGAATGTGCAACATGCACTCCCGATTTTTCGGCAAACACCGCCGTCCATCGCCCTTAACAGGTCTAGGACATACCTGTTCTGCATCGTCATTAACCGCTGGGCTCTTAGCTCCACCTTGATCACGTTAAACCCTTCTTCAGTGTCGTTAGCTAGTTGGAACAGCTCCCAGCGTGTGATCTGGAGCCATTTTGCATTCGCCCGCGCCTGGATGCTTGGAACGAGTGAGGCAAAGAATGTTTCTGCAGAGCTGAACAGTCGATACCTGTCTGGAATCTGCGCCAATAATTCTGAGGAGGCTTTGGATATGTAGTTGGATGATCGTTGCCTCCTCGATAGCACCTCTTGCTTATTGCCGGAAGACAGGAGATACATTTGTGGCTCTTCTGTTGGTTTGATGTTTTGTTCACGGGGAGCATCTGGCACTCCTTTGCCCCAATAATATGGCTCTCCGGAATCACCATCAATGCTGAGTGTAGTGTTGCCAATGAACATATGCCCCTCCAGGACTGCGGGAGATGCAAGAATGACTGTTTTCCGCAGACCCAGTAAGTGTCCATAAGTGCTGCTGTTCCCTTCTTCAAGTCTGGGATAGTGAGTGTCCGGTTACAGTTCTTGTTCACACCCATTGGGTTCTTTTCTTCCCCATGGAAGCATAGATCATACGATATTTCTTTTTGCAATTTGAATGGCTTTTCTATGGCAGTCACCCAGGTCAGTTTCGTGATGTGCTCTTTCCAGACTGGCGTGCATGTTTTTTTGACCCACTGTAATTTTTCTGCTCTTAGCCCTCGTAGTGCCTCAGCCTTGCACGATATTTCTTCGTCTTTCCATTTATTGTCCATAAACAATGTCCCTTTGATCACGAAAAAAGGGCTCTTTCAAGCATATCACTCCTTTCACTCTCGAGTAGCAGGTTTTCTCATTCTGCAGCATTTCAAAGGATACTTCGTGTGCCTGAAAGGTGTTCTTAATTCTGTACAAGGTGAGATGAAGGAGACACTGGGCATCTGCAAGAGGTAATTCTTTTGGCAACAGGACTTTAGGTGTGCCTGAGGCGTGGGGGATCAGGTAACAGACATAACAACTTTCGTTGGTTGTCTGTTTTGCAGTGGAACTCATGTCCGCATACCATTTGTTTGACTGGTGTGGATGTCTCGGGTCTTCTATTGTGTCTAGACCCAGACCATAATACTCGTCATATTGTCTCCTCCCCACCTCCCTCTTCCTTCTAAGGTAGCCCCTTGCTTCTCGGGCTATGTGTGATTTTGGACCCTCTTTCCCGCACCCCCCTGTTCCCATTCATCATACACTGACAGAAACTTCTGTCATTTCTTCATTCTCTTCCTTTTCTCCTATAGGTACTGTAATGTCTGTTGTGGGAGTAGCTTCTTGTGAGGGAGGTGTAGCAGTAGTATCGTATAGCCATGACATGACAGAAGGGTTGCGGTCATTTAAACTGTACACATTATATTCCGAGAATGTATGTATCCAATATCTCAGGCCCTTTACTTTCACCGCAGTCGGTGTGCAGAATATCACTTCATAAGGGCCATGAAATCTTGGAGCATTCCAAATCCGTACAAAACTTCTGACATAAATTAGGCCCCCTGGCATTAACTGCCCTTGTGGGCCTTGCTCGACAAATGTTACTGTCTCGTTCACTTCTTACCGAGTTAAATGGCGGTGCGAGCTGCCTTTATCATGTGGGCTGCTCTTGTGAGTTTTGTCAGATAATCAGTAAACTCTTGGCTTAATACCGTGGCACTTCTGTGTGCATCTGAATGTCTGCGGAGTGGAGAGCGTGCTGTATGCATGCGTCTTCCCGTCACGATCTTGTGCTGTGACAAATGGTGGTCCTTGCTTGGCTGATTTCTCAGCTCGAAGAAGGCCAGAGGCAGGCAATGGACCCAGTTCTTTTTTTAGTGAAAAACACAATTTTGACAGCCTGCCTTTTAGGAGGCGTTGATCTTCTCAACCACGCCGTTGTTTTGCGGATGATAAATCGAGCACAGCTTCTGTTTTATTCCTAACAAGGCAGTTACTTCCTTGAAAAGTTCGTTAACAAAATGAGTGCCGTTATCTGAGCGAATCACGTCGCAAATTCCCCAGCGCGGGAAGACTTCCCTCACTACGAACTTTGCAGCGCATTTGGCATCAGGTCGTGCACACGGCCCTGCTTCAACCCATCTGGAGAATGGACAGACAACCACTACCGTATACCGTTCCCCATTACACCTTTTCCCCATATCTGCATAGTCAATATGTAGCTCTCTGAAGGGCCCTACTGGTTTGGGTATTGTTCCTCTAAGTGTCCTCAGTGTCATTCCTGAATTGTATATTTGACATGTTGTACATTCCATTGCCAGTTTGCATTTATGCTCCTCGAGGCCTGGCACAAACCAGTCTTCTTGTATTTCTGCTGCTATGTGTTGTTTAGCATTGTGGTCAGGGAAGTGTAGTTGCTGAAATGCTATTTCTAGGAGTTTGAGGGGCATTACCACCTTTCCTGTGTTATTCTGGTGCCACAAAAGATCAGTTGCTGATTGACTACAACCCCTCTTTTCCCACATCCCTTTTTTCCCTCCTCACTTGCTCCTTCCTGTAACTCCAGTATTTGTGACACTGGCATTGTATTGTATCCTTCCGGAAGCTCTTCTACTGCTTGTTGTTGCACTAAGTACTCACCTGTTATTTCTTTTACTAAATAGGAAGCTTCCT
The DNA here is from genome assembly GCF_040938575.1 of Ambystoma mexicanum. Lineage (NCBI taxonomy): Eukaryota > Metazoa > Chordata > Amphibia > Caudata > Ambystomatidae > Ambystoma > Ambystoma mexicanum. Next base: position 1,666,702,334 of record NC_090929.1, read on the forward strand.
TGGTTGCGGCGTCGGCTGCAGCGTTTCCCAAAGAGATAACGTCCGTGTTGGATGTATGGGCTTGGCACTTCACTATTGCTACCATAGGGGGTTCTTTCAACGCCTCAATAAGTTCTTTCAGGAGCTTTGCATGTTGTACAGGTGACCCATCTGCTCTGCGAAACCCTCTCCGTCCCCATCTTGCCAACCCACCGTGTACTGTAGTAGTCATGTATGCTAAATCTGTGTAAATAGTCACTGAACATCCTTTTGCTGCACATAACGCTTCAATGAGGGCTATAAGCTCCGCTGCTTGGGCTGAGTAATGGGAGGGCAGGCGATGCTGTACTATCACTTCGTACTCGCCTTCTTCCAATTTCACAACTGCCACCCCCACATGCTTTTCCCCTGTGTCTGTGTCAATTGATGCTGACCCATCTATGGAGTAAACCTCTCCTTCGTTTAAGGCATTTTCACTTACCACCGCGCCTTCCCCCCCCTCCCCTGTGTAGGTGGCACAATCGTGTTCCTGCATGTCTTCTAATGTGCATGGCTCTGTAATGAATGTTGCTGTGTTTACTGTTTTGCACCGGACTATGTGTAAGTTTGCACTCAAAAGTATTATTTCATAAGCAGTTGCTCTTTGTGTCGTCAGTGTGCTTTTTGGTCTTTCTAATATAGCAAATAGGGAGTGTTCCACAAATAGTGTCACAGAGCATCCCATCACTATTGTTGCACTTTTTTCAATGGTGAACGCTGCGGCCGCGAGAGATTGCTCGCAAGGCAAGTGTCCTTGCATCACTGCATCTAAAGTGCCACTATAGTAAGCAAGTGGCTTGTGTCCCAGGGATGTGTTTTTGTGTCAGTACTGCTGTCATGAGTATCCCCTTGCAGTGGGAGAACAGGTAAAACTCGTGGTCATAATCTGGGTTCACGAGTACCGGTGCCCTTGAAATCAATTCCTTGAGTGTGGTAAATGAGTCACTCATTTCTGCTGACCACTGGATTTCTCTGTTCTCCCGCTGAGCCTCTTTGAGTGCCTGCAGTAGTGGTCTTGTGTACTCTGCATAATCTAAGATCCATGCTCGACAATAGTTACACATACCTAGAAATGTTTGCATGTCCTTCACTGTGTCTGGTTTTTTAACTGCTGTAATGGCATCTACTCTGCCTGGTATTATCTTTTTGCCATCCTTTGATATTAGCTGTCCCAAGTACAACACTTCTGGTTGGCAGTACTGTAGCTTCCTCTGTCGACCTTGTATCCTTTGTGGGCCAACAACGTCAAGAGAGTGACGGAATCTTTTCTGCATTCTTCCTCACTTTGTGCGCAGATGAGCAAATCATCTACGTATTGAATAATCGTGCTCTCAGCTGCCATGTTTCCTAAATCTTCATGGAGGATGCGGTTGAATATACTGGGGCTCTCACAGTACCCCTGGGGTAACCTACAATGTTCCTACCTCTTTCCCCCCAGTGTAAAGGCTGTTAGATACCTGCACTCTTCTGCCAATGGAATGGAGAAAAAGGCATTTTTCAAATCAACCACTGTGAAGTGGGAGGCGTTCTTGGGGATGCTGCACAATATTGATGCAGGATTAGGGACCAAAGGGGAACTCTTTTGAATGACGTCATTGAGTGGGAGTAGGTCTTGGATCATCCTCCGCGCCCCACCTTTTTTTAAAATTGGATAGATACAAGTATTACTTGGTGAATTTGAGGGTACTATTATTCCCTGGGCCAATAATGCACTGATTGTTTCTTTTATCCCTTCCTCTGCTTCTCGTGACAGTGGGTATTGCTTTACCCTGGGCAAAATGGCACCAGGTTTAAGTTTTATTTTGACTGGGGTAACTCCATGCAGTAATCCCACATCATGGGGGCCTGCAGTCCACAGATTGATTGGGCACTAATTTCATGTCATCAACAAAGAAAGAAGGCGGTGCCCCCACCACTGCCATCAGCTGTACTGGCACCTGCCTTTCTTGTATCATGATGTCACAGGGTATTGCTATTTCCATTATTATCTCATTGTCTCAGAGTCTGAGAAAAGATCTTCGTCTGACTGATCCCGCAATGCAATGTTGGCATTGATGCACAACACTGTGCGTCATTCGCAGCCGTGTATGCCCATTGCAATTACGGCTATTCTCTTAGCTGAGATTTGAACTGCGTGTAAATCTAGGGACATTACTGTTCCTGGTACAATCTCTCGGCATGTTATTGGTCGGAAGATGAATTCTGCTGGTACTCGCCATTCTAGCTTTTTCAACTCGGGTACTACTCGTGCCAATGTTTTCAGTCCTTGGATAAACATATCGGGATCCACCGGTATGCCACGCACTTCTGGTGCTCGTGCATGCACCACCAGCATTACGCACAAAGGACAGATCCCTGGGGTGGAGCACACTATCCCTCTCTCCGTGAAGGAGATAGTCATATTAAGCTTGCTAAGAAGGTCCCTTCCGAGCAAGTTAATCGGGGACTGTTCGTAGTAAGTTAATCGGGGGACTGTTCGTAGTATAGTAGGGGTGCTCTTACTGTCTTACCCCCCACTGTGACGTCTAAATCTTCTGTGTAAGGAACTTCGACAACAGCCCCAAAGAACCCCTGCGTCTCCAATTTACGATTTAGATAGTGGAAACCGTCCTTCACGTAAACATGATTTTTCAGCTCCCGAGTCCACCATATATATGAAATGTTTATTCCCTATCTGCGCTCCTATCAATGGTTCCTCTGCTGCATTATAGGTCGTAGATATAACAGGACATGCAAGTGCTCTGTGGGCTGTCCTATGCTGGGTGTCTCATGTCCCCCCCCCCCCTTGACTGAAGACATTCCCTGATACCACCGCCACTCCGCCATATGGGGCCGGTGCACCGTTAGCAGTAGTGGTGAAGGGGTTACCTTGTGTGTATTGCATATGGTCGTGGTTTAGTGGATGCTGCTGTACATTGTGAGGGAGTTCTCTTCGCTGTTCTACATAACCCCGCTCTGGCTGCCCTTGTGGTCCTCCCATGGGTAATCCATAGGGGCTCCCTGGGTGAGGATGACCACATTGTTCGATATCTTGATACACGTTGTTTGGTCTACTTCTGCATTCTCATGAGAAATGTCCCCACCTCCCACAATTCCAAGAGTTCCCTTGCCCCCCCCTCCCTTGGACCTTGTCCTCCATACCCTTGACCACTGCCTCTGCGGCCCCTGTACCCGCCTTGTTGTCCACGGGGGGGCCCACTCTTGCCACTGCGGACCTCAGTATTGCTCCTGTCCATTCCACTGTGGCTGCCCGTTGCCTGCCCAATTTGCTGCCATCCTCCCTTGTATTGCTACCAGCCCCTCCTCCTCATCCCCCTCCCTATCGTGGGGGAGCGCCACCACAGCTGCAGCGACCTTCGTGAGTTTCGTTTGTACTAGCTTGGCCTCATCTGCCAACCTTTTTTGAGCAATCTTTCTCCCTTTCCTTTATTCTTTTGCAGTGGTGTACTATTATGCTTTGTGTTTCTGGCCACCCTTTTGCTTCGATCCCTGCTATTTTGTCGAGTGCTTTTTGCACCTCCTTTGGAAACCCTCTCTTAATTATGAAGTAATTATGAATTATGAAGTAAAATAAAGATGTTCACTGATACCAGGGTGTGCCCGTTTCGGCTCTCCACATCTCCTGCACCCGGAAAATGTAATCCATAGCATCCTCCCCACCATTCATTGTGCACTGCATTACTGATTGTAAATCTGGTGTGTCTGGAAATGTTTCTCTTAATGCATCCTATACCCTCGCGCGCACTGTGTTAAATGATGCTCCATCGTGGCCATCGCAATCCAGTGTCACTCCTGGGAAGCCAGCCTTTGCCCACACTCTATCTGCTTGGTCACCCACTGCCGATACTAGCAGACTTTTGACTTCTCCTACTGCTAATGGCACTCCTGCAATGTGTTTTTCGAATGCATATATCCACTTACTTGCCCCTCCTGATAGCGGGGGCAATGATTTTAGCAAATTAGCTTTATCCATCTGAGCCCAGGGTATATAATTTGGTCTCCCACCTCCCCTGTGTATCAATGGGAGTTGTAGTTTGCCCTTTGTCGTCTTGCCAGTACTCGCCTTCAATCCTTTCCTTCCTAATGGTGCAATTCTTCCCATTCTATTCCTTACCCTTCCTGTCCATTCCTCTTCCATCGTTCTTCCCAGAGATGGCCCTTCTCCTCTACCGGACCCTCCTCCCATTGCCACACTTAGCCTCCCACCTTCCTGTTCATCGTCTTCAATATCGCACCATAATTCTTCCATGCCCCCGGTAGCCATTCCCTCATCACATGTATTTTCATCCATTTCCTGTGGCCCCAGTTCTACTATTCAAGTTGGCTCTTCCTGAATTCTGAACAGTATTTCCACTTTCTTCCATCCCTCTTCAGATGTCTTGTCAAGTGCCTGCGCTCTAGGTGTTTGCTCATGTCTAACAACACTAGTTCCATTCTGCTCACATATTTTTCTTATTCTAGATAACTCATCTCTTGCCATGGAGAGCCTGGAATCTGTCCTCTGTCAATTTTTCTATATCTACTGCAGGGGTGCTTACCTGTCGGCGCTGTCTGCGGCCCTCGTATGGTGGTGGTGCAGTTGGTCGTGGAGTGGCTTTAGGTGCTGCAGAGGGTACATATGTGGGGTCACTATTACCTTCTGCTGCCACTGGGTTGTTTAGGAGGGGGTACAATCGTGTCACCTCAATCGACCCCTCTGTTCCTACCTCTTCCTTTCCCACTTCAGGTATGAGCAAGGGACTATCAACTGTGGAGGGCAGGTTAGACACCGACTCCTTCCTTCTGAGGGGGAGGCACCTCCTCAAATAACCTCCACAAGTCTAGTATTTCTCTTCTATTATGAAATTGTTTTCCTTTGTACTTCATGAATATGCATGTGGCCACCATATCTAGGACGCTCTTATCAAACGATCCCCCTTCTGGCCACACTTGGCGCAGTCCTTCTCCCTTTAGTTCTGTGACCCACTGATCGTGGTATTTCTTCATACGTTCAGCATAACCAGGTAGGTTTTTACAGATATGGGCCAGGGGTGTTTCTACCCCCATATTGTGTTTTCAGTTTTTTTTAATCCTTTTGTACTATTTGTGTCTAACGCTGTGTAGTATAAGTGTGTGTGTGGCTTCTATCTTGGTCAATTCTTAGGCATATGCAAAAGGAATATTTGCTCCTACTATTACTACCTTTAGATCACAAACACTTGCTTACAATATTATTACCTTTCTCCAGCATGGGTCTGGCATGGATTCATATGCTCATGAATATTCCCTGTCGTCAGGCTGGGAATCCTCGGTAAAGAAAAATCAGTATCAGTTTCGTTTCTGATCTGTCTTTCGTAGTAGTAACCAATCACTGATCTCTGCGTCATACTGACCACAGCCAATGACTGCCATCTCCCTAAGCCCCGCCTCTGGCAGCCATCTTCAGATTTTTACCGCACGTTCAAGTGTTGGGAGTCCTCGTGCTTAGCTCTCGAGCTTTTTCTGCGTTTTTGCGCTTTTTCAGGTGAATTTTCACATTTTTCGGTTAATCGAGCCTCCAGCTCCACCGTTTCTACTCCCGTTAACGGGTACCCGTTGTGGGATTTTCCTACGCCCCTCAAGGGTGAAGATTTCGTCGAATCAACCTTTTGGAGGATTCCAGAAGATTTGCTGCCTACTTCGAGATGGCCCAGGACGTGAGTTCGTCACCCGGACCCAAGCTGTTTCGCAGCTGCCCTGGATGCGGGCTGCAGAATGTGTTTAAGGAGGACGAGCATTCGCGATGCCTCTACTGTCTTCATGGGGACAAGACTCATGTAGAGAAGGACTGCCAGTTCTGCAAGAACTTGTCGGAACGGACCATGAGGGACCATCGATCCCGTCTCGCCAGCTGGTTGGAGAAGGGCTCAACGGGTGAGAAGAAGAAAGGGTCCGAGCGGGCTTCTAAGTCCTGTGCGGGCGCCCCGGCGACGGCGTCCAACACCAGGCCAAGCGTCGCAAGTCCGCTGGCTCCGGGAGCGCCGAAGGGTCGGGCTCTTCGGTCGCCAGGCAGGGCGCACCGTCAACCGCGAGCCAGCGCTCCGGTTCGGGGAAGAGGAAGTCCGAGACCCCGGGTAAGCTTCGGGAGAAGCCCCGTCCGATCTCGGGAGAGGGGGAGCGAGGCGTCGCCCCTCCCCCTAAGGAGAAGGCCTGGGACGCACCTAAGGTGGTGAAGGCTCCTACCCAGCAGGCAAAGGCCTCTATCGAGGCGATCGCCGCGACTCTGGCCAAGCCGGCAGAGACCCCGCCAGCGGAGACTGCCTCCGGGACTACAGTTTCCCTGCCGCCAAGGAGGGAATCCTCTTTTCAGCCCATTGTCATGGCCACCATGATGGAAGAAGCGAGGGGGGGCACGGTAGCCTCCTCGAGCTTCGAGTCAGCCTCGGAGGAGGAACTGACCAAGGCCGTGAGGAATCTCGAAGTCCAATTCGAGAAGGTTCGATCCCGTAAGGAAGATCCTCGGGAGATAACCGAGGAAGACGACGATGGCGAGGAAGAGCAGCCTTCCCTTCCGGCGCAGCCGGAACCTAGGCCTCAAGATAGCTCGGCGGCCATTTTGTCTGCGATCCAGTCCTTATGCTCTGAGATAAGGACGAGATTACCACGGCCCAGGCCAGAGGACCCGCAACCTGGCCCGTCGGGAAGTCCTCAGAACAAACGACGGAGGACCCAACCCTCTCCTCCACTCGCCCCCGTAAGGCCTACAGTTCCCTCCTCATCCTCCCACGAGTCGGGAGATGACGGTGCGGGGGGCTCGACGACGGGTTCTGAGGGCGGTGACGACGACGGAATGGGCTTCCCGTCTCCCATCGCACGGGCCTCTCCGCCCGACGAGATTGGCTCATTCCACGCCATGATCGCCAGGGTGTCCGAATTGTTCCAGCTCTGCCCGGAGGATCAGAAAAAGGAAGGTTTCCTCTATCAGCGCCGGGAGGCCAAGACTGTCATCGCGGTGCCTCTAATCGATGACATCTGGGAGGAGGGCCTGTCGGTACTCAAGAACCCCTCCACGGCACCAGCCAAACGGGTCCCCGAGACCGCTCCCCTGTGCCTCAGGGCCCACCCAACGCCAGACTCGGTCGTCTCGGCGGCAGCGAAGAAGAAAGCGGCGGGGTCAGGAGCCTCAACGTCGAATTCCCCTCCGGACGGCGAGGGTAGGAAGTTGGACGCCATGGGGCGACGGGTCATTTCGTCGGCGGCGACGACGATCAAAGCGGCCAACGCCCTGGCGATCATGGCCCGTTACGACAGGGAGCTCTGGTTTAAGCTGGCCCCCATATTGGACTTCCTACCAGACGACAAGAGGTCCGAGGTCCTGGAAATACTTCAAGAAGGCGAGGTGGCGTCGGACCATGCCATAACGGTGGCAACCGATATTGCCGATACCGGGTTCCGCCAGCTGGGCAACGGAGTTTGCCTACGACGACGGGGTTGGCTCCGGGCGACCGACTTCCGTCAGGACGTCCAGACCAGGGTGTTGGACATGCCGTTCGACAGCAGCAACTTGTTCTGGAAGGCGGTGGACGAATCCCTCCAAGCCATAAAGACGGACACGGAGACGGCCCGCGCCGTAGGAGCCCTTCAGCAACGACGGCCCTTTCGGAGCTCCGGAGGCAGACAGGGGGCCTCCAAGGGATCCAGCGGTGGCTCGTCGTCCTACCGCCAGGCGGCACGCTCCTCGTCTCAGGAGGCCAACAGGGGTCGCGGCAAGCAGGGAGCACCTCGCCGCCGTCGGCAAGGTGGCCAGGGCGGCAAGGCCACCACCTCCAAGCAGGACTGAACCGGCCGTGGCCTCGGGCCCCCACCGAAGCACCCCGGTGGGAGGCCGGCTGACGAATTTCGTCAGCGTGTGGAAGTCCATCTCCACCGACCATTGGGTGCTGGATACCCTGGCAAGAGGACACTCTATCGAATTCCTGAAGAAGTGCCCTCACGTTCCACCTGTGGCCAGGAAGGAAAATCACGTCCCGCAACTGCTGTTGGAAGTATGCTCAGGAAAGGCGCCATCGAGCTCGTCCCGAAGAGGCTCCGGGTGTTACGCTCACCTGGTTCCCACGGGGGCGTCGACCGGAACTGGGCCGCTGTTTCCACCAGCGTGACGTGTAGCGCCGAGATGACTGACTGGACTGGCCCGCTCAGCCTAGTTTGTCTGGCTCGCAAGAATATTCTTCTGCAAAGGAGAAGAGGAATTAACCACCCGTGGAATTGAGTGTCAACCCACCTTCCCCACTCCCGTTGTCTTCCCACAGATCACTCTTGATGTCCCCTCCTTAGTCTCACCTGATGGTTTGGAAGGATGAGCTCTCCATCCTGCGTCGACCGCAGGGGCGCGTTGATGACCAGTTACTTCACTGGCGTAGAGGAATTGGTGAGTTCCAGTATTGACTCTAAAGTCCAATTGTTCATAAGAGTTCAAATGTCTGATCTTCACTCTGTCCGATTCCTTGCAGGTTGCCGATTAATCCACTCGAAGATTTCCAAATGGCACTTGGTAAGATTCAGGTAAGTCTATTGTGGTTTTCCCCTTAGGGGCCGGGGTACGGCGATGAAGCAGAGTTGACTGCGCTGACCCGAGATGAGGTGAGTACCTCCCGTGGTAAATCAGGTAAGTCCTTGGGGGTAGCTTGTATAGCCTTAGAGAGTCCCCTTGCTCACCTTGCTGTCTTTGTCTCCTTAGGTGTCGGAGGGCGGCCGCGAGATGGAGAGAGCGTGATGGAATGCTGAAGTACCGCCAAGCAGGTGAGTTCAGCGCGGCACCGTAGGAATGCGAAGCAATGCTTCAAAGACTTCTGTCTTTCAGTTCCGTGGCGAAATGGATCAGGATTCAGGTAAGGATTAAAGTTAAAACTCCTGTTCTAACCTTTATCCTTCTCTTCTTGTTTCAGAAGTCCCAGGACTGAAGCGGGCGTGGCTGAAGACTGGAGCTGCTGAAAACACAGTTAGCGTTACGCTGCAGCAAGCAGAATAACGCAAAGCACGTGTGGCTGTCCGGGCGTGGTTTAAATAGCCTTGGAAGAAGACCCAGGTAAGTATTCTTCCACAGCCCCACCCAAGTAACAAAATAGTCCCTTCAATAAAATAGTCCCTCCTAAGCCTCATTTGGCTTGAGTCTTCATGCAGCATGGTCTGCTTCAGGTGAGTATGCAGCATGGTCTGCTTCAGGTAAGTTATCAATAATGAGCCTGGCGCCCATGGCGCCAGGACTGCACCCAAACGGCCCCTAACTGGGGCTTTTGGGCATGCTCCAAGTGGCATGATGCCTGCTTCCGGGCTGCTGGGCTGGTCTGGTCTTCCGGGAGCAGGCATGACACCGGGGCTCCGGGGTGTACTCAAGGTACTTCCTCGTCAGGAAGAAGACGGGCGGCTGGCGCCCTATCCTGGACCTTCGTCGTTTGAACAAATACATCAGGTCACAAAAGTTCAGGATGGTCACCCTCCAGCACGTGCTGGGACAGCTGGAGGAAGGCGACTTTCTATCGTCGTTGGAACTGGAGGATGCATACTTCCACGTTCCCATCCTCAAAAGTCACCGAAGTTCCTCAGGTTCGTCGTCCAGGGACGCCACTACCAATTCAGAGCACTGCCGTTCGGATTGAAGTCGGCCCCCAGGGTCTTTACCAAGTGCCTAGCACCTGTGGCGGCGCGGCTGCGCCTGCAGGGGATTCACGTCTACCCCTACCTGGACGACTGGCTCATCCGCTCAAGGACGAGGGAACTCGCCGTCGAACACACTGCAAGGACCGTCCAGCTACTCGCAGACCTGGGATTCGCCATAAATTACCCAAAGTCCCACCTGGTGCCGTCGCAGGTGGCCCTGTTTCTGGGAGTGAAGCTCGATACAGTGAGGCGCCTGGCGGCACTGTCGGAAGAACGGACGAAGACCATTCTGGGCAAAGTGCAGCGCCTGCTAGCCACGGACGTGGCCAGGGTGAGGTCCATCAAGTCCCTCCTGGGGATGATGTCCTCTTGCATCTACCTGGTGCGCCTCTGCAGACTACGGATGCACCCTCTTCAAGAATTTCTCGACGCCCGTTGGATGCAGGCGACGGGCACCTTCGAAGACAGGGTCCCCCTCAACGAGGTGTTCCGGCGGGCGATTCAGTGGTGGGGCGTTTGAGCGCACCTCACGGCGGGCAAGGACTTTCAGACGGCGGCGTACCAGGAGACGGTGACGACGGACGCCTCCCTGGAGGGTTGGGGCGCCCACACCGGAGATCTCCACGCAAGAGGCCTCTGGCTCCCGGAGGAGAAGCTCCTGCACATCAACATCCTGGAACTCCGAGCCGTGTTCTGGGCTCTCAAATCGTTCCTCCCGTCGCTCAAGGGCAAGGTGGTGCGAATCTTCACGGACAACACCACGACAATGTTTTACATACGGAAGCAGGGAGGCACCAGATCCCCAGCCCTATCCAAGGAGGCACAGGATCTGTGGCACAGGGCGGTCGCCCAGGGGATGTTCCTGGTTCCCTTCCACCTGGCAGGAGAAAGAAACACCATCGCCGACTCGCTCAGCAGGGAGCTGCGCGCGTGTCACGAGTGGGAACTGCGCCAGGATCAGGTGGATCGACTCTTCCGACGATGGGGCAAACCCCAAATCAACCTGTTCGCAACAGCGACGAACTCGAAGTGCCAGAGGTTCGCCAGCAGGTTTCCCCAGCCGAGAAGCATGGCCAATGCGTTCTCGTTCCCCTGGGACGGCCTATACCTGTATGCGTTCCCTCCGTTGCCGTTGCTGCTTCGACTCATCAACCAGCTCAAGAGGTCCCGGTGCAGGATGATCCTCGTCGCACCGGCGTGGCCGAGGCAGATCTGGTTCCCGGACCTTCTGGACTTGTCAACGTCCCCTCCCATCAAGCTGTCGGCGGACGCGGATCTTCTCTCCAGGGAAGGAGGCGCCATCTTCCACCACGACCCGGCGTCGCTGAACCTGCAGGCTTGGCTCCTGCAGCGCTAGAGTTTGGAGGGTACGATATACCGGCCGACTGCAGAGAGGTTCTTGCAAAGGCCAGGGCGTCCTCGACTCTCAAATGCTACGGTCACAAGTGGAAGAGGGTTCTCTATCTGGTGCCGAGCACAGAAGATCAACCCCCTACGGATTACGGCCCCTCAAGTGCTGCCGTACCTGCTATCGCTGGCAAAGGCTGGGCTAGCCCATGCCTCCATTAAGATTCATCTGGCGGCGATCTCCAGATATACCAGAACCACAGGACGGACGTCCCTGCGGTCCCATCGACTGGTAAGAGTTTATGAAAGGACTGTTCCGGTCGTTCCCGCCGGTGAAGGCCCCGGACCCGGCGTGGGAACTTAACGTGGTGCTGACCAGGCTCATGGGGCCCCCATTCGAGCCGATGCACTCCGCACCGATGAAGTTTGTGTCGTGGAAGACTGCATTCCTGGTGGCCATTACCTCCGCACGACGAGTGGGAGAGATCCAGGCCCTATCCTGCAAAGCACCGTACTTGACTTTCCATGCCTCGAGGGTGGTGCTTAGGACGCACCCCTCCTTTATGCCCAAGGTGCCGTCGGACTTCCATCTTAACGAGCCCCTGGTGTTACCTGTTTTCTTCCCGTCTCCTTCGTCGCCGGCCGAGAGGACTTTGCACTCGCTGGATGTGGCTAGAGCGCTGAAGTTCTACGTGGACCGCACAAAGAGTTTTCGGAGGACATCACAGCTATTCGTGAACTTTGGACCTGTGAATCAAGGGAAGGCTCTCTCGAAGTCTTCTATTTCCAGATGGCTCTCCGGCTGCATCATGCACTGCCACCGGTTGGCTAACCGACCGCTGCCAGGCCGTCCGAGAGCCCATTCGACCAGAGCAATCGCTGCTACTACGGCGTTCCTATCTGGTGTGCCCCTGCTGGACATCTGCAGGGCTGCTACGTGGAGGTCGACGCACACCTTCACGAGATTCTACTGCGCCGATCGGGATTCCAGGGTGGAGTCCAGGGTCGGCCAAGCAGTGCTGCGCAACCTGTTCGCTTAAGGTGAGCCTGGTGAGGAGGTAAGAGATGCTTAATGTTGAGTTTTTTTGTATTGCTTAATGTTGAGCCTTTTGCCACCTCCCGTGGTTGTGCATGTGTGTACTGCTATGTATTCTTTTATTCATGAGCATGTGAATCCATGCCAGACCCCATGCTGGAGAAGGAACAAGTTACTTACCTGTAACTGTTGTTCTCCAGCATGGGTCTGGCATGGATTCACATGCGAACCCTCCCGCCTACCCCTCTGCGGCTCTTCACTTGGTCATACTGCCACTTCACGTGCTACCAAATCTGAAGATGGCTGCCAGAGGCGGGGCTTAGGGAGATGGCAGTCATTGGCTGTGGTCAGTATGACGCAGAGATCAGTGATTGGTTACTACTACGAAAGACAGATCAGAAACGAAACTGATACTGATTTTTCTTTACCGAGGATTCCCAGCCTGACGACGGGGAATATTCATGAGCATGTGAATCCATGCCAGACCCATGCTGGAGAACAACAGTTACAGGTAAGTAACTTGTTCCTTTCATCTTACCGGGTCACTCTTACGATGACCATACCATAGAGCTATACAATGTCATCCATTTAGCATCATTTCTGTGCAATTCATTAAAACATAATTAACTTAACATATGCAACATGGGATATAAACACTTAACAGACTTTTGACTGTTATCCCTCCTTTTTTCCTCCCTGCCCTGTGCTTCTCTCCCTGGTAAGGTCCTCTTTCCCTAGATCATCAATTGTCCCTACACCTTTTAGACCTTTTTATTGTTTGCTCAACACCAAGGTACCCTAACTATAGAGCAAAGAAAGGGAAAAAGAAAATAGCAGTTTCTAACGTATTCACCGTGTCTCCCTATTACCAGACACTTTTATTTTATTCTGCAGTTTTTTACTTATTCCCAGTACTAGTTGAGATAGCAGTACGCGGCGCCGCCTTCTACCCCCTTGCAGAGCTAGGTTCCCGTCTCTTATCTTCTCTTATTTCACCTTTTTATCCTAATGGCCATATGCAGAGAAAGTTAAGTAAATACAAGATAGTATTAATGGGTGAAAGTACCCCTTTTAAATGACCTTGTGTACCCTGAATCCCTTCCCCTTTTCCTTTTACAATCACTCGCACTTAATACTCATGTGCCCGTCTTGAATCCGGATTCTCCGGACTGGGTCCGTCCAGGCGGCGCTGCCACACACTCAATGGCCGCCCCCCGGCTCCGGCGAGCGGTACTCAAAGGGGTTTTTTGGAGCGGGATCCCGTACCCTTTGTTTTATTCTGTGCACATGTCTAAGCGTACCAGTTGCCGTAGGCGGGCAGCTCTCCTGAGCGGGCGCACCGTGCGTCTCCACTGCCGCCGGGAATCTCTCGCGCCAGAGGGGACGATGACGAATTTCAAAAATGTAATCAAGCTTTCGGGGTCACCACTGAAGGCACGCGTCACCAAAAGGCATTACCCTCCCCGCAATGAGGCAATAAGAGACACACCCAAAAGGGAATGAGGCTAGGACCAAGTGCGGGTAAAAGTAAAAAGGTTCTTTATCTAATCAAATAGGGCATGCAATGGACTCTGCAAGCTCCGAGAGCGCTCTGTCTGACAATAGCAACAACAGTCTTATTTATTACAAAATTTCGTCATAGAACCCTACACACTATAGGGGGCACATAATCTTGGGGATTGGGTGGCGTCGACTAACTATAGGTGCAGTTGTGACGAGCCGCTCCGTGGTTGGTGGACATCAGCGTGGTGCCAACGTGGGGCGATAGGTCAGCTGGGCTCATCGGGGTGGGGCTGCCAGGCCAGGCGAGGCCAGTGTCGTTGATGGACGGGTGCCCTGACTTTCTGCCCTTGTGGCCACACACACAACATTCATTCATTTCGATAATTCTGGTTGTCCCGTAAATCCTGCAATAGGTTACTCTAAAGGTTAATAAGACACAGGAGGAATACATATAATGTGAGGCTTTACCAATACATCAAGACACTGTTACTTCTGACCTGTTGGCCGGGTGTCATAAACCTGGGGGTCTGGTCTGAGGGCATGGGGTGGGCTGCACTGTCATTCTGGTCTTGTTAGATGTAGTGAAGAATTACTTTATGATGTGTTAGTACAGGGTTGAATATCTGTTTCACAAGGCCCATTAACTTGGGGTGAACCGAAGGGCCACTGGACCAGCGAGGGTGTATCTCTGGCCCCTTGGGGCAGTGGGGTTTTAGGACCGGGTTGCAAATAATTCATTTGGCTGTCCATGGCGGTCTGGGACATGGGGAGAGATGAATACTTGAAGCAGGTCCATCAGAATGGGGGGAGGTGAGGCAGTGCTGCTCACACACCAGCTTGTCCTGGCGTGCCTTGGTGGGAGGGGAGGGGAGATGGCCTTGGGTGTGTGCGTGTGAGCAATTTTCTGTGCTTAGGCTGCACACTATGTAAAACAAGGAGATGATTAATAAAGTCGGTAATATAAAAACGATCACACATTTCTACCGTCTGTACATTCGTATATTTTTTTATATCTGTCTACGATAATTTGGCATTGTTACATACATCATTAAACATTGGACGACTATATTTTAGCAATGTCACACGGTAGTTGCTGAATAACACATGAGGTAGCATTAGGTTTGATGGTGTACTCAGAAGCATGGAAGCAATACATTCAGAGACGATAATACATTTTCATTCTGGCTTATACATGCAGTAATGCTCCGTTTGCCTTCCTTTGTACTTAGCAGCATTCGTTAGTTAACCCTAGGCGGTCAGTATCACTTTCTTTCCATTACACATGGTACCGTATATGAGCTAAGACCATGCTTGTTTTACCAAAACCTATGAATTAGTTCTTTCTTAAACATGAGTGTTTATATTTGATATAGCAACCTTTTGTAAACCATCAGGCATTGGAGTGTGTTTAAACATCGACAAGGGTTCATACAAAGTGGGTATTCACATCATATATTTTTACATGTTACGGGTTAGTTGCAGGGTCGAGGCCTGTTCTGTTAGGATGGTTTTCTCTTATTTTCCAGACTTGATTCGCAAGTCAGGTCACTTCAGGGACAGTGATGTACTGCGGAAGGTAAATGATAGTGTTTGTTCTGATACTTGTTCGTGTCTGGTTGCTCGTGAGAACGGGCTCTCAGCGGATCTGCCATGGAGCGGAGGTGCCAGGGGAAGGGCATGGCTCTCTGTAAGTGGGGGCCAAGCTGCAGCATTCGCAGACAGGCTTTCTCGTTGGGTCTCAGGTTGTCAGTATCTAAAATGGAGACCCGAATGCTTTCCAAAATGGTGTCCATGGTACAGCATGATCAGTCCTGTGTGTCGATCAGTAGTCGCCCCGTCACCTGGGCCCTGGTGACAGGGGGGGGCCCTGACGAGCCACGAACCTCACAAGGTGGGGTCATGCAGGGGAGGGAGGGTCTCCTCGACCTATCCTCCCATACACACACTTTCGGGGTGAAGAACAAATCGGCAACTTTCAAGAAACAGATCAGAAATGTTGACAGTACAGTACAATACAGTGAAGGAAATGTTTGTTTGCTAAAGGATAGGGCACTATAGTAATAGCCTAGGAAAGGGCACTTCTGTTTCTTTTTATGCTTAGTTGCTGAGTACTTTTCAATATATTCTTGGGTTTGTATTTATTGCTTCTAGCATCCATCTTGTTCAACTGATAACAGTGCATTTCTGATTAGGGTTCCCTAGTTAAAGAACAAGGTACTCAATATGTTGTAACTGTGAGAATTGCTGCTATTGACTTTATGGGCAAATGAAGAAACCTTGTGGATTTTTGTTTAGACGGTGGTGATCAAGGGTGTGCAAAACTATAATCTCTATTATGTGCCCTGTAATTTCACTTCCTATGTCAGGGTTACAATCAGGGCTCAGATATGATTTTACTCCATACCTGGAATCAAAAGATTTTTCAAGGAGTAAGAAAGTGATTGGCTTAGCCAGTAGGGATATTTCATGCTTATTAAAATGTTCTTTCCACTTAAAATTCCTCTTGAGATCAGGCAGTAACATTATTCGAGTTCCTACCAATGGCACTGCTCTGCTGGTCACTGATTTTTCCTGTTTCTGTTGCATTGCCATGTTTTTAGTAAAATAGTATATGCCTGCTAGCTGTAAGGCTGGTTGTAAGTAAATGTCAGAACTCACAGAACATAACGTGGATAGTATGCAGACGCCCAGGTTTTCATATCATATTCTGTGGTGCTGTTATTCTGATGCAATTATCATCCTTACATAAATGATCTGGCATTTTCTACTGGCCCTTGAATTTCTCCATTAAAGTGGCACATTAACTCCTTTTGGCATGTTTTCTGACACATTCCTTTCAGTTGCAATTATTCCATTTGCAAACATTGCATAATTTCTGAATTTTTGACAACCATATCGGTGATTAGTGATTCTTGTTTTTTGTAATAAACATGAGTTTTTTTCCCAATGGAATAAAACGCTTTCTGTATTGTCTCTGAGCAGTGTTGACAAACAAATAGCCACAACTAAACCTGCTGTTTATCCTGAGCATGCAAAGCTTTTTTGTGCATGCACATTTTTCTCTCTGCACTTTCGGTAGGTACTATGGCATATCTTGAAGTCTTGGACTGGTTGATGAGCTATCCTTATAATCACATACAAAATCTTTGATTTTTTTAGCATATATGTTTGGAAAAGGAGTTGTAAGATCGTTTTACACTGATTTGTAAAGAAATGCGATGTTTGGGAAGGGGACATTTCCTTCCAAACTCTTCGCAGATGGCATCTCACTAACTACAAAGTGGCTAATCGTTATTCAGTTGCGAACATGCAAAATAATGGGCGCACAAAGGCTAATCATTTCCACACTTAGGGAAAAATAATTACAGGGAACATTGCCCATATCATATATGATTTGAACCTCACCATTATATGCACCATCTATGCCTTTCTGTGCAGTAGGTACATGCCCTGTCTCTCTCCTTGCCATGTAGACTCTTATGCAAAGCTGCTCTGCCCCTCAGCTTTCCATGTGCCATGCAGGCTTTCTTGTGCAGTAGGTACATGCTCTGTCTCTCTCCTTGCCATGTAGACTCTTATGCAAAGCTGCTCTGCCCCTCAGCGTTCCATGTGCCATGCAGGCTTTCTTGTGCAGTAGGTACATGCTCTGTCCCTCAACATCCCACTTAGACTCTCTTGTAGTAACCTCTTCTATCCTCCCTGCTACAACTGTATGTGTCAAAGATGAGTGAGTGAGATTGTGAGGGAGACGGTGGGGGTGCCTGGAGCGAGGGCTTGAGGGGCCTCATTCATTCAATAATAATAGCTGCTGGCCTTTAAACAAATCTGGCAAATTAGGTTCCTCTTCACTTACCTGTTTTCTTTTATCTGTCTCTTTGCATACAACTTTTGAGAAATTGTTCCATTTGATGGTGACAGTTGTACACGTGTGTTCTCCTATTCACTTGGTGTCTCCTTTTATGTGATGCCTTCACCTTCCATCTCTGCTGGGTAAAGTTGCATGTGACAAAAGCGCAGTACAAATAAATAGAGTATGTTCAAACCCGGGAAGGCAGTGGTTGGGATCATGTTCGGAGTCAGGTCACCTGGTGCAGCGATCGGGATCATACCCGTGAACCTTCCATGTGAGGCAGTGGTTGGGAGCATGTTGTGGGTCCAGTCACCTGGTGCAGCGATCGGCATCATACCCATGAACCTTCCATGTGAGGCAGTGGTTGGGAGCATGTTCTGGGTCAGGTCACTTGGCGTAGTGATCGGGATAATATCCATGACCCCTACATGTCGGGCACTGGGTTGGGAACATGTTCTGGGTCAGGTCACCTGGGCGCAATGATCAGGATACCCATGAACCTTCCATGTGAGGCGGTGGTTGGGAGCACGTTATTGTTAGTGAATGTTTCAGCTCCGGTGCCGTTAGTACATCTACTTTTAAAAACCAGGAAAGATTACCTTTAAGTTGACCGGGAAACATGCTGATGACACTTTTTTTCCACACTCTTGTAGTTCTCGCTTTGGCCCCACGGTGGCAGCAGCTGCTAATCATTGGTAACAGCAGTTGATATTTAGAAGGTATGCCATTGTCTTGAAATGGGAGAACCAATGCAAAACCCATGCGTTTCACTCTTTCACATTGTGTTCCCAGAAGGTACTGCAAAGTGTATCGTTTGTTATGAAAAAGAAACACTATGGTTCTACTTATTTCATTTGCCCAAGTTCTTAAAAGAATGCTAAGCCTAGTTTGCGAATGATGAATACCTAATGGGCAAAATCTTCTCCTGTCTAATTCATACCACCAAACCAGTAGAACATTATCTTTGTAACTGAGTGGTTGTCCGAGAACACATTCATACCACCTTCCCAGGCGAAGGTTCATCAGTATGAATTCTACCGCTGCCCCAACGGAAGATGCCACCCAGTCTGTCCATACCGAGTGCTTATGTGAAATGTCCATCAATATGCTCCTTACCACCCCAAGGTGAAAGGTCTGTGCTTTTCATCCCTACCACCTCCTCCGATGATAATGCCCATCTATTGGCTCCCTTCCACTTCCATGCGAAACATCCCATGACCTGCTCCCTATTTCTGTCCCAAGAGTAGAATTACTACTGCCAGCACAGGTCAAACATTCACTAACCATAACATCTCTACCACCACTAAATGTAAAAGGTTCATGGATATGGTCATGCCCGCTCCTCCATGTGACCTCGCCCGAATAGGCTCCCAACGGCTGCCATCCTCTGGTTGAAACTTATATTGTTTGGGCTGCACTTTTGTCACAGTGAAACATACTATGCAATTATCCATGTGTATAGTCTAGATCTATTTTCAGTGCTGGGTGGAAGTCTTACTCCTTGGCAAACAGTGACCCTAGCTATGTTTTCTACTAGGCACCGGGAACTGTCCCTGATGGCGCTGTGCTCCCTGCATCGGAGGCTGATGATCTGGAGATGGACCATGACCAAGTGCCAACGCTCCAGGAGACCCTTCAGCTGCTCAGCCTCTCGGAGTACAGCAGCACCTTTGAGCAAGAGAAGATTGACATGGAGTCTCTGGTATAGTGAATGTTTGTGTTGCTTCTTCCATTCTCAAAGCATACAACACATCAGGATACACCACCTCTCCTCTCCCCCTTTCTTCCCCAACATGCCAAGCCTACCCCAACATTGCCACCTACCTTCTGGGACATCCGGCCCATGAAGCGTGTGTGAGTTGAGGCTTTCGCTGCCACCTTCTCTCCTCTTCCACCTCCCGGCTGATTCACACCCTGACACAGCCCTGCCGCTGCTCTACGCTTCTATTTCTGATGCTCTTGCCCCTGTCATGAGGATCCGTTTGAAGTCCAAAGCCAAGTGCAATTCTTGGTATAACTCTGACCTAGCTACACTTAAACCTAAGTGTAGAGCGGCCGAGACGAAATGGAGGGCTTCCTGTTCATCCTCTGACAAACTGGCCTGTCGCCTGCTCCAAAGGCAATACCGACTCTGTCCTCACCAAGAAGAGAGTCCCCATTCAAGCCTGTGTCTCTGCGGCATCTAACAACTCGAACAAACTCTTTAAAATCTGCCAGGAGCTGGCCAACCCTGCTGCAGTCTCTACCTCTCCTCTTGCCTCCCAGGCTCTTTGCAATGCCCTTGCCTCTCCATCTCAAAAACCCAGGACATCTTGTCCACCCTTTCTTTTCTCCTCTCCTCCCCCCTCCGTCTGCGCTTACTGACCCTCCCTCAGTCACCTCCCCCCACCCTCTTTCTCATCCTTTCTTTTCTCCCCTGATAAGGTCGCTAGACAAGTCCAATCTATGAAAGCCTCGTCCAAAACAGGCAAAACAGGTTCATCCCTGTTCCTCTAAAACCATCAAGGACCACATTGATACCCTCACTCCAGCCCTTGCTGATTTCTGCAACCTCTCCTTTGCCTCAGGATCCTTCGCCTCCCCTCTGAAACACTCTCTTGTGCATCCTCTTCTCAAGAAACTCACAGCTGATCCTTCTTGTCCGGCTAACTACCTCCCAATTTCCATTACTCCCTTTTTGGTTAAACTCCTTGAAAATCTGGCCATCTCTCAGCTAAACCTTCATTTCGATTCTGTTGGCTTTCTCCATGACCACCAGTCTGGCTTCAGAGCTGCCACAAGCACGGAAACTGCTCTCCTGAACATCTGTGAAGATCTGTTCTCCAACCTTGACTCTAACATTCCCTCTGTCCTCATCCTACTTGATCTCTCTTCTGCCTTCAACAGGGTCAACCATATCACCCTGCTCCACCGTGTCCGTGATAACCTGGGTATCACTGATCAAACTATGGCCTGGCGGACCTCTTTCCACTCTGATCGACCTTCCCAGGTCCAATTTGGGTCCTTCCCATCATCTCTCTCCTTCTCTACCTGCGGTGTTCCTCATGGGGTCTAACCTCTCGCCCTGGCTTTTCAACCAATACCCAGCAACTCTCGCCCACTGCATTGCCATTTTCTGCTATAATTTCCAGTGCTTCGCTGACGACACTCGACTCCTTTTCAGGCTGCCCACGGCCACTTCCTCTCCCTCTCTCATCTCGATTGCCTTACAGCCGTTCAAGATTGGTGTGCCGCAAATGATCTTTCTCTGAATGCCAGCAAGACGGAGATCCTCCTCATCGGCACACCTTCACCATCCTTTCCCCTCACTCTGGCCAGCCTGCCTTGGCCCTACTCCTACCCCCACCTGCAAGGCTAAGAAGCTTGGGGGTCATCTTTGACTCCACACTTTCCTTCTGCGCCCACATCTGACGTTTCTAAAAAGTCAAACTTCCTACTGCATCTCCTCAGAGGCACTGTCTTTCCTCTTCTTCCCCCAGAAGCTCAGTCTCCCAACATCTGGTTCTCTAGGTTGGACTATTGTAACAGCCTCTTTCTGAATCTAATTGCCTCTACTCTCCACCCTTTACCACTAATCCAGAACATGACTGTAAGACTTGTCCTTGGCCTCAAGCCCTGGGATCGTATCTCTCCATCTTTGAAATCCCTTGATTGGCTCCCAGTGGATGCAAGGATTAAATTCAAAACCCTCTGCATTTTCCACAAGGCTTTCTGCGGCCTGGGTCCAAAATACCTTCAACTATCCCTCCGTAAATACCTCCCCTCTCGAGCTCTTCACTCCTTTTCCTCTTGCTCCCTCAGGAAACGAGCTGAGGGTAGATATGTCTTCGAGTGGGGCCTCCCTCTGGAACAGACTCCCTGCCACTCTGAAACTTGAGGAGAACCATCTCGAGTTCCGTAAGCACATCAAGACCACCTTCTTCGCTTCTGCATTTGCCCCCCTTCTCCCCTGCTGATCTGTTTCTCTCTCGGCACTGTGCACCTGGCCACCCTCTGTCCTCAGCGCCCAGGCACCTGCTCACCCTGCCACCCTCCTGCACTGCCTCCGAGCCACCCCTTGGACTGGGGTCTGCATCTGTACCCAGGCAGGCCCCCACCCCCTTTCTTATCTTCTGCACTTATCAGACATACCCTGTCTGCTAAACCCAGCACTTGCCAGTTGCTGGCTGCACTAACACGGTTCATTGCTTGCATTATTTATTTATTTTTATTTATTATAATTTATCTGTTTCGCCTCTGCTCCGCACTTTCCACTTCTCCCCCCTCCCATGCACCTTTTCCCTTTCCCATGCACCTTTTCCCTTTCCCATGCACCTTTTCCCTTTCCCATGCACCTTTTCCCTTTCCCATGCACCTTTTCCCTTTCCCATGCACTTGCGCGTTCTCAATGTCACTGGGCCTATTAAGATCATTGTTTTGTTCTCCCCTGTTCCCCTGCCTTGCCATGTCGTGCTCTGAAACACTTGTGATCGAGCATGATGTAAATAAAATATCACTTCAATACAACACATCCAGAACACAGGAAAGGTAGGCACAGTACCCGTAGCCACAATCCATTCACAGTTCTTGATAATTTGAGTGCACGTTAGAGGCCCCCTTTTAAATATATTCCTCAAGAATAAGCCCAGAGAGCGGGCAAGCTGTGCTTTCAAGAACTTGCTTTTTCTTTTTAGTATGCCCCACCCGGCTCCTGGAGCAGGAAGCATTACTTATTGATGCGATAAGGTAATAATTGTTACTTCATTGAATTGGTCCAAACACCTAGTTTCACTGATGTTTGCACAATCTTCAGGGACTGTTAAGATGGATATCTAAAATCAGCCTTTGGGTGGAGGACTTTAGGAAGCCACCCTATTTATGGTAAACTGGTAAGTGTGCCAAATCCTTGGGTGCCGTTTCTTCACCCCTGGGGGAGCCCTTTCCCATGAGGCCAGGGAGGTGAGGTTGCTACCGAGAGTCCCCTTGGGGTTGATACCCAACAGGTGGATCTCATGGGGCGGGATCCCCCCTACGGGAGTAGGGACGACTGACTGTCTGGGAAGAATGCGGTACACACAACATATGCTTACCTCCCTCATCCTTCTACCCTATAGAGAGGCCCATAATTCCATACACTTCTTTGTAGGGTAGATCACATGACCTCCCCAGAAGGTACTGGGATGAGGATGAGTAGGGAACAACTCTGTGAATCGCCTACAGAAACTGGGACAAAGAAGAATGCAAAAAACCCACTTGAGAGTAATAACGTCAATACTGTGAAGAGGAGGAGGTGTAGAGCAATGCAGAGTGCCTGTGGAACCAACATGAGTGGTCCAGACAATGTGAAACAAACAAGTACACGCCAAGGATAAAAAGGTAAGAAGGACTTTACGACCTATGGGATCCTTCCTGGAGGAGCCAGGATCTTCTAACGTAGAGCAAGGGAGACACCAGAAGTGCAGAGGCCAAGCCACTTGGCCACTGGCAGAGGCTTCCTTGGTAACTCCACTGTGGTGCAAGCAGAGAAGAAGGCCGAGGGCAGGACAACCAGCCGGCGAGGGGAGCTGGTGTGTGCTGAGAGCTAAAAGTGCACTGTGCCGTGTTTCGTGGCGAGACAGTGCGAAGCCCGAGAGGGGAAGAGAGCATACGCCCTGGTACTTGGGAGTGTAGTACTAAAGTTTGTGACTATTGTGACGAAGGCCAAGAGAGGGGAATACATTTCTTGACATTACAAGAGGCCTGAGAAAGGCCAGGGGAAGAGAGCATACCCCCTGGCCTTGTGAATTGTGCAAGCCTGAAAGAGGCCAAGGGAAGAAACATACCCCCTGGTCTCGTGAACTGCGCAAATCTGAGAAAGGCCAGGGGAAGAAAAGCATACACCGCCCTGGTGTTTGAAGATTCTAAGTGATCCGACCGCGGCTGATTTTGCCGCGTCCGGAAAGTTTGAATGAGAAAGGTGCGAACTACCAAAAGTTTGCACCTTTCTCATGCGAGCACACTTATATACTACAGGGACTGCAGGGGTTTCCCCCGCAACCCCCGCTCACTCTACTGTGTGGTATAGTGAGCATGGTGTTGCGGGGAACACCCCTGCAGCCCCCGCAGTCCTTTTTTTTTTTTCTTACCTGCAATGCTACCACCAAAGGTTTGAACTTTTGGTGTTCGAACCTTTTGGTGGTAGCATTTTTCAGTCGTATTGTACGGTCAGACCTTTTTTTCGGTCCGATCGTACAATACCTTTGTGAACATTGTGAAGAGTCTAAGAAAGGCCAGGAGAAGGGAGTCGTTCCCCCTGGTATTTGTGAATGTTGTGAAAAGATTTTGGGAAAGACCAAAGGAAGAGAGTCATTCTCTTGGTACTAAGAAACTTTGCTTTAATTTGGAACTCAGACTTTTCAATGTGGAACTTTTGTTGTGCCTTTGAGAAGAACTGCAACTTGAGGAAGGGAGTAATTCCCTCAGGAAATAGTCCCTTCAGACTACTGGCAAGGTGGTCTGCTCTACAGAAGAAGGAATCCTTTCTTCTTTACTTAGAAAAAGTGCCAACCTTTTTAGTTGAGTTAAGTGTAAGGGATGGAAATAGGCTTTTGACACCGGACGGTGGACTATTGTGAGAAACCCAAGGGTATTCTCACTCTTACTCCCCTTGGATCCTTTACACAGGTGGCCAGGGAACGACCATTGCTCTTGGATCCTGACCCTGCGGGTGGAGAAGCGAGGGAGGATCACCTGGGTGGAGAGTCCTTGAGGATTGGGATTGTGGAAACATTTGGGCGAGACATGGCACCCCCCTTTTGCCATTGAGGACAAACCTAGCCCTCCCCCGACCTTCATGGGCTATTATAGGCAAGTCCCCCTCACTTCTCCACACATGACATTTGACAGTACTGGGACGAGAAAGAGGCGACCTAGGCGTCATACACACCAACATACACACCTTTGGTACTTATTGGGGCCTCAAGGGTCAGGCATGTCTTGCTAATAAGACTCACTATAGTCAGTCAATTAAGGTAAAGGAAACGCACCTGCAAACCCTTTACACAAGTCGGGTGTATAAAAGGGACATGTGCAGGAAGGTAGGAGAGAGGCGAGATGCTGATGGGAGCAGTGTTAAGCCGTGCTGCAGCCGAGGAAGTGCACTGAGGCACGACCTAGCTGAGGGTCCGAACATGTGTGAAGTGGGAGTAGGTGCTCCGGGGCGCAGAGGTTAAAGGAGTCAAGATGAGGGTTTGTCCTTCACTCCCCCTAAAGGACTTCTCATTCTCCAAGATTGCAAAAGTGTCAAAGGGGCAGAGAGAGGCCCCCTGGTAGGAAGCCGTCAAGTGGATGGCCAATTCGATACAGAAGAGGATTTCACAGTGAGTTTCCCAGCTCGAGAAACCCAGTGTTACTGTAACCGCATGTCTCATAAAATAAACTGCTATTGTCAATGAAGACTGAAGTTGAATACAATGTAACAGTGGTCGCGTGGCTTGTTAAAGGAACAAGCACGTTTTTGAAAGTCTCTGAACGCTGTGAATCATAATTTTTTTTACCTAAGCTTGTTGAAGTGGTTGGGAGCCTTAAAGAAGGAATGTTTTTGAAAGTCTTCACCCATGAATGAAAGCACTGAAAATGCTATATTGAATACCGAACTAAAAGGGCAATTTAACACTGAAGTATACCATTAAAACACTGAATATGTGCTGGACAATGAAACTTGTGTTGCACAACAAACAAACTTAAATCTTGAAGCTGAATCGAATCTTGAAGCAAAATATAATTAAGCAACACAAGACTGCCTTCAGCTTTGAACAGCAATTGAAAGACATTAATTGTTGCACAATGAAGAAAGCCTAAAACAGTGAACCTTAAGGAGTCAATACAGTGTGGCAAAACTGCCAGTTGGCAAGGGGTGTGTGACACGTGTGGCAGAGCCACAAGGCGGCCAAGAAGAAACCAGAGGAGCCCAAGAGCACACCCTAAGTCCAGGAACCAATAAAGGGAATCAAGTGAAAGTATCTTGTTGCACAGGAACAGACGCCAAGAAACCTGTGTGAACCATTGAAGTCTTGGGGGAAGGGAACCCTGAGATGTGGCAAGTTCATATGTGTTGGATTGGAGTCTCAAGACCTCCTTTATTTGGATCGTGTTTTGAAACTTGAGGAATGGAACCCCAGGAGTAACTCTGAATTATATTCCTTTGAACTGGAGAAAGGTTAACTTCAAGACTCTTTTTCATGGAATTTTCCTATGCTTGGGGAAGGAGAGCTAAGAGGAAGCTGTGAGCTGGAAGAAGCTCAGAACTTTGAGTAAAACGCTGTTTCTTTTGACTGACATTCCTACACATTTGTTTGTTCTAGTTGTGACGGCAAAACTAGGTTTTTGACACAGACGAACTATTAAGTTGAACTATTTGACTCTGACTTTCCTTAGGTTCGTCAGGTAGGAAAATCCTACCTTAGCATAGAAGTTAGGCCTTCATCCTGACATTTAAGTTAATAAATATCTTATGTTTGAACTTTGTGTCTTGCTTCATGATACCTTCAAAAAAAGTAGGGACGGAAAACTTCCGGTCCTGGATGAGCTCACTCTGAAAGCCCCTTCCAGGGTTTGACTCTGATGCTTTATCCAATTAATTCACTTGTATACATTCAATGCGCTACTGAACGAAGAACAAGAAATTTGAGGGCAAGCGTACTGCTCAAGAAGAAATGAGACCGTGAAAATTCTGTATGGGTGATAAAAGGCGATCAGTGTTAATAGCCCTGATGCCGAAATGCATTGGCTAATATTATGTGACACTGATGAGTCAGGAATAAATAATGTTACTTGGAAAATTAAAAAAGGAATTGTGAATTCATGATTTAAAAGCGCATTGAATGTATATAAGTGAATCAATTGGATAAAGCATCGAGTTAAACCCTGAAGGGGCTCTCAGATTGAGCTCATACGGGAATGGAAGTTACCGTCCCTACTTTTTTGGATGTTGCTATTACCTTGTGCCTAGGCTTAAGGGTGAGCTCCTATAAAATTGCAAAAAATACAGAAATAAGTGAACGTGTGAACTATACAAAGATTAAACGGTGCCCACCCTACCCCCAGATCCTGTATTTGCTTCATGATACCTTCACATATATAAATTCAACAAACTTCCTGCCAGCAACCTTTACTTTTTAGTTTTGGCAGTGAAACCCTCTTAGCATTTGACCTTCTTTATTATCAACAAATACGTTTTATAACAGCAGCAATGCTATCTGTGTGTCAGTCTCCACCTTCTGCACCCTTGCAGAAGTCACTGAGAGCTTAGCCACAACCCAGGTAAGGTAGTATGGATGAGCAGTCAAGGCTTAGTAAAAAAGTGGGAGTGGTCCACACAGAACACCAATAATTCATGTTTAGTCAAAGTTTATAAGAATACCATTATTTATTATGCTTTTATGAACACAATAAGCATAAATAAATGGGTAAGTAATGTAATCAAAAACCATATATCACACATATACACATTTGCACTTAGAAATGGAATTGCATAAAGATTATACACCAGTGTTCAACAGGGGAGTAATCTGATGCAGGAAATATAGCTACAATAGTTAAAAGAAGCACAAACCCAGTTCCCTCCATCATATGAAGTCCAGCCCTGAGATGTATGGGGCCTTGCGCACAAAAAGCCACAAGTTCCAACTATAGCTTCTTCAGGGACGATATTTCAGAATTGATGCAGTGGGCTGTTGTGGTCCCCGAAAAAGTTATTTAAAGTCAGGTAAGTAATCTGTCCTTTTCCCAAGTTACGTCCTAGAAAAGGATCCTTAGCCCAGGTTCAATGACCAAGGCCAGGCAGGAGGGAGTTGGGGATAAGAGCTATACACCCATTGTTTCCCTAAGGGAGGCAGGGTGGAGAGGATCAGGGTTTAGGGCGGGTGACGGAAACCAGTATGGTTACTTAGCCCCCTGACTGATTCTTCCAGCTGTCAATGCAGGTTTTCTGGAATTCGCCAGGGACACCATCTTCTGTCCTTGGTTCGAGTGAGAGTGAGGTCAGAGGTCCCTCTTCAGGTGGGGAGCTGGTCGTGGTTCTCACTACTGTTCCAGGCAACTTCGTGAAGGCACCTCATAGGATTTTAGAGGGATTTTTCCAGAAGAGGTCACCACAGTCTGATGTAGACAGGCAAACTTTCAGTGGTGAAAAAAGAAGCAACCCCAGCACAGGTTCCCTTCTGATGAGATGGCTGAAAATGGGAGGACATGCAACTTGAGGCATGAGCTGAAGCTCTTACAGGTCCCAAGGCTCTACTTGAAATGACAGCTGCTGCGAGTTAGCCCAAAAGGGAACTGGTCAGTCCACCGGGTAGTCCAGGGACGTTTCCAAAGGCTTCCAAGGCATGGATCTATGAGCATGGGTCAAGATTGGTTGTTCCCAGAGGCCAAAGCTCAAAGCACCAGCTAGGGTTTTATCGGATAAGGCAGAGGATCAGGGCTTCACTGGGCCAATCACTGGAGTTGATGCTGGTTAGCTGCAGAAGTTATCCTTGGCTCGTCAGTGAGCTGTTCTCTTTCGTACAAGTCTTGGTTCCAATGATGATCTGTTGATTACCTGCTGGAGCCCTCCTTTTAATCAAGATTTAGGATGGGAGCTAGCCCAAGCCCACCAATGCTAAGGATGTGCAACATTTATACAGCCCAGGGTTGTCCAATACTGGACAACCACATTTCATTGAATCCATCCACCAACTGACTTTTTGGCACAAGAGGATGTGGACTGAGACCAGACCGTCACAGCCCCCATATCCCCTTCTCTGGCTCACACACAGCCCACTTTCCTGCAAAAGCAGCAGCTTTCATCGGGAAACAGGTTCAAAGCCCTTGCAGGACAAGGAGATCTGCTTGCTCGTCGAGAGCCAGGCAGTGGAGGAAGTCCCAGCCTCCCTGCGTGGTTTGGCCTTCTATTCCAGGAATTATGCCATACAGAAGAACCACTAGGCTGGCCTGAGAGTTGTGTTGGACCTTTCAACCCTCAACCCCTCCCTTCCTCTGCAAAAATTCAAGATGGTTACGCCAGCACTCATCGTGGAGATACTGTACAAGGCAGCTTGGATGTGCTACCTGGATCTGAAGGACCCTTATCTGCACGTCCCGATTTGGCAGCCTCATCGGTCCTTATGGCGGTTCAGGATCATGGGCTGCCATTTCCAATACAAGGTGTTACCCTTTGGCCTCAGCTCAGCCCCCAGGGTATTCACCAGATTGATGAACGTGGTGGTAGCCCTCCTCAGGGCCACCACATATACCCATACCTGGACGACTGGCTCGTACAGGCCACATCGCCGGAGGTGGTTCACCATACCTCATCCACACTGATGAAGACACTCCACGACATGGGGTTCACTATCAATCTCAAGAAGTCTCTGCTGCAACCTACGCAGAACCTGACCTTCCTGGGCGTCATATGGGACACAAGCACCGAGAGGGTCTTTCCCATGGAGGACAAGTTCACGGCCAACAAGAGAGCCACCGCTCACTTCCTCTCCTGGACAGTGATCTCAGCCTGGTGGTACCAACACTTGTTTGGTATATTAGCAGTGGTCCTACTGACCATACCCCACGCATGACTCAGGATGAGGAGATTACAGCTGCACTTTGCAGCCTCATGGAATCGGGAGAAGGGCTCACAAGAGGAGCCAGTTAACATTCCTCTGTTTCTTCACTCGGACATCACGTGGTGGTCTGCGGACTGCAACCTGCGTCCGGGCAAGACATTCCGGCAGCCTACTCCTCAGGTCACCATTATTACGGACTCTTCTCAGGAGGCATGGGGCGCCACTCTGGGCGGCCACAGCGTCCAGAGTCTGGACTCGGCAGGAGCAGGATTCCCACATCAATTGGCTGGAGCTGAAGGCCATCTGGCTGGCCCTCAAGGCCTTTCTCCCTCTCACCTGGGGCAAGACAGTGCTTATCCAGACAGACGACTCCACAAGCATGTACTATGTCAACAAGCAGGGGGGTACCAGGTCCCCGCCACTGTGAACCCTAGCAATAAACATGTGGGAATGGACACTGGAGAACAGCATCTACCTCATTGCTGTCCACCTCCCTGGGGCGTCCAACCTGGAAGAGGACAGGCTCAGCAGACTGGGAGCGAACAATTACGAGTGGCAATTGAACGACCTGGTACTGAAGGAGATATTCCTCAGATGGGGGCTCCCCCAAGTGGATCTGTTTGCCTCCCGGGACAACAGGAAATGCCAGTAGTTCGCCTCCTGGCAGGGTCATGGCCCCGGCTCCCTTGGCGACTCGTTCCAGATCCCGTGGGACGCATGACTGCGTATGCGTTCCCGTCCACACCCCTGGTCCACAGGGTAATCCCCAAAGTCAGGCAGTCTTGCCACCTCAGCATCATCTTGATAGCTCCCTGGTGGCAGGCGAGACCATGGTTTTCAGAGCTTCTCAGCCCATCGGGCAGGCCTCCCATTCACCTACCGATGGGCCGAGCTTATCTCCTGGCACAGCAGGGGGGCAGAGTAGTCTACCCTGGCCTTCACAAGCCATGCCTCACAGCGTGGTTCCTGAGCAGGTCACATCAAAACACTTGTCTCTCCCAGGCTAACCTAGAGATCATTCAGGGTGCCAGAAGCAAGGCTAATAGGGCCCAATACAAGAGCAAATGCTCTAGATTCGAATCCAAGTCATTTGCCCGCGGCTGAAACTACCGCAGCAAAATGTTCACATGAGAAAGGTGCGAAGTACCAAAAGTTTGCACCTTTCTCATGCAAACACACATACATACTCACACCCACACACACAACACACCCATCACACCCATGACACACCCTCACCCACCCTCTCACCCACACCCTCAGCACACCCCCACCCACACCCCCAACATAAACAAACCCACTTACCTTCATCTTCACGCTGGGTTCCTGCAGCACCAGTTCCCTTTCACTTCCGTGATCGGCAACCGGCACTGCAGGGTCCTTTTTTTAAATTTATTTATTTATTTATTTATTTTTTTAACAGAAGGTTGCAGGGGTGTGCCCACAACCCCCGCTCACTATACCATGAAGTGTAGTGAGCGGGGCAATGCGGAGGACACCCCTGCAAGCCCCTGTTTTTTTTTTTCTTTTTGTTTTTTTTTCTTTCAATGCTACCACCAAAGGTTCGAACTTTTGGTGTTTGAACCTTTGGTGATAGCATTTTTAGAACTTCTGGTCATTGCGACCATTTTTTTACAGTAAAATCGTCTTATACCCTAGATTCTGCCATTGGGCAGACTCTGAGATCAAACCTCTTAAGTGCTCTTTGGATGAGGTGCTTTCATTTTCGGCACACCTGGCACACTCTAGCATACAGGAGGACACATGCCGCACATACCTGGCGGCCATCAGGGCTTACAGGAATTCGGAGGAAGGCATTTTCTCCTCTTCCAACCTGGTGGTCAAGCTACATTTGGCAGGCCTCCACAGACTCTACCCGCCGATAAAGAAACCACACCCCATGTGGGACCTCAATGTAGTGTTGGGCACTTTGGCGCACACACCCTTCGAGCCAAAGGCGTCCGCGGACATCAGGCTGGTCACCATTAAGACAGCTCTACGGGTGTGCCTCATCTCGGCTTGCAGAGTCAGCGAAATACAGGCTCTGGTGGTATCAGAGCCCTACACAACTTTTCCTACGGACGCACCCTGCGTTCTTACCCAAGGTAACCTCCACTTTTCATCTTAACAAGGATATAGTCTTGCCTACTTTCTTCGCTGGCCCTAAGTATGAGCCTCAGAGGGTCTTGCACTGTCTGGATGTCAGGCGTGGTCCGAAATACTATCTAGACAGGACAAGGGACTTCCGCAAGTCTGACGCCCTGTTTGTCACGTCCGGTGGGTCAAGGCCAAGTTATCAGGCTTCCAAGGCTTCCATAGCAAAGTGGATGGTTTGGCCATCAAGGAGGCCTATGAGAGGCAGCACATGCCATTGCCAGCAAACATGCATGCCCACGCTGTCAGAGCCAAGGCCACGGCCATTGCATTCCAACGGCATGTCCCGTGGCAGGTCATCAGCAGGGCGGCCACCTGGGCCTCCCCTTGAGCATTCTGCAAGCACTACTGTTTGGACGCCGCCTCTAGGTCTGACGCAGCCTTTCGGACAGGCGGTTCTAATGAACTTGTTTGCTTAAGGAAGGTCTCCTCTCCACCCTAGGGCTACATTCAGTTGTAATTGCACATACAATATGGAGGAAAGGGGACAGGACGTTGGAGTAATTAATAGTTACTTACTGTAGTGACTAACATACTCTTAGTCCATAGTCCCCTTTCCTCCATACGTCCCACCATCCTTCCCCCCCTAATAATACTGGAGTCCTTACGCAATGTAACTATTGTCGACACGTCAATGGGGACTGAGGAATGGCGGCGCTTCTTAATTTAAAGGGGCAGAAGATTTTTCTGGTGAAAAAGGTTCTGGCGCCCATACAGTATGGAGGAAAGAGGACTATGGACCAAGACTGTTAGTCTCTACTGTGAGTAACTATTAATTTCTCACTTACCCCCAGGAGCTCAACGTCTCCAGAGCCCTGGTTCGCTGTAGGCTTGACTATTGCAACAGCCTCTTTATCAACCTGCCTTTCTCTACTCTCCGCCCTCTGCCACTAATCCAGAACAGGACTGCGAGACCTTGGCCTCAATCCCAGGGATCACATCTATCCAACCCTTAACTCTCTCCACTGGCTCCTGGTGGCTGCAAGGATAAAGTTTAAGACCCTCTGCATTGTCCTCAAGGCTTTTTGGGGCTTGGTTCGGGGCCTGCACTACATCCAACTCTCTCTTCCTAAACCTCTTGCTTCTCGAGCCCTTCACTCAGCTACCTCCAACTCTTTGATGGTCAGATGCTTCTCCATGCAGAGAGTGGGAGATGGATCTCTTTCCTCTTCAGGGGCCTCTCTCTAGAATAGCCTCCTTGCCCCTCTCAAACTCAAGCAGGACCACCTCAGGTTCTGGAAGCAGATTAAGACATTCCTTTTCGCTTCTGCTTTCTCTCTTGCTGACCTTACTGTCTGCTGCCAAGACTGGGCGCCTGGCTAACTTCAGAACCCAATGGGCACCTGGCTCCTTCACGACCTGTAAGGACCAGCACTGCTTCTGGGTCCCTGCGCACTTAAAGCTTGTATCTGTAACCCTGCCAACCCTGCCTCCTTGCAGTACCCAGAGCTGGCTCCCCTGGCTGCACTCAATCTGAGCAATGCTGCCCTGATTGCACTTCCCCCTTAGCTCCCCCTGGCACTTCTCCTCTCCCTCTCCCCCGCACTTGGACAATCTGAATGACACGAGGCCTAGTTTGTTTCATCCTCTTTCTCCCTACCTTGTCTTGTCGCGCCTAGAAACACTTGTGTACAGGTGTGTTTTAAAGGCCTCATATCATATATCATATCATATATGCCACCTGAACCTAGAAGGCAGGATGAAGGCCAAAGGACAAGATGGGCAAAGATAACTTGTGGCATGGGCATTTTAGGGTGCAAGCCACCTTTTTAGTAGCTATTCCGGTAAATGCAAAAGTACATGAGAAAAATATTGCAACTGTAAACAACACAGCTACCACCACCTTGCCCTAGGCACATCGTCAAAGTAGCCAAAAAGTAATTATGTAAAAAGTTTTAAAAAAATGCAAAGTATCCGAACTGCACTTCACTATATGCAACTGTAAAAATACATGCATTCCAAAATGGAGACAAAGTCTCTCAGTACTGACGGTGTTATCTTATCAGTTTCCCCATAAGAATGAGCTAAATAGGCAAGCGAGGTAAAGCAGAAGGCTTTACTGACCTCCAAGTCAGGACAGGGTTAATAAACAAGCAAAAAGACTCAGGGTCCCATAGGAATCTATGTAGGCATAAAGTGCAAAAAGAAAATCTTTCCTAACAGGGACCCACAATATCACGGCTAGGAGGGGATGTTGTCAAAGCACTTTGTAACTGCACACAGTGTGCTTTCCCCCTAATTGCTAATGAGTATCACATTGGCCCAGACACATGGGTACCTTGAAGCATTGAACTGCTCAGAATTTTAAGCGGGCAGGGTGCGCTTCACTTTTGGGAGGGCAAAACTGCACGTTTTGGAGGCTAAACTGCTCTTTTGCATTGCAAAGCATCACATTGAGCAGGACCTGCATTAAAAGGGTTTGGCACTGTGCCCTCTATAGACATTCTAACCAAATAACTGCCATACATGCTGGTTGGTGATCACCTGTGCATAAAGATTCTGATCTGTGCTTTTAGTTCCAAAGGCAGCACCACCACCACCGACTGGCTGCTCCAAAATGGCATGGCCTCCAGCGTCTCATGTGCTAGATAGAATTACCAATAACTATCTCAGACCCAAATAACCAGACACTCAAATAATATGGCAAGGTGCTACTTTATTATTAACATAAAATACAGTAGGGTAATTTGGCAAAGAACAAGCAGTAGTTCACGCACTTGCACCTAACTGTGATTATGCAAAGGTTTTATACCTCTATATGTGTCATTTATGACATCATCCTACGCGGCCAACAGTAAAACCTATTGAACATATGTACCTATAGTATGTATAAGTGTTAATAACTTCATTGGCTGCCCCTTATCTAGAGGGCACACTTTGACCCACCTCTAACTACGTATAATACTGATAATAGCGGAAAAATGGCAGCGATTAGTCTTTGCAACATTGTATAGCATTTTGTTATATAGATCCTCTGATTGGTTGGCATGCTTTCCCAACCTTGGACCTTCGGCCCATTAGCAGCACATAAGAAAAATGAAACTGGTGCCGAGAGTAACGTTAGACCACTCCCCACTTTCCCAATTAGTCCATTTCTCATCGGTCAGGCTCTAAGTTGTAGTTGACCTTAAGCCTGTTCTCTGTTCTGGGACATTCAAGGGAGTTTAGGCACACCATTCTCTTTATTTGGGCTTAATGAATAGCCCTTGCTTACGACTTCTTAATCACATATGAGGAGACAGACCACAAATGTGTCCATCTTGACCTTCTATTTACTGCTCTTTGATTCTATCGAGTTGGGTGTCATTACCCTTTTTGGCCTCTGGAGAGTTGGTCACTCCATCTTACATAGGTTTTCCGCATCTTTAATTGTTTAAAACTTGGCTCTTGCAGATGTTTCCTTCTTTGCTTAATCTAAGAGAAATGTCTTGCGTACATGGCCTATCCTTTTGACTCCACTTGTGCCTTGCAATTATTCCTTGAAGTAGCATCCTCAATCCCAGGCCAATAGACTCCTCTGTATTCCTCACAGAAACTGTTTCTCCAGCGTCTGCAGCCCTGGTTTGTCTCTGAGGTACCTTGATTGGTTTCAATACCAATTCTCATATTCAATTACATGTTTCTCTTGTTACTTCAGTCACTTGAGTATTTGCATATCATTTCAGTGTCTCAGTATCTTTCCTCTATGCTGTCACTCTGCTCTTGTCAGATTTCGCTTATAGCTCTATGATGTCCAATGGTGTGTGCAGACATCCTTCCACCCTCAGTGCGAGGGTACATTCAGTAAGGTTGCCTGAGTGTATATTGTCTCTCATACATTCAATGCAGTATTGGGACCACCTTAGGCTCTTCCGCTGTTGCATTATGACTGAGGTGAGGGGGCGGGAGCTAGGGATAACGTGTCCACCTTCTCCTTTACATCATGACTAAAGAAGGTTTATGTGGAACCTCGTCATGATTTAGTAAAGAGAGCGTTTATAGGCCCAGACTAATTGTGGTTATGAAAAAAGAGCACATGCTAGAAATTGCCCTATGCGAAGGTGGATTTTCCCTACCTAAACAAAACTAAGGAAAGTCTGAGTCAAAGAGTTCAACTGAAGAATGTCTGTTTCCAAAACCTATCTTGCCCTCACAACTAATATATATAATGTGTAGGGATGTCGGCAACCAAAAGAAACCATGTCTAACATAACGTTCTGAGCCTCTTCCAGCTCACAGCTTCCCTTCAGCTCCCTTGCCCAAGTATAAAATAGTTACCTCTCTTCAGTTCAGGATTAGGTAGTTTAACCAGTACTTGGGGTTCCCTTCCCCAAGTTCCAAGTAACGGTTCCAAGCAACAAAAAGAACCTTGGTCGCAAGTCAATAAAGAGTTCAAGTCTCAGGGTTCCCTTCCCCAAGACTTAGTTGCAGCAAACATATATTCTTTATCTCTTTAAAGCTCATTGTCACCCTTGTGCCCTCTTTGTATGTGGAAATTGTGACTCTTAAACTAATCTTTCAGCTTTGTTTCAATATTCAAAGTTCACAATTATTTTCACTTGTAGAAAGAATAGCATTTATTTTTAATATTCAACATTGAATGGCTTGAAATTCAAGTTCTATTTTAATTCTGAACTTAGTATGTAACAGTTATGCTTTCTTATGATGTTTCCACTAAGTTGGGTATTCAAGAAACAAAGATTGTATTAAATAGATGTGGGTTGCCTTTGTTGTTGTTTGTATTCAGTTCGAGATCTCGTTAAATATAATTTGTGTAAAGTTTGGTCTTCAATAGGCACAGGTTGCTTTACAGATTTTCATTCAGTTTGATATTCAGAAAGCACATGTTTTGCATTTAAACGCCTCTCGTTCATCTCGTGGTATAGTATGTTCATCATTCACTTCAGAAATGTTTAACCTTCAGAGTCTTTCGAAAATGTGTTTTCTCCCACACACGACCACTCTTATACAAAGTATTCTTAGGTATTTAAATTCAAACAGTGGATTGAATGGGAGACCTTCAAAACCGGTTCCATGTGTTATAATCGTGGCAAAAATTGCCGTTTACACAAAAAATCACGGCAAAAAAGCTGTGGTTTCACCGCAGCAATCCATGTAAAGGATGCAGGGGACACCCTGGCAACCCCCAGACTCATTATACCATTTAAAGGGAGCGGGGGACACCACTGCAACTCCTGCTCCCCTTAAATGGTATAATGGGGTTCACCTTTACCGGGTCAAACCACAGCATTTTTCCCATGTTTTTTTGTAAAGGCGACATTTTTGCTGCGATTTTATTACAGCATACCTCAAACGTGTTTCTTCAAACACATGACCACTCCGATGCAACGCATTTCTCGCTCAACTCTGTGATGCTCGTGCACCGGGATTCTCAATGGAAAGAAACTCACTGATCGTGTTCAAAGGCTTCACAGCAGTCTGATCAGGCTGCCTTCTGCTCCTCATGCCCGGCCTGTCGCACCCTCCCCTCAGACACTCCTGTGTCCAAGCCTGCGCACAGCGGAACGAGCATCTTGAACACACATAAAAGGGACAGCCTCTCCATAACGGCTCCCTTCGTAACGTTTGTTCTGATGTTTGTTAATCTGCTTAGAATCACATGCTGTGCATAGTCCGACATCCAGTGGTCACTGCAGAGTTTTGCATCTTGTTTTTCGAAAGTCGAAAAGGGGACGTCGACATAGGCGGCTCTGTAATACTATCCCTATAGTGACGTGTAGTGTACCCACAATCCCTCACGCGTCAAGGTCCCTCAGATTGTTTTTTTCCACCCAGAATACTGGTCGCCTTATGCGCAGCTCGTAAGAGACATTGCAATTTACCATTTATTCATGTCAGGGTCCGGCTTGACTGAATTCCACAGGAGCTGATGGTGGCCCCACAGACCCTCACCAGGAGTTCACCTCTCAACCCTAAAGTAAAAGCTGAGCTGAGAACCCCAAGAAAGGGAAAGGGGAATGTGGATAAAATAACAACGGAGACACTGCAGCCCTGCAACCTTCTGGTAGGCTCTGGTATCTGTAGTAAACAAATACACTTGGTTACTTTTACATTAGTGTAAACTTCTTTTCTTAAATTATTTTTAAAAAACAACTTCTTTACCTCTTAAACCTCTGTTTAAGACTTAAAGGTTAATTATCTGTATGGAATATCTTGTAAACTATTGTAATACTTTAGTGCATATTGTCACTAGCCTTTCAAGTCTCTTTAGTATCCTAAAGTAAATGACTCTTGCAAGCACCTTACAGACTTAGATATTCTTCTTTGCTCTTAAAGTTCATTTAACTCTAAGAGTTTGAGTTTCAAATGCTTTTGAAAAATGCAGTCTTTCTTTGAAGTATTGAATTCCCATTTGCGTGAAAATTACATTAAATAGAAACTCATAAACTTTCTTGAATGCTGCTGCTCCTTCTGCGTGTGAATTTTTCCTTTTTTACACGTACGAACGTAATGCGATAAACACGCGAAATCACAAGACGTGAAAAATTGTCCTCGCACTGAAAAATCACACGCGCACCTTAACAAAATACACTGATGTACAACCAGGCACTGAATTACAATGGATGAAAGGCAGTTTAGAATCTTGCTCACCCCCCAAGAACCCAACCCATTATCTTTCTCTCTATCTTGACTTGGGCAACCACATTGTTAATTGTATGTACATACTCTTTCTGGTTACTACTCCAGCCAGCCCTGACAATTCGACCCTTGGTCGATTTGTCAGTTATTGTTTAATTAAACCACCTCCAGCCATTCAACTTCCCCGCCAAGTCAAGATTTTCGACGGCAGTGGTTTCGACGGAGGTGATCCTATCGGCGCTGCCGAACACGTGGTCCGGCCTCACTGGCCTACACAGTAGGGAGAGTGGGGGTTGCTGTGGACATTTGTTTCTACTAGAATGCCTTTCCCTTTCTCCCCCCTTTCCTTCCGGGTCGTTATCACTGATTACATCCTCAGCTACTTAGAGGACGCCTTTTAGATTTTGCCCACCTTGTAACGGTAAATTTCTGTGGAAGGACAAGCATAAGCAGTGTAACTGCTGCTTACCCCTCGACCACAACGAGGCCGGTTGTGCGACCTGTAAACTCCTTCGTCCAAAAACTTTGAAGGAACATAGGGTCAAAAGGGGGGCAGCCTATGGCATGTCAAAGGCTGATTCCTCACCCGTGGCCGCCGCAGAGTGTGACGAGGGGGATAGTGATAACGCTACCTCCGTAACGGAGGTTGTTGACCTCTCAATGGAGCGCTCCCGCTCCGCTGCGTCTGTCCCCGGCCCCGAAAAGCTCGGCTCCGGCCCTACTTATGGGGATGTACACCCCAGCGACGCTGACGAGCACGAAAAAGTCACTAAACACACAACCCACGGCCATTCTTCGAGTAAATCGAAGAGGGCCTCGGTGCAAATGGAGACGCCGAAACAACCGGCAGTCTCCGCCGACCGTGAGGGTCGCCAACACTCCCCGCAGCCGCATACGCGCCTTTCGACTGGGACGCCTTAAACTAAGGGCGCTACCACCAAAGCGTCAGTCGAAACGCCTCGTAAGGGGCCGTCCGTCGACGGTAAGGTTCCGGCCCCGCCGAAAACTATTCACGATCAGCCCTCGACGGAGAATCTAATTGTGGAAAGCATAGCTAGAATAGTCTCCAAAGACGCGCAGAAACGGCTGGTGAAGGAGTCACCAAGGCCCGCGCAGAAGGTCAGACGCCGAAATCTACAGAGGGTACACCAGAACCTCCGCCCACGTCGAAAGGAAAACTCTGAGATACGTCCCAAGTGCCGGGCCCACGAGAAGGCTTCTCAGAGGGCGACGGGGGTATATCCTCCACGCTATGGGAGAGATCTCGATGCCTAGAGGCGGAGGAGCAAGCCTTCCCGCCGCTAGACAGTTCAGGGTTATCCCAGTGGACTAGGGAAAGATTTGAATCATATATGGACAGGCGAGATAGGTTTGTGTCCACTTCTGAACACACTACACCCAAAAGGCTAAAGGAGGTGCTCACTGAAAACCCCAGGGCCAAATTCCCAAGACTTTTTGACCCACTTGAGGAAGAAATTGATACATACGACCTCACTGAAGAGGATCCACATTTTCAGGAAGATGAAGAATTCCTAAATACTGAGGATCTACAAGACCCGGTAGGGGACTTTGAAAAAGACCCAGTCATATGTAAACCACAGCCCTGGCAATCACCAGGGGCATCAACGGACCCCGATGTTTTAGATGTGCCCCCTCCTCAGACCACACCGGTCAGTGACCCTTCGCCTGTGGATGATCAACCCACTTTCAATTCGATGCTACGCAAGGCGGCAGCACATTTTCAAATTGAGACAGGGGAAACTACCCCAGAGGTATATTTCAAGTATGCCAGCGTCTCTCCCCAGTCAGCCGGGAAGTTTTCCAGACTGTTATTTACTGCATAGGATGCCCATTCCATTGAAACTGTCCCACATTTTCCTCAACCAATCTTGCTCAGTCGGGATCGTAGGGTTATTCCACCTCTGAGCAATGAGGACCATCGCAGCCAGCGTAAAGATGACCTTTGCCTTGGTTTCCCTCCTTTCTCGTCCCCCAAACCTCGTTTCCCTAGGAGAATCTCCCCCGGGTCCTGATCGGCCCCCTCCCCCAATGTCTGGGATAGAGCCTTTCCTACCCCACTCCAGAAAGGCCTGATGACTGGACAATCCCACCATATGTGGGCCGCTGAACCCCTTTCCCGCATCCCCTCCAACATTTCGCCTCAGACGCCGGGTACATCGCGTGCAGGCGAGTCGGAGTATAGAGCCAGCCAACCAAGTATTTATACCATGCCTCCTGCAGTTGGGAC
Source organism: Ambystoma mexicanum (assembly GCF_040938575.1). Lineage (NCBI taxonomy): Eukaryota > Metazoa > Chordata > Amphibia > Caudata > Ambystomatidae > Ambystoma > Ambystoma mexicanum. The sequence goes on from NC_090929.1 coordinate 1,666,742,239, forward strand.
GCCCTTGTCACCCTTGGGATCAACTTCCAGAGCCTCTCCCAGTCCTCTTGTCCCATGCCGGGCCCCGGATGTTGCTGCCAACTCCTCATGTACGCCCAAGTGGTAACTGGGCCTGCCTGCTCTAGCTGTCTATACAGATCGGAAATCAACCCTTTGGAAGCCTCCTGAGTGGTAAGAAAACGCTCGAATTGCGTGAGGCCCCGCGTTGCTGCCTTCCGTATTTCCCCGGACATTACCCAGTGTCTAATCTGGAAATAACGGTGCCTCTCCCATTACCCCACCCCAAATTCTAGATTACATTCCTCAAACGTTTTCACCCTATTGCCACAAAACATATCCCTCAGCGTTCTGCAGCCCCCTTTCTCCCACTGTGCGAATGCCCCTCGCTCCAGCCCCGGTGTGAAGTCCCCGTTATTAAAGATGGGAGTGAATAGGGACGGGAAGGTCGTGATTCCCCGCTTCTCCACTGCCCTGTCCCAGTTATCCACCACTCCCTTCGTGATCGCACTTAAATATAAATGCGGTGGCCTCAGTCTTCGTGGGAGCCACAACACCTCCCCCAAGTGATGCTTAACCACAAGTCTGTCCATTTTTACCCAGTGTTTAAGATGGGCGTCCGAGAACCACTCTCTGATAACTCTTAGTTGAGCGGCTTCATGATCGTGGCGAAAGTCAGGGAATGCCAGACCCCCCGCCCCTCTCTAGAAGCCACTAGAAACCGCCTAGATAAGCGCGGCCTCCTTCCCTCCCAGACAAACTCTTTGACTACCTTGTCTAGTCTCTTGAAAAAACTTTCCGGGACTGGAAGGGGAATAGCCTGGAAAAGATATAATACTCGAGGAAGCAGCACCATTTTGAGGGCGGCACCCCTCCCAAACCAGGACAATCGTAGAGCGCCCCATCTTCTTAAATCTTTCTTTATAGCCAACAGCAGGGGCTCATAGTTGGCCCCACACCAACCCGCCAAAGAAGGTGTGATCCTGACTCCCAGGTAGCATAGCCTAGTGCTCCATTTAAATGGGGAGGTCGCCTGTGTCTCTTCCGCCTCCTGCTTCCCTAGGGACAGATTCATAATCTCTGATTTCAAAAAATTGATCCGCAAACCCGATAGTTCGCCAAATCTGGTCAGAAGTTCTATGCTTGCTCCGATGGAAACCTTAGGGTTCGTGAGGGTGAGCAACATGTCGTCGGCGAAAGCCGCTACTTTATGCTGCCTCCCTCCGAATGGTATTCCCTGAATCTCCTCCGCCTCCTGAAATAGCCACAAGCAGTGGCTCCAGATATATTGCGTAGAGTAGAGTAAAGGAGAGGGAGGGCAGCCCTGCTTCGTCCCCCGCCCTAATCTGAACGGCTGAGACACCTCCCCATTTACTAGGATCCGCGAGGTGGGGTTCTTAAAGTTAGCTGAGACCATTCGTATAAATCCCATCCCCAGGCCCATCCTTTCCATCACCTGAAATAAAAACGACCACTCCACCCGGTCGAACGCTTTTTCGGCTTCGAGCGCCAAAAGTACCGCCGGAGTGGACGTCTTGCGCGATTTCTCCGCCAGGTGGGTCACCCTTCTGATATTGTCAGCGGTCTGCCTCCCCACGACAAAGCCTGACTGGTCCTGATCGACCAAAAGAGGTAGATGCCTTTCCAGGCGCTTTGCCAGGATTTTGGTCAAGATTTTTGCCTCCGTATTTATAAGGGCAATTGGGCGATACGAGGTACATTCCTCCGGGTCCTTCCCCACCTTGTGAATGAAGGAAATCTTTGCCTCTTCCATCGAGGGGGTGATGCCACCCTCTTCACCAAACGTTTTGAACAGTTGCGTTAAGTGCGGGACCAGGAGGTGGGAGAAAGCCCTGTAGAAGGAAGCCGGGTAGCCGTCAGGCCCAGGGGCCCTGCCGATGGGGAGCATCGCTATTATAGCCCTAACCTCATCCTCTGTAATTGGTCGGCCTAAGTCTTCGCTTTCCTCTTTGGATAATCTCGGGAGGGGGAGGCCCTCCAGGAACTCTCTCTGTAGCTGAGTACATGGGCTCTGTGAAGAGTACAGCGCCCCGTAGAATTTTACCAGCCTCCCCTTTATCTCTTCAGCCTGGGTAAGCCTTCGTCCTCCCGCATCTTTAATTGCCGTTCTAATCTTCTGCTCCCTTTGCCCCCTCAGGAGGCGAGCCAGGAGTGAGTCTGCCTTGGCATAACATTTTTGCCTGACCCTGAGCATTGCCTCTTCAGCTTTTTTAGTGCGCAAGATCCCCAGCTGGCCCTCCGCCGTTCTGTATTTCCTGTATGCCTTCCTAGTTGGGGTCTCCTGCACGCTCGCCCTGGCCTCCTCAACCTCATTTTCCAGCTGAGTTTCCAGACCTCTCAGCAATCTACTTCTTTCCGCCTTTATAGCAATGATGTCCCCCCTCAAGGTCGCTTTTAAAGCATCCCACCTCACACTTTGATTAGTGTCCCAACTGGTATTCCTCTCAAAGAAAGCTTGAATTCTGTCCCCTAGCTCCTCTCGCAATACCTGATCCCTCAGGAGCTCCTCCGGGAACCTCCAGGTCCACACCCCTGGCCTACGCCTCCCGAGCTGCATGTTCAATTGCACCACCTTGTGGTCCACTATCCCTAAGGGGCCCACCTCCACGTCCTCCACCTGCCCCACCAAACTAGCCGAGATCCAGATGTAATCAATACGGGACTGTGTTTTATGGACATCTGACAGAAAGGTAAATCCCTCTTCTTCACCCCGTATTGCGCGCCATGCGTCGCGCAGCCCATCCTCTTCCCATTTCCCTCTCAACTGAGGAGATGCAGTGGTGCCGCCCCGTTCCCTATCCAGCCGGGACCGGTCCCCTTCCCTATCCCAAGCAAGGTTAAAAGCCCCCATCACTATCACTTGTCCCCTAGCAAAATTCTCTAAGGTACCCAACATAGCCTGCAGGAATTGGTCTTGACCCACATTAGGGGCATATACCGAGGCAATCGTATAGTGAGATCCCAATATCTCCCCTCTCACCATGATGTATCTTCTGTTTTTATCCCTGAGAGTATCATGTAGTTGAAAGTTAATTCCCTTCCGAAAAGCCAGGGCGACTCCCCCCCCCCCCCCCTTTTCGTGGGGCCCAATGCAAACAATATCAATGGGAAGACCCTCAGGCGCAAGCGACCCTGGTCTCGTTTTAATAAATGCGTCTCCTGCAACGCCAGCACTTCTGGCTTTTGGGACTTAGTAAACAGCTCCAGCTTAGTTCGTTTGAGGGGGGGTTCAATCCTCTCACATTATGCGTCAGCCACTTGAAAGCTGTGTAAAGGGACAGCTTGCCAACCATACCCCCATGTTAACCTGACCGCACCTTCCCTCCTCCTCTTGGGGGAGATACCGAACTCCTAACCCCTGCCCCCTTCCTTTTTGTTTCACCCCATCCAGGGTTCCGTTCCTCTCCATTGGTGACCCACCACCCCTCCTTCCCGACCCTCCCCCCCCCCTCCACCCTGAAACCTCGACTATGGGTGGTAACTCCCCCTCCCCCCCTGCCCAATCCCCTCCTCCCCCCCAGTTTGTCCCCCCACCCCCCCAACTTGGAGCTAGGACTCCTACTCCCTCCCCCCACCCACCGAGCCAGAGCAACCGCCTCTTCTGCTCCTCCTCCTTCCCTCTACCGGGCCACATCGCCCTTACTGATCTGAAGATGTTGCTTCCCCCTCCCCGAGCACCTCCACCAGCCTCTAGGGTCCACCACCCCTTGCATATCCAAACCCAACTCAGGCACTCCCCTTGCTGCCATCACTACCCTCCGCCCCACTTCCTCCCCCTTCCCTCAGAGAGCCGCTGTTCCCCCTCATGCCCTTCCTCTTCTTATCGCCCATCGTGGACCATTCCCACAACCTCTGCCTTGGTCTGCTGTCTCTGGCTCGCCGTGCACCACCCGAGGTGTCCTCCTCGAGGTCGATCCGAGCAAAGCAGACCCCTCCTGAACAGACGTAATCAGTTTCTGCGAGCCTTCCCAATCAAAGACAAGGCCAAATGGAAATGTCCACTTGTAGCTAACCCCGCGAACCTTCAACACCTTCAGAACCGGCGACATCTGTCTCCTCTTGACCAGGGTGATGTTTGCCAGATCTTGAAATAGAGCGATCTGGTGCTCTTAATACACTATTGGTTCATGTTTCCGTGCAGCCCGGAGAACAGCCTCCGTTTGCGCGTATCTCGCAAATGCAGCTAGCACATCTCTCGGTCTCGAAGTGGGCCCCTTGGCGGGCCTTCCAACCCTATGGACTCGATCTAATTCGATGGCATCTGGGTCCTCTCTTCCTAGAATGTTCGCGAAGATAGCCTGGACCTCCCCTTTTCAAGTCCCTGTCTGAGACTGACTCGGGTAATTGCTTTACTCTGATATTGATTCTTCGCAACCTGTTTTCGGCATCCTCCATTTTGATCTCAAGGTTCTGGGTTGCAACATCCAGGCGCTGTATAGCCTCACTATTGGCGGTGGTGTCCTTATCTATTTCCTGGAGACCCCTTTCCAGGAGGTCAGTCCTCTCCCCCAGTTGCCCTAGGTCCCGCTTGATCTCCCAGAGAGCCTCATTGAGATCTGCCCTCATCAACTGAAACTGATCTTGGAGTGTCTTAGCCAAATTGGCATGAAGCACTTGAATCTCACTCAAAACGTCCTGTCCTGCCGCCTGGGATGGCTCTTGCTGTGCCCCCAACACCGCTCTCCCCTCCTCAAAGTCCTCAATGCCTCCGTCAGGGCCTTCACCCATCTCCTGCACCGACCACAAGGAGCGAAGGGTGCCCTGTGGCTCCCCTAGGCGCTGCAACACCTTCCCACTTTTCCCCTTGTGGGGTGTAGCCATCTGTCCTGACTATGGCCTGCCTCGTGGGGGGTGGCTCCTCCTTGTGCCTGGGCCCCCCCACGTCCCTCCTGGGTAATTCCTTCACTCGGTGTGTCCAGCCCCACGCTCGTCGAGACCTGGCATTTCAAATGGTGGATGCAGTAGGGATCAAAGATATAGCCCCAGGTGTTACCCCTCCCGGGTGCAGGCACACACTAGGGATCACAGCCAAAGACTGCTCCAACGCAGAATCCACAGGGTCATGTGCTAGTACAGTCACTGAGGCACAAGGGTTGATCTCAGTCCACAAGTCTCAAGGGGGGGAGCCGGGCTCTCCCAGGCCGTAAATGCAGCGACCTCCTGAGTCTAAAAAAAAAAGTTTCCAACAGCTCCCGACTGCTTTCTCTACTGTTGGAGGTCTAGGGGCCTGCCCGCCCCTGTGCCGGTGCTGCCCCCACTCACCGCCGCTTCACAGTGCTCCGGACAGCCACACTCCCCCGATCTATGCTTGGGCAGCTGCCCGCCGATGTCGTGGGCCGCTTCCGCTCCTCCTGTCCGGACCTTCGGAGGGGGGAGCCCGCCCGAGGCGGCAAGGCCGCCGGCGATACTCTTCTGCGGCGACGCCTCCTCAAACACTCCCCCAGGCGGGACAGGGATGCCGTCAAGGCCGCCGGGCCGCTCCAAATCCGGCTCGCAGCTCGCAAGCCTCCTCGGGGCACCGCACCTGCACCGCTGCCAACCGCTGTCTTCAAGGCACCTTTCCCCGGGGACGGCCCCCCCTCCTCAGCCCCGGCCTCCCTCAGCAGCCGTGCGGCCGGTGCGCCAACTCTCCTCCTCCTCTAGCCTTGAAACCGGCCCGGGCTCTCCACGCTTCTGGGATCTGCCTTTTCGAGCCCCGAGCCCGACCTATGTGCTCCTCACAATTCGCTCACATAGGCATCGGGAGCCCCGCCACTCCGCAGAGTCGTTTCCCACAGTAAGCGGGGTGGTGGACCGCTCTATGACTGCTCTGGGGACGGGAGCCTCGGACTGCACGTCCAGTCCATGCGGTCCGCCATCTTGGAATCCTCGTTCCCTCTTTATCTACACCTTCATTGGTTAGAGGGGTCAATCCAAGAATCGAAGCTTTTTAACCCCTCACCTTCTGATCCCTTATATATTAGGGGTCATTCCATACCTGATTCCCTGGTAGTAACCACCACGAGGAAAAGGGTGGGGGTTCTGCTATCTAATAGCGAAGCAACCCTAGACAAAGAGGGGAAGAAGTTTTATACCTTAGGGAAGAGGATTACATCCTCGGCAGCTTTTGCCACGCGTATTGCCAACAATACAACTTTGTTGGCTAGCTATGCCGATGCCCAATGGGGACTGTTGAGCGAAGGCCTACAAGAAGCCCCTGAGCCCTTGCGAACCCGCTTATTAGCCACTTTGACAGAAGGTACTCGGGTAAACCAAAGGTCAAGAACACCTTAGATGCTGCGGAAATGGCTGGCCGGTCACTAGTCCAGGGTGTACTTCTTAAGCGACATGCCTGGCTCAGAAACTCAGGTTTCAAGCCAGAGACACAGGCGTCCCTCATCAACAAACCCCTTTTAGACTCAGCAAGGCTGTTGATGACGCACTGGAAACAGCTAAGAAGGAACACAAAACACTTAAAACCCTGGACCAAATCACAAGACCTCCTAATTAGCGAGGTTATGGCAACAGGCGCTTTTTTCGTGGCCAATGACAAAATCAACAGCACACCTCAGCCAGCAACTGGTCCTCCCCTCAGGGAACCAGTGGACAGTATGCTCAAAGAGGACAACGTCGTGGCAAGGGAAGAGGTCGGGGCCCCACTCCCAGAGGCTCTCCGGCCACCACCACCAAATGACCTGAAATTTCGGGTCCCCTCCCATGCATCTGCGGTCGGGGGCCGGTTAACATCATTCCTGCAAGCATGGGAGGGAATTACCACAGACCGTTGGGTACTGTCAACAATAGCCCACGGTTACTGCATTGAATTCAGTCAGTCCCCAACATTCAGACCCCAAAGGGGAAGACGCCTATCACCGGAACACTTCTCCATCCTTCTTCAGGAAGTCGAACTGCTGCTGGAAAAAAGAGCCATAGAGGTTGTGCCTTTATCACAGGTAAAGGAGGGTGTTTATTCAGTGTACTTTCTTGTACCCAAAAAGGATTTAACCATGTGCCCTGTATTAGATCTGGGCCCAGCGAACAATTCGTAATACCTCAGAAATTTCGTATGGTGACTTTGCAGGAGGCAATCCCCCTGCTCACACACGGGGATTACATGGAAACACTGGACATGAAAGATGCATACTTTCATATTTCAATGTTGCCAGCGCACAGGAAATACCTCAGGTTCGTGATAGAAGGCAAACACTATTAGTTCAAAGTGCTATCTTTCGGCATTGCCTCAGCGCCAAGGGTATTCACGAAGGTACTGGTAGTGGCAGCGGCACACCTGCGCAGGTTGTCCATTCCGGTCTATCCTTACCTCGACGACTGGCTCATAACAGGGGATTCTTACAAAACATGCTTTTCAAATACTCAAAAGACTATAGACCTTTTGTTCCACCTGGGCTTCTCCATCAACGAGAAGAAGTCCAGGCTAGACCCCAGCCAAGTCAAACAATTCCTAGGGGCTCTAATTCGAACAAAGGACAGCCTCGTCTTCCCCTCCAACGAGAGGGTCCAAAACATGCTGTTTCAGATCCCTCAATATGTAGCTGGTCGAGAGGGGACGGTACGCAAAGCCATGCGATTGCTAGGAATGATGGCGTCATGTATTTATTTGGCACCTCATGCACGCCTGCACATGCGCCCAAAGCAAGAGTGGCTCAACAGCCAGCGGTGTCAGGCCAGCGGACAATGGGACGATCTAGTGGTGGTCTTGCAGGCCTTGGTTCTCTCGCTGCGATGGTGGTCGAAGGAAAACCTTGTGTTGGGGAAACCGTTCGCCACCCCTGCAGTGGAAGCCACTCTAACCACAGACGCATCCCTCACAGGATGGGGGGGGGCTCACCTATCCCATCAGACTGCACACAGAGTTTGGACTCAGAGTGTGGCTTCCAAACACACAAACTTGCTGGAACTGCTGGCGGTCTTCAAGGCACTGAAGGCTTTCCAGACACACCTACAAGGGAAAGCAGTCCTGATCCTCACAGACGGCACCACGGCCATGTACTACCTGAACAAGCAAGGGGGCACTCACTCTTCAGGACTGTCCAAGCTGTCCCAGAACATCTGGAAGTGGGCTCTCAAACACATGTTCCAGTTAGCTCAACATGTACCAGGGGAACTCCGTCTTCTGGCATTCGGACTCAGCAGAGACTTCCCTCTGCCTGCATAGTACGAATGGCGACTACACGAAGACAACATCTCCAACGTTTTTGCAGAATGGGGCTTCCCAGAGATAGACCTGTTCGCAACTCTGGAGAACACCCAATGCCAAGATTACGCCTCCAGGTACCCCCAGAACCGCTCCAAGGGGAACGATCTCTGGATAACATGGTCAGGGAAATTTGACTATGCTTTTCCCCCCCCGACTCCCCTTCTCAACAAGATGGTGCACAAGATGCACCAGGAACTAGGCCCCCATGTGGGCCCGCCATCCCTGGTTCGCTCATCTAGATGTCACTGTCTTCTCCAGTGAAGCTACTCTACCCGTACAACATGTTGTCACAGGACAGGGGCCAATCTCTGCACCCATGTCCCCAGACCCCGAACTTGGCAGCCTGGCTCCTGAGGTCATAGAATTTGGGCATTTGCAGCTCCCACAGAAATGCATGGACATTCTCAGAGAGGCAAGGAAACCGAACACTCGTTACTGCTACTCTAGCAAGTGGAAACGGTTCGTCATCTGGTGTAAGTCAAAGAGCATCAACCCTGTTGACTGCTCTCCCACACATATTGTTCTATACCTGACTCCCTTGGTGGACTCAGGTTTAGTCTTTAATTGTATTAAAGTTCACCTAGCTGCACTCTCTGCCTACACTATGTCTCAACATAAGGTGTCATGTTGGAAAGTTCCAGTTATTAATGAGTTCATGGAGGGAGTGAAAAGAACTCACCCTCCTATATCTAACCCAACTCCCGAATGGGACCTGGATGTTGTACTAACCAGGCTAATGGGCTCCCCCTTCGAGCCCATGCATAAAGCAACCCTTAAGGATCTCATTCTTAAGACTGCTTTCTTGATAGCTATCACCTCCATTAGGAGAGTGAGTGAACTACAAGCGCTCTCTATATTAGATCCCTTCGTTACAGTTCACAAAGATAAGGTGGTTCTATGCACACACCCTAGGTTTGCACCAAAGTTAATTTCAAAATTTCATGTCAACCAGTCTATGGAACTTGTAAAGTAAGACAGGACTGTGGGTTTGCAACCAAAGGTCTGCGCGCTAGTGGTCACTGATGGGTATCGTAATGCAAATTGTAGTGCAAGCAGCAAAACCACCTGTGCCAGCCAGTCCACCCTGGCTGGTGCTGAAAACGGATAAAGTGAAGGGTGAGGTGGTAATGCGCTTTACACCATAACAGTAAGGCACAGTGATAAAATTGTTGATGCTTTAATTGAGACGGGAACAGCCGACACGTGTTTTGACAACAGGTCGTCCTCAAGGCAAACGTAAATAAATTGTATAAATGTATTCTTGAACGCGCTCCCTAGTGGAGCGTCAGAGTATTCAAATGGGGAACTGGTAACCCGTATCAACAAAGTGGACGCCACAGTGGCAGTATCAGTATATAACTCGTTAAATCGAGCGTTCAATTATGTAAGGGGGATTACACACTGATACTGCCACTGTGGCGTCCACTTTTTTGATACGGGTTACCAGTTCCCCATTTGAATACTCTGACGCTCCACTAGGGAGCGCGTTCAAGAATACATTTATACAATTGATTTACGTTTGCCTTGAGGACGACCTGTTGTCGAAACACGTGTCGGCTGTTCCTGTCTCAATTAAAGCATCAACAATTTTATCACTGTGCCTTACTGTTATGGTGTAAAGCGCATTACCACCTCACCCTTCACTTTATCAGTCTATGGAACTACCAACGTTCTTTCAAAACCCGTCAAACTTAGGAGAAAAGAGCCTGCACACACTTGATGTGCGCAGGGCGGTCATGTTTTATTTGGAAAGAACTAGACCACTGAGAAAGACTAATCAGTTCTTTGTCTCAGTGGCGGCAGGAAGAGAAGGAAATGCAGTTTCCAAATCCACTATATCTAGATGGATTGTCCAGTGCATCACTCTGTTACACTCTTGCTAAGAGAGAACTGCCCTTCAAGTCTAGAGCACATTCTATTTGAGGCACTGGGGCATCCTTAGCATTTGTTGCAAATGTTCCCCTTGAGTCCATTTGCAAGGCGGCAACCTGGAGTTCTGTACACACCTTTACAAAACACTTTTGTCTAGATGCCCATTCTAGATCTGCTTCCCAGGTGGGACAAGCAGTACTAAGACATCTTTTCACTACTCTTCCTTCTTACAACCCACTTCCAACTCCGGGTACTGCTCGCTAGTCTATGCACAGAATGTGATTCTAAGCAGATTAACAAACATCCGAAGACATGCATTACTTACTGTAAAAGCATTTCTGATGGTTGTATCTGCTTAGATTCACATGCGCCCGCCCTTCCTCCCAGCTCGGATGGAAGGAACATAGACGTCTTATTACTTTCTCTCTTTTCTGTATTCACTCACGTTAGTCATAAGGCTCCCTCATGGCAGAAAAAATACAGAGGGACCTCGACGCGTGAGGGATTGTGGGTACACTACACGTCACTATAGGGATAGTATTACAGACACGCCTATGTCGACGTCCCCTTTTCGACTTTCGAAAAACAAGATGCAATACTCCGCAGTGACCACTGGATGTCGGACTATGCACAGCATGTGAATCTAAGCAGATAAAACTATCAGAAATGCTTTTACGGTAAGTAATGCATGTCTTTTCCTGCACGGCGTCCCAGCCCGCTCGGCACACTTGCGCCGATGATCCTGGTGCTGTTCTACGTATAGGCTTCCCTGTTGTCTCCTCCTCTCATACTGCTGGGCCGGTCTCCTTTTATACACGTGTGGCCCCTTGACAGGCTGTAGGTGTGAGTATTCAGTTATCCCTGCCGGACTACAATTAATGGGACATGCCTGACCCCTACAGCTCCTAGCAGGCATCCTCTTCGTCCAAGTACCAGAGTGGTGAAAGAGGATGGTTTTCACTGTTCTTAGTTGCTTCTTCTTTGTCCCAGTGCTGTCCAGTGGAGAGAAATGAGGGGAATAGCCTTATAACAGCCCATGAAGATGAGAGAAGGGTTGGATTGGTCACTTACAGAAAAAGGGGGATACCATGTCTCGCCCAAGGGCACCTCGGTTCCATTCCTCAAGGACCCTCCCACCCAGGTGATCCTCCCTAGCTTTTTTCCGCCCCCTGGGTCAGGATTCAATAAGGATGGCTTTTCCCTGGCCACTTGCGTAGAGGATCCAAGGGGTGAGAATAATTTCTGGTTTTATTACTGGGTGGTGGCAGGGGTATTAGGTCTCGGAGCATTGTACATTTCTCGGTGAACCCAAGCACCCCTGTTGGGTTCTGCCTCACCCTGACTGTTGAGTTGGGTCTTGTAAGAATGTGGAGGTAGGGGACTGACAAAGGAGAGCTATAGTCTTGGCTATAGACTTTTATTTTTAACGAAAGCGAAGACTAACCTTATCTTGCCGTATTCCTAAGAGGGGTGGGTGGGGATTTCTCTGCCTCAACTTGAACTAAGGATTTGACAGGAAGTCCGAAATCAAAGGTCAATCGTCCTGTCAAACCTAGTTCCATCGCTTACACTTCTAACTAAACAACAAAAGGGTCTGCTGACTCTTCTTAAAGCAGAAGATTGGACCCGGTTTTCTGAGTAGTGGAATAACATGCCATCAATCTCTCAGGACTATTTTTTGAGGGAGAGAGTCCTTTCCCCAGTTTATTGTTCTTTTCAAGTGTAACACACACAGTTCCAGATTAGAAAATAAAAAGTGTCTATTCCCAAATAAAGAAAAAGTTCCAACTTCAATCCTGGTCACAAAATGAATGCTTTCCTTCTATTGGTTTTCTATCTTTGACTTGCACGTATCGCAATGTTACGGGTATGCTTCTTCCCCTAACCTTTCTCAGGTTTCACACTGCCAGGGGTTAATGCTCCTCCCCTGGCCTCCTCAGGCTTTCATAATTCACAATGCCAGGGGGAATGGCTCTTCCTCTGGACTTCTTAGGCTTTCATAACATTAGGGGGTGTGGCTCTTCCTCTTCCCATCTTAGGGTTTCACGATTCACAATTCCAGGTGGTATGGCTCTTCCCTTGGCCTTCTTAGGCTTTCACGATTCATAATGCCAGGGCGCATGGCTCTTCCCTTGGCTTTCTTAGTATAACTGGTTTGGTTCATTAACCTGCCAGACACTGACGAAGGAGAAGGTCAGTGGCGTCGTCCTCTCTGAATAGTGGGTTCCAGACCCTTCTTTGTGGACTTCCTGGACCTCTGTGGCTTTCATATGGGTCCCTGACCCTGTTTTTCTCTGGCTTCCTGGGCCTCCCCGGTTCTCATATGCGTCCGAGATCCTACTGCTCTGGCTTCCCGGGTCTTCCCAGTTCTCATATGGGCCTCAGACCCTGTTTATCTGGCTTCCCAGTCCTTCCCCAACGTCCCTCCTACCTTCCGACTTATCGTTGAGTCTCTGGTATCACCACTGGGCGCCTCTGCTGTTTCCTTCGCTCCCCTGCAGTCACCTTCTCTCGCAGGGTCTGCAAACAGTTTGGTGGCTCTGTAGCCAAGGAGGCTGAGCGTCTGGAGACGTTTTAAACGCTGAGGCGGTCAGATGACTTGCTTTTACCTCTCTCCCGCTTCTCCACTTCTGTCAATGGTCTGCAGACTGACTAAGGATGTCTCAGCAGCAACTCTTGCATCCCGGCCAGTGTTCTCTCCTCTTCTCCAAGCCGAACGTCCTTCTGACTTGCAGTTCCTCCGGGGAGGCACTGACTGCTTACCAAGTCCTTCTTGCCTTTTTATTCTCTGTGCATGTTGGCTGGCCTCCCATTGTGTGGACCGGTCAGGTTGGTTCTTTTAAGTACTCTGCATTGCTCTCCGCTTCCCTTTTCACCACCGGAATAGTTACTCACCAGCTAGACCCTCGCTGCCACTGGTGAAGTATCAACAAAGTTGTGACCGCTCCCAGTTGATTTGCCATAACTTTAGCTTTCACTGCTACCCTTAAACTCTATGGGCAATGGTTATTCTCTTTAGAGTAAACAGGTCTTGAGGATCTTTGTAACTTTAAACTGGCTAGCCTTGGTGCTCAGGGCCCCCGTTGGCCCCAACTGGCGGTGGTATGTACAATAGAACCTAACTAAAGGGAACTCTTTCTCACAGTCCCTCTCCTGTAATCTGCATTGCTTTTTTAAGCCTGTGAGATGGATGTGTTTTCACAAGAATATTGTGTGGCCATTCCCTTGGGTAAACTAATCGCAAATCCTTATCAAAGGGCTATTGAAATCCCTCCTCATACCCCTTCTGAGTCATTGGTGGGCTTGGCCCGTTGACCCATGTGTTTCCCTAGGATGAGCCCTCCTGCTTGGGATTGCAGCAGGTTGCTTTGACTTCTGTCTCAGGATCTTATCGTGGGTTCACTAGCGTGGCAGCTAATGGGCAGGGTTTAACTTTCACCTGTTCGTCCCAATATTGTAGCCGGGCCGCTACCTATGGATACTTCCCCAGTTTTACCTCTAAAGCCTGTTTATTTCATTCAGATGCACTTACGGGTCCCCCTAACAGGTTGTTGGGGTGTCTAGGGTAAAGCAATTATGACTTTTTAAATGGACATTTCAGTTTTGGAATGTACAACATACATGTTTAAATATCCGATTTGGAGCTGGCTTTTTCAAAGAGTTTACATAATCAGTCCAGAACTTGCTAGGATGAGCCAGCAAGCTCCCAGGCTAACTTTTATTCAGTCATCTGCCTTTGTAATAAACCAGTGGGTTTCTTTTCTGGATCAATTGCAGGGCCAGAAACCCTAGACAAGTGCTAGCCTGGGAGGGAGACTATTTAGGTCCTCGAACAAGTGAGGCCAATTTTGAGTGTGGAAAGTGTGGCGGCACTGTGCTCCGCATCGGGGGACCTGGACGAGTCCCGTGCATGGGGCGACCTGCATTGCGTCCAAGGGAGGTGCAAGTGTGTGTTGCTGGTCAAGCGGCCCACTAAACGACTTGGTGTTTTTTGGTCTATTTCAGGTTCTATCAATGTAATTGTTGTTTGATTTTCCTCTTGTAGCTGATGTGTACCATTGATGACCTCAAAGAAATGGGAATACCTCTGGGACCGAGAAAGAAAATTGCAAATTTCGTGAAAGAGTGGGCATTGAAGCAGGTACAACAGTCCCCTTCCAGACCTTTCCTTTTAAGGTAGTGAAATTCACACCTAGATCGTTGTCGCCTGACTCAAGCTTTGACTCTGCTCTTTTGTGTTGGGCGTCTGCGCAGACACACATTTCACCATTGTCTGCTTGGAAAGTATGTGGTATTGGCCTTACCAGGGATATGCTGGAAAGGGGGAACCGGGTGGTGGTCTTGGACTGGTACAAGTCCTCTGTCTATGGGAGTGTTCCTAGTCTGTACTCCTGCCATACTCCCATCAGATGTACACGTCCAGCTTCTGCGGTTGTGAGGGAATGTGGGCACTGTTGAACTACCCGCCTTAGTTTAGTGTCCCCATATTTGATGGCCTACTTTGACCCCTCCCTTGTTCTCTTGTTAGGAGCAGAGGAAGGCTTCAGCAGAAATGAAAGCCGCCAGCGCTGCCCAGAAGAAAGCCCAGGAAGAAGCTGCTGAAAAGATGAAGGTGCAGGAGGCGGCTCGCCTGACACCTTTACAGGCAGAAAGGTTCCATGGGCTGCAGAAGAGGAAGCTTCCTTTCGGCGCCTCGGTCTCATCCGTACATGTGGACTTCGAGTATTTTGAAGTTGGCACAGGACAGGTAAGCATGGCAAGGGACCAGAGATGTTGCTTCTATGCAACATGATGCTTTAGTGGTGCTGGCACCTGCGGGGACTTTATTCTGTGCCTTGTATCTTACGTTCTCTCTGCAGTAGCCTTGTGGAATACATATTGTATTTTGATGAGTCACACCAGCCATTTCAAATCACTTGCTTTCTAAATATCACCAGAACTGCTCCCATTTCTTGGCATGGTGAAGTATTAGGTCTCTGTTGTGTAGTTGGCACAGGGTGGCCTTCAAACTGTTTGGCCCCTGTAGGGGTGCGTGAAGGATGTCTAGGGGAGCCTCGAGGCTCCTCAAAAAGGGAGTAAGGACATTGTCTGTGATAGAAAATACAAGCAGATATGGCATCTGGAGGTCCTGGGGGGCCTGGCAACAATAATTTGACTCAAGGGGAGGGGCTCAGCAGAGAAAAGTCTGAATAGTACTACTAGGCTCTCCTGCGATGCTTTATCTGACTCCGGAACCTATCAAGATTCAAGGGACACATTAGTATGAGAACTGGCATTTTCATCGCCAGGTCTGCTTACTCCTGTCTGCAGTGTAATAAAGTAAACACCACAAGTATGGGGTTCTTGGATTTTATTTAATGAAACGTCTCAGAATTTGTCTTGATCGTTTGGCTTGCGCTCAAATTGCGACCCGAAGGATTCATGACTGGCGGCAGCAGCATGATATCTGGGTATTAAATCCACAATTTGAGAAAGCCCCAGTCCCTAACAAGAGCGTCCCACCATGCAGAAGCTTCACAAGCTGCCTATTCATGTTCCTGGAGCAAAGCCAATCCCAACTGGAACAAACCTGAAGACCCTAGAATCAAAAGAAAGTAGATATCCACCTAAGGAAGCGCCTGCTGCCTGGCCTACCTGATAGCTGCAAACTTTGATCCGCAGCTACTCCTTAAGAACCAACTTTCTCTACTGTTTTCAGCTTTTTTATATATAGCATTTTATTAAGAGCAGAGCCATTTGCTCTCTTGTGAGGTCCCTAGTATATAAATATCTTGGACAGAATAAATGACATGCTTTGGATGTTCTTTTAGCTCATTGCCGTACCTTTGTGTAGTCAAGGTTTATATGATTCACTTTTTGCATATTCCCGTGCTGTGCACATTTTGTCATCTACTAGTTGGGTCTGCTCCTTTACTTATGCTTCCATTGCATAAGTAATGAGTAATTTACATTTTTCGTCTCAAGTGGAGGCTCTGGTAAATTTACCAAATCCTTTTTATTGTGATTTCCAGGAGACTTTTTCTTGTTTGGGGAATTGGGTAAATTTGCCAAAATGGTATAAACTGATCCCAAAAAGCATTTTCATACATTCCAAGAATCTGCAATCTAGATCTGTAACAGATGGGCTCAAATAATCAAGGCAGTGGGTTTGGGTGGGTGGGGGCATGTTTGGTAGGCCTAGTGCAGCTGGCTTCCCTAGTGTGAAACGGGACAGTAACTGTTCTCGCTTGTGGTCTCCCTTTCTTTCAGCTTGCTTAGAACCCTACTCTCTGTAGACCGTTAGGCCAGAGAATTTCCATGTCCTATAGAAAATCTGCAGCCATAAAATGTAGAGTTCCCCGGTACAAGTGCATCTTTTCACTCACTGGAGATCCAAACACTCCACTCCCACAGCACCATTTCTGTATCTTGAATCTAATGCTGCGTTTATGTCATCAGGAGATTGTTTATCTGATTTTTAAAATAGATGTCACCATGAACAAAACCTCTCCAATATGGGTTTTTTCAACCGTTGGTTGACATTGAGAAACATGATGGACATCAAAAAACAGGTTTTTGGGTTTTGATATGGGCAGGCTATATAAAATTAATTAGTATTATTTGATTATTCCTGTAGTTTTAAAGTCTTGGGCTCTTGAATGAAACTTTATTTCAGTCCTGCTCCTCCAGCTGTAATTATCGGTTCCTTTGGTTCAACAAACACAGACTTTGCAAATTATATCTTCCATTAGATAGTGACAGCACAAAGAGCGAGGCACGCGGTTCCGGCACAAGACTTTGAATGCTAATGAGGAAAGTTGCAGGGGTCCGGAAAGTCCACGGCTTTGCTGTTGACAGAAGACTCTGCCAAGTTGAAGGAAAGGAAGACCAAAATGTTCCTCTGCCCCTCTTGGAGTACCAGGAATTTGAGTCTCTCGAGTCTCTTAAAAAGGAGGCCGAATCCAAGTAGCCAGTAACATTTAAGGCCACCAGGGAAGGTCTGAAGTTGGTGATCACTATCCCACATGCGCGAATGCCCCACAAGACCCCCCGATAGTAGTGGCTGTTCAAACAATGGGAAACCTGCATTTAATGTAAAGGAAAACAACTATCTGCAAAAGAACTACTGCAGAATTGCAAGGAAAGACCAACACCATGGCGCTATGACAAAGCCAATATATAAATTAGAGGTAGTTGGATACTATCAACTGTTATACCAGAATACACTTCATCTCAAAAAACACATTACATTTTTTTAAGAATGTAGCGTAAAAAACAACAAATGCTTGTTTATAGGAAATACTACAATAGGACAACATTAGAAACAATTGTAATCTTACTGTTGCCGACAACCTTAGTTTGTATTCAAAAATAGATTCTAGTTTAAACCATCGCTAGAATTTCAGATTCAACATGTTTGTTCTCAATGTTAGTAGGGAACATTCGTCAGGCGATGTCACTTTAACTGTGGTTACAATAAAAACACACTTGATCTTCATTATATGAAGTTTTGTACATGTTCTGAATGGTGTAACTGTTGATAAAGCATAAAGACAAAAGTTAAGCTATGATTGCTACAATTTCTTTGGCCACTATAAAGTTATCATGGCTAGAAAAACCTGTCTACTATTTGTTCCAGCAAGTGGATACAGTTCTCAAGTATTGGTGTCCTGATTTAAGCAGGATACCATCCATGGGCAAAAAAATAAATTTTCTGTTTGAATGGCAGAAGACCTGTAGGTTAAATGAGAAGACTGAAAGTTCTGATACATGAACCTGCCCCTAACATTCACTTGCTCCAGAAAAAACTCTAAATGTCTTACCTCAACATCAGTAGATCAGAATAGATGTGCGGATCAGGAATTGTCCCGAATTTCGGCACCTAGGTCCTGGGGATATACAGGTAATGCGAGATTATCAGGTGGTCTTGTCTCGCCTGTTAAAACGGATGTAAAAAGGTATTAAACTATGTTCTGCACACCACGTGTCAGAAGAGTGTCATCCCAAATAGGATTCTCTATAGTCACATTAAAACCGGGACAGCTCTGTCAGGAATGAGGCTTACCTTGTGCCGATATGGTATTAGATTGAAGAATCGATCTACAACAGCGAGGAGGCGTGGGGTCTGGAAAACCTCATCTTAGTGGGGCCCGGCATATTTAAGGATTCAATTCCAAACAAGGCTCTCTGTCAAAGATCTACAAGAGCATAAGGAAGTCGGAGTTAATACGGTGTAACCACCGCCAGATGAAGTGGGTCAAGTCCACTTATTATACATGGTGTCCAGCTAACATGCAGTTGCAGTCGGTTACTGTAGAGGAAAAAGCTCTTACCTACTTTATTCGAATTTGAACACCATACGCAGTCTTCTCTACGTTGCACTTATGGATCGCAGGATGCTGGCAAGAGTAAACTCTAAGGCTCCATGAACTCGAAAATGCCAGAAAACGCTGGGACGAAAATGGGAAAATGCAGAAAAAAGCCTACGTGCCATCTTGAGAGAAGAGGGAGGAAAATGGTCCTTCCTTTATTGTTGTTCGGAAAACCGAAAAACACTGTGATGGTGTTCAGGTGACCAATATAATCTCTTTTAAAGAGTATGGATCTAAATCCCAAGGATACCTGCATATTACTAGCAGCTTTTCTCTGTTGCTCGTGGACCGCATACACTGCAAACATTTATAAACCTGCTAAATAGCATGTCCGACCAACACTCAGGGGGGGAAAAAATAAATGTACAAGAGTGCTGGTTCCTCTTCTATGAGGTGGATAGACCATAATTACTAATTGGAAAAAGAAAGTATCCTAAACACCAGATGACAGGATATCTTCTAGCGCCACAGGAAAAACTCCATGTTAAACGTCTTGTTGTTAGGTTCACTAGGATAGAAAGAGGGGGCAAGAATACAATATAGCTACAGATGCGGTAGAGAGCAATATGTCTCTCTAAAACGTGTGGAAGGATAAACATTATCATAGGCTAAAAGGTCCTATTTTAAGCCATTCGATGGCCTCATTATGGCCTCAATTGTCGCTTTGTATTAGAAAGATAAGCTTTTGTTCTTTGTCTAGCATAATCTTTTTTCTGATGTTCTGGTTGGCACCCTGTATTGTCATGAGGACTGTCCCATTTAAATTCCTTGCAACCGTGGTTTTTATCTAAAGTGTTTCGCCATAGGTGCAAGTAATATTTTTTGTTTTTAATGCAGTTCTTGTGCTCGATGATGCAGGTTTCAATGTTCCTATTAGTTTTGCCTATGTATCTTAATTTGCATGGGCACGTAATCATATACACGACATAATGGGAATTACAATTGGAAAAATGCATCTGTTTGTAGGGTTTATCAATCCAATATCCACATCTTTTGATTTAGAGGTCATTTTGCAAACAATGCAATGCCCAGAGGGCTAGTGACCGATAAGGGGATCAAGTCCCCAAGTCTGTGTTATGCTTTCTTTCACTGGTAGCCTGAAAATGAGCTCAGTGTCATCCGCATAGCACTGGAAGTTGGGGAAGAGCGCAGCAATGCAGTGGGCAAGAAGTGCCAGGTTTTGGTTGAACAGCCAGGGAGAGAAGTTGAACCTGGGAGGGTCGATCAGAGAGAAAAGAAGTCAGCCACGCCAAGGCCTGACCAGTGATCCCCAGGTTATCACAGAGACGGTTGAGCAGTGTCGAAGGCAGAAGAGAGATCAAGTAAGATGAGGACACAGGGGGTGTTGGAATCAAGGTTGGAGAGCAGGTCTTCACGGATGTTCAGTTCGTGCTTCTGGCAGCTCTGAATCCAGACTGATTATCATGGAGATAAGTTTCAGTGTGAAGATTGAGCTGGGAGATGGCCAGCTTTTCCAAGAGTTTGCCCAAGAAAGGAGTGATGGAGATTGGGCGATAGTTAGCTGGGTAGGATGGGTCGTCAGAGGTTTTCTTAAGAGGACGGTACACAAGGGAGTGCTTCACGGAGGAAGGGAAGACTCCAGTGGCAAAAGAGTGGTTGCAGAAGTCGGCCAGGGAGTCAATGTGGTCCTTGATGGTTTTGGAGGAACAGGGGTGAACCTGTTTTGACGTGACTTTCATAGATCGGACTTGTCTAGAAACCTTGTCTGGGGAGAACAGGGGAAAGGCTGAGAAGGAAGGAAGGAGGGAGGAGAGGAGGCCGAAGAAGGGCCAGAGAAAGAGCAGGGTGTAGAGGGAGGAGGGGGAAAGGAGGAGAGAGAGGACAGGATGTCCTGAGTTTTGGAGATGAAATGAGAAGCCAGTGCCGTGCAGAGGGGGCCTGGGAAGGGACAGGAGAGGTAGAGAATGTGGCAGGATTGCCAGTTCCTTGCAGATTTTAAAGAGTTAAGCTGAGTTGTTGGAAGCCGCAGAGACGCAGGCTTGGATGTGAGCTCTCATCTTGGTGTGGACAGAGAGCCGGTATTGCCTTTGGAGCAGGCGGCAGGCCAGTTTCAGAGGATGTACATGAAGCACGCCATTTCCTCTCAGCCACTCCGAAATTGCGTTTAAGGGTGACGAGGTCTGAGTCGTACCAGGATTTGCACTTGGCTTTGGGCTTCAGGCATATCCTCATGACCGGGACAAGCACATAGAGAGTGTCCGATAAGCAGAGTGGAGCATGGAAAGGGCTGTGTGAGGGTGTGAGTCAGCCAAAGGGTGTGGGGGGTGGGAGTGGTGGCGAAGGCCTCAACAGACGCGCGCTTCATGGGTCGGATGACTGAGAAGGTGGGTGGCAGTGATGGAGTTGGCTTGGCCTGAGGGGTAGAGAGGGTGAGCTAGGAGGAAAGGAGAAAGTGATCACTCCAGGAGAGAGGGATCATATGTCCTATTAGTAATTGAGTCTATTGAGTACTCAGTTTCCCACTGTGAAGGATACTTGGTTACTAAAATTCCCGTGTTTTTTACTGTGGTTTTAATATTGTATGCACTGTATTTTTCTACAAACAAGCATTTGTTGTTTTTTATGCTATTTTCTTAATAAAATGTAATGTGTTTTTGAGATTAAGTGTATTCTGGTATAACTGTTGATAGTATCCAACTACCTCTCATTTATATATTGTTCTGTTTTCCCAAAATAAGGTAGGGAAATCGCTCAAGGGTGATATTTGTGGGATTCCCCATTTATTTAGAGCTATGACAAAGCCCACATAACCGCAGAAAAGGAAATGTTGAGTTACCTAAAAACCAGCATTTTATCACTCATCTTGCATCTACCTGTATCAGTTTCACGTTATGGCTCCCAGAGACCTTGACTGACAAAATCTGCATTGGCCGGCCTAGTTTATTATCAATGACCTTTCCCAGTCTTTTTAATATACAAGGCAAACTCTCTCCAATATAACACCAGAGGGACCGAGAGTAAATAACAATTATGAATGGAGCTCACTCATGTAACCACGTGAACAGTTTTAAGAGAACACTGGAAGAAAGAAAATTACAATGTGCTTTAATCAAGCTGAGGTAAGCTAGTCTGTTTAATCGAAAGTTTTTAGAAAGCCCACGGCAAGCCATGTTGAAACAGGAAAAGATCAAAGAAGACACTCAAGATCAATTACAGTACAAAGCACAGCATATAATCAGAACATCATTACTGAATATTGTACATTAAAAGTAGTCATCAAAAATCTGTACATGCAAATGTGGAGTTCTAAATTGAGTGCAGAATTCTGCAAAACCTGTAAACTATTTAAATACGAACAAGCTGCTTCACAAGTGACCTTTTGGCACTGATGAACGTTGACTCAGGGGTGAGATTTGGCAAATGGGGTAGAGAAGTTATAAAGGCCCATCCTTCATCAGCACAACAGGATGGCAAAGTATGGCTTGCATACTTTCTAGATAAAGACCACAAAATTTTATGGAACCCAAATGTGAACATTTCAGTATATATTACAACAAAAAAAGCTTTAATTAGTGCCTTAAATTGAAATCGGTTCCATGTGGAGACTGCAATAATGTTAATATTTACAAATTTCATGCATGTTTTGGGCCCTTATCTACTATAATTGATCTCTGGACAGAGCCTGGGAAGTAGCTTTTATTGACATGGAACTTGTTTCGGTTGCGAAATGGGCTGCAGACAGCCACAGTACAAATCGCAAACCTTTTATGCAGTGATGACTGTGTCCCCTCTATTTGGGTGTCTGATTGACAACGTTTCAAGGTTTGAATGTTGCAGGTCCCCTTAATGATCGGCACGGGCCCCAGTCCAAAAATGTATGATATGATATGAATATGGCATTTGTCACGCGCCTATACACAAGTGTTTGATCTTGTGCCATTTTTCAGTTGGCCACTTCACCAAAGCATGAGAAGCCACAGAGGACTGCCGTAGAGCTGCTACTGAAACCACTGACTTGTCTATCGACTGGAAGACAAAGCCCTGCTCTCTGTTCGACATAGGGCAACCTTCCCTGGTGCCTCCCTTAAACACGTGGACCTAACAAACTGAGTACTGCATCCCAGCGGTGGTTCCTGTAGATCTGAGGCATTGTGAGCATGTAGCTGACCTCCACCATCCGAAGTGGGAACCTCTCCTGTTGCCCAGATCTCATGAATTCTGATTTGCGGAAACTAGCGGTATATCCTCATTGTTGGTCATGGTCATCACTGCTCTCTACCAAGAATAAGAGCCTTTCCGGATCCTGAGACCTGTGGTTTTATGTCCTTCACCTTGTCCTCCAATGTCATGGGAATTGTCAGAGGTCCTTCAACTATAGCCATTTCCAACTTGGCGGTGACCTACTCCATTTGGTCGATGGCCACAACCAAACTGCTGGACTGCACCACCATAGTTGTTATCCGAAGAACAATCTGCATCGGTGACCCCCGGACTCTCAGCGCTGGAACGCAGTTGTCCCCAGCGGCTCTGACTTAAGTGAGTTGATGTTGTTTTGATCATAGTTTGAGGGGCACAGTAGCTTACCAGTTCTGTTACCTCTCTGGTCCCCATTCATTTCAACAGGCATAAAGTCTATGCCGCAGCTGCTGTTCATTTTGATTTTTCAGTGGAAGAGCCTAAGTAGAGGAATCCTGGCTGGGGTTCCTTGGGAGGAGTAGGATTAGTAGCTGTCCCTTTGCTATCATTCTGAACTTGGTACAGACACCAAAACATTCAGCTCCATTGCTTCCTATAGGAGAGCTTTGAATAGGTTTGCAACACTCCCCAAGTTTTACAAACCTGTCTACTTCCCTTAAACTTTATGAAACACTGGTTCATAGGCAAGGAACCAATTTAAGGTTGATAATAGTTAGTTGTAACCCCTTTTGCCCTCTCTTTAGGTCCTTTAAACAGCATTCCTATTCACGCTATTCTTAGAGTTTTGTACCACATTTTGGGCACCATACTTTGGTTGTATGTGTGTATATATATTTGTACATAACATTTAGAGTTTTGACTTGATGCCTGTGTTCATAAATAGATTATTTTTGTGCTTGCCCGTGTAGATGATCTGTTGCTTGACAAGCTCATGTGTATGTTTATTGTACAAAATCCAATCTCCCTATTGCAAGCCTTGCTGCTCAGCCTCGTTACAAAGTAACAGTTTGGTTGGACCTTTGTGTGAATCTACTGCTGATCTACTATGGCTGCTGCTCTGATGTCAAATGTTGATTTGAAATGTAAAATCCCAGTGCATGTAACGGACGGAAATTGATTAAGTAAAGGCGACTCTTATGGAGCAACTGTTCTGTCTGCTGGGGGAATAAAGAATCCATGCTCCTTACCTGGTGTCTGACTCCCTGATGACGGCAAGTGGGCGGCTACCACCCGCACTTCCTGCCCGGGCATGGATTGGAGTGTCTGAATTGTGCAGGCAATCACGACCTCTGCGGCAACACGGGTGGCAGCACAGGAAGGACAGTGTACCTCTTAGCAGCACCTCCAAGTCGTCAGGTACCGACGCGTTACAATGGCAGCGACTAGTATTGTGCCTCTACCTCAGTTCCTGGCTGATCCTGGCACACCGCCAATTCTCTGGGACAGGTAGAAGAAGATGCTAGATAACTACCTTGTGGTAATTGGGGGCGAGAGTTTCACGCCAATAAGGAAGCCATGGTATTACATAACCTAGATCCTGAAAGGCACAGTGTGCATCTGAGACTGTGGACTACGCTGTGCAGTGAATGGCCTGTCTGGGTCCAGCAGTTACTGTAGTTGCCCCTGCAGAGCAGACCCCTTTCAGAGGGGAGAAGTATGTGATTTGGGGGAGACAAGAAGTCTGCTCTCGCAACATACTTCAAGGGAAACCTGCGTTTTAATCGAGAGTCACAGAGGGCTCAGTTAACCAGAGAGAGACTTTGACCTACAATAGACAGGAAGATGGGTGGGACTTGGGTGTATGTGGTCACCCCTTGTCTGTCCTGTTTCAGATCACTCTGGTCCTGACCTCATGCATAACGGAATATTATTGGTGGGGACCCAGGATTGGTTCATTAAGGTGGGCTTTATTTGCACCAATCAGTGGGGCCCATTTGGCTTTAAAAGAGGGCTAAAGCCTCACTTAGCAGATCATTCGACAACTTTGAAAGGAGTAAGGACTCATTTGGACCAGGGCTGAAGGTTTAGTCTACCTTACATCTTCTGCCAGTGAAGGAAGGCCAGGAGTTCCAATCGGGAAGCAAGATTCCTCCCCTGAACATCTCCCAGGGAACAGAGGGAGATACCGGACTCAGAGGACCTGTCCAGCAGCTCCAGAACCGGTACCCAGCCAGAACACAGCGTGCCCTGCAAGGTTCTGCCAGCAAGCTTCCTAGGTGGGAAGTGCTGGAGAGTGTCTGGACAAAGGACAAAGCTGTTGCCTGCAAACACTCTCCTGAGCTTTGGGCCGTCCGCCTTGAAAGGACACAAGCCCTGCGAAGAAGCTAGGAGTGCCACACAAGCATCATCCAGCGACCATCTTTTAAGGAACTGTTCGAGACAGTCGAGTCCTCAAACTGCATCCGGCTGCACTGCTGACTGTTGTCACACCGTAGTCACCAGAGCCGTCTGAGACACCTCGACCAGCATTCCAGACCCACCAACCAGCACAGAGACGACGATTCCTGGGCCCAAGCCGCCGAGCCGGACAGCTGCAGACGTCTGTCTAGCCTGCAGATGTCCGTACAGCCTCGTCTCCCGCCACTACCTCTGTCTCATGGGCTGCAAAGTGCCCTGGAACCGCCTCGATGCTGTTGAGAACCAAGAACTTCTTCAGAACCTGGTACATTGCAGTTCTGCCCCCCTGGTCTTTCTCTGAAGGCCCCTAGAGACTGTTGCAACCCTTTGCCCCTTTAGTACTGGAACTGAATAACCTTGAACAGTAAGACCAATTCCTTTACTGACTGCCCTCGTATCAGTATCTAGAGTGCATCCCTTGCCCTTGTGAAACTGTCTGTCCTCTGTGTTCCTTTACAGTGTGTGTTGTATTTTGTAGTGTGCTAGAACTGTCTGTTGTAGTAATAAAGGAGATATTTTTTATAAAACATTGACTGAACAGTCCCTTTTATCATTGGATTATAATGATATTTTTGCTGTTTTGCAATTAACCAACGATCCACGACCTTGCAGAGATCAGCCTGCTCTTCTGTCCATGTTACCAAAATTGGACAAGGAGGCCTAATAATTCACTTGTATTCCAATACGTTCGGATCCCTTCTGGTGTACTAGGGGTGTGGGGTTGATTGATGGTTTAGAAACCAATATTCATTGCTGGACCACTGGTGCCCCGGAAGTTGATTTGTCAGTCAGTGAGGATAGTTTTGGACAGCTTACTTTATTTGGCATTCACAACTGTCTGACTGACAAGCAACTTAGTTAATAACAAAGGCAGGGAACACCCATAGTGTTAGGGAAAGATAAGCGTTATACATTTTATTTTAATGAAATACTTAATAC
Organism: Ambystoma mexicanum; assembly: GCF_040938575.1. Lineage (NCBI taxonomy): Eukaryota > Metazoa > Chordata > Amphibia > Caudata > Ambystomatidae > Ambystoma > Ambystoma mexicanum. Next base: position 1,666,768,171 of record NC_090929.1, read on the forward strand.
AATGTCACTGATGAGTCTGTGTCCTTCTGACTCGCCACAAGGTATATTGTGGATTATCACTCTTAAATGGGCAGAGTGGAAAGGTGTCTGGGAGGCCACAACTGTTAAGATGCTGACATTCTTGAAAACTGTTTTTCAAGGAAGTTTTCCCCATAGGAAATATTAACTGACAATGGGTTAGTTTTGTTCAGAGATGATGAGGATGTTTTTTATCCAGCTTTGCCATTAAGCACAGCCACACTGCATCATATCATCCCAGAAGCTATGGCCAGGTGGACCGGATGAATCGGTTCATCAAGGGGGGAATTCGGGTAGCTATGAGAGCGCCATGAAAAGGTGTTTAAGCACATGATGTGGGATTATTGTACCACTACACATTCTGTGACCCAAGTGTCACCTTTTGTGACTTTCAAGGGGCGTGAACTGGGAACCAACCTGGGCCCAGGTTGGTTGGGTTTGGCAGGTGCAAGCCCCGTGGACAGGCAGAAGAAAGTGATCAAGGAAGGGCAGGAAGCCAAGATGTGTTTGATCATGAGAAGGTTAAACCGAGGGAGTGGGCAGTAAGAGAGTTTGTCTATACTGAACCCCAGGATAGGACACAAATGTCAAGGAGGTAAGTATCTGAGACCGAAGAGAATTTCACCGGTGCGCAATGATGATGTGATTGTTGAAGGTGGTGAAGTATGGTCGTTGGGAATATTGGTAGCGTGTACGAATGGGTTGGCTTCAATGAAGAGGAAGTGGGAGTGTTTCAAGCCATTAGTGGGCATGAAGGAAGAGCGAGTATTAGGAAGAAGTTTCAGCCGAAATGGCAAAAAGATTGTCATGGTTTAATATAACACTTTGGTTGTACATAGGGGGGTCGGCTCTACAGCACGAAATGGTCATGGTTTCAAATTATGTATATAGGTTATATTTCTTTCTATGATTAATACTCAGTTGTTTTCCTTTAAGTGGTTCCTTCTCTTTTTTACTGTTGGGATGTTGTGGGAGGGTTTTGTGTGGATGGGACATATTGCAGCATGGGGAGGGAGATGTGCTATGCTGATGATTTGGAATGTGGAATTCTGGTGTATGGAACGGGCGGCAGTTGATTCATAGGGTAAGCCCCATGAGAGACTCCAAGAATGGCACATGCCCAGGAACTAATGTACTAATGATGTTTCATGCATTTACAGTCAAGTAGAAACCTACAGAAAGCAAACAATTTAATTTCAGGGACGGCTGCTGTTGATTAAGTGAAAGGGACTGTCATGGGGCATCTCTGTACTTTCTGCAGGTTGAATTAAAAAAATCCATGCTCCTTACCTGGCGTCTGTCTCAGGTCAAATAGCTGGCTGCCCAGAACCTTGTACCAATAGTGCTTCTGAAAACCTCCCAACTGGACTCAACAGGGAAAAATGAACAACTTTTTGTTGTTGTTGTCTATAGGCTTTGGATCTCACTGAATATAGCCATGTGTGATAGATGTGTATTAATAATGTTGTATTTTATATAGCTCAGATTTTCTGTTACTACCTATATGCTTGTTATTTTGCCCCCCAGGTTTCTGTGGTTTACCAGTCCCTGGACTTTGAACCCGAGATCTTCTTTGCCTTAGGTTCCCCAATCGGCATGTTCCTCACTGTGAGAGGGCTGGATAAGATCGATGAGAACTACAGACTCCCAACCTGCAAAGGATTCTTCAACATCTACCATCCGGTGAGTAACTCAGCAAATGCTCAATGTTCATGCCATCTCAGTGTCAAGGTTGCCTTTCAAGAGAGGCTGGGATTATTTTTAAACCTTACGTACTGTCCCAAGCTATAGTCGTTTCTTTGTGTCTTAGGTTTGGGGAATATGAAACACTGTTGGTTCATCTGCAAGGCTTTTAAAGGTCAGGTTTGCAGTACAAGAAAGGAGAAAGGGGCTCCTTTTTAGAAGGAGAATAGACAGTTTTCTTCTGGTTCTCTTCTCTTCCTGCCTCTCCTACTAGGCCAGCACTGAGATGCCCAGTTTGGGCCAGAGAGCTATACAAATATCAAATCAAACTGGAGCACTTAACACAACGAAGAATGTAACTTTGGCATTCTCAGTGCCCTTTTTTAAAGTATGTTTTACATTATTTCTCCGACAAAATAATTTAGAGTCACAGTGGATATGTGAGTTGTCCTATATGGTGCAAGTAGTCTATCCTGCGAGTCAGAAATTCTATCTTCAGCTTTCAGGTCTTGAATTCAGTCCACTGAGCACCGCTGCTCTTCCATTCTCTTCTTGGTTAATATTCACCGTTCAAAAATTCTGCCTTCAGATAAGAGTGAGCTCTCAACATCCCCATCCTTAAAGCACCACCTTCTGTTTCTAGGAATGACATGGTCCTTTTCTTCCTCCCGTTATTGTAACACAATTGTGCTGTCATTGGCATAAGCCATCCATTTTCATTAAAATGTCTCCCATTTCTCCAGTATCCTCTATTCTTAGGGGACATCCTATTTTATAGTGAACACTGATCTGCATTCCTCTGCTGCTGTTTCTGCAATCGGTGGGAGGTTTTCAGGGGCAGGTCCCCTAAATTGACCCCACGCTTATTGTAGCTCTTGGTCTCTCTTGCCAATTCTGGGGCGTCTGTTTGGGAGTTACTGACTTTCTAGTATTACATGCAAATCACAGCTGCAGCAACTTCCTTTCCAGAACCAATCCTTGTCCAAACCCCTCAAATCATTTTAGTGCCCTGTTTGTGCATTCATGTGCAAATTGATTATCTATTGTAATATGTAATACAGAATAATTGTAGAGTGCAGACTATGGCAAAGAGGCACCTATGCACTAGAAGAGGACCACCCGAGTGTGCTAGAAAGCCATAGAAAAACTAGAAAAGATGCGCTTTCAACACTTTTCGAAACTGAAAGTAACTTACAATCTTACACGTAGAGGTGGGTAAGGCATTCCACAAGGGAGAGGCAAGAACCGAAAAGGAATGGCCCCCTATCCGGGCTCTCTGATAGTGTGGAATTTTCGCTAACACTTGCAAGGATGAACAAAGGCAACTAGTGGGTAGAAATCACTCCAATGTAGTCTCCAGATAAACTGCCCCAGTATTATGAAGATCCCGGTGAGAAATGCATATGATCTTAAACTCAACTCAAGCTTTAACGGGCAGCCAAGGAAGCTGCTGCAACAAGACTGCAGAGGGAGTAAGTCTGGCCGTGTCTAAGGCAAGCAATACAGCAGAATTTTGAAGGATCTGCAGACGCTGCAACTGGTACGTTGGTTGTTCTAGGTAAACCCCATTACAATAATCCAACTATCCCATAATCGATGTAACTACCTTTGCCCGGCCGTCCGCGGGTAAGGAGGGAAGAATTTTTCAGAGCCCTTTTAGCTGTTCAAAGCCAGTGTTGCAGGCTGCCATGATCTGAGCCTCTCTGGAGCCAGAAGTAAGAAGCCTCACACCAAGACGTTTTACAGAAGCACTAGGCCAGGGACATGGCTCCAGGGAGTCTTTTGTTACCCACTCCCATGATCCCGGAAAGGTTTTCTCCATCCCCATGAAATAAGGGACGGAAGAGCAGGGGGACTTCAGGAGAAGTCCTTCTGGCCACCCAAACAAGATCAAGGAACAAAAAAAGACTGGTAAAAACAAAAGGTTGAAGGGTTCCAGGAAGTGGCCCCAGAATCTTCAAAATTGTTATTGTGATGAACAACCTGGGTCATGAGAAGTTTGCTTATGCTCACCTAAATGTCTGAGGAAAGTCCAGCCGTTAGGAGGGTTGCAAAGAAAGAATCAACGCACAAGAAGTAATTGTGCAGCACCCTCTGTTTTTTTTGTTGGAAAAGAACCTCTGTGCCCCTTTCCACTGTCACACCTGAGGCGGTCACTAGGCTAGTCAGGTCCATGAATGCCTCCTCCACAGGTGGAGCCATGCCCCTCGGAAACTATCAAGGACAACATTGACACTCTAGCTCCAGCCTTGGTGGACCTCTGCAACCTCTTTCGCCTCTGGAGTTTTCCCCTCCTCTCTCAAACACTCTTTAGTGTGCCCACTACTCATAAAACCTTTTACTGACCCTTCTATCCCAGCAAACCTTCGCCCTATTTCTATCACACTTTTCCTGGGCAAACTACTGGAAAAGTTGGCCATCTCGCAGCTTTCTCCCCACACTGAATCTATTAGCTGTCTCCACGATCATCAGTCTGACTTCAGAGCATCCAGAGGCAGGGAAACTGCTCTCCTGAACACCTGTGAAGGCCTGCTCTCAAATCTTGACTCTAACTCTCCTTCTGTCCTTTCTCCTTGACCTCTCCTGTGCATTGGACACAGTGAACCATAACACCCTGATCAATCGTCTCTGTGATACTTTGGGCATCACTGATCAGGCCCTGCCGTGGCTTGCCTCCTTTCTCTCCAGCCGTCCATCCCAGATGGAACTAGGGCCCTTTCTCTCTGCTATAACTCTCTCTACTTGCGGGGACCCTCAGGGATCTAACCTACCCCCCTGGTTCTTCAATATCTACATGGCCACCTTGGCCCACTTGATCTCTTCCTTCACTTCCAACTTTTCAGTGTTATGTGGATGACATTCAGCTCTCCTTCAAGCTACCCTCCGCTTCTTCTTCTTCCTCCTCGCTCATTCATGATTGTCTGTCTGCAGTTTAGTTCTGGTGTGCAGATAACCTCTGCCGTTCCAGAGGGGTGGCAGAGGGAGGCAACAGGGTTGCCAGAGAAGCAGCGGGGCGGGTGCTGAAGAGATGTCAGAGGAAGGAGGCGGCAGAGGAGCCAGAGAGCTAAGTGGGGGATAGCAGGAGAGGAAGGAGAGGACGTCTATCAAAGAGGAGGAGATTGGCTTGAGGGCCCTGGAACAAGACGGTGCCATTTAAGTAGACATTTATGATGGTCTTGGGGGAGTGGAAGGGTACCAGGTGGTCCTCCCAGCGGGTACCACCATTAATGGGAGACTAGGAAAACTGAGAGGGAACAGAGACCATATGGGGGGGTCCATAGGCCTGGAGAAGGATCGACAGAGTATGTTGTTAAAGGTCTGTCTGGAGGAAGCACTGGGATAGGTATCCTCGATAGGGAGACCAAGATGTCCCTTTTTGATTTTCTTCCTGCCAGACTTAGTGAGAGGGATAGGATAGTCGATAGAAAAGCAGTTGGGAAAGATATGTGAGACAGAGAGCACCATAGGGGGTGCAGGGAGCCCAGGCAGTGGAGGAGGGGTTACAGGGGGGCAGAGGCAGACAGGAGGGAGGCACCCATGGGGGGGGGGCACAATAAAGAAAAAGAACGGACCTACACATCGGATGTAATCCAGAACCATCAGAAAGAAAAGAGCATAACGGGGAACCTAGAAGTAGAGAATACAGATGTAGAACAGAACCAAGGCAAAGCACAACAGGGAAACTGGAAGTAAAGAATGCAGATACAATACAGGACCAAAAGCAAAACACAGAGGTCAGCAGGGAACCTAGAAGTGAGGAATGCAGGCAATTGCAATGTCATGCCACAAGCCATGGATACCTACACAATATCAAGAACCGTAGAGAGCAAACAGTCAATGCAGTGACCAAGGCACAGAACACAACACAACACAACATTAACCTAGAAGAAGAATGCGGGCAATGCAAAGTAATGCCAGAAAAACAGTGGCGCACGAGGCAGTGTCAGAATAGGACACAATAGATCGAAGCAGGAAGGGCTGAGATGCGAGAGGAAGGAAGGGAAACGCAGGATGGGGGGGGGACAGAACAGGATGCGGGGAGCTACGGTGCGGGGGAGCACACGCGGCTAGAGAAGCAAAGGAGCTCATGCGACCAAGTAGTGCGTGCCAAGTTGTGGGCTAAGTATTTGAGCACTGCACAATACAACACACCCAGATTCGAATTTGCCAAAAGGGGAAATAAAAATATATTTGAGAATCTAAGGGCCTGCCTCTGGCCAGTTGTGGTGGAGGGGGACTAAGTATTGGAATCACTTTTTATTTCTGCTAATGCCGTTCCACCATTTGATTTAGTCTTTACAATCGTCATCATGTTGGAAGTTAAGTAAGCTTGGCAGATGAGAGAAGTCACTCGTCCTCCTAGTAACATGTTAACACTTAGTGATCAGACTTTCTCTATTTAACGCAGCCCACCTTGTGTTCTCTTCAGAGTATATGGACGGCTTCCCTATTGCAGACGTATCTTTTTATTTGCATAATAAAAGTGCTTATCAGGTGGCTTCATAACTTATAAACGAAAGGTTTTCATTTGGCAGAAGAGCATGATCATACACTTATGTATAAGGGATTCCAAAAACTCCTCTTGGATGTTTCCTATAACTGCGCCTGATATTTCAGTATGTCATCTTGTGGGACGAGCGATGGATGTCGTTAGTCGCTAGCGTAGCACATGCTCCAATTTCAGACTGGAGGTATCAGTCTGAGGGTTATGGCTGAGCAGAGAGCTCTTTCTAGATGGTATTTTTGTTTTTACCCTTAAAAGGTGGCTTCTCCCCTCGGCACCTTGACTCCCTCCTGGTCGTGTTTCTGTAGCACATGCAGAGCAGACAATAAAGCAGTGGCCTCTCCTTCATTGACTGGCCCTTGTATGTGTTGAATATTGCTGGCATCATACATTGAGACCTGCGTACTTCTTTAACAAAGACCAGTACTTTCTGTGAAGTACATTGAAGTCCTACACCTTGCAGCTCCATGTAGAACTGCATTACTGGGTGTGACGAAACAAAGGGGTACCTATGCGAGGAATGCTTGTAGTGAGTACATGCTAGACCTTGATTTATCTTTGGCCTCACTACAGCTTTGAGGCATGTTCCGACACCCCTCATGAGGTGAATTACCAGGAGCTGGTCTGTCAAGAGTACTGCAGGCGACATACTGCTTAAATCATTGTTCTTCATAGTGTACAGGAAGGTCCTTATTGCAGTGCTGTGGACTGGAGACTAGCAAAACCAATGTAATTTCCCCGGGGCTGTGCAGGGAGATGGTTACTAAGCCTACCCTAGGCGGGATGGGCATTTATGTTGTTCTAAAATCTGCTCCCACTTGGTCGCTAGACGAGATGCATGTTTTTCTTTCTCTTTGGCAGCTGGACCCCGTCGCTTACAGACTTGAACCAATGATTGTTCCTGACGTGGACTTAAAGCCAGTTCTCATTCCACACCACAAGGGAAGGAAGCGTCTCCATCTTGGTAACCACGCTTTGCTCTTTCTATTCTCTCGCACCAGGGGGGAGTGTGGGGTATACCGTCACAGTACCTGTGGTCCATGACTGCTTGCACAGTAATGAGTAGCATGTTTTTCCTTATTTTAATTAAATCTTGTTTGTTTTCATTATTGCCGATATATAAACCTTAATTCTGGAAGACTCGCATTTACACAATTCAACGGTGCATCACTTCAATTTGTTGCTGAAATAATAATTTGTGGACCAATACATCTGCAACTAAACAACAAAAATATTGATGACGACATACTCCTTCAGCACACAGCATTCAATACATCAAATGGGAAATGAGTCATTAATATGTGACTTGAGGGGTGATATACTGTGCTCATAACTCACACCCCTTAAGACCAATTGCACAGAGCAGATCTTCAATCACTAAACCATCCTTACCATTTTTAGGAAAGCTTTTCTTTTTGCAGTTTTCCTCCCATAAATTTCTATGGGACACCCTTTCTTTTTGCTTTGTTTTTAAACCCGTCCAGACATTTTGGCACGAAGTAAAGCCTTCTGCTTTACTTCGCTTACCCGTTTGCTCATTCTTATGGGGAAACAAACTAGTCCCTAAAATGGTCAGTACTGAGACACTTTCCCTTTATGAATGCTTGTACTATTGCACACATCACTTGTATCCCTATAGCTTTTTTATATAACAGCTTTTTGTTTTGTTTACACTGTCTCTAACACAAGTTGGTGGTAGCTGTGAGACTTATACCGTTTTTGTGACATTTTACTCGTGCCCTTTTGCATTTACTGCAAATGGCTACTAAAGGTGGCTAGCACCCTATGATGGCCGTGCTACAAGTATTATCGCTTGTTCTTTTGCCATATTGTTCTTTGGCCGCCTTCCTTCCCTTTCAGGTCAGGAAATGCCTTGTATTGAAATCCCTTTCCCAAGGAAAGCCTTTCACGGACTAGGGGGTGTTTACTTTGTGTGGCCAGAGGAAGGCGCTGGGGACTGTCTAGTCCTTATCTACATCCTTGGTGCCTGAAAGCCTGTTGCTGGGCTGATGTTGTGACCAGGGACTATCCTTGACTAGATAACTGCCTCTTTGAATGGTGCAGATCCTTACCATTGGTGAGCTTGGGCATGCTCCCAGATCACATCCTGGATAAAAGGAGGGCTCCTGCAGCCTTTCAACAGATCATAGTTGGAGCCAATACCTCTACGAAGAAGTGCAGCCTGCTGACGTCCCAAGGACGACCCCTGAAGGTGACCAGCATCGACTCCACTGCTCTCCAGGTGAACCCCGTCTCCGTATTGATCTCAAGAAGAACCACATCGGTGCTTTGACCCCTGGATTGGTTGGAACAACTAGTCTCAACTCCTGCATGAGGATCTGTACCTTCTGAGCCTTCGAAGTGTCCCGGGACTGACATGCTCCCTCCTGGGCTACCTCGCTGCAGCTGTCCGCATTCTGAGTGCATTATTGTAATTTGGAGGATATTCAGCTTATGAAGATGCCTGCTTCTGCACTTTCATCTATCTTGGATGAACAGAAACTGTGCTGGTACTGCTCCTGTGTTTGTCCCCTGAAGATCGCCTGTCACTGTCTGACAGAGGCGACTCCCTTTGCAAGACTCCTTCAGTCCAAGGAGCTGTCCTGAGTGGTCTGCCCCGCTGATGTCTTCATCTTCATTTGTTTGGGTGTTTTTCTGTAAGTTGGCTGGAACCGAATCCTAAGCAACGCGACCGACCGAAACAAAGGATCCACCCCGTCTCCACTACCAGGCCAACCAGATCACCGTATACCAACATGCTCTCTGTGCCACTAGTGAAAAGAGCCATAGCGGGCGGATCCAGCTTCCCTTATCTCGCACCCACTCACTGGAATGACCTACCTCCCACTATCCGGGGTGAGGCCTTCCTCACCACCTTCCGCAAAGCTATGAAAACCATCCTCTTCACATAAGGCCCTTCACATCAGCATGAATACTTATCATATGATCCTCTGGATAGGTTGTAATATAATGACCAAGTGCAATATCTGTAATATCTGTAACAACAGTATGATGTTTTGTAGTATTCATAATGTGTCAACAACCGCTACCATGCCTGTACCTGTGTAACTAAGTTCTTGCAAGTAACAGCGCCTAAATGTCCTTGGGATGCTTGCATGCTATATAAATATAATAAACTAAATCCTGACTCTGAAAGTGAGCTCTGCACCTGCAACCCCTGGACCTTCCTCGACGGGACTTTGTTCAGATGAGTGTGTCCCCAACAGATTCCAGAATACCAGCCGTGGACTCTGGAAGAATCTGAGTCGGGGGTGGGGGATGGGTATGTTTAGATAGCTATCAGCCTCCCTAGCCCTTCGTCAACCCGTTCTCCATAGGGGTGTGAAACCAAATGCTATTCTGTTTCTCCTGAGGGTGAATGTATTTATTTGTTTTAGTAGAGTTGGTGTGACAATATTTGACTAAATATTTTATTTGTTGTAAATTTTAAAGGCCTTCTAAATGATTGTATATTTTATACTTGCCTGTCTAATTATTGGTGCCCGAGACTAAGCTTTGCCGCTCTTATAGCTTAACTTGATTTGGTTTGACTTAACACAGTGTCTTCTCCGTTTCCCATAATGGGAAGGCCTCCCAAAATCCTGCCTTCCCCCAACGTCCCCCGGGCTGGTTTTGGAAGTCCATTTTAACAACTGTAATACCTTTTCCTAGACACAGCGGCAAGTCTGAAGCATGATTCATGGTTGATGTCAAAAACTTACCAAATCATTCTCTGAATGCAAGTCTAGTAAAGGTCTAACTCTAATCAGGCACCTACTTATTTTCAACCCTAGAGAAGGAAGCATTGTCTATGGCGAAACTAAATGAACCACAAGGAGCTTCGTATAGCAGCCATGTGTGTCTTATTGTCCTAAGAAAACCTCGCCCAAAGAGACAAGTCAAATGTTCTCGCCTCAACTAATCTTATATTGTGAGTTCTTTTTCGGAAAGCCAGTCTCTTTTGAAGGGTAACTGGAGAGACAGCTTGGAATAATGACAGCAGCTGTCCCGGAAATTAAGTTGTTTGCATTGCTTTTACTTTCCATAGGTTTCTACTTGACTGTAAATGCATGGAACCTCATCAGTAAATTATGTGTGTGCCATTCCTAGAGTTTCTCATGGGGCCTCCCCTTTGAACACGATCCACGATGATTCGAGCAGCATCCGAGTCTCGGTCAATGTCAGCCAAAAGACTCTGTTCCCATGCCGTTATATCGTCCATGTTAGTGCCTTCAATTATGCCTTCTAGATGCAGGTTTTCCCGCCTTTGGCAATTTTCTGGGTCTTCAAGTTTATTTGTGACTGTATCCCATGCTTCATTTTAGTTTGCTTCCTCCTACACCCTTTTTCATATCCGTCGACTCTGAACGCTGCACCTGCCAGTTTTTGTGTCTCTTCCATGATGGAATTAATCATCTTCATGACCACTTGAATTACGTCTAAAATATTCTGCCCAATGTCATCTTTCAGAGTGGCCATATAGGCGCACACAACCTTCATGTGTGGAGATTTGACAGTGCACTGCCTGGGCTGGGCCAAAATTACCTTCTCCCAATTTGGGCTATTTAGCGCTTTTCCCATTCATAATGGGAGGTCTGGGGTCAGAGTTATTGTTGGCACCTCTTCTCCTAATCCAGGTGTGGGTTGCCCTGTCTGGGGGTAATGTGGACCCCTCCCAGAAGTGGTGTGAAGGAGTTTGATGGGGGGGAAGGTGGTGCCCTGTCCCTAACTCACAAGTGTGATTTGTATATGACTGCTGGTACCAGTGTCTCTTCCACAATGCCTGTCATCCTCTATTCTGGCCAGAGTTCATTTGTCTTTTTCACAACCACAACTCCCAAAATGCACCTGGGCATGAACAAAACCTGGATCTAATCAGGGGAATTAAATCTATAACTGGAATGGACTGGGATTGTTCCTGCTAAACGAAGAGGAGACGCCCAACACCCCACCTTGCAACCCCAGACTGAACCCAAGGGAAGGTTGGGGCAGCGGAAAATTTGGGAGTGAGAAGTGATTACAGGGGAGACAAAGTTATCTTCCCCAAACACAATTGGAAACCAAACTCGCCAGAGCAGGGAGAAAGCTTGAGCACAAGGCTGCCACCCTGCAAATGGAGGATGAAAGGGGGCGGTGCTAAAACCCTTCTTAAAGTCTTCCATAGTAAGTCCCATCCCTCCGAGGGATAGCTTAGCCAGAGATTGGCCAAGGGAGCATGTGACCAGGGAGACCAAGTGGAGCCAAGAGGACAGTTGGAAGGGGACAGACTGGGTTTGAAAGGCCCAGCCAGGACAGAGATTGAAAGATGTTCTGGTGAGAGCAGGTGGAATGGTTGTCTATTGTGATGAATCCTGAGGAGCCCTCACAGAAACCCAGCCTAAAGTCCTCTCTCAGGTTTCCAGGTTTTAGGACTGATTTTTCTATACTCTGGCCTTGTGGTCAGATGTATAGAAGGCCAACCTATATAGTGACAGGGAACGACTGGGGATCTGTAGCCAAACAAGTTCAAGGTAGCAGTGACGAGAGGTCTAGGCGAAGTCTCAAGAGGTGGTGAGCTTGTAAAGGGTCCCCAATGAGAACACTCAATGGGAATTTCAAATTACTCTTCGATAGTATGTATAAAAATACAGTTATTTATTTATGGGCAAATATCAAAAATGACTACCAACAGGTAGAACTATCGCACAACACTAATAGATTACATATATACAGTCACTAGAGTAGGGTAAAATATAAATCAATCCCCCTGTAAAAGAAAGTACAGATTAGTTTATGCACCACAGGTTCACAGAGAATGAACCCTATCTTCAGAAGTCCTTCCCTATATTGTCTGGAGCCTTTATGCCCAAATGTTAAGGAAAAGGTCCAACAGTTTGTGACGCAGGAAAACATTTGGGTACAGTTTCTGGGGTCCAGGGAACGGTTCCAAGGGTTAGAGGACAGTTTATTCTAACTAACAAAAGTGTCCCCAACTTTCGGAAGACTTGTGCGGCAAGCAATGGCAAAGCCAAAGTATAGCAAAGGTTTTATAAAAGTTAGGAAAACATTTAAAGGGAGTTTAGGGGCAGGTAAGAACCACTCTAACTCACCCCCCCCCCTGTACTCGGATTCTTCACAGGATTTGGCAGGCCAATGGAAGGTCTGAGGTTGCTTTCCCCGCCATCAGCCTCTGTCCTTGATTTGCAGGGATTGCAGGTTTGAGCTGATCTCCGGTCAGTGTCTTTCGCTGGTGCAAGGATTCTCGGATGAAGAATGCAGAAAAAAACAATGCAGGACCCCTCTTAGGACTGGACTGGACTGGGGTAAGCTGTTTCGGATAGTAGTCACTGCAGCGCAGTGACGCAAAAGGACTTGCTTGTTGTGGTCAGACGTTTGCCTCCTATCTTGGGTCCCCTTGATGCCACGACTCCGGAATTACGCTGAGGTAAGTCATGTAGGACAAGCAGAGGATCCCCAGTCCAGGCCTCCATGCAGAACGGCGGCATCGACAGCACGGTAGCCCAAACTGAAAGCTGGTCAGCTACAGGACGGCCCCAGGACACTTCTAACGGCTCTTCTTCGCAGGGTACTGAGCAGATGTCAGGAATGGATGTTCTCTCCACTCCAAGGGTCGTAGCTCCCTCGCAGGACTGCTGAAGATCAATAGCAAGACAGTGCTCCTGCAGGGCAGCAGCAGCAGAAGTTGGTTGGCAGGCCTCCTTCAGAGGGGTCTCGGGTCTCTTAATTGGTCAGCTGGACAGGAGTCTTGACTCCTTCAGGTTACTCCAGGATCTCTCAAGTGGGTGCAGGGGTCCTCTTCTTATGCTAAAAGCCAGGTAAGAGCCAAAACTCGTAAGGCTTCACTGAACTGTGAAAAGTACAGGTCAGGATAGAAAATAAAAGCAAAACGTTTGGGGGTCCATAAAAATGGAAGGAAAGGTGCAGTAAAGTGAAATCTTTGCATTCCCGTGTTAGGAGCTGCTACCTGATCCTAACCCGGGGGGTTGTATTAGCTGGGCAGATCAGCTGGGAGGAGAAGTCCAATAAGGGAATGAGATAACCCAGTTAGGAGGGACTCAGTATTCATCATCTTTGGAGGGTGAACTTTTCATTATATTGGAATACCTAATGGCTTGTCGGTGTAAGGCTTCCCTTCCCAAAATTACCCAAATTGTTAGTAGCGAAAACCCTAATGCTCAGCAGGTGAATGATATAAGTTGCGGTCAGAGAATTAACATTACTACTTCTGACAGTTAAGATTCCCCTCTCGGGTTTGAACTATAAAGTCAAAAACCAACCATTGATTGCTTTAAAAACATCCCCTAAATATATATTTTACAAATCATTTAAACAGTTTGAATTAGAGGATGAAAAAGGAACATGAAAATTAGGGACTTCAAGTCCCATATGCTCTAGGTACTGACACAAGGAAGAGGGGCTCAAAAGTGTGCAGAACTGTAATGTGTGGTGTAGTGGTTCTAATGACCCACACCTGAGCAGGCCCTTTAAATATTTAAAGCCCCCTCAGGTGCAGGTTATCAGAAGAAGTAGACTGCAGCAGTGGGAGCAGCAGGAGTTGAAAGAAGACGTCGGGACCACTGCTGTGGTTACAGCCAGACACAGTACATAGAAGTGGGAGTTCTGAGGTGCATAGGATGCGCAATAGAAAGCACTGCTGTTACTGGCTGTCCCGTAGGGGAAAGAAGCTCTATTTTGGTGTCCTGCGGTGGTTGGCGTTCACCAGAGTATGCAAGGAGTCAGACAGGCTACTTTACTGAAGGGTGAGAGTCGCGAGAATATGACCCCAGCTGTCAGACGCCCAGGACCTGATGAAGGAAGAAGTAGTTGCACCAACAGCAGGGCGAACGGACGTTCAGGGAAAGACCAGTGAGTTGGCTTTCATTAGGTGACCCCGGGTTACGCCGCAGTAGACCGCTGGCTGCTTGCAATGCTTTTGAATACCAACTAATGAAATAAAGCATTATTGGCTTGATACTTATATTGAGAGAAAGATTGTAACCATCATTTCCAAAATAAAGAGGGGCAATATTTGAATAAGATAATAACTAGAATTGCCTAGGCCAAAGAAGGACAATTATAAATTAAAGGGAATAAACCCTTTCCTAAGTGAGACATTTGAATAAGAGACATTACCAGCAGTTAACTGGTGTAGTAGAAGGAACCCAAAAGTAGCAGGAGAAAAGCCCTCCTTGTAGCAATTATCAAGGGGGAGAGGAACATAACCTGCATTGCATGTGGCAAATAAATCATTGGAACAAACAGCATCAATGTGTATTGTACGCTTATGAAAGAAATTGGGAATCTCAATGTTGTTGAAAGTCAGACTTTTTGAAGGGAGGAGGAGGAGGAGGAGGAGGAGGAGGAGGAGGAGGACTACGAGGAGGAGGAGGAGGAGGAGGAGGAGGAGGAGGAGGAGGAGGAGGAGGAGGAGGAGGAGGAGGAGGACTACTGATATGTTGTGATGAACTGTACTAAAGCCATCCTAACAAAACATTGTTTATGAAAAAGAAATGTGAAAGTGGTTAAGAATAGAGTTTCTCCAGCATGGGGTCTGCCATGGATTCACATGCTCATGATTATTCCCCGTCGTCAGGCTGGGAATCCTCGGTAAAGAAAAAATCGGTATCAGTTTCGTTTCTGATCTGTTTTTCTTAGTAGTAACCAATCACTGGTCTCTGGGTCATACTGCCCCAGCCAATGACTGCCCTCTCCCTAGGCCCCGCCCCTGGCAGACATCTTCAGATTTTTAACGACCTTCAAGTGTTGAGTCCTCGTGCTATAGCTCTCAAGCTTTTACTGCGTTTTGCACTTTTTCAAAGAGATGTATCTCATTTTTTCGGTTTAATCGAGCCTCAAGCTCCACCGTTTCTACTACCGATCAATGGGGACCCGTTTCGGATTTTTCTACGCCCCTCAAGGGTTAAGTTTTCTTCGAGTTACTCTTCTTGGAGGATTCCAGAAGTTTCTGAGGCCTACCTCGCGGACGAGACGATCATGGCCCAGGAGAAGGGTAGCTAGACTCCCGGCAAACTGTTCAGGATCTGCCCTGGATGCAACCTACAGAATGTGTTCAAGGAGGACGAGCATTCGAAATGCCTATAGTGGCTCCATGAGGACAAAACGCATGTGGAGAAGGACTGTGCATTTTGCATGAACATGTCGGATCGGACTATGAGGGATCGTCTGAACCGTCTCTCCAACTGGCTGGAAGGCAAGAGCCCAGCAAGTGAGAAGAAATCTGAGCGGTCTTCTAAGTCCTGTGAGGGCACCCCGGCGACAGGGGCCCAACAGAAGGCAAAGCACCGCAAGTCTACGGGCACGGGGAGCGCCGAACGGTCGGGCTCCTCAGCTGCCATGCAGGGCGCACCTTCACCGACGCCATCAACCACGAGCCAACGCTCTGGCTCGGGGAAGAGAAAATCCCAGAACCCGGCTAAGATTCTGGAGAGGCCCCGGTTGATCTCGAAGGAACCGGCCGAAGGGGAGCGAGGTGGTGACACTCCCCCTAAGATGAAGGCCTCAAGCGCGCCCAAGGTCGGTGAAGGCCTTGATCCCGGCCCTGCGGCCCTGGCGAAGCCTATAGTCTACCCCAGTGAAGGCGACCTTGGGGCCCAGAGTTTCCCTGCCTCCGCGGAGTGAATCCTCTTTTAAGCCCATTGAGAAGACCCCAGTGGAAAAAGAGGGGGGGGCGGTGGCCATTACGGACACGGACACAACCTCCGAGGAGGAACTGACCGAGAATTTGGAAGAGGCCCGGTCCCACGGGAGGAATCCCAACGAGGGGGACGACGAGAGCGAGGGTGGCGACGACGAGGTTCCCGTGGAGGAGGAACCATCGCACCCGCCACGCCCGTCGCAGCCCGAGCCGCAGGACAACTCGGCGGCCATTTTGACGGCAATCCAAGCCTTATGCATGGATATAAGGACGAGACTGCCCCTGCCCCCGACGGATGATCCAGCTGAACCAGGTCTGTCAGGAAGCCCTCCAAACAAGAGGAGGAGAATTCATCCAGCGCCCGTTCAGCCCTCACTGCCTTCTCAGCCTTTGTCGCCTTCTCTGGTCCCGAGGGATGACGCGGGAACACACGGCCACAACGGGGACGGATGACGACAGCGGTGACAACGGAACTGACCTCCCGTCTCCGATTCCTCGGTCGTCCCCTCCCGACGAAATTGGTTCCTTCCACGCCATGATTGCCAGGGCGTCTGAGCTTTTTCAGCTCTGCCCCGAAGTGAAGAAGGAAGGCTTCCTCTACCAATGGCGCAAGGCCAAGAGGAAGACGGTCCTCGCTGTGCCGTTGCTGGATGACATCTGGGACGAGGGACTTGTCTTTCTGAAGAACCTGTCCATGACGCCTGTCAAGAGGGACCGGTACGAGAAGAAGTACCGGGTCCCCGATGCCACCCCGTTGTGCCTTAGGGCACAGCCGACCCCGGTCGTCTCAGCAGCGGCCAAGAAGAAAGCGGGAGGGGGTCATCGGCTTCATCTTCATCTTCAACCGGACGGCGAGGGAAAGAAACTGGATGCCATGTGACGAGTCATCTCGTCGGCGGCGACGACTATCAAGGCGGCCAACGCCCTAGCGATTGTGGCCCGCTACGACAGGGAATTGTGGTACAAGATCGCCCCCCTGTTGGATTTCCTACCGGACGACAAAAGGGCAGAAGCCCTGACAATCCTACAGGAAGTTGATGTGGCGTCGGACCACGCCATAACAGTAGCCACGGACATTGCCGACACTGGTTTCCGCCAGTTGGGCAACGGCGTTTGCCTTAGACGGCGGGGGTGGCTCAAGGGGACGGATTTCCGCCAAGACGTACAGGCCAAAGTTTTGGACATGCCTTTCGACGGGAACAATCTGTTTGGAAAAACAGTGGATGAGTTACTGCAGGCCATCAAGACCGACACAGAGATGGCTCGGGCCTTGGGAGTTCTGCAGCAACGGCAGCCGCCCTTTCGGAACTCCGGAGGCAAGCAAGGTGCCCCCAAAGGATTCGGCGGCGTCTCCTCGACGTACCGTCAGGCGGCCCGCTCCTCGTCGCAAGAAGCTTACAGGGAACGAGGCAAGTCAGGTGGATCTCGCCGTCGTCGCCAGGGAGGCCAAGGCGGCAAGGCCACTTCCAAGCAAGACTGAACCGGCCGTTGCGTCGGGCCCCCACCGAAGCACCCCGGTGGGAGGCCGGCTGACTAAGTTCGTCAGCGTGTGGGAGTCCATCTCCACCGACCATTGGGTGCTGGATGCCCTGGCCCACGGGCACACTCTGGAATTTCTCTAGAAGTGCCCCCAAAGTCCTCCTGTTGCCAGGAAGGAAAACCACGTCCCTCAACTGCTGTTAGAGGTAAGGGCGATGCCAAGAAAGGAGCCATCGAGCTCGTCCCAAAGAGGCTCCGGGGCTCCGGAGTTTACTCCAGATACTTCCTCATCAGAAATAAGACAGGAGGATGGCGTCCCATCCTGGACCTGCGTCGACTAAACTGATATATCAAGGCACAGAAGTTCCGGATGGTCACCCTCCAGCACGTGCTTGGCCAGCTGGAGGGCGGCGACTTCCTATCGGCGTTGGATTTGAAGGATGCATACTTCACATCCCCATACTAAAAGGACACTGAAAGTTTCTCAGGTTCGTGGTCCAGGGACGGCACTACCAGTTCAAGGCCCTCCCATTTGGATTGAAGTCGGTGCCCAGGGTATTCACCAAGTGCCTAGCGCCGGTGGCGGCGCGGCTGCGTCTGCACGGGATCCACGTCTACCCCTACCTGGACGATTGGCTCATCCGAGCAAGAACAAGTGAACTCGCCATCGAACACACAGCGAAGACCGTCCGGCTGCTCACGGACCTGGGATTCTCCATCAACTTCCCCAAATCCCACCTGACTCCGTCGCAGGTCGGACTGTTTCTGGGAGCCAGGCTTGATACAGTTGCGCGATTAGCCTCGCCGTCGGAGAAAAGGACGAAGGCCATCCTGGGCAAGGTGCAGCGTCTGTTGGCCACGGACGTGGCCAAGGTGATGTCCATCAAGTCCCTTCTCGGGATGATGTCCCCGTGCATCTACCTGGTGCGCCTGTGCAGGCTTCGGATGCGCCCTCTACAGGAGTTCCTCGACGCCCGTTGGATGCAAGCGACCGGCAGCTTCGAGGACAAGATCTCGCTCAACGAGGTATTCCGCCAAACGATTCGGTGGTGGGGCACCCGTGCACATCTCGCGGCGGGCACGGGCTTTCAGACCCCAGCACACCAGGTGACGGTGATGACGGATGCCTCCCTGGAGGGGTGGGGAGCGCACACTGGAGATCTTCACGCGAGAGGCCTCTGGCTCCCGGAGGAGAGGACGCTCCACATCAACATACTGGAGCTCAGAGCAGTGTTCTGGCCCCTCAGGTAGTTTTTCCCGTCCCCCAAGGGCAAGGTGGTGAGGATCTTCACTGACAACACCAACACAATGATTTACATCTGGAAGCAGGGAGGAACAAGATCCCCAGCCCTGTCCAAGGAAGCCCAGAATATGTGGCACTGGGCCGTTGCCCAGGGGATCTCTCTGGTACCCTTTCATCTGGCAGGGACAAACGACACAATCGCCGACTCGCTCAGCAGGGAGCTGCGCTCATGCCACGAGTGGGAGCTGCATCAGGATCAAGTGGATCGACTCAACGATGGGGCAAACCCCAGATAGACCTGTTTGTGACAGCGGCGAACTCCAAGTGCCAGAGGTTCGCCAGCAGGTTTCCCCAGCCGAGGAGCATGGGCGATGCTTTCTCGTTCCCCTGGGACAGCATGTTCCTGTATGCGTTCCCTCCATTGCCGTTGCTAGTGCGACTCGTCAACCAGCTCAAGGGGTCCTGGTGCAGGATGATCCTCGTCGCACCGGCGTGGCCGAGGCAGATCTGGTTCCCGGACCTTCTGGACTTGTCAGCGTCCCCACAAGTCAAACTGTCGATGGACGCAGATCTTCTCTCCAGAGAAGGAGGCGCCATCCTTCATCACGACCCGGAGTCGCTGAACTTGAAAGCCTGGCTCCTGCAGCACTAGTTTGGAGGGTACGATATCCCGGCGGACGGCAAAGAGGTTCTTGCAAAGGACAGGGTGTCCTCAACTCTCAAGTGCTACGGACACAAGTGGAAGAGGTTCTCTGTCTGGTGCCGTGCACAGAAGATTAACCCTCTACGGATTACGGCCCCTCAAGTGCTACCGTACTTACTGTCTCTGGCCAAAGCTGGACTAGCTCATGCTTCCATCAAGATGCATCTGGCAGCGATTTGCCAATACACCAGAACTGCAGAACGGTAATCCCTGTGGTCTCATCGCCTTGTGAAGGAGTGTTCCGGTCGTTCCCGCCGGTGAAGGTGCCACCCCCGGCATGAGAGCTCAACGTGGTGCTGACCAGGCTCATGGGCAAGCCATTCGAGCCTTTGCATTCGGCTCCGTTGAAGTTCCTGTCCTGGAAGACAGCGTTCCTTGTGGCCATCACCTCCACATGACGGGTGGGAGAGATCCAGGCCATCTCCTGTAAACCTCCATACTTGACTTTTCACGAGACGAGGGTGGTGGTGAGGACGCACCCCTCTTTCATGCCCAAGGTGCCGTCGGACTTCCATCTCAACGAGCCCTTGGTGTTACTAGTTTTCTTCCCGTCGCCTTAGTCGCCGGCCTAGAGGACTTTGCACTCGCTGGATGTAGCTAGAGCGCTGAAGTTCTACGTGGACAGAACGAAGAGTTTTCGGAAGACATCACAGCTGTTTGTGAACTTTGGACCTGTAAACCAAGGGAAGGTTCTCTCGAAGGCTTCCATTTCCAGATGGCTCTCCGGCTGCATCATGCACTGTCACCCGTTGGCAAACCGACCGTTGCCCGGTCGTCCGAGAGCCCATTCGACCAGAGTAATCGCTGCTACCACAGCGTTCTTGTCTGGCGTATCCCTGCTGGACGTCTGCAGGGCTGCTACGTGGAGGTCGACACACACCTTCAAGAGATACTACTGCGTCGACCGGGATTCCAGGGAGGAGTCCAGAGTCGGCCAGGCAGTGCTGCGCAACCTGTTTGCCTCAAGGTGGGCCTGGTGAGGAGGTAAGATTTGCTTAATGTTGAGTCTATGTAATGCTTAATGTTAAGCCTTTGCCACCTCCCGTGGTTGTGCATGTGTGTACTGCTATGTATTCTTATATTCATGAGCATGTGAATCCATGCCAGACCCCATGCTGGAGAAGGAACAAGTTACTTAACTGTAACTGTTGTTCTCCAGCATGGGTCTGGCATGGATTCACATGCGAACCCTCCCTCCTACCCCACTGCGGCTCTTCTTGGTCATACTGCCACTTTACGTGCTACCAAATCTGAGGATGGCTGCCAGGGGCGGGGCCTAGGGAGTGGGCAGTCATTGGCTGGGGGCAGTATGACCCAGAGACCAGTGATTGGTTACTACTAAGAAAGACGGATAAGAAACGAAACTGATACTGATTTTTTCTTTACCGAGGATTCCTGGCCTGACTGGGAATATTCATGAGCATGTGAATCCATGCCAGACCCATGCTGGAGAACAACAGTTACAGGTAAGTAACTTGTTCCTTATATTGAATGCTGGATATAAGTGTTTTTGGTTTATCGAGCAAGAACTTGTGGAAACTTTGAACAATAATTTTGGAATAGTGATAAATTATGTTTAGTAATAAGGCAATCCAAGTGCTAAGTGAAAGACTCATGTAGTGAAAGGAATTTTGTGTTGCATTTGGAACAGAACATGGCTACTCAAAAGAACTTTCTTAATTGGAAAATCCTGCATTAATTCTGGGGAAGAGGATCCAACCCAGGTCACAAGAATACATGTTTTTTTTAAAACCTTTATTTTTTTTATTTTTTTTAAACATAATACAACTTCACACCCACATTAGGGTGGACTTAAACTTTGCGCCGAACCCCATTCTCTTCCCCCCCCTCACTCCGCCCCCCCTTTTAGTTCAGTGTCCTCACTTGTATGTATTGCACCATTCCAGTTTGTTGTTTCATGGAGGCAGAGGTGTTAGGTCAGAGTCTTCACCGGAGCGTATCCTCTGTTTCTGAAGTGTCTGCCGGGGAGGAAGGAGCCTCCTCTGCTTCCTTCATCAAGAATAGTATCAGAGGGCTCCAGATGTCCGGTGGACGGGCATTTAGGGTTAGTTGTTTAATGAAGTCTGTTTCTACATCTTGGCAGTAGAGGATGTCTTTGCGCCAGGCAGCGATTGTTTGGGGGGGGGGCCCTCGGCTCCAGGCCATGGCAACTCTCCTACGGGCTAGTGTCAGGCGAAGTCCTGCCAGTTTCCTTATTGGTGCGGAAAGTAGTTTTATCATTCCAAGTAGGGCTGCTGTTTGGATCGTTTGTGTATCGCTTCCCCCACAATTGCAGCTGTTGTCTCTAGGACTTGGTTCCAGAAAGGGGTTAGTTCGGGGCAATCCCATGCGAGATGGACAAAGTCTACTGAATGTGTCCCACATCTTTCGCATTTTGCAGATGCTTGAGGTGCTTGAGTTGCTTATTCTGGTGTGTAATAGGTTTCATGAAGAAAGTTGAAGTGGATTAGTTTAAAGCGTGAGTTGAGGGCAATTTTTTGTCTGTTTCAGGATGTAGGTCCAATCCCCTTCTGGTATGGTTATGGGTAGGGACTTTTCCCACCTGACTTTTGCACGAGTGATGTTGCGGGTTGTGTCGGTGATAATAGATTTGTAGATTTGCGACACCAGCCTGCCCTCGCCTTGTGCCTGTATTGCCAGGTTGGTGGCTGACATGGGAAGTCAGGCAGGAGTGCTTGCAGGATGTACCGGGTCCTGAAGTAGAGGAATACGTTGAGTGCGGTGTTGCCGCCTTTCAATTTTGCTTGTGGAGGAGTTATAAAGCCGTCCTCAGTGAAGAGGTCTCCTGGGGTCTTTATGTGCAACTTTTCGACCCATTGATAGAATAATTTCTCTGACGTCAGTGGAACCCCTGGTATGAACTTGACAGGTAGAAGGGGAAGAGTATCGAGTTTGCACCCTGGGCACACCTTTTGGGCTAGCTTCTTCCAGATTTTGTACGTCGAGAGCATCACATTCATGGTGGTGTTGGGGACAGGGGTCTGGCTAAAGATGACAGCAGTTAACAGGTTAGGTGTTGCTAAGGCTCGTTCCACTTGCACATGAGGTCTGATTGCTTGACTGACGTACCAGTGACTGAGGAACTGTGCCTGCGTCACCCAATAGTATTTCTCCAGATCTGGAAGGGCTAGACCTCCACTTGTTACCGGTAGTGCCAGTGTTGCGTGTGCCACTCTAGCCGGTTTGTCCGCCCATAGTAGCTCGAGGACCATGCTTTTCAGACTGTTCAAGAAGGTTTGTGGTAGCAATATAGGAATGTTGGTGAATAGGTATAGCAGTTTTGGTAGGATCACCATCTTGACCAGGGAGGTTCTTCCCCAGAGAGTTAGTGGTAGGGTCTTCCAGCGTGTCACTTTTTCGTGTAGGGATTTGAGCACCTCTTCGTAGTTGATCCGGAATACCGCTTGGTAACTTAGCGACATTTGTATCCCCAGGTATCGGACTTTGGATGTTTTCCATGTGAGCTGGAAGTCGTCTGCAAACGGCTTGGTCGTCGGGGTCAGCAGGAATATGATGGATTTTGATTGGTTGATTTTTAATCCGGAGGCCGCTCCGAATTTAATAACTTCCCTCATGACCAGGTTCAGATTGTCTTCGGGGTCGCGTATGAACAATACTACGTCGTCTGTGTAAAGGATATGATGAGCTTGTGTGGTCCTACGATGAGTCCCCTTTGTTGTCGTCGTTCTCTTAGGTTGGAGGCTAGTGGCTCCATTACCAAGGTGAAGATCAACGCCGATAGCGGGCAGCCTTGTCGGGTGCCTCGTTGGAGCTCTATGGGGGCCGATTTTGCTGTACCTACGATAATGTTAGCTTTTGGCTTGGTATACAATAGAGATACGAGTTTGATGAAGCGGGCCCCCAGTCCCATCCTGGTGAGTACAGCGAACAGGAACAGCCATTCCACTGAGTCGAATGCCTTTTCGGCATCAAGAAGAACCGCGATTGCCTGTTGTGAGGGGTCTAGTGCTTCGATGATGCTGAACAGTCTCCTGATTCCGAAGGTCGTGTTGCGGCCTGGTATGAAACCTGCTTGGTCTGCAAGCACCAAGGCAGGCATCAGTGGCATCAACCTGTTAATGAGCACCTTTGCGAGTATTTTGTTATCAAGGTTGAGCAGGGAGATGGGACGATCGGATGTGCAATCCTCTTGTGGCTTGCCGGGTTTGTGTAGAAGAACTACGTTGGCTTCATAGGAGGATTGGGGAAGGTTCCCTTTTTCCAGTGCCTCGTCGTATACCGCCAGGAGGGGAGCTAGGGTGCTTGCGAATGCTTTATAGAATTCTCCCATTAGGCCATCTGGGCCAGGAGCTTTGGAGCTAGGGAGGGTCTTGATGGCCTCCATGATCTCTTCTTGTGTGATCAGTTCCTTCAGTGGTTCACGCAGGTGATTTTCGACCCAGTACAGCTCTGTGTCTTCAAGGTACTCCAGCGGAGTGTTTGAGTCTCTGTTGTGTTTGGCGCTGTAGAGATCTTCGTAGAAGAGCCTGAATTCTTCTGCTATTCCTTCATCGGTGTGAACTATCTCACCTTGCTTGGTCCGAATCCCTTCTATTGGAGACAGTTTGTTGTCGGCTCTGATTAGGTTTGCTAGGAGGGCGCCGGGTTTTGGCCATCTCCAAACTGTCTGACCGGACTGCTGTGATTTAAAAATTTGATTTCGCGATCTGCTGTGGTGCTGAATTTTTGTAATTACTCTTTCAGAGCGGCTGTTATTCTTGGGTCGGCCGTGCTTGTGTTTTGCAGTTCTAAGTGTTTTAGCTTCTCTTCGCTGGTTGCCAGCTCGCGCCTAATAAGTTTGAGGATACCGTTTTCTTTGGCGAGGCAGACCCCTCTAATAAAGCACTTTAGTGTTTCCCAGATTGTGCTGGCGGAGGGAACTGACCCTATGTTGGCTTCGAGGAACACAGTGATCTCCTCTCTCAGTTCGGAAGCAAATACCTCGTCTCGCATAGAGCCGGTTTTAAAATAAATGCAACTGCTGTAGTGGGGATTTACTGTTGGATGGGTTGAGACTGAGGATTATTGGGGAGTGGTCGGAGAGAGTTTTTGGCTGGATGTGGCACGGCCATTTGCTGATGTGAAGAGATAGTCGATCCTGGAGCTCGTGTTGTGCACCGCGGAGTGAAGGGTGTAGTCTCGTAGCTCCCCATTGGATGCCCTCCATGCGTCTTTCAGGTCGAATGCTCTGCAGATTTCTTATTTGAAGGCAGGCTTTGGATTGGGGCTGTGGAGTGGACCGTGATCTGTCCTTCGCTGGGTCTAGCACTGTGTTCATGTCACCCCCCCCCAAATTATGGTTGCGGGGTCTTGGGAGGAGAGATGGGTTACTACCCAGCCAAAGTTGTCAGGGCCATCCAAGTTTGGTGCATAGGAGTTGACAAGGGTTATCTTTTGGCCCGCTATGATGCCACTTACTAGGATTGCTCTCCCCTCGGTATCTTTTGCTGTGTGAACAAGCCGGAAGCTGGTCCTCCTGTGTATAAGAATTGCGACTCCTCTGGAGTAAGATGAGTATGAGGAGAAGTATCTGTGGCAGCCCCAGCTCTTAGCCCACTGGTGATCTTTCCCTGGGAGTAAGTGTGTTTCTTGAAGCATGGCTACGTCCACTTCATGTCTTCTTAGGTATTGCAGAATTTTCCTGGTTCTGGATGGGATATTGCCTCCTTTTATGTTCCAGGTTATGACTTTGAATGGAACGGGTTAAAGTCTAGGTTGATCCGCTTTTTGTTTTCAATGATTGATGATGTTGTGGCTAGGTTTGGCCTGGTATTGTGGTCGTTGCCTGGAGGTTCATTAGCTGGACGGTGTAGCAGCGTTGATGGTGAGCTGAGGGGTGGAGGGTCGCAGGGTGGCATTGAATGGGTGGCGCAAAACTTTCCTGCTTCCCTTGGTGAGTACTGTTCACGGGCAACTCCCAGCTGGCCCGTACAGCTTCCCTCCCTAGGGTGGGCAACCCCCAACTGGCCCACAGAAAGGTCCCTTGTCAACAAAAAAGAACAAATGGCGGTCCATGGAGTTGCCATGCCGTCGGGTGTATTCCCACCCATTAACTCAACTTGTGAACTAAACAGTTGCTGTGCTAGGGGCACTTGGGGCCTCCCAAGTATCCCAGCCCCGCCTTAGACTCGTTGTGGTTGTTCCGGTATTCTAAGTGAGGTGAGTGAACATGTTGCGTGATTCTGATCACTTCTGGTTATGGTGGATTCCTGTGGTTTCTGTCCCTTTTGAGGTCTGCGGCGAATATGCATTTGTTCGGGGCAGCCCATTTGGTCTAGAAACATATTTGCCTCGTCCCGAGTTTGAAAGAAGTGGACTCTCCCGTCGTGTTGCACTCTAAGCCGCGCTGGGAAGAGCAGTGAGTAGGCTATTTGGTTGTTTCTGAGCCTCTGCTTGATATTGGCAAACGTTTTCCTCCGTGATTGTACTGCGGGAGAGAAGTCGGGGTAGAAATGTATTTTGTCTCCTTCATGGAGGAGGTCTCCTTTCTCCCTGGCCAGTCGAAGGATGGTGTCACGATCCCTGTAGTTAAGCAGCCTCGCGATGATTGACCTGGGTGGTGTGCCGGGAGCAGGTCTGGTTGAAGGTATCCTGTGTGCTCTCTCTATTATGAAAAGTTGAGACAAGGCGTCTCGGCCGAAAAGGGCTATGCAGAGGGACTCCACATAATCTTCCATTTTCCCTTGCGGCTGGTGTTATCTCACTCCGACGATCCGGAGATTATTTCTTCTTGAACGGCCTTCAAGATCCTCGCACTTGGCTATAGTCGATTTCATTTGGGATTCTAATTGCGTGGCTTTGCTTGATAGGGTTGTTGTGTTATCATCAAGGTTAGATACTCTTTGCTCGACCTCATTCATGCGTTCAGAGTGGGTGTCCATGCGGTGTTGCAGGAGGTCGACTTTAGAGGCTAGACCATCCATTTTATTGTTCAAACTGCCTATGCCCGCTTTTAGGTCGAGGAGGATTTCTTTGATCTCTGTCGGGTCCTCGTTTGTTTCCACCTGGTGTGAACAGTCAAACACTGGGACCTGGTCATCTTGTTGGAGGGGTGCTTTTGGAGTTGTGCCACTCTCGAAGGTCAGTTTCCTTTGGGATTTATCGGTTTTCCCCATTGTGCCTGAGGTTTTGGTGATTTGTTGGATCCAGTATTTGGGTGGTCTTCTTATACTGTGGTTAATGGACTCCCCGTCAAATTCGTTCTTTGTTTTCCTGGAGTGAGTGTCAGAGCGTGTGTGGACAAAACTCTGATGACCTCTCCCTCCTTCAGGGGAGATGGGTTCAGGGTACCCAGCTGTAGTTAGTGTGTTGTAGGAGTGGGTCCTGTGGTGATGGGGGGCGGGGGGTCCCTTTATGATTGGGCTGACTCCTCTTATTGGGTAATGTTGTCCTTTGGAATGTGAGGAGTACTCGGACCACTTAGGTTTTGATGGCGCGTTACGTGCGCGCAGTTGCGGCCACGTTTGTGAAGGGGAAGGTTCGTGCTGAGCCGAGTGCGGCCACGGCCGCTTCTCCGCCACTGTATATGCCGGCGGGGCCTTCCCTTCAGCTGAGCCCAGGGTGGCTCTATGCACGCGCGGGGGGGCGGCGCCAGGGATGGCTCAGTTCGGGGAGCAGCGCGACTTCCCTCCCCCTTCTTACCTCCGCGTGCGGCTGTTCTTCTACTCCCTTCGCCGGATGGATTAGGCCCACGGCGGTGGGGGCCGCTTCAGGTGATGCGGTGCTCCTGGGCCCTGTGGGGAGCTCCCGCCCTCGGTCCTGCAAGTGGGTTGCCGGATTCCAGAGCAGGGTGCGGTGGATGTGGGGGGGGCACGGGGGGAAAGACAGCTCGTCCTTTGCTGAGTTGTCTCAGCTGTTTGCCCAGTAGCAGTGCCGCCGCGGCCCCGCCCCGCCCGCCGGCTCCGAACAGGGAGAGGGAGGCAAGATCCTCCGCCGGCCCACTGACGGTCGGCGATCGCCCCTCGCTCTATGCCCGCTCCTCTGTCAACACTCCAGGCGCCTCCGCCAGGTCATGGCGTCAGGAGCGTCTGAGTTCCTTCTGGGGGCAGGGGCTGCCGCGAGCGAGTTGGCGCCCCGCAGACCAGCTGTACGAAGCTCGGCTTTAAGGCTGCGTGGGCCGTTTAGTGGCAGAAACAGGCCGATTTTGTCCCAGTTTTCAGGAGATAGTAGCTGGAGAGATCAGAGAGCCAGGAATCTGGGGTAAAGCTTGCAAAACCACCGGGAATAGCAGGATTTCTCAGGATTGATGCAGGACTAAATGGGAGCTCAGACCCAGGCGGCCATCTTGGTTGGCCCTCTATCGCCCTCTCTACAAGAATACATGTTTACAAAGTTTGTTTGAATATAACTGTTACTTTGTTGAGTTTGATTGGCCATATCATACCTATATTATGTTGTATGTATAGGTGTGAGGGACGGATAACTTGATATTAGTGTTTTCCTTTATTCTCAGATTGACAGGCAGGGAAATCCTAGTTAGGTTAGGAAAAGTGAGGTGTTTGTCTCACCCTTATTTAATTAAATGGCTACTTTTGAGAAAACTCTACCTACTTGTCTGCCTCGCCTTTCGGACCCCCACACATCGAGTAGCCGGACGGAGGACAGACAGTGGAGCAGAGTGCTGAGGAGACTGTGGCAATGTTTTGTGAGTTCATGTAAGATATTGTGTGTTTGTGTGAGAGAGAGTGGTACCAACTTTGTGTAGTGTAAAGAGGGGACAGGGTGTGAAAGGAGAGTGGAATATAGAGAGAGGGAGAGAAATGGCAGGGTGCAATTAGAGACACGAGAGTGAGAGATGGTGTATGGTAGGAATGTGTGGCTAGTGTAATGTGCGAGTAGGAGTAAGGGCAGAGTGAAGCAGGAGGGGGTGGGCTTAGAATGTGACAATATCAGAACACACGCATACATAGGGGATTGCGAGTAGAGCAAGGGGAGAAAGGATTGCAGGAGCAGCAAAGGCAGGTAGAGAAGAGGGATGAGTGTAGCTATAGAGGGGAGGAGAGTAGGAAGATCTTAGAGAGAGGGGAGGGAAAGAGAGAAGTTGTTTAAAAGTTCAATAAGTCATCAACAAACTACTTAGTATTTTGATTTTTTTTTTAGGCCATCTAGAACACCTGACCCCCCCCCCCCTGTTTGTGGTACACAGACATGAAACTTCCGGGAGAGGTTGTTAGGGAGAATTCTCTGTTGCTAATTTCCCAAACCTAGTGAGTCCCCCAGCAGCTTTGCTGGATTTTTTGGGGTTTATTTTTTTCTCCTGCTAAGAGTGAGACTCTTTTTCTCCCACTCTTAGACATGATTTGAGATATCCTTTGACTTTGTGATGTGTTTTATAGGCTATGTGGTCTTTTACTCCATAGGGTTTCATGTGGTTTTTGGTAAGTGTGTTACACAGCACCCTCAGTGCAGTAACACAGGGGTGTAAGTGACCCCCAAACATAGACTCCATACCCTGGAACTGACTGTCTCCCAGGGCATGTAAAGTCACCATTGACTTTACTAGTCTTAAATTGGGAACAGAACTAGTACAAACCATCATATTGTGTAAGTACTGGTAGGGGTAATTAGGTTGCCCCTGGATCTGTTTTTCGAGGGGGCACTGTGCAGTTCCCCCTTGTTGAGTTTCTGGCTGGTGGCAGTGGTTACCACGCAAAATATTCCTTAAGAATATTTCCTATGGGATTTTCCCATTCATTTTAAACGCACCACTTTTTGGTGCAATGTTAAAGATACCGCCGGGTTATTTATTTAATATTTATTCCCCGGTTGGGTCTTTTCGCCAGGACTCGGTTTTAAAATGGCGTTTGTGTTCGCCTCTGTAACTCCAACCCAAGTCGAGCCCTTTGTTCCACTTTTTGGCGGGCTTCTACACAGAAGCCTCCAAAAGTGGTGCCACTCTGACTGGGTCTACAGGATGTGTGGGAGGAGGGGTTTAGGCACCCTGGACTGAGTTGCCTCGGCAACTCACGTCGCACTCTTGTATGATTGGCCCAGTGGTGAGCCGCCCGGCTCACCACTTGGCATTTTTGAGTGACAGCTAGGACTGATGAATGGGGGTTTTCTGCATAAAAGCAGGGCTTTGGGGACTGGAACTTCAGACGTCGCCACAGGACCAAAGAATCTGAAGAGG
Source organism: Ambystoma mexicanum (assembly GCF_040938575.1). NCBI lineage: Eukaryota > Metazoa > Chordata > Amphibia > Caudata > Ambystomatidae > Ambystoma > Ambystoma mexicanum. The sequence goes on from NC_090929.1 coordinate 1,666,797,606, forward strand.
GAGAAGCTGAGCCAACCTGCAACGACGACACCACCGGTGGAGCCCTGCTGAACCGACTCGCCACTTCTTCCAACGACAGAGGAGATCTTCATCCCGAAGAGTCTTCTTCCTTTGACTGGTGGGGATAACCAGTTTGCCCGCCTTTTCGCCTTCCTGGATCAGATTCGTGGCCGCCTTGCCTGTGCCAAGCACCCCGGCAACCGGGATACCACGTTTTACCACTACCGCGAATAAAAGGGTAGTACCTTTTAACCAGAGCACTCTGCGGCTGGTTTCTTCCCTGGCAGTGCAACGACCTTCAGCTTTCCTCCACGTCGAGATCTTCTCTTCCTATGGATGATTCCGCGACTTGCACTCACTGCGAGGAACAACTGCCCCCGCTGGAGGATTCTCGCCACTTTCAAGGTACTGTGTCCGCCTGGCCTCCCTCGCAACGGTCTGTGTGGGATGTTTTGTAAATCCTCAATTTACCACTTGGGTTGGCCCTAGGCTGGCTAACTGAACTTTTCTGAGCTGAAAGCTGCACTAATTCCTTTTTAAACTATCTGCAAGACTTTTCAAGCCTTTTAAACTGTGTGATCTTGGGTGCATTGGTGTTCTACTCTCTCTAAGAGGGAGCCGGGCCTCTGAACTTTTTGCTCACAAGTAGACTTTGACTTTCCTGCCTTGCTGAGTGCTTCTAAAGTATTGTGTTGTGTTCTTTTCTAATTTCTGCCTTTTCCCTCCCTTTTATGATTACTTATTGGAGTGCCATCTTTAGTTAAGCGCCCACCTCTGTCTGAAAATAAGTGGTGTTGATTAAAACTTGTCTAATAAGGGATGTATGTATATATTAATAGTGACTGTGTTTTGAACTTGCTTACAGTAATAGTGCTGTAGTGTTTCCAAGTGTGTCTTTAAATAATTATATAGTTGATACCAAAGCTCTGGTCAGTGTTTGCTTGTGCTACTGTATTTTGGTACATATCTTGTATACTCTATATACTGTCTAACTCTTCTTGAGAGGGGTATGGCTGCTCAGCCACAGCTACCAGGTAAATCTGGGTGGTACAGACTGCTACCAATTGGGTTTACTGCCAACACCTGTAGTCTTAAGCCTTTTGCAGTGGTCCCTAAGGGAACTGCACAGGTTTCTGCCTAACAGAGGTCCTTCCAGTATCCAGCCGCCCCACTTGTATTCCTCGCGAGGATCCCCAACCACGCACCGCTCATCCAACAACCGACACCCAATCTGCCTTCACACTCCAGTGTTGGCATGTGTGTAGACTGCTGCTCGACGGGCCACTCATTGATCCGCATAACAGCGGGTCCCGCATTTATTCAGACCCAGTTTAGGGACTTGCTTCCTCTGAGTTTGAGGCATGTCTCAGGTTCTGTCCCATTGACGGGGCCTCTGCCTGGCTCCAGCAACCAGTTGCTAGCTTTGATGTAAAAACACTTAGGGCCTCATCACGAGTTTGGCAGTAACCCTTAAACGCGACTATAACGCTATTACCGCCGCATTTAAGGGTCCGCCAAATCATGGCCTTGGCTGAATCCCCCCAGCTTTGAGCTGGGGGAAATCGGCACATTTTCAGCGGATTTTTCGGCGCTATTACCGGCGGCGGGAAATCCGCCGCCAGTAATAGCACGAAAATTCTCTATTGGACCCAATGGGGAATGAGGAATTCCTGAATGGGCCCAATGGGGAATGGGCACTAACCGTTCCGCCAAACCAGTGATCCAGCGCTAATAGCACCAGGGGGTTTGGCAGTAGGGCTATTAGCGCCGGCAATAATACCATCGGCGTTACTGCCCAACTCGTGATGGTGCCCTTAGTATGGCTGCAGGGTCTGTGTCTGAGCTACTATCTCATGCGACCATCGTGGACTCCACCAGCCATATCCCCTCTGTCTCCGGTTTCTTCAAGTCCATGTTTGATATAGGAAGATCAGTACACCTATGGTCTTCTTCCTGCTAGGTATTGCGTGATGGCTGTTAAGTCAGAATTTCTATTTTGAGGATTCAATTGCCACTTTTTGGGTCTCCTTAACTTTGTGCTTTTTCCTCCCTGACCTTTTGGTTCATTGTGGTTTTTATGTGGTCAGGGGAAATCCTCCTGAAGTCTCCCTGACTTTACCTCCTTTATACCGTACGTAAGGTACATGGGCTCAGGCTTGTAATTTTTAAGAAAAGGGAATTTTATCACCCTACAGAGGTTTTAGGGAGTCAGTTGGTGGCAGCTATACTTTAGGTTTGGCTTTACCAAGTGTGCAAGCAATTGTACCGCATTGGTAGCCCAGTGTATCTTTTTATTAGCCATTGGTGCTACCAGAGCTTTTTTTAAATCCTGCTTTGAGCCATTTTGTGTTGCTTCCTTTGTTCAAGGTGACCATGGAGTAGGGCGATGATGGCAGCCTCCATATTGTTATTGTTATTGTTATTTTGCATTTATATAGCATTGGTATGGTCTGAAGGCGCTGGTAGGTTGAACGCCCTCGGGAACCGAAGTTCAGGTCAGTATAGAGAGTAGAGGGAGTCCAAAAGTGCGTGTGCGCACTAGGTATGTGTGCAGCTGGTGCGGAAATCGAGTGGTAGCTGCTTCTTAGTTGTAGGTGTGGTGGTTGAGAGGTCAGGAGTATGTGTTTGCTCTGGTCGGTTTTACCCAGAACGAGTGTGGCTGCGTTAGGCCTGAGGAGAACGCCTGGCTGGGGGGTGTGAATCCAGCAATGATTACTTAGAGTGATGTGGAGTAAGAGGGAGATGTGGATATGAGAACAGTTATACCGAATGGTGTCATAGTATCTCTGTGTTCTAGATGAGTGGTGGTGTAAGAGGGAGAGTAAGCGTGGGGTGTGGTAATGATGTATGTTTTCAAGTGTTTCCTTCATTCCAAAGCATATTAAGCATCGTCAGTTGTACATATTCGTCCGTTCCTCATATTCGTCCGCTCCACACATTCGTTCAGTCATTATCATCGTCTAGTTCACACCCTCGTACACTTCTAAACGCTGCTGGGAACAGTTCTGAATTCAACTTTCACAGAGAGGCTATTGGGTGCAACTTTCAGGTGTAACTGGGTATGCTTCTAAAATGCTATTGGGTACACTTCTAAATGCAGGTGGGAACGGTTTTACAATCAGCTTTCAGATAGGCTATTGGGTGCAGCTTCTAAATGCAATTGGGTGTATTTCTAAAATGCTGTTGGATACACTTCTAATTGCAAGAGGGTACAATTCTAATTCAACTTTCTCTGAGGAGGTGCGGGGTACAGTTCTAGTTGTGAGGGGGAACAGTTCTTAATTCAACTTTCACAGAGAGGCTATTGGGTGCAGCTTCTGAATGCAATTGGGTACACTTCTATATTGCTTCTGAATGGTTTGGGCCAGTATAGTTCCCTGGTCTGGCCCTCTCACTTTTTGTGGGGGTGACTAAGGCTAACTGGTAGTTCTACTGGTAGTTCTACTGGTTGGTCCTCTGGCCCTTTTCCCCCTGCTCCTTTTAGCCCATGGCCTGCCCCTTCGTGCATGGTGTTGGAAACCTGAGCGTATTCTCCAAAGTAGACCTTGAGGATCCCTTATTCAAGTGGTCAGGGAACGACTGGCGCTCTCAAATCCCAACCCTGGGGGTGGACGAACGAGGGAGGCTCACATGGGTAGCGGAACCTGTGGTTGTGCTCAGTGGAATGCCCTAGGTGAGACGCTGTATTATACCAAAGAGGAAGGTGAGGAGGGAGGAGTTCCGGAGGCTTTGTAGGCTGCACCACATCTGACTCTCTTCCTCCTATCGCATCTTTCTTGCCCAAATCCAACAAACACTCCATATATAACCAATCCCATAAGATCCCGAACCGCTGTACATTCAGAAACGACCTGAATACTCCCCAGTTATTCTCCTTCCCGTCTACCATTTCCATAATTCCCCCTGGTCATTTTACAATAACATTCTCGATCATTTCCGTTTGCTTCACAAATCCTACCAATCTGACCAGTCTTTTGTCATATGATCAATACTGGCCCTTTAACTCTCTCCCATTCATTTCACTGGAACTGTGAATGTATTCTGGACCCCTCCTAAAATTCACTTTGGGGTACTTTCTTACCCCAGTACATTTTTCCTGTGTCCACTAGGCTCTGCACCACGTTTTTATAAACAAACATACATTTGTTTCATGTGGCAAATGGTACATAAACTTTATCAATATTGAAGCATTTTAGACAATTTTGTTTACATGTACCCCTTTACAAAACAACCCATTCCAGCTCCCCCCCCCTCTTCCCCATCTGTACCTCCCCCTTTAGTCTTTTTCTGCATAGCCCTTACTAGGTCCCAGAGCCCAACCCCCACCTCCCGCTCCTCCCCAAAGGTATGGTTTCTCGAGTACACAGTTCCTCAGCCGCCTGCCGTTCTGTTCAACTCTGTGTCCCCCCCCCCTCCTAGATCCACTGGGATCTCCCTCACAGCAGTTTGTCATCCAATGGGTTATCAATGTATTCATGCTGTAAGCATATCATCTCTCATCACTTCCTCCGTGACCCTAGCTTTTAGCCACACTTCTGTTTCTGATCCCTCAGCCACTCTATCTGGCTCTGGGCCAAGTTTTAAATTTCTTGCACTTATGATTTTATATTCATTTATAAAGTCATACCCTCCATTTCTATTCTGGTGAAAGCAATTTAAGCACTGACTAATTCTGGTAATAATGTGTCTACTTCTCCCTGTGAGATCTAAGGAACATAACTGTGTCTAAATGTTGTATTAATACTTGGAAGCCTTTGGTTGTGGTTTACGTTTGTTTCATCCTCTCCATGGCTATAATGCATTATGTGTGCCTGTGCATTAATGCCAATATAACGCCCTAGGAGGTCCAAATGGCTGTGGAGTAGTGTGCATTCTTAACATTTTGTTTCTGCTGGTAAAATTGTGCTGCTTCTTTTTTTATTCCATGCCCTACCATATATTAGGTGCTGTCCACCACGTCTAGAGCCTTTCACATATACCAGGGTTGGGTTGTGTCTTTAGGACACTGTATTTAATTGCACAGACCCCTGGGGTGCCTACCTGCTGGATATGTTTTATGGTTCCCTTGTTCTCCCCACCCCACCTGTTACTTTTTGGGTGCTTACCTCTTGTAGAGACATTGGGGTTAGGAGAGTCCTTGTTTAGACATGACTGTTTTTATAACATGTTTTGTATATTTTATTACTGTTGTTACCTGAAAACTTATTTGAACTGAGTTTTTTTATGTGTGCATTTATTGAGAGTTGAGCTTTGTTGCTATAACCACGTTACTACACTGAGAGGTTTGGCTTCCATTGTCAGGTGTGTTGACCTCTCCATTAGAGGATAACAGTTGTAGCATCCTCGGCAGCGGGTGCTGTAAAAACTGCTTTAACAGCCGGGCTATGTGTCCGCTCTGTATTGTATGATGACTAGTGGTTGATGTCGTTTTTTCCTGTGCCTTGAAATTTGCAGTAGATATTTAGGAACCTGCATGGCTTGCTAGAGGGATCTTTTCAGTATATTTACCTTTTTTGTTTTGGAAGGACCACTGACCATTGTACCTGCATTAGTGCGCTTTTCTCATATGATCAGTCCTACAGTTCAGCCACTCCTACCCCCTGTGTGTGTATTGAGGTTATTTGGGGCAGATGAAAACCAGACTGACCAGTTTAAACCATTCTAGAGGGTATCGGACTGTGCTCAGCGTATGCCCTGGTCATCGCAGTGGACATTTTCGACCTACTTCAGTCTCCATAGTCAATGGAATGTCACAAAGCAAATGCTGGAATAAAAGAAAACACACAAAAAATTAATTCGCAAAAGGCTACCATGAAAAGCTATTTGGGTACTGTTGCTATTAATTTTCAGAATCAGCCCTGTGGACAAGTTCTGAAAAGTAACCTTATTAATTTTGATAAACAGGGATACAACACTGATGTCTAGCAAAACTCTTTCTGGGTAATGCGACTGAACAGCAAGGCTTAGACTTAGGAGGGCCTGAGAGTGGTGAAGGGTTCAGTTAAACACACTTAATACAAGTTAGGCAGAATGTATACAAATAGTTATTTGGGCCTTAAATAAGCTACATGTGAGTAACACACTAAAACATTCATCAATAACATATATACATTCACCTTGTTGTGCTCTAAGAGCACAAACAGTTAATCACTTTTCAATATACTGTAAGTGTAGCAAAGCAAGTGAATAAAGAAATAGGACCAGGTAAGTGATCAAAACTTTGAGAACTAATAGGTTGAGCATAAAAGGGTTTGCAAATACAATACCCAGCCTTGGAAACGGGCTGCTGTCCTTCTTATTAAATCCATCCCGAAGTAGAAAAGTGGAGCCTAGTGCCCTTAGTCACAGGTCCCAATAGAAGTCTTTTCAGGAGGCTTAGTCTCTTTACAAAGATTGAACAAGTGTTAGCTTGAGCTAACAAGTAGTTTGTAAATGCCCAGTAAAAAGAAGAGGACATTCTGTAAAAAGACCCTTTCCCAATCCAACCATTGTAGGGGGGACCTAGGGGAGTATACCAGCCCAGAACACCACCGTTCAATGCCAGGCAAGGTAGAGATAGAGCTAAGACTTTGTACTCATACAACCCTGTGGAGCCAGGGGATGAGGGGTATGTTATCTCACCCCCTGTAATCCAATTTGCTCAGGGAACATGGTAGGCATTCCTGAAATTGCTGGGCCTTCTGTATTCGCGTCTTGGTTCTCTTGGAGGAAACCCAGGGGTCGGGGTGCATTGGTCACTTCAGGCATCATGTTTTTGGGTATGGCTAGTTTGTGGTTCCATGCATTGATGGACTGGATCTGGATTCTGGACAGCCAGGACACACAGACCTTTGGACCACCACACACAGACCTCTGGACCACAACAGAGGACTCCTATGATGTCAAGCAGGTGGTGAACAGCAATACACCCTTGAAGAAAATGGCGGAAGTGGTCCCTTGTTGCGGAAACAAAGAAACCTGGTGGGCAGCAGCACGTTCTGGGAAATGCTTCTGTTATTCACTAAACAGCGGGTCTGCGGAGTCCAAAGGCTCAACTCAAGACATAGATTGTGTAGCCCTGCAGACTTCCGTCTAGCCCACAGGATGGTTCTGGGACTGTTCATAGCACTTCTAGTGGCTGGATCTTCGAGCAGGGGTTGGGACTGGTTGTTCCCACCATTCAAATAGTCGAGGCACTAATGAAGCTCTTCAGGAGATATTAAAAAAGAATAGGCTCTGCTGGGTAAGTGAGGAAAAGGCTGCTGTGAGCTTCCAACAAGAAGTTCTGGGTCATCAGCGGGCTGCTCTCCTTCGTAAGGGTCTTAGTTCCAACGATCTGAGGAATGGCTGCAGGAGGTCCACTTTTATCCGGGATTCTTGCTGGAGTTGCCCCAAACCCACCAATGACAAAGACCTGCAACATTCAAACAGGCAGGGGCTGTCCAATTCTGGACAGACTCCGTCCACTGCATCTGCCCAGCAGCAGACTCACTCGGGCACGAACATGTACTGGATCCAGACAGACCCAGCCCCAACATTCAGCCACACACATACTGCCAATTTGCTTGCAAAAGCTGGCACTTTCCCCCATATAGGGAAAACGTGGTCACTACAGGCCAGGAAGGTCATCAAACTACATGATGGCCAAAGGACAGGTGAACATCTTGTTGCACAGACATTTTAAAATATGTTGTACTCTAAATGGCATTAAGCCGTAAAATGCAAAAGTACACAACACTATATTAAAAACAAAAAACGACAAAAGTATCCCCTGCCACCAATCCATGCTGGGGACATCATGCAAGTAACCACAAAGTTAACAAAAGCAAAGTTACAGGGGACACAGTGCCCCTGTTGCACTTAAAGGAATGGTTCGGTAAAAATGTTTTATTGCCCCTACGGGTCGGCCATGTGTTTTTAAGCCTAAGTCGCTCGATTTTAGAAAAATTTCCTATGGACCTTACCCGAGTTTTCGTCCATTAAACGCACGCGAAAACAGGCATCAGGGAGCTGCCATTTTGTGATAATCTTATCACTTGCCGCATCGCCCTGGCTGACCTGCTTTTGCGGCACTAAATCATATCCCCCGCCCCTGAGCCTGACATTATCAAAACATTCATATTCCCCGCCTCTCTCCATGACGTTACTGTGCTGCGTAGGCAAACGCGCCCAGTCGTCTTCTACGCGACTTCACACAGAACCCGGAAACCAACACAGATCAACTCACAACACAGCGCGCCACAATTCGGAATATGAAACTGTACTTTAAAATCAAACAGCAACACGGTACATTTGGTAAAGTACATTTATTTGACATTAACTGTTTATAGAATATTCAGCAATTGCCATATTAACTCGGAATGCCATTTATTTTCTTTTATCTCTATCCGCAAAAACTGTTCCGTTTTATCGTGAGTCACGCGCTGTTCCTTTATGGTACACAGGGTGTTGGTTTTCGTTAAAAGAAACACTTTGGTCGCACGGTGAACCGCAAGGCTGTTACATCAACTAGGCACTAGGCCAGCGTAAAGGTTGATATGTTGCTTCTAGCCGCTAGTACCGCGTAAGGGCATATGGGCCCTTGGCGATCGTCCCATAAGATCATCAAAGTGGTGCAGTTGTAGAAGCCGTCTGCCGGGGTCTGAAACTGGTGGCAGTAGCAGTAGGGTAGGATATACCTGTTTTGAAAACATAAAAATTATAATTAGTCTCGCCAGCCGATCTTTATTAATATTATTCATTTTATTTATTATGGCCGATCTGAAACTATTTGCTTGCAAGGATAGTGCAGTGGAGTATGTTCGGCTCTAAAATCAATGCGGAAAATAACGAAATAAATGGAGGTTAGCACACAATGAGAAACGACTGTTTGTCTACATGCGTGTGGAATGTGGACCTGCATGCCCATGTGCCCGCTACAAGGACGATCCCACAAACGTTTTCCTAGCTCTTCATTCATTCATTTATTCATGCATCCATTCATTAATTCTTCATTCCGGTATAAAAGCGTCTAAAGAGTTACTTAGATTATATTTGCAATTTCCATTGTGTCTCTGCGTAATGCAGTCCATAAATCCCACTGTGCTCTTGACAACGATTTTTCGTATACTGAACTAACATGAAACTCTGTCTAGTTTCAGAATTTTCTGCCTTATCGTCTCTTACGTTATTGCACCCCCCCCTTCAAATGAAGTTCTTTCGGCATGGTCCCTGTCTCTCAAGGTCAAAAAACAATAGAACCTTATACTGCCAGTGCGAGTTGTGGGCCTCTTCAGGCCGCGAGCTGAAAATCAAAGCCGCTGACCTTCACTAGAAATGAGCATACATTCTTTCTTTGCAACATCCCGTAGTAAAGCCATCTGGAAAACTTGAAGTTTCGAATCCATCTATGTACTGCGCCTCAATGTGCAAATGCGAACTGGCTTCTCTCCCATCTGCGACGGCTCGCTTGGCGCATTCTATGGCCCCCAATTTTGTCCTCGTTGTCTGCAAGCTTTGCAGCCCCAAAGAACCATAACTATGGAGACATTATAATTTTTGGGGGAAGGTCAGGGAAAGTATAAAGTACCCGAGGAGTTGAGTTGAAAATGAGATTTGTTTTTTTTTTTATTATTTGCAATACGCAAGCCTCCCCTCGGTTAACAGTGCGCAGCATTTACATGAGATTGCGAAAATTAGTTACATCAACAAAAATATATACATAAACATATAGTCAAGGTCAGCAAAAAGAGGTGAATAGAGAGAGAATTCAAAGATGACACCCAGGTTGTTCGCCACCCAGGATGGTGAAGGTAGGGGTTAGGGTTAGCATACTTTGTATGTACACTGTACAATAACATTTATTTACAAAAAGACAATCTTATTACAATTATTTAAACCGGGATTTGTACTTCAGAACCAGCTCTCCTTTGGGTGGACATGGCACAGTGGCAATTCTTGGTGGCAATGGATCAGTGTTCTGCACAGAAACGTTCAAAATTCCATATCTGTGCTTCTCTAATACAGCAACAATAAGGCTTTTGACAAAATCGAACTCCATTTCCTCATAGACTGGTTTGATCACCCATTGCTTGCTTCTTTTTGAAAAGGCCTTAGTGTAGGGAGGCATCCTTACATTACCCGTAGTCCTAGATTGTTCACGGCCGAGATTCTCGTTATGGGCCAAGACAGCAAGTAGAGTCCTATGTCTCATGCCCTGTATGCTGAAATGCAAGCGCTTTGGCCTGTACTTTAGGCACATATTGTGGAACACCTCCAAGCCTCCTGTGTGACAGAATTCTGTCAGTCCTCTCAAATCTCTTGATAGAGTTTTATCGAAAACAATCTTCTCAATGGCTTTGTGTGTCGGTGAAGATGGAATCAACCACTTCTTCCTTGCCTCTTCTGGGGACAAAGGGCCATGTTCACATTGGTGGAAATGTAGGTTTTCTGATCAGCGGTGCACGTTGGTACAGTGGTGCATCAGTGATCGCCATTTTTCAAGTAGTATTTCCACTGACCCTTCACAAGTTTTGGAGCTCCACCAAAGATGGTTGCTGATAGACTGGGACCACTCTGAAATACTTTCCAAACCTTTTTTTTTCCCTGCAGCCGAGATTTTCTTATTGATTGATTTAGCAAGATGCCATACGTCAAATTGATGATTAATATGTGGGAACTGCTCTCTCATTGTCTTGGCAATTGAAGCGCGTGTCTGTCTGTGGCTATGAGGTCGATGTGCATTCCCCTCGATTGTAGATATTCCACTGATTTTATAAATCCTAGTTTCTCCATGGCCACTGAGGATGTACATTGTGTTACCTGCACGACCACCAAACTCACAATTTTCTTACTATCCATGTCCTGAAAGTGGTAGGTGCAGTACTTGGCAGAAAATCCAGGGCTGTCGCACTGCCCATCGCCGGCTAGCTTGAATCGTTTGCCTTCAAATGTACTTGCTACAGACAATTGTTCAATTTTGCAAGCATCACTAATGGCCGGAAACAGATAATCATGTTGGTATTTGTAGTACTGAGTTTTGGAAATGAAATGGAGTCCCACAAACTGAAAGAAAGACTCTAACTTTCTAAAACTGGACCCACTAAAAAGTGATGCAGCTGGACACAGTAGATTGCCTGCTGGCAGTTTCCCCAGCATCGGTTGTGCAGACCATGAGAACGTATGATTTAATCTACAGGCGGCATTTATTTTGACGTTACTGCCGTTTTTTGACGAGTGACATGAATCAATGGCTTCCCACATACTTTCCCTCTAACGGAATGCCCACATTTCAGCATACTTATAATATTCATCAAACAACTGTTGAATACTATGTATTTGCCCTCTTTCATTAGACTGTCATCCGGCGTCAGTTGTTTCGGCCTGTGACGTTGAGGACATATCACCACATTTGAAAGAAATATCGCTGCTATCAAGTTCTGATGTGTCGGTGAATGCTGCTGCTGGTTCATTCTCTGTCATTTCAACATCTGCTACTTCAACATTGATGGGAGAACACAACAATGTCGACAGCTTTTTTGGTGGCAATTTTTTGGCGGGTGTAGATTGTGTGAATTGATCTGCGACTACGTCAGAGCTATCTTCAATACATCCAGTATCATGTTGTTGTGGTGGTGCGGTCGCACTGTAGCAATGGTCCAATACAACTTTGCTGGATTCTCCGGACTAATTAATTTCATGTTCTGACCATTGGACATGAGCATCTCGAGTCTCAACATGCCGCGTCTGAATTAATAGTTCCTCCATAGTGTAAATGGTCTGGCAAGCAACATCTCTCATTCGCTTCACTGTCTGTGTATGTATAGTTCGGACACCCACGGGTAACTAGAGGATAGATTGGAAAAGGGATGTTCAGTTTAAATTCAAGATAAAGTATAGTACAATTGACTGGAAAAAAACATAAAATAGTCCCCAGCACAAAAACATTTCTAAAGCTATGAACTGTTTGTAACTAACCTTATTTTTGTTTCTTTTCTTTGCAACTTTTTTGACTCGACCTTCAACATCTGCACGCTGTAGCTCCGATTAGTTTCCGCATCTCTTCCCTTCCTGTTTCGCTGCAACGACTATATTTTCTGTATCCGCATAGACAGCACGGAATGAGGCTCCATCGACTCCCTGAAACATAGCACTTTCATTACTGTGTATCAAAATATTGTTAGAATAAAACACACGTGAGGACGAACACACAGGTACATCTCAATAGCCAAACACGATTTAAACATTGTGTAGAACAATCAAACGACAAGTATTCGAGCTCTGATGACCTAGTTTGATGGAGCTGTCAGTATCCATACCTCTGGCTCTGCATGGACTGCCACGAATGATTGTATTGAAGAGGAGGCATCAGCAACGCCCTGAAACACAGTACTTGCATTAGTATGGTTTTCAATATTGTAAACATAACACACACTTGGGGTCGACGGCACAGGTACATATAAAGAGATAACCACAAATTTTGCATTGTCTAAAAGAATCAAGGAATATTTAAATATGATCAGATTTAATCGACTTAGTTCTCTGATTTCTTTACATCTGCATCATCTAAATGAGATCTGGTGATTGTAGTGGAAGCTCCATCGTCTCCCTGAAACACAGTACTTGCGTTAATAGGGAAGAAAGTATAGCAAATGGAATCACGTTATATGACCACGCTCGATGGAGCTGTCAATATCCATACCTTGTGCTGCTGAAGAATATCTATGGATGTTGTAAATGTGGTGCGCACTTCTGAAAGCTGTTGCACCGATTCGTATCCGCATGGTCCCGCTTCCCCTGGAATTACTTGAGTGTCAGGCTCTGCATCAAGTGCGTGGGTTGACGCTTCAACAACTGCCTGAAACATAGTATTTGCATTAGTAAGGATTACAATATTGAAAACACAACACACACTTGGGGTCGACCGCACAGGTACATATCAATGGCTAACCACGAATGAAACATGGTGTAGAACAATCAAACGACAAGTGTTCCAGTCCTGATGATCACGGTCGATGGAGCTGTCAGTATCCATACCTTGTGCTGCTGAAGAACATCTAGGGCTGTTGTCAATGTGGTGGACGCTTCAGCATCTCCCTGAAAGACAGTACTTGCATTAGTATGGATAACACTAATTATAACTGAAAACAAACACCAGGGGACGACAATTAAGGTGTATATCAATTGGAAAGCACTAACCAAACAATTGGTAAAATAATCACACGATACATAAAAACTATTACTTGACATGCATAAAACAAGTCTGTAGCGGAATAGCCAAGTATGATTACCTGATACGCGCTAGAAGTGGTTGATAACTGCGGGCACGTCGCGAATGTAGAATGTTCTTGCTTCAGATTCAGTGGTTAGTCAAGCAGTTGTAAAGGTAAATTATTGTTTGATAATGAAATGCAAATATTAAAGCATTGCCATGTAAACCGACAGAATACTTGAGAATAATGCTATTGAAAATGCACAATGTAGTACAGTTCCCTGTGCCCATAAATAGATTTCCTTTGGGGGTTATAAAATCGAAAAATAATTAATTGATAAATGTCATTATTCAAAAAGCTATACACTCATATCAATATCGAAAGTATTACAAGGGAGTATTACAAGGGACACAACACCTAAAATATCAATTAATCCATTCGGCTACCTACACACTACCGCAAGGCCTAAAGCTAAATCCGGCACTTGACTCACCAGTGGCGGAATGTGGACGAATAGAGTTGGAATAGCGTTTGGGAGCAATTTTCGTGTTGTTCGCTGTTTATTCTTCTTTGTTACCCAAGATGTGGCGTACATGTTCGAGGAAAAGTGCCGGCTGCAGATGCGCTATCGATCACCCCTCTTGTCCTCTAAGACTTGTTGGACTCTACTTTCCATCTCATCCAGTGGATATCCGCAATGTCTGACCCATTCTCTTATTCGATCAACAGTTTTTGGGAATACATGCATTGTAGTGCCTTCAGATTTAGCATGGGTCTTCGAAGAGCAACCGCTAATCGAACAGGCAGGCATTGTTGAAAATTTGAAAAGTAAATATCAAGATTATTATAAAACCTTGATGAATAAAAATGTCATAAAGTAAATGAACCATACCATGTTCAATGCAAGGTTTGTTTTGGTCGCCGGAACTATACCAGCTCATCATGTGCGGCTTACTATTTGCATAAGTTAGACATTTTTTAAATAATGTGACTAAACTCTGAACATGTGACTCGTCCCTTGGATGTTCTGTCTTGCACGAAAAGGAAACATGCTTACATTATAGACTGGACCCCCGAAGGATGCAATTCGATGACAATTGACACAGATGAAAATAAATAGATCTATTGATAGCATAACAATTGAAACACAAATCAATAGCAATGAGACCAATGACCATAGCACTATTGGGTACTGTAATCGCAAATAGATAGAAATGTAAAAATGACCGAAATATGACTAGGATACATGGCCTTACCTTGACCAACAAACAGTTGGATTCAGCAGGCCGAGCTGTATGTTGCAGGAGAACAGGTAGATGGCCACAGGTAGCCCACTGACGAGTTTGCTCGAAGCGGTCACAGATAGCACGACGACGAGCAGATTAGCATAGATCTCAGTGCTTCTCAGGTAGAAGGTTCAGGAGTTGACTTGCAAAGCGCAAAGATGTTCTCATGAGACATATCAAGTGGTTTATAAAGTATTAGAAACAGGGGTGTGTTTGTGAATGAATGAATGACGTGTGTATGTTGTGGTATTATGTGGTTTGCAGGGGGGCGGCCTGCCTCAGGAGAGGCCTGCCTGGAGACATGGGGTCTGAGGAGGACATGTGAGAGATGGCCCCTGGGCGTGGGATACCTTTTGAAGTGTACATGCTGTTTGGCACCTTGGCCGTTTGCGCCTGTGACAGCCCCCCATGCCAGCGCTCATCCCCGGGTGCGAACCGCCTTTGATAGAGGGGGTGGGATGGATGGGCCGGTGGGCATGCAGGCAAGTGTGTGGGAGCGAGGGGCCATCAGGCCCCTCTCATCCTTTACTTCTCAGTAGAAACTCGGACCAAGTGCCTCCAGTAGTGGGTTCGCCCCTTGCCCTTATGTGATAACTTTGGTTGACATTCGCGTAGATGGGACCACTGAGCAGGACACGGGGCATCCATTTTTGTACCCCCTTTCCACTCCATCTTGGTGACCAGGCCTCACTGCGCAGACCACATGGCCCCCATCCTCGTTCCCACTCCGACTGGAAAACTCCAGAGGTATTTGCAACAGCTAATAAATGTAACACATCACTCTTCCTCTGAGATCACTGTTCTGCATGTGAACCAGCCTGAACTAAGCACATAGCTCGTTCATCTCCACAAACGTGTCCTTGCCCACGCACCCTCGCCAGTGGAAACTTACTGCCATTCTGACCCTGTGTCCCTGCAAGGTATTCTCTTCATGTGCGAGACCACTGACCACGCCATGAGGCCCACCTAGCAGATCCCCAACTACCATTAGACCCCTACTGCAGTATATCGTTGCCTATCAATAACAAATGCCACATACCGGAGATTCTTGTGAGCACAGACCCACACTTCAAACAGTGTATTATAGTGGTCAAGACCCTTAAGCTAAGGCCTGTATAATCCAATGTTGAATGATAGTATAGATATATGTGACTTTTATAGAGACATAAACGACTGAAAGACTTTGAACAAGTGTTATTTAGTGCATGCATTATTGAGAAAATATTATGTTAGCTTAGATAGTGACCACCTGCTTCACAGCGACCTGACCTTCACCCATTCGGAGCACAGATGTCTGACGTCCATCCCTGAATGGAGACACACTTGATTCATTTAAAAAATCGAAACAACCGTTGTTAAAATATATGTGGTGTTTTATTTTGTATCTTATTTTGATGACACAAAAATACAAGACTTTACACATTGTACAGGTCAGGTTGCAGCACAGCGAGAGACTATCCCATGTACTGACCGCTGTCACTCGGGAACGTTTCTCTTATGGCACGAACGGCAAAGGCGGGTATTACTCTTCGAACGAACGCGGTGTCCAAGCCTCCTGTGAAGCCACCATGTAAAGGAACGATAGGTCACCAGCCGGTACCACCTGTGAAAAAGAATGATACAAACTGTTTTTAAATTAACAAGATAAGTTTAATAAACGTTTGTTGTCAATGACAATTCTTGTAACTAATGGCATTCTGCTCGAACAAATGCTATCTAGACACTGTACACAATTGAACGACTTTCATGCGTTACAATGATATGTATATGTAATTTTGGATATAGGAGAAGACCATGAAATAGGAGTGGCATGACAAGGCGAGTATACTTAATCGTTACTCGAACAGTTGCGCGAAGTTCATGCATAAGCACCATCATTATCCTCAACACGGACCGTGTGAGGCAGGCTGCCCTGAAGTCTGGCAGCTCGGTGATGCATTGCAGTCGTGGCTCGCCTTCCGAAATGTAGGCCACGCATCCCGAGTTTTCACAGCAGCAGCAGTTCTCATCCTCGGTTGGCATTAGCTCGCACCGATTGCATGTGCACCAGGTGGAAACACCGTCCATGCGACTAGGTCCAGGCTCTTAGGCTGTTGAATCGCCCTCCCAACTGCTGTCCGAAGCCCCATCGTTTTTGCGTGTTTCCCTTTCCAGTAGTTCCTCCTCGTTATACTCTGGCTTGTACATGTAGGGCATTATTGTAGCCATTGTGTGTTAAACAAACTAAAATAATTTATAGTGGTGGTACTGGTATCTGTTCACACAGGCTACAAGCAACGGAGGTAGCTGACCAGAGCACAGAAACGAGTCACAGAATACTCAAAGTAACACAGAGAGAGGAATGGAATCGAATGGAATCGAAAATCTGCTGCTGTGTGTTGAGAAACGGTCTGTTTATACTTATTGAGGAAAGAGGCGTCCTGCCATTTCCATGGCGACACGTCATTAGCTGAAGCGCAGCGATTGTTGACACGAGACGTGCTTTGGTGTTGTGAAATGGGCGGTGCGCGTCTGCTGATGACAGGCTCAGGGCGGGGGGATATGATTTAGTGCCGCAAAAGCAGGTCAGCCAGGGCGATGGGGGAAATGATAGGATTATCACAAAATAGCAGCTCCCTGATGCCTGTTTTCGCGTGCGTTTAATGGACGAAAATTCGGGTAAGGTCCATAGGAAATTTTTCTAAAATCGAGCGACTTAGGCTTAAAAACACATGGCCGACCCGTAGGGGCAATAAAAAAAAATGTACCAAACCATTCCTTTAACTTAAGGTGATGTGGGCAGAGAAAAATGAACATAGCTTTACTATGGGGAACAGAGTTCTCCTGCAATTATGGCCATGGGGACTGATCAGTGCCCCAAAAGAGATAAGCTTAGTAAGACAAGTGGAACAAAAAGGCTTCAAATACCTCCAAAAGATGGGTTCCAATTGATGGCTGTGGAGGGAAAGCAGCCACACAAAACCTAATCTGAACAGGTATTGACGTTGTAGAAATGGCTGAAACGTTGATGAAGCCGAAACTAAATGTAGCTGTCAGCATCCTCCATCACAGCATACTTCCTGTGTGACAGCCACTCTGGGGCTAATGCACAGTGCCCACAAAGCACCCGACCCTGCTAGCCATATGGACCACTAAGGGCTGCACATAGAAAAAGAGTTGAAGTGACAGGTGGACTACAGTAAAATTCTAGTTCAACAGTCACCCAATAATAATGATAATCTACCCTAACAGATAGTGTTGAGTGAAAAGGTATGTTCTGTGGGTATTAGCCCTTCATCAACAACCATTCAATTTTTCCTCCAAGATTCCTAAAATAAACTCAGTCCTCAAGGGGTTTAACTTCAAAAACACAGAGGCCAAGCAGGTCTCCGTCCATGCCAGGTACACCC
Source organism: Ambystoma mexicanum (assembly GCF_040938575.1). Classification (NCBI taxonomy): domain Eukaryota; kingdom Metazoa; phylum Chordata; class Amphibia; order Caudata; family Ambystomatidae; genus Ambystoma; species Ambystoma mexicanum. The sequence continues at coordinate 1,666,815,450 of NC_090929.1, forward strand.
TCAGGTCCTGGACATCAGCAAGCTACAAAACCTTTAGATCTAATTGGGTGTTATCTGCACACTAGGGGATGGACAGCCCCACACTATGCCACCAACCTCCTGCCAGTGTCGCCATAATCACGTTAAAATGTAGTGGTGACGTCATCGCAAACCGCACTTTACAGAGCGTGTTGAGGGGATGTGGATTACTCGATCTGGACAGACATTAAAGATGTAAAGCAATGCAGAACCCTGTCCCTCGACCCCATCTGCCTTGGAAAAGTTGGTCAGAAGTGCCTCATGACTGCTGATTGCAAATGCCACCTGTTAGGCAAGATTGTATGCTGTACCCTTTGGGTGCACTACAACAACCACCCTGACCTCCTGGCAGAAGGAACCCAACCTTTGGTATAAGCTTGTACTACAAAGGTTGGTAGCGTGTTGAGCTTATCTCAAGAGGGGTCGATTTGAGCTGTAGGGAAGTTACACAGAGATTCACAGTGACCAGTATCCAAATAAACAATTATTAATTTATCAAGTCAGTTAGAATAAGCCGCCTTCGGAAGGGGCAATATAACAGTAACACTCAGATACACTTCAAAAATACACACGCTTAATATTTCTATATCAGCAAGTACCCTTTTGGGATGGCCCACAGACACTACCTACACCCTCAGGTGACTTCAATAGTTAGGTTGCTGGGGACATTAATATATCACTGTTGCGTTTAGAATCAGATGGAAGAGTTTGTCAAAGAAAGAGGTTATTATGACACAACAAGAGATCTCACAAATATTTCTTAAAGCAGGTAAGTACTTTTGTAAAACCCCAATGCAAAATTAGTTAATCCTTTACTGGAAGGAAGACCAAACACATTCACAGAGAGAACAAGAGTCATTCAGGGAGACAGGCTAAGCGAAACTAGGTGAAACTGAAGCACTTCTCAGATGTAGGTAAAAGTCTTGCACAATGTTTTAAAAGTTTTTGTATGGAAGAATTCAAAGTAGGGCCACAAGCTGTTTAGGCTTGTGAAGTAAAGAAGCTATCAGCAACTCTACAGAGCAACCACAAGTCTCACGAACAGAGAACAAGAGCAGTTACACGAGAAGAGGTAAGTTCGCTTAGACTGTACAGTACCTTTAGGTTGAAGAAAAATGCAGCAGATGACTTCTGTTCCTGTGCAGCTCTGCAGATCCTGGTGTTCCTGGGCCTCAGTCGTGGGGACAAGAGGGAGGACTTCTGGGGACTCCTGCACTGCAATGGGACGTTTACCGACCGCAACCGGCAATCTTCAAACAAGAAGCACGTCAGTGTTTCTGCTCCTTGCGTCTACCGCAAATAACACCACAGTTTCTGGCTGTTGAGATGTACTTTCCTTGCATCTGAGGTCCAGCACTCTGTTAAGGTGACTCAGGCTCGGTCAGTCCTGCTTCCTGGGAGTGCAGAGGTTCTTCCTGGAGCTCTTGCCCAGCTTTAAAGCAACGCACACAATCTGGTGTTCCCCCTCCCTTGCATTTTCAGTTTCCAGCAGCAACTCTGTGGAAATTCAACCAACTCCGAGAGGATGTCCTAGTGGCTTACTTTGGAGTTGCTTGGTCCCACCAACTCAAAGGGAGAAGTCGTCCTTGCAGGGGCTTCTCTGTCGATATGAATTTGGAGTTTCAGCACAGCAGCAGGTCTTCACCGGGCAAACCAACAGTCCAGGAGTTGCAGCAGGCGTCCTCTTCAAGTTCTTCTTTGGTTCCTTCGTCCAGTGGTCGACTCTGCCTTCCAAGCCAAAAGCCTTGCCTTTTATTGAGGTTTCTCCCATTCATTCCAGCCTAGCTGTAAGTCACCCAGCAGGGTGGCTGTGCTTGCCGGACAGTCAGCTGGCCAATCATCACAAAGTGCATTTGGGTCTCTTAGGAGACTAAGCACAGGGAGTTTCGGGCACCTCCCTCACTTCCACACACTCTGGAGCCAGAGGCGGGCTTCACGCCTGAATCCCACCAAAGGCAAAGCAAACAAAGGGACCAAACCTGGTTCGGGACGCAGAGTAAATCTCAAGAAGGACCTTTCCACAAAGAAATGGTGAAAAAAGACTGGAACATTTTGACAAAAATGGCACCCTTGGGTGCTTTACTGCAGCTCCGAACGCAGCCGGCGGTAAATGCACACCACGGTAGTTAAAAAGTAAACCACTGCCACCAGCCATTCAGTGAGGAAAGGGCAACAAAAATGTTACAAGAAAAGCTAGACAAAGGGGATGCTAAGTAACCCCTCCAGCACCCTATTGTAAGATAGTGTGTGCTTGGTCTAGAAAGTTACAAATGTAAGTAGTCAATTTCACTTTACTGCTCTGGGAAACAGTAGTTTATCCAAGAGAAGGTATTTAAACCATGGGGAAATCTGAAAGACTTCCCTGTGCCACTGCACTGAAGGTGCTCTGTGACACAGTGTAAAAGACAATGTCTATGGAGTTTGTCAGACTCCACAACCAAAAGAAACAGAGTTCAAAAATCACATTAAAATACATGAGAGTGGGGAAAAAAGGGTCTCACTCCCTCCAGACAAAAATATCAACTTCTCAAATTCCAGCAAAGTTGCTGGGGGTCTCTAAGGTAGAGAGGAATTAGCACATTCCAGAGAATTCTCCCTAACACCACCAAGAAATCAAAAAAGCATGAGAAGGCAGGACCCCACTCTTGTATCCATTTGTGTCCCCACCTGCTCCCTGCCAACGCGGACAGAGGTCAAAATTGTTGTTTTGTTATACTGGTCTAATTTCAGTGTCCACCGTGCTTCCTTAGTAGCTAATTAATGTATACAATCAGAACGTTTTCTACAAGGAGACCGTACAATAGCTGATTGGATCTGGCTTTACAGTTCTGTTTGTCCAGCCGCAGGGACAACTTTGTCTTGTTTTACCTTGCCATATCTGATGTCCAAGTGTGTATTTCACATCTTTCCTGTTTGCCATTTCCTTGTTTTGGAATTCTGCTAACCACTTATTTCTGTAACATTCAATGGCTAAGAGAATTTTGAGAGCCTTGCTTACGTGTTTCCTTCTGTTACCAAGAATGAGCAAATCTGAGATCTGAACATTCTTTTTCTTTCCACTGCCAAGCCCCCAAAAAGTCATCTGATCCCATGGTCACTAGTGATCTTAAATAGATTACTTGAAGAATTGTTTTCATTGTGTTGATCACTTCATCATTCAGAATTGATTAGATTCATGTACTCTTCTCTAAATCCCATCCTGTTTTTCATAAAGATCCATTTGTCCTTTCAACACTCTAGTTTTCTTGAAAGCGTTCCCCTAGTTCCACCTTTGAGACTGAAATTGCCTTATAATTTAGGTGTTTGCTGGGCTTCTTAAATCTTGCCTGGCTCTTGCACCTGTTAGTGCGGCCTGAGACAGGCTCTTTATTGGCCATGATACCTCTCGACCGCCAGGAAACTATCAGACTTCTATTGCTCTCTGGACGAATGCCTGCATTTTAAAATGTTGTTCAAAATTCTTGATCCTGTGAGTCTCCATATCTATTTCATAGAGAAAAGGATAAAGCGACTTGAGTAGCCCTGCAGTACAATGTTCTCTTGGCGATCATATGTTGGGATCTCCATGTATGTAATGACAAATCATGGGCATTGATCGACAGACAAGATAAGGCCAACTGTAAGGGTTGAGGCGCTTATTTAGATTCTTAATGACCACTCTACAGAAAACAAAATACTACAGTGACTTGGCCAAAACGCCAACCTTAATGTCCCCTCTCCCAACGTCGCCTTTGGCTGGCCCCTTCTGCCTTCCCCAAAGTACTTTCAAACAACTTTTCTAAAGTGATTAATCATATTAAACAAAAAAATGTCTCTCTGAAAAACACTAGATGGCTTCTTCTTCCCTCAAGCATTGGACTTGCTCTTTCTCTAGAGTACCTCTTGGCAGTTCAACAAACAAAAAAAATGAAAGTTCAGACTCCATAAGGGGTCCTTTAGACAGTTCCCAAGATTTTCAGGGTGCATCCACCTCACTCATTCTTTCTAGAGTTGTTCTTCTGACATCTTCCGGCTTGTTTCTGGATGGTGGTGAGATATGACCACCTCGGATGTTCTGTAGACATTGCTGCGTCTCCTGCACAAGTAGCAGATACAGTTGGCGTATTTCCCCTTACTTACTGACAGAGCTTGTGGGTTTGGTTGTCCCGGTTTCCAAAGAGAATCTTGAGAGGACTTCCTCACCATCCTTCCAAGGGATCACGATTCCTAGCCCACTACACCACCGCTACTTCTTCTATGGCACTGATCCTCCTGGATGCCACACCACATGCTCGTTCCTCCTCCCACTCTGGGTTTAACCCTTTGAGCGGGGCCTTAATTCTACTACACCTCCTTGGAACAAGCATGCCCCCTCGATCTTTCCTGTCACCGGTAGCTTCCATCTCACTAGCACTTTGTGCTTTCTTCTTGTTCCCAACCACATCCTAATGTCTGTCCTACCAACTGTATCTTCCACCAGCCACATCCTGAAATTGTCTCCCCTTCTTGTTCCCAGCCTCCTCCACTCCTCTATCTCTAAACTCTATTCACTACCTGTATAAGCTGAGGGTTGGCCTACTCCAGGTAGCATGGTGCATGTCCTGTTGGATTCTCATGTTTAAGAATAAATTAAAATGAGAAACTGTAAAGTCTTTACACTTGGGAAATGTGTGAGCCTCCTCGCTTTTGTGTTACTTTTACAATAGCACAAAGCCAGCGCCTCGAGGGAAGCGTGCCTTCTACTTAGCCTGTCAAAAAGCAGCAGGGTCTAAGCCTGAGCTTTTCTCTAGCATTGTAGTATATAGAGATGTACGCTGGTGCTCTCCGCTGTAGGGTTCTTTCCTCTGAGCCGCTTGTGCATCAGATCTACTATTGCACGCTGTTCTCGAGTCCCCTCTCGGGCACAGTAACTGATTCTGAGCACACACACGCGCAAATGTTGAATATGCTTGTAACTAATTTCCCTTTTGAAATCGCTTCACAGCACTGGAACGCTGACATTCACATCCTCAAGTTATCACTATTAACTGATTTTATTTTCAGTTCAGATCAGTGTTCATACACTGCTAAAGCTAGCAGCCCTCGGCATGAAACACTCGCTCAGATTTTCAGGTGCTTGTCCTTCGAAGGTTGCTTAAAATCTTAGAAATTATTCTTTCAAAGGAATGCCGGTAAAGATGCCTTAACTATTAGTTCTGCAGGCAGGACTTGGTTGATGAACAGTCCAGGAAAAAAGGATAACATGTTCCTCCAAGCTATCTACTGCTAGATGTGTGGAAATGACCAATCAGCTTCTCTGGTCTTCCCACCATCTTGGAAAGGAAAGGGCCTATGTGCCTGGAACAAGATTTTCTTGAGAAATGCACTCCAATCTATTTAACCTTAAAAACCAGACTTTCACTCAATCCTTGCAGCACAAATCCTAACGCTAGCGCGGTCACACTTTCAAGTTGTAATTGTGGCAGTGTGATGCTGGAAATGCTTTTGGAGGGACAGGGCCTCTTTGTCCTGCCACTTCCTTTATAAGTGTTTTCTGCCTCTGAGGTCCAGCCTGGACCTCTGGCATTGTAGCGCTTCATATTTTCCTTTTGGTGAGCAACACCCATTGGATACCCTTATGGCACCTATGTGTTTTGGGGTACCTCTGTGTTCCAGAGCAGGCTATGGGCTGGTCACACCTATATGCTGACATGGCAGTGGCTTTGAGTGTCCTGCATTATTGGGACACCCAGGGCCTGCCATAGGAATCTATGGATTCCTGATGAAAGGCAAGATGGCCACTGTGGCTTCTTGGTTTCTATTGCCTTTTACCTTTGTTCCCAAAGTCCAGGGACATCCTGACTCTGTCCCTTCCCTCTGACGGGCTATTGGGTGGAAATACCATGTATGGCTTTGGGGCTGCCTCCTGTCATACTGACTGGAGCCTTCCCAGGGGCTGTGTGTTGTGGGTGTACACCCTTGGGGTGGGACTCGTGTGAATGGAGTCTGAAGTGAACTCACTTTGTGTTGTGGGTGTCTGGTTTCTGTGTGTAACACAATGCCTGAGACAGCCCTGACAATCTGGTATGAATGCAGTGTAGTGTGCTGAAATGCTGGGTGCATACCCCTATCCACATTCTTTGCTATGGGCGTGTTGGTGGAGTGAATGGCTTGAATGCATGTAAGCCTGCATGGCTGCCTGCCTGCCTACATACATGAATGCCCTGCTGCGCGATTGGTTGACTGAGACTGGCTCAGCCTGAGTGAATGGGGAACAAGTGTGTATAACTAGGGTCCCTGCACTCACCAATTTGTTCAGCAGCTGAAGTCAACGATGAAGCAAGAAGAAGCTGTTCCTTGAAACCCAGTTGGAGGGGACGTTTGCTGCTTCAATTTCTTCATGTAATCCAAAAGCTGCTGTGTTCTTCCAAGGACTGATCCAGAGAGGATCTGTTTAGGAGACCTCTTCCCCAAGCTACGAGGGGCCCTCGTGCAACCTGCCGCTCTTCATACGAAGTACCCTGGAAGCCAGTCCTGTGTGCCTGCCGTCCGGAGAAGGGGTCTTTGTGAGTCTTGAAAAGGAGTGCCTGGGCATCGCAAGTCCAAGTCCATTGGTGTAACCCAGGGTCCGGAGGAGCGTTTGTTTCGCTGGAAGCCTGTTGCTGTCTACTGCCCAGAAGAGGTATATACTGCTGCTCGACACCTGGAGCTGTGAAAGTTCCAAACTGCAGAAGAATACTTCAAGGGATATCCTTGCCAAAATCACTGACCGGCAGAGAAAAAGTGGACAAGGTCCAGGGTCGCTGAGTGCAGGGGAAGGTCTGCCGGTGGGTTTCTGCCACCAGACTCTGACAAAGACGTCCCAGACTTGGTGAGGGTCCGTGGTCCACTCCAGTGGTCGAGTCCAGGTCGCCAGAAGCCTTCCAGAGGTTCATGCTGCGGCTTCAGCACTGAAGAACCAAAAGTCAGGAAAACTGCGTAAACCCAACACCAAAAGTGACGTATGCACCCGTTGCCACCAGAAGTCATCAAAGGTCCCTAGGGGTGGGGGTCCTACATCTGCTAAGCCTTTGAGGAGCCCACAGCAAGTTTCATCTTCCCAGGACTTCTACAGCCAGCGAAATCTTCGACCAATGGAGAGCATCGTGAAGAGCCAAACTGCTGCACTTCAGAAAGACTTTGGTTCAATTTTTCTTCTTGGACTCACATACCCCAGTGGCTCCTTTTTCCAAAGGCGTCCATCTTTAAAGTTAATCGTCGAGTGAAATCGAGAAACTCTGCCACTTCGCCTGCCAAGGCACCAAAGGTACTGCGACGAGGAAGAGCATCTTCTAGCCTCAGTACTCGTCCAAGGGCTCCGACTTGTCTTGAATCCTGTTCTCCTGTGACCTCTCGGGTACTTTGAGATGGTAGAGCCTTTAAAAAGAAAGTAGAGAGTTAGTGAACATGTGTGGATCTGCCTTTCCTCCCTAATCTATGCTGTTACACCTCACTTAAGAATTCACGTGCCTGTTTAAAACCGTCTTCAGTTGGCACATGTATTACATAATTTGAGTATTGTGTGGTACGACAGAGTGTATATATTTTACATTCTTTGAATAGAACTGCCAGAGTACAAATTGTTGTTATTAAACCTTATTTTATATAAATAAGCTATGTTATCACTTAATATAGCGTGTGGACATTCCTTTGTGGGGGTTGGTGTCTCACTGTACTTAACCTGTCTGCATCACCTCCTGAGTGGTTATGCCTTGGTTGCTTGTCCAAGCTACCATTGAGAGTACCTTTGATGGTGTTTCTCTGTGCGTTTGTCCCAACCATGTAGAGGACAGATGTACAGATACCCACTTCCAGTCTTTACAGGCGGGTCAGAAAGAAGAGACGGACTCTGGTTCACCATGTTTTAACTGAACTTTATTCAAAATACAGAGAAGTCCTAACAACTTTCCCAACGGTTGCCCTTCCTAGCACAACTGAAACCAGGGCGCTTGTTGTCCGGGTGGTAGCTAAAATCAAATGTCTGTCCCTCATCCTAAAACTACCCTGTCCTGACCCTGCCACAAACACTAACCAACTAAAAGACCAGGAGAATGACTCCGTAATCCTGGGCAGAAATATGTCTTTCCAACTTGATTGACAACTTTCAGTAGTTAAGATTTAAATTGCATTGAGCTATTTTCTTCACCAGTTGCTTCAGTTCTTTCCTATCCTAATTTGTAATCCTCTTGGCATACTTAAATTTTTCTTCTCTGGGGTATTGACCCGTATCATCTTCTGTGTCTTGTACTTGTCAATTAATAGTCTTTCTCCTTAGGTATCATTGTTTCTTCCGCTGAGACTAATTCTTAGGTCTATGTACTTCTCCCTTGGGATCTGGGTGATGTACCCAAGGTTTAACTTTACCTCCTTTCCTTTTTCACTACTACTGGGACAGGTTAGAGGAGTCCTGTAGCTATCTTCGCCCTCTTTATGACCTGTGGTTTTACTGGGATGAGTACGAGGCGTCTCAAAGTCAGGTTCACTCTATTATTGCCAGCTAGGCTGTAACCATTCGACACAGCTGCCATTCTCCCTGGGTCTCCCGCTCTTCTTGATTCTTTGTTCCGCCTCTACAGGATGGCTTTCTTTCAGGGTACTTTCAGGGTACCTCCAGGTACCGGTTTGAGTGCCGCAGTACTGGTTTGCAGAGTGTTTCTCTCACCTCCTCATGGTTACCGTACAGTACTTCTCTTGGTTACTTCCGTCGTCTGTACCGCTCTGGGTATGATCACCTTGATTGCTTCGTACAGAGAGGTTTTCTCCTCCCTCCGTTCTTTTGGTTGCTGCTTCCTATGAGCCAATCACTCCAGCGATGCTTGTTCTGAATAGACACTCTCCCCTGCTCTTCACTAAAGAGGCCGTTGTCTTGTTCTCTGCAGAACCTGCTTGATACTCCCGGGTCTCTCTCAGCATGTTTGCATAACTCCTTTTTATGAGGACATACTGAGGATTCCCCAAGTTACCAGAATAGTCCTTTCTTTTGGTTTTGAGTCGGGCTCGGCCTAAATCCCTTGGGCTTCCTCGTCTCAGTGTTGGGCAGCTGTTCATTCTTTTCTACTCCTTGATGTTTATTCGTCTCAGTACCATATAGACATTCTTCAGGACAAGTACTGCAGTAACACATACGGGAGGATTCAGGTTTTTTAGATATTTCTTTCTTTGTCTCTTGTATGAGATGGACGGGAGTGCTTCTCCCCAAGAAGTGACCGAATCCCACGATTCGTCATACAAGCTACTAGTTGGGCATAAAATAATTGGCCCTCTCAGTTCTCCACAGGGACACAGTACACTATTTCTTACTCTCCAAGAGTCAGTTATCACTCGCAAGTTTTTAGTTGAGTGGGAATTGTGAGGCTTCCCTAACGCAATATATAACATGTACCCTTACAAGAATGTGCATGCCTTATCCAGAAGACCCTTTGTCTTTGGGAACCTGACAATTGTCAATTCGCACCAAACTCCTGCCACATCCTCCTTTTCCAAAATTCCACACTGTCCCCTTCCATGTAGAACACCTTTTTTATACTAGCAGATTCTACCTGTGAGCTGGTTTGGGTGTTAGGCCTGCACGTATGTATTCTTGTAAAAGCTGCCATGTGATTTGGTTCTTTGTTATTGTGTCCTCCTCACGCCCACTCAGGTGTAGAGCACGTCATTTGAATGGCAGCTGGACTGTGACTTTAAGACTATGATTCCTTGTCTGTGTGAGTCTTAGCTTGTGCATGCGGTTGTCTGCAGACTGCAGTGGACCAGTCCTATGGTGGGCGGCTAAGTGAGGATGACCAGGGCATCCCGCCCCAGGATAATCATCCACTGGCACACGTAGGTCCAGAATAAGGCAGGGGCGTTTGTCACAGCTACCACTCATGCATTTGAAGTTGTTGCCCACCTTCATCCGGTTCTTTCTTGTACTTGATAATCTTCCCTTGCGTCTGCTGTAAGAAGGTCTGGCTATACCATTAATTCCATGTTGCTCACAGAAGTATCTCTTGTACTGCTGGTCCTAGTTGCACTTCCCCAAAATGATCTTGCCGACTGGTTCCTCTGGTCTGTGTCGTTTGGTATGAATGAAAAAGAATTGTTAGATTAATCTGGCAGGTTCAAGGGGGTGCATGCTTGTCTCTGCATCTTTGAAATGTTTTTGAAAAATGATCCTTTTTTTGCTGTGCTAAGTATGTTTGCACATCCCTTGAACAAGGTCAATGACTAACGGTACAAGAGGCTCATCGACCGCACACTACCATCAGTAATGTGGATTCATTTTCTCAAAGGTTTGCCTTTCTGTCCCTTCCAGAGCTGAAAGAGAGCCTAACCCGCATGGGCACAGACCTGAAACATGGCTTCATCAGCTCCTTGCGCAGTGCCTGGCAGACGCTAAATGACTTTGCCCGAGCTCACACCTCATCCTCGCAGCTGCAGGCAGAGCTGGAGAAGGTGGCCAATCAGATTAAAGAGGAGGAAGAGAAGCAGGCGATAGAAGGTGAGTTTGATGCACAGCAATAACTGCTTTACATGCAACGACAACATCTGAATGGTGAGAAGTGCACAATTGAGCATGACACGAGGTGACTGGAGCATTGATTGAAGGACAGCATATCATGGATTCTGTACATCAACTTTAAACAAGGCACACGTAGGACAGACTTCGGCCAGGCAATGAAATGAGCGGTGTAGTGTCAGGAATGATCCACATGTCTGCTAGCATGATTCATTTTAAAATTTAAGCGAAAGATCAAAAATGTGGATAAAAGTTACCTGAAGACTCAAATTAAATCACTCGGTGGTGACAATGACAAACAAATCCAGCCAGAGTAATGTGCTTATAGGGTGGAGGAAATAGCTTAGCCCTGGGTTCAGGGTGTGAGAGTAACTGACCCACAAACTAGGCCACAGGGATTCCCTTAAGCCGTCCTAACTCTCTTGGTGGTAAACTTGAAAGAACAATCCTGGGAAGCAGTGTGTTTCAGAAACAGCAGTATGATCCATGAGGCATTAAATAAGGAAATCTGTGCCCTTGGCAAAGTGATCTCTGGGCACATTGGCTGTCTAGAAGACGCCTGGTGCGTGACTGACGGCCATGCCTCACACATGCCTATTTGGCACATTGCACGGGTTAGGGGAGCCCGGGGTTGGTGGTCGGGAAATGTTGCCATACCCCAAGGCCAGATCAGGTGCTTGCTATCCACACTAGTGTACAAATATATGGTCTCAGCCTTGCCAGTGGCTACATTGAGGTAGAAACACTTGAAATTGTCACCTCTAAATGATTGCGCAGCCCTGAGCAAATGGTAAATGTCCTATTCAAATTGAGTGTGTAACTGGACAACAGATACGGTGAAACAAAGAGTCCAAAGCAAGTAGATTCTTCAGTCAAAATACGCTGTCGAAACAGATTTTATGAAATGATGCAAAAACAAGACTTTTCAAGGCAAGACGTATGTTATTCAAACTGCGTTGGAAAACCCAAAGCCCTCCTGGGGGGGCAGATATATGGGCCAATTCTAAAGTAGTTGATTCTCCTCAAGAAAATAAGCGGCAAATAACTGAAACAGTCTCTGTTACTGACAAAGTTTGGACTTTGGCCACAGTGGGGAACCAGCCCATGAACTCACAGTTGCAACGTTTGAACAAACTCCCATGTTCTGGGAATGTACCACACTGTATCAGTAACAGAGACTGCTTCAGTTATTTGCCGCTTATTTTCTTGAGGAGAATCAACTACTTTAGAATTGGCCCATATATCTGCCCCCCCAGGAGGGCTTTGGGTTTTCCAACGCAGTTTGAATAACATACGTCTTGCCTTGAAAAGGACCCGTTGTTCTGGGTCGAAACACGTGTCGGCAGTCTTGTTTTTGCATCATTTCATAAAATCTGTTTCGACAGCGTATTTTGACTGAAGAATCTACTTGCTTTGGACTCTTTGTTTCACCATATCTGTTGTCCAGTTACACACTCAATTTGAATAGGACATTTACCATTTGCTCAGGGCTGCGCAATCATTTAGAGGTGACAATTTCAAGTGTTTGTATCTATTAGCAGTTTATGAGGTGACTGCTGGTCCCTCTTTCGTGCAGCAACCCAATCTTATTTGGTTTGTAAGGGTCTCATTGACTTTAGTTTGTCTTCTCAAATTTAGTTCTAACCCAGCGCCTCACCACACCGGCACACCTCAATTTTGTTTTTCTACATTGAGGTAGGCCATGAGCGACACAGCCTGGCAACAAGGTGCCATGGATCAAAGCACTGTATTTACAGAGTACAACCACCAAAAGATACAGGTTGCGAATACTGTAAAGGATTAAAGATTATGAGGGCCGTCTCCTGGTTGAGATGTCTGGTACACAATTCAATTAAGGCAGACCTTCCAACTGATGTCACCCTCTGACTGTTAAGAAATACAGCCAGAAGGAGGAATCAACGGAAAGGGCTTGGAAGGTAACAATTCGCCAGACTGCAACAATAAATAAGTGGCATTAATCACTGCCCTACTGTCTTAGAGACCTTTAATCAGCTGTAATTAACCACACTAACCTGATGGTGTAGATCTTTTCAGGATGTCCTTAATGTAATATCAGGCAAATCCAAGGTAGCAATAACAGGAAACAGGGAAGGTTAGTAGGGGAACTAATCCCGAACGGCACGAGGGCCACACTAGTCAGGAGTTGGTGCACTCAGGATAGCGTTCATAATGTTTAGTGCACTTATCCCAGAAAGCAAATGGTAACAAGTATAATGCAATTATCCCAGAAAGCAGGTGGTAAGTAGCCTGATGATGGTGTCCAAATCCCTTGTTGGTTAGATTAGGATGTAGGAGCAGTTCCTATGGAATCCACTGTACATAGAATTCAGCAGGATTGGATAAGTGTTTCTGGTGAGTAATGTAGGCACAGGTGAGGAATCAGAATGTGTCCTCCTAATACCAGCCCAAGTAACACAGGTAATCCCAGGTGACATTCAGCAGAATGAAATGCATAAAGCTGAAATCTTGGAAATAACGGAGAAGGAATTACAAGTAACACAAGCCGTTCAGTGCTGCGCTAATAAATGACATCGCAGCGGGTGGTTCCAATCGGAAAGTAGCTTTGTATGAGGTGATGCGATGACCAACCTGAACCCGCTTTGTTGATGAAGGCGCCGGGTTGTAGTTTTCTTGAAAAACTGGAGCCAAAAGTGTTGCGGAGGAAATAGCGGAGTTCAAAGAACCCAGCTTCCACTGAAGTAAACAAACAATCAGAAGCAGCGAGTGAACGCTTGTGCGCTGCTAACTACGTGATCGCCTGACACGTGATTAGTTGCGTACCACGTGATGCTAACACTTCCCTTTACTGAAGACGCCACAAATGCTGCTTCCCAGGTAAAGCATTGAATAATCTCCACCTAGTATAAAACAGTTTAGTCGTTCTATAAGCAGAGTGAGAAAGCGAGGTATGAGTCCTAGGAGGACTCTTCAGAGTAGACGTGGCAGGTGAAGGGGCAGGCATGACACAAGGCCACACATTCTCACTCCAAGACTAAACACACAACCTCTCGGCCTTCTTGGACGGTATCATCGAAAAAGTATCCAGCACCCACAGGCCCATCAAAAGTTTTGGCAGGATCTGGTGACTTGAGTGTTCATGGCCCACTGCGCCTCAGCCGTCACAGTTGGTGCATGGTACCAAGTATTCAGCTTCACAGGGTGCGTCCCCTAAAGTTTGAACGTTTGTTTCCAATGCGTCAAAAGGTGCACCAAAATGTGCTTCTTTAGGCAAAACTCACCCTAAATTGAGAGAAGAGCATACTAAGGCCCTTTCACAGAAACCCTCTTCTCCACCCTTCGGTTACACACAGGCCTCCTCTCCTTTGTCCCAGTCCCTTCAGGGGCCCAAGGCCCTGCTGAGGCTGAGTTAGCTTTTCCACTTCCAGAAAACTTAGCCACTACTTCCTGGACTAGGGAAAGGTTAGAACACTGCATTGACAGGGTATCTGAATTCATTGCCCTGCTCATGAGGCTCAGCTAGATAATATCTTTTTGGACGTCCCTCCTGTCTCCCAACCCAAAGAGGCTTCCCCTACTGATGACCAGCTAACTTTCAACAACATTCTGCGGAAAGCAGTAGATCATTTCAAAATTGTCTCTCAGGAGGTGGTGCCTGACTCCCACTTTGACAGAAACCTTTTCTTTGAGGATATCTTCCACAATCAGGCTATCCCACCTCTTACTCCATTAGGAAACTTACTGCCCCCTCCCTTACTTGGGCAGTGAATCTGCGTATTCAAAAGATGTTTCGACCTGCGCCCTCGGATCCACTTAATATTCTGGGACGCTCCATCCCGGACTCCCTGGTGGTCACCACGATTAGAAAACGTGCAGGCATTCCCCTGTCTTCATCAAGTCTCCCCCTGATAAAGACTGTAATAAGTACGTTCTATGCGCTGGCAAGTGCATTACTTCTGCGGCTTACAGTACCTGTAATGCAAACAATACCACTCGGCTTGCCAGTTACAGTGACGTCCAATGGGGGCCTGATACAGGAGGGTCTCCAGAATGTTCCTGAACCAACTTAATTGCAACTACTTTCAATTGTGCAAGAGGGACGTCTAGGTCACATATCTAAAAGAACACACTTGATGCTGTGGAGACGGCAGGCAGGGTGTTGGACCAGAGTACTCTTCTGAAATGCCCAGAACTCTGGATTTAAACCAGAGACCCAGGCCTCGCTCATCAACAAACCCATTGAGGATTCGGCTCTCTTTGGCAAAGCAGTGGATGACGCACTTGAGATGGCAAAGAAAGAGTATGAGACATTGAAATCATTCAACCAAATCTCTAGCAAGCCGTATGTGCTACATCAGTATTTAATACCCACTGCTCCTTTCGTGGGCAGTTCTACTCATTACGCTCCGGGGTCCTAATGGTTCAAGCAGTTCACACCGATATTCTGGGCAAGGAACGTCCAATGGGATTTCAGCATGGCAAAGGAAGAATTAGAAATGCAGCATCCAGGGGCTACCCTGCCAGCAAATGACTGCACCATTTGGGTCCCCTCCCATGCCTCTCCAGTAGGAGGTTGGATAACCTGCTTCACCCACGCATGGGAGAGGATCACTTGAGACCAGTCGGTGCTCAAAAATGTAGGTGATGGTTTTTGCATTAAAACACCTCAATACCAGCCGCCAAAGAACAGCCGGCTGGCTTCAGACCATCTCCTCCTTCATGAAGTGGAGGCCCTTCAGCAAAAGGGAGCCATCAAGCTTGTCCCAGATCATCAGGTAAACCAGGGCATTTATTCAATGTACTTCCTTATACCCAAAAAGGATCCAGCCATGCACCCTGTATTAGACCTGCACCCTGTAAACAAATATGTCAAGCCTCAGAAGTTCAGGGTGACAGCTCTGCAGGAAGTAATTCTGCTGCTGAAGCACAGGAATTACATGGCAACCTTGCATATGAAAGATGCATACTTTCATATTTCAATGTTGCCAGCACAGAAAGTATCTACGGTTCAAGATAGAGAACACTTTACTTTTACTTAAAAACTCACTATCAATTCAAAGTACTCCCCTTCGTCATTGCCTCTGCTCCGAAGGTTTTTACCAAGGTACTGGCTGTGGGGGCAGTTCACCTGCGCAGACAGTCCGTTCCAGTGTACCCTTACCTAGACGACTGGCTCATAACTACAAACATGCATTAAGCGTGTCTGGAGAACACCCAATGGAGAACACCCAAAAGACTATAGACCACCTGTTCCACCTGGGGTTCTCCATCAACAAGAAAATATCAAGTCTTGTCCCCAGCCAATTGAAACAACTTTTGGGGGAACTAATTCGGACAGAAGACGGACTTGTTTTCCCCTCCAACGAGAGGGTCCAAAACATGTTGTTGTTCCAGATCCTTCAGTATGTAGCCGGTCATCAGATAACCATACGGAAAGCCATGCGGCTATTAGGAATTATGGCATCCTGCATTTTCCTGGTTCCACGCGCCCATCTGAGCATGCGCCCTATGCAGGAGTGGTTCTCGAGCCAATGGTGTCAGGCAAGTGGTCAGTGGGATGATATAGTGGTTGTCTCAAAAGCCCTTGTTCGGTCCCTGCAGTGGTGGTCAGAGGACATCCTTCTGCAGGGCAGATTTTCACCACCTGTAGTGGAAGCCAGGGCCATGTATTACTTGAACAAACAGGAAGGCACTCACTCTCCAGAGATACCCAAACTGTCTCTAGACATTTGGAAATGGGCACTCCAACACAATATGTTCCTGTCACAACATGGTTCAGGGTGAACACAATCTTCTGGCAGACGTGCTCAGAGACGTGCAGCTACCTGTAGAAAACAAGTGATGCTTGCACAGACATATTTTGCACAATACCTTAGCAGAATGGGGACTCGAGACATTGACCTCTTTGCAAAACTGGAGAACACACAATGCCTGACTACGCCTCCAGGTATCCCCAAAGGATGCCCAAGGGGAACAATCGCTGGATCACATGGCCAGAGACATTTGCCTATGTTTTTTCCTCAGTTCCTCACCTCAACTGGATAATTTACAAGATGCACCTGGAACACGTTACACTAATCCTGATGGCACCAATGTGGGTTCGTCAGCCATAGTTGTCACATCTCATGGAATGTCCCTTTGCCCTCTGGTGAAGCTAGCTGCCTTTCCCATACAACATGGGTTCCCAAGATCAAGGGACAACTCTACATCCATGCCCTCAAACTCTCAATTTAACAGCATGGTTCCTGAGTGCATAAAGTTTGGGCATCTACAGCTGTCTCAAAGGCGTATGGACGTCCTTAGGGAGGCACATAAACCTTATACCAGACTGTGTTACTCCAGTATGATATGAAATGGCATTTATAATGCGCCTATGCACAAGTGTTTCGAGGCGCGACGAGTCAAGGGAGGGGGAACGGAGGGAAGACAGGCAACGATCCTACTAGGCCAGGTGTCATTCAGATAGCGCAAGTGCATGGGAGGGGGAAAGGGAAAAGTGCATGGGGGAAAGTGCAGTACAGGGATAGTAGAATAAATAAATAAAACGGCCAGAAGGTGGCAAGTGCAAGGTAAGAGCAACATAAGTGCTTGTCAGGGGACTGTAGGGATATAGACTAACAGTCCCCAGGTGTGGGGGTTGCCAGGGAGGCAGTGCAGGTGTGCCTGGGTCCGATAACAGAACGGGTGGCCAAGAACCCAGTGCAGATTCAGCCAGGAATTCAGCAGGGGAGAGGGGGAGAGAATGCAGAAACAAAGAGGAAGGTGTTGAGGTGCTTCCGGAACCGGAGATGGTTCTCCTCAGGTTTCAGGAGGCAGGAAGGCTGTTCCAGAGGGAGGCCCCTGTTGAAGAGAGAGATCTACCACCAACTCGTTGCTTGGAGAAGCGACTGACCCTTGGGGAGTTGGAGGCGGATGAGCGAAGAGGCGATCCCTGGGCTTGAGGACAAGGACAAGTCTTGCAGTCCTGTTCTGGATAAGTTGCACATGGCGGAGAGTAGAGGCTGGCAGATTTAGATAGAGGCTGTTAAAATAGTCCAGCTTAGAGAGAACCAGGGCTCTGGAGACGGTGAGCTTCTGGGGGAAGGAGAGGAAAGGAAGAATACCTCTGAAGAGGTGCAGCTGGTAGTGTGACTTCTTGGAGACGTCCGAGATGTGAGGAGAGAAGGAGTGTGTGGAGTTGAAGATGACCCCGAGGTTTTTAGCCTTGCAGGTGGGAGCAGGAAGAGGGCCAAGAGAGGCCGGCCAGAGAGCTGCAGGGAAGGAGGGAGTTGGTGTGCCAATGAGTAAAATCTCGGTCTTACTGGCATTGAGGCAGAGGTCATTGGTGACGCACTACTCCTGGATAGCAGACAGACGGTCAGAGATGAGGGAAGGAGAGGAGGAGGCTGAGAATAGCCTGCAAATGAGCTGGATATCATCCGTGTAGCACTGAAAATTCGGGCAGAGAGCGGCGATGTGGTGGGCTACGAGTGCCAGGTATTGGTTGAACAGCCAGAGAGAGAGGTTAGATCCCTGGGGGGGGGGGGCACTGCAGGTAGAGAAAAAGATATTGGAGTGGATGGAAGCACTTTATTTGGTGCAGTACTTGTAACATCAACCCAATTGACTGTTTACCCACACACAGTCCTCTATCTAACTCGGCTAGGACTAGTTTTTAACTCACTGAAAGTCCACCTTGCTGCCCTTTATGCTACCTGTAAATATGTACTTCTACACTCCTCCATTATCTGTATCATGCTCTGTAATGCTTATCTGCAACTTTTTAAGAAATGCGCCCAGATGCCCCTGGGCCGGATGCGCAATATAAATAAACCAAATACAAATACCACCTCTTAAAGCAAGGTAATTGAGGCTTTCATGGAAGGGTAAAACGACTTTGCCCTCCTATTTCTAATCGTATTCCCGGAAGGGACATGAATGTTGTTCTCACTAAACCTATGGGCTATCCTTTTGAACCAGTGCACAAAGCCAGTCTTAAGGCTCTCGCCTACAAGACTGCTTTTCCGAAGGCTATTACTTCTATTGCAAGGGACGTCTGCCCCTGCTATTAGGAGAGTTGGTGAACTGCAGACGCTTTCGGACCCATTTGTTACTATTCATAAGGACAAAGTGGTTCTGCGAACACACCCAAGCTTTGCGCCTAAATTAATTTCCAAGTTCCATGTAAACCAGTCCATTGAACTTCCAACTTTCTTTCAATATCCCACTAACTCGCCTGAAAGAAGATTCCATTCACTGGATGTTAGGAGAGCAGTGGTGTATTTCCTTGATAAGACAAAACAACTTTGAAAGAAAGATCAATTCTTTGTCTCTGTTGCTGCTCGTAGAGAAGGGGACCCTGTTTCAGAGTCGGCAATTTCTAGATGGATTGTTAAATGCATCCAAACGTGTTACTGTTGGACTAAGAGATTTAACCTTTACTCCTAGAACACATTCAATTCGAGGCACATGGGCTACTATAGCTTTCATTGCAAATGTTCCTCTGGACTCTATCTGCAAAACGGCTACCTGGCGTTCCGTTCACACCTTCGCTCGACATTACTGCTTAAATACACATTCTAAGACTGATTCTCAGGTGGGTCAGGCGGTGCTAAGACATCTTTGCTGCTGTTCCTTCACACATCCAACCACCATCTCCTGGCACTGCTCGCTAGTCTATGCAAAGCATGTGATTCTAAGCAGATTCACAAGCATCAGTAGACATCCATTACTCACCATTATCTTATTTCTGGTGCTTGTATCTGCTTAGATTCACATGCGCCCACCCTTCCTCCCCTCTTGGAGTTGAAGGAATATAGACATCTTTCACCTTCTTTCCTCTGTACTCGCTCATGCATTCTCTCTAGGCTCCCTCATGGCCGAACCAAAACAACCAGGGGAACCTCGATGCCTGAGGGATCATGGGCACACTACACGTCATGATGGGGATAGTGTTACAGGCACACCCTTCTAAAGTCTAAAAATAAAAATGCAATAATCTGAGATTACCACTAGATGTCATTCTATATGCACAGCATGTGAATTTGAGCAGGAACGAGCACCAGAAATATGATTACAGTGAGTAATGTATGTCATTTTGCACTTCCGTTTTTTAACACCCATTTGCCCAGAAGCGCAAGGGGGATGGGGGCCAAGCGGACTGCTTGCCGTCTATAAACAGAAATTTATGGTATGGTTTTACCCGTTAATTCCTCCTTGCTTTGGCGTGCCTCCCCCAGAAGGTTCCTATCCTCGAGTCAGCATAGCTAGAGTCTAGTCGTTGGAGGGTGTGTTTGATACTGTTCAGTTGCCTCTCTGGCCCCTACTGTACTTTGAAGGCCTACCATAAGATGTGTTCATTTTCCAGGAGTCCCTCCTTCCTCACAAAGAACTAAACGATATACTCCTCTTTCTCTGGTTTGAATGCCTCATCTGTCAAGCGCATCTTGTTTTTAATCTCCTGGATTTGTGGAAAACTCTTCACACTTTTCTCCTCTTCCACACATCCATACAGAGACCCGCTTGGGGGCTGTATAAGGCACACAATTCTCATGGATATGCCTTCGGCCAAGCTGATGTGTTAAGACGGATTTCCAAAATCAGCCCTGGTGGGAGGATTCTAGGAGGCCACCCTATTGTGCTGAACAAGGAAGTGTGACGGCACCATGAAGCAAGACACAGACAAGAGACTTAATAGTCGGTCTGTGTCCGAAAAACCTATTCTTACCCTCACAACAAAACAAACATGTAGGGATGTCAAAGTCAAATAAACAGTATTCAAGTTCTGAGCTTCTTTCATCTCACTGCTTTTTCTCCGCTCCCCTTCCCCACGCATAAGAAAGTTCCATGAAATAGAATCTTGACGTTTATCTTCAGTTCAAAGCAAGGTAGTTCATAGTCACTCCTGGGGTTCCCTTCCCCAAGTTTCAAATACCACAATCCAAACATTGAGACTCCAATTCCAAGATAACACATATAACCTTGCCAAGCCTCAAGGTTCCCTTCCCCAAGACTTCAATGTCTCACACAGGTTCCTTGGTACTTGCTCCTGTGCACAAGATATTGTCACTTGCTTTCCTTTGTTGCTTTCTGGATTTAGGGTGCACTCTTTGGGCTCCTCTGGTTTCTCCTTAGCCACCTTGTGACGCTGCTACCATGTGTGTCACATCCCTTTTCGAATGATCACCTTGTCACTCCTTAAGGTTCACTGTTTAGGCTTTCTTCATTGTCTAACAATCATTCAATATTATTGAATTGCAGTTCAGAGTTGTATGCATTCTAATGTTGCTTAATTGTAGTCAGCTTCAAGATTTTAGTTTGTTGTGCAATATGCATTCACTATTCAGCGTTTCACTGGTTTGCTTCAATGATAAATTTCCCTTTTACTTCGTTATTCAATATGAATTCACTTCGGAGTTCATTTGTTGTGTAACATACATTCAGCGTTTTACTGGTCTGTTTTAATGTCAAACTTCCTTTTTAACTCGGTATTCAATGTGCGTTGCTTTTCAGTACTTTTATTCCTTTTCTGAAGACTTTCGAAAATATTCCTTTAAGGTTTGCGAGCATGTCAACAAACTTAATTAGTTAAAGGAAGGATTAACAATGTTCAGAGACTTTAAAAAACATGTGTGTTCCTTTAACGAGACCCGCAACCACTCCGCTACATTGTGCTAGTTTCAGGCCTCATTGACAATAGCGATTCACTTCATGAGACACACAGTTGCTGTAACACCTGGTTTCTCGCTCTGAAAAACTCGCTGGCTCACTTTGTAGTCTTGTTCTGTATCGTGCAGACCATACATTTGTGGCTTCTTTCCAGGTTTTCTTTCTCTGCCCCTCAGACTCTCTTGCACTCCCGATGCGCCACAGGAGAACAAGCAGTCCTTTAAATGAAAGGAAGGATGACCACTCATCTTATCTCCTTGCTTTGCCTTGCCTCTGCACCACGGAGCTGCCGCACCCAGTTCACATTCGCCCAGCCCTCCGCTGCTTCGGTCCTCTGTGTGCTTCTACGACGGCAGCACGGCTCCTCGCGGCTCCCATCAGAGTCTCGCCTCCCTCTCTCTCCTCTCCTTCTTGCACGCACCCCTTTTATGCACCAGAGTTATGTAAAGGGGTTGCAGGTGTGAGTCCTTTCTGTTTATTGCCTGACTATAGTTAGGCTTATTATCAAGACATGCCTGGTCTTTGCAATGGTACTCCTCTGATGACCCCTGCCTCGTCTCAGTACCGCAGTGGTGCATGTTGGTGTGCATAACTCCTAGTCTCCACTTCCTCGTCCCAGTGCTGTCAAAGGTCTTGTGTGGAAAATGAGGGGGGCTGGTTTATAATAGCCCATAAATGTCGGGGGATGGTTAGGTTTGTCATCAATGGGGAAAAGGGGAAACCATGTCTCGCCCAAGGGTTCTCCCCTCCCAATCCTTAAGGAGACTCCACCAAGGTTAGCCTCCCTCGCTTTCCCACCCTCAGTGTCCAGATCCAAGAGCGATGGCCTTTCCTGGCCAACCGGCGCAGAGGGCCCAAGGGGAGTACGAGTGGGAATACCCTGGGTTTCTCCATAGAAGACAGAGGTTAACCAAAACTCAAGGTGAGGTAGCAGAGTGGCAGTGGCTTAGAATCAGGAATGGTGAGTGTCTGGTCTAGGGCTCCAAGTCCACACCGAGCAACATGTATAAAATACAATTATTTATTAGGCATTTAGTTTTCACACTAAGCATATAAATATTTCAGGTGAATATTGTTTGTCACACACAACCGTATAAAACATATATACGCATTCACCATTTGGAGAATTATAATTGCATATTAATCAATTACCACTCAATACAGGTGTGTGGTCAGATGCAAGGAAAACCTAGAACGTAGTGTAAGACGGGCATGGTATCAAGAGAAATTACAGACAACAGAACTCAAGTTTCAACCAACTTTATTAAACTGTCGGGAAGGTGAAAGGCCTAACTTGCCCTATAACTAAGATATGGATTTTTCTTCCTAAAGAAAACTAAGAAAAGTCTTAAGTCTGTAAGTCCAAATCAAATTTCGTTTTGTGTCCAAAACCTATGCTTGCCCTCACATCTAGAAATAAACAAAGTGGGGGAAAGGGGGTTCTTCTCAAATGAAAGTGTTCCAAAATAAAGTCTGAGCTGTTCTCAGCTTAAATTCTTCTTGGACCTTCAGGCTCGATACAGTTTCAAGAGTTGTTGGTCTAACCAATGTTCTGCCAAATCTTGAGATTCCCTTACCCAAGTTCAATTTAGCACATTTCACAAAAAGGGGCTCTTGAGGTTCTCATCCCCAAGACTGTGCTTATCAGTTCTTTTAAGTTCTCAGGATTCCCTTCCCCAAGATTGTACTGTAGTACTCGTATGACTTGCCACAAAGTCTCATGCTTATCCCCATATAGGACCCCATGGTCCCGGCGCATATGTCAGACCACAAGGTTTCTCCTCCAGTTGATTTGCACTGTATGTGAACTTCACAAAGGGGAACTCCCAGGTTTAGGCGCAGTGGTTAGCCCACACGATCGATATGTCGCAGGTCAAGCAAACATAAGTCCCCCCCCCCTTAGCTTTTGTTGCAACACTCTTGCTCATCAGTGTTTTGCAAGTCTTCTCCACATTGGTTTGTCAACCACTTTGCTTTACTACTGTCTGCAATGTTGTTTTCACTTAGTCTGATATTCCTTGTCGGTTTATTTCCCAATGTTCATTGTGTTTATTATGCTGGTATTTAATATTCCTTGGTTTTGTCTCAAACAATACTTTCTATTCCGCTCGACATTTAATATTGTATATTTCATTCACTCTGCTTTTCTCGTTCAGTTCTGTATTCAAAATTGAGTAATTTTATTCAAGGAGTACTTTCGTTCAGTTCGGTATTCAAGATCGAGTAATTGCATTTAGGTAATATGTTTCAATCTGGTCGGTATTCAAGATTTTTCATATTTACTCAGTTCTGTCAACCGCTACTTGCCTGCAGATCCCTGGAAGCGCTCCGGTGCTTCCAAGCCCTCTGATCCTCACTGGATGTTTGCGTCTCCACCGCGGTGGGCCCTGCTATTCCCGCTCACCTTCCTGCCAGTCGGGATGCAGCCCACCTTGACTTCTCTTCCTCGTCGGGCACTCCGCTCACACCGGCGGTCGGAGCTGCTGTGACTTGCAGTCGATCTGCCTTTCAGTTGGTTGACAGCTCCAGCTGTCCTTTCACAGGTTCCTGGTCCTGCACCCACCATGCGGCTCGCTCGCTCTGGGTCTTCCTGGATCGTTGCTAATCTCCCAACCTTCTAGTCTCCTGCAAGGCGGCTCTCTTTTCACCATGGCAGCTCTCTTTATACACAAGAGCTTTTTTACTGGGTCTCAGGTGTGTGTTGGCTGATATTGCGGGACCATAGCGAATCCAATTACTGGGATGTGCCTGAGCTTCAGTAGTGGATGTAAGCACACTCCTCTTCTTCATCTCAGTACTATCGAGGGGTGAATGGGAAATTATGGGTTGGGATTGTATATAACCCATAAAGGCTGAGCAAGGGTCGTATAGGTAGGTATTAGGAAAGGGGGGATACAAATCCCGAAGGACCTTTCACCCAGGTGATCCTCCCTCGCTTGTCCACACCCAGGGACGGTATCCAAAAGCGATGGTCCTTCCAATGCCACCCGAACAGAAGACCCCTGGGGAGTAGATGTGAGAGTACCCTCAGGATTCTCACAATAGGCAGAACACTTCATAATCTTCACAAAATCGGCTATCCTCAACCTTTCCAACCCTAAAATGGCCTGGGCCCTTGTGCCCAAAAGTCACCAGTTCCAAAGTAGAACTTCTTCGGGTAGGTCTATATAGAAAGAATGCACTGGGCTGTGGTGGTGGTGATTTTTGAAACTTCCCAAGTTAGATAAAAGTTCAGATATGCATTCAACACCCCAGGATAGGCCTAGGGAAGGATCCTTAACCCAGGTTCCACCACCAAAAGTCAGGTCGTAGAATTACTCCTCTGGCTCAGACTTCTCGAGATACCACGGTTGGAGGTTCCAGGCTCTGTTCCAGGCTTGCTCTTCTATTCGTGTTCATACCCTGAGGATCATCTAGACAGACAAGATACTTTCTTTCTTGGGATTTAGTTTTGGTTCGTCATAGTGCACAGGAATCTGTTCTGGAAAGATTCCATTTGAAGACCCAGAGAAAGACAAGTGAAGTTTCTCTGGGTGAGGTGGCCGTGGGACACCACAGGGACACAAAGAAAAGATCCACCCAAGGTCGGGCAGCAACAGGCAATCATATAGTGGTGAACACAGGAGCAGCCCCAGCACAGCTTCCCTTGGAGAAAGACTGGTGAAAATGCAGGAGCTGTGCTTGGAATGACTGCTGCAGCTAGGTATCCCAGCAGAGAGCTGGACAGTACATGGGTTGTTCCAGGGACACTTCTGAATGCACAGCAGGCATGGATCCTCATGCAGTGGTCAACCCTGGTTGTTACCGCAGGTCCAGGGACCACCAACAAAGGCCTTCTTAAGATCAGGACAGAGGATCAGGGCGTCACCAGGACAATACTAGATGCTGATTTAGCTGCAGATGTAGTCTGTGGGTCATCAGCGGGCTCCTCTTCTTCGTAGAAGTCTTGGTTCCAACCATGATTTGATGAACAGTTGCAGGAACCCTCCTTTTATTCAAGATTCACGCAGGGAGCAAGCCCACCAATCGTAACGTTCTGTAACATTCAAACAGCCTGTGGTTGTTCAATCCAGGACAACCACTGGTCATGACATCTGCCCAGCAATAGACACTCGGGCACCAGTGTGTGAATTGGAACTACACAGTCCAGCCCCTTTCTCTGACACAGACACACACACACCTGCTTCGATCCCCGCATTCCCAGACGTCCTGATAGAGCAGGTTTGCTGTCCCTTTTATTTCAGTTTATTTGTTTATAACGCGTCGGAGCCGGCAGGCATCAGGGCGCATGTAGACGCACAAGACAACAAAAGGAAGAGAGGACAGGGCACTGCTGAGGGATACAAGGTCACTTAGATAGTTCTAAGCAAAGAGAACAGTTTTCAGTGATTTCTTAAAATAAGGTAGATTGGAGACCCATCGCAAAGTAGAAGGGAGGTCATTCCAGATCTTAACTTGGATGTGTACCTCCTGAAGCCTTTCAATACAAATATCCTGTGTTCCTCAGGCATGCATGCTTTTTTAGCATGGAACGTTTCATTTGTCATCCACCAGAATCCATTGAGAGGCTGCATTAACTACTTTACATCTTTCTTGTAATATGAAACGTTTTGGGCATGTTCACATTTGATTTATTTTTACAGGAAAGAACAATGCTCACAAAAGAACGTACAATAGATAAGAAATCGGATCTGACAGGAAGCAGTGAGCTTCTTACAACGGGGTGAATTTGAGTGACACTCTGACCAAGTTGTGATGGGAGTGAATGGAACAGTCACAGGGACAATTACATAGATTAACGACAAGTCACATTAGACATATTTAAGTGCAGGTAGGCGATATGGCCAGCTGTGTTTAGGATGTGACCAGGATGGAGTGGAAGCAGAGAAAGTGGGGGTCAGAGGTGGGGGGGGCACGTTGGCTAGAAGGCAGATGAGAGGGTAGGTTACGAAGGTAACTGAGGCGGGGGAGTGAGGCTTTTAGTTTGGTTTTGAACAAATCAGTGTGGATTGTTTCTCGGATGTCCGGGGGAAAGACTTCCATGCAAGTGGAGCAAGACGAGAGAAAGTGCTGAAACAAGAGGAAGCACTGGGAGGACGAGGTGCAACAAGGGAAGTCGAGGAGGCAGTCAAGATTACGAGAAGGCTTGTAGAGTTAGATAGAGGAGGATGGATACAGTGCTGCCTTAACGTGGGTAGATTTGTGAACCAGGAGAAGAAATTTAAATCTGCCCCTTTTTTTTGTTGCATCATCCACTGTTTAGCCTGGTGACAGAACAAGGTGGTAGGTGTGAAGTGAGGGAGTTCAAAAAGAGTCCTGGTAATTACGTTCATGATCTTGTCGAGAAGACAGAAAGCATAGTTGGGGAGACCAAAGAGGATGCTGGCCCAGTAGTCCAGTTTAGAGAAGACAAGAGTGGTTAAGAGATGCTTGGCAGTGTAGAAAGGAAGGAGGTATCGGATTTCCCTAATATTTAAATCAATTTCTCTAATACTATCCCTTTCCCTCTGGAGCCTGAGGCATCAACTATAATGGGTCATATCATATTGCCTACGAATCACTAGTATTGAATAGCTCTAAGATTGGGGTGAATACAAAAAATCAAACCTTGTCCCTAAAAATACATATTTCAAAGGGATTGTGTCATCCGATGTATCCCTTATCTTTGATAGATCATCTCCCAGCTTGCTGGCCTCGGCATATTTTTTTCAGTAGAGGGCGCTGCGCGTCGAGGTCCCTCGAGCTGATGTCCCTCGACGGCCTCTGTATCAGCGCCGACGTCATCACACGTATGAATAGACTCGCGCAGCGTCCGTTGCTCAGTTCCGTTTTTCCGCGCTTCAGAATATCGTTGCTCAGTTCTTCAGTCAAATATATCAATATTCCTCGTGAATACCGACTCGAACTCGATGGCTTCCTCACCCGAACCGACGACTCCACGGTCCGGCTTCAAAAAATGTCAAGACTGTGGAAAGAAAATGTTGTTGACGGATCCTCACAGGATCTGTTTATGGTGCCTGGGAATCGAGCACCATTGTTCGGAGTGCGAGGACTGCATGTCCATGACGGCGAAAGCCTTGAAGGAGCGTAAGGGGAACCTCGAGAGAGGGTACGGCAGTTAAAACTTCTTCGAAAGTTTCCACGGCGGAGTCGAGACATTCGTCTCCTCGCCATCACAAAAGACATTCTCGTTCTAGGTCTCGAATCAGTTCCCATCACTCTTCGAGATATAAGCATTCAAAAAAGAGATGTCGAAGATCCCCTTCTTCTTCTTCCGTTTCCCCAAAAAGGGTCTCCTGCCCCACAAAACATAGCTCTCAGGCTGAGTGGGAGGAATTCAGAAAAAGATGCTAAGCGTCTTCGAGAAAGCGGCTTCGACCCCCTCGAAGACTGCTGAGGGTGATACCCCGGGTGAAAGACCCGAAAAATCAAAAAGCCGCGAGTCACAGCACCCGGCGAAAGAAGCCACTCTAGAGCGTCACGAACCCTCGAGTAAAGGCAAAGTTGCGTCTTCGACGACGCCGTTGTCGAAGATCCCTTCGACACATAGATCGGCGACGTCGACGCTGTTATCGAAGGGTTCTTCGACGCACAGGTCAGTCGAGTCGACGCCGCCTTCGACGCCGAGAAAGGATGAACCCACGGCCACCTCAGAGCCAGTGGCCATACCCAGAACCTCGAGCACGAGAATGTCGTCGACCACCCCGCGTAGAATCCCGATACTCTTGAGTTCATCGAGGCCTCTACCACCTTTCTCGATGGCTTCGAAGCCTTTAACGTCCACGACGTTGACGTTTTCTCAGCCAATCATGACGAATTTGGCTCCTTCTGCTCTGGAAATGGGATTGATACCATTTTCAAGACCTGATCACTCCAGAGTCTTATCTTCTATTTATGAAGAAGGGGAGGATTCGGATCAGGAAATATCTTTTGAGTTGCAGGGACCTGCAACTCCTGCACCAGAGGAATTTACCTCTGAGGAAGGTAGGTTTAAAGACCTCCATGAATCGCTACAGGAAGCAAGTGGGTTGGACACTTCCCCAGAAGTGGAATTTGCCACACCAAACCCAGGGGAACTTGCTGAAACCCCTTATAGAACCTTGATGGCAAGGATAATGGAGTTTATGGGGTGGTCCACACCCTCACCTACTTTTCAGCAAGACAACCTCACAGACATCTTGGTCAAAGGTCCACAGGAGGATCCTGTGGTGCCATTTCATGCGGCATTACAAAGGAGAATATTGGCAAACTGGGAAACACCTGAGGTAATCCCAGCGGTTAACAAAAAATTGTCAGCTAAATATAGGTTGTCTTCTGCTGACCCTGAATATTTATCCAAACACCCAACTCCAGAGAGTCTGGTTGTTCAGGCAGCTACTTCAGCAGGTAGTAAATCGGCTTACCCACAGGATAGGGATGATAAGAGATATGACTCTGGCCAAAAAAGTCTTTTCCGCATGTAGCATGGCATTGAAATCCATCAATGCTACTTGTACGCTCGCTAGGTTCAGCCACACACTTTGGGAGTGTGCTTCATCAGCGGCTGACTGCTCCCGGAGGGAGAAGAAAGGGAAGCGTTCCTAAACATCATCACGGATGGTAAAGACGCTATGTGCGAATCCCTTCAAACTGGCATCGATTCTGCTGACAGCGTCAGCAGAGCCATGGCGGCAAGTACAACAACCCAGAGATTTGCTTGGTTGCGAAAGTCTGGTTTTGCTCCAGATGTGCAAAGCAGACTCTTGAATATGCCCTTTGACGGCTCTTCTTTGCTTGGTAAGAAGGCGGATGACAGTTTAGAAAAACTACAAACATCTAAGGGAGCAGCAAAATCCCTAGGAGCTGCAATCCGTCAGACACCATATCGCCCCTCAGGAAACTCTTGGAGAGGTAAGTCCTTTCGCTTCTATTCCGCATTCGGAAAGGGCAGAGGACAGCCGGTTCAAAGGGGTCTGAAAAAATTCACCCGAGGTGGACGGGGTAAAAACATAAAAGCAGCAGCAGGTGCCTCTTTACCCTCGGCATCTGCATCAGCCGCCTCCAAACCGCTCTGAGGACTCTCTTCACAAAACACCAGTAGGGGGCAGGTTAACTCAACATGGAATGGCAGGCTATTACGTCAGATGCTTGGGCATTGGAGACAGTTGCCCAAGGTTACTGCCTGTCTTTTCTACGCATCCCTCAGTCATCCAGCGGGGAACAGCTCTCTGAAAGTTCCAGATCCACTCCTCTTGCAGGAGATTGTAGACCTGCTAGAGAAAGGTGCTATAGAACCGGTACCTGTAGCGGAGAGGAACAAGGGCTGGTACTCCCCCTACTTTCTCATACCGAAGAAAGACGGAGGACTAGGACCTATCTTGGACTTACGAGAATTGAACAAGTTCCTCAGGAAGGACAAGTTCAAGATGGTAACTCTCTCTGATCCTTCAGGCCCTCCAGCTCCAGGACTGGCTGGTATCTCTGGACCTCAAGGATGCTTATTTCCATGTGCCAATCCATCTCAAACACAGGAAATACCTGAGGTTCGCAATTGGCGGCTCTCGTTATCAATTTCGAGTTCTGCCATTTGGCTGACCTCCGCCCCGAGGGTCTTCACCAAGCTAATGTCGGTAGTGGCTGCAAGTCTAAGGAGGGAAGGGATCCACGTCTACCCCTACCTGGACGACTGGCTGATCAGAGCTGTATCTTCGTAACAAGCTCAGATCCAGCTAGATTATGTCTGCCACTTCCTTCACAAACTGGGCTTCTCCCTCAATTTAAAGAAGTCACAAATGAAACCATCACAGAGACTCCAGTTCATTGGAGCGGTCCTGGAGGGCTCAAGATATTCTGCAGATGGTCACCACGTTTCAAAATGCCCAACGTCTCCCAGCCTTCAACTTTTTGAGGTTGCTAGGCGTCATGGCATCCTGCATCTTCCTTGTGCCAGAGGCTTGCCTGAGAATGAGATCTCTTCAGTGGGCACTGAGAACTCAGTGGTCGCAATTTTCAGGGAGAATGACAGACCTCCTTCAGATTCCGGACAAGGTGGCTCGAGACCTTCAGTGGTGGGCCTGCCAGAAAAACATCTTGAAGGGGGAACTGTTTTGGCAACCATGGCCGGAGATAACAGTAGTCACGAATGCCTCACTCACAGGGTGAGGAGCCCATACCAACGACATGACCATCAGCGGTCGTTGGTCTCCATCGGAGTGCAGACTACATATCAACCTGTTAGAGCTGAGAGCAATCAGACTAGCGCTGAAAGCTTTTCTGCCATCTGTACAGGGAAAATGTCCTGATAATGACGGACAACACAGTGGCCATGCACTACCTCAACAAAAGAGGAGGTGTAGGATCACTGCCACTGTGCAGAGAGGCAATGCAGCTCTGGTTTTGGGCAATTCAAGATGGAATCTCTCTATCGGCAGTTCACCTAGCCAGAGAGAAGAACTTGACGGCGGATGCTCTGAGCAGGCAGGGCACAGTCTCCCACGAGTGGGAACTAGCTCAGGAAGTCCTTCAGGAGATCTTTGCCCTTTGGGGAACACCTCAAGTGGATCTGTTTGCCACCAGTACCAACAGAAAGTGCGATCTGTTTTTTTCAAGGGAATTTCCCCCGAGAGGAGCTCTAGGGGACGCGTTCGTAGTGGACTGGGAGTTTCCACTCCTGTACGCGTTTCCACCAGTCCCTGTCATTCTTCAAATGATCAGGAGGTTGAGAAGATTCCGGAGAACCATGATCCTAATTGCCCCAGACTGGAGAACGTGGTACCCGGACCTTCTGGACATGTCCATCTGCCCTCCAATTCGTCTTCCACTCAAGGAGAATCTTCTCTCACAGAAGGGAGGTCAAGTTCTCCATCCAGACATCAGAACCCTCAACCTTCAGGCCTGGCTTCTGAAAGGTTGAGATCCAAGGATTGGGACCTCCCTGATGACGTCATGGAAGTGTTGCTTTCGGCCAGAAGGCCAGCAACAAAGTCTTTATACCACTGCTGTTGGAACAAATTCTGCAGCTGTTGTAGAGAAGAGAATATCGACCCCTTTTCATGTGGTACACCAACAGTTTTATCCTTTCTACTCTACTTGGCAAATTCAGGCCTTCAAGTTGGCACTATCAAGGGCTATCTCGCAGCACTATCGTTCTTCAAGCGCACTGCAGAGGAGCCTTCGTATTTCAAATTACCGTTAGTAATACAATTTCTAAAGGGATTAACTAATGTCTACCCTCCAAGACCTTTGCAGGTTCCTTTATGGGACTTAAATTTAGTCTTAAATTTCCTGATGGGGACTCCTTTCTAACCACTCCACTCTTGTTCGCTAAGATTTCTCACCCTTAAAACTGTCTTATTAGTGGCTTTAACATCTGCTAGAAAGGTGAGCGAATTACAAGCTCTATCTTGTAAACCCCCTCATACAATTTTTCATAAAGACAAAGTTGTCCTACAGGTGAAGCCTAATTTCCTCCCAAAGGTGGTTTCTGAATTCCACATCACTCAGAAAATTACCTTACCTTCATTCTATCTGCCTCCCCATCCGGGGAAAGAGGAAGAAAGGCTACATAGGCTGGACCCAAAGCGGGCTTTAAGCTTTTATATCAGCAGACTTGCTAGGATTAGGCAAGCAGACCAACTGTTCGTGGGTTACTCAGGGCACAAATTAGGACTACCGATAACAAAACAAACCGTTTCCAGATGGATTATTTTGGCCATCCTGGAATGTTACAAACTAGCAGGTAAAGAGCCTCCTCAAAATCTTAGGGCTCATTCAACCAGGGGTATCACAGCCTCCTCAGCCCTCCAAAGAGGGGTGTCGGTTCGAGACATATGTGCGGCTGCCACATGGTCGTCCGCACATACCTTCACAAGATTTTACAACCTGGATTCCTCCTCTAGTCAAGAGACTAGGTTTGGCAAAGCCGTATTACATTCGGTTCATTCCTAAAAGGAAACATGGCGTTTTACTCCCACCTCCAATTGCACACCACTGCTATGGGAGTCTATCAAAGATAAGGAATACGTCGGAGGACACAATCCCTTCGAAGAACAAGTTACTTCTTACCTTGTAACGTTCTTTCTATGGGATGTTACTCCGACGTATTCCTTATCGCCCCTCCCATCCATCCCCGCAGTAATACTTCCCTTGTGGTTGCAGCTTACGCTCCTTCAAGGTCAATAACCAATTTATGTGAAACAACTGTTAACGTCAAAACGGAACTGAGCAACGGACGCTGCGCGAGTCTATTTATACGCGTGATGACGTTGGCGCCGATACAGAGGCCGTCGAGGGACATCGGCTCGAGGGACGTCGACGTGCAGCGCCCTCTACTGAAACATTTTTTCCGAGGCCAGCAAGCTGGGGGATGATCTATCAAAGATAAGGAATACGTCAGAGGAACATCCCATCGAAAGAACGTTACAAGGGTAAGAAGTAACTTGTTCATCTGACCGTAACAAATCATTAGATTATCAAGTTATGGTCACCAAGATGAATTTAAGATGCGCTTTACGTGATCTTCACTCCACATGCTTCTCTACGCACAATTTGGTAAAGGGGACTAGGACAAGAAAATATTTATATTGCTCCTGCCTTAAAGCTCATCAAAAATGTCTGACTATAGAAAACGGCAGAAATTGGTTCAGGCTCTAAGCAATTACGACTCACAAGCATTTTATCTAACAATTTTAAGACTATTAATGGGGTCTCTAACAGATCAGGAAATCTGCACTAGGACTTCTTTTGGAGTTAAAACTTTAGCCTGCCCTGAGACATTTACCTCAGAAAAATTGAATTTTACACACCCATTCCGACATACTTAAGATCATACAGTTTACTAAATATTCTAGTGCACCTGGTCATGATGGAATTTGCAATGCCCTCTCTTTTAATCCAGCTTCCAAAAATCTTCATATTGTCATTAACTGTTCCCTAGAAAATTGATAACATTGGCGGCTCCACCATATGTGGGCCCATTTGCCTAACCCCTTACGTTCTTGCCAGTAAAATTGAGGTGTATTTGTGCTAATTGTGTGTAGGTGCCCAGTAGTGTAATGCCACTGGGTCATAACCTTTTGTCAAAAACCTGAGGGTATTCTCCCAAGTAGACCTCAGGAATCCTTTATTCAGGTGGCCTGGAACGGGCTGACCCCTGGGGGGTGGACTAGCGAGAGAGGATCACCTGGGTAGGGGAGCACAGGGTTATGCTTGGGGGGAATATCCAAGGTGAGACGCAGTATAATACCGAAGTGGATAGTGAAGAGAACAAAGTCCGGGGGTTTTTCCTTGGTTATGCTACATCGATCTCTCTTCCTTCCAAAGAAGCTCCCTTACTCGTATTCCGTCACCCTTACAAATCTGGCAAATCCCCTAGGAGCCCAAACCCTGTTACACTCGAGAACCACAACTCGCAGAATCTCTGTTTCCCAGTAGTTTTCCGCCCCTATATTCCCAGTCATTCTCCTTCCCATCCCTTTTATTATTCCCTACACTCTCAATCTGCTCAAACATACAATTCCCCCTGTTCAGATCACAATAAAAACTGTCACCCACACCTTTTCCAATACAAACCCTTTTTTTGCAATGTGATACAACTCATGTTAAAACTGTTTACCTGACATGTCCCACCCAAGGATCAGGGAGAGTCAGGCAATTAACCTGAATCACACACACCTGAAGGACCTTTACTATCTCCAAAGGGATAAGAGGTGGAGAACAAGAGCAAAGAACGAGCAAAGCAGACCACACGACATAAGAGCTAACTCAGCACAGCAGTTCAAGCGGACGAGAAACACAACGCAGACCGAGGGGTTGACAAGGAGAGAAGTGACCTTGCCTTTTCCAAGCCAGGCCCATGATGCCTATGAAGACGAAGACATAAAACCGCAAACAAAGGCCAGCGTGTGTTGTAGCAGATGTCTAAGGTACGCGAGACCCTCCTCCGCTGATAACCAAGTAGGGAAGGATGTCTGTCTCGGAGGTGCCAATCTTCACTCCAAGGATAAAGAAAGGCAAGCGTTTCATCACAGCCAGTGAGTCGAGGGGTGGATCGATAAGAACCCGGAACTGTGTTGAACGAAAAGTAGCCAATGGCTAATTTGATCTTTGAGAAGCTGAAGAGGGGGGAAATCGGCAACAGAGGAGGCTTGCACCATGTGGATGCTCAGGCAGGAAGCTCTGGGCGATTACCCGATGGTAGAAAGACTACCACAACCAGAAGCCCTTTGGAAGAGGCGTAAAAAGGTCAAAGTGGTCCTACAGGGGTCTTCTAAAATCCTCTGTACCACCGAATGTCTTTGACCAGCAGATAATTGAGAAAGCTAAGAGAAGTGAATCCCGCATGGTGAACCTTAATACATTAAATGCATATCCGAAAGATTTGCAAGGGTGAACCCGGTGAAGGGATGCTAATGAGAGGGTGCGAAGTCTAAAGTCCCATTATGAACTGCCTATAACCATTGGCGAAAGTTAACCTGGCAGACGGAAACCGACAACCAAAGGTCAGTGAGAGTGAACCCGGTAGAGGGGAAACCGACATCCAAAAGTTGGTGAGAGTGAACCCAGAAGGTGACGAGGGCCAAAGGCCAAAAACTTGTTTAAAAAGACATTAAGATTTGTGAAAGCATGAAGTATTGCAAGAACAAGGGGAAGGAAAGTGTCCCCCTTGTCATTTGGGATCAGAGCTCAGACGAGGGAGATCCAGGGGTGAAAAGCTAGCACCCAAAGTTCCCTGAGAAGGGAACTGTTTTTGTGAAATTGTTGAAAGCAATATTGTGAAGGGTCTGCATCCGAAAGAGGGGGACCCATGAGTGAAGCCCTAACCCAATATCTACGTGAAGCAGAACGTTGTGTGTGTTTGTTGAATACATCAGGACTCGAAGGAAAGACTTTTATTGAAAAGAGACTTTACCATCGGAGAACCTGATAGCTGGAACAGTCGGCTCGTTCTGGGCAGGCTCGAGCGTGTGCAGACCTCCAAAGTCCCAACTTGCTCATGCTAAATACATGGGGAAGGGAGACCTCAAGGCAATCGCATCCTGATTTATTATTTGAACACTGTTTCCTTTATTTTGATACCCTGTCCCACACTCTTTCTGTAATTAGTTGTAAGGAATTGGGAATAGGTTTTTCTTAGTATAGGCCCTTTAGGTTTAGCTTAGGCGTTTTTCCATTATGCATTTAAAGTTCAATAAACACCCTTGAACTGTGATCACCTATGTCTGTCTTTACTGTTGCCACCATGAGTTCCTTGTGCCATATTTCCCTTGTCTGCATAGCCTGTGTAAGTTTAGGGATGTCTGTCTATAGCCTCTCCCAATAGTCATGCTCTGTGACCCCTCAAGCAGTTACTTCCCATCTTTTCATATTTGCCCTCTGTGTTGGAGGAGCACTGTCTACTATGCATTTGTATATGGCTGAGATAAGATTCCCGTCTCCCGGATTAGTGACCAGATATTTTCCTAACAGTATTAGGGATCTAAAGGCTGCTTGTTAGTTGGAGGGTTCTGCTAACCAATGTCTTAGCTGAAGATATTGCAGCATGTCCCCTTCACTGAGCCCTAGTTCGGTATTGCAGAGTTCAAACGTTTTTATCTCTTGACCCCTGAACATGTCTCCCCCCCCCCCCCACTTCATGCACCCCGCTGCTTTCTGGCGTGCGAAGGCACTGCCCACTAATCCTGTGGTAAATTGGGGTTCGTGGAACAGGGAAGTGAAGGGGGAGAAGAAGGCGGTAATTCCGTGTGATTTCGCTAGATTGTCCCATGTGTTCTCAACTAGTCCCATTATGGTGCTTCTGTGAATATTCTGTGGTCTGTCTTCCCTGTTTAGCCAGAGGACCTCCTCCAATGGCACTCCTGACACTACTGTCAGTTCTTGTCCAGAGTTTCTCAGTAGACCCTGTTAACCATTCCTTGATTATCCACAACTGGCAACTGGGGTGCCCCATAGTAATTGGAAGACCCAACCCCCGTTGATGTACTGGGACCATTCGTGTTTTCAGCGATACCCGCAGGGTTTTGTTATTCCATATAAATGCTGAGAGCAGTTTTATTGTTTGGAAGAATTATTGAGGGTCCGCCACTCGTAGCGTTTGAAAGTAGTATATTATTTTGCGCAGAACCAACATCTTGGTGGTGCTGATTTTCCCTTGCCAAGAGAAGGATAATGGACCTCATTCGCGAAGTTGTACTTTCTAACAGTGATTGGTAATTTGCCCCATAGAGTCCCACCAGTGTTTTTGTGATAGTCACCCCCAGCAGTTTTAAACCTCCCTGTGGCCAGCGGAAAGAGGTGCATTGGTTTGCCCATGCCAGAGATTTCACCTTCACTGATAAATTGAGGATTTCTGATTTGGTGGTGGTTATTTTCAACCGAGCGACTAAGCCAAATTATTCTATTTTGCGAATGACTGCTGGTAGTGAGTGCTCAGGCTCTGTTAGTGACAGGAGCCTGTCATTTGCAAATGCCATCATCTTGTGGTCCTCTTCCCCCAAACAGGACACCCCTAATTGTCCCCAGGGATCTAATTCTACTGAGCAATGATTCCAAGTGTAGTGTGTAAAGGAGTGGGGACAACAGAAACCCCTGATCAGTTCCACTCCATAATGGGATTGTCTGGCAGAGCTGTCCGTTTCTCAGAAGTTTGTCGGGTTGCTGTAATTGGCCTGGATTATCTGCAGAAAAGAAGTGCCAAACCCCAGAAGTTCCATCGTACAGAATAAGAAAAACATTCAACCCTTCCAAACGCTTTCTCAGTGTCTAGCGAGAGGAATGCTGCTGGAGGGCCCTCCATTGTCGTTTTTTCAATCAGGTGGCCAACCCTGCAGATGCCAAATGCTTGCCTCAGTTTTAGGAACCCTGATTAGCCAATCTTTTGTCTAGCCAATTAGGATGTCTTCTGATCTGTTTGCTATGATTGTTTTTAAATTGTTGGCATCTGTGTTTATAAGGGTGATGGGTCTATAAGACCCACACAAGGATGGGTCCTTGGCTGACTACGGGAAGACCACCATTTTAGCTTCCTCCCTCGTGGGCGTAATTGTATCTGGGTTGCCAAAGGAGTTATAAAGTTTAGCAAGCTTGGAGGCCAGCAACGTACGGAAGGTTTTATAGAACGTGGAGGGTTACCCGTCCAGTCCTGGGGGTTTATTTAGTGGGAGAGCCCTTATAACACCCAGCACTTCATCAATGGTGATGTCGGCCTCAAGACATTCCCGTTCCATTGGGCTGATCTTTTGGAGTAGGTCCGAGTGCAAATATGTTTCTTGTAGAGCATGGTCGGGACAATCTGACGTGTCCAGGTAGGTGTAGAATGTTATGAATTGTGTGGTGGTGATCTGCGTTGTGGTCACCCGGCTCCCTTGTGACGATTTTATCTCCAGGATAGTCTGAGACACAGCTTTTTGCTTCAGCTGCCGTGCTAGCAGCCTGTCTGCCTTATTCGCTTTTATGTAATATTTTTGTCGCATATATAGGAGCCCCTTCTCAGCCTTTTCGCTTTGGAGTAGTTCCAATTTACCCTTGATGTTCCTATATATCTTACACAGTTTAATCCCTGAGTAGGCTTCCATTTTTTGCATTATGTCTTTGAGCTGCTGTTCCAAGTCTGCCTCTAGATATTTTGACTGCCTCTTATGGCTTTCATAGCCATTCGCTCCCACAAAATACTGCTTTACAAATGTCCCCCAGGGCCTGCTCTTTCACCTCCCAGAGAAGCATTGAGTATGAAGAAGTCCCTAATCTACGATTTGTTTAGTAGCACTTTGTCTTTCAGCAGCTATTGGGGGGAAGGACCAGTTCTGTAACCCCTTCTTTCCTTTTGGCAGGTTTAGCATAATTGACAGTGGGGCATGGTCCGATAAGAGTATTGTACCTATGTCTACCTTATTTATTTTACCTAGTAGAGACATTGAAGATCAGATATAGTCAGTTCGGGAGAACGACTTGTGTTAGTGTGAGTAGGTGTACCCAATCTCTGTTCCACGGGGGTTGAGGTCCAGTTGCCCTTCATGGTCCAGTGGTACATTTTACTAGTGTGAGGGGGAAACAAGTGCTTGGTAGGTTTTGGCTCTTCTGCTATGTTGAAACCTCACTTTAATAAAATAGCACCTTTCGCGAATGTTTCAAGGTTGGTAAGTGTTGCCCTAATAAATCCATCTTGTCTCGAAATAGGGTTAATAACGTGCCCACTTTGAGTGTTGCCACCCCAACCTGAAATGTTAGAAACCGGTATCTCCGCCCCTTGTCTGCTAGTTAGTCCAAAATATGAATAGTAATACACAAGCGAATTGCTATAAGGACCGCTGTCACTTTCTTGGTAGCGTTTGCTTGGTATCTGTGGGCGTAATGCCCTAGCTTGTATCTCTGCTTATCTTGTTTGCTAATATGTGTCTCTTGTAAGGCAACAATGTTTGGTTTCGTGTTCTGGTGGAGGAAATTGACTTTCCTCCACCTGACAGGGGAATTAAGCCCCCTGATGTTAAGCAATGGGAGTTTGAACGTACACACTTATGAATTATTAGCAGTGCTTTCTAGCACACTTTGCACCTGTGCCTGCGCCCCCCCAAACAAACCCTGTATCCTCCTCCTCCTAGTTCCCATCCTAACACCCCCCCTCCTCCTCCTACTTCCCATTACCCAACTGTAACCCACCTGCCTCCCAACTTCCAATTCCCTGGGGCAAGTCAAAGTTCCTAAAGAGTCCTCAGGCCCTCTGCCCTCGGATTTGACTGGTGGGATATCCTAAACCCATCCCCCCACGATTCCAATTGTTTTTTGTAAAGTCCGTCCTTCTGTACTCAAACGCTCCTTCATGGTGGCTCCAATAGCACCGCTTAACTTCTATGTACTCTAAATTCCTCCTTTAGATCCGCGTAATTGTTGGTCCATCGGTTGGGTCTTTGTCTCTGGGGCTGCTGCCCGGGCACTATCTTCTTCTTTTTGCTCTGGCGACTTGTGACCGTTCTGCAAGACTTCTTTCTCTGTAATCCGCTGTTCTGCTTCGCTGCATTTGCTCCCACGTCCTCATAGCTAAGTTGCAAAATCTGTGCCCCTTCGCATGTGGTAATTCTGTGTTGCTGACCGTGCCATGAGAACAAAAGGCTGAAAGGGACAGTCCACTTGTATCTGATTTGTTTGGCTGACAGTGCCCTTACTACTGGCCCCATCTCCCTGTGTTTCTGTAGTGTAAACTGGGCTAATTCCTGGTAAAGTTCAATCTCCGATCCATTAAGGGTGATTGGCCCTGCGTGACAAGCTTCTCTAATAATGCATTCCTTCTGGCTGGATGAGGTTATCGCTGCCACTATGTCCCTGGGTCGAACCCCTGGTTCATATCTTTTCAGGCCGGTCCTGTGAATCTGCCTATGCGTATCTCTCTCTGGTCTCCTAGTAGATCCACGAAGACCTGCTGTGCTGTTTCTTTAAGGTCCTTGTCTGCCACTTTCTCCAGCATATTCCGTATGCAAATGTTGGATCTACGGGATCTATTTTCTAGGTCTTCACTTGATATTTCTAGATGTGTGAGATTCTAGCAAGGTCTTCCAGGGTGTCTTCAGTCTTATTGGAGTCCTCAGTCAGCTCCTGGAAAGCTCTTTCTGTGGTGTTGGTCTGTTCTTCCAGAGTCACCATGTCTTTTTTTTTTTTATGGTCTTGGATTGCTTGCTTTATTTCTTTTGTATGCATGGAGAACTGGCTCTGGAATGAGGCGGTTAGTTTGTCCTGAAAGTCGTAGAAGCAGGAATCCAGTTCTGTCTTGCTCATAGACCTGGTTTGGTCCTTATTGTCGACCCATGCGGTGTCCCCTGTGTGTACTGGTCTGAGGATATCTGGGAGCTAGTTGTTGGGTCTTTGGACCAGCACTGCTGCAGGATGCCTTCTTGCAGCTTGGTTAGTGGAATTCGCTTGCTAAAGGTGCTTTGATTCTTGCCGCCTGGCATTAGCTGGCTTGCAGGGGAACTGGTGGCGAGCTGATGAAACTACACCTGGGATGGGCGTGGCAGTACTACATACTGGATTACTATCAATAATGTTCTTATTATCTTATATTAATATGCTATCTGTCAATTCATCTTTTGTATTATAGCAATTCTACCCGATGCGGCCTGCCGGATCAGGTGGCAACTACGCTTGGGCCTTTAACGAGGGCCCTGGTGCCGTTATGATCGATTTAGCACCCTGGGTTGCGAATCCGGTTACCAGAGTGCTGACAGCAATGTTTTTGCATGATTGACCGGACGCCTCAAGACATCCCATTAATTCATACAAAATACTTATGCAAGATGGTCACCACAGAGCTGGAAGAGGGGCTCCGAGCTGTGCCCCTCTTGCATTTCCATGGCGTCCAGCAGGAACAGGAGCAGCTGTGGCGGGGCACCGCCAAAGCTGAAAAAAAAGGTAAGTGGGGGAGGGAGGGATGGGGAATTTAACATTTAGGAAAGTGAGGGTGCGGGAGGGAGCAGCCGTCTGGTTGCTTGAAATGCAGGCCTGGATCGTTAGATTCAGCCTGCGATCCGAGCTACCCCATTGGTTGCTCCCTCAATCCCCAGGTGCTTATATATTCTATTCATTGAGATATATTTTTTCTTTGTCAATAGTGCTGTTTATTATTGTTGCAATGTTGGCATATTTGTATAAAAGAGTCCTATTGGCTATATTTATACTAAAAAGAAAAGTTAAAAACGAAATCTTTAGCGGGTTGAGGCGAGCCGCCGGTGCAGTTTTGGAGATGAAAGTAGAGCAAGTGTGAGCAGGGTCCTAGATGACGCTGAGGTTTCTAGCTGTAGAAGAATAACAGACGAGTAAAATGTTTCTCCCAGGTAGCCAATCGTCTTCTACTTGGTAACTTGTAGTTCAGATGAGCTTTTGGGCGCTCCCTCTGAGCATCACCACAAATGACGGGACAGTGGCTATCCTAGAAAGCAGATTTCTCTGTAGTGTTTACCTCTAGTAAAGGCTTTGGGGATGATGAGATTCTCCCAACCGTATGTCTGGTTTGTACAAGGCACCTTCCTACACCTAGGCACCTTGGTTTTGTGAACTTTTCCTTGGCTCACGGCGTGCTATAATTCGTTGAAGTCGGGGTGAACTCTTAGAAGGCAAATCGGGTAAGCAGGAAGATAGGATAGCAGCATATCACTTTGACTCAAGCGATGCACAGAAGGATGTATTTTGAAAATATCTTCTCATAAAGGGTTGGTAAATGTATTGACGCAGATTACAGATTAGTACAGTTCATAAAAGTCTCCATGGGTGCCTTTTAAGGCTTGCCCTACTTGTTTTTGATTGACTGGATTGACGGAGCAGTGCCCAAGGGTAAATAAAGGGCCCAATGTTACAAAAAGGTCTTGCATTCGGGATTGCTTGGATGCCTTCATGAAGGCAATCGGAGTGCTGCAGATTTCCCGCTTCCTTGACAGAGACCTCTTGTGTGGTATATATACGTGGCAATGAATTTGATTTCCGGTCCTGGACTTCTCTGGAGCCGTCATTGATGCTGGAGGACAGAGGTTGAATAGAGATTCTGGAGATGGGGTTGGCTGAAGGCGCAGTATGGGTGCCAGTGAAGCAGGTGGTGTATAGTGGAAGCACTTGGAGGTCGGGGTTGGATTTGTCGAGTCCCAATATAACCTTTAAGATTTCTATTGTTCCTTGCTTAGTCTCTGTTAGTTTTTCATTTTGAGCAGCAGCCATGGACCCTTGTTGGTTGCCCGGATCGTTAGATTCTTCTACCTTTCACATCCTGATCTGGGATGAGACCGGGAGGCTTGGCTTTTCTGGGAGTAAGGGAGCCTCGAGTGCTTGCAACTTGGCAGTCCTTGCTGGATTAAACTGGAAATTTGGAGGCTAAGTTGCATTCATGCACTGTGTGACTGTCCTACACCAGCAGAGCTCTGGATGTGTAAGGAGATTCAAAGAGGATGCCTTTGAGGCACTTTAACCCTCGGATTCCGGGGCAGATTAAGGGTTGAGCACTCCCAAAGGAAATGTAAGGGAAAGTAGATTGGTGAAAATCCAACCTATTGAAGGACTTGTCGGGTGCTAGTATGAGTCCTTCAGGGGTTTAAGTGTTTTGCGGGCAGATCAGGTGGTTTTTAGAACCATGTTGACACAGAGTTCCTGCCAAAGATGCAGAAAACGCATGCTGTGGAGTAAGCAGGTTCAATACTTGAGGTTATGGAATGTATAGCCTGGAAACACACAGACTGAATGGGCCTGGAGTCATTTTCCACGGACACATTCATGTTCTATGCTCGTGTAATCTCCACACTGAATCTGTTGGTTGTCTTCATGACCAGTCTGGCTTCAGAGCTGCCAGAAGCACGGAAACTGCTCTCCTGAACATCCGTGAAGACCTGCTCCCCAACCTTGACTCTAACACCCTTTGCGTCCTCATCTTGCTTGATCTCTCTTCTGCCTTTGACACGATCATCCATGCCATCCTGCTCAACCGTCTCCGTGATAACCTGGGTATCACTGGTCAGGCTCTGGCGTGGCTGACTTCCTTCCTCTCTGACTGACCCTCCCAGGTCCAACTTGGGTCCTTCCTCTCTGATATCTTTTTCTCTACCTGTGGTGTCCCCCAGGGGTCTAACCTCTCCCTGGCTTTTCAACCAATACCTGGCACTCCTTGCAGACGACACTCTGCTCATTTTCAGGCTACCCTCGGCCCCCCTCCCCTTCCCTCATCTCCAACTGTCTGCCATCCAGGAGTGGTGTGCCGCCAATGACCTCTGCCTTAATGCCAGTAAGACTGAGATTCTCCTCATCGGCACACCCTCTCCCTCCTTCCCTGTAGCTCTCTGACTGGCCTCTCTTGGCCCTCTTCCTGCTCCCACCTGCAAGGCTAAAAACCTCGGGGTCATCTTCGACTCCACACTCTCCTTCTCTCCTCACATCTCTGACGTCTCTTCTACTCTCTGGCCTTTGCAACTCATCCAGAACAGGACTGCGAGACTTGTCCTTGGCCTCAAGCCCAGGGATCGTATCTCTCGGGACTGAAATCTCTGCACTGGCTCCCAGTGGCTGCGAGGATCAAATTCAAAACCCTCTGCATCGTTCACAAGGCCTTCTGGTGCCTGGGACCTCAATACCTTCAACTCTCTCTTCCTAAATATCTTCCTTCTCAAGCTCTTCCCACATCCGCCTCTAACTGCCTCAGTGACAGTCGCTTCGCCAAGCAACGAGTTGGTGGTAGATCTTTCTTCGGCTGGTGCCTCCCTCTGGAACAGCCTCCCTGCCTCCCTCAAACTTGAGGAGAACCATCTCTGGTTCTGGAAGCACCTCAAAACCTTTCTCTTTGCTTCTGCTTTTTCTCCTCCTCGGCTGACCTCCTGCTAACCTGAACTGCACTGGTTACCTGGACACCCTCTGATCTGGGGCCCAGGTCCTTCTCCTTCTCCCGCCAGCGCCACACACCTGCACTGCCCACCTGGCAACCCCCGCACTTGGGGACTGTTTCTGTATCTCTACAGTCCCCCTACCAGCCCTTGACACCTGACGCCCTAACTTACCCTTGCACTTGTCACTTGTGGCCATTACCTACTTATCATCTTCCCATGTACAGCACTGTCCCTGACCTATTCCCATGCACTTGCGCGATCTGAATGACACCCGGCCTAGTAGGATTGTTGTCCGTCCTCCCTTTGTTCCCCTCCTCTGCCTCATCGCGCCTCGAAACGTGTGTATAGGCGCGTTATAAATGCCATATCATATCGTATATCTTTGCATACTACCTATGTAGAAAAGATTTACTGCTTCATAGGCCAAAATCATTCAGAGAGCAGATCACTCTTGGATTATGATTTTTTTTATTGGTAAATTAACCATTGTCTCACTGGGCTCATAAGCTTGTGCTTAATATATTCCCCCTTCGGTCTCTCCCTCTTAAATGTGCAAAGCAGCCACATGGAAGTCGTTCATTGCCATTTGTATGTACCTCTGCTTAAATGCTGATTCTGGAATGATTTCCCATGCTTAAGTCATCTTTCATTAGCACCCTGGGCAGCTCTGTAAACCAATGAAAACGCTCAGAACGCAGGCTGTATTAACCAAGGAAAGCCTGTGCTACAACCACTTCACCACTTGGCACCCGTGTAGCTAATGGTGTCATTTTATTTTTTTAAGAAGAAAAAAAAAGAAACTTACCTGTTGCGCGTCG
The DNA here is from genome assembly GCF_040938575.1 of Ambystoma mexicanum. NCBI lineage: Eukaryota > Metazoa > Chordata > Amphibia > Caudata > Ambystomatidae > Ambystoma > Ambystoma mexicanum. The sequence goes on from NC_090929.1 coordinate 1,666,859,726, forward strand.
TAGCGCTGCTGTCAGCGAAGTCTACTTTCATGTTGATAACATCAGTCATCATCGAAAACAAACTACGCTGATAGCAGCACTGTATGGCGGCGGGCCGTGCAACAAGGATATGTTTATTTGTTTTCTTTAAACAAAAAAAGCCATTTGCACCCATGTAGACAAGTACACGGCTGCTAATGGCGATATTAACCTCAGCGGTGGGCCGTCACTGTCTGTAACGGCACCCCCACCCACGTTAAGGGACCCTTTTCTTTGGCGGCGGGATGTTACCAACCGGGGGGGGTGAGGAGCTTGCCGCCTCGGTTAATATCGCCTCAATAGAATTGGTAAGGTGAAGGCTCATAATGCTGCATTGTTGTCCTCTTGCATTCTTGCTGATTTATGCCCGTTTATGAACCTGTAGGTCCATGGAAGATCAGATGCTGGAGAAAAAAAAGGATCTTGGGCATTGGTTTCTTATTGACACTTACATGTGCTACACCCAGCTGCACATGTTGGTAATTTTGTGCCATACTATCCTGATACTGTTTAAAGGGGAATTATAGTGACATGACCATGTGTACCTATTAATTTTAATAAATAAACATCCACAACCTTGTCAAGATGACCATTATAAATGATGTTGCAAGGCTAAAAGTACATATTCTTTGAAATAAGTGCCTTGAGAGCAGTGCAATTGCACAGGTTGGAACGATTGCTGGTCAAGGTAAGTAGCTTTATGTTCAGACCTTTACAAAGTATAGTTTGAATCCCTTCTCAAAATAGAGAATGGTTTACTAATATCACTGATCCTGCTTTCTCTAGCCGGCCCTAAGGCCTTAGAGGGTCTTCATTGGCACATGTAGTGATCGAAGCACAGGTCAGAAATGGGATGTTTCTATCCCTGTTTGCCTTTGAGACCTCTTGCATGTGCTACTAGTAGTAGCCCTTTCCATGCCCACTAGCTGCTGTGCTATCACACTGATAGATTGCTGAGAATATTATCTTCTGTTTGTTATTAGTGCAATGACCACTGCAAACCTGACCTTGTTTGTACATATATTTCATTAGATCAAAAGATTGTTGAGAGTCCGGATTTTCCCAAGGAGGAGGACCTTGCTGTGAAGGTTGGAATGCTGAACGCTGGACGCCGCATTGACTATGTTCTGCAAGAGAAGCCCATAGAAAGCTTCAACGAGTACCTGTTTGCTCTCCAGAGCCACTTATGCTACTGGTAAGACTCTGCCGCGGTCGTCTAGTCCTTCAACCTGTACATGGATGATCTATACCACCTGCCGAGCAGTGAGTATGCAGTAGATGCTCACACTTTAATTTGTTCTCGACTATCATGCAGGAGCGATCTGTCACTATCCGATCACCTCTATTGTTCCCAAGCCTCTGCTTCAAGCTCTGAAATTGACATTGGGTTTGTGTGGAAGTGGAGCCCCTGACAATGTGAATGCTGCATGCTTATGGTGGGTCGAAGGTTTTGTGGAGGTTACTCAGGGCAGCAAGAAAATCTGAAAATGCCCTACATTTCATCAGACTTGACTTACTGTGGCAGGGTGCTCTGCCATGCATAGGAGTTCCAGGCATATCACTGCCCGGAGGCATTCACAAGACGTCTCAACAGCGTGCCCAGAAAGTAGACCCCAGCCCAATCAGTGAACCTTAACCTTCTTCTGGGTCCCTCCCATGTACGCATTGCCTTCAAAACTACACGCTTATAGATTCCCTCTTGGGTGATAAACCAGCAGTAACTGAACTACACTTAATCCACCAGACTCCTGAAAACAGTAGGAAGAAGAGATGGGGTGGGCCTTAGTGGGGGAGACGGGCACCAACAATGTTCAGAGAACCTCTAAATCAAATCCTCCAGCATATGTGGCGACTACCCACTCCCTCGACAGAATACCTGATTGGGGGTGTCCCCTCTGCTAACGCCTGCGACGGGTATAGATTCAGCCGAACACACCAAGATTTTTCGATTACTCTCTTGGCACCAGCCCGCCTCCTGCTCTCCAGCAGCCACCTTCCTGGCCCTGCACTCTAGCTGCCCTAGCCTGTGATTCCAGCTCCTTGGTCTCCATCCCCACCCATGTCCTGGCCTAAGGAGCATTCCCTCTTTCAGCATTATAGCAAAGTCTGCTATTTTTGAGGTTCTTTCTCCAAGACATTTTTTAAAAAATTCTAAAAAGAAATTTCAAAAGGTTAAACCCCAAATAAACTTCACATATACAAATGCCATAAAAATAAACATCAACATATAACAAACCAAATGTTCCCTCGCCTACATCCCATTCCTGTTGTATGCACACCGCTATTCCAAACAACTAAAAGCACATAAGTAATACCAGCAGTCATTCCGCTTCTGCGTCTACTATGCTCGTTCTGGCGAACAAGGTGTGTAGTAATCCCTCCCATTCACTGATTCTTCTCAGGTCCACCGGCTGTTCCCTTTTCAACGCCCTCCTCCAGGCCACAGTCTCTGCTACACCCCCCTATGCAGATCCCTCCACCATGCTTCTATGTCCAGGCCTAAGCGATTTCCATGCCGTGGCTATCCTACGTTTAGGTAAGATGCATGCCAAATCCTTCAGTTTGCTATTGTGTATCCGCGCCAGAGGCGCGTGAAGCAGTCCAACAAACATGCTGGAGAGCACATTCAGTTCCACCCCGGCCTCATGTAGTCTATTTGCCGCCTCCTGGCAGAATAATCCCGCCACTGGGCATGCCCAGAACATGTGAAGCATTCCTGCCTCCATCCTGTCACATCTAGGGCAGCCTTTTGCTACTGCCCCCAGAAATCTAGAGATCCGCAGAGGTGTCCTATAAGCTCTATGCGTCACCAATAGTTGTAGAAGTTGCAGTCTAGCATTGTGTGACACTTTCCTGTGATATCCCAGTATTCTCCCCCACTGCACCACTGTAAAAGTCTCTCCCAAATCCTCCTCCTGTTTCCTTTTGACATCCAGAGGGGAGGCAAACCCATTGGTCAGTAAGAGATCATAAATCCGAGATATGATAGGCCCCCCTTCAGCTATATTGTAGAGTGTGTCCACTATCGAATGTTTTTCCATCAGTTCCCTTTGTGCTGGCCATCTACTTGTAAACTCCCTTCTAATTGTACTGTGTAACCTATATTGTCCTCCGTGCATCCCCGTCTGCTGTGCCTACTCAGTGAAAGATGTGAAAATGGTATCTTGCAGCAAATCCCCCCCACTGTGGCCACCCCACTAGCCTCCTAGCACCTGTGAATATTCGATCTCGCCTGGGCGTGGCTGCGACTATCGATACCAAAAGTATCTGTTCAGACACAGGGTCAATTAACCCTATTGCAGCCATGGCTCTGTCCCATACTTGCAATCCCAGGGACACCAAAAGCGACCACTGACCTGCCTGAGGTTTCCTGAACCACAAGACCTCCTTTCAATAATAACGCCCATCAATGGCTTGTAGCATCATTGTGTATGGACTAAGGTCGTCATCGAGTCAATCTACTGCACATTGCAGCTGTCTCGCTATATAATACAATTCGAAGTTTGGGACCCAAATGCTCCCCTCTGCATGCGACCTATATAGTGTTTATAGTGCAATTCTTTTCCTCCCATTTTGTCACAGGAAGCCTCTGCAGATGCCTTCCAAGGTCCTAAAGAAATGTCTTATGATATAGAACGGGACATTCACAAAAATGTGTAATAACCTGGGCAACACCACCATCTTCAACAGTGCTGCCCTCCCCATCATAGAAAGGGGTAATTTGTTCCAGAACCTCATGAAGCTTTTAATGCCCTCCAGGGCCTGTAGCTTATTGTGCCTGTGTTCAATCATTGGGTCGTGATACATGTTGACTCCTAAATAGTTAAACGTACACTGCTTCCATTGTGTCAAGACCAGTCTTCAATCCAACGCAAGAGCTGTTGAGCACCAAAGTCCCCCAAAGTTGTTGCGCACTCCACTGATCTAAAAAACAACTAAGGCCGCAACACCCCAGGGCGAAAGGGGAAGTGGAGAAAATAAAAAAATCAGACACTGGATCCTCAATCTTTTTCCAGTATCTGCATAGACGAGAGATTCACACAATATTAAATATATTCTTACATTCCCATCTAAAACATTATGTTGACCTTTTTATATGGGATAATTGCCTGAAATCTTCTCTGCAACTGCCTAGAGGATTCCTATTTTTATTTTTAACTTGTTTTGCTCATTACTCTTTATTCCCAGCTCCTTACTCTAGTACCTGCGCTAAATCCTGGAATTCTTATGTTACCAAAAATTCCTAGAATGTAAGTGTGTACCCTTTTATTCTCTACTGGAGATGGTCAAGTAAGCAGTTATTGCTTAGATTCATGTGAACAGTCTCAAACAGAATGAGTTCTTTGGTTTGTGCACAGTTGGTATAACTGCTAGTACTGGGTAGAAAGTGTTCAAAAAGAGTTTCTTATTTTAGCTCAGAATCTTCACCAGCAATTATTACAAGTGTCCATTCAGTGAAAACAGGACTTCTGGCTTTAATCACAGAAATTCAAACAAAAATGTATCTTGGTTGAATTCATTCTAAGAATGCATACCATGAATTAACAGGCACTGAACTATAGTGTCCATGCAGTCTTTCTTTTTAAAAACAAGAAATGTAACATTTACAAACTGTTTCCAACGGCGAATAAAAGTTTGTTGGGCTTTTACTATTTCACTGCAGCCTGCAGTTCACAACATCCACGCACGTAATGTGCTTCAAATGGAATTCAAAGTCAATTACTTCAAGCAGGAAGTATACACTGTAACTCCTTCACCGCGCTTCGTAGAACAGAAAAAATCAAATTACACCACGGTCCCAAAAAGGAAGTTCGCGCTAGATTACCTTGCCAAGGAAAGGGAATCTGCTTGCTTCTTCCCTTGCCTCACCTTAGGGGAATGCGTTGCTGTGTGATACGTTGCGCGACTCTCACAGAAGATGAGATCAGCTGATTGTGCCATTGCAGCTAATCTTCCTTGTGATCTCAGGAGCCGCGCAGGGAAAAACGCCTGGCAAGGTAAATCAACAGAACATGAGAGAGATTCTCCGGACAAATCTCCCAGTAAATACACGCGCACAAGAAGTCAGTCAGCACTAAAAGATCTATGGAAGCAGGTTTTCTTACGCAATGGTTTCCTTTTTGAAAACAAAGATTGGCTTTGAATTAAAAACTGAATTAGTGAAATGTACTTAGCTTAATTGCAGATCAAACTGATCTGCCAATCTTCTTCTTTTCACAATGGTGACTTCTTCTTCACTGAAGGAATCCTGTCTTGATTTCTGCTTTCTTCTGATCCAGAATGGGTTTTTTCTTGAATACCTCGGCCTAAAACTCAGGAGCAAACTAAAACATGATCTACAAACAAGATATCTCAAATGAAAGGCAGTTTAGAATGTTCAAAACAATCCCTTGTTTTTTCTTTCACCCAAACACGACTCCTGTTCCTTCCCTACATCTTGGCTTGGGTTCCCATCCGTATTCTGAAGACAAAAGCTACACCCCAATATAAATGAAAAACCAGCCAGTGGAATGAATTGAAGATACTCAAACAGGCCGTTAAAAGGCCACCAAAATGGGGGAGGACCCCCAAGGGTCACAACACAGATCAATCCACTAAGAACGAAACAATCGTTAAAAATACTGTATTTATTTACAATTTGTACTCGTTAAAATAAGTATTAAATCATCTGAAGTTCTGTACAAAAAATATGCAAAGTGACAACATTAATGTATCAATCATAAAGTGCATCGTATAAAGTGACTGAGTGCTAGTTTCACTGTTGGCTGTAAGTGAAAAAGTCAAAGAAATAAATCACAGTAGACCTAGATGCTACTAGATTGATCCCAAAAAGGGGTTTCCCGTGCGAGCAAAGAAAGTCACTCGATAAGGGAAACCACCATCGCCTATTCAGATCTGAAGGCAAAAGGGCCAAAAATAAATCAACAAAGGGCAATCTAGTCACTAAAGGATCATGCAGCCAACCACAATGGTTAGTTACAGCACTGCACAATATAATGAACACATAAACATTGAAAAAAACGCTAAAATTAGCCAAGGGATGCTATGCGTCAACTACTCTTGTGTCAGGACAGGTACAATGTGACATACAGTACAATAGACCTGGCAAAATTAACAGATAGTAGTTTCGATGGAGACAACACGTCTAACTCAAAAGCCGACGATATCCATCTTCATCAGGACATGGCATTCCCGTAGGCATCATAATTCTTTGAAATTCATCTGTGTCTTAATTTACACAATATATTTAGAGAACAAGGTTAAACATTTCGCAATGCATAAAACACACCTAAAATGTAAACACAGAGGAAAAAAGAAAAAAAGAAATTTTAACAGTTACATCAACAATGTGAAAAATAGACATATAAAAGTGGAAGATCTGTGAGTGAATCCCAAAGGGCCCAACCCATTAACCATAGCTCAATTGCGTCATGAGATCTGAAAAACAATGTGGGAGAAAAGATATTTACCATAGTCTCAACCAATTAGGCTGGTCCCGGAATCCTGTCGATAAGTCCAGGAAGTATTAATCAGGCTGTGCCATAAACTGGGTCGCTATGAATTAGACCTAGATGTAAGGGTATAAAATCACACATAAGAATGTCTCCAAAGGTTTATGTGCAGTGAAACAGGAATATCCAAAGTGGCAAATTCAGCTGCATATAAAACAAGATGTAAAAAAAGATAATGAATCCAAAAAAGCAAAAAGGAAAAGAGAAGGGAACCATTTATATCCTAAAAGTGCAATGGGAAACGAAGCCCCTCCAAATTGGAATACCATATATGTAAAATACATATCAAATATAAATGTAAAAAATAATAATGAAAAGCAACAACATGCCGTAGCCGCGGCAAAGTCAATAAGAATTGTACCATATAAGTGGTGGAATAAGTTCACGTTATAGAATAACAGCCAAGAGATTCAGGCTGTCAATTGATGGAATACACCATAAGGGATTCAAAACGCAACGAGGTAGCAAATATATATGACAGGCTGACAAGTAATGTCACATAACCAGAAGGACCTATCTCACATCATGAAAGATTCATTGCATCTAGGTGGATGAGATTGCCTTCTAATTAAGTATACGTGGGCACTGTGCAGGATCTCCCAGCCAACGCAAAATCCCCTGTCAACATTAGTATCTGGGAGTCCGGTTGAACACTGATTGCCATTCCTCCTGAGCGTTTAATCTGGATATATGGCTTTGAGTATTATATATCCACCAGTGTTCGCGTGAGGCAAGTCTATTAGCCGTAGCATATTGGTCAGGCCCTAAAACACGCTCTAGGCACCACCATTGTAAGTCCTTACAACTATGTTGATACTCAATAAAATGCCCCACTAAGGGCGAAGACAAATTATGCATTCTACATTCTAATCCAGGATCTGTGCTCTGAAATCCTCAATTTTATAGGTCTCGATGTCTTACCTATATAGGACTTCATACAAGGGCATGTTATAACATAGACCACATTCTTGGAATTACATGTGGTGTGGTCCCTCAATTTCCAAGACTTGTGGTTAATGGTGACGGTGTTGGTAGCCGTAGTAAATCCGCATGGCAACACTGCCCACACGGGTAGTGGCCAGTGACCTTCTCCATGCCCCACATTTGAGTGATAGTTAATGGTGCCTTGGTGGCATGCGACCTGTCCGCCTGAGATAGCCAACTCTTGAGGTTCTTTCCCTTTTTGAAGGCATACATCGGACGCTCATGGTCTGCTATATTCATTTGGAGCAGATGCCAATGTCTGCCTATAGCCTTCTTAATCTCTGCATGGTATGTGCTGTAAGTCATAGCGCAGACCATGCGTGAGTGGTTCGAATTTGCACGAGTGTTTTTGGCCAATAGTACCTCACGGTGTTGGTAACGTGCCCTTTTACGTGACTGCCGCAGTGTATGCCGAGGATACCCTCTCTTGGAAAGTCTATCCTCTATAGTGTTGGATTGTGTCACAAAGTCCTTCTTGTCGGTACAATTCCGTCTAGCCCTGAGGAATTGTCCATAGGGGATGCTTTCCCTTAGGGATTGGGGATGAAAACTCTCAAAATGTAAGATCGTATTACGGTCAGTAGTTTTACGATACAAGTCTGTTGTAATTATTCCATCCTTTGTTTTTAGTTGGAGATCCAAAAAGGAAATAGACGTACTGCTGGTAGACATAGTGAACCGTAGATGGTCATTTTGGGAATTAATCCATGTCAAAAATTGATCATGGTTTCCCTTAGTTTTGTCTCAAATAATGATGATATCGTCTATATATCTCTTATAAAAAATGATGGATTGCTGTTAAGGGTTGGAATCATCAAAAATGGAGACCTTTTCAAAGACCCACATAAAGAGGGTCGCGTAATTGGGAGCAAAGGCTGCGCCCATTGCGGTTCCCTTGACTTGTAAGTAAAAACTATCTTTGAACCTAAAGTAATTTTTAGTTAGGGCAATTTCTAGCAAATCTACAATAAATTCACTAGGAACCAGCTGCGGATCACTTCGAAGGTCCAGTAAAAAACTTCATAATCAGCAGCGACTCAGACTGTGGGATATTTGAATATAACGATTCCACGTCTAAAGTAATAAACAAATTATTAGCAGAGTCAAAGGGAAGGCCTTCCAGGTGGACAATGGCATCAGTAGTATCTGACAAAAAAGTGGGAGTTTCGGCAGCCAAAGGTTTGAGAAAATAATCAATAAATTTACCCAAAGGTTCCAAGATGGACCCACAGAGAGACACAATCGGTCTGCCTGGGGAATTAAGCATATTCTTATGAATTTTTGGAAGAATATAAAACAGAGGGGCCCTCATACCTTTAGTTGTGAGGAATTGGAATTCTTTGGAACTCAAAATTTCAGCATCTTTGCCCCGTGTAGCAAGTGCTAGAATTTCATTCCATATTCCTTCTGTCAGCCCAAACCATTCCAATGAATCTTCACTGAGAATAACAAATAATTAAATATGAAAATAAAATGTCTATTCTCTCAGGGATCGGGCATGAAAATAAAGTAGTCTTTTTCCATAGGGACCTACCAGTAAAGTAGTGACTATTTTCCCAGGTACCTGACACATTGCAAAGTCAACACTGGCAATTCTCTTCACTCCGCTCCGCATAGACTGTTAGTGTTGGCCTGTAAGCTATGGTTAATTAGCCTGTTAAGTGTGTTCTGTTAATATATGCATTTCTGCTGAGGCTGAAATGTCATGTCATGAGGCGATGTCACTGTTCTATATTTATGATGTGCATGTTTACTTTCCATTGGGAGTTCTATCTTGGCCAGTTGATGGCCAGCAATATGTGTTGGTGCTGTGCTAGCATTGCTGGGGTTCTTTCTATGTTGTATTCATCTTAATAAAGCCCGTTCAACTATTATGAGCGTCCTGGTCTCCCTGATAGGACATAACATAGACCAGCTATCAGGAATAATGCCGATTTATCTAGACTAATGGTGATCCCCGACACCATCTCCAAATTATCCTCCGGGTTCTGAATATATAGTAGTGTCACCTGCATACAAAGATATCAAGTGTCTAGCTCCATTTATTTCAATGCCCGCCTACCGATATTCCACCCTTAGATATTGAGCAATAGGTTCTGTGGCAAGCACATACAGCAACGGGGACAATGGACAGCCCTGCCTCGTCCCATTTTCTAGTTCTCATGCCTCTGATATGCATCTGCCCATCTTAACTTGAGCCATCGGCCAAGTATACACCAATCTCACCCACTTGATATATGCCTGTCCAAAGCCAAACCGGCGCATCGTAGCATACAGCCAGTCCCACCTCACTGAGTCGAATGCTTTCACTGCATCCAACGTAGCTATAGCACATGGCACATCGCAGGACGCAGTCCTATCTATCACATGATGCAGCCTCCGCAGGTTCCAGGACATGCGTCCTGGAATGTACCCCGTCTGATCCGGCTGCACTAGCTTGCAAATCACCTTTTTCCATCCTTGCTGCCAATATGGACGTCAAAATCTTAATGTCTTAGTTCAGCATTGAGAGGGGTCTATAGGAACTACATTCCATCGCAATTTTATGGGGTTTGAGTAGATGTACGATCAGACTCTCTCAGGCTACGGGGGAGAACACCCACTGTGTACGAGACATGAAAGGTACTTTGCAAATGGGGGGCCAGTGCTTGTGCATATTCTTTGTAAAATTCCCTGGGCAACCCATCCGAACCTGGCGTCTTCCCCGTTGGCAATCCCACTATTGTGTTATGTACTCCACAGTAATGGTCATCTCTAGACTATATCTCTCCTCTTGTGACAGTCCCGGAAGGTCAATCCCATCTAATACATCCTCCAATGAGGTGCTAGATGACTGGTGTCTCTCCTTATATAGTTGTTGATAAAATTCACAGAACACCTCATTCACCCCCCTTTGAATACGACATATTTCCCTCGTCCGTTATTGATCACGTGTATGGGACTTTGTTGCACCTCCTTGTAAAGCCATACCAAGAGGCGACCGGGCTTGTCCCCTTTTATGTGCTGTCTTTCTGTATATTTGGCAAAGCTATGTTTTCCCAGCAGCCAAGAATTTGCGTTGTAATTCTTGAATCTATTCATCTTTATCCTGGGATGCTCTTGCGACTGCTGCAAGACCCTCAAACGTTCCTCCGCTGAGGTCAGTTCTCTATTAATATTTACTTGAACTCCACTAGACCCCACTATCGCAGCCCCTCTAACCACCACCTTCAATGCCTCCCAGAATGTCCCGGCACACAGTAGTTACCAGATTGTGCAACACATATTTGGAGATGCATTCCTTAATACAATTGCTGAACGGGGGGGGTCTCTAAGGGTTTTGCCCCTAAGTCTCCAAGTGGCTATCGGGGCTTGAGAAGGCACATATTGCCATTGAAGACTCAGGGGAGCATGATCTGACAGAAACCTTCCCTCATATTGGATGCTCGTAATATTGTGTACCAGCTCCCTCCCTACAAAAAGATAATCTATCCTTGAATGCACACTGTGGGGTGCTGAAAAATGCGAATAATGTCTGGTATCCGGATGAAGCACTCTCCTGACATCCTCTAAAGCAAAGGATTCCAGGAGCGTCGGCAGCGTCCTGGCTGGCGGAGGTGGTTTGGTGTATTTAGCATCTGACCTGTCTAGGCTCGGGTTCACCGTACAATTGAAGTCTCCCCCATAGTACCATGCGTGTAAGGGCTCAAACGTGGATATAAATATTGAAAAAACTGAGCAGCACCCTGGTTGGGGGCATACGTGTTTACCATGCATGAGTCCACTTGCTCCAGAAGGCCCTGCACAAGCACCATTCTACCCTCATTGTCCATTTGCACATGAGTAACATTAAAGTAGACCGAAGGCACAATCTATATCAAACCCCCCTGTCCCTCCCCCCCGAGCATATGCAGAGTACGGGGAGCTAAAGAGCTGTCTTCTCCATTTTCCCTCTTGCAATGACTGCTTATCTGTCGTGAGATGCGTTTCCTGCAGCATGGCTACATTCACCCTGTTCAGTCTAAGGTATGACTATACTCTGTTAAGTTTTACAAAAGCATTCAGCCCGCTCACGTTCCAAGTGAGTACTTTTAAAGTTCCCGCCATATATGTTTGCCTTCCCTCTCACCGCCATCTGCCGCCAAACCCCTTCCCAGTCTCCCCTGCTCTCTCGCAATAATACGTTCCAGAATGCGGTATTATTTTTCCCATTTAGCATACCTGCAGGCAACACATTCCCCTTCCCAGCCCCCCCAAATCTCCCAACTAGAAACAGCCCAGCATTGCTACCCTTGCTCAGGCAAGCCCACTCGCTGCATTTTCCCTATTGAGCCCCCCCCGCTACCTCCCCAAGGTGACCGAAGGAGCCCGCGAGGGCAGTGATCCCCCAGGCCCCCCCCCTAGAGAAACGGCGGCGTCAGGGGACCCCCGGAGAGCAGAGAACCAGCCCAGCAGCATCGGCGGCCGAGACGCCGCCAACGATTCGAGAGGCTGCGGGGCCGGGAGAGGAGCAGCCGCCTGCCGCAGGCGAAAGTCTGCGAGGGAGGGAGGGGCCCCCCTCCTCGCAGCAGGCATTCTGCCCCCACGCCAGCGATCTGCGTTTCGGGGGCGCCGACCTTCCCGTGGGCTGGGCCCACAGATCCGAACCGGGGCAGCAGCTCCCCCGCACGTCCCCCGCCACACCATTTTTTTTCCCCTGGACCAGGCCCCGCACACAGAGGGGAGGCGGCGCCGGGATTCCCCCCCCCCCCTCTCCCACCACCGCGCCGCCAACTCAGGGAGGAGATCCACGGTTTGGCGCTGGACGGGGTGATCCTTGAGGCCGCGCAACAACCCGCCCACGGGAGGGACGCCTCCCTTCCTTCAGCCGGGGCCGAAACCCCACCCCCGCTGGGAGGGGAAAGTCAGTCAGAGAGCGGGCGACACCAGGAAGGCCCTCCGACAACGCCAGACACAAGGGTGTGAGGCCCCCGCCAGAGTCCAGCAGGGCATGTGCCCGCCCGAAGGCAGCCCCCAGGAGTAGCGGAGTTCTGCCCAAGTGAGAAGGGGGTGGCTCCAGTTGGCTCCCCTCGTGCCCCCCCCCCCCCAACACAGCACAGGCATCTACAATGTTTTTTGTTTTTTTTCCAAGGAAGCCAAAAAGAAGCCCCCGACGGCCACAACGAAGCTGGGCTGGGTGTGGGGCCCCCGCTGGGTGACGGCGGGGCGTGTGCTCGCCCAATAACGATCCTCCCGCGGCAGCAAAGGAACATTCATTCCAGTGGGGGCAGATCTTATCCCGGGTCCCCCCCCCACGCTCCCCCCAGTTTTTTGCACAAGCTCCTTCTGGGCTCTCCAGGAAGGAAACCACCAACAGACCCAAGAGGGGTTCCCCACTCCCCGCCAGGACCGCGGTGGTCTTGGCGGCGGAGCACAGTGAGGCACCAGATGAACTGACGGGAAACCCTGCAGGAATATCGCTACCAGGAGACAGCAAGTAGCACTAAAGGTACGATCCCTAAAAGAGAAATGGCCCAGTCGGGGGCCCGGCACCCTCTACAGCGGCAGTGGAAAGAGGCTTTGCCTTGATCCTGCAGGAAATCAGGGACATGCGCTCTGACATCGCTCAGAAGTTCAAAAAAATTGACCAAAGGGTGGTCAAGGTCGAGGACAGATTGCTACAGGTCGAGACCAACCAGTCATCAACGGCGGCCCAAGAAATACAAATAGGCATGAGGCTGGATGCCCTGGAGAGAAGGGACGAGGAACGGGCCCGGCAGATGGATGACTTCGAATACAGGGAAAGGAGGAACAACCTCAGAATTTTTGGGGTACCCGAAACGGAAGGAGAAACAGAGACAACACCCGAGCGGTGCGAGATATTATCACCCTCCTGTTTGCAGAAGAGATGACGACGGAACTCGCATTCGACAGGGTACACAGGGCGGGAGGCAGAGCGGGGGGCCCCCGGTCGATCTTGGTCCGGTTCCATTACTATTCGGAAAAGACAAAAGTGCTGGAGGAGGCCAGAAAGGCCCGGGAAATCACCTACAATAATGCCCAGATCTCAATCTATCAGGATCTTTCCGCCTACACCCTGGCCAAGCGCAGAATGTGCCGCCCCCTAACGCAGCTGCTCAAGGAGAAGGGAGTGCGCTACAGGTGGGGCTACCCCTTCTCCCTGGCTTTCGAATATATAGGTCAACGAACAACTCTGATCACGGAAGATGACATACGGGGAGCTATCCAAGACTATGTAACGGACTCGAATCCCCGGAGGGGCAGACCTGGTGGCCCCGGCCCGTCGGGAGATATGAGAAGAACTGGCGCTAGGAAATTCAGAAAAATGAACACCCCGTCACCAGCAAAGGACAGAGAACGGAACGACTCTGAAGACTGAGAACAGGGGCGACCGTCAAGATTTCGACAGACGAGTGAGGACACAGAAGTTCTAACATTACCAGCGCCCCCTACGAACAGCAAGTATAAGGGGTCCGCAGAAGGGGTGTCGCCACAGGGGAGCAGGGGGGGCTCAAAGTGATGAGCTTTATACGGATCGCCTGGCCGAGGTGGGCAGGCTGGTGGTTTGGCCAAAAGCCAGCGATGGCAGGACTAACTGGCTGGACGCCGAGGTGGGGGGAGGGGAGCACACAAATGTTGGGGTTGTTCAGTTAGGGGCTGGGAAGGGGGGGCAGTTGGGGAATTGTTTCAGGCCCACCCGGGGGGGGGGGGGGGTTTGGGGGAGAGTGGAGCAGAATACAAAACTAAGGGAGCATCCAAGGAGGGACAAAATTATGATGTTGACTGAGAGAAAGGAAAACTTAGATTATGGCTGAAAGTTTGCCGGCCCTGGGAGTGGGTTCCCTCAACGTACGGGGCCTGAATACCCCCACGAAGAGGTCCCTGGTCTGCAGGGAATTTAGAAGGGTGAATCTTGACCTCCTCTTCTTGCAAGAGACTCACTGGGCAAGGGGGAAGGAACCCAAAATGCAGGGAGGAGGAATTGGGGAGGTTTTCTGTGCGTTCCATAAGGGCAAAAAGAGAGGGGTGGCCATTTTGTTAGCGAGGAATGTTGGCTTCGAGAAAGAGGCCATATTGAAAGACCCAGAGGGCCGTTACTTGCTGGTACGGGGGTCCCTGCAAGGCGCCCCACTTACTCCTGCCGTTGTCTACGGCCAAACGAAGTTCAAATTCAATTCTGGGAGGAGGTGAGGGATAGACTCAAGCTATTCGTCCAAGGCACGGTGGTGGTGGGGGGACTTCAACATGGTCCTGGACCCAACCCAGGATAGTAAACGCATTGGCCCCCAGACCTCCAGGGCAGCAGACGAGACCATGGCTCGAAACTTCCAAAGGTTTAAATCGGAATTAGGCCTGGTGGACACGGTCCCGACCCCCAGGACAGGTGCCCCCTCTTTCACATATTACTCAGCCATCAACACGTCCTTTTCCAGGATAGATTACATCTTAGTGGATGAGACCCTGCACCCTTTCGTTACTGGCCACAGGGTGGACCCCGTCCCCTGGACCGATCATGATTTGGTCTGAGTCACCATAGCAAGGGGTTGGCCAAGCGACCGCAGGGGTCGATGGAAGTGCAACGACTCCCTGCTTAAGGACGAGGTACACGCGCAGGAGGTGCTTGACGCCATATCGGAATTCTTTGAGCTCGATGATAATGGGGAGGTAGGCTCGCACACCCTATGGGACGCTTTTAAGGCGACCCTGAGAGGAGTCCTGATTAAAATGGGAGCCCAGAAAAAAAGAGAAAGGGAAGCCCAGGAGAGGTCTTTGAGAGCGAAAGTAGCCCAACTTCAGCCTGGAGGCCCCCCCGTAGAACTCTTAGACCGTGATCGGGTAGCTGCCCTGGACGACTATAGGCTCCAGTTGAAAGATCTCCTCTTACACAAAACAGAAAGGAGTCTTCAACTGGTCAAACAGAAATATTATGAAAAGGGGGACAGGGCGGACAGGATCCTGGCCTCGAAACTGAGGGAGGTACAGAGAAGTAGAATGGTGAGAGCGGTAAAGGACGAGAAGGGGTCGATAGGCCATGACACACCCCACATAGGATAGGCCTTTCGCCGATACTATAAAAACTTCATACACATCAGAATATATCGGGGGAGAGGCGGAGATTGAAGGGTTCTTAAACTCTATACAAATCCTGGCCCTGACCAGGGAGATGTCGGAGAGTTTGGAGGGTCCGGTGACTGAGGACGAGGTGGAACATGTGATCAGTGGGATGAAGGTGGGCACGTCCCCGGGCGAGGACGGCTACTCAGTTTACTTTTATAAAAGGTTTCGCTCGACTCTAGCCCCACACTTAGTAAAGGTGTTTAATGCGGTGCTGGAGGGGGGCTCTCTTCCGGACTCCATGATGGAGGCCATAATTGTGGTGTTACCCAAGGACGGCAAGGACCCCACAGAGTGCTCGTCCTACCGCCCAATATCTTTGTTGAATATTGACATAAAGATCCTAGCTAAGGTAGTGAGGAGGCGGATGGAGGAGATACTGCCGAAACTGGTCCATGGGGACCAAGTGGGGTTCATAAGAAGAAGACAGGGCTCAGACAATATCCATAAAACCACTTGTTCCACTATGCCCAGGTGTCAGACCTAGACGCAAGTGTCGTCTCCCTGGACTCGGAAAAGGCGTTCGACAGGGTCGAGTGGAGGTATATGGAACTCGTCCTTGGGGAAAATGGGCTTTGGGGCACACATCAGGGAATGGGTGGCCGCACTATAGAGAGCCCCAAAAGCAAGGGTACAAGTGAATGGCAGGTTGTCAGATCCATTCCGCCTTTCGCGGGGAACAAGGCAGGGGGTGCCCTCTTTCCCCACTGATCTACGTCCTCACAATGGAGCCCCTGGCCATAGCAGTTAGAGCACACCTGGACATTAAGGGGATCAGGAGAGGCGAAGTAGAATTCAAGCTCTCCCTGTTCGCGGATGATATTCTGGCCTACCTGGTGGACCCGGGCTCCTCAGTAACCCCCCCCCCCCCTCCTGTCCCTGATGGCCACATTTGGGCGCTTCTCGGGGATAAAGATCAACGCTTCTAAATCAGTTCTGCTCCCCATGAGAACACGGCACCCGGGTTTAGACTCCTTGGATAGGCTCAATGGGATAACTGTGGGGAAGGTCTCCATTCGATACCTGGGGGTCCTCCTCACCAGGGATCTATCACACCTTGCCTCTACCAACTACGACCCCATCATGGCAGGGATCACCGCAGACCTGAGGCAATGGGGCTCAATGATTCTGTCCATGACGGCAGTAAAGATTAATATACTGCCACGTTTACTGTATCTCTTCACCGCTCTCCCAACCAGCGTCCCTGACCAAACCTTCAGGGCTCTTCAGAATGCGGTGCGAGAGTTTATATGGCAGGGTAGGACCCCGAGGACTGCGAAGGCCGTCCTAACCTTACCAAAGGAGGAGGGAGGATTTGGGTTGCAAGATTTTCAACTATACTACCGCGCCGCCCAGTTGCGTGTCCTCCTGGAACACATGAAGGAGGGTATGGGAACCTACTGGTCATATTTGGAAGATATGGACGCCCACCCTCTCAAAGTTCGAGACCTCCTATGGGCCACACGCAGGTTCATCCCGAACAGACTCAAATCCCACCCGACATTGGGAGTTCTCTGGGCAATCTGGAGGGAGGGCCCCCAGACGGCATACCTAACGTCATGGCCGTCCCCGATGTCATCTCTCTGGGGTCTCCCCCTCAGACTGGGAAGTAGGGGGTTTAGCAAAGCACAGGCCTGGTCTGACTCGGGAATGTAGTGGGCGGGGCAGATGTTTCAGGAAGGGGAATTTCTTGCATGTGAGGAACTGAGAGACGCTCTCGGGCAGGGGTCACTCTCGGTATTCGAATACCTCTGCCTGAAGGGCATCCTTTGTGACCAAGCATGGGGCCAAAATTTGAAGACAGCTGACACCCTTTGAGAAATTACTCGATACAGCAACCTCAAGGAGGGGGCGGTATTCGGGATGTACAAAATCCTGAACACTATTAACTTAGTGTAGAGGAGAGGCTTAGGCACCTTTTGAAACAATTTGGCAGGCGAGGAGATCTCGGAGGACGACTGGTCAAGGATATTTAAAATAGCATTCCACAGGAACTTATTCACAGGTGATATGGAACACAACTTTAAGATTTTGCAGGGGTGGCATAGAGACCCCGTGAAACTGTCAAAAATGTTCTTGGGAGTGTCCCCCGTCTGCCCAAGGGGGTGTGATCAGATCGGAATGAGGGGGCACATGTGGTGGCACTGCCCAAAAGTACAGGCGTACTGGGAGAAGGTAAGGGGCTGGATTGCTGAAGTCTCTGAGGAACTACTCCCCCTGAACCCTCTAACGATGTTGCTGGGCCTCCCTCCGGAGGACACAGATTTATATAGGTACCCTAGAATGTGGGGAACAATGCTGAAGGCGGGAAGGGTGGCCCTGGCGCAGAAATGGAAGAGCCCGGAGACTCCCTCGAAGGAGCACTGGGAAAAAAAGGTAAAGAACATGTTCCTAATGGACAAATTAACGGCAATGATGAACAATGACTCAGGCTCGTTCCAGGCAAACTGGTACGGGGTGCAGCAGACCTAGGGATGGGACGTACACTGACGCCCGGTATGGGCCCGGGCGGGGGTCGGGGTCAGGAGGGAACAAGGGATGGAACAGGTGCTGAAAAACAGCCATAAAAGAAGTCAACGATCACGTTTTCTCCCAATGCTCCGGACACGAATGTGCTTCCTATGAGACTCTCCGAATCATGGTTCAAGTGGGGTTAAGTTATCAGGGGGGAGGGTATGTATTGGGGTGGTGGGGGAGGGGAGCTTGGGCCAATGCGCCAGTTGAATGTATATCCTTTGATTGTGCATTGAGCCCGATTGTTACATTAAGAAAATGATAATAAAACCAAAGTTAAAAAAAAAAAACACCTCTTGATGGATTGTGAGGGGACCTGGCTCATAAGAGCAGCTATGTTCCTCTGATTTGTGGAAAGAATTGAAGGCATACTTTCCGATAGACTGATTTGGGGGTACGAAACAGTGCTGACAATAAAACTTTTACAGGTACTAGAAAGAAGTAATATCATATGTATGTAGTCCCCTTCCTTTTCTTTCCTTGCCTAGGTTTGTAGTGCTGCTCTTTTATTTGTCTCTCTGGGGTCTAGAGGGTCCTAGTGGGCTATTATGTGATCTTGCCCCCATTTCTATGAATGGATTTTATAGGTTTATACGGAAATGATGACATTTTTCCTTTTTCTCTTCTTTGTCCTTCCTTCCTTTCTTTTATATGTTAGGAGGCTATTTTATATCTCGTTGTGTATTTTGATATGTTGGAGGAAACTAAAAGAAAATACATATTGTTTTGTAAATACTTGTTTTTCTTTTGTTTGTAAATGGTTTTTATAACCATATACAATTGTACTGAGTTTCCCCCTCCGCTTTCCCATGCACAATTACTTTTTGCAATGCTGGGTCGATTCCCTCCTCTACCTCCATTACAATGAAGTCATGTCTACTAGCTAGTAAGGCACTCCGTCATGTGAGGGGGATGCCGTGTACCCTGAATGATCCTGAAAGACTTATGGACTTTGGTCAAAGGCCTTGGCTCTGATGACTCCTCACATTGCGACTCGAAGGCAAAGATCACTAGGGCCCCTTGCCATAGGATCAGTTTAGGACTTGCAACCTTAAACCCAATGAGCAAGAAATCGCAGTTGAGGGAAGACAAGTCTTGGCAACATTATCTTCTTGGCTCTGTCATGGCTTTCTTCAAGCAGAGCTTAGCCAGGCTAGAGGCAGAGTTTCTCCTGGGATCAAGGCCGCTAAGGAGACTATCGCCAGGTGGATTGTGCCCTGCTTTCCAAAAACCTGCTAGTTTATCGCTGCCTTGATCCAAGACTACATCTGTTGCCTCCCAGGGGCATCTTGAAGGGCAGCAGCCTGGCCCACATCCTATACTTTTAGTAAGCATGCAAGGCTAGGCTTTTTTTGGGACGATGATGGCTCTTTTTAGCCAACAGGTTCTGTGCCACTTGTTCCTCTGAACCATGACAGAATTTGTTTTTGCTTCTGTGGAATTTATAGCATACATGTAGGAAGGGGTGACAGCAGGGGATACAGAATGATGACTAGTGCCTTCCTGCTGAATTCCTACCCACCAACCAGTGTAGCTGGCAGGTGAGGTGTTGGTAACTGTGCGGCAGGATGCACATTGCAGTCTGTGTCGTGTGGGTGTGGAGGGGTCCATATTATTTAAGGTGTTCTTGTCACGAATAGAGAGTAGTTTCCTGGGTGAGCTGCCTCAGAAGCAGGGTCCCCAATCAATCCCCATGAAGATAATAGCTCTATGTATTGCGCATTAGGAGGGCGGCAGTCTTTGACCATCGTTTTCAGCACTGCACAGTTCAGCTGACGCTTTCTTCCTTGTGAACCTTCTGTGACGGCGAGTGTCTGTAACCATTCGATCCTCTGTCCCCAGGGAATCTGAAGACACGGCCCTGCTGATCCTGAAAGAGATCTACAAGACCATGAGCGTGGGTCCGGACCAGCCTCTGCACTGACCACTGTGTGCCTGGGATCCCGCCACACCAGTAAGTGCCGACCTGATTCTCCTCAGTACAAGCTTTTCTCTGTGTCACTTTAGTTTGCCTTCCATTCTGGAATCAAACTTGCACTTGGTTATGATTATTTCCATCACTGGCTCATGCTGGCATTAGATTTGTCAAATGTGCGCTTTTATCACAAATAACACTAAGTGTATGAAAACCCAATCTTCCTTAACTTGCACACTGTAGGAGACCGGAGTGACCCCAGTTCAGGATGGTGACTGCGATTCTTAGTTGATTGGTTATTCAGTTTCTGTGAGGTAGTTTGGAACCTTCAGAGAGGTTCTAAACTGCCTTTCATTCAGATACTCAGTTTAGAATGTCGCAGTTCATCAAGCTCCACAGAAAAATGTTTTCAAAAGCCAATTAAAAGAAACGAAAATCCAAGACCAGGTCCGGTGGAAGGTGTGAGCAGAGTTTTGAGAAGAAGCACAGTATTCAGCAGCAACTGGAGACAGTTTAATAGAAAGCATAGTCTGCAGCTGAAAGCTAAGTTTTGTTAATACACTAAAGTAGAACTGCTAATGTAAAAAGACTTTAAGGTACTATTCTTGGTTGAAATCTTGTTTCTGGAAGTTTGCCTAAATGTTTTACTTGCTCAGAGGGGTATGTACAGCAACGTATTTTCAACGGCGCACGCATAATGATTAAAAGCAAGCACGCGAAGCGGCGGCTACCCATTGGAATAACAAGATAATCTGCTGCGGTGTTGCGCGTGTATTAGCAAATGACTAACGCTTGTGTATAACTTGCGGCACTGGAGAAGCCTTACCTCAGAAGTGTTATGCTTGGAAAACGAAGACAGGCTAGTACATGTTCAACCAACAAAATCACCAACCCTTTAAAGAAGTAGACTCTTGAAGACCTGGAACTTGCAGAGTCCATAAAAATGAAGGAAAGGAAGAAAGCTAGTAAGGGGCTAAACCCCCCCGTACGGCACGAGGGACGCACTAGAGTTGGTGCAGAATTGCAGCAAAGCGTCTAGAAGTACGGTGCACAGAACACAACAAAAAAACAGATTCCAGTAAGGATTAGCCTCCCGTCTTTCACTGAATAGCTGTAGGTAATCAAGAAATCAGATGACGAAAGAAAAAACTGGAATAGTATGGAGTAGCTTGCCCTTTACAGTGAGACTGCTAAATATAGCTTTAATCAGCCTTGGGTAAGGTTTGATGAAACACCAGAAGTACCCTGCGCGTGGGGAGAGTGACAGACTGGGTACTCCTATAGTGTTGATGAGCTGAAAACCGTGTGCTCTGTGCTGCTATGTGTGGCGTTGAAAAGTAGCTGTGAGCCACAGTTCAGTGCTGAAAGCCGTGTTTGGAGGTCTGCAGCTGCGGGGTATTACCGCGTATGATACGGTGTCTGTAGGAAGTGGCGTTGGAAATAGCTGTAAGCCGCAGTTAACAGTGCTGAAAGCAGTGTTTGGAAATCTGTAGCTGATGAAAGTCCCTGTGCGTGGTATCACAGGTGCGGGAAAGGAATTCTCCTCCGAGTCCGGCGGAACGAAACGTGACCGAACGCCAGCGGGAATAGCAACCTTTGGTCTGGCACGCAGGCTGCTGACTCGCCAGCGAGGCGACAATGAATCCGAATGGAACGGATGAAAAACGAATGCCGAATGGAACGGCTCAGTAAGCATACATTAAATGCTAGCTGGAACAAGCGTTAAGCTTCTTGTCACAGACCGCTAATCAGAAGCACCGAAGTAGTTCACCACAGGGTTGAACTAGAGGAGAACACACCCCCCAACCACGTGACCTAACACATGCATGTTTAGCAGCGTTTCCATGGGAATCTCCCAGTAAATCAGTACCGAGAGAAAAAAGGTCTTGCAGCTGTTCTGGTTGCAAAGTACCGGGTGGACTGCAAGTACTGGGCGAACTGCCTAACCCCACACTTCTTGACAGGTGATTGCGCAGAGACCTGTCTGGGTCTGGCAGGCATGACAAGACGAGACCGCGGTACTTTGTTCGCCTGGTGTGAGAGAGCGAGGTATGCGAAGCAACTCGGAGGCAGCAGTTTATTGATTTTATTGACTTTAGAAAATGTAAGGCAACGCTTTTCAAGTAGGCTACCAGAACTACTCAAAACTTAGAACCAAAAGTACTTTACAATACCGAACATAAAACTTTGACCATTCATTATAGGATCTGAGGATGTTTCGTTTTTTTATCTTAGTTCATGTTTTAAGAAAACAATTCAAGACTTTGTTTTGAAGGAGGTATTAAGATGTTTAATAAGAGGTTTCTACTGAAAAGAATTAACTCTACATTTCTGAGAACTAAAGAGGATTTCAGAATTCTCATGTGGTGTAGAGATATGAGACTAGTCTTAGTCTAGGCAATAGGAGTTCTGACAAGGAGTTTACCAAAAGGCCTTTCAGCAGAGAGCACAGGATTTCAGGTATGAAAGGGGAGCATTGGGGAGTATACATGGGAAGTTAGGAAGATCTCCACATGGTAATGTTTGCAATCTTGAGTCATCTTATCCAGAACAAGGCTTCAGAGGGCGGCATGCAGGACCTGGTTTGTTGTTTTATCTACTTCCCCTTTCACCTCAGGGTTGTCAACAATGCAATTTTTAATTAGAAGATTGCTGAGTGGTAGAACCTACGGGTGTCTGTGGGGCCATTGTCCGCTCCTGCAGGAAATGAGAACTGGGACCTGAAAGAATGAAAGGCCCACATAATTAGTCCTGCCTGAGTGAAGATGGAATCAGAGACAGAGTTGAGTCTGAACTCCCTGGGAAAGATGTTCAAGGAAATGAGGGATGAGATCACTGCAGCTAGAAAGGAAACGCACTTTCACTGAGAGCAACGATGGAGTTGAGCGTAAGGGTGCATGGGTCAGTTGAAACAACAGGTCCATCTTTTTTGAGAAAGAATCTAGGGAAGGAGCCAAGAGTGTTGTATCCAGAATCCAGTAGTAGGTCAGTGAAAAAGGACCCGGTGGAGGTTAGTAGGGCAAATTTGACACTAGGAATTTCATTAATGACCACACCCGAAGCAGCAGCTCCAGAGCGATTTAGTGGGGATTCACAAAAATTCAAGTAATTCCTGATGTAGTGGGAGTTACACTTCATGTGTCATCCCAAATCTTTCCCAACTCACACCAATAGATGCACCTACACATACGCAGCCACTTTTATAACACAATCAACCCACTAAAAATACATACAAACCAACACTTTCATGAATACACCCATCAACAAATGCACCCAGCAAACCAATGCATGCATCCAGCAATGCACTACCACACACACCCCCACATGCACATTCACACGCCCACAAAGTAGACACCCACAGACAGTGTCCAACACAGGTACACACACACACACACACACACACACACACAACCCCCATGCATCACCACCTCACACATACACTTCCATCCAACATACCCCAAAATATCCTTGCAGAAGCATAAGAATACCCCAACATCCTGTACGCCGCCAATGCATGCACAGCCTAACACACACCACCAATACAGCGATACTCCAGCACACACCCCAGCCACTAAGTGCCCAGTGCGCACAAACATGCACTCTCCCCAGTGCACCTCCAACATACATCCCCCAAAACCAAATCCCACATGCATACCACAGCGCACCCACGTCAACACCCACAAAATACTCCCACAGATCTTCCCCAATACACAAGTTGGCACACTCACTAATACACCATACTCCCTACCCCAAACTTCATCACCCACAGCACGCTCCAATCCACGTACATAATCAATGCACTTGCTACACAGAGAGAATCCCTAATGCATACAAACATGCCCTCTGTGCTAACACACACACACACACACACACACACACACGCACGCACACGCACACGCACACACACACCAGGACGTTGGTACTCCATTTCATTTGCTCACACGCCCCAGCACGTGCACACCAGCCCACTCGCCTGCACACACTCCCACAAACCCACTCAGCAAGCCTCTATGCATACCCCAATTTCAAACAAGAGACAAACTCACAAATACACCCCCACACAGTCCTAACACAGGCACACTTGCACCTCATCATTCACATACACACATACCCAAAATTGCCACACTACAGTGTGCAGACACCCCGTTGCAACCATACGCCAACAACCTTTACTCCAATGCTTGCACCCATTAGGACACACCATCAGCACCATGTACCCCAACACACATTTACCAACTCACTTCACCTATCCCACTTCACCGCGCCCTGTTATTTGGAAAATACCTTTATTTTCACTCACTCAATACACAAACACACCCACTTGGTTATGCCGAAAGGGAATTTGCTCAGGCCAAAGCAAAAAAGCTTCAAAGTAACAAAATCCGATCCATGCTTTCGAATGCGGTTGCTGCAGCCAAAGGTGGGAAGCAGTCATTCAGGTTCCTACCACTGACTGTGTGCAAAATATGCTCAAACTCTGGATCCAGGCTAGGGCAACGATGCATTCATTGGTAAATAGTTCAGACTTGATAACCTTTCAGTTGTAGGGTTCAACTGAACACATGGCAGGTGTGAACAAAATGACACATTAGATACATTCAATCGAATAAAAAAAAAGATTGTCAACCTGGCTGTTCTCAGTTTAATTAGCGAACCCTCACTGTGCAGGTGTCCACTATCGCTCTCAGTGACAGATATGAAAGGTAGCGTATATCTCTCCTGACCATCTCCAGTGAGGGGGGAGAGAGAGAGAGATATATTTGGGTGCACTCTGTACATGTGCAGCCGGGCCGAATTTACATTGTGGGTAGCAGCATTCGAATGCAGGAGTGGTGTGGAGGTTGTGCGAGATCTGTAATATGTGTCCAGCAAGGCCGATTTGACTTGGGGGTAGCTGCATTCTGCCAGAGATGGTGCTTGTATATGAGATTGTGTGTGCAGCTAGGCCGATGTTTTGTGGGGGGGATATCTGCGTTCTAAAGATTGTTGTGGTGTTCATGGAGGTGTAAAATGATGTGTGCGGCTAGTTCTAATTCATCGAGGTGTATAGCTGCATTCTATTGTTAGTTGGTGGAGAGCAGGGAGTCAGGATATTGGTATGTGTGAGTATGTGTGTGTATTGGAGGAGGTCCCCTGTTCTTGATTACCTTCCCATTTCTGCCGGTATTGGGGGAGAGAACGCGAGAGGGGGAGAGAACGAACGCTGTCCACGTCCCCACCCAGAAGCAACAAAGTTGCTGACGTATGCAGAATTCCAGCCAGCATGCAAGCGGGGCTCACAGGTCAGAGCACCAGCCTGGGAAGCAAAAGGAAGCTGCAAGAGCTGCTGGAGCTAGACGCTGAAGACCGTTGGTTGTTGGGGAAAGCCACTAAGAAGCCGGGGCGCTCTGGGTGGGCTGTGCACGAATAATGAAGTGCTGTATGAGTGAAGGCTTCAAACCAAGATCAGTAATGTATATTGAATACCGAACTTAATGGAAGTTTTAAACAGTGCTAAACCACGCACATTGAAAACCGAATTGACTGAAAACCTAAAATTGTTGAATACTGAGCTGAAATATGGCTCAAATTCCCATATAAAAGCAACCTATGGGGGGAAAAAACAAGTGTGAAGAAGTGCAACCAAAGATGGGAAATGAGCAAGACGACCACAAAGTGAACTTTGAGTTAATGCTGTGCGGCATGGCCAAAGACTGGCAAGAGGTGTGTGACACGTTATGGCAGAGCCAAGAGGCTGACCCGGAGAAGCCACAGGAGTGTAAATGCTGCACAGAAAGACAAGAGGCCAACAAAGCGAAAGTAAGAGAACGTGACTCTGTACAGACAAGTTTAGAAGAACCTGTGTGGGCTGAGGTGTCTAGGGATCCTGGTTACGTGACCAGTGATGGGTGGACCGTGTGGTCTGATAGCTGAGCCTAGACCAGTGAGCCCTGAACTGTGAGAACCAAAGACGTTGTGGAATAAGCAAGGAGAGGCACTGCAAGTAAACTGATGAGGCAATTCAGAAAGAGTGTTGGGTTGACCTTGAGTTTTGTTAAACCTTTTGAAAAACGGAAACCAGCACAAGTGGCTGAACCAAAGTCTTGGGGATGGGCACCCTGAGACTTGAGGAACTGCAAGTATTGTCTTGAGACTGAAGCCTCAAGACCCCTTTTTTTTTAACTGTGTTGCTTGGAACTTGGGGAAGGGAACCCTGATAATTGTGTGGCGCTGTATTACCTTGAACGTGAGAAAGGTAATTCTGACACTTTTGTGAAACTTTCTTGAACTTGGGGAAGGGGAGCTGAAAAGGAAGCCAAGAAGCTGAGAACTTTGTGTTGATAACCATTTCTGTTATTCTTGACATTGGTACACATTGTCTACCGTTAGTTGTGAGGGCAAGGATAGGTTTTGGACACAGATTTATTAAGATGAACTCTTTGACTCAGACTTTCCTTAGTTTTATTCAGGTAAGGAAATCCCACCTTAGGAGAGGGCAAGTTAGGCCTTCTACCATGCTGACATTTGATTTATTAAACCATTTTGTTTTGAACTTTGAATCTGTTGTCTGTTTCTTGCTTCATGATACCTTCACATTACTGACTGTGCAGGTATCCACTACTGCGCTCAGTGACGGATATGAAAGATAGCGTATATCTACTCATACTCACTGTGCAGGTGTCTACTACTGCTCTCAGTGACGGATATGAAAGGTTGCGTATATCTACTCACTGTGCAGGTGTCTACTACTGCTCTCAGTGACGGCTATGAAAGGTAGCGTATATCTACTCACTGTGCAGGTGTCTACTACTGCTCTCAGTGACGGCTATGAAAGGTAGCGTATATCTACTCACTATGCAGGTGTCTACTACTGTTCTCAGTGACGGATATGAAAGGTAGCGTATTTCTACTCATACTCACTGTGCAGGTGTCTACTACTGCTCTCAGTGACGGATATGAAAGGTAGCGTATATCTACTCACTGTGCAGGTGTCTTCTACTGCTCTCAGTGATGGATATGAAAGGTAGCGTATAGCTACTCACAGTGCAGGTGTCTACTACTGCTCTCAGTGACGGATATGAAAGGTAGCGTATTTCTACTCATACTCACTATGCAGGTGTCTACTACTGCTCTCAGTGACGGATATGAAAGGTAGCATATATCCTTATCTACTTAACGACTTTAAAACATGGAGTGGTTACGTTTGCTCTGGAGTTTTTTTTTTACATGCGGTAGGGCGTGAGAACAAAACCATTTGGAAGGTAAGGGGCTCCAGTACAAGGAAATAGGGATTTGTACAAGATAAAATCCTTTGGGTCAAATGAAGAAACCAAGATAGGGATCCAGACCTGCCCGTTCCAAAATCACCAACTTGGTACTTCATCAAATCTCCATTTCCTCATCTTGCCAGCTTTTCAGTTTAATTATGAATTTCATACCGCGATTCAATTCATTCCGAAGCATTGCCGCCATCTTCAGATAAGAAAATCAAAGTAGAGGGGGAAAGATTTTTGACAAATATCAAGTTGCAGATGCCACATTGTACAAACCTTGCCCAGTCAATGACATCACCAGTGCATGCTGTATTCCAACACTTATTGGAAACACAATTTTTCAGCATGTTAATGCATATGAATCGATAATGGGCACAACTCCCCCAACTACCAAAGCTAAAAGCAAATGTATTTTTTAACAGCTGTGACAAATCTATAGACGCTGTCCCTTCTCTCCTGGTGGGAGACCTTTCCTCTGGGCCCAGGGCAGTACATCCACAGTACAAAGGTTGCCGCGGGGGTGGTGCACCAGGGGAGGATCACATGGGAGAGGAAACCCCTTATGGGATCATGGACGACCATTTCCAGAGAACGCGTTATCCATCTGCTTTATTAGATCCTTCCCCTGCCAAACTTTCCTTTCCCGTTCCCAATCAGTGACAATGTCTTCTATTGTGAGGTCAACCAACTTGGTAGGTTAGACTAACTAGCAGCCCTGAAAGTACCAACTCTTTCCCATTTAACTCCACAAGTACTGTGAAGAAGATAACCAGGAGTATGATGCACACTCCAGAGAACGAGAGTGAACCGTCTAGTCTCTCACCGCAATTGATTGGCCAAGGGAAATACAAAACCACAGATGGAAACAATCATTGGGAGAACCGTCCTTGTTAGGTAAGAATTGGTGCAGTCCAACTGCTGTGGGACCACACAAGACTTATCTCTTGGTATTGGGTAACCCACCTTTTAATATAGGCCTGTACTACACAAGTTGGTAGTGTGGCTGAGCAGCCAGGCTTATCTTAAGAGGGGTAATGTGAGCTGTACAATGAAATCAGTAAAAACAAGTATCCAATTAAACACTTACACCCCTAGTTATATTATACATTATTTATACACAAGGATATTTAAAGCATTTTTTAAAAAGCTGTAATTAGATACATTAATCCCAAGGTAGGAGTCAATTTGAACAGTGAACAATAAAGCAGGTGAGTAATTCATTCATATGTTACACATGTTCCAGCACCCTTGAGGTGACGTCAGTCAAGGTCAGTATAGCATTTATATAATATCCCCTTTGCAATTTTGAGTTTTCAAGGAAGGAAAGGTTAGGGTTAGATCAGAACAGACTGATGGGTTATAAGAACATTTAGATTCTCGCAAAGGGATGCAGACAGTCTATTATCCCATCATTATAATGTTCAACATTTAAAACCTGTAAGGGAACAAGCACTGCCAAAGCCAATAGGTTCAAAAGGAGGCTTTTAGGGAGCTAGGACAGCCAAAGTCATTGGGCAAAGTAAAAGTTCTGATGCTCTTCTTAGAAAATTGTTCTTAAATATTCGGTGTTCAAAAGAGAAATCGCAGTAACGCGAGGGGGGGGGAGTCACCTTTAGAAAGCACAAGTTGTAAGGCCAATGCAGGTAAGTTGAGGTCAACTTGGTGTAGGGTTAAATCGCACTCCCAAAGATAGGAAGCACCCCCAAGGGCAAAAGGTTAATGTACCCCAAGCTCCACAGTACCTTTTAAATGAAGACGTTGTTCCAGCTGAATGCCTTCACAATGCAGTTCAGTAGACCCTTGTTCCTGGTCCTTGGTTGTGGGGACGGAAGGGAGGACGTCCGGTGGGCTCCTGAGGCAGCACTCTCAAGCGAGGGACTCGGCAGCAATGTATTTCTGTCGGTTCAGCGGCTTTGTGGTTTTGGTGCCTTTTTCTCAGCGCCAACGAAGAGCAAAAAGCTCTGGTTAGGATTTCCATGATCCCTCGGTCCTGTACTCTGGTGAGGGGCTCTGGACACATATTTATTGCTTCTGTAGGGTCTTCTGGATGCCCACGAAGATCTGGCCGGATTCGGACTTTGGAAGACAATGCACTCACAGGTGGTCGAGGTACCCTGGGTATTGGGCTACTGCAGCATTGGAAAGTCGCTGCAAGTCGGGGGTTGCGCCAAAATAGTTTGTCTCGAGGCTAGTTGGTCCCACCAGCCCAAGGTAGGGAGTTGTCCCTTACGGGTCTTCCCTGTCGATTCGAAAACAGGGTCAGCACAGCTGAAGGGCTTCACCGGGCACTTTGCGGTCCAGGAACATGCTGTTGCCGTCTTCTCTTGTCTTCTGCTTTGGATGTTGTTCTCCAGTGATAGACTCTGTTCGAAGTCCCAAAAACCTTGCTTTTTTATGCAAGTTCCCATTCATTCACAGCCCTAGGCTGTCAATCACACTGCAGGGTGGCTGTCCTGTAAGACAGCCAGCCGACCAATAGGAAAATGTCACTCAGGCACACCTAGAGACAAAGGACAGGAAAGTTTCGGGACCATCCCTCACTTCGTGCCTTTCCAGACACACTGGAGCTAGACTGGCTTCAGGGCTGAATCCCGCCAAAGGCAAAATACACAAAGGACTCAAACCTGATGCAAACGGAGTAAAAGGCCAGAAGAAACAAGAAATGGCAAAAAAGCAATTTTGAGAAAATGGCCACCCTTGAGTGCAGCACTGCAGCTGAGGTATCAGTATGTAGATACATCTCACTAGGTAGTAAAAAAAGAAACCACTGCCACCAGCCATTCAAGTGAGTTAGTATAACAAAATGTTACATGAGTAATGGGTTAAAGGAATTACTATCTAACCTACCTGCACTCCACATACGGTGGTGTGTGCTGGACCCATAAAGCAAAGCTAAGTAAGACCGGGGTCATCTTACTTTTCTTGCAAACAGTAGTTCACCCAAGGAAATGTAGTTAAACATTAAGAGAAGTCCAAGGTACTTCTCAGTGGCACTGCACAGAAGGTGCTGTGTGTCACAATGCAAAAAGCAGATGCCTCAGGAGTTTACCAGACCCCATAAAACAGTAAGGAACATAGAAAATCAAAATTAGGAAAACACATGAGGGAGTGAGAAAAATGTCCCACTTACCCAGGGCCAGGGTGGTGCTTCCACAGTACACAATAGTCCCCCTGGGGGTGGTGCACCAGGGGAGGATCACATGGGAGAGGAAACCCCTTATGGGATTGCGGACGATCATTTCTAGAGGACGCGTTATTCCTCTGCTTTATTAGATCCTTCTCCTTCCAAACTCTCCATTCACGTTCGCAGTCAGTGGCAATGTCTTCTGTTGTGAGGTCAGCCAACCTGGTATGTTAGACCGGACTAGCAGCCCTGAAAGTACCAACTCTTTTTCCGTTCAACTCTACAAAAAGTTCTGTGAAGATGACCAGGAGTATGATCACTCCAGAGAACCGGAGTGAACGGTCTAGTCTCCACAGTTAATTGGCCAAGGGAAATACATAACCGCAGAGGAAAACCAACATTGGGCGAGCCAGCCTCTGACGACGAAGCCCAGTAGACGGCGAACACGGGACCACAGCAGGAGTCTCCGTGTAAAGAGGCGAAGAGGAGCACAAAGGTAGACCACAGAGAAGGTGCCAATTTGCTTGCTGCCAGAACAAACCTGCAGACGTTCCCAGGCCCGGCAAGCCGCCGAAAAGCAAAGCCACAGTGTGAGAAAGGAGAAGAGACTGGTGGAGTGACCGCCACCGGGAAGAGAAACCCGAATGCAAGCTGACCGACAGGGACGCCGCTGACCACAGAGAACGCCTGAAAGCTACCGGAGCTGCAGAGGGAAGCACTACTGCTTGGAAGACACGATCCACATAAACAGCTACACTGACAGACCGAGACGCGCCGGAGGTCCGGGAGGAATCTGGGAGTAATTGCAGAACACAAGATAAGCGGGTCTGGGAACCTGAGAGAAACCGAGACAGTTCAAAAGGACGTGTGTTTGGCAGGGGAGTAAACCAAGCTATTGCAACAGCCCACTCGAGTCTGGGACCCTCATGCTTATCAGAGCAAGAGGATAAGAGGGTCTCTGACCCGCACCCATAGAAGAGCAAGAGAATAAGAGGGTTTGGGACCCTAAGAGAAGCAGAGACCTTACAGAAAGAAGCATGTATGTGTCAGGAGAGTAAACCAAGCTATTGCACGAGTGCATTGCGAGTCTTGGACCTGCACCCATACGAGAACCAAAGAATAAGAGGCTTTGGGAACCTGACACAGTCCACAAGAAAGCGTACTCTTGGCAGGAGAGTAAACCAAGCTATTACGACCACATATTGAGAGTCCGGAACTGCACCCTCATGAACATTTGAGAATAAGAGGTTTTGGGACCCTGAAAGCAAAAGTGACCAATCGGAAGAAAACCTGTGATTTGCAGGAGAGTACACCAAGCTGGTATACAGAAGTGCGTGTCTGGGACTCGCACCCATATGAGAATATAAAAGTACAGTGAAGTTTGACTAAGAAGACACAGGTTCTGGGACCCAAGGAGCTAAAGAAAGGAAAAGAAATCGGGATGAATCAAGTTGAAAGGAGCTAACCCACAAGTCTTGGAATAATACATTTTGGAATTTTTTGGGGATGTTTTGCTCAAGAGAGACATTGCAAATATTCCTGTTGGCACTCCTGACCACAGTTTGGCTGGTCTCAGTGTATCGTCCATTCCGGGTTTTCCATTGATTCACAGTGCTCTCCATGTCACTGAAGAATCACTACAGTCTCTGCCACCACTCCTCTGCATAAGCCAGAGTCCTTCATGGTCTTACGTCACGTCCCACCCCGCTTCTCATACTGTCAGATACTGGAGGTGGCTTTCTTGCACTCTACTTCGAGAAAGGCCCTTGGAAGGTGGGAAGGGTGACCTTCTCATCTGATTTTCCACACAAGCCACCAACGGGCAGGAAAGTTGCACCAGCTTTTAATATGCCCCCAGTTTTGCAAACTGCTGCATCATCAGGATGAAAAAACGGGATTATCTGGAGCTGTAAGCAATGCGCACAGGACTAGAGTAGTTATGTGACATCGACCACATCTTGGTCTACTGCTTTTTCATTGATTTTTTTTTTTTTGTGATTGTAAAGTGTCTGAAGGCTTAATCATTTGTCAGGTTTCTTCTTTAGAGCATGGATCAGGGAAGTCTTAATTGATTTTGGAAGATTCCTTGAATGAAGGGGCATTGATGATATGGATAATTGGTGCAAACTCCTTTCCAGAGATGGCCTTCATGATGGATGTTAGGTGGATGTCTTCCAAGGTGGTGTCCTCGGGGGACGGAGGGAGGCCTGCCAATATGCTTGTCACTTCGAGTGCCCTGATCTAAAGTTTGTTCGTTTTATGGTATGCTGTGGTGAGGGTGTCTGGTGCTATTGTGTTCTCTGATCCTGTCTATTTTATCCAGTAAGTCATTCATTGCATTAGTCTGTGGGGTGAGAGATTGCAGTCTTTGGTGGTGGGTTGATGCAATGTTTAACTGCTATGAAGAGCACTGTTCTCTTGTTAGGAGATTGTAGTCAATGACTAGTGATTTGTTTTGGCTTAAAATGGGTCTGCATGCAGAGGATAGAGTTTGTAGCGTTGCATGATGTCTTGGTTTTGGTATTGTCTCCAGAGCATTTGTGTCTGTGAGATCTTGCATGTACAATTGGCAGATGGTTTCGCCATTTGTGTCCATTGGCAAAGTGTCTCCAGTTGTGGTTGTTACTCAAGCAGGATTGTGATGTTGGCTGAGGGTTTGGAGGGAGGTGTTAGGAAGTGGAGTTCCTTCCAGTGCACTCATCACAAGGGTCTTGAAGGAGCATGAGTGTTTCTAAGTTTGGATTAGCTGTGGGGAGAGGGAAGCGTTCTGTAGTTTGATGGAAATGGCCACATGGTATAACCAGCCTAGTGTAGTGATGGAAGTACTTGATGGGTGAGGTTTGTGTAAATGCCATGTTGAGTGTGTTGTCCTTGTGTGGGTTTTCCAATCAGGTGTTTTTCCCGGTTGCATGTTTTTTCTGGTGGATTATTGCCCATGGGGAAAATGTTGTTGAAGTGGGTGGTGGCTACTGATGTGATGAGGTCTGTCTTCTTGTTGAGGAAGTCCTTGATAGTGTGGCGTGGTCTGTTGAGTGTGTGTAAATGGGAAATGGCAAGTGACAACCTGAGTGAGGAGCATTTCTTTAGGTTGTAGGTCTAAGGCCACTGCCCGATTTATTTCCTGAGCAGACAGGGTGTCGTATGCTGTTAACCAGGGGACTGCAAACTTTGTCTCAACTTGTGTTTTGGACTGCAACTCTCATGAGCCCTAGCCAGCAGCGCTGGGAAGGATCATGGGAGCAATAGAGCAACAGAAATCTGCAGAGTTGCAGGTTCAGACCATGCTGTACATAACCTATAGGGTTGAGGCCATAAATGATGGGCAATGGTGGTTTGCGTCATCTGTGATGAAGTGAATCGAGGCCATGAGATCAGCAATCTCAGTGGCAGAAATCTGTGTTTGCCCAAATCCATGATTTGGATCCTCAATGCCCCAGACTCGCCAAGTCCACAGTCGTTCCCTCAGCTGCCATCTTCACTGAATCACTTTAAGCAATTTGGCTCCTCACCCCCACGCTTCATTCAGCCCCATACTTCTTCCCTCGCCCACCACATCGGTTAATGGGGGGGCTCCACCTCCCCCCACACTACCCACTCTGGACAGATATCCATCATACTGCTCCCCAAGCCTTTATGTCCACCCTTGCCCCCCACCCCCTCCCCACTAGCCTCTGTGCCCTCTCTGCTCCAATGCCCTCTGTCCATGTTGACTTCTTTATTGTACGGTTGTTGATCTCTAGATGTATTATTTATACAGTCTGCTTCCACATTAGTCTTATTCATATAGGTCAATGTTTTTGCTCTCATTTTTCTCTTGTACAATGTTGTGCCCATGTTTTCCTCTCTCATTTCTTCTTTTCAAATGTTGTGGGCTAGCTTTTGTCTTCTCCCTATTTGTATTCTACGTTTGTGGACCAGTGTTTGCTCTTCCCCAGTTCGAATGTCAGTCATGGGTTGGTGTTTGCTGTTGATCCGTTTGGTGGTGGTTGCTTCCTCCCCCAATTATTGAATTTTCATGAGCCAGTGTTTACTCTCCCCCACTTTGAATGCCACAGTCATGAGTTGGTCTTTGGTGATGATTGCTTGCTGACTAAATGGATTGTATTTTCATGAGCTAGTGTATACACACTCCTGGTTTGCATAGCACAGTCATGGGTTGGTGTTTGCTGTTCAGCTCCCGGGGTGGTGGCAGAGTGGCTCCGATCTTCCTTGAGTGGGTTCCTGCCTCCATCATCATCACTCAATCCTACTCATCCTTTGAAATCGTAGTCTGCAGGCTGCCTGTCTCATCCACTTACTCTCTTATTCTCGTTACCATCTACAAACCCCCTGGACGGTCCTCCCTCTTCCTCTCTGAATGAGCCAATATGTCCACCTCCCTTCTAGCCTTCCTTCTGGCCCAACCTACTCGGTCGGGCACAACCTTGATGCTCTTCTCTCAACAGACATCCCTCTCTCCAACCCTGTTATTACCCCTCTGTCCTGGTCCGACCACTCTCTCCTCTCTTTCCACCTTGACCTTCCCTGTCCCCCGATACCTCCACATGCACTGCCAGTCTCCTCCGTCATTCGGCCAATGAAGCGTGTCTCAGTCGCTGCATTTGCCTCTTCCTTCATCCCCCCCTTCATTACACTCTCCCCCTGACTCTGTTCTTGCCAACCTCCATCCCTCTTTCGCCAACACCCTGGACATCCTTTCCCCTGTCATGAGACTCTGCCTGAAGCCTGCTGCCAAATGCAACACTTGGTATGACTCAGACTTGGCCGCTTTGTAACGCAGCTGCGAAGCTGCATTGATATTGATATTTTATTTATATCGCGCTCGTACACAAAGTGTTTCAGAGCGTGACACGGCAAGGCAAGGGAGGGGAACAGGGGAGAACAAAACAGCGATCTTACTAGGCCCAGTGACATTGAGAATGCGTAAGTGCATGGGAGAGGGGGAGGGGAAAAGTGCATGGAAGGGGGGAGAAGTGGAAAGTGCGAAGCAGAGGAGAAACAGATAAATAACAATAAATAAATAAATAATAAAGGCAACAAACAGTGGTAGTGCAGCCAGCAATTTGCAAGTGCTAGGTTTAAGGCAGTAGACAAGGTAGGTCTGATAAGTGCAAGAAGAAAAAGGGGAGTGCTGTATGGGTACAGATACAGACCCCAGTGCAAGGGGTGGCCCAGAGGCAGTGCGGGATGGTGGCAGGGTGAGCAGGTACCTGGGCCCGGAGGACAGAGGGTGGCCAGGTGCACGGTGCCAAGAGAGAACAGATAAGCAGGGGAAAGGGGGGGGGGGGAGCGAAGGCAGAAGAAAAGAGGAGGGTCTTGAGGTGCTTCCGGAACCAGAGATGGTTTCGCCTCATTTTAGAGTGGCAGGGAGGCTGTTCCAGAGGGAGGCCCCAGTCGAAGACCGAGATCTACCCCCAGCTTGTTTCTTTGAAAAACGACTGACCCTGACGGATTTGGAAGTAGAGGAGCGAAGAGCTCGAGAGGGGAGGTATTTCCGGGGGGATAGCTGAAGGTTTTTTGGACCCAGGCCCCAGAAAGCCTTTTAGACAATGCAGAGGGTTTTGAATTTAATCCTTACATCCACTGGGAGCCAATGGTGAGATTTCATAGCTGGAGAGATACGATCCCAGGCCTTGAGGCCAAGGACAAGTCTCGCAGTCCTGTTCTGGATTAGTTGCAGAGGGCGGAGAGTAGAGGCAGGTAGATTTAGAAAGAGGCTGTTACAATAGTCCAAGGTAGAGAGAACCAGAGCTTGGGATACCATGAGCTTCTGGGGGAAGGAGCAGAAAGGCAGAGTAACTCTGAGGAGGTGCAGTAGGAAATTTGACTTTTTAGAGACCTCAGAGATGTGGGCGGAGAAAGAAAGGGTGGAGTCAAAGATGACCCCGAGGTTCTTAGCCTCGGCAGAGCGGAAGTGGCAGGCAACTAGCTCATCATCTAACAAACTGGCCTGCCTCCTGCTCCAAAGGCAATACCACCTTTCCATCTACTCCAAGAAGAGGGCTCATGTCTAAGCCTTTATCTCTGTAGCCACCAACAACACGGCTGAACTCTTTAAAATCGGCAAGCAACTTGCCAATCCTACCGCAGTCTCCTCCTCCCCTAGCCCCTCCGTGGCCTTCTACTCTGGCCTCCCACTTCTCCTCCAAAACTTAGGACATCCTGTCCTTTCTGCTTTCTGCTCCTCCTTCCTCCCGCTCACCCCCTCTCCCAACTCCCTTGTCCCCCCTGCCTCCCATACTCTCCTCTTTCTCTCCCATTGTGCCAGATGAGATCTCGAGAGTCATCCGCTCTGTGAAAGTCTCCTCTAAACAGGTGCTCTCTTGCTCTGCCAAAACCATCAAGGACAACATTGCCTCTCTCACTCCAGCCCTGGATGACCTCTGCAACCACTCATTTGCCACTGGCTCCTTCCCCAACGCCTCAAGCACTCTTGTGCACCCTCTCCTAAAAAAGCCATCACAGACCTTGCCAAGAAGTCCAACTTTCAGCTCTGGTTCTCTCTAGGCTAGACTACTGCAACAGCCACATTCCCAATCTGCCTCTTTCCTCCCTTCGCCCCCCTGTAACTAATCCTGTAACTAATAGGACTGCAAGACTTCTCCTTGGCCTCAAGCCCCGGGAGCCTATCTCTCCAGCCCAAAAACATCTCTCCACTGGCTCCTGGTGACCGCAAGGATCAGATTCAATGCCCTCTCACTCATACACAAGGCTGGCTCGGGCCTGGGACCTCTATACATCCAGCTTTCCCCTCCCTTAATACCTCCCAGCCAGAGTCCTTTGGTCCTCTAGTTCCAACTCTCTGCAGGTCAAACGTTTCTCCAAGCAGAGAGTGGGAGGTTGAGCCCACTCCTCGGCTGGCTTCTCCCTCTCAAATGGCCTCCCTTCCCCCCTCCGACCAGAGCCGGATATTCTAAAGTTCAGGAAGTTCTCAACACCTCTTCCTTCCCTCTACCCCTCCTGTGCTAACTCCATCTCCCCGCCCCCCCCCCTGCTGCTGCGACTATCGATGGGTTCCTTCAGAGTCATACAGGGTTCTGACCAACCCTCAACAGTCCCCCCTGTATCTTTTGCCAGCACTTGCCCTTGGGCTTTCTTTCCCGGACTACCCCTACTTGGTCCTCCCTGCCCACCACACTCTTCGTCCCCCTCTTTCCCCTGGCACTCGCCACCTTGACCTGCCCAGCACTTCCTGGGTGCAACCCACTTCTGCACTTCTCTCTCTACCCCCTCCCCCATGCAGTTACAACCTTCTCTTCGAGGGGATTGGGTCCTCCGACGTATTCCATATCTATGACGGGTAATGTCCACAGCTGTGCTGCTTCGGAAAATCTTTGGCGTCTGCGTCCTGCATCGATGACGTCGATGCGTCGTCCCCGAGGACCTCCTCCGACGGTCGACGTCACCCGATGTGATAATAGGCCACACGACGCCCATAGCCTCAGTTCTCCAGCATGGGGTCTGGCATGGATTCACATGCTCATGAGTATTCCCCGTCGTCAGGCTGGGAATCCTCGGTAAAGAAAAAATCAGTATCAGTATCAGTTTCGTTTCTGATCTGTCTTTCCTAGTAGTAACCAATCACTGATCTCTGCGTCATACTGACCACAGCCAATGACTGCCCTCTACATAAGCCCCGCCTCTGGCAGCCATCTTCAGATTTTTACCGCACGTTCAAGTGTTGGGAGTCCTCGTGCTTAGCTCTCGAGCTTTTACTGCGTGTTTCGAGCTTTTTCAGGTGAATTTTCACATTTTTTCGGTTAATCGAGCCTCAAGCTCCACCGTTTCTACTCCCGTAAACGGCTACCTGTTGCGGGATTTTCCTACGCCCCTCAAGGGTGAAGATTCATCGAATCAACTTCTTGGAGGATTCCAGAAGATTCGTGGCCTACTTCGAGATGGCCCAGGATGCGAGTTCGTCGCCCGGACCCAAGCTGTTTCGCAGCTGCCCTGGATGCGGGCTGCAGAATGTGTTTAAGGAAGACGAACATTCGCGATGCCTCTACTGTCTTCATGGGGACAAGACTCATGTAGAGAAGGACTGCCAGTTCTGCAAGAACTTGTCGGAGCGGACCATGAGGGACCGTCGATTCCCGTCTCGTAAGCTGGTTGGAGAAGGGCTCGACGGGTGAGAAGAAGAAAGGGTCCGAGCGGGCTTTTAAGTCCTGTGCGGGCGCCCCGGCGACGGGGGCCCAACACCAGGCCAAGCGCCATGAGTCCGCTGGCTCCGGGAGCGCTGAAAGGTCGGGCTCTTCGGTCACCAGGCAGGGCGCACCTTCCCCGGCACCGTCAACCACGAGCCAACGCTCCGGTTCGGGGAAGAGAAAGTCCGAGACCCCGGGTAAGCTTCGGGAGAAGCCCTGTCCGATCTCGGAAGAGGGGGAGCGAGGCGTCGCCCCTCCCCCGAAGGAGAAGGCCCGGGACGCACCTAAGGTGGTGAAGGCCCCTACCCAGCAGGCGAAGGCCTCTATCGAGGCTATCGCGGCGACTCTTGCCAAGCCGGCAGAGACACTGCCAGCGGAGACTGCCTCTGGGACTAGAGTTTCCCTGCCGCCAAGGAGGGAATCCTCTTTTCAGCCCATCGTCGTGGCCGCCATGATGGAAGAAGCGAGGGGGGGCACGGTGCCCTCCTCGAGCTCGGAGTCCGCCTCGGAGGAGGAACTGACCGAGGCCGTGAGGAACCTCGAAGTCCAACGGGCGGCTTTCGAGAAGGTTCGATCCCGTCAGGAAGATCCTCGGGAGTTAACCGAGGAAGACGACGATGGTGAGGAAG
Organism: Ambystoma mexicanum; assembly: GCF_040938575.1. Classification (NCBI taxonomy): domain Eukaryota; kingdom Metazoa; phylum Chordata; class Amphibia; order Caudata; family Ambystomatidae; genus Ambystoma; species Ambystoma mexicanum. The sequence goes on from NC_090929.1 coordinate 1,666,898,913, forward strand.
AGCGGCCTTCCCTTCCGGCGCAGCCGGATCCTAGGCCTCAGGATGGTTCGGCGGCCATTTTGTCTGCCATCCAGTCCTTATGCTCTTAGATAAGGACGAGATTCCCGCGGCCCAGGCCGGAGGACCCGCAACCTGGCCCGTCGGGAAGTCCTCAGAACAAACGACGGAGGACCCAACCCTCTCCTCCGCTCGCCCCCGTAAGGCCTACAGTTCCCTCCTCATCCTCCCACGAGTCGGGAGATGACGGTGCGTTGGGCTCGACGACGGGTTCTGAGAGCGACGACGACGACGGAACGGGTCTCCCGGGCCTCGCCGCCTGACTAGATTGGCTCATTCCACGCCATGATCACCACGGCGTCCGAATTGTTCCAGCTCTGCCCGGAGGAGCAGAAAAAGGAAGGTTTCCTCTATCAGCGCCAGGAGGCCAAGAGGAAGACGGTCATCGCGGTGCCCCTAATCGATGACATCTGGGAGGAGGGCCTGTCGGTTCTCAAAAACCCCTCCATGGCACCAGCCAAACGGGACCGGTACGAGAAGAAGTACCGGGTCCCCGAAACCGCTCCCCTGTGCCTCAGGGCCCAGCCAACGCCAGACTCGGTCGTCTCGGCGGCGGCGAAGAAGAAAGCGGCGGGGTCAGGAGCCTCGACGTCGAATTCCCCGCCGGACGGCGAGGGAAAGAAGTTGGACGCCATGGGGCGGCGGGTCATTTCGTCGGCGGCGACGACGATCAAAGCGGCCAACGCCCTGGCGATCGTGGCCCATTACGACAGGGAGCTCTGGTTTAAGCTGGCCCCCATATTGGACTTCCTGCCGGACGACAAGAGGTCCGAGGCCCTGGAGATACTGCAAGAGGGCGAGGTGGCGTCGGACCACGCCATAACGGTGGCAACCAATATTGCCGATACCGGGTTCCGCCAGCTGGGCAACGGTGTTTGCCTACGACGACGGGGTTGGCTCCGGGCGACCGACTTCCGTCAGGACGTCCAGACCAGGGTGTTGGACATGCCGTTCGACGGCAGCAACTTGTTAGGGAAGGCGGTGGACGAGTCCCTCCAAGCCATAAAAACGGAGATGGCCCGCGCCCTAGGAGCCCTTCAGCAACGACGGCCCTTTCGGAGCTCTGGAGGCAGACAGGGTGCCTCCAAGGGATCCAGCGGTGGCTCATCGTCCTACCGCCAGGCGGCACGCTCCTCGTCTCAGGAGGCCTACAGGGGTCGCGGCAAGCAGGGAGTCCCTCGCCGCCGTCAGCAAGGTGGCCAGGGCGGCAGGGCCACCACCTCCAAGCAGGACTGAACCGGCCATGGTCTCGGGCCCCCACCGAACCACCCCGGTGGGAGGCTGGCTGACGAATTTCGTTGGCGTGTTGGGTGCTGGATACCCTGGCAAGAGGACACTCTATCGAATTCCTGAAGAAGTGCCCTCACGTTCCACCCGTGGCCAGGAAGGAAAATCACGTCCCGCAACTGCTGTTGGAAGTACGGCCGATGCTCAGGAAAGGCGCCATCGAGCTTGTCCCGAAGAGGCTCTGGGGTGTACTCAAGAAACTTCCTCGTCAGGAAGAAGACGGGCGGCTGGCGCCCCATCCTGGACCTTCGTCGTTTGAACAAATACATCAGATCACAAAAGTTCAGGATGGTCACCCTCCAGCACGAACTGGGACAGCTGGAGGAAGGCGACTTTCTATCGTCGTCGGACCTGGAGGATGCTTACTTCCACGTTCCCATCCTCAAAAGTCACCGAAAGTTCCTTAGGTTCGTCGTCCAGGGACGCCACTACCAACTCAGAGCACTGCCGTTCGGATTGAAGTTGGCCCCCAGGGTCTTTACCAAGTGCCTAGCACCAGTGGCGGCGCGGCTGCGCCTACGTGGGATTCACGTCTACCCCTACCTGGACGACTGGCTCATCCGCTCAGGGACGAGGGAACTCGCCGTTGAACACACTGCGAGGACCGTCCAGCTACTCACAAACCTGGGATTCGCCATAAACTACCCCAAGTCCCACCTGGTGCCGTCGCAGGTGGCCCTGTTTCTGGGAGCGAAGCTCGATGCAGTGAGGCGCCTGGCGGCCCCGCCGGAAGAACGGACGAAGACCATTCTGGGCAAAGTGCAGCGCCTGCTAGCCACGGACGTGGCCAGGGTGAGGTCCATCAAGTCCCTCCTGGGGATGATGTCCTCTTGCATCTACCTGGTGCGCCTCTGCAGACTACGGATGCGCCCCCTTCAAGAATTTCTCGACGCCCGTTGGATACAGGCGAGGGGCACCTTCGAAGACAGGGTCCCCCTCAACGAGGTGTTCCGGCGGGCGATTCAGTGGTGGGGCGTTCGAGCGCACCTCACGGCGGGCAAGGACTTTCGGACGCCGGCGTACCAGGAGACGGTGACGACGGACGCCTCCCTGGAAGGTTGGGGCGCCCACACCGGAGAGCTCCACGCAAGAGGCCTCTGGCTCCCGGAGGAGAGGCTCATGCACATCAACGTCCTGGAACTCCGAGCTCTCAAATCGTTCCTCCCGTCGCTCAAGGGCAAGGTGGTGCGGATCTTCACGGACAACACCACGACAATGTTTTACATACGGAAGCAGGGAGGCACCAGATCCCCCAGCCCTATCCAAGGAGGCACAGGATCTGTGGCACTGGGCGGTCGCCCAGAGGATCTTCCTGGTTCCCTTCCACCTGGCAGGAGAAAGCAACACCATCGCTGACTCGCTCAGCAGGGAGCTGCGCGCGTGTCACGAGTGGGAACTGCGCCAGGATCAGGTGGATCAACTCTTCCGACGATGGGGCGAACCCCAAATCGACCTGTTCGCAACAGCGATGAACTCGAAGTGCAAGAGGTTCGCCAGCAGGTTTCCCCAGCCGAGAAGCATGGGCGATGCGTTCTCGTTCCCCTGGGACGGCCTATACCTGTATGCGTTCCCTCCGTTGCCGTTGCTGCTTCGACTCATCAGCCAGCTCAAGAGGTCCCGGTGCAGGATGATCCTCGTCGCACCGGCGTGGCCGAGGCAGATCTGGTTCCCGGACCTTCTGGACTTGTCAACGACCCCTCCCATCAAGCGGACGTGGACCTTCTCTCCAGAGAAGGAGGCGCCATCTTCCACCACAACCCGGCGTTGCTGAACCTGCAGGCTTGGCTCCTGCAGCGCTAGAGTTTGGAGGCTACGATATACCGGCCGATTGCAGAGAGGTTCTTGCAAAGGCCAGGGTGTCCTCGACACTCAAATGCTATGGTCATAAGTGGAAGAGGTTCTCTATCTGGTGCCGGGCACAGAAGATCAACCCCCTACGGATTACGGCTCCTCAAGTTCTGCTGTACCTGCTATCGCTGGCAAAGGCTGGGCTAGCCCATGCCTCCATTAAGATTCATCTGGCGGCGATCTCCAGATATACCAGAACCACAGGACGGACGTCCCTGTGGTCCCATCGACTGGTAAAAGAGTTTATGAAAGGACTGTTCCGGTCATTCCCGCCGGTGAAGGCCCCGGCGTGGGAACTTAACGTGGTGCTGACCAGGCTCATGGGGCCCCCATTCGAACCGATGCACTCCGCACCTATGATATGAAGTTTGTGTCGTGGAAGACGGTGTTCCTGGTGGCCATTACCTCCGCACGACGAGTGGGAGAGATCCAGGCCCTAGCCTGCAAAGCACCGTACTTGACTTTCCATGCCTCGAGGGTGGTGCTTAGGACGCACCCCTCCTTTATGCCCAAGGGGCCGTCGGACTTCCATCTTAACAAGCCCTTGGTGTTACCTGTTTTCTTCCCGTCTCCTTCGTCGCCGGCCGAGAGGACTTTGCACTCGCTGGATGTGGCTAGAGCGCTGAAGTTCTACGTGGACCGCACAAAGAGTTTCCGGAGGACATCACAGCTGTTCGTGAACTTTGGACCTGTGAATCAAGGGAAGGCTCTCTCGAAGTCTTCTATTCCCAGATGGCTCTCCGGCTGCATCATGCACTGTCACCGGTTGGCTAACCGACCGCTGCCAGGCCGTCCGAGAGCCCATTCGACCATAGCGATCGCTGCTACTACGGCGTTCTTATCTGGTGTGCCCCTGCTGGACATCTGCAGGGCTGCTACGTGGAGGTCGACGCACACCTTCACGAGATTCTACTGCGTCGATCGGGATTCCAGGGAGGAGTCCAGGGTCGGCCAAGCAGTGCTGAGCAATCTGTTCGCTTAAGGTGAGCCTGGTGAGGAGGCAAGAGATGCTTAATGTTGAGTTTTGTATTGCTTAATGTTGAGCCTTTTACCACCCCCCGTGGGTGTGTACTGCTATTTAATCTTATATTCATGAGCATGTGAATCCATGCCAGACCCCATGCTGGAGAAGGAACAAGTTACTTACCTGTAACTGTTGTTCCCCAGCATGGGTCTGGCATGGATTCACATGCGAACCCTCCCGCCTACCCCTCTACGGCTCTTCACTTGGTCATACTGCCACTGCAAGTGCTACCAAATCTGAAGATGGCTGCCAGAGGCGGGGCTTAGGTAGAGGGCAGTCATTGGCTGTGGTCAGTATGACGCAGAGATCAGTGATTGGTTACTACTAGGAAAGACAGATCAGAAACGAAACTGATACTGATTTTTTCTTTACCGAGGATTCCCAGCCTGACGACGGGGAATATTCATGAGCATGTGAATCCATGCCAGACCCATGCTGGAGAACAACAGTTACAGGTAAGTAACTTGTTCCTTCCGTTTTGTCTGCAAACGTGTTCGCTTCGTGAATCTCGGTACGCCTCGACTCGTTGGAGTTTGCTGTTTTCAATTCTCGGTTTGTTGAACCTGTTCGGTTTGTTGTGAAGACCTGTTCGTGGCGATGTCTTCTTCGTCTTCAACCCCACGTCCGGGCTTCAAGAAATGCGGGGACTGTGGGTCCAAGATGTCAATCACGGACTCGCATGACGCCTGCCTCTGGTGCCTCGGGGAGGCCCAGGATACGGACGACTGTGTCGCTGCCAGTCGCTCACGGCAAAGGCCTTGCGGGAACGCAAGAAGAAGCTTTCGGTAGGCCTGGTGTCTAAGCCCCGGAAGTCGAGGTCTGCGGGGCTTTCGACGGATGACTCGAGGGGCGACTCTCCGCGTCATCGTCGGAAGTCCAGTGGGTCTCCTTATAGGAGTCGGTCTCGCCATTCTCGTCTTCGAGGCATTCCCGGAAGCGCCGGCATAGGCCGCCTTCCCCGTCCTCTTCCGAGGACTCCGCCCGTCGGCGGGTCGCTTATCCCTCCATGCAAGCGACACCGGAGGAATGGGCTTCCTTCGGGAAGCAGATGCTAGCGATTCTTGAATCGCAGGGCACCGGTCCGTCAGCGCCTCCGAGTGGGGTCGGTCGGCACCAGTCGAGAGACACCGCTCGTACACCTTCAGGCTCGGGTGGTCGGCACGGCTCACGGGAGAGGTCCCGCTCGGACAAGGGTAGCTGTTCTCGCCATGCCCGTTCCAGGTCCCGGTCCTCGACGCGCTCGAGACCGCGTGATCCTGTGCCGTCTTCGAAGAAGACGTCGATGCCTGTGGCGCCGAGGCCGTTGACGATTTCTCTCAAGGCTCCACCTCCGAGGGGGTCGACGCCGTCGGCGCCTAGGTTGACGAGACATGCTCGGAGCTCCGGCTTCGAGGCCTGTGTCGACGCCGCCGATGCTGGCGGCACTGCAGCTGACGTCGATGCCGATTCGCTCAACGTCAACGCCTTTTCTGCCGGCGCCGACTCGTTCAGCACCCTCGATGCCTTTTGAGGCGGTGGTGTCGGAGGGGCCCCGTGGCACGGGGTTTGCCCCTAGAAAGGCTCTGGCTAAGGTCAGGCACTGCTTTGGTCGCCAGAGGTATTCCTCTCCCCGCCTGGAGTACATTTCAGAGGGTGATGAAGGCTCTGATGGCTTGGTTACGGTTCCCGATGAACTTATCTCGGGCCATAGCCAGTTTGATGACCTGCGGCAGTCGCTGCATGATGCCAGTGGACTGGACACCTCTCCGGAGGTGGAGTTTTGTAGGCCGGAGCCTGGCACTCATGCCGATTCTTCATATCGAGGCCTTATGTCTCGGGTCACCGAGTACTTGGGTTGGTCAGCTCCCCCAGGGGAGTTCGTTCAGGATGATCTCACGGACATCCTTGATCTCGGTCCCCCCACTGACCCGGTTTTGCCTTTTCATATGGCTCTGCAGCGAAGGGTGGCGGCGGCTTGGACTGCTCCGGAGAGTCTCCCGGCAGTGGGCAAGTCTTTGTCGCGAAAATACCGTCCAGCCAGTAGCGACCCCTGCTACTTGTCTAGGCACCCCACTCCGGAGAGTTTGGTAGTGCAGGCGGCTACGGCCCCGGCAAAGCCGGCGTCGTATCCTACCATCCCTCCGGATAGGGACGACAAACGTTTTGACGGCTGGGCGAAGAAAGTGTTTTCTTCGGGGGGTATGGCGCTTCAGGCGGCCAACTCCATATGTGCCTTGTCTCGTTTCACACACACTCTGTGGAACTGTGTTGCATTAGCGGCTGAACATATTCCCGAAGGGGACGAACGGGATGGTTTCCTTGCTATGGTTCAGGATGGCAAGGATGCCATGTGTGAGGCCGTTCAGTCGGGTTTGGACTTGGCAGATTGTGTCAGCCGGTCCATGGCGGCGAGCACCGTAATGCGCAGGTTTGCGTGGTTGCGGAAGTCTGGGTTCGCTCCTGATGTGCAGTCCCGGCTCCTCAACATGCCCTTTGACGGTGCACACCTTTTTGGCAGCAAGGCTGACGAGAGCCTTGAGAGGTTGCAGACCTCCAAAGCTGCAGCGAAGTTGTTGGGCGCTGCAGTTCGCCAACCCCCGCCTTTTCGTCCTAGGGGACAGCAATGGAGGGGAGGTTCCTTTCGCTATTACTCGTCCTTCAGTAAAGCGAGGGGAGCTAGCAGTCAAAGAGGCCATCGTAAGAGTGCCAGAGGTGGAAATAAAGGTACTCGAGGTGCCAAGGCCGCCGGGGCAGTTGCCTCTTTGCCCTCAGGCAATGCCGCAGCCGCTACCACTCAGTCATGAGGCCAGGTCCCATGGTTCGCCGGTTGGGGGAAGGCTGGCGCAGCATCTTGTAGAGTGGCAAGCCACTACTTCGGATGTGTGGGTTCTGATGATCATAACCCACGGCTACTGTCTTCCTTTTCGGCAGAGGCCTCACGACAATCCACCAGGGAGCCTCTCTTTGCGGTGTCCGGATCCGCTCCTTGCGCAGGAAATTCAAGCCCTGCTGGAGAAAGGCGCCATAGAACTGGTGCCTGTAGCGGAGAGGAACAAGGGATGGTATTCCCCTTATTTTTTGATATCGAAGAAAGACTGGGGATTGAGACCCATCATGGACTTGCGCGGTTTGAACAAACTCCTCAGGAAGGACAGGTTCAAGATGGTGACTCTTTCTCAAGTCCTCCAGGCCCTTCAACTTCAGGACTGGTTGGTGTCTCTTGACCTCAAGGATGCTTACTTCCATGTGCCGATCCATCCCAAGCACAAGAGGTACCTGAGATTCGCGGTTGGCGACTCGCACTTTCAGTTCCGGGTCCTGCCGTTCGGATTGACCTCCGCCCCGAGGGTTTTCACCAAGCTCATGGTGGTGATGGCAGCGCATCTCAGGAAAGGGGGGATTCACGTCTACCCCTACCTGGACGATTGGTTGATCAGGGGGAGCTCTCCCGAGCAAGTCCTGGATCATCTGTCCGTCACCTGCCACTCCCTTCACAGGCTGGGCTTCTCCCTCAATTTAAAGAAGTCCCATTTGACACCAATGCAGCGGCTCCAGTACATCGGAGCAGTGCTCGAAACGTCCCTGGGGCAGTGTTTTCCTCCTCAGGTGAGGGCTCTTCACATTCAGCAGATGGTGCACAAGTTTCATTTTGCCCAGGATCTCCCAGCGTCCGAGTTCTTGAGACTGCTCGGCCTCATGGCATCCTGCATTCTTCTGGTGCCAGAGGCTCGTCTGCGGATGAGATCTTTGCAGTGGGCACTCAAGCTCCAGTGGTCTTGGTCCTCCGGCAGGCTGTCGGACCCTGTTCAGGTGCTGCCCTCGGTGGCCCGGGACCTTCTGTGGTGGGCCGTCGAGGGCAATCTGATGAAGGGGGCCCCATTTTGTCTGCACTGGCCGGAGGTGACGATCGTGACGGACGCTTCCCTCATGGGATGGGGAGCTCATGCCAACGAGTTGACAGTCAGCGGTCGTTGGTCTCCGTCGGAGTCCAGACTCCATATCAATCTGTTGGAGCTGAGGGCCGTCAGGCTAGCCCTGAAGGCTTTTCTGCCGACTGTGTGTGGAAAGAGTGTCCTGATTCTAACGGGCAACACTGTGGCCATGCACTACCTCAACAAAAGGGGGGGGGGCAGGGTCACTTCCTTTGTGCAGGGAGGCGATGCAGCTCGAATTCTGGGCCATCCAGCAGGAAGTTTCGATCTCGTCTGTTCATCTGGCCGGAGATGACAACGAGACGACGGACGCTCTGAGCAGGCAGAGTTCGATCTCTCACGAGTGGGAGCTGGCTCAGGAGATTCTCCTGGAGATCTTTGCCCTTTGGGGGACCCCTCAAGTGGATCTCTTCACCTCCAGTGTCAACCGGAAGTGCGAAAGGTTTTGCTCGCGGGAATTTCCTCCAAAAGGAGCCTTAGGAGACGCGTTCGTGGTGGAGTGGTCATTCCCACTACTGTACGCGTTTCCTCCAGTCCCCGTCATCCCGCAAGTGCTGCAGAGGTTACGGAGGTTCGGTTCCCGGATGATCCTCATTGCTCCGGCGTGGGCCCGGACGACGTGGTACCCGGACCTTCTAGACTTGTCCATCTGCCCTCCACATCGTCTTCCCTACCGAGACGATCTGCTCTCACGGGACGGGGGTCAGGTTCTCCATCCAGAGGTCAGATCCCTCAACCTTCACGCTTGGCTTCTGAAAGGTTGAGGTATAAGGATTGGGACCTCCCTGAAGACGTGATAGAGGTGTTGCGCTCGGCCAGGCGGCCGGCAACTAAGTCTCTGTACCGTTGCTGTTGGAGAAAGTTCTGCGACTGGTGCAGAGTTCAGAATGTGGATACTTTTGAATGTGATATTCCCATGGTTCTGTCTCTTTTGCTTTCTTTGGCCCACAGGGGCTTGCAAGTGGGGACCATTAAAGGTTACCTGGCGGCGCTGTCCATATTTAAGCGCTAGTCTGAAGTGTTCCTATTTTAAAATTCCTTTAATTTCGCAGTTTTTGAAAGGGCTCACTAATGTGTTCCCTCAGTCACCTTTTCTGGTGCCAGGTTGGGATTTGAACCTTGTTCTTAAGTTTCTTATGGGTGCTCCGTTTGAGCCTTTACATTCTTGCCCTTTGAGGCTGTTGACTCTGAAAACTGTGTTTTTGGTTGCGGTTACTTCCGCTCGAAGAGTGAGTGAGTGAGTGAGTTACAGGCACTTTTAGTTAAGCCACCCTTCACTGTGTTTCATAAGGACAGGGTTGTCCTTAGAGTTCGTCCTTCTTTTCTTCCGAAGGTGGTTTCGGAATTTCATTTGAGCCAGAAGGTTGTTCTTCCGGCGTTCTATCCTCCTCCACATCCTGGTAAGGAAGAGGAGAGGCTCCATAGGCTTGATCCTAGGAGAGCGTTGAGCTTTTATATTTCACGCATGTCCCGGGTCAGAGTGGACGATCAACTTTTCATTGGTTACGCTGGAAAGCGTTTGGGACAAGCTGTGACGAAACAGACTTTGTCTCGTTGGATTATTTTAGCTATCTCCGAGTGTTACCGCTTGGCGGGTAAGGATCCTCCGGCTGGCTTGCGGGCCCATTCTACCAGGGGAGTGGCTGCGTCTACTTCTCTGCAGAGGGGAGTTCCTTTTCGTCACATCTGTGATGCAGCCACCTGGGCTTTAGTACATACTTTTGTACGTCACTAATCCCTCGATTCCATCAGAGGGCAAGATCTGGCCTTTGGCAAGGCAGTTCTCTATTCCGCAATTTGATTGGGCATGCTAAATTTGTATTCTAAATTCTTTCCGACCTCCTTGCTTGGTACTGCTTTGGGAGTCTGTCATAGATATGGAATACGTCGGAGAACCCAATCCCCTCGAAGAACTAGTTACTTTCTTACCTGGTAACGTTCTTTCGATGGGATGGTCCGACAACGTATTCCATATCGCTCCCTCCCTGCCTTCCCCGCTGCAGAATTTCTTTTGCGATTGCAGCTTGCGTTCCGCAAGGCCTTGTGTGTCTGACTCACAAATCTGTTTGGTGCTGGTTGCTTGCTCCCCCTGTGGATTGTATTTACATGAGCCAGTGTATACACTCTCCCAGCTTGCATGTCAGTCATGGGTTGGTGTTTGCTGTTGATCTGTTTGATGATGGTTGCTTTCTCTCTTAAATGGATTGTGTATTAATGATCAAATGTTTACACCCCTTCCATGCCCCCCCTTGTGAATGCCACAGTCATGGGTTGGTGTTGGCAGTTGATCTGCAGTTGATCTGCTTGGTGATTGTTGCCTGCTCCCTCAATGGATTGTGTTTTCATGAGCTAGTGTTTGCACTCTCCCGGTTTGCATATCACAGTCATGGGTTGGTGTTTGCTGTTCATCTGTTTGGTGTTGGTTGTTTGCTCTCATAAATGGATCGTATATTAATGAGCAAGTGTTTATTCTCCCCCACTTTGAATGCCACAGGCATGGGTTGGCGTTTAGTGCTGGTGCTTGCTCCCTGAATAGATTGTAGTTTCATGAGCTAGTGTTTGCACTTTCCCGGCTTGCATATCACAGCCATGGGTTGTGTTTGCTGTTGATCTGTTTGGTGATGGTTGGTGTTTGCGCTCTCCCACTTTGAATGTCACAGTCATGTGTTGATTTGTTTGGTGCTGGTTGCTTGCTCCCTCAGTGGATTGTATTTTCATGAGCCGGTGTTTGTGCTCTCCCGGATCAGTCATGGGTTGGTGTTTGCAGTTGATCTGCTTGGTGATTGTTGCCTGCTCCCTCAATGAATTGTGGTTTCATGAGCTAGTGTTTGCACTCAGGCTGCACTTTGAATGCCACAGTCTTGGGCTGGTATTTGCTGTTGATCCGTTTGGTAATGGTTGCTTCCCCCTTAATGATTGCAAACACTGGCTCATGAAAATAGTCTCCCGTGCTCGCATGTCAGTCATGGGTTGGTGTTTGCTGTTGATTTGTTTGGTGCTGGTTGCTTGCTCCCTCTGTGGATTGTATTTACATGAGCCAGTGTTTACACTCTCCCGGCTTGCATATCAGTCATGGGTTGATGTTTGATGTTGATCCGTTTGGGCTCTGCTGCAGTGATATTTCTTTTGTGTTTTTCCTCTCTCCGTGCTCAGATTTGGCACTTCATCTCCGTGGCACCGAGACTCATTTCTGAAGGTGACGGAGTCGGGTCTACCCATGGCATCTGATGCTGAAGATGTGGGCATGGCGTGTGTTATTTTGTCCCTGCAGAAGACTTAACGCAGGAAAAGCTGGCGCCGCTCGCTGGGAACATTGGACCGAAGCAAGGACACAATTAAAACCACCTCCAATCAACCTGCCAAACAAGCAATCGACCACAGCGTGTGTGTGGCATGTCCGCCATCATTGTGACTGGGGAGTCCTAGTGTGGGGGCGCCAGCCGTGCTTGTGGGAGCCTGAGCTGTATATGGACCCTGAACCCCTGGATCTAATGCATTTCAAGCATTTTTTAATCTTTTTTCATTCCAGCAAGAAACTGATTAACCTTTTGAAGTATAGCTGTAAAAAAACAATGCATATTTCTTGCAGGCAGCATTATTAAAAATAGATCTATGAAATCCATGAGTTTGTGAAACTGCCATTTGGAATTTTTATCCTCAGAATTGCAGCCAAATTGTTTGCTGTGATATTCAGAACAGATGCGCTGTTCTGGCTTTCTCCTACCTCCACCCGAGCTGCCCCCCCCCCCCCGAACATTACAATTCCTCTATCCTTCACAGCAGGGGTGCTTGGCACCCATGTCACCCTGCCTGTATATGCAGCCTCCTTGCATGTCATTCCAGACGGTTTTGCTGGTTCCTGATGTTAAGCGGGATGAGCATCATTGGCGTTCGAGTGCCTACCTTCCTCGTCCCAGTGGCCCTCTTCATTCTGCTTGCACTAATTCCGGGGGACCTCTTGGGACCTTGCACTCACTTCTGAGGTTGACTGGAATGCCTGCCAGACGTGTTCCTTTCTACAGAACGCCCGTCACTTGCCATGCATCTGTCCTGCTAATGGCAGCATCTGTAATGAGCAGTATTCGTAGGTCTGGCCCTCCGCATTATGGTTTATGTCAGCATTGGCAGCCGTGGCAAATGTGGGGGCTGGCGGTCTCAGCCCCAGAAATGCCAGCGTTAAATGTATTAATGTTTCATTTCAAGCTCCGCGATGCGGGTAATGTAGACACTCGTGTACTCTAATGAGCGGTCGATCTGAACATCATCACACACAATCCACTGAGGGAGCACGCAGCCAGCACACGCCAGTCTTTGGTCTTAGTTTTCCTGCAGTGGATCGAAGACCTAGCGCTTTTTGGGGGATTTTGTATTCATCCCGTATACAGAACCCAACAGAAACCTTCAATTCTGGCTGGAACGGCAGAATATTCGGCATCCCAACACACCTGCTCTCACTTTTAGGGTTGGAAACCTTATGGAAATGTATCCAGTATCCTAGGCACGTGAAAGTTGACTGTGCAGGATTTGATCCCAAATGAACAGCTTCCTTCAGGCCCGCCGCATTTTGAGCATCTTGAGTTTCTAAGTAAGGCAGTGATACTTTGCATAATAAACCGTGATCTGGCGACTGGGGAGAAAGCTTGATGTCGGATTGCTATTTAGGGGAACTCCAAACATGTTACACTGCGGACATCTCATTACTAGCGCAGTTTGCATTTAAGCTGATTTTCCTTCCAATTTGTTTGCTGGTTTAACGCAGTGGTGGAGCCAGGTTTTGATGCCTGGAGGGGGTTCGGGGGGGGGGGGGGTGCAAGTGCTCCTCAGGGGGCACTGCACCGGTCGGGTCAGAGAGGGGTCGTTCACTACCATTTACTTACTTTTTGTGAGTATAACTTGGAACTGTTGCTAGGGAGGTATACTTTTTCATGCATCGTCTGTATGTTGCAGCATTTATTTGGTGTTCAATTATAAATTAAAACAATTGCTAGAATGTGTCTGTTATGTATGTATACGTGTGTAACCGAGCCCATAACTTTATTTTTTCCTTTCAGTGCTAGCACAAATTACATTTGCGCTCACATAACGTTATCATAAGCAAATTCCTATGTTAAAGCCGGTAAAATAGCTCGGTGGATTGAGCGCTGGCTGCTGCAATCTGTCTGTGATGTGCAGGTCACGGGTTCAAATCCCAACAAGGCCAACTCAGACTTTCATCTTTCCGGAGGTTGAAAAAATCAGTACCCATTTCGGTTGTGTGGTATTGTATGTAAATATGTTCCATGGAAAGCACTATATGTGTAGCCCATCATTAAGTAGGGAAAACACACATGAATGCGCACAGCAGTATATTTTATAAAGCCATTCTGCTGCAATTTCTCTCCCACTTCTTGCATCATTGTCTACATGGCACAGGAATTGGGGCAAGTAAAATGCCACCCTTCAAGCGGCTTCAGAGGCGCAATATGAATATTCACCACAATGTAAACCAAAATAGGGGGTGGCAGACTAAGGGAGGGGGATACTGTTAACGAAAAAAACATCATTAACATTTTACCAGTGACAAAGTGAACGCTTATTTAGGTCGAAGAGAGAATGTGTTCCGAGTGGTCAAGGCACTTATTTGGACGTGATACCGGAATTTTACCAAAGTTTTCCTCCCAACACCAGCCGTTATTATTGGGGGGTCAACAGATTGCCGAGGAGCGTCATGCATGAACATGCCCCAAAGTGTGCCTCAAACTTTTTTTTGTTTAAAAGATTTTTTACTAATGACAATACAATGCATAAACAATATTGTAATAGTAACTAATCAACTAATGAAAGCATATAAATGAACAAATGAAAAATCCAAATCTATCAGTTGAAATACATAAGTCTCGCATGGGTATGAAAATCCAAATTTGGGATATATGTGGGGGGGGGGGATGAGAGAGGGTCAGACACACATCAAGGACAAGACATGTCCAAGAGGGAGGGTTGGGATAAACAAGGGAAAGCAGCAGAGGGATGATATGCATACATTTGCCTTATTGGGTGTCGGTTAAGCAGACGTAACACGGGTTATAGACTCTAGAAGAGGTTTCCCTTTTAGGTCATGCTTTAGTAATAGGACAGGAGTATATGCATTGCATTTTTCTAATCTATGAATGTTACATATTGAATTCCACCATATTTTGTAAAGAAGTCGGTCTACATTTTTCCAGTTGGACGTTATAGTTTTGATGGCCACCAACATGAAAAGATTAAACAGGTAAACATTACCTTAATGCATAACATGTGTTGCCATAACATTTCCAATAAAGAGTAGCCAAGGACAAAAGTCAAGCTGTAGATCAAAGATTTGTTTACGTGTATTCCACACACTGAGCCGGAAGTGTTTAACATATTTACAGTCAAGAATCATATGCTTAAAGGTCCCTGAAGGTTGAAAGCAACTCCAACAGTTGTAATTTTGTGAAGAGCCACATCTGAGAAGTAAAGGATTGTTAAAAGCTCTATGGTGAAAAAAATCTAGGGTTTGTAATATGCTCGCTGATGTGGTGACTCTCGATATGTGATTCCATGCTTGCGGCCATTGTAGTTGGTCGTCTTGTAGAGCGCAATCTTGCTGCCAGGCCTGAACCATTTCGCAAAATGTCCCTGGAAGGGGTTCCTATAAGGGTTTTTATAGAACAGTGAGGCAGTCATGATGGAGCTATGGACTGATTACAACCTATCTGCATTGACAGCAAGATTACTACATATGAGGGAATAATGCTTGGGATGTGGAATTTAGTAGCAAGTTCTTAGAGCCGGTAAGTGCTCGTGAAGATGGGGAAATGATTGTTCTATGGCCAAAACAAATGTGGTGTAATATACGCGTGCCCTTCTTCTTTTTAGGTACTTTGGCCTTCTTATATGATATTCAAATTGGTGTGATAGGGCTTCAGGGGTGTTATCATCTCTGGGCAGCATCTACTCCTGGGCAGAGCACACTGTTAGATACTTTTTTTTCTAAACAATACAATTATATACGGTACCTGCATGTGCGAGAGAAAAATAGAGAAAACATACAAGTGTTTTATATGTGTGCAATATCCAAGTTTGTTATACAACGTCCATCAATCGGTGGTGACCTTGGAGGGGAGGGGGCTGGGGCTCGATTGGGCAGAAGTTTGTTTACTTTGTGATCTCGTGACCATGGGATGGGATGGGATGTGGGCAAGCGTCCAATGTCTATGGCAGTAGTTGCCACTGGGGAATCTGGGGGGTGATCAAGTGTAGTGACACTATTGTCATCAGCTGTGGTCGATGTCTCCTTCTCTGTAGCCGATGCTGTTGATGTTGTTCTTCCAATGGTCCTGTCGTTAACGCCAGGGCGGGTCTGGAGTTTGTAGCTCTTTACGTCGTGTAGGTGATTCCAGGCGCGCTTATCCTGCAATTTCACCGCTCTGGTAGCTACCTCTTCTACCAAATGAGGACCGGTAAAGCGTGGGCCGTTCCACTTTCTAGTAAAGTTGCGGAGTAGCACATGGTCACCTTTAGCAATAGTGCATAGTCCTTCTTTTCCCAGTTCCTTGCTGGTGTCTTCTTGTTGAAAACTCTTCGACCCGCCCCGCGTGCGCTCGAGCTGTTGAGAGACAAACGCTACACTAGTAATCAAAGAAGACACATATTGATACATTTCGTCACCAAGAACAGTTGCAGTGTTTTCATGGTCCGTGAATGCTCTTGATGTAGGCGTTAGAGGAAGGCGCATTTGACGTCCTGTCACCACCTCATGGGGAGTGAGGTGGTGATCAGACCCTGGCCTATTCCTTAGCTCAAAAAGAGCCAAAGGAAGACAGTACAACCAGCTCTTCTTGGTTGTCTGCTGAATTTTTGCAATTTCTTCTTTCAATAGGCCATTCAGGCGTTCACATACACCGTTGGCCTGCGGATGGTATGCACATGCAAATTTATGTTTAATACCCAGTAAGGATGTGATGTGCTGAAACATTTCATTAGCAAAGTGTGGGCCGTTATCTGACCGCAGCACTTCGCACACACCCCACCTGGGGAACACCTCTCTTACTAAAAATGTAGCTGCTCTGAACGCATCTGCGTATGAGCAGGGTCCGGCCTCGATCCACCTGGAGAATGGACATACCACTACAATCATATACCTATGTCCTTGACATACATTGATCATATCAACGTAGTCAATATGAATGTGTAGGAAGGGTCCCTCTGGCCGGGGTATAGTACCTTTTATCACTTGCAGCGTGTGACCGGCCGTAAACTGTTGGCATGTGAGGCAATTGCTGATAAAATTGGTGACATGAGAATTGAACTCGGGGCAGAACCAATCTTCCCTAATTCGTGCTGCAATTACTTCCTTTCCTGTATGTGCTGGATGGTGGAGCTGGGCCAGGGCGGTGTTCAACAGGGCCAATGGCATGACCACTTTTCCGGTGTTATTTTGACGCCACAGTGCGTCAGTTCGTGACATCGTACATCCTCTTTTTACCCATAGTTCCTTTTCTGTCATTGGTGCGGCTGCCTGTAATTCCATTATCTGTGTGGCGGGGAGATGGGTATACCCTTCTTTCATCATCATCTGTTTTGCCATTCCCCTCCCTCTCTCTGATTCTGGGGGGTTCCATATTTCACCAAAGTATGCCGCATGCTTGGCATGTGCGTCCGCTGTTTCATTCCCTTTCGAGATATGGTCGTTTCCATTATTGTGTGCCGGGCATTTAACCAAAGCTATCACTTGGGGATCATTAATCACTTCAATTATTTCTGCTAATAAAAGAGCATGTTGCACTGGGGTGCCATCAGCTCTCCTAAACCCTCTTATCTGCCATTTTATCAGCCCCGAGTGGACGGTTGACATGACATATGCGCTATCAGAATATATGGTAACTTTTTTGTCAACGCTTTCCTTCAACACCAAGATCAGTGCAACCAATTCCGCTGCTTGAGCCGAATAATGCTGTGGTAACTGCACGCATTTCACCGGTACATACATCAAATCTTCTGTCATTTTTACAACTGCTGCCCCAGTTCTCCTTATCCCATCACTTTGGTCTATTGTTGATGAACCATCAATATACAAAATCTCTCCACCTTTAAGTGCATCCTCCTCAACTTTTCTAGTGCATGAGTATGTTTCGATAGTCTGTGTACAATCTTGAGCATAATCACCTTCCTCAATAACTTCCGCTATAAATCTGGCTGGGTTAACTGTACTGCATCTGACAATTGACAATTCGGGTCTAGACAAGATGATCTCATAATCTGACGCCCTTTGTGTGGTTAGTGTGGACTTAGGCTTAATCAATATTGCAAATAGCGCATGCTCCACAAATAGTGTGGTGGGGCACCCCATTGTAATCGATGATGATTTCTCCACCGCAAATGCAGCTGCGGCGAGACTCTGTTCGCAAGGTAAATGTCCTAGCATGACAGGGTCCAAGTGGCCGCTGTAGAATGCTATTGGCTTGTGTCCCATGCTGGTTTTCTGAGTCAATACGGCTTTCATTACTGCTGAGTCACAATGTGAAAAGATGAAGAACTGTCGTTCATAATCTTGGGTGGCTAGTATCGGAGCAGTGGATATGGCGTGTTTCAACTCATCAAACGCGTCCTTCATTTCTCTTGTCCATCCCAGTGTTTTGTCCCCTTTGTGTGCTTCTCTCAATGCCTCAAGTAGGGGTCCTATGTATGAGCTGTAGTCACAAACCCATGCTCTACAGTAGTTGCATAAACCCAGGAACTGCTGCAGGTCCCTCACCGTTTGTGGTTGTGGTGTGTTGGATATAGCTTGTGCTCTTTGTGGTGCAATCTTTCGTCTGTGCTGGGATATTAGTTGACCAATGTATAGTACCTGATCCTGACAGTACTGTAACTTTTCCTTGTCTACCTTGTACCCCTTTTCAGCCAACACTGTCAGCATTTTCATTGAGTCCTCCCTGCACCTTTTCTCGGTTGTGCTGCAAATTATTATATCGTCAACATATTGCAGCACCGTACTTTCTAATTCAATGTTTCCCAAATCCATCTGTATTACTCTGTTGAAAATTGAGGGTGACTCGCAGTACCCTTGTGGTAACCTAGTGTGTTTCCATTTTGTGTTTCTGTATGTGAAGCTTGTCAAGTCTTGTGAATCTGGGTGCAGAGGTATTGAGAAAAAGGCATTTTTGAGGTCAATCACAGTGAACCGCGAGTCCTCTGCCGGAATTCCACATAATATTGTGGCTGGGTTTGCTGCTATGGGGTATTCTGCCTCTACAATGTTATTCAAGGGTCTGAGGTCCTGGATGAAACACCAAGACCCCCCTTTAGCTTTGCGCACTGGGTACACGGCCGTGTTACATGGTGATTCTGAAGGTACCAATATGCCATTATTTATCAGGGCCGTTATGGTTTCGTATATGCCCTCATCCGCTTCTTTTGATAGTGGGTATTGCTTCACTCTAGGTAGTATTGCACCCTTTTTCAGCTTTATTCTTACTCCTCCGATACTTTTTATGCAGCCCACGTCATAGGGACTGGTGGTCCACAGTGATGCTGGAACCTTAGCCATATCTTCCTCTTAGAATGGTACTGGGGTACATGCGTGTGCCTCGAGTGCTATGGCCATTTTCTGTGCCACTTGCTTATACGTCACTCTTAGCCAGATATCTACACTCATAAATATCATCTCTCCTTCTTCCGATACTTCTGAAAAGAGCTCTTCATCAGACACCTGGGTGAGCCTGCATCCCTCAGCCAGGGCTATCACTGCCCTCCATGCTCTCCCTTCCCTGTCTTGGGCATGTACTGCGATGTAATCAGCAGTTGCTACAATACTCTCGATGCTCACCGAAATCACCTTCCCGTCTGGTTCACTGGCTGGTGTCTCAGGCCTGAACAAATATGCTGCTGGCCTCCTCCAGATCTTTCCTTCTATTCCTGGCATCCAGGCAAATGCCATGTCTGTTCCGTACTGGAACAGTTCGCCATCCACCGGCTCAGCTCGAGCTACTGTCTGGCCACAGTACGCCTGCAGTATTTGTCGTGCAGTAAGCATGTTTATTCCTGGTGTGGAACAAATTATACCATTCTCCGTGAAGGAGATTGTCATATTTAACCTGCTCATTATGTCCCTCCCAAGTATGTTCACTGGCGACTCCCTTGAGTACAGGAGTGGGACAGACATGTCATAATCTCCAATAGATAAGGAGATGTTATCAGTAAAGGGAACCAACCCCCTAGCCCCAGAAAATCCTTGGGTGTTCATGGCCTCACCTGACATTTTGAATCTACCCTCCTTTATGCAAGACCTGGTTGCCCTAGTGTCAACAAGGAATGATAATTTTTTGTCACCTATCGTTACCTCAATGCGTGGTTCCTCCGCACTATTAGGTGTTATCGACAGGATCGGACACACCTAGGACGTCTGTGGGCTGTCCAATTGTGGGTATAATGACTGACCGCTTCCTGTGTAAGGGTTGTGTCCCAGGATAGTCACCCTTCCCAACTGTGTTTGTTGTAGCTGTGTATCGGTGGGTGTTAACTTATGGTCCTGTATTTGAGTGAGCTGTTGCACTGGCTGTACTTGGTGTTGTGTTATTGCCACCTGTTGTTGCGGTAGTGCTGTGTGCTGCTCTGTTGTATTCCATGTGGTTGTTGGTAACCATGCTGCTCCCTCATAGGCCCTTGTTGTCCGTGTTTCCCCCCATGCTGGTGGGGAGGGTCTCATTCTACACGTACACGACATGTGTCCTAACATCCCACAAACCCAACATACAGGTGGTTCCTTGGTCTGCCATGGGAAACTTCCAGCATTATCTTGGTACCCTGGTTGCCTATTGCCTATTGGGGTAGAAACTCTGATAGAAACTCTGAAATCCTCCCCCTTGCTGTTGTGCAGGTTGGCCATATCCCCTCCCCCTCATCATTCCTCCCCTTCCCCTGATGTTGTTATAATATCCATTTCCTGGTACCAAATACCCTCCTCCTATGTTAGCCGTGTATGGTGGGGGTGGTGGCATCTGTTGTGTTATAAGTCGTGGTGATTGTGGTAGTGGTGCTATTTGAAGTTGTGAGGGATCCTGTGCAGCCACTACTTGCGTGGGGTTTGGTGTCACTGTTGTTGGTGTAGTTATTAGTGCTCCTTTCATGGTGTACTTCGTCAGTTTTTTCTGCACTAATTTAGCCTCTTCCACTTTTCTATCTTCTTCTTTTTGTTTCATCTTTTCTTGCCACATCCTACAATGGTGTACTATTGTTAATTGTATTTCCGGCCAGGCCTTGGCTTCCATCCCCACTATCTTCTTCAATTGTTTTTGTACTGTCTCCGGAAGCCCTTGTATTAGTATGTGGTAAAAGATTGCCAGTGTCTTGTCCCATTGCTCTCTAGTTTCCATGCGCCACTTCTCCTGGATATAATCAACAGGATCTTCGTTCTCGCGCATCTTATGTGACGTAATTGCTCCTATATCTGAGGTGTCTGGGTATTGTATCCTCAGAGCTTGCCATAATGCATGCCTGCAATTCGCAAATGGCGCCCTGTCATGTGATGTGTTCGTTATTGTAACTCCGGGGAATCCCGCCCTCTTCCAGATGTCATCTGCCGCATCCCCTAATATTGATATTAATAGGCCCTTCACGTCTCCTACTGCTAGTTTCTGTCCTGCAGTGTGCTTTTCCATCTCGTATATCCATTTTCCCGCTCCTCCACTAAGTGATGGGAGTCTGCACTTTATATTTTCCTTATCGGCATGCTTCCAAGGGACGTATTGTGGACTAACCCCCCCCCCTCTCCAATAGCGGCATTAGATTGTGCCCCATCTGTCCCCCCAGTTGTCGCGGTGTGGAGTCCGTATACCCCTCCTCTTCTTCTGTGTCAACTAGATCATCGGTCATGTCCATATTACCGCTGCTTGTTGTAGCTTCCCCTTCATTTCTCCCCCTTCTCTTATTACTTTCTTTATTTAATGCAGGTGAGTGTGTCCGTTCTTCCTGCCTACGTCCCGGGAGATCTCTAAGCCTGCCGGCGTATGGGGTGTATTCAGGAGCTTGTGTGGGTGGGCATGTTGGGCGGAATGATGCGGGTGTGACTGCACGCGTTTGCCCTCCCGCCACTTCTCGTTCTTTCTCCTCGCTTCCCTCCACTTCTTCCTTCTTTCTGCATGCCCATGGTGATTCCCGGTTGGTGCGTGTGATGTACAATTTGTCTAAGCTTTCCCTACCGCCTCCTCTTACTTCTTCCCCCATTCCCTCTTCTTCTTTGCTGCAGAATTCATCCAGCAGCGACAACCCCCAATCTGTCCTTTTCCCCCTAATCGTCACCGTTTTTAAGTCTATTAAATCCGTTCCTTCCTGTTCTCCTTTACCAATTGCTCCCCTTTGCGCTGATGTCGTGGCTACTTCTGTATCCCGACGTTCATATGTTTTTACCCCACTCCCCCCCTTTCCTCTCTCTTCTTTCCTCTTCCCTCTTCTCCATTATTTCACCACCTATTTCCTCTTTTATTTTTCAATTCCTCCATCACCTCATTACTCACCTTCTCTAATATCCTTTCTTCCTCTCTCCTCCTTTCCCATCTCTCTCTCTCTCCCTTTCTAATATGCTTTCTATTACTTTACCTTCCTCGTATTTCCTGGTGCTCTCGGAGAGTATTTTCTTCTTCCATAGTTCCATTTCCCTTTCTTTCTCTTCTTCCTCTCTTTTCCTGTCATGCTGTGCTGCTCGGGATACCCTTTCTGCTATTGCCTTCATTCTCTCAGCTTCCCTCTTCCGTTCTTCAGTTCGTTCCCTCATTTTCTCTAACTCATCCCTACTTTCCTTCCTTTCCTTCCTTCTCCCTCGTGCCTCTTTCTCGAGCTGTTTGATCAGTGCATTTTGTTCATTCCTTAATTCTTCCAATCGTTCCTCCAACATCTCCTCCTCTTCTCGTGACAGCTCCCCTTCTCTCGTTTTAGCTGCCTCCCCTCTTATTTCAGTGCTGCCCTCATCGTCCTTGTTCATTCTCCGTACTACCTCCTTTTCTTCTCCCGTTAGTGTCCCTCGCAATTTTAACAGCACCTGCGCTGCTACCCACTCGTCGTGTCCTATGTTTGGGATGGGTTCTTTACTGTTCTTCCCTTCCTTTGCATGCACCTTCATACAAGTTGGGCCTACCGTACTTGTCACCTCCTTCCCCCCTGTGTAGCTACCTGTGGCTGTATATGGTGGTGGGCTGTACGCGGGGTTCGAATATCCCTCAGCTGCCGTTAGTTGTTGCCTTGCTGCTTCTCGTAGTTCCGTCACAGGATATAAACCCCCTTCTCCCTTCTTCACTACTTTCGCTAGGGGCATGTCATCGGTCCCTTCCTTCTTTACTTCTATTTCACTTGCGATGCCAAGCTTTTCGTCCCCCTTCCGGTCTCTTCCCGCGCACTGTGCGCTATCAACCTCCTGTTCCCCGTTTCTCTTTTCCTCCTTAATCTTCTTCCCCTCCTTCGTTTCCTCCACAGTGAACATCCCGGTTGGCCCTGGTCGGGACCCCTGGAACATCCTCCATAAGTTAAACACCTCCACGTGATGCACCAACTTCTTCCCTTTGTATGTGTTATGTATGTGTGTCAGTAGTGAGTGTTGGACGTACGGGTCGAAACTGCCATGAGGCGGCCAGGGTGTCGTCATTTTGTTGTCTGTCCCTTGTGTCCATTCTATGCTGTATTTGATCAGTTTTTCCCTATGGGGCGATAGTGTTTTACAAATATCAAATATGCTGCAGTGGGGTAGTCGGGGTATTCCCCCACCCTCCCGATTCTACCCAGTATGACATGGTTACACTGTGTTTTTAGCTCCCTTCAGTATAGTTGTCGTTACCTGGCCCCGTAGTTCGGGGACTTGCGATCGTCCGCTAAAAGAAAACAGCCAAATATAACAATTGCAAATAAACTGTCCTTTCCTGTGTTTGTTTTCTTCCTTAATACCGTAACGGCCCCCTGCGGCCACGGCGCATGAAGCCCCCCCTGCGGCTGCGTGTCCTGTGTGACGGGCTTATACAGCCATCCCACTTTATCTCATCCCCTCCTCCTTCCACCTCACTCAGCGTGGCCGGCGTTCTCCGTGCGCGGTCACTTCCGCCACTCCACCTGTCCGGTATTTGGGGTGGCCGGCGATCTTCGTGCACACCCCTGCCCTCTATTCACTTCCCGACCACCCTTCAACAATGCTGTGTGGTCAAGGTGTCCTATGAAAGCCCTACGGGTGACGTCACCGACCTCTTCCAACAACTACCGGTAAGATCTTTTACACTTCAAGAGAGCGCACAATAAGTTTTAACTATTTGTCCCCGTTATCCCCACAGCTGTCCTTGTTACGCCTGGAACAAGGTAACCAACAATACACTCATATAATCGGACTGCGCACGCTGCATCGCTTCGCGTGTGACATGCCCCTCACCGGGAGGGCTTAACCAGCCAATTATCTTCCGTACTAGGCAACAATTTAGCTACCACCTACAGGAAAACGTCCTCTATTTATCGAGCTTCATTGCTCGATCAATAGGGATCCTCATCTACTCATTGATCAACAACCGCCAATTTGTAGGAAAGCCACACACACACACACACACACACACACACACACACCCCCTTTACAGGTGGCCACGACTTAGGCCAATCAGTGTCTACGAACAACCGCATGTGGTGCTTTCTTGCTCCACCCGACCTTTTTCCGTGACTTTGTAGCGGACGGCTCTCGCACCTGTCCCGCTACCACTCACTTCACCGTCAACACTAATTTATCAAATCTTCGCCGCACACCTTAGTAACACCTCCCGCCGCCCTTATTACAACTCCTCCCCCCTCCCTCACAATCTCACATTGCTTGTTGGGTGTGACATACTCACCAAGTTCTCTTGATGCAGGGCCGCTCGACTGCGTGCACCCCTCGAAGCGGCTCGCCACCTCCCCCGTCTGGACCACGTCTGGACACTCGCCAACCGCGGGCGGGATACTTCTCAACCGGCTCCCGAGGGCCAATATCCGGATTGCGCTGTCCGGTCTTCTCGCAGTTCCGCGATGGTCCTGTAGTCCTCAAAAGGGGGCAGCGGCAGAGGGGGCCGCGCCGCCGGGCTTCCTCGCAATGAGAGGCCCTGGAAAAAGGAAAGGTAGATCGTAAAGCGATCTCAGCAGTGCCTCCAACTTGTCGGGGTGGTTATCCCGGGGTCGGCTGAGCCGTCCGCGGACCTCGGGGTTGGGAGACCCCAACTCCTCCTGAACTTCCCAAGAAATGAGTATGAGACACACGCAAGAAGCAAGGCGGTTCTGCTGTTTATTAAAACACGGCAGGGATGGGTCTAGGATCGTACACGTCCGTCCAGACTCTCAAAATTCGTGGGGCTCGCAGGCCCTTTTTGCCGCAGTATGACGTGCTACTTTTGTCACCTGGGAAAGTTAGCGAAAAAACCTATTGCCACTCCGGATTGGTTCCTCGAGTGGTAGGGTTAGTGTAGTATACATATAGAGAGCAATATTAGTGGTTAAGGATGAGTCAGGTAGTATACTTGGGTTGTCCCTTCTATTAGATACTTGAAAATTGTTAAACGAAGACCCCTAATGATTGGCTAATGTTAGTGGCGTCAGTGATGAGTGCCCTCATGTTCTGATTGGTCCTCCCGCGAGCCCCCCAGTCTGGGACCATCATCGTTCCCAGCTCGCGGTGTACCTGTCACTAGCAACAATGTGTAACTATGTGTTTGTGCAGACAATGTGCGGGTTTGCTCATAGGCCTGAGAGCAGGCCATTCCCATCGCTGTAGGTGTCCATCTAGTCATTTCACTGTTGCAACCTGTGTCCCAGATGTGGGACCCAGGCGACTTCTTCCTCGTGGGTCTGGCACCTTGTCAGGTCGGCTTGGTCACGTGTGGAGAGACCGTAGCTGGGGCGGAATTCTGCACATTTAAAGTTGTATTTTGCTTCTGTGTGCTTGGCTTTGCTTACCGGTGTGACCTTGGCGCCGGCTGGTAGCATACAAGTTGCAACATCGCCCCCTTGGCTGTGAGCTCTCGCTGGGCTCGTTCTGCGTGATCAGCCCTTGTACTCTCGCTCATACAGTGTTCATGGCGGTTCTTGCTTGCGGCCTACTTGGGCCTAGTTCGTGGGTGGGGATGTATAATGCACGGCACTTGTGTTGCGGTTGACATGGCTTCATAAGCAATATTACGTCTTCTTTATATTCTCATCACAATGCGAGGGGTGGGAGAAGCGCCAGCAGGCGTATACTCGAGTGCTTTATGCGTCTTGCGTTTCTGCATTACTAAAAAAGTGGCCTATGTGAAAAATAATAAAGATGCGCGTCAGTGGGTGTATCCGTCACCTAAGTCATAGCACTGAATATATTCTTCGTATAGGTTGGTGCATGAGCGACCAGTGTGCGTGGTGGCACGTGTGTTCTTGGCAGTTGGCTAGGTCATTATGGCATCTCTAACGATGTGGGTGCTCGCTGTTAAGGTCTTAGTCGAGTTCATCCATGCCGCAGGTGTCGGCTTGAGTAGGACAGGCTGGTGGGCATATCCTTATGTCCTTGAACCAGGGTATTTTGTCATCTGGTAGATAGACAAACTCATCTCATGGTGGGTGTCTGGGCCGCGATCCTCTAAGCCATGGTTGCGAGGAGATTGGGGGGAGCTTTTTCTCCCATTCTCCCACTTCACCTGCACTTGGGGGCTGTTTCTGTATCCCTACAGTCCCCACCAGCTCTTGACACTTGATGTCTGCACTTACCCCAGCACTTGCCACTAGCTGGCTGCTCTTTTACCTACTGTTTTTAATTATTTTATTTATTCTTTACTGTTGATCCTATGTATTGCACTGCCCCCTCCTCCTTACCCCCACACTTACCCTTTCCCCCCTCCCCTGCACTTGCGTGATCTCAATGTCTCCTAGCCTAGTAAGATCGTTGTCTGTCTTCCCTCTGTTTCCCCCCCCCTTGCCTCGTTGCACTTTGAAACACTTGTGTATAGGTGCGTTATAATTGCCATATCATATCATATCATATCAATTGGGGTTCTGAATGTCCCCACACTACTTCATTTTCCTCTTATTCAATGGTTTCTGGGCCTCACCTTCCTGCCATTTACCAGAGGACTCAGTGATTCGTGGTTCCCTGGGTCCTCATGTGCCCGCACACTACACCATCAGGATGGTGGTGGTAGGAGCTGAATAGTGTCTCGGAACGCCCCAGAGGGCTCACTGGCAACCTGATTTAGCTTACTGGCTCAACCCCTACTAGCTTGCCGCCTTAGACTCCTGGCTCTGATCCATCCCATGTGTCCTTCTGGTCATGTTGACACGGTCATGTACTTAGGGGAACCACTGTTGCACCGGTGTTTCTCTCCCTTTGTCTCTTTTCTTTGGCACTCTGCCATTTGCTAGTTCTTCCTCCACTCCCAGGCTCAGTCTTGTCCGTTGTCTTATTCACCTTATCCTGACTCCCAAGCCACTGTGCTCTTCTGAGATCTACTCTTTTCCTCCTTGGGATTGTCTTCCTCCCTCCTTCTCCTGAATACCTCCTCCAATCTTCACAGTTGATTCCAATCCTCTCCTCTGGTTTACTTCGGTATCCATAGAAAAAAACAAATCAGGAAGGTTTGAGGTTGGAATGGCCGAGTTTTTTCAGTGTTCCCACATTTCTGTTGAAAAATAGATGGGGTGTGGGGTAAGGGTATAACTTGGGTAGGGGGCAGTGGAGGGGTGTCAGGATTGCCTGGTCAAGGTTGCCCACGTAGTATAGAAGACGAATTCTACCCTACAATGTAACCCTGTGTATGGATATAAAAAACCAGCACCAGGGGTTAATTGTTTGGAAGAATGGACCCAAACGTGTGGCAGGAGACTGCCTAAACTGGAAAGGAAAAGAAGGATTAATAACAACTCTTTCCTACTATCGGAACAAATAGGGAGGACGGATAATCTACTACCTTAGTGTATATGCTCAAAATCACAAGATGACACAGCTTTAAAACAACATCAATATCAAAGGAAGCCCTGAGTAGATCTGTGACAATAGATAATTATAGAAAGAACTCTTAGTATGAAAAAGGTCAAGCAAAGATAGAAAAAATCCAAAGTAATGGACAGACACTTCTTACCATGGGATGATCGTGTGGTAATCAAAGACAGGACAGGTGCTCCATGTAAGACTGTAAGGTACACTTAGGGGTGAGGAAGTCCAAAAAAGAGTACCCGACGGAACGAGGATGCTCCACCCCCTTCCCCAACAATGGTACACAGGCAGTCTCTAGTCCATACCGGGGTGAGGCGAGGAGGATGATATCAGTCAGTCTTACGTGATAGCACTTGCAGCTGGGTGGATTCAAAGAAGAATCGGTAGTCCAATGAAATCCAGGTCGACAGCAGACTCGTGGTGAACAATGACCAGGCGTGAGGCAGAAGGTAATCCTAAATGAAGTCTGAGTCGGCAACGTGCATGTCTTCAACAACAACAAACGTGAGGCAAAGGCAATCCTGTAAGAAGTCCGGGTCGGCAGCAGGCGTTTCTTCAACAATAACTAATGCGAGGCAAAGGCAGTCCTGAAAGAAGTCCTGGTCGGCAGCAGGTAATCAGGTTCAAAACAGGGTGGGTACGAGGAATCGGGAGACAAGACACAATGGAGAACAAGGTTCAGAGAGACAGGTTGGGGACTGAAAACACAGGGAGAACATGTGGTACAAAATCCCTCAAAAAGGTCAAGAACAGTAAAGCAGGAAACTTGAGTTTTACGAACGTAGAGCACTTCGGAATAATCAGAAGCAATGAACGCTAAGCAAACGAGTTTAAGAAGTTATGATCACATGATCATAATGCGCGTCTGATGCTGAAGGGGTCAGTGTCTCTGCCCCAATTTCCATGGAAACCGCCATCGCAAAGGAAAGGAAGGATAGCTTTTAACGAATCTGGTGTGGCAAGGTATTAAAACATTCTTAAGATGTTTGCTACGATATGGTACGTGTGAGTGAGTGTATGAGTCGTGTGCTTTTGAAAGCACATGTCGTGTATGATGAGACGGGGATGATGCAAGCCCACCTCGACTCCTGACAAGGGGAGGGTGCACGGGTCTCCCCCTGCATAATTTTTTTTTTTTTAAGTGTAAAAAGCTAAAAGAAAATGTAGAAATTTGGTTAAAAAAAACAGTCTTTTCTACTTGGAAATTTTGTTTTTCGATTTATTTTTTTAAAAACATTTTTGTTTTCAAAGACATCCGTTTGGTTCTTTCCTTCATTGTGTCCCTTCTGACTTTCTATCTCCCTCCAACTTCTTCATGTTTTCTCCAACTTTCTCCCTCTCTGTAACCTCTTGCTTAATATCTCCTGCAACATCTCACCTTCCCCTTGCTATCTCCTCCAATCCCCTTATTGATCTTCTTGACAACTCTCCTCCTTCAACCTTTCTCCACCTCTTCTCTCGGCTCCTTCAAACTCCTTTCTGATGCCTTTTTTAACCTTCTCTCCTTTTCCACCTCCTGCGCTCGCTTGCCAACTCCTCAGGTTCCTCAGCCTGCTCCCAGGGAAACTCTACCTTTTCTGGGGCCCTGCTAACAATCTATGGACCGTCCTCCGTGGGAATGTTTTCTCTGTGGTCCATAATGGTGTGGCATGCTGATTCTTTTACCAAGGATCAGGGACCTGAATCACCTGTGTGTTGTCTATTCAGAGCGGATCAAGACTTTTTTTAGGATTGTGTGGCATTTTGGCGTTCTCAAGTGTGTTTAGCCTGCTGCTGAGCGGCCCACCCAATGTACCTATCCGCACACTGAGTGGCAGGCCCGAGATTGCCCCAGAGACCTCTGGCAAGCTGCTGCTTGCTTTATCCTTTGTACTCTACTTCACGACTTTGGCTGCCTAGCAAGGGAAGCCTATCTTGCATGGTCACTAGGGTGCTAGTTTTTCCTTAACATGTGAGTACTTCTTAAAGGGGTAGGGGAATGTAAAATTCCCTTGCCTTATCCTTGGGATTTCCCCATGTACCTCCTGTTGGCATATAGCATGTTTGATGTCATCACCAGACCGCTGTGACCACGGCACCCATAATCCACGGGTAGGGAACTTCGTCACCCTCCCTCCTCATTACCGGTTAGCATCCGGCTGTTACTCTAGCAAGCTGGAGACTGCTTTGGTTTCATATGTAGGACCAGCACTTGTGGGTAGAAAGGCAAGTCAGGTATTGAAAACAAACTGAGCAGGCGGTCTTGTGACATAAGGGTAAGGTATTCATACTGACATGCTCCTAAATCCCGTCCCCTTTCCTCCATATTTGTGGAAATAGTCTGGCCTTTGGGATGGGACCGGTGCACTTTTTGATAGCATCAAAAATATTGTCCTTTTATTTTTAAGTGGGACCAGTGTGTGTGGCTTTAGCCCTGCCTTCCTGATCCCTGCTCAGCACATCGCCCTTCAGTCCTTTTCTTCGCATGGTTGGGATCAGATGCACTTAGCATCGCCCTTTTCTTTTGTCTTCCCTGCATTTATCCTTCAAATTTGTCTTCCTACTCCGGTACTGCAGTCACGTTCTTTTCCTCCTCCTATCCCGTAGTGTAAGGGTTTTGTCTAGTGTACTTCCTGCAGGCATCACTATTTGGGGTCAGACACTCGCATCCTTTACCTCGAGTGCCTGGGCCCAGACCGACATTGGGACGTGTGCCTCTACTGCGACTTCCTCTCAGTCCATGCACTTGAAAGAAGGCTTGTCAGGTGGGAAGAGGTCTTTCACAGCTTCCCTCTGGTACACCTATGAAATTTCATTGAAGAGAAGTCACCTGGTAAGTATTCTTCTTTTCAGGGCACCCTGTCGGGATGACTCCTTCCCAGGGTTATCTGGTTCCGGGAAGAGTTGTACGGGCTTTAGCATCCCCAGGGCTACATGTCTTTTCACCGAATTCTTTACAACTAAAGTATGTTTCAACTTAATTATTTCATCTAAAACTAATTCACCGAATGTAGATTCACATAACTAAAAGTGTTTAACGAAAATTTTATACCGAAAACCTGTAAACCGAATTCATTTTTTTATTTTATTTTTTTAATTAGTTGAGTCTCCCTGACCTCCAACACCAGTAAACCTAAATCATTTTTAAAATGTATTTTATTTGGGGGGGGGCATTTTCTGCCCTTAAAAACACTCCAAACATTCCCAAACAAATGTAACCCTTTACCCCACCCAAAAATACATTATATTTAGAAAATGTTTAATGTCACATTATTATATTTCATGTTCTAAACAGTACATTTTTGATATATAATAATTTAATATATAGTTTATTTGATGAAAAAGTGATTCAATAAAACATTTTCGGTGAAAAAGCCCTCGATGAAAATTAATTTGTTAAATACACTGTATACCAGTCTAAAATGGATACTGACTGGAGTTTTCTCCAAAGTTCCTGCTTTGGGGGCTAAATGTACCAGTGTCTCTCTTGAGGTGTCCATAAAAGGGACTAAAAGAAGCACCAGCAAGGCTGAGGATACCCGTTCCGGGACTAACAAGACTGGATTAAGTTCAGAGGGGCTAAAGATACTACCGGCCAGTCTGAGAGAGCGCATAGGACTGACAAGTGTCCAAAGTCGTTAGTCACCAGCTCTGCCGAGGATCCCTCAAGGAGGGCTAAAGATCGGCTCTAAGCTACCAAAACAGCTGTCAAATGCACAATGGCTTTTGACAGACCTGTGACACATGTCATCACAAAGGGTCTCACAATGGTGCCTCAACCAGCGTCGACTGTCAGCCATTTTGTCTGCCCCTTTGGGTTGGCCATTTTGTTAGCACCCTCAGTGGTGTCAGATTTAGATACCGGCCCAAATCTTTCCCGTCTGCATCCTTGGTGGGGTTGGGAGGAGGGAAATCCATTCAATCCACCTTTGGAATGGAATACAAAAACACCCCTTCCACCAGCGTTATCGTTTCCTCCAACATCGGCTGCTCTACACTATGTGGAACCCTGGATAGGGGGACCCTCTTGGCACCCAGTCTCAACAGACTCGTGGAGGCACAGTCCGCTTGATATTCCATTCCTTACTCCACAGCCGAGAACGTCTTCAGAGGCAATGTACTTCAGTCATTTCCAAAGCCTGATATACTCTGGCTTTATGAAGGCATACGTTGAAGAACTCTTCACGGAAATGTTCCCCAGACCACCAGAGCCTCCTGCACCAAGGGAGCTGCCTCCTTCGCTGCCGTCTCCCAAGCCAGTGGAAAGGCTGCCTCCTCTGCCCCCTCTGGTGGAGTGGCCTATGGAGCCAAAGGAGCCTGAACCAGCGCTCGCCATTCCACGCTCCACTCCGCCTGTTGATGATCCCGCCAAAGGGATGCGCCGGATGTTCAAGATGATGACAAGGATCTACCTTCTTCGATCTGGGCATTTCATGACAGGGTGCTAGATCTTATGGCTTTTTTAAACATTCCAACTCCCGATCCTCCGGCGCTGCAGGTGGGGAATCTATTAGGGGCCCTTAAATTGAAGATTCCGGAAAGATCTAGCATTTTCATTCAAAGGGACATTTGAGCAGAGGCCCACAAGGTTTGCGAAAAACCACATATGGGCCTGCACATAAGCAAAGAGGAACAGACACCTATTGCATGCTACGGAATCTCAAGAAATTCCCTTGGCTGCATGCCTCCATCCTTCTTCCACTGTTCTTGCTGCAGGAACCCCCCAGTGCAAGCCTTCATCATGGTCCTCCTCTGACGCCGAGGTGTTGTCAAAAGAGGATACATTTGTGGGAGGGATAATGAAGAAAGTCTATGCTAATGCAGCACTTAAACTTCTTCAGGCAGATAATGAAGCAGTGCTTGCTGCTGCTATTCTAAAATTATGGAAAGAACTTTCACGTTTGGTTCCCCATGACAGACTTGAAGATTTCAAGAACGGATTGTCCGACGCCAGAGTCCTGGCTCAGGGTCTGCTAGAGGCCGCTGTGCATCATGTCGATACTTCCGCACGCAGACTTTCGGTTGGCGTTCACATCCCCTGCAAAGCGTGGCTATGTGCAACCAAATTCTCAAAGGAGGTCCAGTAGAAGGTTCTAGATCTTGCCTTTGAGGACAAGGAACTTGTTCCACTGATGAGGAGTTGGCTAAAACCAAGGCTAGCCCTTAAACGGCCAATCGCTGCCAGTCCAATATAAACCTTCAACTGCTAGGTGATCTCACTCCCAAAAGTCCGATTTCCGCCACCAGATCTTTTTCAGGAAATTCTGGACCGTTCACCAAGCAGACCTCAGCGAAGCAACAGAGGCAGAGTGGCCAGTTTTTCCTTCCACTCCTATTCTTCCACTAATGCATCCAGTACCCTCTCATATGATACAAATACCAAATAATGGGGTCACCTTCTCTCAGCGCTGAGGTAAAGAAGCTTTTGGACTTGAGGGTGGAAGAGTGCATGGATTTCAGGACCGCATTTTCTTGTTTTTTGTTCTCGACGGAACACAGTCTGTCCCTAGGATTTTTTTCTGACCAAGGACAGGATGAGAGATTTAGTGCATGCATCTTCCCTTTTCCTCAATTTCTCCCACAGGTCTGCATGGTGGTTTCAGAGGCTTCTAGGGCTAATGGCCTCCTGTGTCTTAGCCCTCCCTCTGGTGAGGTTGAAAATGACTCACTCAATCAACGCTCAGACAGAGCTGGTTCCAGGCAGTGTGTCAAGACTCAGTTGATTCCAGTGTCTCTGGAAATGACCGCCAACCTCTGCTGGTGGGCAGACTTCACCAATCTTTCAGTGGCGATGCCATTCTTGGATCTGTCTCTTGAAGCCACGTTAACAGATTCTTCCCTGCTCAGCTGGGGCACAACGTTGGCCACTTGGATGTCTTTTGCCCTATGGTCTGCCCTACACCGGGATAGACATATCAGCTGTCTTAAGCAAGATTGTATGCAGTACCCAGAGGGTGCACTACAACAACCCTGACCTCCTGGCAATAGTAACCCAACCTTTGGTATCGGTCTGTACTACACAGGTTGGTAGTGTGGACGAGTAGCCAGGCTTATCTCAATAGGGGTCAATGTGAGCTGTAGGGGATTTACACAGAGGTTCACAGTGACAAGTATTCAAGCAAACACTTACACACAGGGTTTCTTGATAAACAATTGTTAATGTATTTACCAGTCAATTTATATGAACCTTCTTCAAAAGGGAGCACTGCAAAACACCACACAAATATACTTCAAAATTATACACTCTTAAATTCAGAATCAGTAAATCCCCATTTCATTTGGGATGGCATACAGCAGAGACCTACACCCACAGGTGACTTGAATTGCTAGGCTGCTGTTGACATTAATATATTACTGTTGGAATTTAGAATTGGTTAAGAGCAAGTAAAAAGGGAAAAGATTATTAGAGCAAACAAGACACCACAAATATTTCACAAGCAGGCAAATACTTTCAGATCCCCCAATAAGAGTCATTCAGTTAAAACAGGCTAAGCCAAAGTCAATAGGCAAGAGTGTATATGGGCTGAAGCACTTCTTGGATGGTAAGTAGAAAAGTCTTTGCACAATGTTTCAGAAGTCTTTGAAGAAAAAGATGAATCAATGTAGGGCCACAAGCTGTTAAACTTGTGAGAAGTAGAAGATGCAAGAAACTCTACAGCAAGAGGTACGTTCTCTTAGACTTTGCACAGTACCTTTAAAATTAAGAAAAGATGCAGCAGATGACTCCTGTTCCTGTGCAGCTCTGCAGGTCTCACTGTTCCTGTCCTCAGTCATGGGGACAAGAGGGAGGATGATGGGGGACTCCTGCACTGCACTGGGACGGTCAAAACTTGCAACCGGCAAACTTCACTTTCAGTGACTGTTCAGTGTTTCAGCTCCTCACACCTACCTACCACATATAGCAACGCTGCGGTTCCTGGCTGTCGTGATGGACTTCCTTTCCTGGACTTGTTTGCAACACTCTCCGCTTTATACCTCCAGGGAAGGCCTAGGTCTGGGTTCCCTTGGGGATGCATTGGAGATTTCATGGGATGGAATGTCAGCGTTCGCTTTTCCACCTCTCCCCTTAATCCATCGGGCATTGTTGAAGCGGAGGACAGTGCACAACTGCACTCTAGTCTTCATAGCGCCATGGTGGCCACCCAGGGTTCTCGTTCTTGGATCTATAACATCTATCTTTATACCCTCCGATCCAGTTGCCGGAGATTCCCAATTGCATGCACGAGAACAAACAACTGGTGTGGCCTCCCTCCCCACAATCCCTCACCTTGGTCGGCTGGTTCGCGAGGTCAGGTCCCTAGCACAGTTCAGACTTTCAGAGGAGAATATGCACATCATCCAGGCAGCGCGCAAACCCTCCACGCGGACTCAGTACAGGAGCAAATGGCTCCGTTTCTGTCACTGGTGTCTAGATAAAGTTTTTTCTTTTTTTTAAAACCATTTTTAAAATTTATTTTGATCATACAAACACAGCAATGTACACTTTTAATAGTCACAAGTGGATACAATTACATAGTTAACAACTTCCCTCCCCAGCTCCTGTTCTCCCCTTGGGCCTACCCTACACATTCCCTTTCAAATCAGTGCCACATCATCCATGGCATTGGATTCGCTTACCGTGATCACTCCCCCTTCTTGAGTATCGTGTACCGAGGCAGCCAAATCCGCTATCAGCTGTTTCCACATCTCAACTCCTCGCACTCCCAGTTCCTCCTCTCTGCCGGACACTTCCAGCCATGCCTCCATTTCCGCATTGGCCCATTTTAACAGATCTGCCCACCACATTTACGCTACTGGTCTCGCTGATGCTTTCCATCCCATTGCTATTCTCTGTTTCGGCAGCATATACGCTAAATCCTTCAACTTGCTTACTTGTTTAGCCCGCTTGGATCTCGGGAAGCACTCCAGCAGACAGGCTTTTGGAGAGTCCACGTTCATCGTGATCCCAGCTTTCGCCAACAACTGTGCCACCTCCCTCCAGAATCTGCTGATTTCCGCACATGCCCAAAACATATGTACCAAGTTAGCATCTCTCTCCCCACATTTCAGGCATGTCTGGTTACCCATTTGATTTAAACCTGATTATTTTGTATGGGGTCAGATACGCCCCATGAGTAACATACAGCTGGATCTGTTGGAATCTTGCGTTTCGCTATACCTTCTTGTGATATATTTTCACTCTGTCCCATTCCCCATCTGACAGTGGTGCTCCCAGTTCCGCCTCCCACTTTCCCCAGACTTGATCTATTCCCCCCCCCCTACTGCGGACATCAATAACTCATATATTCATGAGACCTCGTGGTCCCCCTTCCGATACATCATACAAGGAATCGATCACCCTATTCGGCTGCATATGCTTGTTGGGATCCGGCCATCTCCGTTTCAAGCCTTTCAGAAGTCGAACATGTGTGACATACTGACCTCTATGTATCCCAGTATTTACTGCTAGCTCTGCGAACCCCTTGGGCTTTCCTTCTTTAATCACGTCTACTACTGTGGCTACTCCCATCGGTTCCCATCTCTTGCCTAGATTCTTCCTGGTCTGTTTGTCTTCCCCCGCCAGTGCTGCCAGCGGCACCTGCGGGGAATAAAGCTCTGTGAAACCACCCAGCAGCCACAGTGCCCTACACCATATGTTGCAGACCAGTTGTAGCAGGCAGGAGGTGCCCACTGGTTTTGTGTAAATCTGGTAGCCAAATCACTTCCTTCAAGAAGAACCGTCTGCTTGCCGTTTTCAACAGCCTCAATTCCGTAGTCGTTTCATCTGACAGCCATCTGGCCACGTATTGCAGCTGAATGGCTATAAAGTACACCTCAAAGTTGGGGAATTTAATACCTCCATACTCATAGGAGTTCTGGAGTTTCCATAACGCCACCCTATTTCTTGACTTGTGCCAAATAAAGCTCTGGCATACTCTGTGTAATTGACAAAGTAACTGTTTCAGGATAGCAAAGAGGACATTGGTGAAATAATGCAACAGTCTCGGTAGCACCACTATCTTCAATAGTGCCGCCGCCCCCCCATCATGGTTAATGGCAACCTCCCCCAGAATGTTATACTCTTCTCTGTCCTCTCCACTGCTTTCTCCGTGTTGTGCTTATTTTCCTCTCTGGGGTCGTGATATATGTCTACTCCCAGATATCTAAACATAGCAAGCTCTCATTTGATAGGCAGCAGTGGCACACTATGTATGGGCTTCCCTTTGTAACCCCCTAGGGGGTACAAACTAGATTTCTGGGGATTTACCAATATACCAGTCACAAAACGTAACGTGCCAGCACCTTCAGGATGTATTGTAAACTCTCTTCTGGATAGCTCAGATACAGCAGCATGTCATCTGCTTATAGCGAGACTAAGTATCTCCCGTCCTGTGTGATTACTCCCACCTCCCCAAATTCCGCCCTCAAGTAAACCTCCAGTGGCTCCAGTGCTAGCATGAAGAGCATCGGGGACCATGGACACCCCTGTCTCGTTCCCTTACTTAATTGCAACCGCTCCGAGATTACCAAGCCCGTCTTGACTCTGGCCATCAGGGCATTATAGAGTAATTCCACCCATTTTATATATGTGGGTCCCATACCAAAAACCTTCAGGTCCGCCAGCAACCAGGGCCACTTAACTGAGTTAAATGCTTTCACTGCATCAAGCGAGACCACCACTATCTCATCTGTCTTTTCGTTCATGCAATCGATTGTGATTCAGCCTCCTCGGGTTGTTGGTAATGTTCCTATTCGGCACATACCCCGTCTGGTCTGGGTTGATAATCTTGCCGATCATCGATCTCAGCCTTGTAGCCATGACCACCGTAAGGATCTTCCCGTCCTGGTTCAGCAGTGACAGAGGTCTATATGACCCACAAACAGTGTCTAGTTTATTGGGTTTGAGGAGGGGGACAATTACTGACTCCCTTAGTGATTAGGGCAACTTGCCTTGTTCTAGTGCTTCATTTGGCATTGTCGACAATGGGGGGGAGGATATCTGCTCTATACTCCTTGTAGAACTTGCCAGGGAGCCCATGCACCCCCAGAGCCTTGTTGGTGGGCATGCCTTTAATCACATGTTCTAGTTCCTCAATCGTTATGGGGACTTCTAATCTGTCTCTATCCGCTTCTGTGAGTCGGGGGAGATTTATCTCTGCTAATGCCCCTTGTATGTCCACCACTTCCTCCTCCATGGGTACACTGTACAGGTCCCTGTAAAAGTCAAAGAAGCACCCGTTCCCCTCCTCTTGGGTTTCTCTCAAACGACCATCTGTCCCTAGCACCGTCCTTTTTGGTTGTTGTGCAGCCTCGCTCTTATATAACCACGCCAGTAGGCAGCCAGGCTTGTCCCCTTCTGCGTGTTGGCACTCAATATATGTTTTTATAGCTCGGGTTACCCAGCCTCTCCCATTGCACTATGCATTCCTGCTGGAGGTGTATTGATTCCTTTGCTTCCTCTTGTGGCCCACTGCCAGCCCTCATCATGGCTTCCAATTTCTGCTCTGTCTCCTGTAATCCCTGCACTATTTCTTCTTGTAACCCTTTGGACTCTGCCATTGCCTCCCACCGCACCACCACCTTGAATTCTTCCCACAACATGCTGGCCAAACGTACACTTCCCGTATTATGTGTAAAATACTCCTGCACCACCGATCGCATGTGGTCCCGGAACCCCGCATCTTTTAAGGCTTTGACTCTGAGTCGCCAGGTATCAGGTAGGGATCCTCGTGCGGGGGGGGGGCGTATTTACCACGTAATGACCAGGGGCGCATGCCTAGATAAACAGGTTGATCCTCGTCACGCCTCAGTTGATTGTCTCCTTCCTTTAATATCAGACCTGCCATCTTCAGGCATTCATATACATTCCTGTCTAACATACTTGTCTGCTATTGGTGCTTACCATAACACTGACTCATGTTCGTTCACCCTCATGAACCCGGTGATAAAATAGGATTTCTCTTGTCTTCTGGCCCTGTTTTCTCCTGGCAAGCTGCCGCAGGCTAAATGGAACCTCAATGTGATGCTCAACGCACTTTGACAAAAACCTTTTGAGCCCAAGGTGACAGCAGAGTTGAAACGGCTCACCTGTAACGTGGCCTTTCTTGTCGCCATTTCTTCAGCCAGAAGAATAGGGAAGCTTCAGGCTCTCTGTTAAAGAACTGATTCTGGTCTTCCATAAGGACAGGGTGGTGCTCTGCACGCACCCTTACTTTTTACTGAATATTGTTTCAGACTTTCAAATCAATTAGTCTATTTCCTTACGTTTTTTTCCCACAGACCCGGCGTTGCACGCCCAATGGCTGGTTCACAACCTTGAGGCTAGGTGGGCTGGAAAGAATTCAAGACTTCAGAACCTCCTCATCTCTTTGTCACATTTGGAAATCAGAATGAAACGCAGGCTTCTAAAGCCTCTATTTCCCGCTGGATAACCCCCTGTATTTCGGAAGCTTACACAGTTCATGGACTGCGAGCCCCCAAAGGCATCCATGCACACTTGGTGCGGGGCAAAAATGCAGCAGTAGCTCTTCAAAAATATGTTCCTTGGGGAACCATTGCTAAGGCGGCCACTTGGGCCTCCCCCTCAGCGTTTTGTAAGCACTGTTGCCTCAACCTTAGTTCAGGAGTGGCTGCTCAGTTCGGTCAGGCTGTTCTTAGGACCCTCTTTAAGTAAGGGAGTTTTCCATCCACCCAGTTTATACATTAATGCTTGTGACTCTCCCACAAGTATGGAGAAAAGGGGACGGGACGTAGGAGTATAACAAAGTTACTCACCGTAGTCCGTAGTCACTAACATACTCCTAGTCCATAGTCCTCTTTCCTCCATACGCCCACCCAGCTTCCCCTCTAAATAGGTTCCCTCATATTGCTAATATGTCTTCTGACCTTGGCGTTAGAAAGTACTGAAGGGGTGATGCACTGGGCGGGAGTCAGGAAGGCGGGGCTGAAGCCACACATGCTGGCCCATTGTAAAAATAAAAGGACAATATTTTGTATGCTATCAAAAAGTGCTCCGGTCCTGTCCCGAAGAATGGAATATTCCCACCAGTATGGAGGAAAGGGGACTATGAACTAGGTTATCTTTGTGGCATCCATACAGTACTGAACAGCTAACATCATAGCTTAATAGTCACTGAGTTGTAAACACTCATGTTGTCGCTGAGCCGCAGGCAGGTGGCGGCTAGAGGCAGTGTGCAAGCTGGAATATAATCTGCTCTGGAGCATTGTTTGGGCAAGGCTCCAGTATTTATGATGCTACTTTCTGTTTTTACATATTTCTTTGTTAAATAGAAGTGCTCTAGTCTCCCTTCATCTTTCCTCCATACTCATGGGTTGTCCCTGAGGAACTGGGATGGGACTGGAGCCTGTTGCCAAGCAGCCGTATCGATAACTTTTAAGCACTGCCTTCATATCGGTGCACCGGTTTGGGTGGTCCTCTGCCTGCCCTAGCATTAGCCTCTTTCTTCATGTCGCATAGGAGCATACTGTTGTCTTGCCGTTGCGCTTTTCCTGTCTACGTTTTCTCTTTGTTCCCTGCATCTCATGCCCTACAGATTGAATTGTCATGCAGGTTGTTTGCTGAGTTTTTTTTCTTTGGTGAACTGCACTATCTTTGATTAATTTGCTTGGGGGCCTACCGCATGGCGCTCTGCAACGTGTGACGTATTCTCAGCCCCTTTACTTCAGAGACGTATAAGGTGGGAGGAGGCTTATCAAAACACTCCTCTGCAACAAACCATCAGCTTCATCTCAATGTAGTCCGAGACAT
Source organism: Ambystoma mexicanum (assembly GCF_040938575.1). Lineage (NCBI taxonomy): Eukaryota > Metazoa > Chordata > Amphibia > Caudata > Ambystomatidae > Ambystoma > Ambystoma mexicanum. Next base: position 1,666,938,716 of record NC_090929.1, read on the forward strand.
GTGAACCTCTTTTCACACAGTCCGCTCAGGGTAGGCAGAGAGGTGGGGCCTGGGGGGCAAACAACACCCTTCCGGGCCTCACTCCATACAAGAGGGGACCTGTGGATCCTCTTCCCTCCTGCACAAGCGAAACGCACTGGATCAATGTCCCGCACTACAGTCCTGTGGAACCCAGGCCTGGTGTCATGGCCGAGCCGCCAGCACGGGTGACAGGGTGGTGTTGGGGAGAAGCAGCACTCCCCAACCTTGAAGACTGCAATGTACCTTGTTCGGCACCTCACCAAGCTGCCGGTTTTGGAGGGGTGAACCCCTAGGTATAAAAACAAGGGAGGCTAAAACGATAGCACATGACATCTTGGAATCAACAGCTGGTCATGTAGAAACGGGCCTCAAGAGTTATGTGCCTGGGGTCTGGACTTGAGAAGGCTTGCCTGCATTAAGATCAGGCTCCTTCCAATGTTTCAGGAGAAGGCGAGGGCTCTTCCCCGTTCATGGCCAAACCATCTCCCCATTCCTCCAAGGACATAGAGGTGAATAAAGAAAAAAATACACTTGTGACGAAATTCCTCACGAGACCGAACACAAAGGGCCGCCTTCCACACAAAGGAGCTGTCCTTCCACACAATCACACAATGAGCCAGCGAGCAGGTAAAAGTGGCTTTATGGACTCCTTAGCTTGTTCCTAAAGCAGGGACAGTCTGGGCAGACCTCTAGCTGCAACCCATAAAAGGCAATACACTTGAAGGGTTTCTTTGGCACCAATTCCTCAGAGTTAAAATGCAAAGGTTTGACATCTTGAAGGTCTTGTAGCATTCCGCCTCTTTTGGGAGACGGATCTCTCTTGTTATCTTGGAAAGAGGGGATCTCCGATTCTTGGATTCTTTCAATAGTGCATAGCAGTTAGACTCCCGCTTCCTTAACCCCTCCTGCCCCTCCCCCCACATGTCCTGTTACGATTTTAATCAAGTCTTGTGGAAGTCCTTCAGAAGTTGTTGAACCTGGATGCAATGGAAAAGATCCAGTAGGGACAAGCTTCACAGGGCAACTACATCCATTTGTTTGGTTTCCACTAAGGGCAAGGTAGACTGCAGAATCATACTCTACCTCAGCGTCAGCAATTATATACTGAATGACAATGGCAACTACAGCCCAAATCTTTTCAGCTCTGATGGGAGCGGGATTGGCTATGTGTGCTAGCTCTACAGGATGTGAATATGCATGTTTTGATTTGGGAGCCACACAGAACATTCCTCCTTCTGATGTCCATTACCACTACAAGGGCCTAATCTTTGGATTGAACTCTGCTCTGAAGCGTTTCACAAAGGTGATTGAGTCCCTACTGTCCTATTTGCGTCTACAAGACATTCACAGCTACTCATATCTGGACAACTGGCTGATCCAGACCTCTACTCTCTGCTTTATCAAGGATTCAGTCCACTATATCCTCCAACTGGCTTATCCAGACCTCTACTCTCTGCTGTATCAACGATTCAGTCCATGCTGTCCTCCAACTGGCTGATCTAGGCGTCTACTCTCTGCTGCATCAAGGATGCTGTCCACTATATCCTCCAACTGCCTCCACTCTGCTGAATCAAGGATTCAATCAACTATATTCTCCAACTGGCTGATCCAGACCTCTGCTCTCTGCTGTATCAAGGATTCAGTCTACTATAGCCTCTAACTGGCTGATCCAGGCCTCTACTCTCTGTTGTATCAAGGATGCAGTCCACTATATCCTCCAACTGGCTGATCCAGGCCTCTACTCTCTGCTGTATCAAGGATTCAATCAACTATATCCTCCAACTGGCTGATCCAGACCTCTGCTCTCTGCTGTATCAAGGATTCAGTCCACGCTGTCCTCCAACTGGCTGATCTAGGCGTCTACTCTCTGCTGTATCAAGGATTCAATCAACTATATCCTCCAACTGGCTGATCCAGGCCTCTGCTCTCTGCTGTATCAAGGATTCAGTCCACTATATCCTCCAAACGGATGATGCAAGCGTCTACTCTCTGCTGTATCAAGGATTCAGTCCACTATATCCTCCAAACGGATGATGCAGGCGTCTACTCTCTGCTGTATCAAGGATTCAGTCCACTATAGCCTCTAACTGGCTGATCCAGACCTCTACTCTCTGCTGTATCAAGGATTCAGTCCACTATGTCCTCCAAACGGATGATGCAGGCGTCTACTCTCTGCTGTATCAAGGATTCAGTCCCCTATATCCTCCAAACAGCTAATGCAGGCGTCTACTCTCTTCTATATCAAGAATTCAGTCCACTATATCCTCCAAACGGCTGATGCAGGCGTCTACTCTCTGCTGTATCAAGGATTCAGTCCACTATAGCCTCTAACTGGCTGATCCAGACCTCTACTCTCTGCTGTATCAAGGATTCAGTCCACTATGTCCTCCAAACGGATGATGCAGGCGTCTACTCTCTGCTGTATCAAGGATTCAGTCCCCTATATCCTCCAAACAGCTAATGCAGGCGTCTACTCTCTTCTATATCAAGAATTCAGTCCACTATATCCTCCAAACGGCTGATGCAGGCGTCTACTCTCTGCTGTATCAAGGATTCAGTCCACTATATCCTCCAACTGGCTGATCCAGACCTCTACTCTCTGCTGTATCAAGGATTCAGTCCACTATATCCTCCAACTGGCTGATCCATGCCTTTGCTCTCTGCTGTATCAAGGATTCAGTCCACTATATCCTCCAACTGGCTGATTCAGGCCTCTACTCTCTGCTGTATCAAGGATTCAGTCCACTATATCCTCCAACTGGCTGATCCATGCCTTTGCTCTCTGCTGTATCAAGGATTCAGTCCACTATATCCTCCAACTGGCTGATCCAGGCATCTACTCTCTGCTGTATCAAGGATTCAGTCCACTATAACCTCCAACTGGCTGATCCAGACCTCTACTCTCTGCTGTATCAAGGATTCAGTCCACTATATCCTCCAACTGGCTGATCCATGCCTTTGCTCTCTGCTGTATCAAGGATTCAGTCCACTATATCCTCCAACTGGCTGATCCATGCCTTTGCTCTCTGCTGTATCAAGGATTCAGTCCACTATATCCTCCAACTGGCTGATCCAGGCATCTACTCTCTGCTGTATCAAGGATTCAGTCCACTATAACCTCCAACTGGCTGATCCAGACCTCTACTCTCTGCTGTATCAAGGATTCAGTCCACTATATCCTCCAACTGGCTGATCCATGCCTTTGCTCTCTGCTGTATCAAGGATTCAGTCCACTATGTCCTCCAACTGGCTGACCCAGGCCTCTACTCTCTGCTGTATCAAGGATTCAGTCCACACTGTCCTCCAACTGGCTGATCCAGGCCTCTACTCTCTGCTGTATCAAGGATTCAGTCCACTATATCCTCCAACTGGCTGATCCATGCCTTTGCTCTCTGCTGTATCAAGGATTCAGTCCACTATATCCTCCAACTGGCTGATTCAGGCCTCTACTCTCTGCTGTATCAAGGATTCAGTCCACTATATCCTCCAACTGGCTGATCCATGCCTTTGCTCTCTGCTGTATCAAGGATTCAGTCCACTATATCCTCCAACTGGCTGATCCAGGCATCTACTCTCTGCTGTATCAAGGATTCAGTCCACTATAACCTCCAACTGGCTGATCCAGACCTCTACTCTCTGCTGTATCAAGGATTCAGTCCACTATATCCTCCAACTGGCTGATCCATGCCTTTGCTCTCTGCTGTATCAAGGATTCAGTCCACTATGTCCTCCAACTGGCTGACCCAGGCCTCTACTCTCTGCTGTATCAAGGATTCAGTCCACACTGTCCTCCAACTGGCTGATCCAGACCTCTACTCTCTGCTGTATCAAGGATTCAGTCCACTATATCCTCCAACTGGCTAATGTGCTGAGCCTCACTATAAATCGGGACGAATCAACACTCACCCTGACAAGCCAGTACATTGGCCTGATCTGGGAGTGAGGACCAGGGCATGTTTTCCCTCATGTGGAAACTATGCAGGGGATACACTTTAGGGTGCTCGGCTTGATGACTTATGTATGTTGGTGTTCACACATGCCAGGCTTCGAATGAAACTGACCAAATTACAACTTACCACCCATTGACCTCTGAGCACTCTGCTTCAACACAGACCCTGTTCCTGAACCTCCGTGATAAGCCACAACCTCCTCTGGTGGACTGGCAAATCCAGCTTCTCTAGCAGTCTGTCCTTCTCTCCACCAACGTCTGTCAGAGGTCTGCCTACAGATTCCTCTGACTGGTTTGGGGGGGTAGTGATGTTCCACTGGGGAGTCCTTGACCTCTGGGACACTGTGGAGACTCTTAAGCACATCAGCTACATAGAGCTAAAGGCTATCTTCTTGGCAATTAAAGCTTTTCCAGCTCAGCTTCAGGGAAACGGAGTGATCTAGAACAATACTGCAGTGTTTACATGAACAAGCAGGATGGAAATGAGGCAACACACACTCTGTGCCTCTTGGCAATGGAAAGGTGGACCTAGTGTCTGGATTACTTCACCTTTCCTATTGTGTCACATCTGCCCAGAAAGGAGAATATGAGGGCAGGCATATTAACTTGACATTGTCATTCCCCACACAAGTGGCCTCTTCACGTAGAGGTGCTGCACCCAATCTTCTAGGTGCAGGGAAATCTCCTTCTGGACCACTTCTCCACTGAGCACACAAAAAGGACCTTCTGTGAAAATGCGCCTGATGGAATTCGTTAGGGGATTGGCTTCTGCTCTGGAATGGACTAACCATGTATGCTCCCTTACCTGGCGTTAGAGGATGAAGGTTCTGCACAAAGTGTGGACTATCGCCTCACCCTGGCCAATGAGGTTCTGGTTCACTGAAATTTAGAATGTGAAGATTTGGCTGCCCTCGTTCCTCCCAGACTGGCTGGTCCTAGCTCAACTCGGGAGGTCTTGTCGCAATGGCTCATTAGCAGCCGGGTCCTTGATGCCTTGGGTCTCGGGTAGGAGCATGGGAATTTAATCCAGGCTCCCAGCCATTCTGCAGCAGTGGGCCGTTTTATCGACCTGTGTTGAGCTTGTTATGAGCATGCCTTCCCGCAGTCACGTTAACTGGTTCAGTTGAGTGTGGTGGCGGGGTTTATAGTGGCAAGGCAGAGCTAGTTTATACATAGCTTTGTCAATCCCTGGATCGACCTATCAAGGATGCAAGAAATCACATAGGCATGCGTCGTCATTGGCGATCATCCGTGTAGTGCAGTTGACGTCCTTGATGGTTTTTCAGGGAGTGACTCCATAAACTTGGCCACTTTATTTTGGCATTTGAATCCTACCCATCGCAATTTTAAGTTGAATTCTGATCCATCCGACCGCCAGTTCAAGGCAGATCTTGTGTTTCATGTATGAAGTTTGGTCACACGCGTTCCTGATATTTATCAGTGCCTACTGTTTAGAACCATCTGTCCTGTATTTTGCTCCTAATTTATGGAGTTCTGTATTCACTGATTCGTCTTTATCTTTTCCAGAACACATGAACTGTTTGTGCGCGGCCTTTTGATACTTTCAAACCTGCGCCAAGCACCATCGCCCTGCGCTGCAGCGAAAGCTGTGGCATCCTTCCTTAAGAGGGCGCTGGAGAATACTACTTCTGGGAACGTCTGGCATTTAAACCCCAATGTTCGTTTTTGTCTACACATTTTCCTGCCACATTGCGGGCGATCTCTAGATGGTGGCAGGACTGCATGTTCCCTTCCTTCCACTGCTCTGCTGATGATGGCTTTGTGTTAAGGCTTACTAGAGGTTTCTGCTGTGAAGTTACCTTTTTCGCATTGCTCCTCCAATCACTGCGGATGACAGCTTTGTGGCGTACAGTTTGAAATCTTTTTTAGCTTTTAGTATCCAAGGGCCTTGGGCCATGCAACCCATCAAACAAGAGTTGGATGCCATCAGCATTTGCATTGCAATAGAAGTATCTTTTAGGTACCTGACCATGGATTATTGATGTAGTGCACATCATGGGGGCGAATGGAGACCCCCCTGAGGGGCATCACAAGATGTTTTATCTGATTGAGAAAACATTGGTTCAACTTTCATTTTCTAGATCTTCCAGTCAGGAAATCCTGACATCTGCTGGGACACCAATCAGATTATTTCCATGACTCCGGTGAAGGCCAGATTGAGGCACTAATTGATGGCTAGAAATGTTTGGAAACCTTTTAGTATTGGGTATTGGCCAGATGTTTTTCATAACTGCTGAGTCAAGTTTAGAGTTGACTTTTTCTCCCAAATAGGGCCAATGTGTGGTGTTTGAGGAATAATGGTACCCCTCTCTTGCCTTAAAATGTACTCGGTGGTGGATTACAAGGGCAACGAGATGTGGAGTGTAGTCTGACATAGGGTGCGATACTTACGGTTGTCACAAACAGCCTTGAGGACTTCACCTTATCGGGGAGGCCAAGGTAAGCCCTGAAACTGCGATCTGATGGGATTTGTCTTGTTCTAATGCCCCACAATATGTTGATGAATTGTCACCTGGCCTGTCATTTCCCCTCCAGTATTCCCAGGAAATCACAAATACTCTGTTTTTCTGTTGCTGGGAAGAGCAGTGTGGTAAAAACTGCCCAATCCCAAGGCTGAATGTGCGTCCCTCAGGCCAATGCAGAACTCCCAAAATGTCATCAAAAGCATTCTGCGTCAGTGTTAATGCATAAACCCAAAAAATGCGATCCTCCCACCTGCCTGTGAGTGCTCCACTGTGCGCGCTGCACCAGCTGAGTCGGGCATTGCTAGCTTAGCTCCTGTTTAAACTCATCACAAAAGGGCGGTGGCATAGCTGCAACAAGGGCACCCTGTCACAGATTTGATGAACTGCCTTTGCCCACATTCCAATTCGCCAAATGCATTTATTTATTGGGTACTTATAATGCGCCTTTACAGCAAAATGGTGTTTCAAGGCACATCAAGATAAGGGAGGGAGGAGGGGTTACAGGAAAGAAAAAAATCAAAACAATAACGTTCCTACATTCGAATCATGCAAGTGCAGTAACAGAAATGAGGGGAGAAGGGGTGGAGGGGAAGTGCAGGTTGGGGGAACAGGGAAAGGAGGACAAACAATGTCCCTACTAGGTCATGAGACATTCGGATCGTGCAAGTGCAGTAACAGAAATTAGGGGAGATGAGGAAGTGTAGGACGGGGCAGAAAGAGTAATGCTCAGGAGGGTGGGGGCGGATACGATATGTGCGAGTGAACAGGTTCATTCCCTGCACTAGGCTGGAATAAATAATGACATTGGAAAGAGTGCACACGTTGGGAAAGCCTCACCCTGTAACCTGCAACAAGGAAAGCCTCACCCTGTGGTGCGGGGGGCAACAGCAAGAATGCATGTACAAGTAGGTAACCTGCAACAAGGAAAGCCTCACCCTGTGGTGCGGGGGCCAGGGGGGTAACAGCAAGAATGCATGTACAAGTAGGTAACCTGCAACAAGGAAAGCCTCACCCTGTGGTGCGGGGGGCGGGGGGGTAACAGCAAGAATGCATATACAAGTAGGTAACCTGCAACAAGGAAAGCCACACCCTGTGGTGCGGGGGGCAACAACAAGAATGCATGCACAAGTAGGTAACCTGCAACAAGGAAAGCCTCACCCAGTGGTGCGGGGGGCAACAGCAAGAATGCATGTACAAGTAGGTAACCTCGAATGCATGTACAAGTAGGTAACCTGCAACAAGGAAAGCCTCACCCTGTGGTGCGGGGGGCAACAGCAAGAATGCATGTACAAGTAGGTAACCTGCAACAAGGAATGCCTCACCCTGTGGTGCGGGGGGCAACAGCAAGAATGCATGTACAAGTAGGTAACCTGCAACAAGGAAAGCCTCACCCTGTGGTGCGGGGGGCAACAGCAAGAATGCATGTACAAGTAGGTAACCTGCAACAAGGAAAGCACCCTGTGGTGCGGGGGGCAACAGCAAGAATGCATGTACAAGTAGGTAACCTGCAACAAGGAATGCCTCACCCTGTGGTGCGGGGGGTAACAGAAAGAATGAATTTACAAGTAGGTAACCTGCAACAAGGAAAGCCACACCCAGTGGTGCGGGGGGTAACAGCAAGAATGCATGTACAAGTAGGTAACCTGCAACAAGGAAAGCCTCACCCTGTGGTGCGGGGGGGCAACAGCAAGAATGCATGTACAAGTAGGTAACCTGCAACAAGGAAAGCCACACCCAGTGGTGTGGGGGGGCAACACCAAAAATTAATTTACAAGTAGGTAACCTGCAACAAGGAATGCCTCACCCTGTGGTGCGGGGGGGTAACAGAAAGAATGAATTTACAAGTAGGTAACCTGCAACAAGGAAAGCCACACCCAGTGGTGCGGGGGGTAACAGCAAGAATGCATGTACAAGTAGGTAACCTGCAACAAGGAAAGCCTCACCCTGTGGTGCGGGGGGCAACAGCAAGAATGCATGTACAAGTAGGTAACCTGCAACAAGGAAAGCCTCACCCTGTGGTGCGGGGGGGGGGGGTAACAGCAAGAATGCATATACAAGTAGGTAACCTGCAACAAAGAAAGCCACACCCTGTGGTGCGGGGAGCAACAGCAAGAATGCATGTACAAGTAGGTAACCTGCAACAAGGAAAGCCTCACCCTGTGGTGCGGGGGGGGGGGGTAACAGCAAGAATGCATATACAAGTAGGTAACCTGCAACAAAGAAAGCCTCACCCTGTGGTGTGGGGGGCAACAGCAAGAATGCATGTACAAGTAGGTAACCTGCAACAAGGAAAGCCTCACCCTGTGGTGCGGGGGGGGGGGGGGTAACAGCAAGAATGCATATACAAGTAGGTAACCTGCAACAAAGAAAGCCACACCCTGTGGTGCGGGGAGCAACAGCAAGAATGCATGTACAAGTAGGTAACCTGCAACAAGGAAAGCCTCACCCTGTGGTGTGGGGGGCAACACCAAAAATTAATTTACAAGTAGGTAACCTGCAACAAGGAAAGCTTCACCCTGTGGTGCGGGGGACAACAAAAAGTAATTATTTCATGTATTGGTTATTTGTAATGCACATTATACAGCAGAATTGTGTTTTAAGGTGCACATAGACAAGGGGTGGGTGGATAGGGAAGGGGAGAAGATATAAAACAAAAACGTTTTTAAAAGGTCTTGAAACCTTCGGAACGTGCAAGTGCTATAGCATGAGATCAGGGGAGAGGGGGAGTTGGGGGAAGTGAAGGAGGTGGAGGTACAGTAAATGCAAAACAATTAAAAAGTGCAGGAACATGTAGGTAAACTGCATTAAGGAAAACCAGACATGCAATTATGACAAGCAGGTATGGGAGGCTATATCAGACATGCAGGCAGTGATTGAGACTAAGCAGGAATGAGTGACTATAGGCTGGAAAAGCCTCGCCTCATGGAATGAGGGGCTATATCAGGCATGCATGCATGCATGCATGCAGGCAGGCATGTAGGCAGGCATGCACAAGAATGGTCACGTTTGCTGGGTCAGGAAAGAGGTAAAGTGGCCAGGGACGGCCAGCGGGCAGGGCAGGGTTACGTAAAGTCAGCTTGTGGATGCCCCAGCTTAGCCCAGAGGGGAGAAGGGAATCAGTAGGTGGGGAGGGAGATTGCAGGAGAGAGATGAAGACTTAGAAAATCACAACCCACAACCAGTGGAGGTGGGCAGAACCAAGGGGCAGGAGGAAGAGTCATGACTCAGGGGGAGAAGTGAGGTTGAGGGGATAGAGTACCTATAAGATTAATGGAGGCCTCTTGCTCAGAAATATGTATGCATGTACAAGTAGGTAAAATGCAACAAGGAAAGCCTCACCCATCAAGTATGCAGGTACAGGAAGGTGAAGTGCAGAATTGGCATGCTTCAGACATCAGTGGTAACAGGTAGGTGAGATAAAAGGGCAGTGCAGGGCTGCGAATGTCAATACAGTGGCCACAGGTAGGTCAGTAAAGAAAGTGCAAGGCTGCAAATGTCAATCTGGTGGTTACAGTAATTAAGGTACAGGAGCAGCAGGTACAGAAAGGAAACCCTGATATCATCGTGGGTGCACAAGTTGGAAAAGAAACCTCACCACGTAGTGAGATGGGCAGGTAGGCCGGCGAAATAGGTGCAGCACGGTGATCAGGTGGGGACAAGTCTAGAAGGGCCTTACTAAGAGGTGCAGGGGACTGCAATTGCTGACAGAGCTAGTGCACTGAGTATAGAAGTTGCTCCAGACTGCAGAGGTTAAGGAGCAGGGGGTGGGGGAGGGCAGGAATGAACTGTGAAAACAAGCAAAGACGTGGTGAAAATCCTGCAGTGCATACGACTTCGCTCAGCTCAAGTAACTTAATGTGACATGCAGCACTTCTAAGTTCAACTACTACCAAATCACCATACCCAAGGCCAACAATGAAAGCACAGCCATCATCAAAGCCATCAAGCACTGCATCAACTCTCTGCCCAATCATCCTACCTCACTCCCTCAAATAATTGGCTGCCTTCCACGCATTCTTCATCAACCAGCAACAAGATCAGCATGATCCACAAACACTGACACCAACGCCACAACTGACAACACACTATACATCCCACCTCGCAAAATCGCAAATATCTGGACAGTTTTCAAGGCACTTACTATGGAGGACATCAGAGCCACCCTAGCATCCTTCAAGACCACATCATATGTAGACGACATTCTTCCTGCCTCTATGCTCAAGACCTTTTCAACTGAAGCACTCCTCCCTTACTTGACAATCATCAACAGCTCCCTAAATCAAGGCACCTTCCCCTAGAGACTTCCCTCAAGACTTGACAAATCCTCTGGTTTTGCAAAAAAAAAAAAAACACTGTACCCTGACGATCTCAGCAACTACCGCCCCATAGCCCATTGTCCCCTCCCAAGTAAAATCCTTGAGAAAGCATTAGCCACGCTATTCTACCAACACATCGTAGCCAACATCCTCCTTCAGTCCTACCAATCTGGCTTCAGACCCAGATTCAGCACATAAATGTCTGGCATCAAGGTGATAGACAATGCCATTAACATCCTTGATGATGGCCATCCTTGCCTCCTGGTTCTCCTTGACCTCTCAGCAGCATTTGACACAGTAGACCACCAGACACTCACCAACAATGTAAATCGCTGCATGGGGATCAGTGAAATTGTCATCAGCTAGTTCAAATCCCACCTGGCTAGTCTTCACCAATTCGTACAAATGGATTCCTCCAGATCTACAACTCTGCCCATCACCCGTGGAGTCCTGCAAAGATTCGTCCTTGTCCCCCGTGATCTTTAATCTTTACGTGAAATGGCTCTGTACACTCCTCGGTCCACATAACATCCTCATCCACCAATACACAGATGAGACACAGCCCTACCTCATGATGGCCTGCCTCACATTCATCCAGTTGTGGATGTACAGTGCTGACCGAAAGCTCATCCCCTTCAAGACTGAATTCCTACTGCTGACCATTACACTGGCATCCAGACCTGGCTCGTTGCTATGTATCTTGAGGGCTTCACACCCAGCCACCTGCACCAAATCCCTTGGGTTCGACATTGACAGACACCTCTCCTTCAAGCAGCACATAGCAAGAAGATGAAAAACTGCCTGGTACCAGCATTCACTCTGGCAGAAAATCAAGCCCTTCATCCCAGAAAACAGTTTCAGATCTGCTGTCCAAGCCTTGATCCTCTCCCACCTGGATGGTGAGGGGGCAGGGCCCTTTTGAAAGTCCTTCTGGTGATTACCCTAGCACCCCTCAGATGTGTCCCGTAAGCCGCAGCACAACTCATCAAAGGACTCTGCACATTTGACCACATCACCCGACCCTGATTGAACTGCACTGGCTCCTTCAAGCCAGTATTATTTTCAAATCCTGCTGCATAATCTATAAGCTATCACTCTGAAGGCCCCAAGCTACCTCACTGAGAAACTCAGCATCTCCGGAGGCTTACGATCCACCAGTAGTATGGCAATGTGCAGACTGGAATCCTCCACCCCACCATGCAAGCAGGAAAGAACCACAAGACAAGCCTTCGATGTTTACGCCCCAACACACTGAAACCTCCTCCCCAACAACATCAGACTCTTCCCCTTGATTCTATATTTCAGGAAGGAGCTCAAGACCTTCCTCTTCTTTTTTATTTTATTTATTTATTTACAAGTATATACAAAAAAAATAATACCAAAGTACAGAGGAACAACAAGGAATATAAAAACGGATCAAATAAAATCATTGAACATGTTCCAAATCTTTTCATATGTGGACAACTTACATTTCAATCTGTAGATCATCTTTTCTGTACTAGACAGGCTATGCATTTCTTGAATCCACTCCTCAAATGGCGGGCGGATCTGACCTTTCCATCCTCGAAGGATCAACCTTTTTGCAACAATGGTTGCTCTGAAAAGCCATTTCTTAAGGGAAGAGCTGACTTCAGCCAGCTCAGAATCTTCCCCTAGGATCATTGTCTTAAAGTCCAGAACACACCCTTCACCCAAAATTCTGACACACACATCACAAATGTCTATCCAGAAAGCCCTGACCCTCTCGCAGGCCCACAGCATGTGTTCTAATGTACCCACTTCCTGAGCACAACCCCAACAATCAGCATTGTCCGTCATGCCCCTCTTATGTAAAGTTTCCGGACACCAATACACACGGTTCAGGATCTTAATTTGTCTAGACCTTTCGCCCAGATTCAGTGAACATAATGAGACATTTCCGCAAATATTCTGCCAGGCCTCAAGATCAATAACAGACCCAATTCTCTCACTCCAGACCTCCCGTAAATTGTCATTGTTCCGAAAATACGACATGAAAAGTTTGTATAACCTACTGGCCAAACCACCTCCCCGTCCATTAGGATCCGTCAGAAAGATAGTCAAGTCAAAGGAGTCAGACCAGTCCACCTCACCGATAGACCTCTTGAGTCGTCTATAAGCCGAGTCCGACAAGTCCTCAAAACTCCATCTCTCTCTCAGCTCGGCTGCAGTCAGCCACCGTTCATCGTTCCCCAAGTCGGAGACCTTTTTAACATTCATTAGGAACCAATCGGGCCAAAAAATTGTCCTGGAGTTATCTCTAATCCTAGGATTCAGCCATATAGAGGCATTCTTACACTTAAAAGCGTCCCTCCCCATCAAAGTCAAGACCTCAATCCAAGACTTGCGCAAAAAGGACGTGGTTAACAGACTCCCCCCCGTGATCTTTGTGTTAGTGGTCAACAGTGCTTCCGGGCCCAATGGCCCATATGCATTCGACTCCGCCACCGCCCATCTATCCAGTTTACCATCTAAAAACGGAACAAAAGAATGAGCAGAAAACGCTAAATGGTAGGCCTTAAAGTTTGGAACTCCTAGACCACCCAAATAAATTGGACGCTGCAATTTCCATAGACTAAGTCTGGGCGGCTTCTTGTCCCATAAAAATTCCTGCATAAGGCGGTCTAGATCTTTCCAATAACTACACTTTATTCTCAGTGGAAGCATGCTGGTTATAAAGTTAATCCTGGGAGCCAAATTCATTTTCAGGGCATTGACTTTACCCCATAGTGAAAGTTTAAGTAAAGACCACCTTTCCAAAATCAATTTGCAATCTCGTACTACCACACTCATGTTTTCATCAACCATACGGGAGACTGGAGCTGTCAACCACACCCCTAGGTAGCGCAAGCGCCTATCACACCAAGTAAACCCCAGTCCCTCAACCAGGGATTTATCACATCTATTGGACAGAGGCAACACTTCTGACTTCTGGTGGTTAACCTTGTATCCAGAACAATCATGAAAATTCGACAAAATCCTCATCAGACATGGCAGGGATATGTCCAAACTCTGCAACACCAACAAGAGGTCATCAGCATAAAGCCAAGCCTTTTGCACCATACCCCAACATTCAATGCCCTGTAAATTCGGTTCATTCCTTATGTAAATAGCAAGGGGTTCAATCGCCAAAATAAATAACAGAGGAGAAAACGGGCAACCCTGTCTCGTGCCCCGCTTCAAACAAAACGATTCTGACACCACTCCATTAGTCTTGACGTCAGCCGTCGGACTGGCATATAAAAGAGCTACCCAGGAAATAAAATCCTCCCCCAGATTCATTGCCCTCAATACCGAGTATAAATAATTCCAATTAACTCTGTCAAATGCTTTTTCAGCATCTAAGGACAGGATGGCTGCATCACCTACCAATCTGTCCGCCATTTCCATGGTTAATAACAATTTCCTGATATTGCTGGACGTACTTCGACTCTTCATGAAACCAGATTGTTCTTCCCCTATCAAGATCGGCATGAACTGTCCCAAGCGTAAAGCAAGAACCTTGGCCAAGATCTTGTTATCTGTATTGATAAGGCTGATTGGACGATAACTAGCTGGCTGATTGCAATCCTTATCCTTTTTCAAAAAGACCGAAATCGACGCATGATTGTTACTCCTAGGTAACAACCCAACAATTCTACTTGACACAAACATATCTCTCAGGAGTTCCAATGCCGAGTCCGGAAGGACCCTGTAAAATTCACATGGAAGGCCATCCGGCCCCGGGGATTTACCTACATTCAGCCCGGAAATTGCGCCTTTAATCTCCTCAATAGTTATCATTTCACCAAGACCATCACGTTCAGCATTCTGGATCCTGGGCACATTCAAATTACCAAAAAAGCACTCTCCTCTACCTGTAATACCAGCTTCATCACCATACAGATTCTCATAAAAATCGCGGAAGATTGAATTAATTCTAATTGGATCAAAAGTGATCCTACCCTCCTTGTCAATCATAGAAGCAATAGCCGATTCTGAGATCCTTTTCCGCAGCCGGTATGCCAACCATCTATCACAACGCTCTCCTTTCTCAAAATATGTACACCGAGAGTAGAACAAACTACGCTCGGACCTCATTGTCAAAAAATCTTCCATTTCTTTTTTGAGCTTTTTCAATTCAGAAAGTTTCAATGAATCTGTTGGATCGAACATCAGATCCCGAGAAATTTCACCAATACGTAAGTCAAGCTCACGCCTCTTACCTTCTTCTCTCTTCCGTTTACCACTAGACAGCCCTAAACACACACCACGCATACAGCATTTAAAGGCCTCCCATGTATTTGCCACACTGACCTCTTCAGATCGATTCTCCTTAACAAAATAATCAGCTTCAGTAACTATCTTATTCAAAATATCATCATCTAATAGAATAGAGGTGTTCATTTTCCATGAGAAGCTTCTTTTACACTGAAATTTAAGTCTCAATTGCAACATAACAGGGGCATGATCACTCAGTACAATGTTACCAATATCGGAAGAAACCCAACTGTCCGAAACTGTCCCACCAGTGAAAAACATGTCCAGTCTAGAAAACACTGTATGTGCACTGGAATAAAAACTGTATTGCCTCTTGTCCAGATGCTCAAGACGCCATATGTCCTTCAAACCATGTTCCTCTAAAAGCAGTCTAAGTGCCCGGTGATGATAATCACAACGAAGAACACGGCCGTTCTGACTTCTATCCAATTTTGGATCAATCACAGTATTAAAATCACCACCAAGCAGAACATTAGTATTATTCAACTCTAAAATAGTCTGTGCCACCATTCTGAAAAAGGACCCATCATCCACAGTAGGAGCATACACATTGCAGAGAGTTAATAATTCCCCTTGAATCTCGATCAACAACGCAACCATTCGACCTTCTTGATCAGCAATTTTGCGTATAACTTTTATAGGCAATTTTTTTCGAAACAAAATGACCACCCCCCTTGATCTGGAAGTAAAAGAAGAGCCAACAGCTACACCAACCCATTCCCTCTCCAAACCAGATATTTCATCCTCCAATATATGAGTCTCCTGTAAAAAACAGATGTCTGCATGCATGTCCTGCATCATTTGAAACACTTTCTTTTTCTTGAGCAGGTTATTGATCCCATTCACATTCCAGGATATAATACGTAGGTCATCCGAAGTCCCACCTGAGTGGGAAGTCATTATTACACTACAAATATCAAAAAAGTCAAAATGAAAAGGAACACAAAAAAAAAAAATGACAAACAATAAGCAGAAAATAAAAAGAACGGACCAGGCAATGAAGTCTATTCAGCCCAAAAAGAAAATTGAAAAACATTGAGAACCATCCCCAGGACCCCTCCCTATGATGTGATAAAAGACAACTATGTGGTCAGAAAACCCTGCCAATAAAGAGAACAACATTTGGTAATGAATGAACAACCCGAACCCCCGTCATCCCCCCAAGAAGAAACCCCACCATCAAGAGTCACATTAAAAAACACAAAAGATTATAGTAAACAAACACTACTTAAAAACCGACCCCACCCCACACCAAATTGCACCTATCCACTAACATCGAAAGAACCGTGCAAAAACCAGTAAAGTTAGAAAAGGTAACTTCAAATGTATAAATATATATACTATGTAAGAGCACTGAGATCATACCATTCATGAATATCTAAACAATGACATGGAACATCAATAGCAGAACATCAGGCTACGCCATCACTATGATGCAAAACATCGTTCAAATTGCAACATCCCAATAGAATTTAAAAGGAGAAGGGTAAGGGAACATATGTATATCACATTCACTACATGAAGGATAGCACAGAAAGAGAGTGCCTTCAGGTGATTAATCTAGCCAAAGAAATTGAGCACCTAGTCTGTTCCATAGTTCCCTTGGGAGACCAGATCCTTTGTGGTCACAAGGCCAGCGATGGAATGAAGATTGCTAAAATTAAAATAAGACTAACGTTTTAACTCCCCAACTTCGTAATCTGTGAAGGCGTGCCAATGTGACCGCAGCGGAGTAAAAGGAGAACAGCATCCTGGGCGCTGCCGCAGTCTCCGCCATGAAACAAAATATCTCAACACAAACCACGGGAGGAGCAGATGTCTGTATGCTTGTAGGACGGCTGCACTGAAGGGAGGCCGGTCGGCAATGTAGCAAAGGGCCAGTTTGCCATTGAAGGCTTGTGTATACCATGACCCCCCGTGGTATTGAGCTGCAAGGAGAACCTGCACAGCCCAGAGTGCTCCCAGGACATCCGCAGCTTCCAACACAAGGGAGACGGTCCCGACGGCTCTGAACCCCACCTGGACAGCACATACCTTGAGCCGAAGGCGAAGATGCCGCTCTCTGTGTTCCCAGCCACGCCCGGGTGCGAGCGCTACTGGATAGTCCGGGCACGGCCATCCAAGGGGAATCGGGAGGAGTGGATTCAAGAAATGCATAGCCTGTCTAGTACAGAAAAGATGATCTACAGATTGAAATGTAAGTTGTCCACATATGAAATGATTTGGAACATGTTCAATGATTTTATTTGATCCGTTTTTATATTCCTTGTTGTTCCTCTGTACTTTGGTATTATTTTTTTTGTATATACTTGTAAATAAATAAATAATAATAAAAAAAAAAAAGACCTTCCTCTTCAAGGAATGGCTCCTGCCTAACACCTAGGTCCACCCGCCCGCCCCACCTAACCTGAGACAGGGTGATCTGCTCCTCATTGTTTCCTCCCTTGGTTGCTTGTAGATCCCTTGCTGCCAAATCGTCCTCCCTCTCCCTCTCCTGTTAGCTCGCTGCTCGCTTGTTTCTCTGCTTCCCTCACCTTGTTCTTTCCTGTATGATTGTATAGCGCTCTGTTGCATCCCGAGGCTAAGTCCGCACTCATTAAATATCCTAAGAATATAATAAGAGTTTCTCCAGCATGGGGTCTGGCATGGATTCACATGCTCATGAATATTCCCCGTCGTCAGGCTGGGAATCCTCGGTAAAGAAAAAACCAGTATCAGTTTCGTTTCTGATCTGTCTTTCGTAGTAATAACCAATCACTGGTCTCTGCGTCATACTGACCACAGCCAATGACTGCCCTCTACCTAAGCACCTCCTCCGGCAGCCATCTTCAGATTTTTACCGCACGTTCATGTGTTGGGATCCTCGTGCTATTGCTCTCGAGCGTTAGTGCTATTTTTCGCGCTTTTTCACAAAAAAACTTCGATTCTTTCGGTCAAAAGAGCCACAAGCTCCACCGATCCTACATCCGATCTACGGGGACCCGTGTCGGATTCATCTGTGCCCCTCAAGGGTGAAGATTTCGTTGAGCTACACTTCGGAGGACTCCAGAAGCTTCTCAGGCCCGATCTCGGAGATGGCCCCGGAGAAGGGAAGCTCGACGCCCGGAAAGCTGTTCAGGGTCTGCCCTGGATGCCAGCTGCAGAACGTCTTCAAGGAGGACGAACACTCTTTCTGCCTTTACTGCCTTCATGAGGACAAGACGCACGTGGAGAAGGACTGTGCGTTTTGCGGCAACATGTCGGAACGGACCATGAAGGACCGCCATCAACGTCTCGCCAACTGGCTGGAGGGTAAGAGCCCGTCTGGCGAGAAGAAGAAGAAATCCGAGCGGTCTTCTAAGACCTTTGAGGGCGCCCCGGCGACGGGGGCCCAACATAAGGCCAAGCACCGCGAGTCCGCTGGCACCGGGAGCGCCGAACGGTCGGGCTCTACGGGCGCCAGGCATGGCGCACCCTCCCCGGCACCATCAACCACGAGCCAACGCTCTGGGTCGGGTAAGAGGAAGGCCGAGCACCGGCGAAGCTCCTGGAGAGGCCCCGGTCGAGCTCTAAGGCAGAGGAGGAGCGTGGCAGTGCCCCCTCCCTCAAGGATAAGGCGGTGAGCGCACCTAAGGTGGTGAAGGCCTTGATCCATCCGACCAAGCCCTCTATCGAAACGGTCGCGGCGGCCCTGGCTCAGCCTGTGGTGGCTGCACCAGTGGTGGCGACCTCAGGGCCCAGAATCTCCCTGCCTCCTCGGAGGGAGTCTTCCTTTGTGCCCATCGATAGGACCCCCGTGAAACCCTCCGTGGGGAAGAAGAAGGGGGGGCAGGGCGTCGTCGTAGATTCGGCCTCAACCTCAGAAGAGGAACTGATCGAGGTCTTAAGCCACGGCCTAGGCGTGGAAGAAGGCCAGCCCGTCGGAATGGACCCCGACGCAGGTGACGACGACGACATCGTCGAGGATACCGACGGGGCCCCTGCTCGCCCGTCGGATTCCCCTCTGCCAGCGCCGCAAGACAACTCGGCGGCCATTTTGTTGGCCATACAGTCCTTATGCTCCGAGATAAGGACGAGGCTACCGTTACCGACGGAGGAACCTCTCCCGTCGGGGGATCCAGAACCGGGACCTTCTGGTGTTCCCCCTACCAAGAAAAGAAGGATCCATCCACCACCTCCTTTTCAACCGTCGCGCCCCGTCCAACCCTCCTCCCCGTCCACTCGAGGGGATGATACGGGGACTGACACGGCAGCGACGGGTACGGACGACGAGGCATACGACGAGGATTTTCCGTCGTCGCCTCCCACCAGGGCTTCTCCGCCCGACGAGATCGGATCTTTCCACTCCATGATCTCCAGGGCTTCTGAGCTTTTCCAACTCTGCCCTGAGGAGAAGAAAAAGGAAGGCTTCCTTTATCAGCGGCGCGAGGCCAAGAGGAAGACGGTCCTCGCAGTGCCTCTGTTGGACGACATTTGGGATGAGGGCCTTTCCCTCCTCAAGAACCCTTCCACGACGCCAGCGAGAAGAGACCGGTACGAGAAAAAGTACCGGGTCCCGGACACGGCCCCCCTATGCCTCCGGGCGCAGCCTACCCCGGACTCCGTCGTCTCCGCGGCAGCCAGGAAGAAAGCGGGGGGGGGTGCGGCCTCCACGTCGACTTCCCCGCCGGACGGCGAGGGAAAGAAATTGGATGCTATGGGACGTAGAGTCATCTCGTCGGCAGCGACGACGATTAAAGCGGCCAACGCCTTGGCTATCGTGGCCCGCTACGACAGGGAGCTCTGGTACAAGATGGCTCCCCTGCTGGATTTTCTGCCGGACGACAAGAGGGCGGAGGCCCTTGAGATCCTGCAGGAAGGTGAGGTGGCTTCGGACCACGCCATCACCGTGGCGACGGACATCGCCGACACTGGGTTCCGCCAGCTGGGCAACGGCGTTTGCCTTCGACGTCGTGGATGGCTCAAAGCTACGGACTTTCGGCAGGACGTCCAGACCAGAGTCCTGGACATGCCTTTCGACGGGAACAACCTGTTTGGGAAGACAGTGGACGATTCCCTTCAGGCCATCAAGGCGGATACTGAGACGGCCCGGGCCCTTGGAGTCCTGCAGCTACGACGGACGCCCTTTCGGATCGGCGGAGGCAAGGGCGCCTCCAAAGGTTCCGGCGGCGGTTTCGCTTCCTACCGTCAAGCGGCCCGCTCGTCGTCGCAAGAGGCCTACAGAGGACGAGGCAAGTTTAGCGGACCCCGCCGTCGTCGCCAAGGAGGTCAAGGCGGCAAGGCCGCGTCCAAGCAGGATTGAACCGGCCGTGGGGTCGGGCCCCCACCGAAGCACCCCGGTGGGAGGCCGGCTGGCGGGCTTCGTCAGCGTGTGGGAGTCCATCTCCACCGACCGTTGGGTGCTGGACGCCCTGGCCCGGGGCCACGCGCTCGAATTTCAAAGAAGGTGCCCGCGCGTCCCCCCCGTGGCCAGGAAAGAACTTCACGTCCCTCAACTTCTCCTGGAGGTAAAGGCGATGCTCAGAAAGGGCGCCATCGAACTCGTCCCAAAGAGGCTTCGGGGCTCCGGAGTCTACTCGCGATACTTCCTCGTGAAGAAGAAGACGGGAGGATGGCGCCCCATCCTGGACCTGCGACGTCTGAACAAATTCATCAAGGCGCAGAAGTTCCGGATGGTCACCCTCCAGCACGTCCTGGGTCAGCTGGAGGAAGGAGACTTCCTATCGTCGTTGGATTTGGAGGATGCCTACTTCCACATTCCCATCCTAAAGGGGCACCGAAAATTCCTCAGATTCGTGGTCCAAGGGCGTCATTACCAGTTCAAAGCCCTTCCCTTCGGACTACGGTCGGCACCCAGGGTTTTCACCAAGTGCCTCGCACCGGTGGCGGCGCAGCTGCGCCGCGAGGGGATTCACGTCTACCCCTACCTGGACGACTGGCTCATCCGCGCCAAGACGAGGGAGCTCGCCGTGGTCCACACGGCAAGGACCGTCCAACTCCTCACGGACCTGGGATTCTCCGTGAACTACGCCAAATCCCACCTGGTGCCCGCGCAAGTCGCACTGTTTCTGGGAGCGAGGCTCGACACAGTGTCCCTTCTGGCCTCCCCGTCGGAGGAGAGGACCAGGACCATCTTGGGCAAGGTGCAACGGATGTTGGTGGCCGACGCGGCCAAAGTGAGGTCCATCAAGTCCCTCCTCGGGATGATGTCTTCCTGCATCTACCTCATTCCCATGTGCAGGCTCCGGATGCGCCCGTTGCAAGAATTCCTGGATGCGCGCTGGATCCAGACGACGGGCAGCTTCGAGGAAAGGATCAAGCTCGACGAGAGTTTCCGACGAGCGATACGGTGGTGGGGCACCCGCGCGCATCTGACGGCGGGCATGGACTTCCAGACCCCAGCCCACCAGGTGACTGTGACCACGGATGCCTCCCTAGAAGGGTGGGGAGCGCACACCGAAAATCTGCACGCAAGGGGACTCTGGCTCCCGACGGAGAAGTCCCTGCATATCAACGTCCTGGAGCTCCGTGCAGTGTTTTGGGCCCTCAGGTCCTTCCTTCCGTCCCTCAAGGGCAAGGTGGTGAGGATCTTCACCGACAACACCACCACCATGTTTTACATCAGGAAACAGGGCGGAACCAGGTCCCCAGCGCTGTCCAAGGAGGCGCAGGACCTGTGGCATTGGGCCGTCGCCCAAGGGATTCTTCTGGTGCCGTTTCATCTGGCAGGGATAAAAAACACCATCGCCGACTCACTCAGCAGGGAGCTGCGCTCGTGCCACGAGTGGGAACTACGGCAGGATCTGGTGGATCACCTCTTCCGACGGTGGGGCACACCCCAGATCGACCTGTTCGCGACGGCGACGAACACCAAGTGCCGGAGGTTCGCCAGCAGGTTTCCCCAGACGAGGAGCATGGGCGATGCTTTCTCGTTCCCCTGGGAGGGCCTGTTCCTCTACGCGTTCCCTCCCTTGCCTCTGCTAATCCGGCTCGTCAACCAGCTCAAGAGGTCACGGTGCAGGATGATCCTCGTCGCACCTGCGTGGCCGAGGCAGATATGGTTCCCGGACCTTCTGGACTTGTCAGCGTCCCCGCCGATCAAGCTGCCGGCGGACGCGGATCTACTCTCCAGGGAAGGAGGCGCCATCCTCCACCACGACCCGAAGTCGCTGAACTTGCAGGCCTGGCTCCTGCAGCGCTAGAGTTTGGAGGATACGACATACCGGCCGATTGCAGAGAGGTTCTTGCAAAGGCCAGGGCGTCCTCGACTCTTAAATGCTACGGACACAAATGGAAGAGGTTCTCTGTCTGGTGCCATGCACAGAAGATTAACCCTCTACGGATTACGGCTCCCCAAGTACTGCCGTACCTGCTGACGCTGGCCAAAGCTGGTCTGGCACACGCGTCCATCAAGATTCATCTTGCTGCGATCTCCAGATACACCAGAACCACGGGCCGGACGTCCTTGTGGTCTCATCGTCTGGTGAAAGAGTTCATGAAGGGACTGTTCAGATCGTTCCCGCCGGTGAAGGCTCCGGCCCCGGCGTGGGAGCTCAACGTGGTGCTGACCAAGCTCATGGGACCTCCGTTCGAGCCTCTGCACTCGGCCCCGTTGAAGTTTCTATCGTGGAAAACAGCTTTTCTCGTGGCCATCACCTCCGCACGACGAGTGGGAGAGATCCAGGCCCTTTCCTGCAAGGCCCTGTACTTGACTTTCCACGACACGAGGGTAGTGCTCAGGACGCACCCCTCCTTCATGCCCAAGGTACCGTCGGACTTCCATCTCAACGAACCCTTGGTGTTACCTGTGTTCTTCCCGTCGCCTTCGTCGCCGGCTGAGAGGACTTTGCACTCGCTGGATGTAGCTAGAGCGCTGAAGTTCTACGTGGACCGCACGAAGGGTTTTCGGAAGACGTCACAACTCTTTGTGAACTTTGGACCTGTCAATCAGGGGAAGGCTCTCTCGAAGGCTTCCATCTCCAGATGGCTCTCCGGCTGTATCATGTACTGTCACCGGTTGGCAAACCGACCGCTGCCTGGCCGTCCGAGAGCCCATTCCACCAGAGCGATCGCAGCTACCACGGCGTTCCTATCTGGTGTGCCCCTGCTGGACATATGCAGGGCTGCTACGTGGAGGTCGACGCACACCTTCACGAAATTCTACTGCGTCGACCGGGATTCCAGGGAGGAGTCCAGGGTCGGCCAAGCAGTGCTGCGCAACCTGTTCGCCTGAGGTGAGCCTGGTGAGGAGGTAAGATGCTTAATGTTGAGTTAATGTGATGCTTAATGTTGAGCCTTTGCCACCTCCCGTGGTTGTGCATGTGTGTACTGCTATGTATTCTTTATTCATGAGCATGTGAATCCATGCCAGACCCCATGCTGGAGAAGGAACAAGTTACTTACCTGTAACTGTTGTTCTCCAGCATGGGTCTGGCATGGATTCACATGCGAACCCTCCCGCCTACCCCTCTGCGGCTCTTCACTTGGTCATACTGCCACTTCACGTGCTTCCAAATCTGAAGATGGCTGCCGGAGGAGGTGCTTAGGTAGAGGGCAGTCATTGGCTGTGGTCAGTATGACGCAGAGACCAGTGATTGGTTATTACTACGAAAGACAGATCAGAAACGAAACTGATACTGGTTTTTTCTTTACCGAGGATTCCCAGCCTGACGACGGGGAATATTCATGAGCATGTGAATCCATGCCAGACCCATGCTGGAGAACAACAGTTACAGGTAAGTAACTTGTTCCTTATAAATAATAATCAAAATAAAAAAACTAATTTTTAAAAAGATGCAAATAAACCGTTAGTAATTAAGATGATCATTTAACAGAACCTTCGGTGGCAGGAGCATGAGGAGGGGAGAACTCGATTTAGAGAGAGGTGGGAGAGGGTGAGAGTAGCGAGACAGCAAGTGATGGGTTATGTTCGGTGAGGGGATGTGGGGGGAGGAACCAGTGGCATCCCTTTCTCCCACCCCTTTTTGAGTGAGTTTGTTTTTATTATCTGAATTCAGAGAGGGGCAGAGCTTGGTTGTGATATAGGCGATTTACTTGATTTCAAGCTAGCTAACCTGCATTTTGATTTCTTGATTTCTTTCATTGTTGCATTTGATTTTTTATTTTTATTTATATAAATACAGTGCTTTTAATGTTTACGACCGCTCTTTAACATTTTATTATTCCCCATTTCTACTTTTGAACCTCGATATTTCCACTTGGAAGACCCAGCTCACCTTGGAAGCAAGACGACACGAAGCAACACAGGTTCGATCCCTGGGTCCACGCTTAGAAACCTCTGGGTATTAAGCGCGTTATAAATATGCAACTAAGACAACAACAGCACAAAATTCTGTAACAGTGCCTCGATGACACTGGGCTGTGTGAGCACTTTAAAAAAAAATGCAAATAAAAAAAGAGTTAGATCTGTTAAGACTTGAGAAGTTCCCTTTGTCTGGCTGACCAATGGCAGCTCTTTGATGCTTTGGTCAACAGCCCCCAGTGGACGTTGCAAAGCATTCTGGGCACATAGCAGTAGCTGGTCATTCTTCCAAAGATACATTAATTTGCTATCTCGACTGTGTCCACAAAGTAAGGCTGCTGAGCTTTTGTGCTGGAGGGATATCGAGCGATTCGCTTTTAAGTGACTGGAGGCGCGCTATTAGGACGCCGCTGTCGTCGCAGAGCTTCATCCAGCCCTTAATATCGTTCTTTAACAATCACTGGGTCTTCTGCTGGGAACAGAGGGGCCCTCGGGACAGGCTAAGCTTGAGGAGACTGTTCAGATACCACCAGCATACGCTGAACGAAGCGTGCGGCCTAGCTGCTGCAGGAGCCGGCGGCCATTTTAAGACCGAGGCGCGAGCTTGGCAGGCCCAAGTCATCGTGACTTTGCATCTGGCGCTGAAAGACATGGGCCTAATGCCGGCACAGATGGCATGGGCTGCTCTGAGGCACAAAAGAGCATCTCCCAGGCACTCCGCCAAGACGGCAGGATAGGAGCGCTGCTGGGACTCCGCAGGACGGCGGTGCCAACATGGAGGGCTAATGGCTGTTTTCATATTTTATCGAGCCATACTCCAAGAAGAGTATGTGTTTAATGATGGCATAATAAAAATTCAGATAGGAAGCCAGTGCCCCCTGCGGTATTTCTAAAAGACTACGAGAAACAGATTAACACACATGCATTACAGCTGATGTGCTCAGACTACAACGCATGCACTGACTTGCTGAGGCTGCGTAGAGACGTGTACATTTACTGTCATTGCATAGTGCCATGCCTCCCAACAGTTGCTTCAAGGCGCATGCCTCTATGGCTATGGGGCAGTAGTATTAGACCTGTAATGCACTGGCCGTAGATGCACCCCCCATCCAGCTAGCTGCCACACTTTAGTGCGGTTTGCAGTGTTGGAGAAAGGCCGTCTGCGCACACTCACAGCGGGAGTTTTAACCGCTGGTCACTCATGGTTCACTAGGGGATCCGCCAACTTTGGCTTTTTTATGGAAGAGGAAGCAAAGACACCTTCACATCCGGGGAAGGGCCATTAGCCAATCATGTGGCTGGAATCGCGGGAGAGAATATACGTTCTCCGCCTGCTGTTCCAACCACCCGAGACCCTTCCCGGGTGGCGGCATTTTTTTTTTATATGTGGGGAGGCAACGAGGAGCCTCTACTTGTTGCCTCCTTAGCTCCCCCACCCCCAAAACCCCCCAATCCCCTTCCCCACCCCTAGCTCCATCCCAACTTAACTGCGAGACCAAAGCTTTGAGCTTTGGTCCCTGCACTGCTTGTGTGATCCTGGCTGTCGCCATAGAAATGGCCCTGTGGCGGCCATCTTTTTTTCATTTCTCCCCCCCAACTCCCACCCGCCTCAGGGTAATGTCTGCAGCGCGAATCCCCTGAGGCTAAGAAGAAACCATTCACACCCCGGATAAACTCTGCAGTGTGGATGGCTTTCCAACCCAAAAGCCCGAAGCTCGGGCCTATCAATGGCCGGGCAGTGAAAGCCATGTTCCATGATTTGCTTGGCACAGCGTTGGAGCAAGGATTTTAGCCCCCTTAGGTGAATGGTCATTTTTGAGCACCACCTACCCCCAATGGTGTATCTAGGGGTGGGGGTCAGATGGTGCCTTGACCCTCTTCTTAATATCTGGCCCCCCAGTATGCAGTGGGTGCCATTTCCTGGAAAACCAGTCCTTAGGTACGTAGATGTCAGCAGGGCAAGCTGAAGCCGATGCCTCAAACACATCCTTATCGAACAGCCCTTGCTTTCCTGTGGCCAGAGAGAACAGTCAATAGACTGAAATGCATAGGAAGCAGGGCACCGAAGGCTATAGAGGTATACATTATATAGGGGAGCTAGCTGGCCCCAACAGGTAGAACATGAACACAGCCTGGTTGCCTGCCTGGATGCCCTGCCGCCTGTCTAGATGCCTTGCTGCCTGTTTGGATGCCCTGCTGCCTCTCTGGACGCCCTATAGCCTTTCTAGACGCCCTGTTGCATGCCTGACTTGATGCTATGCAGCCTCTCTAGATGCCTTGCTGCCTGTTTGGATGCCCTGCTGCCTGTCTGGACGCCCTGCTGCCTGCCTGGATGCCCTGTCCGCCTGTCTGGCCGCCCTGCAGCCTGCCTAGATGCCTTGCTGCCTGTTTGGATGCCCTTCTGCCTGTTTGGATGCCCTGCAGCCTGTCTGGACACACTACTGCCTGCCTGGATGCCCTGCTGCCTGCCTGGATGCCCTTCCGCCTGTTCGGATGCCGTGCTGCCTGTCTGGGCGCCCTGTTCCCTGCCTGGACACCCTACTGCTTGCCTGGATGCCCTGTCGCCTGTCCGGACGTCCTGCTGCCTGTCTGGACACCCTGCTGCCGGCCTGGATGCCCTGCCCGCCTGTCTGGACGCCCTGCCCGCCTGTCTGGACGCCCTGCTGACTGTTTGGATGCCCTGCTGTCTGTCTTGACGCCCTGCTGCCTGCTTGGACGCCCTGCTGCCAGCTTGGACTCCCTGCTACCTGCCTGGATGCCCTGCTGCCTATCTGGATGCCCTGCTGCCTGTCTGGACGCCCTGCTCCCAGCCTGGATTCCATGCTGCCTGCCTGCTTGGGTGGCATGCTGCCTGTCTGAACACACTGCTGCCAACTTGGACGCCCTGCTACCTGCCTGGATGCCCTGCTGCCTGGCTGGATTCCCTGCTGCCTGGCTGGATGCCCTGCTCCCAGCCCGGATGCCCTGCTGCCTGCCTAGACGCCCTGCTGCCAGCCTGGACGCCCTGCTTCCTGCTTGGACGCCCTGCTATCTGCCTGGACGCCCTGCTGCCTGTCTGAACGCCCTGCTCCCAGCCTGGACGCCCTGCTGCCTGTCTGGGCACCGCTTGAACAAACACTGTATGCCCAGTGTGACTGCCCCATGCAGGATTTGACCTGTTGGCTTTTACTGTGTACACATCCGCTTTTTCAGCGAGTGTTGCCCTTGTGCTTGAACATTAGGTTGCTCAGGAAGTTGCGTGACTGTTGCTGAGATCTGTAGGTAACCTGTATAGCACTTCAGCTGTTTTAGTTCTTGTGAAGCTCACTCAGTGCCATTCTTTTTTTCGGAAGAAGTGAATCCTGCTTGTTTTAGCAAACCTGTTTCTATTGCTACTTGTTATTTATTGGCGGCTTGCTGTGTCACGTGACTATGTGCTTTACTGAAGAGGCTCCTAGCATACACAACATTGCAATTTGGTTTTAAGACTTAAAATGGAAAAGTCTACTGTATTGATTCAATTGTGACACCAGGACACCCGGGTTCATATCCCAGCTTTCCTCCTTGTGATCCTCGGCAAATCACTTTCTCACTTTGCCCTTTTTCCTTAACTACGAAAACTGTGAGCACCCAACAGTCAATCAATGCATTAAGTTCTATCGAGCCTTGCCCATACATTGTCTGACTATAGTATGTCTCCATATATAATGATATCGGCCATTTCTAAAGACACATTGTTCGTTGAATGGCCTCTGCTCACCCATGGCACATCACTTTGAGTCATGCTTCTCTCGCACAAAACACATGAGAGATTACAAGGGCTAATGTGTGCCCATGTTGGCACTGCTGCCCCTTGACAGAGCTGTTCTACATGCATCCATGATGGGAGGCCGCGCCAGGATTGTTTTGCTCAACCATTTCACTGCCAAGTGCTGGAATGCCCCAGGGCATTCACGAACACACGTGCTCCTGCTGAGGGGAGACAAGTGAACATGGCAGAGGGCAACTCTCGGACTTCACAGGCCTTACTGTAGGGAGGTTACTATCTACGTGCCGCTTTGTGAGTGGCATTGGAGGTGCATGCGAACCCGAGCCATCATTTGTAAGGGGCACGGAACAGCATGCGTGTGTCCTGGACCTCTCAGGGCACAGAGCTGTCATGTGACAGCATGCATGTGTCCTGGGCATCTTGGGGCACGGAACAGCATGCGTGTGTCCTGGGCATCTCGGGGCACAGAGCCATCATGTGTAAGGGACATGCGTGTGTCCTGGGCATCTCGGGGCACAGAGCCATCATGTGTAAGGGACATGCGTGTGTCCTGGGCATCTTGGGGCACAGAGCCATCATGTGTAAGGGACATGCGTGTGTCCTGGACCTCTCAGGGCACAGAGCCATCATGTGTAAGAGGCATGCGTGTGTCCTGGCATCTCGGGGCACAGAGCCATCATGTGTAAGGGACATACTTGTGTCCTGGGCATCTCGGGGCACAGAGCCATCATGTGTAAGGGGCATGCGTGTGTCCTGGCATCTCGGGGTACAGAGCCATCATGCGTAAGGGACATACGTGTGTCCTGGGCATCTCGGGGCACAGAACCATCATGTGTAAGGGGCACGGAACAGCATGCGTGTGTCCTGGGCATCTCGGGGCACAGACGTCATGTGTGAGGGGGCATGGCACAGCATGCGTGTGTCCTGGACCTCTCGGGGCACAGAGCTGTCATGTGACAGCATGCATGTGTCCTGGGCATCTTGGGGCATGTAACAGCATATGTGTGTCCTGGGAACGTCGGGGCACAGAGCCATCATGTGACAGCATGCATGTGTCCTGGGCATCTTGGGGCATGTGACAGCATGCATGTGTCCTGGGCATCTTGGGGCATGTAACAGCATGCGTGTGTCCTGGGCATCTCGGGGCACAGAGCCATCATGTGTAAGGGGCATGGAACAGTATGCATGTGTCCTGGGCATCTCGGGGCACAGAGCCATCATGTAACAGCATGCGTGTGTCCTGGGCATCTCGGGGCACAGAGCCATCATGTGACAGCATGCGTGTGTCCTGGGCATCTCGGGGCACAGAGCCATCATGTGTAAGGGACATGCGTGTGTCCTGGGCATCGCGGGGCACAGAGCCATCATGTGTAAGGGACATGCGTGTGTCCTGGGCATCTCGGGGCACAGAGCCATCATGTGTAAGGGGCATGGAACAGCATGCGTGTGTCCTGGGCATCTCGGGGCACAGAGCCATCATGTGTAAGGGGCACGGAACAGCATGCGTGTGTCCTGGGCATCTCGGGGCACAGAGCCATCATATGTAAGGGGCATGCGTGTGTCCTGGGCATCTCGGGGCACAGAGCCATCATGTGTAAGGGGCATCCGTGTGTCCTGGACCTCTTGGGGCACAGAGCTGTCATGTGTGAGGGGCACGGAACAGCATGCGTGTGTCCTGGGCATCTCGGGGCACAGAGCCATCATGTGTAAGGGGCATGCGTGTGTCCTGGAACTCTTTGGGCACAGAGCTGTCATGTGTGAGGGGCACGGAACAGCATGCGTGTGTCCTGGGCATCTCGGGGCACAGAGCTGTCATGTGTGAGGGGCACGGAACAGCTTGCGTGTGCCCTGGGCATCTCGGGGCACAGAGCCGTCACGTGTGAGGGGCACGGAACAGCTTGCGTGTGCCCTGGGCATCTCGGGGCACAGAGCCGTCACGTGTGAGGGGCACGGAACAGCTTGCGTGTGCCCTGGGCATCTCGGGGCACAGAGCCGTCACGTGTAAGGGGCACAGAACAGCATGCGTGTGTCCTGGGCATCTCGGGGCACAGAGCAGTTACATGTAAGGGGCACAGAACAGCATGCGTGTGTCCTGGGCATCTCGGGGCACAGACGTCATGTGTGAGGGGCACAGAACAGCATATGTGTGTCCTGGGAACCTCGGGGCACAGAGCCATCATGTGACAGCATGCATGTGTCCTGGGCATCTTGGGGCACAGAGCCATCATGTGTAAGGGGCATGGAACAGTATGCATGTTTCCTGGGCATCTCGGGGCACAGAGCCATCATGTGTAAGGGGCATGGAACAGTATGCATGTGTCCTGGGCATCTCGGGGCACAGAGCCATCATGTGTAAGGGGCATGGAACAGTATGCATGTGTCCTGGGCATCTCGGGGCACAGAGCCATCATGTGACAGCATTCGTGTGTCCTGGGCATCTCGGGGCACAGAGCCATCATGTGTAAGGGGCATGGAACAGTATGCATGTGACCTGGGCATCTCGGGGCACAGAGCCATCATGTGTAAGGGGAATGCGTGTTTCCTAGGCATCTCGGGGCACAGAGCCATCATGTGTAAGGGGCATGGAACAGTATGCATGTGTCCTGGGCATATCGGGGCACAGAGCCATCATGTGTAAGGGGCATGGGCTTATCTTCAACCAGCCCTGGCTACAGCCTTTGAAATGCAAGGCTATGAATATGCTGCAGACAGTGCTGCCTCAGCGTAGGGCCCACCAAGGGAGTACAAATAAACAGATTCAAAACAGTCTGTACAGACTGCCCAACATGTGAAACGGCGGCAACTTGGCATGTTTGTAAAGTCAGCATTTGTAGTGGCTTTCCTTACACATTGCAGTGCTGTCATGCTTGGACTGACGAGCCTCTGTTTACGTCTCGTAATCAGTCCAGCTTCACAGTGTCGTCCTCTTCCTTATTGATCAATGTCCTCAGTATAAGGGCTCTCCGCGTGCAGACACAGTTACTGCGCACAGCAGGTTGCATGTTTGTTAGGTTATGTTAAGGGGCGCTTATGCCTGGCTTGTACCCTAGCATTTTGGTGCTGAACTGCTCAACTGCGCCGGACCAAGACTGATCATGGATATTCCTCCTTTATGAAAGGTACAGTGAGCTAAAATGTGGCTGCAGACTCTCGACTGGGAACCTTCCCATTGAACAGGTTATTAGGCCGTGTTCGGTCTCGCAGAGGGGGGCCATACCTATTTTTTTATTGTTTAAGGGACTTAGGGTTGGTCACCATGTGATGCTGGAAATGCCTTATGGAGGGACAGGTCCTCCTGTCCTTGTCCTACCACTTCTCTGTGTGTGTTTTCTCTATGTTTTCTGCTACTGAGGTCCCGTCTTCATTCTTATCTTTTGGTGAACATCACCCATGGGTTACCCTGATGTCACACATGGTTAGGTTACACCCTTGTACCCCTAATGTTTGTTGTCGGGCACCTGTGTATTGCCCATAGAGCAAGGTATGGGCTGGTGGCAGCTGCATGCTGACTTAACAATGGCTCTGCGTATCCTCCATTTTGGGACACCCAGGCCCTGCCATAGGAATCAATTATTCCTGTTAGGAGGGAAGGTGGCCTCTTGGTTTCTATTGCATTTTAACTTGTTTCCCAAACTCATGTGAAGCCCTGACTCAGTCCCTTCCTCCTGAGTGGCTGGTGGGTGGAAATACCATATATGGCTCTGGGGCTGCCTCCTGTCAGACTGACTGGAGCCTTCCCAGGTGTTGTGTGTTGTGGGTACATCCAAGGGGTGGAAACTGTGTGAATGGAATCTGAAGTGAACTCACATTCTTTGTTGTGGGTGTCTGGTTTCTTTGTGTGTGATACAATGAATGAGACAGCCCTGCCTGAAACTGACATGAATGCAGTGTAGTGTGCTGAAAGGCTGGGTACTTGCTCCAGTCCACATTTTTTTTTATGGGTGTCTGGGCGGAGTGAATGGCCTGAATGCCTGTTAGCCTGATTGTCTGCCTGCCTGCATGAATGCCCTACTGTGTGATTGGCTGACTGAGCCTGGCTCAGGCAGAGTGAATGAGGGACAGATGTGTATATCTGGGGACCTCTCACCTACCAATTTGTTCAGTAGCTGAAGTCGAAGCTTGGCAAGAAGAAGCTGCTCCTTGAAGCCCAGCTGGAAAAGAAGTCTGCTGCTGCATTTCTTCAACAATCTGAAAGCTGTTGTGTCTTACAAAGACTGTTCCAGAGAGGACCTGCAAAGGAGACCTCTCCCCGAGCTACGAGGGACCATCGAGCAAAACTGCTACTCTTCCTTGAAGTATCCTGGAAGCCAGTCCTGTGTGCCTGCCGTCTGGAGAAGGGGTCGTTGAAGTCCAGAGGAGGCGTGGCGGACCTCTTGTGCCTGAGAAGTCCATTGGTGGCACCCAGGGTCCGGTGGTGCATTTCCTGACTGATGGAAGACGTTGCTGTGTACTGCCCAGAAGAGGGGATACCCTGGCATAGCGATGTCCGGACACCCATAGCTGAAAAAGTTCCAAACTGCCTAAGAACATTTGAAAGGACATCCTTGCAGTTGCCACTGACCCTTTTTTCCCGCTGGACAGAGCCCAGAATTGTTGGGTGCCGTGGAAGGTCTGCCTGTGGGTTTCCCACCACCAGAAGCTATCCAAGTTGGCACGAGGGTCTAGACTTAGTGGGGTTCCGAGGTCCACTCCAGTGGTTGAGTCCAGGTCGCCAGAAGCCGTCCAGAGATCGGTGCTGCGGCTGCAGCACTGAAGAACCGAAAGTCGGAAAACCGCGGTATTCCGCAACCCAACACCAAAAGTGACCTATGGACCCGTCGCCGCCAGGGGTCTTAGCTTCATCCACCAAGCCTTTAAGGAGACCACAGCAAGTTTCTTCTTCACAGGACTTCTACAGTCAGAGAAATCGTCGACCAAAGGAGAGAACCGCGAAGAGCCAAACTGCTGCCATTCCGAAAGACTTTGGTTCCTTTTTATTCTTGGACTCAGCATCCCAGTGGCTTCTTCTTCCAAAGGGGGTCCATCTTCTTTGGAGGGAATCGTCAAGTGAAGCCGAGAAACTCTGCCACTTGGCCTGCCATGGCACCAAAGGTACTCTGACAAGGAAGAGCATCTTCTAGCCTCAGGAGTCATCCAGGGGTCCCAGATTCTACTTGGATCCTGTTCTCCTGTGGCCTCTCAGGTACTTTGGGGTGCTAAAAACATTTAAAATAAAGCACAACATTATTGAACAATATTGGACTGGGCTGTAAAAGACAACACACGTTACTCCCTAACATTTCTATTGCTGGTTGCCCAGGTGGGGGGATCCTCACTCAGAATGGCTTGTCTAGTCTAAAGAAAGCATTCTGCCACTGCTCATAACTAACCTGCCTTTCTTTCCTATTCTATGCTTGTTACACCTTATTTAGGAATTCACCTGCCATTTAAAACGGTCTGCATTTAGTACAGTTCTTAATGAATTTAAGTAGTGTGTGGTAGTACATAGATATATTTACCATTCACAGAATAAGTATTCCATGTACAAAGTGTTATTATTTATATGTATATTCTGTTGGTAACAGTAGAACACCTTATTTTATATAAAGAAGCTGTGTTATCACCTAACATAGTGTATGGACATTCCTTTGTGGGGGCTTTGGGGAAACACTGTACTTAAGAATCTGCCTGCATCACCTCCTGAAAGCTTAAGCCTGATTGCTCGCCACTTTTTTAAATCAAATTGAGAGCCTTGCTGGGGTTGTTCTGTGCCTTTAACCTACTATATAGGGGCAGAAGTACAGATATCCCCAGTCTTTACACACCTTAAGTTTCCAAGGGACATCCAGACGTGGAGCCCCTGCTCACTGTGCTCAGAGAGGTACAGCTCCACCTCACTGATGAGGCCCGACTAGGCCGAAACACGTGTCTGGGGTTGCTGTTGGTACTCTTGTTCAGAGGAGAATTGCCATAGCATTTCAATGCTGGACTGCTCATGTGGGCGGGACAAAGACTGTTATGCAAATGGGTATTTCTCCTCTGTGAAAGGCATAGTGAGCTGAAATGTGGCTGTGGACTCTCAAGTGGGTACCATCCAAAGAGGAGGTTAATTGGCCTGTTCGTTCTCGCAGTGGGAGGCCCATACATATTGTTTGCTTCTTTAAATACATCATCATCGTTAACATTTTGGTCAGATTGTGTAGGTGGCAATTGGAACATGTTGACCATCTATTCACAGAAAAACTATCAAACCTGCTACCTACTAAGTTTAATTGATTGACAAATGCTGGAAAAATGGTTACTGAAGTGTTAAACGTGTTTGTCAAACATTGCAGTTAAACCTTTGTGTATAGGTTGATAATCATAAAAGGCACTCCTCTTAGGTGGTGGCTTTTTCCCAGACCTTTCCCCTGTGTTGGTGGTGCTGTCTGGTGACTAGCCTCTTGTTGCCAACCCACACTAATGTTGTAGTGTTGCTGCGTATTTCAGTAGTGAAGGAGCTCCAATGTTATGCCGGACGAATGGAGTAGTGTCTAGGCGTGGCCCGCAGAAACAACCAGCAGTCACCTTCCAACTCCTTGTTATCAATGAAAATGGATAACTACCACTCTGCTGTACACGTGGGTCATCAAGTTCATGAATAACGATTTGCCCACGCAGGGTGAAGAGAATGTGGCCAGTCTAAACTGTTGTTGCTCGCTGTGTGACAACTACTGAACGTGATCTAATAATAAAGTTGTCAAAACACAACATCACAGAAAATGGCTCTAAAACCAGAGTCAATATAGAGCGCTGTCCCTAATATATTAGTGACATCTGCACGCTCAACAAAACCCACAAGGACAGTACTGGTACCTGCTATGTGTCTACAGAGCAGTCCACCTGGCAAACCGGCATCTGGCAAATGCCAGAAAGCTCTCCCACGAACTCGGACTTGAATTTGTTCTCACTGCAGTGAGATGCCACTGACTAGAGCCAGTGGACCTGCATGTGACAAAGGGACGGGATTTAAGACCCCTTTTTGTGCTTTTGCTTACCTTGAGCACCTCCACTGGGGAAAGAAAAATCAGTGGTTGGCCCGGCAAACCAGGTGAGGAAGGGATCCAATGGAGAGGGCATGGACAGGATAAGAAGGGAGACAGGAATCCTATGTGGGTTATTTGGGTGAAATCAAAGGAGGAGAAGGACCAACAGGCGTAGTGGAGGAAGGACAGTGTAGAAGAGCCTGGAGAACTGCTGAAGGAGATTACTGTGTGTTGGTTGGTGGGAGAAATTGGTATGGGTGTGCGTGCACGTTGTGTGACTGGAACTAATAGAGAGTCGGGGTGAATCCGAAGGTGGCTGGAAAAAGTGAAATGGCAGTAAATGTGGATGGAGAGGGGCGAGTAGGGGGTGAATAGTAGTGGGATAGAGTATTAGTAAAGTGTAGAAGGGAGGGAAGTAGTGGGAAGAGTGGAGCTATAACGGTATATTGATAACCACCCTCAACACAGGGAGTTCCTTCCCTCCCCACTCACGTGGTTATGCAAGATACTGTTTAACAGATTCTTTTTTTAGCCCCATCTCAGACACATATCATGCTCCTTGGAACCCTCTCCCATTCGCTAACAATGAGCCAAGAACCAGGCTGGTGTACGGGAAATATATTGGTATTGATTTAAATTAAAAGTAATATAAATTAGCACAAAAATGTTTCAAAAAACGTTATCCGTGGCACAATAAAATCAACCTTTCTCAGCATGAATATATCACAAAAGTGCGTCAAAAAGACATAATCACAATTATACACTTTCTGTAAATTTCACTTCACAAAATAATTACACTGATCAATAACAAAGGCATTTATGTACCGTTGTGCGATTTTGATTTTCCTGCCAGCTTAAAAGGCTAGCAGTAGGATTTCAAGATTGGTAAAAATACATATGGCAATTATAATTTCGCCCACACTTTTGGTTTAAAATAAACACAGGGTGATTTATTGCTTTGTTTTTCAGACCAAATTCACCCCGTAGCATTCTGCCAAATGGGGAATTAATTAAATTAATATTTTTGGTTACATAGGCTAAGGGACATACGTGTGTCCTGGGCATCTCGGGGCACAGAGCCATCATGTGTAAGGGGCATGCGTGTGTCCTGGACCTCTCAGGGCACAGAGCCATCATGTGTAAGGGGCATGCCTGTGTCCTGGACCTCTCGGGGCACAGAGCCATCATGTGTAAGGGACATACGT
Source organism: Ambystoma mexicanum (assembly GCF_040938575.1). Lineage (NCBI taxonomy): Eukaryota > Metazoa > Chordata > Amphibia > Caudata > Ambystomatidae > Ambystoma > Ambystoma mexicanum. The sequence continues at coordinate 1,666,974,964 of NC_090929.1, forward strand.
GTGTCCTGGGCATCTCGGGGCACAGAGCCATCATGTGTACAGAGTTTTGCCCCACCCCCCACCACTATAAAGGGGAAAAGATTCAAGACAAGCAGACCCCCCGCCCCATCTTTTGGTTTTTCAGGGCTTAGTTCTACTTACATAGCAAGCCTCTGTTTAAGATTCAGGAAAGTCAGCTCCATCTCAGGACACTCTGGAAAGATAGGGCAGGGGTCTGGTCACACCACTCTCAAAGATGGACTCCCGCTCTCCACCACAGGACCCAGTCAGCTTTGAGGCCTTCTTAGAAATAGACAGCTACACCAATATGCAGTCTCAGCAATCTCCTCTGGTGTCTCCTTACAGCGGTCAGCTGTCAGATGGTAAGTTTCAGCAGCCTTCCCGATGGCCTGTCTTTTCACTCTGTCCGCCTGTATTTCTCCTTTTTCTGTCCCCCTTATATAGCAGTGATGGTGATGACCCCACCAATTTTAAAATCTTGGGGAGGTACCCTGCAACAATTCCTGCCACTAGGATCGGCCAGTTACCCTTCGATCTCCTCGAAGCCCAGCCTCCAAGTCAGGATTGATTTAGAGGTCTGGAGCAACATATATCATTTCCCATCTGTCACCATCCTTTGTTCTCCTTTCAACTTTTTGGCAAAAACTAGTTATGTATTACAACGTCATAATTTTAATAGCAATTGCCAGACTAAACATATTTTCTCATTCCGCTAATCATGGAGAATGAGATAAACCGACCACCAAAACCGTACGATGTAGCACAGCCATGTGGCCCATTTATGTTGTTTCCATGCAAAGTACAACAGTCATGAATATAAGTTATTAAGCATATCCTCAATCTTATTTTCCACCTGCTCGCCAACTCTCACATTTGGAACATCTTCAGATCAGCCAGAAACCTCGTTTAACTGGCCATTACAGTTCCCAGAGTCACAGGAAGATGAATTTTATATCCCCCAAAATCACCAGGAAATTACATTAAAAATGGAACATAGATTAAATCCATCCGCCTTATGATGGCTGAGAAAAAAGCCTAAGTTATAATAGTCCTTTTAAATTAATTGTACATCTGTATGTTCATTAAATAGATCTGCTTCATCCAGCACAGCAATGTGTCTCCCTGGGCCAGCCTGTGACCAGAGTTTTTTTTTATAAGTCTCTCTGAAGTTGGTAGTTTGCTCTTTGAAGCTGCAGCCCCCAGTCTTCACACCTTTTAGTCATGCTCCAGCCAAGGGGAACTTGTCCTGCAATAACTGCCCTCAGAGCCATCAAGTCTGGGAAACACTGTGCTTTCGACACCTTCAGCAGGAAATGTTATTGCGGTTGGTCATTAAATGGGAGCTGTGACATGGGAGATGCTGAGAGTGGGAGTTTTCCTTGTGATGTTTTGCCCTCAGCCATCAAAAGGGTCTGCCGTGGGCTGATATTTTTTCATGAAGACAAAGTGGTTCTTCATATGTCACTAGAGTTTTGTGGGTGAAACATAATAAACATTGCTCTTTGTCAACCCACACATCATATTTTGTTTTCCTGACATTTTTCTGTGAGCAGTGATATTCTGTTCAGTTTTATTTTTTGCAAACTGTTTTCATTTGCACACACGTGCAGACCGTTTTTATTTTCAATATTTAAAAATCCTGTTTTCCAGGTGACGGGGATCTTTGATTCCTCCTTCTTTTGTAAATTAAAATGCTGCTTACTTTTATTTGTATTTGTATTTATTGTTTTATATAGCACCTTAATCCAAGGTGCTTTACAGTTAACAACAAGAACACATTAAACATGGAACAGTAGAAGTAATAATGACAGGTAGGCCCCTCTCCACATGGCTCTTAACGTTTGTTCCTTGAAAAACAAAACATGTTTTTGTTTCAGTGTTTAAGATGCCTGCCATTCATGTGAAAGGGACTTCTGTTTGGGGCCTTGAAACGTACCCCATAGAGAGCAGTATTGGTGTGGAAGAGGGAGAGTAGGACAGTGTAAGATTGGCAGGTGGAGGTGGGGAGAAGAACATCTGAGGGATAGAAGTGCATGAGCGAGGGAGAGTCAGTGGGTGGAGTGGTGAGAGGGAGAGTAGTAGAGTGTAAGATCAGCAGGTGGATGCAGGGAGAAGAACATCTGAGGGATAGAAGTGCATGAGTGAGGGCGAGACAGTGGGTGGAGTGGTAAGAAGGCGAGGGAAAGGGAGAGTAGTAGAGGGTAAGATCGGCCGGTGGATGTAGGGAGAAGAACATCTGAGAGATAGAAGGGCATGAGCAAGGGAGAGACGGTGGGTGGAGTGGTAAGAAGGATAGGGGAAGGGAGAGAAGTAGAGTGTAAGATCGACAGGTGGATGCAGGGAGAAGAACATCTGAGGAATAGAAGGGCATGAGCGTGGGAGAGATGGTGGGTGGAGAAGTAAGAAGGAGAGGGAGAGTAGAGCGTGGGAGAGACGGTGGGTGGAGTGGTAAGAAGGAGAGGGAGAGTAGTAGAGTGTAAGATCGGCAGGTGGAGGTAGGGAGAAGAACATCTGAGGAATAGAAGGGCATGAGCGAGGGAGAGACGGTGGGTGGAGTGGTAAGAAGGAGAGGGAGAGTAGTAGAGTGTAAGATCGGTAGGTGGAGGTAGGGAGAAGAACATCTGAGAGATAGAAGGGCATGAGCAAGGGAGAGACGGTGGGTGGAGTGGTAAGAAGGATAGGGGAAGGGAGAGAAGTAGAGTGTAAGATCGACAGGTGGATGCAGGGAGAAGAACCTCTGAGGAATAGAAGGGCATGAGCGTGGGAGAGACGGTGGGTGGAGTGGTAAGAAGGAGAGGGAGAATAGTAGAGTGTAAGATCGGCAGGTGGAGGTAGGGAGAAGAACATCTGAGGAATAGAAGGGCATGAGCGAGGGAGAGACGGTGGGTGGAGTGGTAAGAAGGAGAGGGAGAGTAGTAGAGTGTAAGATCGGTAGGTGGAGGTAGGGAGAAGAACATCTGAGAGATAGAAGGGCATGAGCAAGGGAGAGACGGTGGGTGGAGTGGTAAGAAGGATAGGGGAAGGGAGAGAAGTAGAGTGTAAGATCGACAGGTGGATGCAGGGAGAAGAACCTCTGAGGAATAGAAGGGCATGAGCGTGGGAGAGACGGTGGGTGGAGTGGTAAGAAGGAGAGGGAGAGTAGTAGAGTGTAAGATCGGCAGGTGGAGGTGGGGAGAAGAACATCTGAGAGATAGAAGGGTGTGAGTGGGGGAGAGATGGTGGGTGGAGTGGTACGGAGTAGAGGGAGAGTAGTAGAGTATAAGATCGGCAGGTGGAGGTAGGGAGAAGAACATCTGAGGGATTCTAGGGCGTGATCGCGGGAGAGACGGTGGGTGGAGTGGTAAGAAGGAGCGGGCGAGTAGTAGAGTGTAAGATCGGCAGGTGGAGGTAGGGAGAAGAACATCTGAGAGATAGAAGTGCATGAGCGAGGGAGAGACGGTGGGTGGAGTGGTGATAGGGAGAGTAGTAGAGTGTAAGATCGACGGGGATGCAGGGAGAAGAACATCTGAGGGATAGAAGTGCATGAGCGAGGGATAAACGGTGGGTGGAGCGGTAAGAATGCGAGGGAAAGGGAGAGCAGTAGATTGTAAGATCTGCAGGTGGAGGTAGGGAGAAGAACATCTAAGGGATAGAAGGGCATGAGTGAGGGAGAGATGGTGGGTGGAGGGGTAAGAAGGAGAGGGAGATCAGTAGAGTCTAAGATCGGCAGGTGGAGGTGGGGAGAAGAACATCTGAGGGATAGAAGTGCATGAGCGAGGGAGAGACAGTGGGTGGAGTGGTAAGAAGGAGAGGGAGAGTAGTAGAGAGTAAGATCTGCAGGTGGAAGCAGGGAGAAGAACATCTGAGGGATAGAAGGGTATGAGCGAGGGAGAGATGGTGGGTGGAGAAGTAAGAGGGAGAGGGAGAGTAGTAGAGTGTAAGATCGGCAGGTGGAGGTAGGGAGAAGAACATCTGAGGGATAGAAGTGCATGAGCGAGGGAGAGACAGTGGGTGGAGTGGTAAGGAGGAGAGGGAAAGGGGGAGAGACAGAGACGTAGGGCTAGGAATACAAGGGTGTGTAAGGAAAGAACCAAGTGGTGCCGGAGTGTCTGAGAAGTATTAATCTTTATGTTACAGTGCATTCGGAGTGTCTGAGAAGTATTAATCTTTATGTTACAGTGCATTCGGGAACTCTAATTAGGGACCACCAAGATTTTTCCCAGAGGGAGTTAGAGAAAGCTTTTGCCTTAAGGCCAACACAACCAGATATACAGCACCTCCGATAGTAGGGGCTACGAAGCACTATTGTGGGGTTGAGGCCTGTCTGAGCTAGGGGCCAACGGCACTCTCCCTCCGCTAGCAAACATGATGTGGTAGTGGAGCTTTCGCTGACTTTGCTTGCAGTATTCTCTGCCCTGCATCCATCGAGTCATTGAAAAAGGAAGAGGGTGTTCTACCAAAACGACTAGCGCGGGGATGGTGGTAGACCTCATCGTCTCCTCCTTCCAGGCATCAGAGATGCCTAGAAAATACAATTGGCCGGGCTGTGCATTCATGGAGGGAGTTCCCTTGGCATCTCATATCTGGGAGGAGGATAGACAAGTCCCGAGCAGGTGGTACGCTAGGCACAGCGTTCCAGTGCAGGTAATCCACCTGGGAAAATGTCTTCGGCTAAACTGGCTATTGCCATCGGGCTGCCATAAATGCTGACTGTGGGGACGGCAAGGAAATGGGTGAGGAAGGGCTGTGACAAAGGAAGAAGGACTGTGATGAAGTAAAGACTGACGAAGGACTGTGATGAAGTAAAGACTGACGAAGGACTGTGATGAGGAACGACTGTGATGGTGAGCTATAATGGAGAAGGACTATGCACTGGCACCAACGTCTAAAAGAAGAATGGATGGCATTTTCCCAAATATGGGCTGGGGAGGGGCACAGGTTGTGGCTGGTGCTGTCTTAAGAGTTAAGCACACACCTGATTGGATACTCTAATGGAAGCAAATAGCAACCAAAGCACTTTGTTTTCTTACACAAAGTTAAAAACCCGCATAAATAATAATACCAGCTTTGCTCACTTCATGCCAACATTGACTGCTGATTGGGAAGAGAAGTGGGTGCAGGGGTCAGCATTCCCTCTCTGCAAGATATTGCTCTCGGTCCTCTAGTGTGGCAGTGGAAGGGCCAGGTGAGGAACATGACGTGGCAAGCACAGCTGTTGCTGCCCTCCCGTGGCACCCCTACACACCTCCACATCTCTTTCTCTCTCTCCTCTCTCTTCTCTCTCTCTCTCTCTCTCTCTCTCTCTCCTCTCTCTTCTCTCTCTCTCTCTTCTCTCTCTCTCTCCTCTCTCCTCTCTCTTCTCTCTTCTCTCTCTCTCTCTCTCCTCAATGTTCTCTCTCTTCTCTCTCTCTCTCTCTCTCTCTCTCTCTCTCTCTCTCTCTCTCTCTCTCTCTCTCTCTCTCTCTCTCTCTCTCCTCCCTCCTCTCTCCTCTCTCCTCTCTCTTCTCTCTTTCTCCCTCTCTCTCTCTCTCTCTCCTCCCCTCTCTCTCTCTCTCTCTCTCTTCTCTCTCTCTCACTCTCCTCTCTCTTCTCTCTCTCTCTCTTTCTCTCTCTCTCTCTCTCCTCCCTCCTCTCTCCTCTCTCTTCTCTCTTTCTCCCTCTCTCTCTCTCCTCCTCTCTCTTCTCTCTCTCTCTCTCTCTCTCTCTCTCTCTTTTCTCTCTCTCTCTCTCCTCCCTCCTCCCTCCTCTCTCCTTTCTCTCTCGTTGACATGTTTACTTGCGAACTCGGGCCCTGGCCGTCGCCAAACATAGAAAGTCTCAACTTCCATGTGTGTCCAGTGGTCTTGCTAGCCAGTACTAGGTTGACGTAGGAGGCAACGGCCCAGAGAGAAATCCTACCAGCACAGCTTAGCCTGTGCAGAGATGGCCTTTTGAGAGCAAGTGCAATGCAGGCGAATGCCATCGGTATCTCCGCTGTCCAATGTCATGCCCCGTGGCCTATTGGTTCCTCTGGCCCTCAAAACGTTCAATTCATTTAGTTGCTTTCATTGTATGTTTAATGTTGCACCACCATTTTAACATCAGAAAATCCTCAGAAAAATGTAACAAGTTATTATGTGACCTGCACTGGATAACTAAACCATGGCATGCCTGAGCATAACCAGTGGCGTAACACAAAATGTGGGGGCCCCCCTGTGAGCCAGGCTGAGGAGCCCCCCCCCTCAACTCAGCAACAAATCAAGGGTCGCACCACACTCTGGCCCGGCCTAGATTATCACACTTGCGTAATACGCACAGACGTCTTGCTGAAGGGGTATGCCGCCCACTGCACTAGGAGAAAGATATAAATATGTGTTTTAATATAATATACAGCACACTTTCTGAGAAAAATTGGCTAAAAAGCCAGAGTGTTTGCAATTGTTTTGTAGGGTAACATCAATCCAATAGATGCAAGTCACCAACAGTGCACAGGAACATGAATGCTTTGCTATTAAAAATGCCATGCCACAATGAGAACATGTCCAACTGGCTGCAAAATGTAGACCAGTGTAGACACGTAATAACAATATAGTAAAGGATGCCAGGCCACATTTAGACATATCTAGACTGGTTACACCAAAATGCCAGTCGAAGCAATAACACTCATCAAGAAGAGAACACACATTCAAGCCTGTGTCTCTGTGGCCCCTAACAATACGGCCAAACTCTTTAAAATCTGTAAGTAACTGGTCAATCCTGTTGCTGTCTTTACCTCTCCTGTTCCCTCCCTGGCCCTCCGTATGGCTCTGTCATCTCACTTCTCCGCTAAAACTCAGGACATCCTGTCCTCCATCTCCTCTTCCTCTCCCTCTGCCTCTCTCGGCCCCTCTTTGGCCGGCTATCTCTACCTCTCTTCCTCCTTTCTCCTCTTTCTCTCTGACAACACCTGATGAGGTTTGGTTTCTAGACAAGTCCGATCTATGAAAGTGTCATCCAAACAGGTGCTCTCCTGCTCCACCAGAACCATCAAGAACCACGATGACACCCTCGCTCCAGCCTTGACCGATTTCTGTAATCACTCTTTCGCCACTGGAACGTTCCCCTATACGATTAAGCACTCCCTTATGCACCCACCCCTCAAGAAGCCGTCTACCGATCCTGCCTGCCTGGCAAACTATCACCCAATCTCCATCACCCCTTTCCTGGGTAAACTGTTAAAAAACTGCCATCTCGCAGCTTACTCTCCACACGGAATCTGTTGGTCTCCATGGACATCAGTCTGGCTTCTGAGCAGCCAGAGGCGCAGAAACTACTGTCTTGAACACCTGTGAAGATCTGCTCTCTAACCTTGATTCCAGCATTTCTTCTGTCCTCATCCTCCTTGATCTTTCCTCTGCCTTCGACACGGTCAACCATGCCATCCTGATCAATCCTGATCAATCGACTCCATGAGAACCTGGGCATCACGGATCAGGCCCTTGAGTGGCTGACCTCCTTCCTCTTGGACTGCTCCTCCCAGGTCCAACGTGGTCCCTTTCTCTCCGCTCCATCCTCTCACTCTGGTTTTGCAACCACTACGTGGCCCCTTTGGCCCACCTGATCTCTACATTCTCCACTAACTTTCAGTGTTATGCGGATGACACTCCACTTTTCTTCAGGCTCCCCTCAGAATCCTCTCCTCTCTCGCTCATTCCCTACTGTCTATCCGCGATTCAGGATTGGTGTGCCTCCAACGATCTCTGCCTTAATGTCAGTAAGATGGAGATCCTTCTCATTTGGACTCGTGCCCCTGCTTTCCCTCTCTCACTCTGGCCACCCGCCCTGGGCCCTCTTCCTTCGCCTTCCTGTGAGGCAAACAACCCTGGTGTCATCTTTGACTCCACTCTCTCTTTCTCTCCTCACATCTCAGACGTCACCAAGAAGTCCCACTACCGACTGCTCCTCCTGAAAGGGACTCTTCCCTTTCTCAATTTCCCCCAGAAGCTCACTGTCTCCAGAGCCCTGGTTCTCTCTAGGCTGGACTACTGCAACAGCCTCTTTCTCAATCTGCCTTCCTCTTCTGACAGCCTCAGCAACTAATCCAGAACAGAACTGCAAGACTTATCCTTGGCCTCAAGCCCAGGGATCATATCTCTCCAACCCTGAAATCTCTACACTGGCTCCCAGTTGCGGCAAGAATTAAGTTCAAGACCCTTTGCATTGTCCACAAGGCTTTCTGGGCCCGGGGCCCTCACTACATACAACGCTCTCTTCCAAATAATCATCATTCTTGAGCCCTTCGCTCAGCTACCTACAACTCTCTAAGGGTTAGATGCTTCTCGAGGCAGAGAGTGGGGGGTAGATCTCTCTCCTCTGCAGGTACCTCCCTCTGGAATTGCCTCCCTACCCCTCTCAAACTTCAGCCGGACCACCTGAAGTTCCGCAAGCAGCTCAAAACGTTCCTCTTCTCCCCTGTTTTCTCTCTCTCCCTCCTCTGCTGACCTACCTGACCTACCTTTCTGCTGTATTGACTGGTTGCTTGGCTACTCTCAGAGGCTCACTGAGTCAGGACTCTTTCTTGGTCAGTCACCCTTGCACTGCCTATGGTCCTACCATGCACTTAGGGGCTGTAACTGTAACCCTACAGTCCTTTGTTCTCCTTGCACTACCCAGAGCTGCGCTGCCCTGGCTGCACCTACTCAAAGCATTGCTGCCCTGTTTTTCCCTCCCCTCTCCCTTGTACTTCCCCCCTCCCTTTCCCCTTGCACTTCTCGTTCTCGCACTTGCACAATCTGAATGACAAAAGGCCTAGTAAGATCGTTTGTCTTGTTCTCCCTCTATCTCCCCCCCCCCTTGTCTTGTTGCGCCTAGAAACACTTGTGTGCAGGCGCATTATAAATGACTTATATCATTTGATCACAGATGCCCAGAAAAATATACAATGCCACAGTAAGAAATGACTAGTCTGGCAGCACCCAAATGGCAGTCCAGCCAGGTAATTCACTTAGCAGGACTGCTTTATCAGAAATTCCCAGTTAAAAAATGTCATACCAAACTGAGGAATGACTAGACTGGCTGCACCAAAATGCCTCTCTAGCCACTAATACCACATATCATGCCTGCTTAGCCTGGGCATGGACATCCATTATGATTTGCCATACAATCCTGCCCCCCAAAACTTCCTCTCTGCCTCCCACCCCAACCTCCAAAATCAGCTCATTGGCCCACAATTACCTCCACGTCCCTCTTCCTTGCCCCAGAGCTTACGGTTGAGACTCCTTGCCTCATAGGTAAGTACTGGGATGAGGAAGAGTGGGAATAGGAGTAATGAAGATTACATGTAGCTAATTCAGACATTACCTCCATTTACCTCTACCTCATCCCAGTACTTCTGTATGAGGCAGAGTGCCTTATACACAAGTAGTAGGACGAGGAAGAATAGGGCTAGGAGTAATGAAGATTACCAGTAAGTAATCCAGGCATTAAACACAAGTATTGGTGCAACATCATTGGTTTGACTGGGATTCAGCACTCCCCCCCCACCCTGAAATGTTGGGCTATGTTGACTCAACCTGGCTGACCTTCAGAGCAGTTGCCAGACAGAACAGGACACAGATGTTAAATGGCACCTGGGTTTTGCTGTTAACAAGAACCCAGCAATTACTAACATAAAGCATTTCACTGTTAGTACCTGCATTCAAATGGCACATTTTTTAGGCAATTGAAATCATGAGGTGGGTTTAATACTTGCATGCCAGGGGAGTGATTGGAAGGGTAGAGAGGGAACAGGAGACCACTCATCCTCACAGCAGTCCATAAATGGATGCTTTCAACCTTAAAGGAGAGAGTTAACTGCTTGTAACATTGAAGCTGCACTAGAATAGTCTCATTAAAATGTGTAAAGAAATTAGACGCCCCAAACAAATAGGTGTGCCCCTCCCCCACCGCCCATGAAGTTAGCGCCTCTCCCAACATTTGAAGGGTTAGCCCCCCTACTGAAGGTTTTGTTGCACCTCTGAACGCAAGCACACACACCATTCACCATATACACACACGCACACCCAGCCATACAATTAAGTGTGCATTCTTTCACCATTCTTTCTCGAGCTCTCCGCTCATCTGCCTTCAACTCCCTCAGGGTCAGTCGCTTCTCCAAGCAACGAGTTGGTGGTAGATCTCTTTCTTCGGCTGGTGCCTCCCTTTGGAACAGCCTCCCTGCCTCCCTGCCTCCCTTAAACTTGAGGAGAACCATCTCCGGTTCTGGAAGCACCTCAAAACCTTTCTCTTTGCTTCTGCTTTCTCTCCTCCTCTCCCCTGCTGACCTCCTGGCTGTAACCGGAACTGCACTGACCACCTGGACACCCTCTGATCTCGGGCCTGGGTCCAACCCATGTTAGTAGCCAGCGTCACACACCTGCGCTGCCCACCTGGCAACCCCCGCACTTGGGGACTGTTTCTGTATCCCTGCAGGACCACCTACCTGCCCTGGACACCTGATGTCTGCACTTACCCATGCACTTGCCACAAGCTGGCCGTTACTTATTGTTATCTTTTCCCATGTACTGCACTGTCCCTGCCCCCTCCCAGGCACTTACGCAGTCCGAATGACACCTGGCCTAGTAGGATCATTGTCTGTCCTCCTTTTTTTCCCCTCCCTTGCCTCGTTGCGCCTTGAAACACTTGTGTATAGGCATGTTATTGTGTATAGGCGTGTTATAAATGCAATATCATATCATATCATATCACCATACAGGCACACCCAGGCAGCCATCCATGCATTTAAGTGTGCACCCTTTCACCATACAGGCACACCCAGGCAGCCACCCGTACATTTACGTGTGCACCCTTTCACCATACAGGCACACACATCCAGGCACCCACCCATACATTTAAGTGTGCACCTTTCACCATACACTCACACAGCCTGCCACCTATACATTTAAGTGTGCACCCTTTCAACATGCACTCACAAACGCATGCGTCATGGGATTGAGGCGGAGCCCTAACACTTAAAAAAAAAATTGGGCCTCATTACAACTATGCCGGACTGGAAACAACTGTGTCGGTAATCTTACCGGCACCGTTGTTTCCGGGCGGGCATATTACAGCTCTGCGGGCAGTTGCCGTCCTGCCCGGCAGGTCAGACCTGCCTTGCGGTGTCCAGTCATTTTTTTGAATACAAAAGTTTCGAAAGGCAAACGTTTGAATTTCTTTTCTTCGAAATGCCATTCTTTTGAATGTCAATTTCTTTGAAAAAAATTCGAAAGTTTGCATTTCGAAAGTTGGGTTGGGGCTTGGGTTAGGGTTGGGGGTGGGAGGGTGACGTGGGGGTTCAGGGGTCTGGGGGGGGATCCCCCCAATAAACACTAAAACCTTGAAACGTTACATGGAGCTGTCCAGTGCTGAAATTACAGCACTGGAAAGCTCCATGTAACGTTTCAAAGTTTAAAAAAAACATTTAACTGCCAATGTGCACAAAAACTTCGAAACGTTACATGGAGCTGTCCAGTGCTGAAATTACAGCACTGGAAAAGCTCCATCTAACGTTTCAACGTTTCCAAAAAAAAAAAAAAGCATTGAAATGTTACTTTTAACATGTAAAAGTGCATTTCAATTGAAACCAATAAGTGACTATTGTCGACGGATTGGTTTCGAAAGAAATGCACTTTACATGTTAAACATAGCATGTCACAGCTTTTGTTTTCGAAACATTTGTTTCGAAAATTTTGTTTTTCGACTCTTTTGATTCAAAACTATGACTATAAACCTTTCCAAACACCTTAGATAGGCTCTCTACAAAAGCCTCTGTTATTATGTCTTGAGCCACATAATGGCACGTTTCCTGTCAATCTGAGGAAATGCTAAGTGGGACTCCTCTCAGTGAGGGACTCTGTTCACAGCAACACTCACCTGAAAACACTCTGTTCCACTCAGCTCTCTCACACACTCTTCCGTCAGACAGCTCACGCTTCCTTGTCCAGTCCCCACAGCCGTTGGCTCAGTCAACTGTCAGTCACACATTCACTGTGATACAGTTACTCCCCATCCCAACCCCGGTGCTACCATGCTGTCACCGCCTGTCAGACCACTGCCACTGCAGTTCCACCCAACCAATGACCAATCATCATGACCTCATACCAGGAAGCAGTGCTCGGAAAACTTTACCCTTTAGATCCCAGCTAGCATTTCCCCATTAATAACCAGGTAAATCGGAAAACAGCACTCTGAGCCTCCACAAATGGCATGGCGGCTACTCTTACGCGCAAAGTATTGGCACCAATGATGCTAGCTAGCCGGCAGAGCCCCTTCTGTCGCACAAAGCTCCATCAAGTCACGAATGCTACAGCCCCAGGCACTGAAGGCACGCATGATGCTCATCGGACTTTGGGAAGTGGGCCTAGTAGGACTAACAAGTCTTCACACCAGATTTACACATTCCAAAAACGATGCAAGGCAAAGGAGGCTGTAAGAAAAAGGGGAAGCCAACAGACACGGGCGTGGGCTGCAGCCAATAAAATGCATATTGTTTTCCCTATTCAATTGCTAGGGTCAGGGGAAAAGTTACCTGAACATGCAAGAACTCATGTGTCAGATGTGATGGAAACCCACGAAAGGTAATGCTGAAATGTGCCACCAAAAATGAACAATGGCCTTCAATCAAGTGATGGCATGCTCCCACCCCAGTCGTTCTGGCTAAGCAATAGTTACTGTCACTGTAAGCTTTGCATTGGATACACTTCGCTTCTGCTTCCACAAGCGTCTGCATGTGATGGAGTATCTATGCAGGGGGAGGGGGTACTGGGGCCAGTGGCATCTTGCTGGGAATGCTTTTCCCACCCAAGGCAGCAATAAGTCCTTCTGCTTAATTCCAGTGCATAGCAAGGATTTGCATTGTGGAGTGGTCCAAGCAGTTCCTGCGCAAGCGTTAGGCAAACTAGGTGGCTGCCTAGGGCGCTGGCCAGAAAGGGGTGTGAAGCAGCTTGTGTTTACATCTGTTATTGTGAATTACAAAAGAGATGTAGCCAATCTGAGCTAAAGGGGCTGTGTAATGCTCCCCCTACAAACCACACGTCTAAGAGTCACTGGCCTGTCAGTGGAAGCAGAGCTCTTGCCCACTGACACACGATTTTGGGCTGCACACAACATGGTCTGGCTCAAAAGTGAAAATACGGCCAGCTAGCAGGGAGACGTTTTGATAAAATAACGTGGTGCGGTCTCGGTCCCTCGCCCCAGGCAGGTCCGCCAAGGGTGATCCCTCCTGGGACTAATGGAAGCAGATCATTGGCCGGCTGAACCAGACTCACGAGTAGAAGCAGGAGGGAGATGGGGTGGCAGTGCAGGTCTCTGCAAATTCAGCTACATGGAGCTGCTGAACGGCATGTTCACACACACCTAGAATGTGGCAACGTGGGCGTTGCTTGCAATATGTTTATTAGCATGAGCGACTTGATGGACATGACTTCTGAAGTGACGCTGCAAGGGCTGCTCTCTGTGCTCTCCCACATTGACTGAAACAAATGTATTCATCCCTCTCTAAAACGACTGCATTAACAAACACACACACTAGATTTGCCCTTTGTGATACTTTGTATCTGGGAGAAATTATAGCAAAAGCATATCTTGGAAATGTTAGCAAAAAATGTTTATTAGCAAATTGTGTGCGATAGCTTTCCCAGCAAAGCAGAACAATACTGCTGGGGTTATGCTCACTGGCGTAACAGGGGCCCGCCAGCACATGTCCTGGAGGGGGCCCCACTTGTAGAAAAAAAAAGAAATACTTTTTTTTCAACAACAATTTTTTTTTTCTTTTTGAATTCACTCTGCATTTATAAAGAAATAATTTCTGTAACAGAAATAATTTCTTTATGAAGGCAGAGTGACTACAAAAAGAAACTTTATGTGCCCTCCCCATGGCATGGAAGACCCTAGGCTGGAGGCCTCCATGTCATGGGGTGGTGGGAGCGCTATGACTTCAAAACAAAATAGTTTATTTTTGAAGTCACTCTGCTGTCACACAGAAATTATTTTCGTTATGGTTCGGGCCTTGTAAAGACTGGTAGGGGGTGTCTGTACTTCTGCTCTCTATATGGTAGAGGAGAGGCACAGAGGACCCCAGCCAAGATTCTCTATTACGGTAGCAATGGACGAGCAATCAAGGCCTAGCTTCTCAGGAGGTGATGCAGGCTGGTTCTTAAGTACAGTGTAGTCCCCGAACCCCCACAAAGGAATGTCCACACACTGTATTACTGAAAACCCAGTCTTTATATAATTAATATTCAAAGGTATGTACACGATCACAATAACGCACTTTGTACTCGGAAGTCAATAAGGATAAATATATACAATTCTAAAGTGGTACCACTAATGTTATCAAATCTCATTAAAGTGCATCAACTGTACGGTTAAAATGTCACACAGATTAGTGGAATGCAGCTTCTGAACACGATTCCTATCAGTGAGAGGTCCCCAGATATACTGTTGATCTCCCATTCATTCCGCTGGGTCACACTCAAGCATCCAATCACGACTACGGGCATTCATGCAGGCAGGCACTCAATCAGGCACACGAGGTATTCAGGCCATTCACTTCTCTCCAGACACTCACAACAAGTTATGTGTATTGGGACAAGTACCGAGCCATTCAACACTCCAAGCTGCATTCATACCGGTTTCGGGCAGGGTTGTCTCAGTCATTGTGTCAACCACCAGATACTAGACACCCACAGCACAGAATGCACATGCGTGACACACTTTATTCACCCAGGTCCCACCCACAGGAGGTACCCACAACATACATCACCGGGAAGGCTCCAGCTAGTCTGGCCGGGCCTTCACAACAGCACTCTATATGGCATGTCCACCCAACAGCCAGTCAGGGGGAAGGGACAGAGTCAGGGCTTCCCAGGACTTTCGGAAAACAAGGTAATGGGTAATAGAAAGCAAGAGGCCACCGGGGCCATCTTGTTTTCCATCAAGAATCAACGGATCCCAATGGCAGGGCCGGGGTATCCCAAAATGGAGGATAATCCGCACACCTGTCAATTTCAGCATGCAGCTGCCACCAGCCCATACCCTGCTCTGCGGGCCACCCACATGTGCCCAAAAACATACACTAGGGGCACAGGGTTGTACCCCACCCATGGGTGCCATAAGGGTATCCCACGGGTCCGTTCACCAAACCAAAAGAGAGCTGCATCGCCACGAGTCCCACATGAACTCCTGCGTGGAAAACACGACAGAACACACAATGAAAAGCAGTAAAGGAGAAGGATACGGAGGCCCTGTCCCTCCGATGCATTTCCAGCATCACAGTCCTTAATGGAAATAATTTCTTTATGAAGTCAGAGTGACTTCAAAAAGAAACGATGGGCCTCATTACGTGTTTGGCGGTAACCATGCCGGTGCTACCAGCAGGTTGCCGCCAAACCCATAAAGATTTACTGACGCCCGACTTCCCGATAAAACCGGGGGATTACAACCCCAGCGCTCTGGGAAGTCAGGCGCCGGCATATGGTAAGTCCCCATTTCCATTAAGTCCTATCGGACTCTATGGGAATGGGGACCACAGAAGCACCGGCACCTTTAATAACAGTGGTAGTGCTTCAGTGAAAACTATGCATGTGGGTGCCGTTCTGGCCAGCAGGGTTTATAGTCATAGTTTCGAATCAAAAGATTTGAAAAACAAAAGTTTCAAAACAAAAGTTTCAAAAACAAAAGCTGTGACATGCTATGTTTAACATGTAAAGTGCATTTCTTTCAAAACCAATCCGTCGACAATAGTCACGGATTGGTTTCAATTGAAATGCACTTTTACATGTTAAAGTAGCATTTCAATGCTTTTTTTTTTGGTAATGTTGAAACGTTAGATGGAGCTGCCCAGTGGTGTAATTTCAGCACTGGACAGCTCCATGTAACGTTTCAAGGTTTAAGTGTATATTGGGGGGTGGGGGGATTCACACCCAACCCCCCAAACCCCACGGCAAAACCCTAACACAAGTTTCGAAATGCAAACGTTAAAATTTTTTTCAAAGAAATTAACAGCATACTTCAAGTTACATACACTAAGAAAATACATATATTTAAAAAAAAAACGTATTCACAGAAATTCATTTGATTAAGCACTATTTTTCTAAGAAAAGAAATTACTTTTTTTAATGTATTTATGCATTATTTAATTATTTATTGTACTATTTCTTGGTATGTATTGTATCAATAATATTCTTCATGTACTTTTTAAACTTTATCTGACTTCAATATACATTATCATCTCATGTCTGCTTCGAATCATGCTGCACATGAATTGTATTACTCCGACATCCCTCAACATTATATATTTGAGTCGAAACTGTAAGTGGAACCCAAGACAATGAGGAGCAGATACAACAATTGCCCGTATGTACTATGTTGAACTTTCAACAGATTCTGGGAGATTTTTGTTTGAGGTTAGTACTCCTCCACATAAAAGGAGTAAGATCCTTTACAATCTTTTTTTTTTTATTTGAGATGAATATAATAAAATACACCACACAATAAAAGTACACTCTGAAAATCTTATCCTGTATGCACATTAGCCTGTGTACACAGGCTTTTCATCTAGTACTTTATATAAGTTACCAGCGTTACATAATCCATATTCATATGTCTAGAACTTATTAAAAAAGACATGACATCAAATGAAGCCAAACCGTGTGTTATTGGGCTGTGTTCAAGAGAGTTACTGCATGTAGTAAAACTAATAGCCTGGTTCTATTGCCTGTTAGTCAATAGGTGGGGACTCTTTGTGTAAGTGTATATAGTCGGGGGTAAAGCGGGCAAGGTGCAGCCCAGGGTGTGTCCATATCGAGGGGAAGCATAAACAAACGCTACACTAGTCCTTGATCTCCCTGCTGCCAGCAACGGGCAATGAAACGCTCTACAGAGGGACTTCACTAAGCTGCGATGGGTAGAGGGAGCAGGGGAGGGATAACCCTAGTGTCTGAAAGGGGCCTAATGCCACCAAAGAGACCTAAATTCTGTTCTTACCAGAGTGCAGCAGAAGAATGTACAGTCCTTCTGTAACCGGTACCAGCTCAAACCTACCTCAAACAAAGGAGGGTGCTTAAAGGAACCAAGGTGGCAGCAAACGTTTTCTCATGGACACCATTCTGACAATGTCCAGAAAACACATCACAGGGGAAAAGGGCAGAGAAAACACTACTCCACAATCGGTGTAAAAACACAGTGTATATCCTTCACCTCGAGCTATTCAGGTTAAGATAGTGAAGGCACTCCACAGGGTACATAGCACACAAAGAAGTTGTGAACGGCTCCTCATTTGATATCAGCGTTTCCAACTCCTCGTTCTAGACCTCCAAATCTCTTCATACAGACAGGAGAGGACTTTTATTTTTATAATTTTATTGTTTAAAGCGCGGACCTAGCTCGAGAGCAGTGGAGTGCTGCTTAGGGTGTGTGTAGGCAGCATTTGGGCTGGCATCTTTTATCAGTAGCGCATTACTGCCAGTTGCAGTATGTGTCTCCATTGGGATTCGACTTGATGGATATTTTACCAGAGCCTCCATATTAGTCTACATGCAGCCCAATGCAGCCCACTACCCCTCTGATGTAGCAGAACATGCAGCCCACTACCCCTCTGATGTAGCAGAACATGCATCCCACTAGCCTGGTGATGTAGCAGTACATCCAGCCCACTCGTGCAGTGATGTAGCAGAACGCGCAGCCCACTAGCCTGGTGATATAGCAGAACACACAGCCCACTACCCCGCTGATGTAGCAGAACATGCAGCCCACTTGTGCAGTGATGTAGCAGAACGCACAGCCCACTAGCCCGATGATGTAGCAGAACACGCATCCCACTAGCCCTGTGATACAGCAGAACATGCAGCCCACTAGCCTGGTGACATAGCAGAACACGCTGCCCACTAGCCCAGTGATGTAGCAGAACATGCAGTCAACTTGCCCAGCAATGTAACAGAACACGCAGCCCACTATCCCAGCGATGTAGCAGAACACGCAGCCCACTAGCCCACTGAATTAGCAGAACATGATATTATATGATAAGTTATTTATTACGCGCCTGTACACAAGTGTTTCTAAGCATGACAAGACAAGGGAGGGAAGACAGAGGGAGGACAAGACAATCGATCTTACTAGGCCTTGTGTCATTCAGATCATGCTATTACAAGAACGGGATTTGCAATGGGAAAGGAGGAGGGGGAAGTGCAAGAGAGAGGGGAGGGGAAAACAGGGCAGCAATGCTCTGAGTAAGTGCAGCCAGGGCGGCGTGGCTATGGGTAGTGCAAGGAGAGCAAGGGACTGTAGGGTTAAAGCCCCTAAGTGCGTACTATGCCCAGATGCAGTGCAAGGGTGACTGATCAAGAAAGAGCCTGGTACCCAGTGAGACTCTGAGGGTAGCCAAACAACCAGTCGGTACAGTAGACCGGTAGGTCAGGTAGGTCAGCAGGGGAGGGAGAGAGAGAAAGCAGAAGAGAAGAGGAATGCTTTGAGCTACTTCCAGAACTTCAGGTGCTCCGGCTCAAGTTTGAGAGGGGCAGGGAGGCCATTCCAGTGGGAGGCACCAGCAGAGGAGAGAGATCTATCCACACACTCTGTGCCTGGAGAAGCGTCTAACCCTTAGAGAGTTGGAGGTAGCTGAGCAAAGGACTCGAGAAGGAAGGTATTTTGGAAGAGGGCATTGGCTATAGTGGGGGCCGCAGCCCCAGAAAGCCTTGTGGACCATGCAAAGGGTCTTGAACTTGATCCTTGCAGCCACCAGGAGACAGTGAAGAGATTTCAGGGCTGGAGAGATATAGTACCAGGGCTGGAGGCCATGGATAAGTCTTGCAGTCCTGTTCTGGGTGTGTTGCAGAGGGCAGAGAGTAGAGGAAGACAGCCCACTAGCCTGGTGATGTAGCAGAATATGCAGCCCACTAGCCTGATAATATAGCAGAACACGCTGCCCACTAGCCCGGTGATGTAGGAGAACATGCAGCTCACTAGCCCAATGATGTAGCAGAACATGCAGCTCACTAGCCCAATGATGTAGCAGAACATGCAGCTCACTAGCCCAATGATGTAGCAGAACATGCAGCTCACTAGCCCAATGATGTAGCAGAACATGCAGCCCACTACCCTGGTGATGTAGCAGACCATGCAGCCCACTCGCGCTGTGATGTAGCAGAACACGCAGCCCACTAGCCCGATGATATAGCAGACCATGTAGCCCACTAGCCCAGTGATATAGCAGAACACGCCGCCTACTAGCCCGGTGATGTAGCAGAACACGCAGCCCACTAGCCCAGTGATGTAGCAGAACATGCAGCCCACTAGCCCGATGATGTAGCAGAACGTGCCGCTCACTAGCTCGATGATGTTGCAGAACATGCAGCCCACTAGCCCGGTGATGTAGCAGAACACGCAGCCCACTTGCCTGGTGATGTAGCAGCACACGCAGCTCACTAGCCCAATGATGTAGCAGAACATGCAGCCCACTAGCCCAGTGATGTAGCAGAACATGCAGCCCACTTGCCTGGTGATGTAGCAGCACACGCAGCTCTGTAGTCCAGTGACATAGCAGATCATGCAGCCCACTAGGCCGTTAATATAGCAGAACATGTAGTCCAGCCCACTAGCCTAGTGATATAGCAGCACATACAGCCAGATACCCCGGTAATAGAGCAGCACATGCAGCACACTACATGGTTACATTGCAGACCATGCAGCCCACTAACCTGGCGATATTGCATAACATGCAGCCCTCTAGCCCGGTGATATAGCAGAACATACAGCCCACTAGCCCGGTGATATAGCAGAACATGCAACCCACTAGCCTGGTGATATAGTAGAACATGCAGCTACTAACCTGGTGATATAGCAGAACATGCAGCTACTAACCCGGTGATATAGCAGAACATGCAGCCCACTATCCCGATAATATAGCAGAACATGCAACCCAATAGCCCGTTTATAAGGCAGAACATGCAACCCACTAGGCCGGTGATATAGCAGGCCATGCAACCTACTAGCCTGGTGATATAGCAGGCCATGCAACCCACTAGCCTGGTGATATAGTAGAACATGCAGCCACTAACCGGGTGATATAGAACAACTTGTAGACCATGGGCCCGGTGATGTAGGAGAACATCCAACCCACTAGCCCAGTGTGGTAGCACAACATGCAGTGTGAAGACATCATGAAGCAAGATACAGAAAACAGATTCAAGTTCAAACAAAACACCTCTGTTAACTTAAATGTTAGGATGGTGTGAGGCCTAATTTGCCCTATTCTAAGGTGGGATTTCCCTACCTAAAGAAACTAAAGAAAGTCTGAGTCAGTGAGTTCAACTAAAGAATCTGTCTGTGTCCAAAACCTATGCTTGCCCTCACAACTTGAGCTAAACAGTGTGTAGGGATGTCAGCAATAAAAGAAATAGTGTTCGAAATAAAGTCCTGAGCTTCGTCCAGCTCTTGGCTTCCTTTCCAGCTCACCTTCCCCAAGTTTAAAGCAGTTCCAAAAAGCCTCGGGGACCCCTTCCTCAAGTAGACAACTCAGCTCTAAAAAGGCCTCCGGGTTCCCTTCCCCAAGGCGACAACACAGTTCCAAAATTCTCAGGGTTCTCATTCCCCAAGACATCAGCTCTTCCAGCTTGCCAACTCCCAATCAGTTCAAGTCTCTTAATTCTCAAAGCCAGTTCCAGGGTGACTTTACAATCCTTCAGGTTCTTCAATATCCTATACAGATTGCTCGCTTT
This sequence comes from Ambystoma mexicanum, assembly GCF_040938575.1. Taxonomy (NCBI): domain Eukaryota; kingdom Metazoa; phylum Chordata; class Amphibia; order Caudata; family Ambystomatidae; genus Ambystoma; species Ambystoma mexicanum. Next base: position 1,666,995,651 of record NC_090929.1, read on the forward strand.
CACATTCCCTTACGTAATTTAGTTCACAAGAGAAGGTTCTTTATGCTTAATTGACTTTTCCAGACAGGGTATCCTTGGTCTAGGCGCAGTTGTCGGAGCACACAGTCCACCCATTACAGACCACGTAACCAATAACTGTAGGCTTTCTTGCCCACACAGGCTTCTCTTTCACTGCACCTGTGCTTTGCTTTACATTTGAGTAGAGGATGCAAGCAGAGTAGGTGTGAAGATGCCCTCTGGTTTCTTACATACCCTTACCCTATGCAGGTAGAAATGGAATGATTCACATGGAAATCAGGAGAGAAAGTCCATGTTACCTTGATCTTGACCCTTGCAGTGTTCCACTGTGAAGCAATGGGGCTGAAGGTCCAAGAACCACTGCATAACCCGTGGGTGGGATTATTTTCTCTGACTAATCTATACTAAAGGTGAGTGGTCAGTGATTAGTCGAAATATCTGACCGAAGAGGTTGTATTTGAGATTTATCGCAGCCAATTTCATTGCCAGTGCCTCCGGCTCGATGACTGAGTAGTTCTCCCTAGGAATCAACTTCCTGCTGATGTATAATATCGGTGTTCTAGTCCATTATGGTTTTGAGATAAGACGGCTCCTAGTCTCATTAAGGAAGCATTGGTTTGGAGGATGAACTCCTTTGAGAAGTCTGCTACTTTCAAAATGGGGCTCTGGCATAAGGTTTGTTTTAAGGTGGTGTAACAAATCTCATCTTCCTCATCCCATCTGATCTTTTGGGGCTGAGCATTTTTCAGTGTGTCAGTTAATCATAAGGTTTTACTGGAAAGATTTGAAATTAACTGATGTTATCAGCCGATTAACCCCAAAAAGGCTCTCAGATCTTTCTTGGTTTTTGGTATGTGAGAATCGAGAGCAGCTTTAACCATTTCCTACTGGGGTTGGTCAGTACCATTATCCACAAAAACCCTTACATATTTAACTGCAGGTTGAGCCAGTTTGCATTTTCTGGGGTTAGCTGTTAGCTGTGCTTTTCAAAATACTTTCATGACTGTGTAAAAGCGGTACAGATGATCTCCCCATGTTTTGATGTGTATCGGAATGTCGTCTTATACAGCCTCCGCAAAAGTACGAGTAAGGTTGTTAAATGTTGTCTATCAATCTCTGAAATGTTGCGGGAGCTCCATGTAGACGGCATGGTAAAACCTTAAACTGAAACAGTCATATGGGAGTAGAGAATGCAGTTATCTCCTTGTCAGGTCCATATAATGGAACCTGTCAATAGCCTTTTGTAAGATCTATTGATGAGAGGTAGATAGCATTACCCAGCCGGTCAATAAGATTGTCAATATGTGGCATTGGGTACGCTTCAAAGGTAGAGATGGCATTTACCTTTCTAAGGTCTTGAGCCTGATCTCCTGAAATTCCGGAAACTCCTCAAGACCTTCCTCTTCTCCTCTTCCTTCTCATTCCCTCTACCTTACCTTGTTGTCTGTTCTTTCCCCCTCCTATTCCTTACAGCATGCTGACTGTCCACCTGGTGTACCTCAGTGTATCACTGGTACCCAGCACCACTGCCAGTCCTCTCTCTCTCTCTCTCTCTCTCTCTCTCTCTCTCTCTCTCTAGTGCTTGCCTCAGGGCCCTACACCCCACCTGTCACGCTCACCTGATTCCCACGGAGGCGCAGGTCTGGCTTCGAGTGCTGATGCTTCTTCAATGGTGAAGCGCAGGACTCTGATGATGGACAGGAAGGGCCCCTCTACTCTGGCTTTTCTGGCTCGCAGGAATATTCCCCTGTGCGTGAAAAGGGAGTATTGCCTACTGACGGAATAATGCTCAAGCCTCCCACTCCCTTCCAACGCTCCTCGATACCCTTCCACGATTCTCCGTGAAGTCTCACCTTAGGGTCTGGAAGGATGAGTTCTCCATCCTGCTTCTGATGCAGGGGCGCGTTGAAACCCAGTTACTTCACTGGATTGAGGTTTGATGGGAGTTTCAAATAAGCTTGACTATTCAGGTAAGGCGCTGTAAGAGTTCTGTAGCAAGTTCAAAAGTTCAAGCTTAATAATAATGTTCATTGTCTTATTGCAGCAAGCGCTAATGCTTATGTCTTTTTCCCCTTAGGGGCCGGGGTTCGGAATGCCGGAGATATGGCGCCGACCCGAAGTGAAACGTGCAGTTCCAATAAATGACAGGTAAGTTCTGGATGAGCGTTCGGGTACTGTCTTTGCATTCACTCATTCAATGTCTTTGTCTTTTTTCCCCATTGGGGCCGGGGTCCGGAATGCCAGGAAGCGGCAGGACCCGAAATCAAATGGGAATGACCCAACAGGTAAGTCTTAGAAGGAAACTGAGCTTTTACTATTCCCTTCCTTCTCTCACCTTGTGTTCTTGTCTTTTTCTCTCTAGGCTCTGGGAAGTGGCTGCGGATCCGGATGATCGCTGCTGAAGATGGAGGCGCCCAGGAAAGGTGAGTTAAATGCAGCGCTGCAGCGATCGAAGCGAAATGCTTTTAAAATGATGTCTTCCCTTTCAGGATCGTCGGTGTGATGTCTCTGTGATGCAGCTTTAGCAGGTAAGGTCTTCTTTCTCACCAATTCTCTCTTATCTCCCTTTGCAGGCGACCCAGGATGCTGACAGGCGTGGCTGAAGTCCAGATGCAGGAGCTGACACGGTGAGCGTCCAGCTGCCAGGAGCAGAACAACGCGAAGCGTGAGTTGCTGATCGGGCGTGGTTTAAATAGTTTTGGAAGAAGTTCCAGGCATGTATCCTTCCACCGATCAGGTATGTATCCTTCCCCGACCACACCCAGGTGGAAAGTAGTCCCACAGGTAAAGTAGTTCCATTCAGGCCTCAAGAGGGCCTGGATGTAGCAGCATGGTCTGCATCAGGTAAGTGCACATTAAAACACTTGAACACATGTCTACCTTTATGAGCCTGGCGCCTAAGGCGCAGGACAGGGGTCCAACATGAGCCTGGCGCCTAAGTCGCCAGGACTGTGTCCAAAGGGCCCCAGCTTGGGCCCGCTGGCACTTCCCTGGGGGGAATGATGCCTGCCTCTGGGGTTGCTGGGTCGGACCTGGCTCCTTGGAGGCAGGCATCATGACAGTACCCCCCCTCAAGGCCCCTCCCAAGGTTGTTCCCTCCGGGGGTTTTGGCTTGTTCCGAAATCTCCGGTGGAACCTTTGTATTAATCGAGGTGCGTGAACATGGTTACTAGGCTCCCACGATCTCTCTTGAGGTACATATCCCTTCCAGTCAACAAGATAGAAGAGTTTTGACTTTAACACCTTGGAGTCTAAAATGTCTTTAACTTCGAATTCTAATTCCCCTTCAATTTGAACTGGGTCTGGAGGCTTGGACAGTCGGGTCCCTGGTTGTACTGGCTTCAAAAGTGATGCATGAAAAACTGGATGAATACGCATGTTAGACGGTAAATCCAGTTTAAAGGCCACGGGATTGATTATAGCCTTGATGGGATAAGGTCCTATGAATCTGGGATTGAAGGTTCGCGGGCCCTTGAGGGATAAATGTTTCGTTGCTAGCCATACCTGGTCTCCTACTTGGTAAGGAGGAGTTTTACTTCGGTGCAAATCAGCATTTTCTTTATACTTTTTCTTGGCTTGCTGTAAATGAGTTGCAGCTTCTTTGAAGGCTCGGGTTATTGTGGAATGCAGATGATTTACTGCGGGCATTTCCAGGGTCAGAGGTGGATCTAGGTCAGAGGTCCGAGGATGGTGACCATACAAAGTATAAAAAGGAGTTTGTCCGGTTCCAGAATGCACTGAATTGTTGTATGCATATTCTGCAATCCAAAGGATGTCTTTCCAATTTAACTCGGATTGGTGTAACATGCACCGAAGATATTGCTCGAGAGTCTGATTGGTTCTCTCGGTTTGTCCGTCGGTCTGGGGGTGGTGGCTGGTGGATAACCGCACATCTATTTGTGCTAGTTGGCAACATTTCTTCCAAAAATGGGAGATAAATTGACTTCCACAATCCGAGACTAATATGGAAGGAAAACCATGTATGCAAACTATATTCTCCAGAAATTCCTTGGCCAAGGTGGAAGCTGAAGGCAAACCTTTTAAAGGGATAAAGTGGGCCATTTTGGAGAATAGATCCACAATTACAAGGATAGTGTTGTAACCAGCACAAGGAGGCAGGTCAGTTATAAAGTCCATTGACAAGGTGTGCCATGGTGCCGGTGGAATATCCAAGGGTTGAAGAAGGCCGGCTGGCCTTTTCTTTTGACCCTTGTTTTGGGCGCAAATTCCGCAAGACAATACGAAAGACTTTATGTCTTTTCTCCAAGAAGGCCACCAGAAGTGGCGTTTGATTTTTTCCTCCGTTTTAGCGATACCAGGGTGTCCTTCCATTAATGATTCATGATGATGGGCAATAACAAGTTCTTGCAATTCTTTACTTGGCAGAAACAACCGCTCCTGGAAGTAGGGTAAATCATCCTTAACGATGTAATGAGGACCCTTTTGACTCCATTCCAGTAAGGCTGAAGAGTCTAGAAGTTTTACTTGCGTTTGGATGTCCTCAATAGTTTGCAATGAAGTTAGGCCTAAGATTCTTTGTTCAGGTATGATTGGCACAGGTTCTAAACTCGAATGGGGTTCTGCCGTGCCAATCGGGGATAAGGCGTCCGCTTTACCATTCTTGCAGCCAGGGCGATAGGTAATTACGAAATCAAATTCCGCAAAGAATAGAGCCAATCGGAGTTGTCGTGAAGATTGAACTTTGGCCGTCTTTAAATATTGTAAATTTCTGTGGTCCGTAATTACGGTGATGGTGTGTCTTGCCCCGAGAAGGTAGTGACGCCAAGCCTTGAAAGCAGATTTAATAGCCAGTAACTCCTTGTCGGTAATTGCGTAGTTGATTTCAGGAGGAGAACATTTCCTGGACCAAAACGCCACAGGGTGTAGTTGGTTAGTTTCTGGGTCTCTTTGCGACAGGACAGCTCCCATGGCCGAACTGGATGCGTCGGTTTCCACAATGTAAGGGAGATCTGGGTGCGGGTGCTTCAATACAGGTGCAGAGGTGAATTTGGTTTTCAGGTCCTGAAAGGCTTGTTCGGCCTCAAGAGTCCATTCAAAGCGTTTGTTTTTCTTTAGGAGAGCTGTGATGGGTTGGACTGTTCGGGAAAATTCCGGAATGAATCTTCGATAGAAATTGGCGAAGCCGAGCATGCTCTGAACTCCCTTCACCGAGCTAGGAGATGGCCATTTGAGGATGGCGTCCACCTTTCGCGAGTCCATTCAGACTCCTTGAGGTGTCAGGATAAATCCGAGAAACTCAACTTCTGTGGTATGAAAAACACATTTTTTGAGCTTTGCAAATAGTCTGTGCTGACGCAATTTCTCAAGAACTGCCCTAACATGTTTTCTGTGATCGGATTCTGAAGAAGAGTACACCAGGATGTCGTCAATATAAACAATGACACAGACATCGATAAGTTCCCGAAGAACATCATTCATAAAGTACTGAAAGGCGGGAGGTGCATTGCACAAACCGAAGGGCATCACCTGATATTCGAAGAGCCCAAATTTGGTGCGGAATGCAGTCTTCCATTCCTCGCCTTCTTTTATACGCACCAGGTGATAAGCTCTTCGTAGATCTAACTTGGTGTACACACAAGCGTCTTTCACCTGGTCGATAAGCTCAGGGATCAGGGGCAGAGGATAACGATTCTTAATCGTTATTTGATTAAGGGCGCGATAGTCTATACATGTTCTAAGGTCGCCCTCTTTTTTCGGCACGAAGAACAGAGCTTAGGAGACAGGAGACTTGGACGTGCAAATAAAACCATTGGCTAGGTACTGATCTAAATACTGACGCAAATGCAGGTTCTCAGGTTCCGTAAGAGCAAAAATCCTACTACAAGGTAGTTGAGCATTGGGTACCAGATCGATTTGGCAATCATAAGACCGATGGGGAGGTAACGTGTTAGCCTGTTCCTTCTGAAAAACGTCTTGGAATTCTTGGTATTCTGACGGTAGCTGTACAGGGGTGGAAGTTGCTGAGGCTAGACCCATAACTGGATTTCTTGGATAACAAGTTGGTTCACAATCAGGAAAACTTATCTTCTTTGCTCGCCAGTCGATTCTGGGATTATGTGTTTCTAACCAAGGAATTCCAAGAATTACTTGAAATTGTGGGGCCTTGATCACATCAAACACGATTGCTTCCCGATGTCCATCCTGACCCACCAGTGTCATTTCAACAGTGGAATGCGTTACAGGCCCTGAGGCTATTTCGGTTCCATCCACTGTAGTAATGACATCTTGGGTTACTTTCGGGCGGAGAGGGAGCTTAATCCTGGAAGCCAATTCACGGTCTATGTAGTTTCCAATAGCTCCACTGTCGATGTATGCTTTTACAGCATGCAACTGCCGAGGCTGTTTTGGGTCCACGAGCACCATTGGCATGACAAAATGCAAGGTCAAAGAGTTTGTTTTCAAGCTCGGCAAGCGGACCCCTACGCTTGTCGGGCTAGGTCGTTTCCCGAATCAGGTGTCAATAAATCGTTATCAGTGGCTCCAACCACCTTCTTAGGTGGTTTAACCGGACAATTTCGAAGAAAGTGACCGGAAGTCCCGCAATACAGACAAAGTTGCATTTGCCGCCTTCTCTCTCGTTCCTTCTGCGTTAATGGTCCTTTAACACCGCCGATTTGCATAGGTTCGGATACGTCGGTACTCTTGGAGTTAGCGTGGGTTTTGATCGGTACTCGAGTTTCGTACTTGAACCGATCTGCTTTTCTATTTTGAAGTCTGTGATCAAGTTGAACCACCAAGTCTATGTAGTCTGCGCAGACCTGGGGTGGATCCACTATCTGAGCTAGAACATCCTTAAGCTCTCCGCGCAGGCCTCGATGAAACAATGTGATCCTTTTGTTTTCTGGCCATCCAGTTTCCACAACCAGTCTATTAAAGGTGGCAACGTAGGACAGGAGATCCTGATTACCTTGTCGTAAAGATAGCAGTTCGTTATCAAGGGCCTGTCCTTGAGAGTGTCGAGCAAACAATCTTTCCATGCTGGCCTGGAAGCCCTGAAAATCCTGGAGAATGGGATCATCCTGATTTACCAATGGAATAGACAAATCGGCAGCACTGCCACTGAGGTAAGAAAGTATAAAGGCTACCTTGGTCTGGTCGTTAGGGAAGGCCCCGGGTCTGCATAGAAAGTGTAAACGACATTGGTTCATAAAGACGGCATATTTCTTGGGATCCCCCGCAAAACGTTCAGGCGGGGCCAAAGGCATGTGTCCAGGTAGATTGATTTGTACCGGGTTATTCAAACCCATTGATGTGGAAGTACCTCCGGAATTAGGTAAAGGAGTGTGCCCTGCCTGGGCCTGCAATAACCTTTTGGCCAGGTCATCTGTTCTTTCCTTGGATAGGATCAGTTCTCTTTTGAGAGCGTTAGTCTCCTGGCGGGCTGAGTGCACTTCTGCCCGTAATTCCCCCAAAAGCTGGGCCAGCTGATCTGTCTCGGAAGTCTCCATAGCGCCCGGGTGGGAAATTGTGGGTAGGCTTCGCGTTCTGTCACGCTCACCTGATTCCCATGGAGGCGCAGGTCTGGCTTCGAGTGCTGATGCTTCTTCAATGGTGAAGCGCAGGACTCTGATGATGGACAGGAAGGGCCCCTCTACTCTGGCTTTTCTGGCTCGCAGGAATATTCCCCTGTGCGTGAAAAGGGAGTATTACCTACTGACGGAATAATGCTCAAGCCTCCCACTCCCTTCCAACCCTCCACGATACCCTTCCTCGATTCCCCGTGAAGTCTCACCTTAGGGTCTGGAAGGATGAGTTCTCCATCCTGCTTCTGATGCAGGGGCGCGTTGAAACCCAGTTACTTCACTGGATTGAGGATTGATGGGAGTTTCAAATAAGCTTGACTATTCAGGTGAGGCGCTGTAAGAGTTCTGTAGCAAGTTCAAAAGTTCAAGCTTAATAATAATGTTCATTGTCTTATTGCAGCAAGCGCTAATGCTTATGTCTTTTTCCCCTTAGGGGCCGGGGTTCGGAATGCCGGAGATATGGCGCCGACCCGAAGTGTAAGTTCTGGATGAGCGTTCGGGTAATGTCTTTGCATTCGCTCATTCAATGTCTTTGTCTTTTTTCCCCATTGGGGCCGGGGTCCGGAATGCCAGGAAGCGGCAGGACCCGAAATGAAATGGGAATGACCCAACAGGTAAGTCTTAGAAGGAAACTGAGCTTTTCCTATTTCCCTTCCTTCTCTCACCTTGTTTTCTTGTCTTTTCTCTCTAGGCTCTGAGAAGTGGGTGCGGATCCGGATGATCGCTGCTGAAGATGGAGGCGCCCAGGAAAGGTGAGTTAAATGCAGCGCTGCAGCGATCGAAGCGAAATGCTTTTAAAATGATGTCTTCCCTTTCAGGATCGTCGGTGTGATGTCCCCGTGATGCAGCTTTAGCAGGTAAGGTCTTCTTTCTCACCAATTCTCTCTTATCTCCCTTTGCAGGCGACCCAGGATGCTGAAAGGCGTGGCTGAAGTCCAGATGCAGGAGCTGCCACGGTGAGCGTCCAGCTGCGAGGAGCAGAACAACGCGAAGCGTGAGTTGCTGATCGGGCGTGGTTTAAATAGCTTTGGAAGAAGTTCCAGGCATGTATCCTTCCACCGATCAGGTATGTATCCTTCCCCGACCACACCCAGGTGGAAAGTAGTCCCACAGGTAAAGTAGTTCCATTCAGGCCTCAAGAGGGCCTGGATGTAGCAGCATGGTCTGCATCAGGTAAGTGCACATTAAAACACTTGAACACATGTCTAGCTTTATGAGCCTGGCGCCTAGTGCGCCAGGACAGGGGTCCAAAATGAGCCTGGCGCCTAAGGCGCCAGGACTGTGTCCAAAGGGCCCCAGCTTGGGCCCGCTGGCACTTCCCTGGGGGGCGGGGGGGAATGATGCCTGCCTTTGGGGTTGCTGGGTCGGACCTGGCTCCTTGGAGGCAGGCATCATGACACCACCAACACTCAATGCACTGAGAAATTAATCCAAGAGAGTGGCTGTCTCTGCACTTAGCCCAGTCTCAACCGACTAGGTGCACTTGATCCTCCCCTTCCCTGTGACCCTTTGTGCACTAGCTCGATCCGTACGCACCACGCCTGAAGATAGTCTGTCTGTTCTCCCTTTTCTTCAATCTTAATTGCACTGTTAAACTGCAGAGTCGCCACCAGGCTTGTTTGCTGTATCCCATACTCTTAAATGCACTTTTTACGCACTTAATCTGCCTGTTCAGACTATTATTATCTCAGATTTTCAAGGGCTGTGAGCGACGGTTGTTTTTTCCCCATGCTCCCATCCTCCTTGAGCGCGTTGAAACTCTTGCCTGTGTATGTATATAAACAATACCATACCATACCATACCAAAGTTGATACAAAACCTCCAGCTTCCATCAGGTTTTGCCACCAACATGATAGGGGAGGACAGGGGCTCAACGATGTTTGCCTCAAGCAGCTGCTTAACTTCCTGGATGATGGTATCTTTTCAGGACTCAGGTAATCGGTAAGGTTTTAAATGTACCACTTTGCCTTCTGCAGTGCAGATGTAATGATAAATATCCTTCACTCTTCCGAGCTTTTCTCTAAACACATCAGTAAACTGTTGTATAAGATTGTACAGATCTTGTTTTTGGTTATTACCAAGATCATGGGAAATTAAGACAGTATTATCCGAATCCTCTGGTAACAGACAAGATAATATGATGGCATTTGACTCGGAAGGATTTTCCCTCTACTCTTTTAAAAGATTTTTATGGTATATGGTAAACTTGGGTTTTTCGTTGACAGCCAGGCTGGGAAATTGCATAGTTACACAGCCCCATTTGTTACAACACCTCATATGGTCCATGCCACTTAGATAGAAGTTTGTTCTCAAAAGTGGGCTATAGCACTAATACATTTGACCTATGGAAACAGATCTAAGAGATCTTTTTTCATAAGAGGTTTTCTGTTGTTCTTGTGCTTTGGCCATATGGTTTTGTACCAAAGATCTAACAGCCGTCATGTGTTCTTTAAGCCTAGTTGCAGTTTGGGAGAGTGGTATGGGGCTTTTTCTCTCTCCTCCCAAGTTTCCCTCAACATATCTAGTACATCGCGGGGTTCCAGCCAATAAAGTAATTCAAACAGGGAAAATCATGTGGGGTCTTTCTAACTGCAAACAAAGCCCATGGAATCATTTGATCCCATTTCTGCCATCCTGTACCACCAACCTTTGTAGAACATTTCTACAAGGCCATCTGCCTGTGGATGATACACTGATGTTCGTAATGTGGTAATATGCAACAGTTGTTTAACTTCCCCCCATGGGTTTTCTCATAAAAGTAGAGCATTGGTCAGTCAATATTTCCTTTGGAAATCCTACCTATGAAACATTTGTTGTGTGGAGTTTTCTCTAAGGGGTGGGGCTTCTGGCTACTGTGTTGGGTAATCCACAATTACCAGAATGTATTTGTTTCCCAGTTTGGAAGTTTGGAAGGGCCCCACAATGTCCATGCCAATTATTGAGAATGGAATCTTAACGATGGCTAATGGATTTAAGGGAACTGGCGGTGGTATATGAGTGTTAATCTTTTGGCAGATTTCATAAGCTTGAATGAAATCCTTAATGCCAGCATGCATCCCGGGCTAGTGGACCTTATTAGTTATTTGTGCCTGAGTTTTGATCGGTCCCAAATGACCTCCTGTCAGATGTGAATGGGTCATCTCTAGGACCACCTGCTTTTGACTTTTAGGAGCGACCAACTCTGTTTTTACCAACCCCTCTGAAATGGTGTCCCCTCTATACCTAAGTCCATATTTCAAAAAGAAAAAAGGTCTCCCATTCTCATGATCTTCTGGCTCAGATAAGACTTGTAACAAAAAATGCTTCAGTCAATAAGTGGTCTTTCCTTTGGGCAAAGGCTAGGTCCAGAAGCATTTTGGTTTCTTCTTCTCTATGCCTGACCCTCGCAATAGGCATCTTGCTCGTCTCAGTAACAGAGTGGTGTTACTGAATGTTTGTGTGTACAAAACCTAGTCACCTCTTCCTGTCGTCATATTAGAGTGGTGTGACTAAGGGGAAATAAGGGGAAATGACTAGCAACAACCTATGAAGGTAGGGGGAGGGTAGGGTTTATTATTACAAGGAAAATGGGGATAGCATGCCTGGACCAACAGCACCCTCTTCCCTCTCCAACAAGGACTCTCCACTCAGGTGATCCTTCCTTGCAATTACACCCCCAGGGTCGGGATCCAAAAGTGATGGCCTTTCTCTGCCCACCTGAGAAGAGGATCCAAGGGGAGTAGGTGTGAAGATGCCCTGGGGTTCCTCACAGCAGCCCACTAGCCTGGTGATATAGCAGAGCATGCAACCCACTATCCGGGTGATGTAGCAGAACAGGCAGCCAACTAGCCTGGTGATGTAGCAGAACATGCAGCCCACTAGCCTGGTGATATAGCATAACATGCAGCGCACTAGCCTGTGATGTAGCAGAGCATGCAACCCATTAGCCCGGTCATGTAGCAGGACAGGCACCCCACTAGCCTGGCGATGGTGCAGAACATGCAGCCCACTACCTTGGTGATCCCCACACAGACAAAAGGCAGATCACGAGAACACCCTCTGAGCGAGGCAAAGCACACAAGGAAACAGTTTCGAGACAGCAGCTGAGAAGGAGAGAAAAAGGCGGCAATACCAAAGGAGATTGCAAGTAGGGAAATTCCCTTGACATTTTCGACAAGGAAACGTTACTTTCCCGAAACCTCGAGAGAAAGCGCAAGACCTGGAACCCAGGCTGAAAAATCCTGCACTGTGTGTCGGAGATACCCAGGGCCAATAGCCCGGTGACATAGCAGAACATGCAGGCCAATATCCTGTTGATGTAGCAGATTATGCAGACCACTACTCCGGCGATGTAGCAGAACACACAGCCCACTTGCCCGGTGATGTAGCAGAACATGCAGCCCACTATCCTGGTGATGTAGCAGAACATGAAGCAACTATCCCGGTGATCTAGCAGAACATGCAGCCCACTATCCTGGTGATGTAGAAGAACATGCAGCCCACTATCCCGGTGATGTAGAAGAACATGCAGCCCACTATCCCGGTGATGTAGAAGAACATGCAGCCCACTATCCCGGTGATGTAGAAGAACATGCAGCCCACTATCCTGGTGATTTAGCTGAATGTGCAGCCCACTAGCCAGGTGATATAACAGCACATGCAGTGAACTAGCCCGGTGATATAGCAGCATACTATTGTAGTTGAGCACCAGGTCTAAACTGCTTCGAGCTTCATAGGAGAAGGACAGAGTGGGCACAGCGTAGGCAAAACAACCTCTCCTTTTGACTTTTTGCACTGCTTTTTTTCTAGGAGAACTATTTGACAATTAGCCCAGTCTGTCCTGTATTATTCCAGTGTGACAGTGGCAAAGTGGAAAGATGAATCCACCTTTATTTCTGCTACCTTTTCTGTGGTAGGCTGAGGTCTGATCACCACTGGGTTTTGCTGATAGGGAAAAGGTTTGCACAATGCACAGCCGCTCCCTACACCTCTCATTGCACCCGATGACCTACTGTGTTATTGTGCGGCTACATAGACTTCAGAATAAATGCCTGGTTTCAGTAAACTGGTTCTCTCTAATCGACACTCGGCAGCCATTTGATGGAGGGCTGTTGTATATTATTCCTCAAGTTGTTTTTATTGTTTTGTTTAAGCAGTTTGACAGTTCCTAGCTATTTTACACCCAATTCCTGCTTTGATGTATTGACTAATCTTTTATCTCTTACACCAACTAACGCAGATGACACTCAAATCCTCCTTCCCCTCTCAGGTGACTACTCAGCCGACGCCTCCACATTACACGCTGTGTACCAAACTATCCAGGCCTGGACGGCCTCTCATCTACTCTGCATCAATGATGAAAAAACTGAAATTCTCCTCATGGGATCTCCAGCCTGGCTCAAGAATCTAAACCAACTCTACTGCTCTTGAACCATTGACGGCATTTCGGTCCCCATCTCCCCAGTAGAGAAGAATCTGGGAGTTCTCCTTGATGCCTCCCTCTCCTTAAATCGTCAAGTCAATGCTATTGCATCCTGAGCTGCCCACGTCACCAAACTTAGCAATGCTTGCAGACCTTTCCTATCCACCGACAGCTGCCCCACCATCGCCCAAGCTGTGATTGGCTCCCTCCTATGCTATTGCAATGTGCTATTTGCAGGCACCTCAATGCGAAACATTCATAAACTTCAAGTCATCCAGAATAACCACTCTGAGCTGCCTTAAACATTCTCGGCGAGAGTACACCTCAGCCGCTAGAAGAGTTGCTCATTAGCTCCCACTACGGGAACGCATCACCTCTAAAACGCTGTCGATCACCCACAGATGCTTGTTGAACTCTACCCCCAGCCCTCTACCTTTCACATGAATTCACAAAAGCCCAGTCAACGCGAGTGACTTGTTCCGCCTACGCTCACCGTCTCATCACACCGAGATTTGGACTGGCTAGAGTCGGCCGATCCAGGTTACCGGTCATTGCAGCAAAACCTTGGAGCGCACTACCACTGACCCTGGGGCATCCAGTGAAGGCTCCTCCTCTTAATGCTATCTGACTGTATGATATGATATGATAGGTTATGGGGATCGAACCTGTGTTGCTACATGTCGCCTTGCTTCCAAGGCGAGCACGTTGCCCCTGAGCTATCCTCCCGAGCTCATGAATACATGAGCGCTTGCCTTGTAACCTGTACTGCAACCAGCGCCTTGATGCCCATGGGTTTGAAGCGCTTTACAAATGTAAAAAAAGAAAGAAATACATGTGTCATTGTATAGTTGTAGGAAGAATGATGCACTTTTATGCAGCTGCTGCTCTGACATGAAGTCTATTAAAAGAAATGTTGACTGCTCATGTCGGAAAAGGCTCCGACGCCCCATACAGCGCCCAGAAGCTTTTCCAGAGGCAAGAAAGAAGGCCAGGCCAATAGGGAGGCCTAGAAATGATTGCCCAAGATGGAGCCAGGTTATCCACCCCCTGCCTTGCACCGCTGCTCTCCCCTGGGTGACTGGCACTTGGTCGCCAGGAAGCAACATGGAGGTCATCTTGTCCATAACCTTCTTATCGGCGCTATGGTAGGCGCTTTTAATGCTCCGCTTCTTGGCACCGTAGTGGACGTGTCCGGAAAGTGTGCCGTTGTGCCCCTGCCGGACTTAGGCAGCGATTACTTTGCAGGGAAATGGAAAAGGGCACCAGAGGAAGGGAGGATGAAGGGGCTGCAGATGAAAGCAAACAGGAAAGAGGTGTGCAGGGAAGAGCGTGATGGAAGTAAGGGATGGAGATTGTGAAAGTGTGCATGCCCGCAACGTCAGTGTGGAATGCAATCAGAGCATAGCTCCGATCAGGAAAGGGTTAACACAGAGTGCTCTGAAGAGCGCGTGCATCACCTGTGAGCTTAGTTTCTAGTTCTTTAAAGGAGAGCTGGAATTCGTTAGTAAGTGGTTGCATAAGGGGCTTGGGCTGTGCTCCTGTCTAGGTATGGGGGCCTGTCTGAAACCTGTTAGACCCCCAGATGTGAACATCTGGGATTGGCCAGGTAGCTGTCAGAAGTGAGAGAGCCCAAATAGAACTGTGTGCAAGGTAAATGTGGTAGACACAGGATGGGAAGACGATCAGAGAGTGTGGTTTGCACACCTGCATGGCCACATGCTTAAAATCATACCTATTTCGAGACAGATCATTCAAACTTGCACTCTGTCTCATTGCACTGAGCTTTTTTTGGCCCATGCATAAATATGTTCAGAAAATGGAATTGGCTGGCGCTGTTTCAATGTTGTTGCTTAAGTAATGCCGCTTTGGTGGTGTTGTTAAGTTGCAAGTGCAATCTCTTTCCTGATCCACTTGAAAAGTGAACAAGCACTGAGTAGGCTGCTGGTCACGTGACCAGATGCTGCCACTCAGTTGCTCCGCCCACCTCCAGTTTTCACGCCTTCCAAGCCTCTACTTAAGGACTGTAGGCCAGCTCCAGGTAGAGAGCAGTTAGTAGGCTGCTGGTCATGTGACCAGGGCCCGCCACTCAGTTGCTCCACCCACCACCTATTTCATCTGTCCTCCTTAAGCCGGGGTCAGCAAAGGACGGGCGTAGACAAGGACCTAACCTGTTCGTGCCTTTTTGGGCCTGATATGGCCAAGGGCCTGACTCACTTTCCTGCATTTCACCTACAAACGAATTGCTACTACTGCTAATTACCAGAAGACATCACCATGTGTCTCCTCCCTCCACAGCCCATCCCCACCCTCACTAAGGTTCGAATGGCCAAGTGCCCTGGGCAGCCCCTGGAAGCTACCCTAGCGAAACTCACCAATATTGTCCTTTCCCCCATCCAACACCAACAGACCACATGCACATGCCCTCTCATGTTGATAAATGCTCACTCAGCAGTCGCACTCGCCCCAGAAATCGCTGACCTTATCTCGTACAGCAACCTTGATGCCCTGTTCGTGACAGTAACATGGTTTACCCCATCTTCCCCACATGTTTTCGACATCCTCCATCACCAAGGCTACTGCATCCAACATTACTGGCGTAACACAAAATGTGGGGCCCCCCATGCAAGACCTGCTGAGGGGGGCACCCCACTGCCACTGGCCCCCCTCTGGGCATGGGCAGCATGGCCCCCTGTACCAGAGGGGCTGTGGGGGCCCCCGCTACGCCAGTGTCCAACATGCCGTCTGGACAGGAAGAGCAGGTGGCACTCGTCCAGAGGAGCAATTGGCCATGCTCCATCATTCCCTCTCCCAGAACAAGCTCTTTTGAATCACTCGCCTGCCGGTTCCCTTTATCGCACAAGGAATCCATCACCTTCCACCTCATCTACAGACCACCTCACAGGAGTGACTCTTTCATTGCAGGCATCTCCCACTTGCCCTCCTCTGCCAAATGAGCACATTCTAGTAATGCCTTTCTCTGTGATTTTAACGCCCCCAAGTCACAAGCTCACAACCACACTCAAGGCACGCTTTTCGCACTGACTGCTTCCATGGACTTAAGCAAATTGTGCTCTTCCCCACGCACAACAAAGGCAACACACTAGACTTAGTCTTCACTTGGCACCAATAAAAGTAGTCCACCACACTGCAGCACATCTTATTACGGTTGCTCAGAAATTGGACCGAATCTGTCCCGTCTTAAACAAACTACATTGGCTTCCACTCCAGCCAGGATACTGTTCAAAACTGCATGCATCATCTACAAAGCAGCCACGAGTAGCACACCTGCGTACCTGGCGGCTAAGCTCCACAAATCTGGTGGCACATGCTCCTTGTGCAGCAAATCGACCAAACGGCTTGAATCACAACTCGTCCGTGAAGAGAGGACCCGCAAACAATTTTTCTCTTGTCATTCACCCATCCTCTGGAGTCCATTCCCCATGTCGGCCCGGAAATGCCCCCACAATTCTACAATTTCGGAAATCTCTCAAAACATGGCTCTTTCAACAACACTTGACTAAGGTCTAATTCCAATGGATGAACATACCGACACACAGAGCTCACAGTGCTGCGCTACTGTTAAAAGATGGTAGCCTAAATGCTGGCTACCCACACTCCGTACAGCGCTCTGCTGCTCTCGAATTAGGTCTGCACTTTAAACAATATTAAATAAAAAACAAGACCAAACACGCTTCTGCAGCCACCATACAAGCACCTGCTCAGCAAATGCTTCAGGGCCAATGAAAAAAAAGGACCACAAGCCCCGCCCAGTGCCCCACTCTGTTTTATATCTTTTGACAGGCAGGTGCAGAGGACCATTATTTATTTAGTTTACAGTGATAATGTGATATTCCTTGAGGAATGATCGTGGTAGCCCATGATCCCCACCTGGGGCGGAACCACTGATCATAAACCCCCGCCCCCAACCCTCCCCCCGTTCACCTGTTGAAACTCTTTAGACGTGATAAGTTCATCTGGGCTTGATGCCTCCACTTTATTATTCCACTTCGGTACCTTTCTAATGTCCAGGTAATTGTTTATATATTTATGTCGCCACCTGGATAACGACCATGCCTTAGACCTTGTCTCTGAGCCCATTGTTTCTCCTCAGCATTGACCCCATCCTCGGCTTCCAATCTAGGGATCCTTCTGGCTAGACTCTGTGCCCCTCCTGGATTCATTAGCACCCTATCTGCTTTTAAACCCTTCTCAGACCATTAGAGCAAATGCAACTTAAATTCAGTTTCATTAATAAAAGGGTTCTCAGATTTGCCCAGAGAATATATATTGATTGCAGTAGTCTATAGCGCCAACCACAAACAATGTTGCCTCGAAGCGCCAGCAAAGCAAAAGGAGGTGGAGAAGGGAAGCTGGTCTTTCACGGGCTCTGGAGACATTTGGATCAGTGAGTGAGGGGTAGGGGAAAGGACAAGTGCAACATGCGCCCAAGCCATGAAAAGTGTAACGTGGGATAAGTGCGGGGCCAAGTAATACAAACATATAGGTATTATTGGCAAGTGGGGGTCTAAGTGTGTATACGTGCAAAGTTACATGGTATGAAGTGTACTACAAGGTCCAGGGCAAATATTTGTTCCAGATCTTCTGGAGAAACAGATTGGACCAATGCTCCCAGAGGCCTCTGTGGGTACAGCAGAGACACTTGAATTGGATGTTGCCTCCAGGGACAGCCAGTGGCGGGCAGAAGTGCAGGCATCATGTGTTCTCCGGCCTTTGGACTCGGGAGCATAGACAGGCCCAGGAGGAGGCTATTACCATGGTTGACACAGTATGTAGCCCTGGCAGATGTGTGTGTGGTTTCTTGTGGGCTGGTCTCCTGGGTCTATGACTTGCCAGGTTCTAGTGCAATACAGAGCGGAATGTGAAATCAAGAGGGGGGAGTGTGGGACAGATTCCAGTCGGGACGGTTGGGGACGAGAGGATGGGGGCTGATACCTGGAGGGTGTATCTACCCTGCTCTCCTGCTTGACCTCGGACCTGTAACATAATATTAAATACTTTTCCTTTTATACTTACCTTAGTCCCACCTGGTTCCTGAGTGGTGTTTGACTTACCTGTGATTCAGGATGCTGCATATTATTGACGACGAGGATGTTTAAAGGCAGAGCTGATGATGAGATGCAGGCCACTGTGGAGGAGGATTTGAGTAGTGGCGCGTGCTGCTGTTGGGGATGACCCAGGAGGGATTATATGGGTCATATTCAAGAGGGTAATGGTGGATCCAAGGTGTGGAGTTGAAAGTGAGATTTCTTTGAGAGCTCTTGAATATAAGGAGGATATGAGGATTCTGTGGTTCTTGGCAGAGGCGGAGAGGGTATGGGGAGGCCAAGACACAAAGGTATAGAAGATTCAAAATAAAGTGTCTGTTACCAGCAATAAAAAAAAGGTTGTTGTCATCCATCGAGTCCTGGATCTAGGAGGAGTCCAGCTGAGGATCAACAGAGGGTCCTCAAGATTTTGAACATTTTCTGTGAATCGTCCGCATAGGTTTAAAAAGTAGGAGAATGAGGGCTGATTAGACCAGCAAAAAGGTTTTAGAGCAAAGTAGAGGGAATAGGACCATGTGAGACTCCACAGTGGAGAGTGGTAGGTTTGGAAAGAAAAGGCCTGATCTGACCTGAAGTCCCCTGTCTGCAAGATAAGAGATCAACTTCAAGGCCCTACAAGAGATGCCAGAAGATCTAAGCCTTGCGGGAGAGTAGAGTGGTTGCCCGCACCGAAGGCCGCTGCATTGTTCCAGGTTGAGACTGGAGAGGTCGGTGGCATCCAAGGACCTCAGGATTTCATCTCTCATGAAGTGATGGACTGAGGCCATCCTTCTGTAAGGCCTGAATCCAAATAGGTTATCATGGGAGGGGTTCTCTGATTAGGTTTACTCGAGCAACTCCTGAGTCTTAAATCGTTCTATGATTTTTCCAAGGAAGGTTGTATTGGCAATCAGGCAGCAATTTGCCCAGATATGCGGGTGCAGTTGTAAGGCTTTTATCCTTGATGGTTTTGCAGCACATGGGTCAAGGCTCTCATTTCCTTTATCATAGTAACCAGGTCGGTGAGGAAGAGAGGGCAGGGATAGGGTAATGTTCTGCTTCGTGGACATGAGTGCAGCCTCTCTAGGCAGAACTGAGAGGGATTGCTTGGACACAATTTTTCGTTGAGGGAAGAAGAGGCAATCCACCATGACCTAAGAACCTATCAGGGCTGAGGCACACTCCTGAGTAAATTTGAAAAAGCTCCACCATGCGGTAGTCCAGAGGTCTCCAACCTTTCATCTCTAGATGTTTTGGACTGCAATTCCCACTAGCCCTAACCAGCATAGTTAATGGGGATGGATCATATAAGTTGTAGTCCAAACATCTGGAGAGCTGCTGGTTGCTGAACCCCACGCTAGTCAGTCATGGGGAAGAATGCTGTTTTCCTGAAGGATGACAGCGTGATTTCCATTCTGATGAAGCAGGTACACCATTCTGTCAGTAGGGTCTTTGGTTTCCCACCATCTGCATTCCAGAGCTCTACTCTTACGTTTTTGCAGAGCACTTTGGAGTCAAACCAGAGGTTTCTTTTGTTGGTAGCTTGAATTTTAAGTTCCTTGTAGATGTTGGATAATAGGAGGCGTGGTGGAGAAGAGCAGTCCCAGGTTTTAATGTTTGTCTTGTTGAAAACAGCAGCAAACACGCGATTCATTGGTCTCAGGAATAGTGAACCGAGGGCTTGGCATGAGATGTCTGCATCAAAGGTTTGGCCATCCTTGATGGAAGTTTCATGCTTGTATAGAGGGATAGCCACCCTGTTGCACAGAAACCTCCAGTGACGGGTGCAAGATATAGTTCGAGATCCTGGAGTAGATTTGGTGGTAGTGATTGGTGGCATATATATGAAACCTATGTCAATCCACACTCCAAACAAAGGGCAAGAATGCTTCTTGTTTGGCTGCCTGACACTTCTGGAATGGAATGAGGAATTGGTGACAGCAGGCGACTTCACCTAGTTCCAGATCCATAGTAGGACTGCTCCTCAAACTCCTGATTTCCTGCAGCGCGAGGAAAACAATCAATAAAGTTAACAAATAAAATAAAGAAATTGGCGCTACTGGGGACGCGGCTGGCGGTGTATGCGGAGAGCAGGGATTCCTCTTTCTATTCCCATGTTCACTGTCCCTCTTCTCGAATAGATCCAAGAGAGAGGATTTGCTCAGATGCCTGTTACGAGCATTTGAGAAGAAGAAAGGATAGCATCTAGGGGTGGCTGCCCTCATGACTGAAGCTGTGCAGCCAGCTTTCCCGTTCCAGGGAGTCACAGAGGTTAGGGAAGAGGAGGGTAGGCTTTAAGGTTGGCCAGCACGATAATCATGTATGAGGTGGTTTCCAAATTGGCCAAACAACTTAGCCTATTAATTGAGAAAGGAGGTGGAGTCATCGGGGATCTGTAAATAGTGAGGACTGTGATGCAAGTGTTGGAAGCAAGGGATTAAGATGATGTAGGAGCATAGGCGAGCATCGGGGCCATGCCACCACCCGGCTCTGGCATCGAATTGCAGTCCTTTATCCAAAGTGAAGTAGTCTAGTTACCAATGAACTGCGTCTCTGTTAAGGCTAGGAAATACACTTCAAGGCCCTTTAAAGGATAATGAATATTGAGAGCATGTTTGCATGTGGGGGGTGCATTAGGGGTAGCTGTGGTCCCGCCGGGGTTTGTTTTACATGTCCTCGGTGGGCTGGACCCTGAGAAGGGCTGTAGTGAGACTGAAAACAAGGGAGCTGGGTTAGACTGATGGGCCGGGTAGACCAATTTAGGGGATACTGTTTGGTGCATAGAAACGCGTCTAGAAACGTGCCTAGAAACACTTGTGTACAGGTGCGTTATAAAGTGCTCATATCATAAGAAGGGGTATCCGGAGGGGGCGAGACGTCAGGTGGGAGGCTCAAGGGAGGGCTGGGAGATTCTTGTGGCTGCCGAGTGCCATGATGGTGCTGTACTTGGAAATGTTGAGGAGAAGTTGCTTGGCCTGGGTGTGCTGTTACACATGGAGGCTTCAGCACTTGCACCTCCTAGATCTTCAATCGCACGTCAGTCATTTTATCCCTAACAGATGATTCCTGGACTGAACTTACCTTTTGCCTCATTTACTCCAGTTTTATCAATTCCCCATACTTGTAACTTCAAAGCCTTCCATTAAGTATCTTCAGTCACCTCTCCATAAAGGATGTCTTTTAGGTAGTTGCAGGTGATATCTGCCAGGGCTTCTGTTTGCAAGTTGTCCTTTGCAATTGGCCAATGCATATCTATCTACCCTTCTTTTTCTGATCCGCCCAATCCTCCTGATTCGACAAGGGGTTGTTTTCAGTGTTGGGTGATTTTGAAGCTGGTTCAAGGATTGTGCCTGCAGCAGCAGATAATGTAACCTGGCAAAGTAGTCGCTGTCGTATACCTGCGGGTGATATGTGAACTTTCTCCCATAGATTTGATATAGGTCATAATCAATTACAAAGTCATTGTCACCTGTTCTGGGCGCATGATGAAGCTTATTGCACCCACTTTGCGTCCATCACCAACCAATGCCTCTAAGAGGGCATAGTCCTGATCGGCCTGAAACATGTGGTGATTGCACCGTCTTTCCAAGAGGTGCCTGGAGGATCCAGTCTTCGTTTTATGTGGAAGAGTTATAGGGTAAGGCGCAGAACTAGCCACAAGTGCATATGAAGGGGAGAGGTTTGTGGGATGGCTATCTTTCAGTAATCCCACTGATCAGAGAATGTGTGGGTTCATGTGCCGGATAACCCCATCTGGACCCGGACACCAAGATAACCCCTACCCTTAAATTGTGGAATTTGTCTCTATCTTCTGCCCCGTACACCAATATTGGCTGCTAAAGTTGCTCCGACAAAGGATGATACAGGAGGATGCAAGAGGAGTGCAGGGCAACTTTCAAGAAGGTTTTGATGTTATGGCCCCGCAAGTCCTAACTAGTTCACATCTGTTAGTGTGAGGGCGTATTTGCATAGGGGTTTAAGGATTCACACTCTGCCCTGCGTCTTAATGTTTAGCCGGGTGCACAAACACAAGTCATCATGTTCTACCTATGATGCCATACTAGCCATACCCCCGGCGTTGCCCGGGTCTGTAGCTGACATACACGTGGGTGTCTGCTATAGCCTTGTGTAGGTTCTATTGAGTCCTAACTTCCTATTCTTGAAAAATCGCAAAATCTGCAATCTCCTGGAATTGCCTATACTGATAGCACAGGGCCGGACCCCGCTTCACCCCTGTAAAGGGCGAATGTGTGTGGTTGGTCAAAGTGCACTATTGCCAGTACACCCCAGACTGGTATCCCGACCTTGTCTCCTAACTTCTTATATTCGAAAAAGTCGCAAAATCTGTAATCTCTCGAAATCGCCTATACTGATAGCAAAGGACCGCACCATGCCCTGTGCTGGGCGAATGGGTGGGGTTGGTCAAATTTCACCATCGCCAGTACACCCCAGACTGGTATGCAGACCCTGGGCCAACATTTCAGCCCACAAACTGTTATGGGGCTGGAGCCAACCCCAAACATACAAACACACTTTCACAAATATGTATATATAGATAGATGGGTTCCCAACTGGTGGGACAAGAGCGGGAGGTGTGCTACAACGCTGGCTGAATGGTACCCATGTTTGGATGTGTGACAATAACTTGGACTGACAGTTCCCAAATTGTCCAACTGTTAAGAAATCGGGGTATTAGTTAGAATTTAACAATCAAATCTCTGAGGTCATCAAATGATGCGACTTTCAGGTGGAATTTGCTAAAATAATCACATGGATGTTTACTGTCTGTCACAGGTGTACGCCAGCCAGAGATTTGCATGTCATTGCCATAAAATTCTCCTGCGTACGCTATGCTACTGTGCCAACTCTATGCACCATGGCGTTCATTGCATGCAAGCAGGTGCTTGGCAGTCTGTGAAAACTGAGCTTTTAGGAAATCTCTAAGTTGCCCGAGTGTAGTGATATCTCCCCAGAACTAAATCAACTGAGCTTGGCCCCGGGCTGGATCAATGTCAGAGAATTTCTTCCATCTTCCACTTTCCTACTTTCCTTGACCCTGTTCTAAGGTCCTCATTTGCCGTTGACGTGTTCCTTGGGGAGCAGGTTCCTCCGATCATTCCTGAATGGTGAAGCCAGTCTCATGTTAGCTAGAGGATTGTTCCGGAGTGTTCGAGCAGTGCAGGAGAATGCTTGTTTTCTGGTTGTCTCCTTCGTGCACTTCTTGGGTCCAACTCTGGTGATGTCGTGGCTCCTGGTGTTACGGGAATAAACGACTAATAGCATAAGATATACAATTGGAAGTGAGACGTCCGATCTGCACAGAAAATCTGGTGGTCAGCAAGAAAACAAAGTGCTGTAGCAGGACGCTCAACTACGGGATGACCAGCTGATGCACAACCCAGGGAAGTGGATGTGTTAAGATGCAAGGGCTGTTGATGGCGTACTGTTTTGGTGAGCATTCTCAGGCCAGTTGTAGAGCGTAATCTCGCGAGAGATAACCCTGATCTCTCGCGAGAGGTCAGAACAAGGAAAGAAGAAAGCGTGGGCGCGAGAAAGACATTCCTGCTCATGGATAGGACCGCAGGCCCAACGCTTGGACTTGCAGGTCTGGCCCCATCCCTTTGCCAGCCTGCAACCCCCATTATAACCCCTCATAGACCCTCACAGAATAAGCCTTGAACTATAACAATCACAGTGAAGCAACTGTGTGTAAGCTGTATTACTCGGTTGATAATATAAAGGCAGTGGCACACCAGAAAGTGTCCGAATTGTTGGGGGTGTGTCCTGGCCCCCATGTGGTCCCGTAAGCCCCCACCCTGTAAGGACCACACACGACACACGTCCTTACAGTTCAGGCTTCCCGGTCGCTCTGACGTGGCCGGGAACGCCCGGTTTATTTATACAGCACACGGCGGCATGCAACGTCACGCCGCCGCGTGCGCGTCCTGTCACGGGGCAGCACCACACTCCTCCTTTATCGGGAGGACACACAAATGCTGTTAATATACACGGCAAACCACTAAAACAATTAACTAACACATTTCACACCACACTTGCTTAACACCCCTTTAATGTCAGCCACCCTATCCCCTCACTCAGGTTGACCAACCAACTGTCCCAGCACGTAATCACTGAGGTAAGCGGGTTTCCCTCGCCCAGCCCTCTGGGGGTACCTCCTGCTTACCTCCGGCACGGGAAGTCCTTCGGCCGACGTCCCCCGGACAGGGGACCCAGGTGTGCTGGAGGAAATTCCTCCATCTTCCGGTAAATCCACTACGTCTGGCTCCCGCGGCGGTTCAGTTCTTGGATCACCCAGTTTCTTGAAGAAGCTGACATTCCGGGTGACGGCAGATCTTCCGTCATAGGCCGTCACCATGGACCCCTTTACAGCCACAGCATCCAATGACTCCGGCTCCTAGGGGAGCGAGAGCTTTCCATGGGGGTGTCGATTACGGATGAGGACTTCGTCCCCCGGCTCGAGCCGCTGGTGGTGGAGACCCCTTCGCAGGTTCTCCTGTTCAATCCTCACCCGCCGGTCTACCTCGACTTGTTGATTGTCAATCACCCCGGGCTCCTTCTCCCCGACCTCGGGTAGCAGACGGTGGTCAGTCAAAATGTCGAAAATAAAATGTAGAATGACAATAATGTTGAAAAATAAATGTAGAAAAAAAAAAATTTCGAATTCCCTTTTTTTTCATTATATATTTATTTTGGGGTCCAGGAATAAAAAAAAAATAGGTAAAACAAAAAAAAAAAGAAAAATAAGGGGGTTGGGGGGAAAAAAAAACGTCATAAAATAAAATTCGACATTTTTTTTCTACATTTATTTTTCGACATTTTGACTTTCTACATTTTGCCTTTATACATTATTACTATAAACCGTAGCAGAACCCTGGGGCAGCGCTTGAACAGGGCCTCAGCTGGAGCCACCCCCGTGTATGCATGTGGGGTGGTGCGGTACACCCGCCGGAACTGGTATAGGGCTTGTTGGAGTGGCTGTCCTTGTCCCTGGGCGATCCTGAATGTCTTGTTCAGCGTTCGCATCAGTCTTTCAGCATCTCCATTTGCCCTGGGCCACAACGGAGACACCTTCCTATGCTGGACCCCAAAGCTCTCCATGAGTTCGGAGAACCACTCACTCTGAAATGGTTATCCGTTGTCCGAGCACAGGGTGTGGGGGAACCCATGGGGCGCAAACACTTTCTCCACGGCCATGACCACGTGCTCGAAGGCCACCAACTCAACGAACTCCACCTCCGGATACCGTGAATATTCGTCGACGATTACAAGGAAATGGGTGCCTATGGACGTTGACCCAAAGTCTGCATGGACGACCCAAAGTCTGCATGGACGACCTCCCAGGGTCGCGTGCCTCGGGGCATTGCTTCGATGGCCGGTTCTTGCTGCAGAGGAGACGCCGCCTGGCACCATACACAGGCCACCAAGAAGTCATCCACCCTCCGCTCCAGTTCGGGGAACCAGACCTTCAGCCGCAGCCTGGCCTTGGTCTTTGCGGCGCCCTGGTGAACATGGTGGGCCAAGGTGATCACGTCCTTCACCTTGGACTGGGGGACCACTATCCAGTCACCTCGGAGCAGCAGGCCCGACGCTGAGAAGGACAATTCCTCCTTGACCTTCCATAGTTGCTCAAGGCCTGTCTTGGCCTCCTGGGTCCGCCCCGCCAATGCTTCCAGGACAGACTTCCAGGAGCCCTGTTGCATGGAGTGCTTTAGGATCCGGAAGCACTTGTCCTCGGCAGCTGCCGCCTCCAGTTCTGACAGGGGCATTGCATTCGGCGTGGCCGTCTCCACCACCATTCGGACGTGATCATCGGCCTCCTCCGCACAGGTGTCATACCCATCTCCCCCACGCACTCCCGGATGTCTGGAGAGATAGTCCGCCGCATTATTGGCCCCCGGCCGATACACCAGGGTGACCCCGTACTCGAGGAGTGTGAGCATCCACCTCTCAATTCTGGCCGGTGGTTTCGAGGATTACCCTGCCAGAATGGGAAGCAGGGGCTTGTGGTCCATCACCACCGTCACTGGACGCCCCAAGACATAGAGCCGAAAATGCCTGCAGCCCCAGAAGACTGCCAGCGCCTCACGCTCAATCTGTGAGTATCTTTCAGTTTCGGAGAGCGCTTTGCTGGCGTAGGCCACTGGCCGGATGCTCCCGTTCCGATCCACCTGGGTTAGCACGGCACCCAGGCCAAACAGACTGGCGTCCACAATGATCTCTGATGTCAGCGCCGGGTCGAAGAACGCCATGGCGTCCTCAGCTGTCAGGGCGCGCTTGGTCGAGTGGGTCCCAGTGCCAGGCTGACTCCTTCTTCGTCAGAGCCCGGAGTGGTTCAGACCTAGTGGCGAGATTTTGGATGAAACGCCCACAGTAGGTCACCATGCCGAGGAAGCTCCGCACGTCAAACACCGATTCGGGGGGCTGTGCCTTCTTGATATCCTGGACTTTCCTCGGGTCTGGCGACACCCCCCCTCCTTGAAGACAAAACCGAAGAACTCGATGGAAGGGCGCAGGAACTCACATTTGTCCCTGTGAAGGGTGAGGCCTAGCGCTTGCAGTCTCTCAAAGGTCTTCCCCAGCTTTCTCAGATGGTCCACCTCAGTCCTTGCGAATACCAAAATGTCATCGCTGATGTTTAGGACACCCTCCAGATCTGCAAGGGCGCCCCGAATGATGTTCTGAAAAACCTCTGCAGCCGATGACACCCCGAAGCTCAGTCTCTTATACCGGTATAGTCCTCGGTGAGTGGTGAATGTGGTGATATACCTGGACTCGGGATGGAGGACAACCTGATGATAGCCCGCTCAGAGGTCTAGTTTGGAAAAGAACCAAGCCCCTTGCACTTCCGCAATAATGTCATCGATGGTGGGGGTGAGATGCTGCTCCCTCTTGATGGCCTTGTTGGGCAGTCTCATATCTACACAGATCCGGACAGAGTCAGGTTGTTTGGGCTTCCTAGCCACAACAATCAGGGACATCCAGGGGGTCGGGCCCTCCACCTTCTCGATGATGTCGAGATTCACTAGGTTGTCCAGCTCCTTATCAACCTGCTCCCTCAGATGAAACGGTACCCTGCAGTGTTTCAGGGCAATGGGCTGCACAGAGTCGTTGATGTGCAACCTCACCGGGTCACTGGCCATCCTTCCAATGCCATTGAAGAGGGCGGCATACTTGTCGAGCAGATCATTGATGTCCTCGAGGTATACTGAGTATGCGAAAGTGACAATTCCAAGAGCCTCGGCGGCGGCACAGCTCAGCAGAGTGTTATTGCTTACGGGTGTCACATAGAATCGGGCTTTGATCTGCGAGCCCTCATGCTCCACCTTCGCCACGAAGGCACCATCCAGCGGTATTGGTTCCAGTCCTCCAAACGCAAATATACGGGCTCTCGGCGTGAGTAGCTTTGGGGGCGAGTCGAGAGCATCATAGTGTCCCCGGGCCATCGCATTGACCGATGCACCCGTGTCCATCAGCACCGGGACCGGCGAGTGATTGACCCCCACCACACACCTCGGTTGCCTCCTGGCCTTCCCCTTCAGGATCTCCACGCTGGAAACAAAGAAAATGTTTTCTTCCTCTTCCTCCTCGGCCTCGTCCACCTGGGCATCCTCCCCGCCCTGGTCCACCTGGGCCACATTTGGTGGGCGATTATGGCGCGGGACCCCCGTCCGAGCCGGGCCTCTCGGCACCATCATGGGCAGGGCTGCCTTGCACACTCTCGAAAAATGGTTAGGCAGGCCGCACCTACCACATGTCCTTCCAGCCGCCGGACACTCTGTCGGGTGGGGAAGGTCGTACCCGCACTTCTGGCACGATTCCCCCACTCTCCCCGCTCTGTCACGGGGTCCCACACCAGGCCTTCTCACTCCTCTGCCACCACGCCACATGGCACACACCTCCTCTGGCTTTATTGAGTGGAACCCGCCTCCATCCTGGCTGCCCGAGCCTCCGCCACCTCATGGCACCGGCCTAGTTCCAGAATGCGGGGTAGCGTGATACCCGGCTCTCTCAGGACCTGCCTCCTGAGTTTGCCCGAGGAGCACGCCTGAATCAGCATCGTGCGCATCATGTCCTCTGCGTCTCCCCATGCACAGCCCAGGGAGAGGCGACGTAGGCGACCATAGAAGGTGTCCAGTGTTTCATCGTCCTTTTGCTTGGCCGATAGCATGATAAATCTTTCATAGTCCACGTTGGCAAGGGGCAGAAAATGGGCCAGGAGTGCCGCCTTGGCCGTGTCGTAAGAGCCATCCCCTGCAGGAAGCGATTCAAAAATCTCCTGGACCGAAGGCCCCGCGGAGTACAGCGTAGTTGCCACCCTGCTGTCATCATCCGTTACCTGGGCGGCCCTGAAGTACATATCGAGGCGCCCAACCCACCTCCTCCACCTGGGCCCCATGCTGGATGGTGGGCCCGATGCGTCAAATTCGGGGATGGGCTGCAGGGCTGCATGGGCACGTGCTTGGGCCATGATGGGAAGTCCTTTCTGAGCAACTGGCTGTACCACCGGTGGCCCCTGAGGCACAGGAGCTTGACCACCTACTTGGACTTGAGGGGGTAGCTGTGGAGCCGCCACTGGGTGTTGCACTGGAAGCACCGGAGCCTGAAGGACGTGCTGTTGAGCTGCCGCCTGACCACCATCCTGGGGAAGCTGTGCGGCTGCAGGAGCCCCACCGCCTTGACTGCCAGAGTCACTCATGGGTTTGAGCGTACAGGCACCCCCACCTTGGAATCTGGGGGCCGCAACTCAATCACCCACCACCACCACACAGTCTGGACACCCCCCCCACAGGCAAAATAACAGTCCAACCTGGGGATGGGGATGGTGTACTCTTGTCCTCAGCACTCCTAAGACTGCCACCAGAACTGAAGAAGCAGAAGAAAAACTTGCCAACTTGAGGATCCACCACTGCAGTAATCCACCCTGATGATGTGATGAAGAGGGCGAAGAAGAGGCCACAGCAGCCTGATGATGAAGGGAATGAAGAAACACTGTGCCCCTTCGCTGCAGCAAACACCCAGGGGTGTAGGATTTCCAAAAATTAAGCGAAGAAAACGAACTGGGCTAAACAGGCCCAGCCATTTTAGCCCTTCTCCTTGCTTTCACTCGACGTAGGAGGCCCAAATCTGGAGAAAAATCCAAAAAACGGGCATGGGCGCGCAGGTTTGACTGCCTGCAAGCAGTATGTCCAAAAATTAGACCTGGATCACCTTCACCATCCAAACCGGAGCTTGGTGAAGTTCCACGGCCCTGCTGACAAAATGGCCGCCAGCCGCGTGTGCGATCCGCAGCCACGGCATGAAACAAAATGTCCGTGCGTTCCGTTTCAGGGAGAACATTTTTCGGAATTCTTTCACCGCCGTGCCCGGGCATCCGCATCCACTCGTCGCCACTGTTGGGGGTGTGTTCTGGCCCCCATGCGGTCCCATAAACCCCCACCCTGTAAGGACCACACACGACACACGTCCTTACAGT
Organism: Ambystoma mexicanum; assembly: GCF_040938575.1. Taxonomy (NCBI): domain Eukaryota; kingdom Metazoa; phylum Chordata; class Amphibia; order Caudata; family Ambystomatidae; genus Ambystoma; species Ambystoma mexicanum. Next base: position 1,667,025,154 of record NC_090929.1, read on the forward strand.
TCAGGCTTCCCGGTCACTCTGACGCGGCCGGGAACGCCCCATTTATTTATACAGCAACGTCACGCCGCCGCGTGCGCGTCCCATCACGGGGCAGCGCCACACGAATGATCTTTGAGAGGCCACAACAGCAGTGTCATCCTTTGCATGCAGAACATGTGGCTGGGCACCCTGAAGAAGGCTCTAAGGGGCCGTAACATCACCTAATGATCAGTGTACGAACCACATATGAATGTTGACTTTCATAGTCTATTTTAAACCAACAAAATCGCTAAACCTTTTAATGCATGGACGATTACACGTCTGGTGGAGGACGAGCATTGGCAAGTGCTAATTTCTACTCTTTTAAGTAAAACGATTAAGTAAATAAGGATCATTATTCAATTCCAAGTTCAGGTCATGTGACGTTTCTTGTATCGCGCGAACAAGATCAGTCGATTCCAGCAGCTGTTAAAAGGATTTGAAAATTCACTACAAAGACCAGGGGTTACACATACAAATTGTAATCGGTTAAATGGATGATTGCATTAGTGATCTAGCACCATTACTGCTCTTGGAGGGCGCACGAGCGCTGATTGAGAGATTGGAAATGCACTCTCTGGTAATGATGAGAGAAATTGACCAGGCAGCAGCAGGGCTTTCGCCGCGCGCACTGGCAGGCCGCATAAACACTTTGCATAGGTCATGCATAGATCTGAACCCCAGGCAGTCGGGAGCCAACCAACCCCGGGCTGCCGTGGCGTGATGGATGGATAGTTCAGGAAGTGCTGAAGACACATGTCGAATGTGGAGGCATCGTTGCATGAGTGGGCAGTCTCAGTTTGCCAGCGCGGTGCTACTCTTGCGTGCTTCTTTAACCCCTTAACTGCTGGACTATTAGGCATGTCTATGCAAATGCTCAGCACGTAAGTTTCGCTGCCTGGTGTGAAACCCCGGCACCAGTGAGTCAGGCTGTGCCGCTTTGCATGCTTTTCCGCATGCCTGCCTCCCACATGCCCACCACCTTCCCAAACACATCTCTGTTGCCACCTTCCCAACCTCAGCTCTGCTGCTAAGCCTAGCCCCTAGTGGGAACTGGCCTTAGCCGCCTGGGTGGGAACTGGCCAAGCTGCCTGGGCGGGAACTGGTCTTGTGCACTCACCTGTTGCAGCGCAAGCAGGTTTTGAGCCTGGCAAAAGCACTGGGTGGTGATCACTGTCAAGCTCTGTGACCATCTAAAGCAGAAGTGGGTGGTGATGCTGTCAGAGGTCACATTACATTAGGTTTGTTCATCACTTGGCATCCACGGGGACTCATAGCATGGTGCAAGGATGGACCCATTCCTTTCTTTGAGCAAGAACGCGGGCAGTCGTCATCTCACCCGTCGCATCACTGCGCAGATCAATTTGTTGAGCAGTTCTGTAGGGATATACCCGGTCGCTACCCCTTTTCAAATAGCAGGTTTAATCCCCAGCTTCTCTTATCTATACTGGCAAACTCAACTTTTGACATTGCTCTGATGATACCAAAATGTATGTTAAATTAACTGGTGACAGGGACCACAGGGTGTTGCTGGTCAGAATGTGCATATCTGACAACAGCAGAGGGGTCTTGTCTAATTTTCTGACATTCCATTACCACAAGAGAGAGATGGTTGGTCTCCTCCTGGGCCAACATTCCCTGAAATTCTCTCCTTTGGTTTGAAGGTATGGGCTCTTGTCCGAAGGCTGGAATCTTGGAACTTACAGTCTGATGGATGCGAAATTGCTCCAGGCGGTACAGACTGCCCGTTTGGCAAGATTCGGCTTTTTGCAACTTCAAAAGACTGCTTCTTCTGCTATCTTACCCTTAGCAGAACACAGCGGTAAATGCATGTCTGATAGTTCCCGCCTTTGGAACATTCCATGTGGCGGCAACTACGGCTGCGTGGGGCGGAAGAAAAGAGATGAACCCACTCACCTGGCCACCTTTTCTTGAAGATACACCTAAGGAAAACCAAAGAAGAAATGAAGTCATTAAAGGCTCCTTACAGTCAATTTTCCACCTGCAGAGAAAGGTAAATTGCACCTCTGCCCACATTACCTGCACAGATTATTTTGTGCCAGTGCTTTGCGGGGACTTGAAGCACATCGGCTCGCTTCATCCTCCCGGGTCTGTTGCCAACATGCCAACACTTTGATTATTGGTTCTGTTCTGGGCTCATGATCGCCTTCTTTCCCTCTGCATTCTTGGCAGTCTTGCTAGACTGCAACTGGTGATCACTCTGTAATGTTCATGTAATCAGTCCTACGGTATTGGGAGGCATGTGGCCTGTTATCTACTGTGTAACCAGTCCTACGGTATTGGGAGGCCTGTTGTCTACTATGTAACCATTCCTACGGTATTGGGAGGCCTGTTACCTACTATGTAACCAGTCCTAAGGTGTTGGGAGGCCTGTTACCTACTATGTAACCAGTCCTACGGTATTGGGAGGCCTGTTACCTACTATGTAACCAGTCCTAAGGTATTGGGAGGCCTGTTACCTACTATGTAACCAGTCCTAAGGTATTGGGAGGCCTGTTGTCTACTATGTAACCAGTCCTACGGTATTGGGAGGCCTGTTACCTACTATGTAACCAGTCCTAAGGTGTTGGGAGGCCTGTTGCCTACTATGTAACCAGCCCTACGGTATTGGGAGGCCTGTTATCTACTATGTAACCAGTCCTAAGGTGTTGGGAGGCCTGTTACCTACTATGTAACCAGTCCTAAGGTGTTGGGAGGCCTGTTACCTACTATGTAACCAGTCCTAAGGTATTGGGAGGCCTGTTGCCTACTATGTAACCAGTCCTACGGTATTGGGAGGCCTGTTACCTACTATGTAACCAGTCCTAAGGTGTTGGGAGGCCTGTTACCTACTATGTAACCAGTCCTAAGGTGTTGGGAGGCCTGTTGCCTACTATGTAACCAGTCCTACGGTATTGGGAGGCCTGTTACCTACTATGTAACCAGTCCTAAGGTATTGGGAGGCCTGTTGCCTACTATGTAACCAGTCCTACGGTATTGGGAGGCCTGTTATCTACTATGTAACCAGTCCTAAGGTGTTGGGAGGCCTGTTACCTACTATGTAACCAGTCCTACGGTATTGGGAGGCCTGTTACCTACTATGTAACCAGTCCTAAGGTGTTGGGAGGCCTGTTACCTACTATGTAACCAGTCCTACGGTATTGGGAGGCCTGTTACCTACTATGTAACCAGTCCTACGGTATTGGGAGGCCTCTCCACCAAGCAGGAATAGCCAATAGTAGCTGACATTCTGCTGCATATAGAATGAAATCTCCTGCTCCCCCCAACCCCGTACAATTAAATCTCCTGCTCCCCCAATCCACGTCCTCAATCCAAGAGCTCTGTATGCATTAATTGCTAATGATTTGCTCTTTGAACACGGCTGAGAATTTTGCTAAGAAAACGTCATAGGCTTGTAAACATGGGCCTTTGTTTGATATGAAGGGAGTGTCTCAATATGGTGTGTCTTTATCCAAAAAATACACAATATGAATAATACCTGAGCTTCCCTTGCGCTGAATTACGGTGGTTAGGCCATATGGAGTAATTGCATTGTGCCAAAGTAGAGTGATGCATTTTAGCGTCTCCGGGAAAGGTTTTGGGTGCTGCCAGGGTAAAGGGTGGTTGACATACATGTGGACCAGGGCCCTGACCCCTGCTGCTCAGGTTTATTCCAGATGTACTTACCCCACCCTCATCAGTCCCTGAACCCTTTTGCTTCTGCAAATTGGTGGTAGGTCCTATAAGTAACCACTTTCATTCCAGACCGCCTTCAATTCTCGCTGAATCTCTTCCAATGTTTGTGTAATTCTCAAGGGCGGTTTAGTGTTAGGATCCACAATCTGGCAGGGCATGCCTTGGAGTGGATCCTGAGGTGCCAATTCCACCACCCTCCTCTCACAGTTCCTAACAGCAAGTAACAACTTTCTATAAGACCCCCATGGAGGAAAACCTGAGACAAGTTCAATGGAGAACACTGTGTTTTGCAGGAACACCTAAGGAGAACCAAACAATGTAAACTCACCCAAGGTTCCTTAAACTGAATTTGCCAGTTCCTGAGAGAGAAATAGCTTGCACTTCCTTATCCAGTATGAGATGACAGACAACTTCACCCCAGCCGGTGCCACGATGTCCTGGATTGTAGTGCCATCGTATGAGTCAACGGTACATGGGCAGTGCCGAATATAATCCCTACAGCTGAAGGGGGAAATATTCCTACTAAGCGAGTGCCAAGACAGTGAGAGGGACCCCTTCCAGGGTTAGGCAGAAGATGGGGCCATCCACTCGGTCTGTAAGGGAGCGAGTGATGGGTAGGCACCATGGGAAAGGGGTGCGAGGCAAAGGGAAGCCAGCAGCTATCGCCGGTGGACCGGAAGCGAGACTGTACGGGACGCAGATCAAGTGCAGGGTGAAGCCGGTGGGCGGTCACTGGAGAATGGCAGCCATGTGCCGGGAGAGAGGTGTGTGGAGGGTGATAGAGTGTGAGAGTGAGAGAGAGAGAGTGAGGACCGGCTCGCCCACAGATTTCCCAGTCACCTCCTGCATGACCACTGCACCACTGGGAGCATGGAGCTTGCATTGTTCAGTGGGTGCTACCCAGAACTAGCAGAAGTTGGACTCTTCCAGTATGGGAAGGGTACCCTGGTTTCCAGCACTGGATCAGGGACATTCACATTGCCTCATTAGACACCAGTCTCGGGAGTCTGCTCCCTTCCCACTCCACTAGCCTGTCAGTGAAGACCAGCTGTAGAGGCATGGACCCTCTCTGAACTTCCCAGCAGGCTAGTGGCAGAGCTCTCAAAACCGACCTAAGAGAGCCTAAAGTTTACCCAAATCTCCCAAACTGAAAATGATATATTTCCGTCCAAGCAAGACCCTTCCTGTGTAATCAGGAATTGTTACGGGAATCGTCTCGGGAGGATAGCTCAGGGGCAACGTGCTCGCTTTGGAAGCAAGATGACACAGAGTACCACAGGTTCGATATCTGTTTCTGCGCTTAGAAACCCCTGGGTATTAAGCGCGTTATAAATAACCTATCATATCTTGTCATATCATATCAACAAAGGGAGCGCATACACTGCTACTGGCGATGGCTCATCTGGCAAATATAAGGGTTTATATTCAAGATATGCTGATCCATGATCAGCCGTAGGTGCAATGTTCCCAGCTCAAGTCTTGTTGAATGCAGAGAAACTGAGGTGGGAAGCATCATTGCAACACCTGTCTACCCCGGCATCAAACTCGTACACTGGGTACACAAGGTATTATGCTTCCCACGTACACAATACTATGAGTAATGAAAGTATAAAACCTTAAGCACCATGTTTCAGCCTGTAACTCTCTCACTGGGGACAGGCCACAGCCCACAACTTGGTGCAGGCACCCTCAGGGAGAGTCAGAGGTACAGATCTAAAATCCAAGATGGCACGCAGGCCATCTATAGGCTTGGTCTAGCCCCCTTGGCCCAAAGTAGCCCCAATTCCATTGAGAGAAGATAACCAACTTCAGACTTTGCTTAATATTTGTAGGTGCACACCCTCAGTGAAAGGTCCAGCCGGGGGAAGGAGGGCACACAGTATAAATGCAACCAGCCCCCGTTGCTGAGTGTGGGCTGTTGGAGCATAGTGTGGCTGGCGCGTGGAGGAGTTTGGGGCGCATTACAAGGAGTGTGGAGAGCTGGATGCTATTGGAGGCAAGAGGGATAGCATGAGCCAGGAGGAGATGGTGAGGGATTGGATAAGGTGGTAATCTCAGGAGGGCGGGCAGGAGATTCAGGAAGAGGCAGTGATGATATGGAGGAGGTGCCTGTCATAGGAGGATGTGATAGAAATCTGGAGAAAGGGGTAACATCAGAAGGAGGAGGGATGAAGACTCAGAGGAGATGATGACATTAGGAAAAGGTGGTGGACCCAAGCATGAGGTCTTAAAAGCAGGAAGTGGTGGTGATGAACACAGAGGTAGAGCTTCCGGCAGGCCAGGTCACCCTAGGCAGGTCTAGACCAGGAATGTCAATGTTAATGTTAAAGGACATTTGTACCGTGCACTATCACCACCGGAGTGGGAAAGGAAAGATGGTGGGGTGAGTTAGTGGGACTGAGCCGGGAAAGTGCAAGAGAGCAGTGATGTGCTGTCGGCAGCTTCAGTTCAGTTAGCACCGTTCGCTGAGCTTAGGTGTGCTTCTTGGTTGGTAGCCGTCGTGTTCTGTTGTGTGAAGCTATCTGTGATTTGTTTTGTTGTTCCGGTGTAGTGAAGTTTGTGCGGTTTGCTGTGCTTTAGGGGTGTGGTTGTGTTTGGTTAGAGTTTGAGAGGTGTATGCAGAAGGGTGAGATTGTTAGGAGATTGGTTAGTGGCCTCGCTATCTAGATGTGATGCATGCTAAGTTCCAAATTCTTTCTAGATGTGGCGCATGAATAGCTCCACATTTCTATCTAGATGCGGTACTGGCTAATATTCACCATCCTATCTAGATGTGACACAAGCTAATATTCACAATTCTATCTAAATGTGGCAGGCACTGGCTAACATTCACAATCCTGTCTAGAAGCGACGGTGGGGACAGAAAGGTTGCCGTAAAACCAGAGCTTTGAGGGGAAAGGCGATCAAGAAGTCCTATCCTGAGCTGGTGAAGGGACCTGGATATTCGAGAGTGGTAGTGGCAATTTCTGGCTCCATCTCGAGCTGTACCTGCAGTTGCTGGAAGCCATGCAACGAGAAGTCAATGAGAAGTGTCAAGAAGCGGACTCAGGACCTGGCAAGTGGAAGGTACCTGGTGCTAGAAGGACTAAAGAAAACCTCTATCTAGTCAGCCTAGAGGGATTAGCCGTAGCATGGGGCAAGATGACTTAGACTCCCAAATGGAGAGACTTTGCCCTAAAGAATCTGCTGTTTGCCATTTGACCCTGTGTTGAACCTTTGCCCAAGTAAAATAAAAGACCAGAAACTTTATCTCCAAAGTCTAGTGATTTGTGCATCTTATGAGGCCTTTGCGACAGCATATAATTAGGATTTAGGTGCGTTTCTCCCAAATTCAAGCCTGCAAATGCCCTCTTTGATGTGCACCCTCTGTGCAAAGAGGATAAACCCATATTCGGGTATTGGGGGTGTGTGAAAATTAGCCCGGGTGAATTAGATGATATGGCCAAATCAAAATGTTCCCACAAGTTTCTCTACGTGGCGTCAAGGGCTGAGACGGCAAAAGGGCAGCCCGGGTTCCTGCCTGACTCGCTGATGCCAGTTTATTTGATTATTGGATCATTTGATTATTTGTCTGGCGCTAACAACCCAACGGTATCAAAGCACCGTTTGAAAAAAAACAAGATACACAAAAAGAGAGAGAGCACAGAAAGATGGAATACGATAAACGTGATGAAGAGATACAATTAAAAGAGCCATGTTTTATTTTTCCGTCTGCAAGATAACACATTCTCGGTCAACCTGAATTTCCTCCGAGAGGGAATTCCAGAGCCCTGCTGCACAGAATGAAAAAGATCACCCCATTCCCCGAGCAACTCTTATTTGAGGAAAAGCTCTGAGTTCCTTACCCCAAGTGTGAGTGAGTCTATTAGGAGAGTCTATTTTAAACATGTGTTTGAAATATCCTGGAGCATACTCACAGGTAGCGTTCTGCACCAAAGTTGGAGAATTTAATGTCACTCTTGAGGGAAAAGGAAGTCAGTGCAGTTTTCTTAACACTGGGGATATATGCTCAGTGTGAGCTGTGGACCTAGTGATAGTTCTGGCTGTGGCATTAGTGATGGCCTGTGACTGATTCATTACACAAAGAGAGGGAATGTTCCAGAGGGAATGCCACAGCAGAAGGAAGAGATCGGCCACCAACTCGTTGCTTGGAGAAGCGACTGACCCTGAGGGCGTCTGAGGCGGATGAGAGAAGAGCTCAAGAACGAAGATATTTAGGAAGAGAGAATTGAAGGTATTGAGGCTCAAGGCACCGGAAGGTCTTGTGACACAATGCAGAGGGTTTTGAACTTAATCCTTGCCGCCACTGGGAGCCAGTGCAGAGATTTCAGTCCTGGAGATATACAATCCCTGGGCTTGAGGCCAAGGACATGTTTTGCAGTCCTGTTTTGGATGAGTTGCAAAGGGCCGAGAGTAGAGGCAGGCAGATTTAGAAAGAGGCTGTTGCAGTAGTCCAGCCTAGAGAGAACCAGAACTCTGGAGACAGTGAGCTTCTGGGGGAAGGAGAGGAAAGGAAGAATACCTCTGAGGAGGTGGAGCTGGTAGTGTGACCTCTTAGAGACCTCAGAGATGTGAGGAGAGAAGGAAAGTGTGGAGTCAAAGATGACCCCGAGGCTTTTAAACTTGCAGGTGGGAGGGGGAAGAGGACCACGAGAGGCCGGCCAGAGTGCTACAGGAAAGGAGGGAGTAGGTGTGCCGATGAGGAGAATCTCAGTCTTACTGGCATTAAGGCAGAGATAATTGGCGGCACACCACTCATGGATAGCAGACAGACAGTCAGAAATGTGAGAAGGAGAAGAGGTGGCGGAAGGGAGCCTGAAAATGAAGTGCCATGCATTTGAAATGCATGCCACTTCAGCCAGTGGTAGGAAAAGAGTCGGATGATCCAGGATATGGAATGCTGCAGAGAGACCTAAACACACTACCATCCCATCATGCCCTTGGTCTCGGAGTTGGAGCAAGTTCTCCCTAACATTCAATAAAGCTAGTTCTGAACTGCGACCTGATCTAAAACCAGAGGGATAGCCACCAAGTCGGTTGTGTTCCTCAAGCTAGTCCCGCAGTTGCTTTGTAGCAATGTTATCTAAGATTTCAAAGAGAAGAGATACATTAGCTGTAGATTGGATAAAAGAGGATCCAATATTGACTTCTTTAGGGGTAATCCAAACATGTGTGACTTCACCTGAAATAATATCATGTTAAAAGGAGTGGCTTTCTAGGGCTGCAATTAGAGGTGATGATATGTCCATACAATTTTGACTACATATGAAGGACGCATGACATAGGGGCAAAAGAAGGTTCATCTTCAGAACCACCACAGTCATTTCTTCAGGAGAGTACAGAGAACATGTCTTTATTGAGTGATTGTTGAATGGTGGTCGTTTTCTCAATAACCTTACAACTGTCCTCTATTTCAGATGTAAAGATTGTTTGCAGTTCATAACACCATATTTCAGAAGGAGAGAATAAACCAGATGTTGGGTGTTGATTTACTAGCTAAGATAAGGTTTGAAATCGTTTCTTAGAAGAGTTATTAACATTATCAATTTGAGTGGCAAGGAAATTCCTTTTTTGCTGCCAAAATTGATTGTTTGTACAATTTCCGCATGTTCAGCAGTTTACAATTCGATATCGATATGGGGTTCTTGAGCCTTTGTTCCCCAGCCACCTATTTTCAATTGTTATGTTCCTCTGTTGTGGAGAGTACCAGTATTCAGGTTTGGAGGCTTTTTTTCCCTGGTTAGGTTTTTAAGGGGGCTATTATCTCAACTGAGTTGCTAAGTATTTCATTATGAGTAGATGTTAGTTGGTGGACATTCAAGGTTAAATCAATATCTGAGGAGCAAGTTTAATAAGTGGGGAGAGGTTTTCCTAAGTTAGCTGACGAGTTTCCCTATATGTGACAGAGGAATGTACAGAGGTGTTATGGACTGAGATGCTTGGAACTGTGAAAAATAGTACAAATGATAGGACAAAAACATATTTTGGTAAGTGATATTTGTGATCTCAAAGTTGCTGCGTAATATCCAGTCAAGTGTTCGCCCTTTCTGTGAGAGGACAATGTAATGATTTGTTGGAAACTGAGAATAGCCAAGGCATCGCTGCAATTTGCTGCTTCAATATCTTCTGGGTACTTATACCCCAGATTAAAATCTCCTAAAACTAATATTTAACTGTTAATGTTGATTAAAGACAGTAAAACCTCTAATAAACCATTGGTGATGCTCTTAGGGGGTGAAATCATTTTTTTGCCCTATCATTTTAACACTTAGTTCGCAACCTTCTATATGATGGTCGGGATTAGCTACAACATGTAAGTTGAATATTTTGAATAATGGTAACCCTCCTCCTCTGCCTGTTGAATGATTGATGCATTTGACAGAATAGCCATTCGGAATTGCAAGGATGAGGGAGGGGGCAGAATGCAGTTTCACAGCAGTGTTATTTTGTGGATTGCTATCTGTTATAAAGCCTGATGGAGACATTCCAATGAGAGCCGGAAGTACCTTCATTTACTCACTGGCTGTAATTTCTGTACAGGTCTTGTCGTCGACATCCAGGAGAAACATAGGGAGATATGAGCTGCAGTCTCTTTGTCTGGACACATAGTTCGGAGGGATTTGATTATCTGCTCAATGTCCTCAACTGTGCTTATTGTGAGGTACCGGATGTAAGGCTTCGACACAAGGGTGACATGATTCTGGGTATGGACTTTTATTTATCACGAACAGTTAGGAAAGTGGTATCTCTATGCCTATACCTAGGAGGGGTTTCCCTGCCTCAACAGAACTGGTGAAAATAGTCAGGATGCCCAAAAGTATAAAGTCTGTCCCACTCACGTCCCCAAACCCTATCCTTGTCCCTCACACTTAGCAAGCCCTGCCCACCTGGTGCCTTCAATCCTGCCTGCCGCTCTTTTTCACCGCTTAGCAAGCCCCGCCCACCTGGTGCCTTCCTGCTTCCCGCTCTTTTTCATCACTTAGAAAGCCACGCCCACCTGGTGCCTTCCTGCTTGCCGCTCTGTTTCCCTACTTAAGGAGCCCTCCAGCTTCTTTTCCTTTGCAGATGGGGAGCAGGTGCAAGTGGATCTAGGTCACCTGGCCTAAGCCCCGCCCACCTGGTACCTTCCTACCTGCTGCTCTTTTTCACCACTTAGCAAGCCCCGCCCACCTGGTGCCTTCCTTCACCATCACTGTCTTGTGGCCAATGCTCGATTTGACTTTGATGGACTTCATTCATTCACGGTGCGTCACTCTTTCTCAACTCTCATGCTGGACTTCCTTTGCATCTTGTACTCATGGTGGCCCTGAATCATGCTGTTCCTATCTTCATCTTGTATCCTGGCTTGCAATATTATGTGTTACTACTGACTTCTGCAATTGTACTCCCTCTCCCCTCTTGCTTCTCCACTCTTTTTGACTGCTTACTCTCTTTTCTCTCCTCCTTTCCCTTCTCCCTTTTCCTATCTCCTCCCCTTACTTTCTTCTGTGCACTTACTCTATCAGAATTGTCCCTGGACCTAATATGATAGCAACCTCGTCTGTTTCCTCCACCCTCCCATTACTGTTTTTTCCCCCCACAACCCCTCCAGTATGATCTGAAATGTTGTCAGGCCTAGTGTGATAGTCGCTTGTTTTGTTCCTCCCCCCCCTTTCTGCACCACTCGCCCTCAACTTTTGGTTTTCTCCGGCTCTACCAGAAATGTCGTCAGGCCTAGTACGGTAGTCGCCTGTCTGTTTCCATTTCCTTCCCACTCTCCCCCTCCCTTCCTTATCTATGTCTTAGCTCTTGCACTATCTGATATGTCGTCAGGCCGAGTACGATAGTTAATTTCACATCCTTACTGTTCATGGCCTGTAAGAATGTGGTTGTATTTTCCCTTGTTCCCTCCCTTGCCTTGAAGCCCTTTGAAGCACATTGTGTATAGGCGCTATATAAATAAACTATCATATCATATCACTACAAACTAACAAAATGGTGCAAGGGTGATATCGTGCTCAAGAAAACAGTGTCCATCAGGGCAACATAAATGTTCTCAGCCAGGTGGGCTTCCAAAGGATTCAAAACAACGTTCAAGAAACTAATGTTCCAACACTAGGGTGTTGATCCTTTCCCCCTGACTTCAAAAGGATAAATGACTTTCCGGTCTCTTCAAATACAAAACACAAGAGTTTCTTCAAAGTTACAAAATGTTCCTCTCTCCCAGGGTTTTAAACCCCTTTGGTTTCAACCTTCTATGTGGATACGAATCCCACATCGCAAGACTTGAGGGGTATTGGTACACTCTCCTGCCAAGACCCAGTTATCGCATATATTGTCTTTGTTTCTTGTATCGGGTTCTAGGTCCTTTTATTTCTGATTAGGGTCCCAGACCCTTTTATCCTTGGTCTCTCCTTTGGGTGCAGGTCCTAGGCTTGCAATGGAACCTTTGGTTCATTTGGTTTACTCTCCTGCCAAACGTAGTGCCATTCTTTTCAATCTTACTTTCACGCAGAGTATCTGACTCCCTTATACTTTCTACTTTATATGGGTGCGAGTCCCCGACTCGCAATTGTTGTCTATAATAGCCTGGTTCACTCTCCTGCCAAGCTAAGTTTTCACTTGTCCTATATTCACTTGTCATGCGTTTATTAATGGATGTGGTATCTCTACCGTTTCTTCTCCGTATTCCTTTTAGTTTATTAGTCCACAATACTTTCTGACCCTCATTCAGTCCTTTCTGTGCTTCACCCGGCTCCTGTCGATCCCCACCTGCCCACATACCTTTTTTTTCGGTTTGTGTCTTCTGGGCAGCGGGATTCTGTCTCGAGGCTTCGGTAGCCCTTGGACTTGCTCTCAGCTGGTTTGTTTGTCTGCAACGTCCTGAATCCTTCTCGTGGTCCGCTCTCCCCTCGGCGTTGCTGTGGACACAGTAAAACACCCCTGCGTCTAGTCGGCAAGTGAGCTTCAGAGTAGCCAGCTCCCTGGCTATGTTCATTCTCTCTTGTTCTCCTGCAACCAGTGTTTTGTTTGTGTGTTGGGCTCGCGTCTCCATGCACTGCTTTCCAGCTGACAGCATTGCTTACCCGGTTACCGCTACCCGGAGGGATTCTCCTTTGGCTCTCAGCTGTGCTAGATTAAAACTCCTGCATTGGGAAAGGGAGTTGTTCTGAACCAATCATATTTGTACTTCGGTGTACTAGAGTGATCTTCATTCTTGCATTCCTCTTCCTCGTCTCATTTATTTTTAGCGCAGAAAGGCCGCAGGCATCAGGGCGCTTAACATAAATCATACAAGTGACAACCAAAAAACTGAAAATACCACCACCAGCGAACAAATAAGAACAAAAACAGGACTTAACAATCAACACAGTAACAGAAATTGAAACTGACCTAATGATAAACAAATATTTACACAGTGCTACTGAGGAAGAAACAAGACTACTGCGGTTAACTAAGTAATTCAAAACAATTCTCAAGGTAGTGGAAGAACAAACATGCTGTGAAAATGAGATTCTATTCAAATACAGCGGCAAACTGCTAGACCCACATCCTACAATGATGCAGTCAGTATTGTCAGTAGGACCATTTAGCAATTTGAGTTCTGCAGAGGACTTTTAGATTTTGCATTCTCACACAATTAAGTGCCCAATTTAGAGTTAAGCCAAGCCAAGATTTTGTTTTTCAAGGCCTCCCTGGATTCGAATTGGTTTGGCTCGGCAACACTGGTAATGATGAAGTTCCTCGAGTCCAAGGCAAAGCTGTTAAGACTGGGGTCTACAAGTGTAGACTTCCTTTGTCGAATGTCCTTACAGGATGGAGCGGCATCCAACTTGGCTGGCTTAAGAGGCGGTGTAATGACCTCTCGTGATGTGTTGACCCCCACCCAACCAAATGCAAGAGTGACAGTGTTCACCTGACGGGGCACATCTGCATGACAGGACTCGGTAGAATCTGTTTGATAGCCCTTTTGAGGGCCCATTTTAGGAGAGGAGGGGGTTGTGTGGAATTTTCAATTTTCTGTTTCCAAAAAATTAAGCTTCCTCACATTAGGCGGAGATGAGGTGAGAGTGTTGGAACCTACGAGTGCCACCCATCTCTGAAAGTCCCTGATATTCAAGCATGCCACAAGGTCCCACAACAACTGCTCTTGATGGAGTCGCCATGGCTCTATAATCTTAGGAACCACCATCTCCTTATCCATGTTTAGCATTACATTTTGTCATAACTGATCCCCCGTTGATTTCGGCTGTGTTAGTGCAGAGTGGGATCCCAGGTGGGATCCAAGATGCACCGCTTCCTTGTTCTTAACATCACACCCATTTGTCCCATTTCTCTCAGTATATGATTTCAGATGTAACAAGTCTATGTCAATACTAGTTAGCCCTTTACTCTGCATGAACTAATTGGATGGGTCTCACAATAAAACTTAGCAATCCTTATCAGGGCAGATGGGAGGGGAATTTAATTCCTGAAAATGGGTTGAATGACTTTCAACAGGGTTGTACCCCGTCTCTTGAAGATGATCGTCTCATGTCCCTTAAGGCGCTTCCCTTCCCAGGTGATCCTCTTGCTGTGCACCGTCCCTCCCACCGCCAGGGGGATTATTGTACTGTGGACGCACCTCTCTGGCCCCCTGGGGGAAGGGACATCATCCTCAGATTTGTCCTATTAGTTCAATCTGTTCAGTTGGGCGCCCTCCTGAAAGCTTGTGGAGGGAAACAGTCCAAGTGTTCTTGATGATTCTTCTGGCTGAAGAACATAGATTTATAAAACAATGAGGTCAGGCGACCTTGCTACCCTATGGTCAAGTTAAAATGTGTTGGCAAATAAAATGAGGGATAATGCTACCAGGATCATGTCTAGCCATGAAAACCCTCTAAGCACATGAGATTAAAGTCCCGTTCACGAGGTGGATACATGTCCAAGCCTTCATTAATGTCCGGTCCCTGAGGATCATAACCAATGCCAGTGCATTTCTCGTACCCTGTGAAGTAGGGACCAGTGCTTTATTGTTGGCAGGTTCCAGGACTGCATTAATCGCTCGATAATGATTTTGCCAATCAGAAACAAAGCCTCTCTTGGGAGTAGATCCTCAAAGAACACGTCCTGTTTTTCACTAGGGACGTACATGGAGACAAGGGTAACACAGTGGGTGAAAGGTCTTCACATTAGCGATAACACATTGACCATTTGGGTGTCTTTGAACCGTGAATACTTTAAAGGGGGCTCCCTCAGCAATTAGAATATCCCTCCCTTTCTTTCCCTCCCCTGGAGGTGAAGTATGGGATTGGGGAATCTCCATTGTAGTGACGGCATACATCTGATGGCAAAGGTACGTCTCCTTGAGGAATGCAATGTGGCCCCCAGGTCTTTCATGGATATTTCTGAATACATTTCCATTTCATCGATTAGTTTAACCCTTGAACAAACATGGTCAAAACAAGGGTGTCACCCGGAGGGTCAGATCACATAAGTCTTATGGACAAGTGCACCTTTGAACCCCCACTTATTAAAGACCGTGCTTAGTGTTTCACCCATAACTATGAAATCATTGATCGATATCAAATACACCAATTACCCAACAATAGATCCATGAAACCCCCACCACCTTAAGTTGGCGGAAATGGACCTGAACGAGGACAGGGGTCCCCACTGAGATTTGCTGTTTGTAGAATGAGTAGACCAGTGGGTCTGATCCATGACAACTTTCACATCACCTGACAGGCTGAGAATGCTCTGAAAGAGTGCTTGTGGAAGTGTTTACACCTTTGAATCGAGGATATGTTTGGGAATTCCCTTAGTTCGAACATTGTTCCTTTGTTTTCGATAGCCTGCGTTGTTCCGCTCAGGTTGGATTGATCCAAGGTGGGCCTCCAATGCGTCCACATGCGTGTAGATTTTCTCCAGGTCTAAGCTCACGTGCCATAGTACACCTGCCGTGTTTTCAACTTCCTAGTGTCCCCTTTCCACGCTCAGCACCTTTTTGTCCAGGAGTGACACTTAATTGTCCGATTCACGACTCTTCCGTGGATGGCGTCTTTAATTTCAACCAGGAGTTGATGTAAGTCCCATTTTGTAGCCCGGGGCTGCGACTCGGCAGCTGGGTGGGGGTTCCACATACACGGGCTACCACCCCTGTCTCAGATCTTCTCGCTTGCTGATTTGGTGGTATTCATCGTTTTGGACACTTTGTGTTTGCCTGGCAACATTACACACCTTTGCATCGTGGCCCCAACTGTTCTGTCCTCAGCCCAACACCAAGCATTTGAGGAATTCACCATCTGAGGTATCATGTGTCCCCATTAAGACTGTCCATGCCATTTTCAAGCCATCAGGAGTTTGGTTTTATCTGAGTGTCAATGAGACCTGCACAGGGGTCATATTTTAGGCCCTGCTCATAAACTAAGATTAGAATGTGTACATTGTAATAAATAGGTTCAGAGGCTAGGCACCTTTCCCAGGAGATTTGCGCTGCTTGCACGACCAGTCTCCCGATAGATGAAAAAAGGGGGGGGTGGGGGAAGATGGCCGCTGCCATAGGGAAAAGAACGGTCGGGATCCGAAGGAGCACTTGCCATTCTGGCACTATTATTTACTCTGGCTTTTGCAGAGTTGACTCCTTCCCAGTCATCCCCTTTAATGCGTCTAATGTCTTCATCTATTACATTGGGCTTCAATACGATCCTGGCGGTCACCCTGCTGGCGCTACTGCTGGCGCTACTGCTGGCGCTACTGCTGGTGCTGGTGCTACTGCTGGTGCTACTGCTGGTGCTACTGCTGATGCTACTGCTGGTACTACTGCTGGTACTACTGCTGGTGCTACTGCTGGTACTACTGCTGGTGCTGGTGCTACTGCTGGTGCTACTGCTGGTGCTACTGCTGATGCTACTGCTGGTACTACTGCTGGTGCTACTGCTGGTGCTACTGCTGGTGCTACTGCTGGCGCTGGTGCTACTGCTGGCGCTACTGCTGGTGCTACTGCTGGCGCTGGTGCTACTGCTGGTACTACTGCTAGTGCTACTGCTGGTGCTACTGCTGGTGCTACTGCTGGCGCTGGTGCTACTGCTGGTGCTACTGCTGGTGCTACTGCTGGTACTACTGCTAGTGCTACTGCTGGTGCTACTGCTGGCGCTACTGCTGGTGCTACTGCTGGTGCTACTGCTGGCGCTACTGCTGGTGCTACTGCTGGTGCTACTGCTGGTGCTGGTGCTGGTGCTACTGCTGGTGCTACTGCTGGCGCTACTGCTGGCGCTGGTGCTACTGCTGGTGCTACTGCTGGTGCTACTGCTGGTGCTACTGCTGGTGCTACTGCTGGTGCTACTGCTAGTGCTACTGCTGGTACTACTGCTAGTGCTACTGCTGGTGCTACTGCTGGCGCTACTGCTGGTGCTACTGCTGGTACTACTGCTAGTGCTACTGCTGGCGCTGGTGCTACTGCTGGTGCTACTGCTGGTACTACTGCTGGTGCTACTGCTGGTGATACTGCTGGCGCTGGTGCTACTGCTAGTGCTTCTGCTGGTGCTACTGCTGGTGCCACTGCTGGTACTACTGCTGGTGCTACTGCTGGTGCTACTGCTGGTGCTACTGCTAGTGCTACTGCTGGTGCTACTGCTGGTACTACTGCTGGTGCTACTGCTGGTGCTACTGCTGGCGCTACTGCTGGTGCTACTGCTGGCGCTGGTGCTACTGCTGTTGCTACTGCTGGTGCTACTGCTGGTGATACTGCTGGTACTACTGCTGGTGCTACTGCTGGTGCTACTGCTGGTGATACTGCTGGCGCTACTGCTGGTGCTACTGCTGGCGCTGGTGCTACTGCTGGTGTTACTGCTGGTGCTGGTGCTACTGCTGGTGCTACTGCTGGCGCTACTGCTGGTGCTACTGCTGGTGCTACTGCTGGCGCTTCTGCTGGCGCTACTGCTAGTGCTACTGCTGGTGCTACTGCTGGTACTACTGCTGGTGCTACTGCTGGTGCTACTGCTGGCGCTACTGCTGGTACTACTGCTAGTGCTACTGCTGGTGCTACTGCTGGTGCTACTGCTGGTGCTACTGCTGGTGCTACTGCTGGTGCTACTGCTAGTGCTACTGCTGCTGCTACTGCTGGTACTACTGCTGGTGCTACTGCTGGTGCTACTGCTGATGCTACTGCTGGTACTACTGCTGGTGCTACTGCTGGTGCTACTGCTGGCGCTACTGCTAGTGCTACTGCTGGTGCTACTGCTGGTACTACTGCTGGTGCTACTGCTGGTGCTACTGCTGGCGCTACTGCTGGTGCTACTGCTGTTACTACTGCTAGTGCTACTACTGGCGCTACTGCTGGTACTACTGCTGGTGCTACTGCTGGTGCTGGTAGTACTGCTGGTGCTACTGCTGGTACTACTGCTAGTGCTACTGCCGGCGCTACTGCTGGTACTACTGCTGGTGCTACTGCTGGTGCTGGTGCTACTGCTGGTGCTACTGCTGGTGCTACTGCTGGTGCTACCGTGCTAACCCTGGTGCTACTGCTGGTGCTGGTGCTACTGCTGGTGCTACTGCTGGTGCTACTGCTGGTGCTACCGCTGGTGCTACTGCTGGTGCTACTGCTGGTGCTGGTGCTACTGCTGGTACTACTGCTGGTGCTACTGCTGGTGCTACCGCTGGTGCTACTGCTGGTGCTTATGCTGGTGCTACTGCTGGTGCTACTGCTGATGCTACTTCTGGTGATACTGCTGGTGCTACTGCTGGTGCTACTGCTGCTACTACTGCTGGTGCTACTGCTGGTGCTGGTGCTACTGCTAGTACTACTGCTGGTGCTACTGCTGGTGCTACCGCTGGTACTACTGCTGGTGCTGGTGCTACTGCTGGTGCTACTGCTGATGCTACTGCTGGCGCTACTGCTGGTACTACTGCTAGTGCTACTGCTGGTGCTACTGCTGGTACTACTGCTGGTGCTACTGCTGATGCTACTGCTGGTACTACTGCTGGTGCTACTGCTGGTGCTACTGCTGGCGCTACTGCTGGTGCTACTGCTGGTACTACTGCTAGTGCTACTGCTGGCGCTACTGCTGGCGCTACTGATGGTGCTACTGCTGGTGCTACTGCTGATGCTACTGCTGGTGCTACTGCTGGCGCTACTGCTGGTACTACTGCTGGTGCTACTGCTGGTGCTACTGCTGGCGCTACTGCTGGTGCTACTGCTGGTACTACTGCTGGTGCTACTGCTGGTACTACTGCTGGTGCTACTGCTGGTGCTGGTAGTACTGCTGGTGCTACTGCTGGTACTACTGCTAGTGCTACTGCTGGCGCTACTGCTGGTACTACTGCTGGTGCTACTACTGGTGCTGGTGCTACTGCTGGTACTACTGCTAGTGCTACTGCTGGCGCTACTGCTGGTACTACTGCTGGTGCTACTGCTGGTGCTGGTGCTACTGCTGGTGCTACTGCTGGTGCTACTGCTGGTGCTACTGCTGGTGCTACCGTGCTACCGCTGGTGCTACTGCTGGTGCTGGTGCTACTGCTGGTGCTACTGCTGGTGCTACTGCTGGTGCTACCGCTGGTGCTACTGCTGGTGCTACTGCTGGTGCTGGTGCTACTGCTGGTACTACTGCTGGTGCTACTGCTGGTGCTACCTCTGGTGCTACTGCTGATGCTACTGCTGGTGCTACTGCTGGTGGTACTGCTGATGCTACTTCTGGTGATACTGCTGGTGCTACTGCTGGTGCTACTGCTGGTACTACTGCTGGTGCTACTGCTGGTGCTGGTGCTACTGCTGGTACTACTGGTGGTGCTACTGCTGGTGCTACCGCTGGTGCTACTGCTGGTGCTGGTGCTACTGCTGGTGCTACTGCTGATGCTACTGCTGGCGCACCTGCTGGTGCTACTGCGTGTACTACTGCTAGTGCTACTGCTGGTGCTACTGCTGGTACTAGTGCTGGTGCTACTGCTGATGCTACTGCTGGTACTACTGCTGGTGCTACAGCTGGTGCTACTGCTGGCGCTACTGCTGGTGCTACTGCTGGTACTACTGCTGGCGCTACTGCTGGCGCTACTGCTGGCGCTACTGATGGTGCTACTGCTGGTGCTACTGCTGGTGCTACTGCTGGCGCTACTGCTGGTGCTACTGCTGGCGCTACTGCTGGTGCTACTGCTGGTGCTACTGCTGATGCTACTGCTGGTGCTACTGCTGGTGCTACTGCTGGTGCTACTGCTGGTGCTGGTGCTACTGCTGGTGCTACCGCTGGTGCTACCGCTGGTGCTGGTGCTACTGCTGGTGCTACTGCTGGTGCTACCGCTGGTGCTACTGCTGGTGCTACTGCTGGTGCTACTGCTGGTGCTGGTGCTACTGCTGGTGCTACTGCTGGTACTACTGCTGGTGCTACTGCTGGTGCTACTGCTGGTGCTACCGCTGGTGCTACTGCTGGTGCTACTGCTGGTGCTACTGCTGGTGCTACTGCTGGTACTACTGCTGGTGCTACTGCTGGTGCTACTGTTGGTGCTACTGTTGGTACTACTGCTGGTGCTACTGCTGGTGCTACTGCTGGTGCTACTGCTGGTGCTGGTGCTACTGCTGGTGCTACTGCTGGTGCTACTGCTGGCGCTACTGCTAGTGCTACTGCTGGTGCTACTGCTGGTACTACTGCTGGTGCTACTGCTGGTGCTACTGCTGGTACTACTGCTGGTCCTACTGCTGGCGCTACTGCTGGCGCTACTGCTGGTGCTACTGCTGGTGCTACTGCTGGTGCTGGTGCTACTGCTGGTGCTACTGCTGGTACTACTGCTGGTGCTACTGCTGGTGCTACTGTTGGTGCTACTGCTGGTGCTACTGTTGGTGCTACTGTTGGTACTACTGCTGGTGCTACTGCTGGTGCTACTGCTGGTACTACTGCTAGCGCTACTGCTGGCGCTACTGCTGGTACTACTGCTTGTGCTACTGCTGGTGCTACTGTTGGTGCTACTGTTGGTACTACTGCTGGTGCTACTGCTGGTGCTACTGCTGGTGCTACTGCTGGTGCTGGTGCTACTGCTGGTGCTACCGCTGGTGCTACCGCTGGTGCTGGTGCTACTGCTGGTGCTACTGCT
This sequence comes from Ambystoma mexicanum, assembly GCF_040938575.1. Taxonomy (NCBI): domain Eukaryota; kingdom Metazoa; phylum Chordata; class Amphibia; order Caudata; family Ambystomatidae; genus Ambystoma; species Ambystoma mexicanum. The sequence continues at coordinate 1,667,045,905 of NC_090929.1, forward strand.
GGTGCTACCGCTGGTGCTACTGCTGGTGCTACTGCTGGTGCTACTGCTGGTGCTGGTGCTACTGCTGGTGCTACTGCTGGTACTACTGCTGGTGCTACTGCTGGTGCTACTGCTGGTGCTACCGCTGGTGCTACTGCTGGTGCTACTGCTGGTGCTACTGCTGGTGCTGGTGCTACTGCTGGTACTACTGCTGGTGCTACTGCTGATGCTACTGCTGGTGATACTGCTGGTGCTACTGCTGGTGCTACTGCTGGTACTACTGCTGGTGCTACTGCTGGTGCTGGTGCTACTGCTGGTGCTACTGCTGGTGCTACTGCTGGCGCTACTGCTAGTGCTACTGCTGGTGCTACTGCTGGTACTACTGCTGGTGCTACTGCTGGTGCTACTGCTGGTACTACTGCTGGTCCTACTGCTGGCGCTACTGCTGGCGCTACTGCTGGTGCTACTGCTGGTGCTACTGCTACTGCTGGTGCTACTGCTAGTGCTACTGCTGGTGCTACTGCTGGCGCTACTGCTGGTGCTACTGCTGGTGCTACTGCTGGTGCTACTGCTGGCGCTGGTGCTACTGCTGGTGCTACTGCTGGTGCTACTGCTGGTACTACTGCTAGTGCTACTGCTGGTGCTACTGCTGGTGCTGGTGCTACTGCTGGTGCTACTGCTAGTGCTACTGCTGGTGCTACTGCTGGTGCTACTGCTGGTGCTACTGCTGGTGCTACTGCTGGTACTACTGCTAGTGCTACTGCTGGCGCTACTGCTGGTACTACTGCTGGTGCTACTGCTGGTGCTACTGTTGGTACTACTGCTGGTGCTACTGCTGGTGCTACTGCTGGTGCTACTGCTGATGCTACTTCTGGTGATACTGCTGGTGCTACTGCTGGTGCTACTGCTGGTACTACTGCTGGTGCTACTGCTGGTGCTACTGCTGGTACTACTGCTGGTGCTACTGCTGGTGCTACCGCTGGCGCTACCGCTGGCGCTACTGCTGGCGCTACTGCTGGTGCTACTGCTGGTACTACTGCTAGTGCTACTGCTGGTACTAGTGCTGGTACTACTGCTGATGCTACTGCTGATGCTACTGCTGGTGCTACAGCTGGTGCTACTGCTGGCGCTACTGCTGGTGCTACTGCTGGTACTACTGCTGGTGCTACTGCTGGCGCTACTGCTGGCGCTACTGATGGCGCTACTGCTGGTGCTACTGCTGATGCTACTGCTGGTGCTACTGCTGGCGCTACTGCTGGTACTACTGCTGGTGCTACTGCTGGTGCTACTGCTGGCGCTACTGCTGGTGCTACTGCTGGTACTACTGCTGGTGCTACTGCTGATGCTACTGCTGGTACTACTGCTGGTGCTACTGCTGGTGCTACTGCTGGCGCTACTGCTGGCGCTACTGCTGGTGCTACTGCTGGTACTACTGCTGGTGCTACTGCTGGCGCTACTGCTGGTGCTACTGCTGGTGCTACTGCTGGTGCTACTGTTGGTACTACTGCTGGTGCTACTGCTGGTGCTACTGCTGGTGCTACTGCTGGTGCTGGTGCTACCGCTGGTGCTACCGCTGGTGCTGGTGCTACTGCTGGTGCTACTGCTGGTGCCACTGCTGGTGCTACCGCTGGTGCTACTGCTGGTGCTACTGCTGGTGCTACTGCTGGTGCTGGTGCTACTGCTGGTGCTACTGCTGGTACTACTGCTGGTGCTACTGCTGGTGCTACCACTGGTGCTACTGCTGGTGCTACTGCTGGTGCTACTGCTGGTACTACTGCTGGTGCTACTGCTGATGCTACTGCTGGTGATACTGCTGGTGCTACTGCTGGTGCTACTGCTGGTGCTACTGCTGGTGCTGGTGCTACTGCTGGTGCTACTGCTGGTGCTACTGCTGGTGCTACTGCTGGTACTACTGCTAGTGCTACTGCTGGTGCTACTGCTGATGCTACTGCTGGTACTACTGCTGGTCCTACTGCTGGCGCTACTGCTGGCGCTACTGCTGGTGCTACTGCTGGTGCTACTGCTACTGCTGGTGCTACTGCTACTGCTGGTACTACTGCTAGTGCTACTGCTGGCGCTACTGCTGGCACTACTGCTGGTGCTACTGCTGGTGCTACTGCTGGCGCTACTGCTGGTGCTACTGCTGGTGCTACTGCTGGTGCTGGTGCTACTGCTGGTGCTACTGCTGGTGCTACTGCTGGCGCTACTGCTGGCGCTGGTGCTACTGCTGGTGCTACTGCTGGTGCTACTGCTGGTGCTGGTGCTACTGCTGGTACTACTGCTAGTGCTACTGCTGGTGCTACTGCTGGTGCTACTGCTGGTGCTGGTGCTACTGCTGGTGCTACTGCTAGTGCTACTGCTGGTGCTACTGCTGGTGCTACTGCTGGTGCTGGTGCTACTGCTGGTACTACTGCTAGTGCTACTGCTGGTGCTACTGCTGGCGCTACTGCTGGTGCTACTGCTGGTACTACTGCTAGTGCTACTGCTGGCGCTGGTGCTACTGCTGGTGCTACTGCTGGTACTACTGCTGGTGCTACTGCTGGTGATACTGCTGGCGCTGGTGCTACTGCTGGTGCTTCTGCTGGTGCTACTGCTGGTGCCACTGCTGGTACTACTGCTGGTGCTACTGCTGGTGCTACTGCTGGTGCTACTGCTAGTGCTACTGCTGGCGCTGGTGCTACTGCTGGTGCTACTGCTGGTACTACTGCTGGTGCTACTGCTGGTGCTACTGCTGGCGCTGGTGCTACTGCTGTTGCTACTGCTGGTGCTACTGCTGGTGCTACTGCTGGTACTACTGCTGGTGCTACTGCTGGTGCTACTGCTGGTGATACTGCTGGCGCTACTGCTGGTGCTACTGCTGGCGCTGGTGCTACTGCTGGTGCTACTGCTGGTGCTACTGCTGGCGCTGGTGCTACTGCTGGTGCTACTGCTGGTTCTACTGCTGGTGCTACTGCTGGTGCTACTGCTGGTGCTACTGCTGGCGCTACTGCTGGCGCTACTGCTAGTGCTACTGCTGGTGCTACTGCTGGTGCTACTGCTGGTGCTACTGCTGGCGCTACTGCTGGCGCTACGGCTGGCGCTACTGCTAGTGCTACTGCTGGTGCTACTGCTGGTGCTACTGCTGGTGCTACTGATGATGCTACTGCTGGTGCTACTGCTGGTGCTACTGCTGGTACTACTGCTAGTGCTACTGCTGGCGCTACTGCTGGTGCTACTGCTGGTGCTACTGCTGGTGCTACTGCTGGTGCTGGTGCTACTGCTGGTGCTACCGCTGGTGCTACCGCTGGTGCTGGTGCTACTGCTGGTGCTACTGCTGGTGCTACTGCTGGTGCTCTCGCTGGTGCTACTGCTGGTGCTACTGCTGGTGCTATCGCTGGTGCTGGTGCTTCTGCTGGTGCTACTGCTGGTACTACTGCTGGTGCTACTGCTGGTGCTACCGCTGGTGCTACCGCTGGTGCTACTGCTGGTGCTACTGCTGGTGCTACTGCTGGTGCTGGTGCTACTGCTGGTACTACTGCTGGTGCTACTGCTACTGCTGGTGATACTGCTGGTGCTACTGCTGGTGCTACTGCTGGTGCTGGTGCTACTGCTGGTGCTACTGCTGGTGCTACTGCTGGTGCTACTGCTAGTGCTACTGCTGGTGCTACTGCTGATGCTACTGCTGGTACTACTGCTGGTCCTACTGCTGGCGCTACTGCTGGCGCTACTGCTGGTGCTACTGCTGGTGCTACTGCTACTGCTGGTACTACTGCTAGTGCTACTGCTGGCGCTACTGCTGGCGCTACTGCTGGTGCTACTGCTGGCGCTACTGCTGGTGCTACTGCTGGCGCTGGTGCTACTGCTGGCGCTGGTGCTACTGCTGGCGCTGGTGCTACTGCTGGTGCTACTGCTGGTGCTGGTGCTACTGCTGGTACTACTGCTAGTGCTACTGCTGGTGCTACTGCTGGTGCTGGTGCTAGTGCTACTGCTGGTGCTACTGCTGGTGCTGGTGCTACTGCTGGTACTACTGCTAGTGCTACTGCTGGTGCTACTGCTGGCGCTACTGCTGGTGCTACTGCTGGTACTACTGCTAGTGCTACTGCTGGTGCTGGTGCTACTGCTGGTACTACTGCTAGTGCTACTGCTGGTGCTACTGCTGGTGCTGGTGCTACTGCTGGTGCTACTGCTAGTGCTACTGCTGGTGCTACTGCTGGTGCTGGTGCTACTGCTGGTACTACTGCTAGTGCTACTGCTGGTGCTACTGCTGGCGCTACTGCTGGTGCTACTGCTGGTACTACTGCTAGTGCTACTGCTGGCGCTGGTGCTACTGCTGGTGCTACTGCTGGTACTACTGCTGGTGCTACTGCTGGTGATACTGCTGGCGCTGGTGCTACTGCCGGTGCTTCTGCTGGTGCTACTGCTGGTGCCACTGCTGGTACTACTGCCTGTGCTACTGCTGGTGCTACTGCTGGTGCTACTGCTAGTGCTACTGCTGGCGCTGGTGCTACTGCTGGTGCTACTGCTGGTACTACTGCTGGTGCTACTGCTGGTGCTACTGCTGGCGCTGGTGCTACTGCTGTTGCTACTGCTGGTGCTACTGCTGGTGCTACTGCTGGTACTACTGCTGGTGCTACTGCTGGTGCTACTGCTGGTGATACTGCTGGCGCTACTGCTGGTGCTACTGCTGGCGCTGGTGCTACTGCTGGTGCTACTGCTGGTGCTGGTGCTACTGCTGGTGCTACTGCTGGTGCTACTGCTGGCGCTGGTGCTACTGCTGGTGCTACTGCTGGTTCTACTGCTGGTGCTACTGCTGGTGCTACTGCTGGCGCTACTGCTGGCGCTACTGCTGGCGCTACTGCTGGTGCTACTGCTGGCGCTACTGCTGGCGCTACTGCTGGCGCTACTGCTAGTGCTACTGCTGGTGCTACTGCTGGTGCTACTGCTGGTGCTACTGCTGATGCTACTGCTGGTGCTACTGCTGGTACTACTGCTAGTGCTACTGCTGGCGCTACTGCTGGTGCTACTGCTGGTGCTACTGCTGGTGCTACTGCTAGTGCTACTGCTGGTGCTACTGCTGGTACTACTGCTGGTGCTACTGCTGGTGCTACTGCTGATGCTACTGCTGGTACTACTGCTGGTGCTACTGCTGGTGCTACTGCTGGCGCTACTGCTAGTGCTACTGCTGGTGCTACTGCTGGTACTACTGCGGGTGCTACTGCTGGCGCTACTGCTGGCGCTACTGCTGGTGCTACTGCTGTTACTACTGCTAGTGCTACTGCTGGCGCTACTGCTGGTGCTACTGCTGGTGCTGGTAGTACTGCTGGTGCTACTGCTGGTACTACTGCTAGTGCTACTGCTGGCGCTACTGCTGGTACTACTGCAGGTGCTACTGCTGGTGCTGGTGCTACTGCTGGTGCTACTGCTGGTGCTACTGCTGGTGCTACCGTGCTACCGCTGGCGCTACTGCTGGTGCTGGTGCTACTGCTGGTGCTACCGCTGGTGCTACTGCTGGTGCTACTGCTGGTACTACTGCTGGTGCTAATGCTGGTGCTACCGCTGGTGCTACTGCTGGTGCTGGTGCTACTGCTGGTGCTACTGCTGATGTTACCTCTGGTGATACTGCTGGTGCTACTGCTGGTGCTACTGCTGGTACTACTGCTGGTGCTACTGCTGGTGCTGGTGCTACTGCTGGTGCTACCGCTGGTGCTACTGCTGGTGCTGGTGCTGGTGCTACTGCTGGTGCTACTGCTGATGCTACTGCTGGCGCTACTGCTGGTGCTACTGCTGGTACTACTGCTAGTGCTACTGCTGGTGCTACTGCTGGTACTACTGCTGGTGCTACTGCTAATGCTACTGCTGGTACTACTGCTGGTGCTACTGCTGGCGCTGCTGCTGGTGCTACTGCTGGTACTACTGCTAGTGCTACTGCTGGCGCTACTGATGGTGCTACTGCTGGTGCTACTGCTGATGCTACTGCTGGTGCTACTGCTGGCGCTACTGCTGGTGCTACTGCTGGTGCGACTACTGGTGCTACTGCTGGCGCTACTGCTGGTGCTACTGCTGGTACTACTGCTAGTGCTACTGCTGGTGCTACTGCTGGTGCTACTGCTGGTGCTGGTGCTACTGCTGGTGCTACTGATGGTGCTACTGATGGTGCTACCGTGCTACCGCTGGTGCTACTGCTGGTGCTGGTGCTACTGCTGGTGCTACTGCTGGTGCTACTGCTGGTGCTACCGCTGGTGCTACTGCTGGTGCTACTGCTGGTGCTGGTGCTACTGCTGGTGCTACTGCTGGTGCTACCGCTGGTGCTACCGCTGATGCTACCGCTGGTGCTACTGCTGGTGCTACTGCTGATGCTACTTCTGGTGATACTGCTGGTGCTACTGCTGGTGCTACTGCTGGTACTACTGCTGATGCTACTGCTGGTGCTGGTGCTACTGCTGGTACTACTGCTGGTGCTACTGCTGGTGCTACCGCTGGTGCTACTGCTGGTGCTACTGCTGGTGCTCCTGCTGATGCTACTGCTGGCGCTACTGCTGGTACTACTGCTAGTGCTACTGCTGGTGCTACTGCTGGTACTACTGCTGGTGCTACTGCTGATGCTACTGCTGGTACTACTGCTGGTGCTACAGCTGGTGCTACTGCTGGCGCTACTGCTGGTGCTACTGCTGGTACTACTGCTAGTGCTACTGCTGGCGCTACTGCTGGCGCTACTGATGGTGCTACTGCTGATGCTACTGCTGGTGCTACTGCTGGCGCTACTGCTGGTAGTACTGCTGGTGCTACTGCTGGTGCTACTGCTGGCGCTACTGCTGGCGCTACTGCTGGTACTACTGCTGGTGCTACTGCTGGTGCTACTGCTGATGCTACTGCTGGTACTACTGCTGGTGCTACTGCTGGTGCTACTGCTGGCGCTACTGCTGGTGCTACTGCTGGTACTACTGCTAGTGCTACTGCTGGCGCTACTGCTGGCGCTACTGCTGGTGCTACTGCTGGTACTACTGCTAGTGCTACTGCTGGCGCTACTGCTGGTACTACTGCTGGTGCTACTGCTGGTGCTACTGTTGGTGCTACTGCTGGTGCTACTGCTGGTTCTACTGCTGGTGCTACCGCTGGTGCTGGTGCTACTGCTGGTGCTACTGCTGGTGCTACTGCTGGTGCTACCGCTGGTGCTACTGCTGGTGCTACTGCTGGTGCTACTGCTGGTGCTGGTGCTACGGCTGGTGCTACTGCTGGTACTACTGCTGGTGCTACTGCTGGTGCTACTGCTGGTGCTACCGCTGGTGCTACCGCTGGTGCTACTGCTGGTGCTGGTGCTACTGCTGGTACTACTGCTGGTGCTACTGCTGGTGCTACTGCTGATGCTACTGCTGGTGATACTGCTGGTGCTACTGCTGGTGCTACTGCTGGTACTACTGTTGGTGCTACTGCTGGTGCTGGTGCTACTGCTGGTGCTACTGCTGGTGCTACTGCTGGTGCTGGTGCTACTGCTGGTGCTACCGCTGTTGCTACCGCTGGTGCTGGTGCTACTGCTGGTGCTACTGCTGGTGCTACTGCTGGTGCTACCGCTGGTGCTACTGCTGGTGCTACTGCTGGTGCTGGTGCTACTGCTGGTGCTGCTGCTGGTACTACTGCTGGTGCTACTGCTGGTGCTACTGCTGGTGCTACCGCTGGTGCTACTGCTGGTGCTACTGCTGATGCTACTTCTGGTGATACTGCTGGTGCTACTGCTGGTGCTACTGCTGGTACTACTGCTGATGCTACTGCTGGTGCTGGTGCTACTGCTGGTACTACTGCTGGTGCTACTGCTGGTGCTACCGCTGGTGCTACCGCTGGTGCTACTGCTGGTGCTCCTGCTGATGCTACTGCTGGCGCTACTGCTGGTACTACTGCTAGTGCTACTGCTGGTGCTACTGCTGGTACTACTGCTGGTGCTACTGCTGATGCTACTGCTGGTACTACTGCTGGTGCTACAGCTGGTGCTACTGCTGGCGCTACTGCTGGTGCTACTGCTGGTACTACTGCTAGTGCTACTGCTGGCGCTACTGCTGGCGCTACTGATGGTGCTACTGCTGATGCTACTGCTGGTGCTACTGCTGGCGCTACTGCTGGTAGTACTGCTGGTGCTACTGCTGGTGCTACTGCTGGCGCTACTGCTGGTGCTACTGCTGGTACTACTGCTGGTGCTACTGCTGATGCTACTGCTGGTACTACTGCTGGTGCTACTGCTGGTGCTACTGCTGGCGCTACTGCTGGCGCTACTGCTGGCGCTACTGCTGGTGCTACTGCTGGTACTACTGCTACTGCTGGCGCTACTGCTGGCGCTACTGCTGGCGCTACTGCTGGTACTACTGCTAGTGCTACTGCTGGCGCTACTGCTGGTACTACTGCTGGTGCTACTGCTGGTGCTACTGTTGGTGCTACTGCTGGTGCTACTGCTGGTGCTACTGCTGGTGCTACTGCTGGTGCTGGTGCTACTGCTGGTGCTACCGCTGTTGCTACCGCTGGTGCTGGTTCTACTGCTGGTGCTACTGCTGGTGCTACTGCTGGTGCTACCGCTGGTGCTACTGCTGGTGCTACTGCTGGTGCTACTGCTGGTGCTGGTGCTACTGCTGGTGCTACTGCTGGTACTACTGCTGGTGCTACTGCTGGTGCTACTGCTGGTGCTACCGCTGGTGCTACCGCTGGTGCTACCGCTGGTGCTACTGCTGGTGCTGGTGCTACGGCTGGTGCTACTGCTGGTACTACTGCTGGTGCTACTGCTGGTGCTACTGCTGGTGCTACCGCTGGTGCTACCACTGGTGCTACTGCTGGTGCTACTGCTGGTGCTGGTGCTACTGCTGGTACTACTGCTGGTGCTACTGCTGGTGCTACTGCTGATGCTACTGCTGGTGATACTGCTGGTGCTACTGCTGGTGCTACTGCTGGTACTACTGCTGGTGCTACTGCTGGTGCTGGTGCTACTGCTGGTGCTACTGCTGGTGCTACTGCTGCTGCTACTGCTGGTGCTGGTGCTACTGCTGGTGCTACTGCTGGTGCTACTGCTGGCGCTACTGCTAGTGCTACTGCTGGTGCTACTGCTGGTGCTACTGCTGGTGCTACTGCTGATGCTACTGCTGGTACTACTGCTGGTGCTACTGCTGGTGCTACTGCTGGCGCTACTGCTGGTGCTACTGTTGTTACTACTGCTAGTGCTACTGCTGGCGCTACTGCTGGTACTACTGCTGGTGGTACTGCTGGTGCTGGTAGTACTGCTGGTGCTACTGCTGGTACTACTGCTAGTGCTACTGCTGGTGCTGGTGCTACTGCTGGTGCTACTGCTGGTGCTACTGCTGGGTGCTACTGCTGGTACTACTGCTGGTGCTACTGCTGGGTGCTACTGTTGGGTGCTACTGCTGGTCATGTGTAGGTATTAAAGGGAAATCATTCTGGACAAACAGACTGCAGATGGCTTACCCATGAGGCATGAACGAATACTGCAATCATGCATTGCTCCTAAAAACGTAAAAATATTAGGGTGGTGTAAAATTTGAAGAAGGTGAGAATAAAGACAATGGACCTCATTACGAGGTCAGCAGTAAGGGGTTAACAATGCCGGTAAGGATGCCGGTGCTGTTAACCCCTTACCGCCGCATCATGAGGTCCCTAAGAGGACCAGGGAGCTAACAACGGGCCTGTTATTAACGTGCCCGTTGTTAGCTCCCTCCCCATTCCCATTGAGCCCTATGGGGGCTCGAATGGGAATGGGGATGGGTTCCCTGAATGAGGGTATGCCGGGTCCTCCATGGTTGGAATGACCGGTAAGTCCCCATTGAGGGAACCCGGACCCGGTATGCGGTAAGGGGGTAGCCATGGTGCTAATAGCACCATGGCTACCTCCAACCTCGGAATGAAGCCCAATATAATTCAAAACTCTTGATGGACATGGTTGTTTGCAGACATACCTTTTACTAAGGTGGGATAAAATCACAGGCTGGAGGATGGGAGTGGGGTGACCTGAGGGACCACCACCCACTCCCAATTGTGGGCTCAAGAAGAGATCCCCCTAGACTCCCTGCTCAGTCCCCAGCTTTGTGTTTAGTCACACCTACCCATGAACAAACGTTACCACCAGGGATGTCTCTATGGGGGGGGCAAATGGGGCACGTGCCCCGGGCCCCCATCCTGGTGGCCCTGGAGGTGGCCCCCCATGGTCCCCCCCCACAATCTTAAGTGGGTGGATACAATGCCCTTTATCCCCACTGTTTGTGTGTCCTGTGTCCGTCTGTGCCCTGATGCTTGCAAACTTCAGACTCTGTCTGAAGTTTGTACGCAGCAGGCACGGGCCGACGCTGTGGTTTCGATTCCCATCTATGCCATGGCATGATTGATTCACTGTACAACAACAGTGGGGGAGGGGGAGGACGACGACGCAGGACCGCAAGCAAGAGTTGTTGACAACAACTCTTGCTCGTGCGTTCCCCTCCTCCCCCACCCCCAGGGAATACGGCACATGCCAGTGCAGGCTGGGCTGGAGTGCGCAGTGCACTTCTGCGCAGCTTGCCAGCCTCCCTCATCTTCTGAAGCCAAGCCACCAGGCAGCAACACGTGCTGTGGAGGCTCGTGACGGTGACGAAGGACGGTGAGAAGAAGACTGATTGTCTGCAGCTCAGCTCTCTCTGTCTCAGGTAGGTTGTCAATGGTGCAGTGTTGACCAGGACTCTGCCATTAGACTGTGACATGTCCTCATAGAAGATCATGTTATCAGCCGTCTCAGTGGCGCAATGTTGGTGGTTCAAGCCCACCCAGGAACGCATTTGTTTTCTTCATCTTCCATTTTGTTTGATGCTGGCTCTTCACCCCATTAAACAGCCACCTCAGATGCCGAGAACAGAGATGGCCCACAAAGACGGCGGGCACAGTCCCCAGTATTAATAGCAGCAGGTTCCTCTGCTTCCTTCCCAAACACATTTAACAGCTAAAAGCGTCTTATTTGTACAGTGCATTTCTGTGCACCCAGCGCTCGCCCTAAAGGTATACGTGTGAACATGCCCCTGTTGGCATGAGTGGGGTGGGGCTGTTTTCTGTGCGGGCCACAATTTGCCCTGACATCACAGCAAGTTCTGTCAACATGTTATGTGGCTGTTAGCGGCACTGTGAACTCCCTCCTTTCTGCCGACACTGTGTGCAGCATAATTGCCCCAAGTGCACAACAAAAAGCATCAACCGCCGGACACTGGGGGGGGTCCTTCTCTGGGAGAACATGTAGGTTTATCAAACAGTTAAGGATTAACTCTGCGTCTTCTCTGCACAGTATTTGGCAAAACGACCACAGGATTTAAAATAATGTTACTTTTAATCACTCAAAAAATCGAGACTCACTTGACCCCGACGTGATTTGAACACGCAACCTTCTGATCTGGAGTCAGACGCGCTACCGTTGCGTCACAAGGTCCTGTGTATGGGACCTCTTGAGGATCTCATCTGTGGTCAGTTGTGGCAGTGAGGCAGGAGCCACTTCATGCACCAACACTGAAAACGTACCTCTGATTTCATACATGCAAAACCTGCCTTTTGAACAGGGGAAAGGCAGAGTAAAGCATCAGGGGACGCAGCAAATGCAGGCAGTTGTCAAACGCATCTGCTCCACAGAAGGTTTCTCACATGCGGCTTATTTGGGAAAATAACCCATGTTATAGTCAATTTGTCTTTATCCATCCCACACTCGTGTACATGCCCAGAAATAGGGGCTCACACCTTTCAGTTGCTGAGAAAAAGATGCATTTGTTCTTCCATTCATTTAGAATCGTGTGCACATTTCCAATCGCCTTTCTAATTGTAAATGAACACAGAGCAGCCAATATTCTTCCAAAATGAATCCTTTATTCTGTCCATGACACAGCCATAGGTTACGGATGGGGGCGAGGGGTCTTTTCATGGGAGTCTCTGAAGTATCAGAAAAGCTGTTTGTTTTGTAATTGGTTAGACAAAATCTCCCAAATCACTACCCAGCATAGTTAATGTGTAGGATTATGGGATTTGTAGTCTGAACTCTGAAAAATATTGTGTGCCGCCGGATGCAAACCATGCCCTCATTTCTGTTGGTATGGTTACGTCAGCATAAACTAGCAACTCACTCCCTGAAGATTAGCAATGTTCATTGATGTGACTTTTATTTTATGTTCTGCAGATTTGTCCCCCCCTGTAAAGAGCAGCTTGTTTTTGGCATCTTTGATCGCAGATATTAATTCAACAGGAAAGCATAATTAAATAAGTATATATAGAAATATAAAGGAATGCATGAATAAATTAATCTGTATTCATCAGGGGATGTTTCTAAATAAGGTGGGTAGTCTTGTTGGCTTGATGAGGATGTGAGAGATACTTATTTTACTAAATGCGGTGGGGGAGGAAGCAGGACAGTGGGGCCACAGAAGTTACCATTCATTTTGGTGGTGCATCGCAAGAATGAGTTTGGCGTGTGATCCCCAGTGTCAGATGCGCGTTGCACACATAGTGTAGCTGATGAATTCTTCCTGCCAATATACCAAACTGGTTGATAAACTATACAAACAGAATGGTAGATAGGCGGAAAGATAGGATGCCAAACGAAACCCAGGAACAGCAGGAAGCGAGACTGATGCAGCCGTTAGCGTCACAGGAGATCCAAAAAGGAGCCTGTACAAACTGCAAGGAAAGCAACGGTTAAAACAATGCAATCCGTAGCAGATACTGCCAAAAGTCACATGCAATACCCACTAACCTGGGACTAAACAACAAAAGGCCACTGGGTGAGAAAACACAGGGAGCAGACAGCTTGCGGGTGAATCTGAAACAAGAACCCAAAACAGGGTCAAAGAACTGGCTAATGAGGGTGAGGCTCAGGAGGATAAATACGTGATGCAGCTTACCGTTATGGCAGTCTATCAAAGAACAAGTGGAATGTCCCAAAGCGTCTCCAAGCTTTGCAGCAGTCCGATCCAAGAGTTTGTTGAAGTTCACAAAACACAATCCAAACCGAAGAAAGGGAAACAAAACCTAGCCCGAAGGCACGAGGACGCCTATGAAGTATACCACGGCAGTCTCTAGTCTGTGTACTTACTGTAGTGAGTTCCAACGGAAAACAAAAATCCAAACAATCCACGGAAGAATCACAATGTCACCAATACTGAAGGAGCAGGCAGAATCAATCCGTATGGAGTCCGTGGCCGTATAAATCAGGTGCGGGCAGCGTCTTACAAAGGGTAAACTAGACAGGTCACATGGAAGTCCTGGTGAAGATATCCGGAGCGGGCAAATAGACAAAAGGAAGAGCGAAGACAAATCCAGTAAGCAGTCCAGGTCGAAGATCAGTAATCCAAAAGGTAGGGACAAGGACAAGGTAAGGGCAAAGAACAGGGATGGGAACACTGGATACGCGAATAGCAAAACAAGTGCTAACAGAATACGATATTCAGAAGCATTGGCGTAATGTGGAGGAGGTGCTTAAGAAGGCCGGTCATATGACAAGATTTGCGTCAATCACCGCAAGAAGCGGGACCAGGAAATATGGGTAGGATGCCAGCATTCCCATGACAATTTCCAGGCACCTGGCATTAAACGTCTTCAAGGGCCATACACCTGCAACCCGCTGTGAGCATAAGGACCGGGAGAGGAATGCTTGTTAAACATGCAGCGTTTCTTGCGCCCAATGGACGTGGAATGCTGGAACCTGACACCCAGTAAATCGCACATGCACAATGCAGAGTATTTTGGTCCTCATATTGCCTTGGTTTCCAGCCCATCAATGTTATACCAAATGTAAAACTATTCAGGTGCTTGCACGCATCACTGATCATCTCACCCGGGGTGGTACATTTGAAACTGCTAACAATGTACTGCTCATTCTCTGGGGGTAATTGGTGCACTATGAGGTGGTTGCAATGGGTCTGTGCTGCCACAGAGATTAACCAGGACAAGAGGTTGAAAAGAGGTGTGGGGTTTACTGGCGTGTAGATATCCAGTACACAGGGTTGTGACAGTGCGTGGGAACTGCCACTGGTGGACCTGTCAATCAAGGGGATAGGTGGCATGGAGGGGGACATGAAGGGGAACATGAAAGGAGCAACAGGCATGACAGTGGGTGTCAAGGAGAGTATAGGCAGCACTGGGATCATGGAGAAGTGCGTAAGGGGTGGCAATGCCAAGAGCGCAGGGAGTGCCAGCTGAAGATGCTGGGATACAATTGATGGAATGCTATGGCGCATATCATTGTCTTTTGCTCTTTAAGCTCATGTTGTTCCTTGATGATATATTATAAATCTTTCACACGATACAGACCAATATTGTAGCTGGCCCTGTTCTGCAGCGTCCCAGGCTCATTGTGCACCACCCCCGGCCATTAACAGGCACCCACTGTTTCTTATGAGGCACAATTGCCACTTCTGGCTCCACAGGTCTGAGGCAATCCTCTGTAGTATGAAGTGCACGTGGCTGGCTTTTTTTTGTGGGCACACAAATGTCCTCCTTTGTTTAAATGGCATTCAAGCACATGCTGAAGATAAGCGCCAACGTCAGAGTCGAATTCTGGCCGCAGCTCCTTGCCCCACTCCACGGTGCAATCCACTGGCTTGTCCAGCTTTGCATATTTACCCTTTCACTGGGGTCACAGCCTCACAGGCAAGTTGTTGTGGCCCCTGAACTTTCTCCCACTATATGCTGTAGTGCAGTCGGAATGCATGCCGCAGCACTATGCCCACCGCTGGTAGGAGCAGCTGAGGTGTAGATAAGCTTGGCACTGCATTCCCAAATCTAGAAATTGCATTAAGAATATTCCTCTCTATGATGGTGACAAATTGCAGTGGGGAGCGTTCATTTTCAAAATTGAAGTTGATAAAAAGTGAGCTACGAAATTGTGTGCTTCAAGCCAGGCTGCATCCTTTGGCTCTGTTAAGCATTGAATCTTAAATGGTTCAAGAGATGGAATTTTCAGACAGAATTAAGGATTTTGCAATACGCAAATCTAAAAGGAAACACATAGGGGGTCATTACGACCCTGGCACTAAGGGGTTAACGGCACCGTAAAAGGCTGTGGCGCCCCTTAGCGCCTAATTACGAGGTCCCTTTGCGGGACCCGGCCTTAACGGCTGGTCTAGACCAGCCGTTAAAGTAGGGACCCGCAAAGGGACTTTCGAGGTAAGTGCGGTACCGCAAATTGCGGTACCATACTTACCGCCTTCCCCATTCCCATTATGCCCTATAGGGCGAAAATGGGAATGGGGAAGGGCCATGGTGAAATGGGGCAGTACCGCCCGGCCAACCTTGGAATGGGGTGGTACTTCCCCATTTCACCATGGCGGACTCGTTACAATACCGGCACCAACCATGGTGCTAATAGCGCCATGGTTTAGCGCCGGTGTTGTAATGAGGGCCAAAGTGTAATGTTGGTGGTGTAGAAAGCATATCTCACTGTCATCGCATTCTTTCTAGGATTACTTGAATGTGTTTGCCGTGCGGGCACGAGCTGAGATGCCGAGTGCATTTTGATGTTTTGTTACATGCTTCTGTCATTTCTGCTCTGCCTTATTTATTTAATGTTTTTCCAAGTGCTTGTACTTTGGGCACTTTCATACAGGCAAAAAAGTTCATGTTGAACTGTTAGGTTTTCATTTTGTTTAATAAATGCTTGATTAAAATCCCTTTCCTTTATTTTCTTACAAAATATATTATTTGAAACAAAAACACAGTGAAATGTGCTTAATAAGGCGTCCTCTTGGGGAAGCAGATCACTGATGTATAATGTTTATATCCTATTAACAACTAGATAATCCATGTAAAGCTTAGAGGAGTATCTGTTGAATTAGACTCGAGATATGGAGGGGGCATGGCTGTGGTGTCGCGAGGGGCGACATGGGTTTGGAGGGGGGTGGGAGTAGGACATGGGTTTCGGGGGGCAACATGGGTTTTGGGGAGGGGGCAAGGCTGTCTGTGCCCCGGGCCCCCAAAACTGTTAAGATGGCCCTGGTTACCGCTGCCTGGGAAATGTGGCTTTACTGGGGAAACCACCAAAATGACCAAGGGGAAAACAGTGAGATGGTCCGCAGACCCTGCAGTTCCGCGCATGCTGGCATAAAGTCAGGAAAAGTGTCTTATATAGACACAGGTTGGTGGAGACGGCAACCCACGGCACAAGGTGCTGGGCATAAGCAATGGATGAAAGGATGGAAGCATTCAAAGGCCGTGGACACATCATTTGAATCCTCGGCCTGCAATGCCGCGTGACAATTCACCTCTCAATACAACACAGCTGGGGTACCTGACCTGAGGAGAAGTTGCAGCCAATCACAGAGCATGCTTCCAGTAGGCAAACAGCTTTCTTAATTCAGCAGCTATCCATGCAGCTCCAAGTCCCTCAGAACTATAGAGGTTACTATAGGGGGCGGTGCCTGGTGTTAGAAGTCGAGGCGCTGTAGAGCAGAGTGTGGCCGTGCAGCAAGGCGGATCGAGAGTGACAGAGAGAAGTTGAGGAGGTCGAGCAGAGAGTGAAGGAGGTGGAGAGGAAAAAGCAGCGAGCGGAGCAGGCAGGAGTAGAAGGAGCAAAGTGAAGGAGGTGGAGAGGAAAGAGCAGCGAGCGGAGCAGGCAGGAGTAGAAGGAGCAAAGTGAAGGAGGTGGAGAGGAAAGAGCAGCGAGCGGAGCAGGCAGGAGTAGAAGGAGTGAAGGAGGTGGAGAGGAAAGAGCAGCGAGCGGAGGAGGTGGAGAGGAAAGAGCAGCGAGCGTAGCAGGCAGGAGTAGAAGGAGCCAAGTGAAGGGGGTGGAGAGGAAAGAGCAGCGAGCGGAGCAGGCAGGAGTAGAAGGAGCAAAGTGAAGGAGGTGGAGAGGAAAGAGCAGCGAGCGGAGCAGGCAGGAGTAGAAGGAGTGAAGGAGGTGGAGAGGAAAGAGCAGCGAGTGGAGCAGGCAGGAGTAGAAGGAGCAAAGAGAAGGAGGTGGAGAGGAAAGAGCAGCGAACGGAGCAGGCAGGAGTAGAAGGAGCAAAGTGAAGGGGGTGGAGAGGAAAGAGCGGCGAGTGGAGCAGGCAGGAGTAGAAGGAGCAAAGTGAAGGAGGTGGAGAGGAAAGAGCGGCGAGTGGAGCAGGCAGGAGTAGAAGGAGCAAAGTGAAGGAGGTGGAGAGGAAAGAGCAGCGAGCGGAGCAGGCAGGAGTAGAAGGAGCAAAGTGAAGGGGGTGGAGAGGAAAGAGCGGCGAGTGGAGCAGGCAGGAGTAGAAGGAGCAAAGTGAAGGCGGTGGAGAGGAAAGAGCGGCGAGCGGAGCAGGCAGGAGTAGAAGGAGCAAAGTGAAGGAGGTGGAGAGGAAAGAGCAGCGAGCGGAGCAGGCAGGAGTAGAAGGAGCAAAGTGAAGGGGGTGGAGAGGAAAGAGCGGCGAGTGGAGCAGGCAGGAGTAGAAGGAGCAAAGTGAAGGAGGTGGAGAGGAAAGAGCAGCGAGCGGAGCAGGCAGGAGTAGAAGATGCAAAGTGAAGGAGGTGGAGAGGAAAGAGCAGCGAGCGGAGCTGGCAGGAGTAGAAGGAGTGAAGGAGGTGGAGAGGAAAGAGCAGCGAGCGGAGCAGGCAGGAGTAGAAGGAGCAAAGTGAAGGAGGTGGAGAGGAAAGAGCAGCGAGCGGAGCAGGCAGGAGTAGAAGGAGCAAAGAGAAGGAGGTGGAGAGGAAAGAGCAGCGAGCGGAGCAGGCAGGAGTAGAAGGAGCAAAGTGAAGGAGGTGGAGAGGAAAGAGCAGCGAGCGGAGCTGGCAGGAGTAGAAGGAGCAAAGTGAAGGAGGTGGAGAGGAAAGAGCAGCGAGCGGAGCTGGCAGGAGTAGAAGGAGCAAAGTGAAGGAGGTGGAGAGGAAAGAGCAGCGAACGGAGCAGGCAGGAGTAGAAGGAGCAAAGTGAAGGGGGTGGAGAGGAAAGAGCAGCGAGCGGAGCAGGCAGGAGTAGAAGGAGCAAAGTGAAGGAGGTGGAGAGGAAAGAGCAGCTAGTGGAGCAGGCAGGAGTAGAAGGAGCAAAGTGAAGGAGGTGGAGAGGAAAGAGCAGCGAGCGGAGCAGGCAGGAGTAGAAGGAGCAAAGTGAAGGAGGTGGAGAGGAAAGAGCAGCTAGCGGAGCTGGCAGGAGTAGAAGGAGCAAAGTGAAGGAGGTGGAGAGGAAAGAGCAGCGAGCGGAGCAGGCAGGAGTAGAAGGAGCAAAGTGAAGGAGGTGGAGAGGAAAGAGCAGCGAGCGGAGCTGGCAGGAGTAGAAGGAGCAAAGTGAAGGAGGTGGAGAGGAAAGAGCAGCGAGCGGAGCTGGCAGGAGTAGAAGGAGCAAAGTGAAGGAGGTGGAGAGGAAAGAGCAGCGAACGGAGCAGGCAGGAGTAGAAGGAGCAAAGTGAAGGGGGTGGAGAGGAAAGAGCAGCGAGCGGAGCAGGCAGGAGTAGAAGGAGCAAAGTGAAGGAGGTGGAGAGGAAAGAGCAGCTAGTGGAGCAGGCAGGAGTAGAAGGAGCAAAGTGAAGGAGGTGGAGAGGAAAGAGCAGCTAGCGGAGCAGGCAGGAGTAGAAGGAGCAAAGTGAAGGAGGTGGAGAGGAAAGAGCAGCTAGTGGAGCAGGCAGGAGTAGAAGGAGCAAAGTGAAGGAGGTGGAGAGGAAAGAGCAGTGAGCGTAGCAGGCAGGAGTAGAAAGAGCAAAGTGAAGGAGGTGGAGAGGAAAGAGCAGCGAGCGGAGCTGGCAGGAGTAGAAGGAGCAAGTGAAAGAGGTGGAGAGGGAAAAGCAGTGAGCGGAGGAGGTGGAGAGGAAAGAGCAGCGAGCGGAGCAGGCAGGAGTAGAAGGAGCAAAGTGAAGGAGGTGGAGAGGAAAGAGCAGTGAGCGTAGCAGGCAGGAGTAGAAGGAGCAAAGTGAAGGGGGTGGAGAGGAAAGAGCAGCGAGCGGAGCTGGCAGGAGTAGAAGGAGCAAAGTGAAGGGGGTGGAGAGGAAAGAGCAGTGAGCGTAGCAGGCAGGAGTAGAAGGAGCAAAGTGAAGGAGGTGGAGAGGAAAGAGCAGTGAGCGGAGCAGGCAGGAGTAGAAGGAGCAAAGTGAAGGAGGTGGAGAGGAAAGAGCAGCGAGCGGAGCAGGCAGGAGTAGAAGGAGCAAAGTGAAGGAGGTGGAGAGGAAAGAGCAGCGAGCGGAGCAGGCAGGAGTAGAAGGAGTGAAGGAGGTGGAGAGGAAAGAGCAGCGAGCGGAGCAGGCAGGAGTAGAAGGAGTGAAGGAGGTGGAGAGGAAAGAGCAGCGAGCGGAGCTGGCAGGAGTAGAAGGAGCAAAGTGAAGGGGGTGGAGAGGAAAGAGCAGTGAGCGTAGCAGGCAGGAGTAGAAGGAGCAAAGTGAAGGAGGTGGAGAGGAAAGAGCAGTGAGCGGAGCAGGCAGGAGTAGAAGGAGCAAAGTGAAGGAGGTGGAGAGGAAAGAGCAGCGAGCGGAGCAGGCAGGAGTAGAAGGAGCAAAGTGAAGGAGGTGGAGAGGAAAGAGCAGCGAGCGGAGCAGGCAGGAGTAGAAGGAGCAAAGTGAAGGAGGTGGAGAGGAAAGAGCAGCGAGCGGAGCAGGCAGGAGTAGAAGGAGTGAAGGAGGTGGAGAGGAAAGAGCAGCGAGCGGAGGAGGTGGAGAGGAAAGAGCAGCGAGCGTAGCAGGCAGGAGTAGAAGGAGCCAAGTGAAGGGGGTGGAGAGGAAAGAGCAGCGAGCGGAGCAGGCAGGAGTAGAAGGAGCAAAGTGAAGGAGGTGGAGAGGAAAGAGCAGCGAGCGGAGCAGGCAGGAGTAGAAGGAGTGAAGGAGGTGGAGAGGAAAGAGCAGTGAGTGGAGCAGGCAGGAGTAGAAGGAGCAAAGAGAAGGAGGTGGAGAGGAAAGAGCAGCGAACGGAGCAGGCAGGAGTAGAAGGAGCAAAGTGAAGGGGGTGGAGAGGAAAGAGCAGCGAGTGGAGCAGGCAGGAGTAGAAGGAGCAAAGTGAAGGAGGTGGAGAGGAAAGAGCGGCGAGTGGAGCAGGCAGGAGTAGAAGGAGCAAAGTGAAGGAGGTGGAGAGGAAAGAGCAGCGAGCGGAGCAGGCAGGAGTAGAAGGAGCAAAGTGAAGGGGGTGGAGAGGAAAGAGCGGCGAGTGGAGCAGGCAGGAGTAGAAGGAGCAAAGTGAAGGCGGTGGAGAGGAAAGAGCGGCGAGCGGAGCAGGCAGGAGTAGAAGGAGCAAAGTGAAGGAGGTGGAGAGGAAAGAGCAGCGAGCGGAGCAGGCAGGAGTAGAAGGAGCAAAGTGAAGGGGGTGGAGAGGAAAGAGCGGCGAGTGGAGCAGGCAGGAGTAGAAGGAGCAAAGTGAAGGAGGTGGAGAGGAAAGAGCAGCGAGCGGAGCAGGCAGGAGTAGAAGATGCAAAGTGAAGGAGGTGGAGAGGAAAGAGCAGCGAGCGGAGCTGGCAGGAGTAGAAGGAGTGAAGGAGGTGGAGAGGAAAGAGCAGCGAGCGGAGCAGGCAGGAGTAGAAGGAGCAAAGTGAAGGAGGTGGAGAGGAAAGAGCAGCGAGCGGAGCAGGCAGGAGTAGAAGGAGCAAAGAGAAGGAGGTGGAGAGGAAAGAGCAGCGAGCGGAGCAGGCAGGAGTAGAAGGAGCAAAGTGAAGGAGGTGGAGAGGAAAGAGCAGCGAGCGGAGCTGGCAGGAGTAGAAGGAGCAAAGTGAAGGAGGTGGAGAGGAAAGAGCAGCGAGCGGAGCTGGCAGGAGTAGAAGGAGCAAAGTGAAGGAGGTGGAGAGGAAAGAGCAGCGAACGGAGCAGGCAGGAGTAGAAGGAGCAAAGTGAAGGGGGTGGAGAGGAAAGAGCAGCGAGCGGAGCAGGCAGGAGTAGAAGGAGCAAAGTGAAGGAGGTGGAGAGGAAAGAGCAGCTAGTGGAGCAGGCAGGAGTAGAAGGAGCAAAGTGAAGGAGGTGGAGAGGAAAGAGCAGCGAGCGGAGCAGGCAGGAGTAGAAGGAGCAAAGTGAAGGAGGTGGAGAGGAAAGAGCAGCTAGCGGAGCTGGCAGGAGTAGAAGGAGCAAAGTGAAGGAGGTGGAGAGGAAAGAGCAGCGAGCGGAGCAGGCAGGAGTAGAAGGAGCAAAGTGAAGGAGGTGGAGAGGAAAGAGCAGCGAGCGGAGCTGGCAGGAGTAGAAGGAGCAAAGTGAAGGAGGTGGAGAGGAAAGAGCAGCGAGCGGAGCTGGCAGGAGTAGAAGGAGCAAAGTGAAGGAGGTGGAGAGGAAAGAGCAGCGAACGGAGCAGGCAGGAGTAGAAGGAGCAAAGTGAAGGGGGTGGAGAGGAAAGAGCAGCGAGCGGAGCAGGCAGGAGTAGAAGGAGCAAAGTGAAGGAGGTGGAGAGGAAAGAGCAGCTAGTGGAGCAGGCAGGAGTAGAAGGAGCAAAGTGAAGGAGGTGGAGAGGAAAGAGCAGCTAGCGGAGCAGGCAGGAGTAGAAGGAGCAAAGTGAAGGAGGTGGAGAGGAAAGAGCAGCTAGTGGAGCAGGCAGGAGTAGAAGGAGCAAAGTGAAGGAGGTGGAGAGGAAAGAGCAGTGAGCGTAGCAGGCAGGAGTAGAAAGAGCAAAGTGAAGGAGGTGGAGAGGAAAGAGCAGCGAGCGGAGCTGGCAGGAGTAGAAGGAGCAAGTGAAAGAGGTGGAGAGGGAAAAGCAGTGAGCGGAGGAGGTGGAGAGGAAAGAGCAGCGAGCGGAGCAGGCAGGAGTAGAAGGAGCAAAGTGAAGGAGGTGGAGAGGAAAGAGCAGTGAGCGTAGCAGGCAGGAGTAGAAGGAGCAAAGTGAAGGGGGTGGAGAGGAAAGAGCAGCGAGCGGAGCTGGCAGGAGTAGAAGGAGCAAAGTGAAGGGGGTGGAGAGGAAAGAGCAGTGAGCGTAGCAGGCAGGAGTAGAAGGAGCAAAGTGAAGGAGGTGGAGAGGAAAGAGCAGTGAGCGGAGCAGGCAGGAGTAGAAGGAGCAAAGTGAAGGAGGTGGAGAGGAAAGAGCAGCGAGCGGAGCAGGCAGGAGTAGAAGGAGCAAAGTGAAGGAGGTGGAGAGGAAAGAGCAGCGAGCGGAGCAGGCAGGAGTAGAAGGAGTGAAGGAGGTGGAGAGGAAAGAGCAGCGAGCGGAGCAGGCAGGAGTAGAAGGAGTGAAGGAGGTGGAGAGGAAAGAGCAGCGAGCGGAGCTGGCAGGAGTAGAAGGAGCAAAGTGAAGGGGGTGGAGAGGAAAGAGC